>NC_139404.1:191975871-193175871 GCF_905368555.1 Meleagris gallopavo
CCCAACCTCAACTCCAACCTCAACTCCAATCCCAACCTCAACTCCAACCCCAACCTCAACTCCAACTCCAGCCTCAACTCCAGTCCTACCCCACCCCCAACCCCGATCCCAACCCCGATCCCAACCCTCTGACCCCACTCTTGCCCCAGGTTCTGCCTGATGGTGAAGAAGGGCTACCGGGACCCCCCGTACCACAACTGGATGCATGCCTTCTCCGTCTCCCACTTCTGCTACCTGCTCTACAAGAACCTGGAGCTCTCCAACTACCTGGAGTATGGCCCGATCCCATTCCCAACCCCATACCTGACCCCATACCCACCCTATGCCCCCCCCGAGGTGCTCTGTGCCTCAGTTTCCCCCCTTCTTCCCACTTTCCCCCCCCCCCCAGGGACATTGAGATCTTCGCGCTCTTCATCTCATGCATGTGCCATGACCTGGACCACCGCGGCACCAACAACTCCTTCCAGGTGGCCTCGGTGAGTGCCGTGGGGGGGGAGTGTGGTTGTGGGGTCATGGGGGGTGGGGACATCGATGGGGTAGGGTTGGGGTCAGGTCGGGGTTAGGGTTGGAGTCAGGGTTAGGGTTACAGTTGGGGTTAGGGACACAGGGTTATGATTAGGGGTCAGGGTTGGGGTTAGGTTTACATTTAGATTTGGGGTCAGGGTTCGGGTTAGGGTTAGTGTTGGGTTGGGGTTGGGATTAGGTTTAGGGGTTAGGGTTGGAGTTGGGAGTCAGAGTTAGGGTCACAGGGTTATGATTAGGGTCAGGATTGGGGTCGGGGTTGGGGTTAGGTTTACAGTTAGGTTTGGAGTCAGGTTCGGGGCCACAGTTAGGGTTAAGGTTGGGATTAGGTTTAGGATTAGGGTTGGGGTTGGGTTCATAGTTAGGGTCACAGGGTTAAGGTTAGAGTTAGGGTTTTGGGGTCAGGGTTGAGGTTAGGGTCACAGTTTTAGGGTCATAGGGTTTGGATCAGGTCACAGTGAGGTTTAAAGTTGAGGTTGTGGTCAGGGCTGGGTTTAGGATCATGTTTAGAGTTAGGGTTAGGGTTGGGATTAGGGTCACTCAGGGTTAGGTTTGGGGTCAGGCTTGGAGTTAGGGTCACAGTTAGGCTTAGGGTTGAAGTTAGGGTTGGGATTGGGATAGGGTTGATTTTGGGGTCAGGATTGGGGTTAGGATCGTAGTTAGGGTTAGGGTTAAGGTTGGCTTCAGGTATTGTGTTAGCATTGATTTTGGGGTCTAGTATTAGGGTTAGGGTCAGGGTCAGGGTCAGTCACAGTCAGGACTAGGGTTAGGGCTGGGTTTAAAGTCAGGGTTCGGGTTAGGATCAGGGTTAGCATTAGGATCAAGTTTAGGGTCACAGTTTAGGGTTGAGGACAGCAGTGGGGTTAGGGTTGGGATTAGGGTCAAGAGTAGCATTAGGGTCAGGGTCATGGTTGGGGTCATGGTTAGGATTTGGGTCGGGGTCATGGTTGGCGTCATGGTTAGGATTTGGGTCGGGGTCATGGTTGGGGTCATAGGATTTGGGTTGGGGTCATGGTTGGGGTCATGGTTAGGATTTGGATCGGGGTCATGGTTGGGGTCATGGTTGGGGTCATGGTTAGGATTTGGGTCGGGGTCATGGTTGGGGTCATGGTTAGGATTTGGGTCGGGGTCATGGTTGGGGTCATAGGATTTGGGTCGGGGTCATGGTTGGGGTCATGGTTAGGATCTGGGTCGGGGTCATGGTTGGGGTCATGGTTAGGATTTGGGTCGGGGTCATGGTTGGGGTCATGGTTAGGATTTGGGTCGGGGTCATGGTTGGGGTCATAGGATTTGGGTCGGGGTCATGGTTGGGGTCATGGTTAGGATCTGGGTCGGGGTCATGGTTGGGGTCATGGTTAGGATTTGGATCAGGGTCATGGTTGGGGTCATGGTTAGGATTTGGGTCGGGGTCATGGTTGGGGTCATAGGATTTGGGTCAGGGTCATGGTTGGGGTCATGGTTAGGATTTGGATCAGGGTCATGGTTGGGGTCATGGTTAGGATTTGGATCAGGGTCATGGTTGGGGTCATAGGATTTGGGTCAGGGTCATGGTTGGGGTCTTGGTTAGGATTTGGGTCGGGGTCATGGTTGGGGTCATGGTTAGGATCTGGGTCGGGGTCATGGTTGGGGTCATGGTTAGGATTTGGGTCGGGGTCATGGTTGGGGTCATGGTTAGGATTTGGATCGGGGTCATGGTTGGGGTCATGGTTGGGGTCATGGTTAGGATTTGGATCGGGGTCATGGTTGGGGTCATGGTTAGGATTTGGGTCGGGGTCATGGTTGGGGTCATGGTTAGGATCTGGGTCGGGGTCATGGTTGGGGTCATGGTTAGGATTTGGGTCGGGGTCATGGTTGGGGTCATGGTTAGGATTTGGATCGGGGTCATGGTTGGGGTCATGGTTGGGGTCATGGTTAGGATTTGGATCGGGGTCATGGTTGGGGTCATGGTTAGGATTTGGATCAGGGTCATGGTTGGGGTCATGGTTAGGATTTGGGTCGGGGTCATGGTTGGGGTCTTGGTTAGGATTTGGGTCGGGGTCATGGTTGGGGTCATGGTTAGGATTTGGGTCGGGATTGAGTTTAGGGTCAGGGCAGGGTCTGCACTGGGGTTAGAGCTGAGTTCAGGCTCAGGCTTGGGGTGACCCCACACTTTGCCTTACAGAAATCAGTCCTGGCCGCGCTCTACAGCTCCGAGGGCTCTGTGATGGAGGTGAGGCACTCCTCACACCCCCCCTGCTCTGGGGACACCACGGTGGCTCTCAGCAGAGGGCACTTTTGGGGTTGTCCCCATCCCACTGTTGGCCATTGTCCCCTTTTCCCCCGCAGCGGCACCACTTTGCCCAGGCCATCGCCATCCTCAACAGCCAGGGCTGCAACATCTTCGACCACTTCTCCCGCAAGGTGAGACCCCCATCTGACCCTCATCACCCCGTGCCCCCCCCCCAAAAAAAGCATCCCACATCCCACCTCGCACCCCATATCCCGTCCCGTGTCCCTGCAGGACTACCAGCGCATGCTGGACCTCATGCGGGACATCATCCTGGCCACCGACCTGGCCCACCACCTACGCATCTTCAAGGACCTCCAGAAGATGGCAGAAGGTGATGCTGGGCTGGTGGCACCCCTCGTGTCGTGTCCCCTTGTCCCCATGAGGATTTGTCACCTCCTCTTGTCCACATTCCGTTGTATCGTGCCCTCGTTGGGTTGTGTCGTGTCACCTTGTCCTCGTTGGGTTGCATTGCATCCCCGTGGGGTTGTGTCGTGTCCCCTTGTCCCCATTGGGTTGTGTCATGTCCCCACTGGGTTGTGTCGTGTCCTCTTGTCCCCACTGGGTTGTGCCATGTCCCCTTGTCCCCACTGGGTTGTGTCGTGTCCCCTTGTCCCCATTGGGTTGTGCCATGTCCCATTGTCCCCATTGGGTTGTGTCATGTCCCCTTTTCCCTTGGGTTGTGTGACGTCCCCACTGGGATGTGCCACGTCCCCGTGTCCCCATTGGGTTGTGCCATGTCCCATTGTCCCCATTGAGTTGTGTGGCATCCCCATGGAGTTGCGCCATGTCCCCTTGTCCTCACTGGGTTGTGTCGTGTCCCCTTGTCCCCATTGGGTTGTGCCATGTCCCATTGTCCCCATTGGGTTGTATCATGTCCCCACTGGGTTGTGCCATGTCCCATTGTCCTCACTGGGTTTTGTCACGTCCCCATTGGGTTGTGCCATGTTCCCTTGTCCCCATTGGGTTGTGTTGTGTCCCCATGGAGTTGTGCCATGTCCCCTTGTCCCCACTGGGCTGTTTCACATCCCCTTGTCCCCATTGGGTTGTGTCATGTCCCCATTGGGTTGTGCCACGTCCCCTTGTCCCCTTTGGGATGTGTTGCATCCCTATTGGGTTGTGTCGTGTCCCCTTGTCCCCATTGACTTGTGTGGCATCCCCATGGCGTTTTGTCATGTCTCTTGTCCCCATTGGGTTGTGTGACGTCCCCACTGGGTTGTGCCATGTCCCCATGTCCCCACTGGGATGTGTCACATTCCCATTGGGTTGTGCCGTGTCCCCATTGGGTTGTGTCGTGTCCCCTTGTCCCCATTGGGTTGTGCTGTGTCCCCATTGGGTTGTGTCGTGTCCCCTTGTCCCCATTGGGTTGTGTTGTGTTTCCTTGTCCCCATTGGGTTGTGCCATGTCCCCGTGTCCCCATTGGGTTGTGTTGTGTCCCCTTGTCCCCATTGGGTTGTGCCGTGTCCCGATTGGGTTGTGTCGTGTCCCATTGTCCCCATTGGGTTGTGTCGTGTCCCCTTGTCCCCATTGGGCTGTGTGACATCCCCATGGATTTGTGCCATGTCCCCTTGTCCCCATTGGGCTGTGTCGTGTCCCCTTGTCCCCATTGGGCTGTGTCACATCCCCATGGAGTTGTGCCATGTCCCCTTGTCCCCATTGGGTTGTGCCGTGTCCCCATTGGGTTGTGTCGTGTCCCCTTGTCCCCATTGGGTTGTGCTGTGTCCCCATTGGGTTGTGTCGTGTCCCCTTGTCCCCATTGGGTTGTGTTGTGTTTCCTTGTCCCCATTGGGTTGTGCCATGTCCCCGTGTCCCCATTGGGTTGTGTTGTGTCCCCTTGTCCCCATTGGGTTGTGCCGTGTCCCGATTGGGTTGTGTCGTGTCCCATTGTCCCCATTGGGTTGTGTCGTGTCCCCTTGTCCCCATTGGGCTGTGTGACATCCCCATGGATTTGTGCCATGTCCCCTTGTCCCCATTGGGCTGTGTCGTGTCCCCTTGTCCCCATTGGGCTGTGTCACATCCCCATGGAGTTGTGCCATGTCCCCTTGTCCCCATTGGGTTGTGTCGTGTCCCCATTGGGTTGTGCCATGTCTCCTTGTCCCCATTGGGCTGTGTCACATCCCCTTGTCCCCATTGGGTTGTGCCACTTCCCCTTGTCCCCATTGGGTTGTGCCATGTCCCCATTGGGTTGCGCCATGTCTCCTTGTCCCCATTGGGTTGTGCCATGTCCCCTTGTCCCCATTGGGTTGTGTCGTGTCCCCTTGTCCTCATTGGGCTGTGTGACATCTCCATGGAGTTGTGCCATGTCCCTGTGTCCCCATTGGGTTGTGTCGTGTCCCGATTGGGTTGTGTTGTGTCCCCATTGGGTTGTGTGACATCCCCTTGTCCCCATTGGGCTGTGTCACATCCCCATGGAGTTGTGCCATGTCCCCTTGTCCCCATTGGGTTGTTCCACGTCCCCTTGTCCCCACTGGGTTGTGTCGTGTCCCCATTGGGTTGTGTGACATCCCCTTGTCCCCATTGGGCTTTGGGACTCTGAGCTGCATCCCTTGGGGTCGGTGTTGGGGATGCTCAGGGGACGCCCCACACCAAGACTGGGAGGTGGCACAGGGATTGTGACCCATGGGGACAGTGGGGCTGTGGGGTCCCTCCTGAGCCCCCCGCCCTACATCCTCCCCCCAGTTGGCTACGACCCCAAGAACAAGCAGCACCACAGCCTGCTGCTCTGCCTGCTGATGACGTCCTGCGACCTCTCCGACCAAACCAAAGGATGGAAAACCACCAGGAAAATCGCAGTGAGTGCCACGGGGGGCTGCTCCCACCCCGACCCCCACCCACGGTGACCTCGTGCACCCAGCGGGGAACCCACGCGGCAGCCCCATAGGACGCTCCTGCGCCCATCCTGCCGAGCCACGTGCCCCATGGCGATGGATCCATAGGGTGGGCAGGTGGGAGGGGGCACCGCGGGGGTGTGGGACCCCCCGTGTGACAGCCGTCCCCCGCAGGAGCTGATCTACAAGGAGTTCTTCTCCCAAGGAGACCTGGTAGGTGCTGTGGGGATGGAGCTCCCCAATCATTTGCACGTGCTGGGGGGGCACAGGTGAAGCGATCCGGCACTGAACCGCCGCCCCAAATATTTTGCTGGTGGTCCTGCAGGAGAAAGCCATGGGCAACCGCCCGCTGGAGATGATGGACAGGGAGAAAGCCTACATCCCTGAGCTGCAGATCAGCTTCATGGAGCACATCGCCATGCCCATCTACAAGTGAGTGCCCCCCGGGGTACCTCAACCTGGGGTGGGATGGGGACACGATCCCACGATCCCACTGCCCCCAGGGCATCCCATAGCTCTGGGTTGGGATGGGACACGTTCCTATTGTCCCCATTGCATCCCATGGCTCTGGGTTGGGATGGGACACGATCCCACTGCCCCCAGGGCATCCCATGGCTCTGGGTTGGGATGGGACACGTTCCTATTGTCCCCATTGCGTCCCATGGCTCTGGGGTGGGATGGGACACGTTCCTATTGTCCCCATTGCATCCCATGGCTCTGGGTTGGGATGGGACACGATCCCACTGCCCCCAGGGCATCCCATGGCTCTGGGTGGGATGGGACACGATCCCACTGCCCCCAGTGCATCCCAAGGCTCTGGGGTGGGATGGGGACACGTTCCTATTATCCCCATTGCATCCCATGGCTCTGGGTTGGGATGGGACACGTTCCTATTGTCCCCATTGCGTCCCATGGCTCTGGAGTGGGATGGGACACGTTCCTATTGTCCCCATTGCATCTCATGGCTCTGGGTTGGGATGGGACACGTTCCTATGGTCCCCATTGCATCCCATGGCTCTGGGGTGGGATGGGACACGTTCCTATTGTCCCCATTGCATCCCATGGCTCTGGGTTGGGATGGGACACGTTCCTATTGTCCCCATTGCATCCCATGGCTCTGGGGTGGGATGGGACACGTTCCTATTGCCCCCATTGCATCCCATGGCTCTGGGTTGGGATGGGACACGTTCCTATTGTCCCCATTGCATCCCATGGCTCTGGGGTGGGATGGGGACACGTTCCTATTGTCCCCATTGCGTCCCATGGCTCTGGGGTGGGATGGGACACGTTCCTATTGCCCCCATTGCGTCCCATGGCTCTGGGTTGGGATGGGACACGATCCCACTGCCCCCATTGCATCCCATGGCTCTGGGTTGGGATGGGGACACATTCCCATTGCCCCCATTGCATCCCATGGCTCTGGGTTGGGATGGGGACACGATCCCACTGCCCCCATTGCATCCCATGGCTCTGGGTTGGGATGGGGACACGATCCCACTGCCGCCAGGGCATCCCATGGCTCTGGGGTGGGATGGGGACACGATCCCATTGCCCCCATTGCATCCCAAGGCTCTGGGTTGGGATGGGGACACGATCCCATTGCCCCCAGTGCATCCCAAGGCTCTGGGTTGAGATGGGACACATTCCTATTGTCCCCATTGCATCCCATGGCTCTGGGGTGGGATGGGACACGTTCCCATTGTCCCCATTGCATCCCATGGCTCTGGGGTGGGATGGGGACACGTTCCTATTGTCCCCATTGCGTCCCATGGCTCTGGGTTGGGATGGGACACGTTCCTATTGTCCCCATTGTGTCCCATGGCTCTGGGGTGGGATGGGGACACGTTCCTATTGTCCCCATTGCGTCCCATGGCTCTGGGTTGGGATGGGACACGTTCCCATTGCCCCCATTGCATCCCATGGCTCTGGGTTGGGATGGGACATGTTCCCATTGCCCCCATTGCGTCCCATGGCTCTGGGGTGGGATGGGGACACGTTCCTATTGTCCCCATTGCATCCCATGGCTCTGGGTTGGGATGGGACACGTTCCTATGGTCCCCATTGCGTCCCATGGCTCTGGGTTGGGATGGGACACGTTCCTATTGTCCCCATTGCGTCCCATGGCTCTGGGGTGGGATGGGGACACGATCCCACTGCCCCCATTGCGTCCCATGGCTCTGGGTTGGGATGGGACACGTTCCCATTTTCCCCATTGCATCCTATGGCTCTGGGGTGGGATGGGACACGTTCCTATTTCCCCCATTGCGTCCCATGGCTCTGAGGTGGGATGGGGACACGTTCCTATTGCCCCCATTGCGTCCCATAGCTCTGGGTTGGGATGGGACACGTTCCTATTGCCCCCATTGCGTCCCATAGCTCTGGGTTGGGATGGGACACGTTCCCATTGCCCCCATTGCATCCCATGGCTCTGGGGTGGGATGGGGACACGTTCCCATTGCCCCCATTGCATCCCATGGCTCTGGGGTGGGATGGGACACGTTCCCATTGTCCCCATTGCGTCCCATGGCTCTGGGGTGGGATGGGACACGATCCCACTGCCCCCATTGCATCCCATGGCTCTGGGTTGGGATGGGGACACGATCCCACTGCCCCCAGGGCATCCCATGGCTCTGGGTTGGGATGGGACACATTCCTATTGTCCCCATTGCATCCCATGGCTCTGGGTTGGGATGGGGGCAGGTTCCTATTGCCCCCATTGCATCCCATACTGTTGTAATAGGGACACGTTCCCATTGTCCCCATTGCATCCCATGGCTCTGGGTTGGGATGGGGACATGTTCCTATTGTCCCCATTGCATCCCATGGCTCTGGGTTGGGATGGGACACGTTCCCATTGTCCCCATTGCATCCCATGGCTCTGGGTTGGGATGGGACACGTTCCCATTGCCCCCATTGCATCCCATGGCTCTGGGGTGGGATGGGGACACGTTCCTATTGCCCCCATTGCATCCCATGGCTCTGGGGTGGGGACATGATCCCATTGCCTCCAGTGCATCCCATGGCTCCGGTTGGGATGGGAATTCATTCCCATTGTCCCCATTGCATCCCATGGTTCTTGTTGGGATGGGGGCACGATCCCATTGCCCCTGTTGATCCCATAGTGTTGTAATAGGGGCACATTCCCATTGTCCCCATTGTATCCCATGGCTCTGGAGTGGGGACACATTGTCCTTATTGCATCCCATAGCTTTGGGATGGGGACATGATCCCATTTTCCCCATTGCATCCCCTGGTTTTGGGATGGGGACACGTTCCCATTGCCCCCATTGCATCCCACGGTACTGGGATGGGATTTCATTCCTATTGTCCCCATTGCATCCCACGGTGTTGGGATGGGAATTCATTCCCATTGCTCCCATTGCATCCCCTGGTTTTGGGATGGGGACACGTTCCCATTGTCCCCATTGCATCCCACGGTGTTGGGATGGGAATTCATTCCCATTGTCCCCATTGCATCCCCTGGTTTTGGGATGGGAATTCATTCCCATTGTCCCCATTGCATCCCATGGTCTTGGGATGGGATTTCATTCCTATTGTCCCCATTGCATCCCATGGTCTTGGGATGGGAATTCATTCCCATTGCCCCCTCTGCATCCCATAGTGTTGTAACAGGGACACGTTCCCATTGTCCCCATTGCATCCCATGGCTCTGGGTTGGGATGGGACACGTTCCTATTGCCCCCATTGCATCCCATGGCTCTGGGTTGGGATGGGACACGTTCCCATTGCCCCCATTGCATCCCATGGCTCTGGGTTGGGATGGGACACGTTCCCATTGTCCCCATTGCATCCCATGGCTTTGGGGTGGGACGGGGTCCCATTCCCATCTCCCCCGCTTCACCCCAGAGCTCTGCGTTGGGTTGCAGCCCTCCCAGTGCTTTTCCACCGTCGGAGTTTTGGGATCCACGGTGCCATTTCCCCCCCAGGTTGCTGCAGGATCTCTTCCCCAAAGCCTCAGAGCTCTACGAACGCGTCGCCAGCAACCGGGAGCAGTGGACCAAAGTGTCCCACAAATTCACCATCCGGGGGCTGCCCAGCAACAACTCCCTGGACTTTTTGGATGAGGACTACGACCCACAAGCCCCAGACCCACAGATGAACGGGTGCCTGGATGCTGAGGGGCACCCGGAGTCTGGGGCAGAGTGAGGATGGCATTTAGGGGGGGGACCGGGGTTGGGGACAGGATGAGGAGACGATGGGGTGCAATCCATGCCCTGGTGCCGCCCGTGGGACGCGGTCCCCTCCCTCTGTGTCGCCGGATCCCCAGCCCGGTGGCACTTGGGGACAGCAGCGTCCCCATAGGGGATGGTTTTCCTGGGTCCCCCTGTGCTGCTGTCCCCTGGAATGGGGCCACTGGGACGCGCTGTGGGGCAGGCGATGGGGAGAGCCCTGAGATTGTGGGGTGGTGGGATGGGTTGGGGACAACCCAGGGCTTCTGGAGGGTGGGGGACCTCCAGAACCCTTTTGGGGTGGCAGGTCTGTCCCAATCCTGCAGAGCCCTGAGAGGGACGGGGGGACCTGGGGCTGGGGGCTCCTGGTTCAGGATCGATGGGTCCAGGTGAGCTGGATGTGGGTGGTGGCAGTGATTCCTGGTCACCGTGCGTGGACCCCGTTGGTGTGCCATTGTCCCATCAGCTGCCATGCATGGACACTGCCATCCCATTGGGGTCCCCCCAGTCCTGCAGACCCCAATGTATGGACACTGCCATCCCATTGGGGTCCCCCCAGTCCTACAGACCCCCATGCATGGACGCTGCCATCCCATTGGGGTCCCCAGAATCCTACAGACCCCAATGCATGGACACTGCCATCCCATTGGGGTCCCCAGAATCCTACAGACCCCAATGTATGGACACTGCCATCCCATTGGGGTCCCCCCAGTCCTACAGACCCCCATGCATGGACACTGCCATCCCATTGGGGTCCCCCCAGTCCTACAGACCCCCATGTATGGACACTACCATCCCATTGGAGTCCCCCCAGTCCTGCAGACCCCAATGTATGGACACTGCCATCCCATTGGGGTCCCCAGAATCCTACAGACCCCAATGTATGGACACTACCATCCCATTGGGGTCCCCCCAGTCCTGCAGACCCCAATGCATGGACACTGCCATCCCATTGGGGTCCCCAGAATCCTACAGACCCCAATGCATGGACGTTGCCATCCCATTGGGGTCCCCCCAATCCTACAGACCCCAATGTATGGACACTGCCATCCCATTGGGGTCCCCAGAATCCTACAGACCCCAATGCATGGACGTTGCCATCCCATTGGGGTCCCCCCAGTCCTACAGACCCCCATGTATGGACGCTGCCATCCCATTGGGGTCCCCCCAGTCCTACAGACCCCAATGTATGGACACTGCCATCCCATTGGGGTCCCCCCAGTCCTGCAGACCCCAATGTATGGACACTGCCATCCCATTGGGGTCCCCCCAGTCCTACAGACCCCAATGTATGGACACTGCCATCCCATTGGGGTCCCCCCAGTCCTACAGACCCCCACGTATGGACACTACCATCCCACTGGGGTTCTGCTCCTACAGACCCCCATGCATGGACACTACCATCCCATTGGGGTCCCCCCAATCCTCCAGACCCCCACGTATGGACACTGCCATCCCATTGGGATCCCTCTGCTCCTCCAGACCCCCACGTATGGACACTGCCATCCCATTGTGACCCCTTCGGCCCTATTGATTGCTGTGTATGGACACTGCCATCCCATTGTGGTTCCTTTGGTCCTACAGACACTGCCATCCCATTGTGGTCTCTTTGGTCCTATCCAACGCTCTGTGTGGATGCTGCCATCTTCCTATGGTCCCTCTGACCCCAAAGACCACCATGCATGGCCCCTGCTAACATCCCCTTGACCCTACCACCCCGCAGGCCACCATGCATGGCCCCTTCCACCCTCCTACAGTTCCTCTGATCCCAAAGACCACTGTGCACTTCTTATGGTGACCTCCCCATGTCCTCTGGCCCTACAGACCACCATGCATGGCCACTCTCAGCATCCCATCGACCCTTCTGTCCTACAAACCACCAGGCATTGATTTTGGTGACCCCACATCCTTCTGGCCCTACAGACCACCATGCATGACCCCTTCCATGGTCCTCTGATCCCACAGACCACCATGCATGAACTTTGGTGAGCTCTCCAAGTCCTTCTGGCCCTACAGACCACCATGCATGACCCCTTCCACCCTGCCATGATCCCTCTGACCCCAAAGACCATGGATTGATTATGGTGGGCTCTCCATGTCTTTCTGGCCCTACAGACCACCATGCATGGCCCCTTCCATGGTCCTCTGATCCCAAAGACCACCATGCATGGCCACTATCAGCATCCCGTTGACCCTTCTGTCCTACAGACCACCATGCATGAACTTTGGTGAGCTCTCCAAGTCCTTCTGGCCCTACTGACCACCACGCATGACCCCTTCCATCCTGCCATGATCCCTCTGACCCCAAAGACCATGGATTGATTATGGTGGGCTCTCCATGTCTTTCTGGCCCTACAGACCACCACGCATGGCCCCTTCCATGATCCTCTGATCCCACAGACCACCATGCATGAACTTTGGTGAGCTCTCCATATCCTTCTGGCCCTACAGACCACCATGCATGACCCCTTCCACCCTTCCATGGTCCTCTGATCCCAAAGACCACCATGCGTTGACTTTGATGACCTCGCCATGTCCTCTGGCCCTACAGACCACCATGCATGGCCACTATCAGCATCCCGTTGACCCTTCTGTCCTACAGACCACCATGCATGAACTTTGGTGAGCTCTCCAAGTCCTTCTGGCCCTACAGACCACCATGCATGACCCCTTCCACCCTTCCATGGTCCTCTGATCCCAAAGACCACCATGCATTGACTTTGATGACCTTCCCATGTCCTCTGGCCCTACAGACCACCATGCATGGCCACTATCAGCATCCCATCGACCCATCTCTCCTACAAACCACCAGGCATTGATTTTGGTGACCCCACATCCTTCTGGCCCTACAGACCACCACGCATGACCCCTTCCATGGTCCTCTGATCCCACAGACCACCATGCATGAACTTTGGTGAGCTCTCCAAGTCCTTCTGGCCCTACAGACCACCACGCATGACCCCTTCCATGGTCCTCTGATCCCAAAGACCACCATGCATTGACTTTGATGACCTCCCCATGTCCTTCTGGCCCTACAGACCACCACGCATGACCCCTTCCATCCTGCCATGACCCCTCTGATCCCAAAGCCAACCATAAATGGACTTTGGTGACCTCTCCATGTCCTTCTGGCCCTACTGACTGCCATGCATGAATCGTGGTGGCCTTTGTGGTCCCTGCGGTGGCCACGCACGGACCCTCCAAGTCTCCTGTGGCCCCCACCCCACTGACTGTTGGGTCCCCATCCCCTGAGGTGCCCAGTTGGCCCCAAATCCCCAATGCTGCAACGACGATTCGTCCGCTTCGGTGTGAGAGTCAACGGGATCCCCCAAAGCCACCGTGGGGCCACGTCCGTTCTGCCTTACCTCCTTGGAGATGCCTTCAGAGAGACGCTTTGTACGGCCCCGCTTCGTGCCCCACTGCTTCACCCCCAACCTTCCCACGGGGCGGGAAGGAGCTGACCCCAAAGGCAAAAAAATCAACCCCAAAAGGATACAGGAGAAAGCCAGCTCGGTGCTCGCCCCAGCGCCAGCACCGTCCCCTTCATCCACGCCGCGTCCCCAGTAGTGGGGAGGGGGCTGTATGGGGTCAGCTCCGTGCCCACCTCCGGATGCTTTTGGGGCGAGAAACCACGTCGTAACGCGACGTGGTTCGGATGGAGCTCCCCAACGCCAGCTCCGTCCCCGTGGCGGTGACGCGGGTTGGTGACCCGCAGCCCGTGGCCACGTGTCCCCTCGGTTACGGGGTGGTGGCAGACCCCAAAGCCCCGCTGTGTGCGTGCCCTGTGCCTCGCGTGCACCCCGCAGCTTCTGTGGTTGCGCCGCGCTCGGCTCCGACGGGGCTGAGCGGGAGCGGTTCTGTCCTCCTCTTCCTCTTCTTTGGTATTTCCTTATTTTTTTTTGTTTGAGGTTTTTTTTTTTTCCTTTTTTTTTTGGGTATTTTTTCTTTTTTTCTTTTTTTTTTTTTGGTGGTGGGTTTTGGTTTTTCCTAATAAATTTCGTACGTCGATCTCCCGGCGGCGTTGGAGGTGCACTGTGAGTCGTCTTGGGGAGCCATGGGGACACCGTGCTGTGCCACCAAGGGGTCCCCAACGCCATGGGGTGGCACCAAGGGGTTCTCAATGCCTTGGGGTGGCACCAAGGGGTCCCCAACACCATGGGGTGGCACCAAGGGGTTCTCAATGCCTTGGGGTGGCACCAAGGGGTCCCCAACGCCATGGGGTGGCACCAAGGGGTTCTCAATGCCTTGGGGTGGCACCAAGGGGTCCCCAACACCATGGGGTGGCACCAAGGGGTTCTCAATGCCTTGGGGTGGCATCAAGGGGACCCCAACACCATGGGGTGGCACGAGGGGGTTCTCAATGCCTTGGGGTGGCACCAAGAGGTCCCCAATGCCATGGGGTGGCATCAAGGGGTCCCGAACACCATGAGGTGGCACCAAGGGGTTCTCAATGCCTTGGGGTGGCATCAAGGGGTCCCCAACACCATGGGGTGGCACCAAGGGGTTCTCAATGCCTTGGGGTGGCAACAAGGGGTCCCCAACACCATGGGGTGGCATCAAGGGGTTCTCAATGCCTTGGGGTGGCACCAAGGGGTCTCCAACACCATGGGGTGGCACCAAGGCATCCCCAACACCATGGGGTGGCACCAAGGGGTTCTCAATGCCATGGGATGGCACCAAGGGGTCCCCAGCACCATGGGGTGGCACCAAGGGGTTCTCAATGCCTTGGGGTGGCACCAAGAGGTCCCCAACACCATGGGGTGTCTCCAAAGAGTTCTCAACACCATGGGGTGGCAAGAGGTTCCCAACACCATGGGGTGGCACCAAGGGGTTCTCAATGCCTTGGGGTGGCACCAAGGGGTCTCCAACACCATGGGGTGGCACCAAGGGGTTCTCAATGCCATGGGATGGCACCAAGGGGGCCCCAGCACCATGGGGTGGCACCAAGGGATTCTCAATGCCATTGGGTGGCACCAAGGGGTCCCCAACACCATGGGGTGGCACCAAGGGGTTCTCAATGCCATAGGCTGGCAATAAGAGGTTCCCAGCACCATGGGGTGGCACCAAGGGGTTCTCAATGCCATGGGGTGGCAACAAGGGGTCCCCAACACCATGGGGTGGCACCAAGGGGTTCTCAATGCCTTGGGGTGGCAATAAGAGGTCCCCAGTGCCATGGGGTGGCACCAAAGGGTCCCCAATGCCATGGAGTGGCAACAAGAAGTCCCCAAGACCATGGGGTGTCTCCAAAGAGTTCTCAACACCATGGGGTGGCAAGAGGTTCCCAACACCATGGAGTGGCACCAAGGGGTCACCAATGCCATGGGGTGTCATCAAGAGGTCCCCAACGCCATGGGGTGTCTCCAAGGCGTTCTCAACACCATGGGGTGGCACCAAGGGGTCCCCAATGCCATGGGGTGGCACCGAGTGGTCCCCAACACCATGTAGTGTCTCCAAGGGGTTCTCAATGCCATGGGATGGAACCAACTGGTGCCCAATGCCATGGGGTGGCAACAAGGGGTTCTCAATGCCTTGGGGTGTCTCCAAGGGATCCCCAACACCATGGGGTGGAACCAAGAGGTCTCCAATGCCATGGGGTGGCACCAAGGGGTTCTCAATGCCATGGGGTGGAATCAAGAGGTCTCCAATGCCATGGGGTGGCACCAAGGGGTACTCAATGCCTTGGGGTGGCACCAAGGGGTCCCGAACACCATGGGGTGGCACCAAGGGGTTCCTGACACCATGAGATGGCAACAAGGGGTCATCAACGCCATGGGGTGGCACCAAGGGGTTCTCGATGTCATGAGGTGGCAACAAGGTGTCCCCAATGCCATGGGGTGTCATCAAGGGGTCACCAACACCATGGGGTGTCATCAAGGGGTCCCCAACACCATGGGGTGGCACCAAGGGGTTCTTGATGTCATGAGGTGGCAACAAGGGGTCCCCAGTGCTATGGGGTGGCAACAAGAGGTCCCCAAGACCATGGGGTGGCACCAAGGGGTTCTCGATGTCATGAGGTGGCACCAAGGGGTCCCCAAGACCATGGGGTGGCACCAAGGGGTTCTCAGTGTCATGAGGTGGCAACAAGGGGTCCCCAACACCATGGGGTGGCACCCAGGGGTTCTCGCAAACCCCTTGCGGACACACACAGGGCACTGCATGCATACAGGCATGCATGCGTATGCGCTGTGTGCAGGCAGGCAGGCAAAGGAGCTGCATGTAGATGCACTCACTTGTGTGCACACACACATGCGAAGGAGCTGCATGCATGCACACAGACCTGCAAAAGAGCTGCATGCACGCTCACTATGTGCACACACACACACATGCAAAGGAGCTGCATGCATGCACTCACTCCATGCACACACACACACACACACACACAAGGCAGTGCATGCACACACTGCATGCACACAGACCTGCAAAGGAGCTGCACGCGTGCACTCAGTGCAAACACGCACACAGGGCAGTGCATGCACACACATGCAAACACACATGCAAAGGAGCTTCATGCGTGCACACAGACCTGCAAAAGAGCTCCAGGCATGCACTATATGCATGCAAAGGAGCTGCATGCACACTCACTATATGCACACACACACGGAAAAGAACTGCATGCATGCATTATATGCATGCACACATGCACATCACTATATGCACACGCACATGGAAAGGAGCTGCATGCATGCACACAGCCCTGCAATGCACACTCACTGCATGCACACACACACATGCAAAAGAGCTGCATGCATGCACACAGACCTGCAATGCACACTCACTGCATGCACACACACATGCAAAGGAGCTGCATGCATGCACACAGCCCTGCAATGCACACTCACTGCACGCACACACACATGCAAAGGAGCTGCATGCATGCACGCAGCCCTGCAATGCACACTCACTGCACGCACGCACACATGCAAAGGAGCTGCATGCATGCACACAGCCCTGCAATGCACACTCGCTGCACGCACACACACATGCAAAGGAGCTGCATGCATGCACACAGCCCTGCAATGCACACTCGCTGCATGCACACACACATGCAAAGGAGCTGCATGCATGCACACAGCCCTGCAATGCACACTCACTATATACACACACATATGCAAAGGAGCTGCATGTAGATGCACACAGCCCTGCAATGCACACTCACTATATGCACACACACATGCAAAGGAGCTGCATGCATGCACACAGCCCTGCAATGCACACTCACTGTATGCACACGCACATGCAAAAGAGCTGCATGCATGCACACAGCCCTGCAATGCACACGAGCTGCATGCATGCACACAGCCCTGCAATGCACATTCGCTGCATGCACACACACATGCAAAGGAGCTGCATGCATGCACACAGCCCTGCAATGCACACTCACTGCATGCGCACACACACATGCAAAAGAGCTGCATGCATGCACACAGCCCTGCAATGCACACGAGCTGCATGCATGCACACAGCCCTGCAATGCACACGAGCTGCATGCATGCACACATGCAAAGGAGTTGCATGCATGCACACAGCCCTGCAATGCACACTCACTGTATGCACACGCACATGCAAAAGAGCTGCATGCATGCACACAGCCCTGCAATGCACACTAGCTGCATGCATGCACACAGCCCTGCAATGCACACGAGCTGCATGCATGCACACATGCAAAGGAGTTGCATGCATGCACACAGCCCTGCAATGCACACTCGCTGCATGCACACACACATGCAAAGGAGCTGCATGCATGCACATTTTATATGCGCACACACTTTATATGCACACACCCAATGCGCATGCGCACCGAGCGGAGCCGCGCGCACGCGCAGTGCCGCTCGCCCTCTCTTCCCGCTCTCTCCGCTAGGCGGCGCCGTTCCCGCCTTTTCCCGCCCCTCCCCCGCTTCCCCCCCCCCCCCCCCATTTTTTCCTCCTCACACAACCGCAGCGCCGCTGCTCGGGGCCGCCCCTCCGCCCCCCCCCGACCCCCCCTCCCAAAGGAGCAGCATCGGCGGCCGCAGGAGGAGGAGGAGGAGGAGAATCGAGTGGGAGGGGGGGGGGTTTGTGCGCGTTTGTGTCTACAGCGAGGGGTTGGGGGGAATCGACGCGAGGTTTTTCTTTTTTTTTTTTGGGGGGGGGTGGGTGGGTGGGGGGGGGGCGGCGACCCGGCCCGAATTTCACCTCAGCGCTGCGCGGATCTGCGGGGCCATGGGAGACAAAGGCACGCGGTGAGCGGGGAGCGGGAACGGAGGGGGGGGGGGGGGGGGGGGGGCGAAATGTGGCCCTATGGGGGGTCCCTGTGTCCTTATGGGGGTCCCTGTGTTCCTACTGGGGGCTGCCGTGGCCCCTATTGGGGTTCCTGTGGCCCTGTCAGGTGTCCCCGTGTCCCTGTGTGGGTCCCTGTACCCCTAGCAGGGGTCCCTGTGTCCTTATGGGGGTCCCTCTGTTCCTACTGGGGGCTGCCGTGGCCCCTATTGGGGGCCCTGTGTCCCTATCAGGGGTCCCTGTGTCCTTATGGGGTCCCTGCGTTCCTATTGGGGGTTGCCATGGTCCCTACTGAGGCTCCCCGTGCCCCTATTGGGGATTGCCGTGTCCCCTCTGGGGTCCCCGTGCCCCTTTTGGGGGTTCCCATGTCCTTATGCGGGTCCCTGCGTTCCTACTGGGGGTTGCCATGTCCCTGTGAGGGGCAGCTGTGTCCCTGTGGGGTTCTCTGTGTCCCTATTAGGGGTTCATGTGTCCCTGTGTGGATCCCCGTGTCCCTATTGGGGTCTCCATGTCCCTGTGAGGAGCTGCCGTGTCCCCTCTGAGGTCCCTGTGGCCCTATTGGGTCCCTGTGTCTCTGTGTGGGGTCTCTGTGCTCCTATTAGGGGTCCCTGTGCCCCTATTGGGGGTTGCCATGTCCCTATGTGGGTCCCTGTGTCCCTATGGAGGGTCTCAGTGCCCCTATGAGGAGTTGCCATGTCCCTATGTGGATCCCCGTGTCCCTTGAGGGGTCTCCATGTCCCTATGAGGGGCTGCCGTGTCCCCTCTGATGTCCCTGTGGCCCTATTGGGCGTCCCTGTGTCCTTATGGGGTTTCCTGTGACCCTATTGGGGGTCCCTGTGTCTTTATGTGGGTCCCCGTGCCTCTATTAGGGGTCCTCGTGTCCCTATGAGGGGTTGCCATGTCCCCACTGAGGTCCCTGTGCCCCTATAAAGGTCTCCATGGCCCTCTGTGGGTCCCTGTGCCCCTATTAGGGGTCCCTGTGCCCCTATTGGGGGTTGCCATGTCCCTATGTGGGTCCCCGTGTCCCTATGGAGGGTCTCAGTGCCCCTATGAGAGGTTGCCATGTCCCTATGTGGATCCCCGTGTCCCTATTGGGGTCTCCATGTCCCTATGAGGGGCTGCCGTGTCCCCACTGAGGTCCCTGTAACCCTATTGGGGGTCCCTGTGTTCTTATGGGGTTCCCTGTGACCCTATTGGGGGTCCCTGTGTCTTTATGTGGGTCCCCGTGCCTCTATTAGGGGTCCTCGTGTCCCTATGAGGGGTTGCCATGTCCCCACTGAGGTCCCTGTGACCCTATAAGAGGTCTCCATGGCCCTGTGTGTCCCTATTAGGGGTCCCTGTGCCCCTATTGGGGGTGTCCCTGTGTCCCTATGGAGGTCTCAGTGCCCCTATGAGGGGTTGCCATGTCCCTATGTGGATCCCTGTGTCCCTATGTGGGGTCTCCATGTCCCTATGTGGGTCCCTGTGTCCTTATTGGGGGGTTTCCGTGACCCTATTGGGGTCCTCATGTGTCTTTTGAGGGTCCCAACGTGCCTCTATGGGGTCCCGTGTCCCTATGAGGGGTTGCCATGTCCCCACTGGGCTCCCTGTGCCCCTATAAAGGTCCCCATGGCCCTATGTGGGTCCCCGTGTCCCTATGAGGGGTCCCCGTGTCCCTATGAGGGTTGCCAATGTCCCTTTGTGGGTTCCCGTGTCCCTATGAGGGATTGCCATGTCCCCACTGGGCTCCCTGTGCCCCTATAGAGGGTCCCTGTGTCCTTATGGGGGTCTGGAGCCCCTATTGGGGGTTGCCATGTCCCTATTAGGGGTCCCCGTGTCCCTATGAGGGATTGCCATGTCCCTATGGTGGGTCCCTGTGCCCCTATTGGGGGTTGCCATGTCCCTATGTGGGTCCCTGTGTTCCTATTGGGGGTCCCCATGTCCCTACTGTGGTCCCCATGCCCCTATGAGGGGTCCCCGTGTCCCTATGAGGGGTTGCCATGTCCCTATGTGGGTCCCTGTGTTCCTTTGGGGGTTGCCATGGCCCTTTGTGGGTTCCTCATGTCCCTGTTGGGGATCCCAATGTCCCTCTGTGGGTTCCCGTGTCCCTATGAGGTGTTGCCATGACCGCAATGGGGTCCCTGCGCCCCTATCGAGGGTCCCTGTGTCCTTTTGGGGGTCTGGTGGCCCTATTGGGGGTTGCCGTGTCCCTATTAGGGGTTCCTGTGTCCCTGTGTGGGTCCCTGTGCCCCTATTAGGGGTTCCCATGTCCCTATGTGAGTCCCTGTGTCCCTATGAAGGGTTGCCATGTCCCCACTGGGGTCCCTGTGCCCCTATTAGGGTTCCCCGTGTCCCTATGAGGGGTTGCCATGTCCCTATGTGGGTCCCTGTGTTCCTTTTGGGGTTGCCATGGCCCTTTGTGGGTTCCTCATGTCCCTGTTGGGGGTCCCTGTGCCCCTATAAGGGATCCCAATGTCCCTCTGTGGGTTCCCATGTCCCTATGAGGTGTTGCCATGACCACAATGGGGTCCCTGCACCCCTATCGAGGGTCCCTGTGTCCTTCTGGGGGTCTGGTGGCCCTATTGGGGGTTGCCGTGTCCCTATTTGGATCCCTGTGTTCTTATTAGGGGTCCCTGTGTCCCTATGGGGTGTCCTCTTGCCCCTATTAGGGGTTCCCATGTCCCTGTGTGAGCCCCTGTGTCCCTATGAGGGGTTGCCACGTCCCTGTGTGGGTCTCTGTGTTCCTATTGGGGTCCCCATGTCCCTATGAGGGGCTGCCATGTCCCCACTGGGGTCCTTGTGGCCCTGTTAGGGGTCCTTGTGTCCTTATGGGGTTCCCTGTGGCCCTATTGGGGGTTACAGTGTCCCTATGTGGGTCCCCGTGCCTCTACTGGGGGTCCCTGTGACCTTATGTGGGTCCCTATGCCCCTATTGGGGGGTGCCGTGTCCCCTCTGGGGTCCCTGTATCCCTATAGGGGGTCCCCGTGTCCTTATGGGGGGTCCCTGTGTCCCTTTTGAGGGTTGCCATGTCCCTATGTGGGTCCCTGTGTTCCTATTGGGGTCTCCATGTCCCTATGAGGGGCTGCCGTGGCCCCTCTGGGGTCCCTGTGCCCCTATTGGGGGTCCCCGTGTCCTTATGGGGGTCCCGTGTTCCTATTAGGGGTCCTCGTGTCCCTATAAGGGGTTGCCATGTCCCTATTGGGGTCCCTGTATTCATATTGGGGGTTGCCATGGCCCTTTTGGGGTCCCCGTGCCCTTGTTGGGGGTCCCCTGTGTCCCTATGAGGGGTTGCCATGTCTCTATTGGGGGTTGCCATGGCCCTTTTGGGGTTCTCGTGTCCCTATTGGGGCGCTGGATGCCCCTATTTAGGGTCCCTATGGGGGTCCCCGTGCCCCTATTAGGGATTCCTGTGTCCCTGTGTTGGTCCCGATGTCCCTATGAAGGGCTGCTGTGTCCCCACTGGAGTCCCTGCGTTCCTATTGGGGGTTGCCATGGCCATTTTGGGGTCCTGTGCTCCTGTTGGGGGGCCCCGTGTTCCTATTAGGGGTCCTCGTGTCCCTATAAGGGGTCCCCGTGTCCCTATAAGGGGTTGCCATGTCCGTATTGGGGTCCCTGTGTTCCTATTGGGGGTTGCCATGGCCCTTTTGGGGTCCCCGTGCCCTTGTTGGGGGTCCCCTGTGTCCCTATGAGGGGTTGCCATGTCTCTATTGGGGGTTGCCATGGCCCTTTTGGGGTTCTCGTGTCCCTATTGGGGCGCTGGATGCCCCTATTTAGGGTCCCTATGGGGGTCCCCGTGCCCCTATTAGGGATTCCTGTGTCCCTGTGTTGGTCCCGATGTCCCTATGAAGGGCTGCTGTGTCCCCACTGGGGTCCCTGCGTTCCTACTGGGGGTTGCCATGGCCATTTTGGGGTCCTGTGTTCCTGTTGGGGGTCCTCGTGTCCCTATTAGGGGTCCTCGTGTCCCTATAAGGGGTTGCCATGTCCCTATTGGGGTCCCTGTATTCATATTGGGGGTTGCCATGACCCTTTTGGGGTCCCCGTGCCCTTGTTGGGGGTCCCCTGTGTCCCTATGAGGGGTTGCCATGTCCCTATTGGGGGTTGCCATGGCCCTTTTGGGGTTCTCGTGTCCCTATTGGGGCGCAGTATGCCCCTATTTAGGGTCCCTATGGGAGTCCCCGTGCCCCTATTAGGGATTCCTGTGTCCCTGTGTTGGTCCCGATGTCCCTATGAGGGGCTGCTGTGTCCCCACTGGGGTCCCTGCGTTCCTATTGGGGGTTGCCATGGCCATTTTGGGGTCCTGTGCTCCTGTTGGTGGCCCCCGTGTCCCTATTAGGGGTCCCCGTGTCCCTATAAGGGGTTGCCATGTCCCTATTGGGGTCCCAGTGTTCCTATTGGGATTGCCGTGGCCCTTTTGGGGTCCCCGTGCCCCTATGTGGGTCCCTGTATCCCTATGAGGGGTTGCCGTGGCCCTTTTGGGGTCCCCATGTCCCTATTGGGGGTCAGTATGCCCCTGTTGGGAGTTCTGTGTCCCTATTAGGATCCCCCTGTGCCCCTTTTGGGGTTCCTGTGTCCCTATGAGGGGCTGCCATGTCCCCAGTGGGGTCGTTGGTTCCCATTGGAACCGTGTGGCCCTATTAGGAGTCCCTATGCTCTTATTGGGGGTTCTCATGTCCCTATATGGGGTTGCTGTGTCCCCACGGGATCCCTGTGTATCTATTGGGGTCCTCATGTCCCTCTTATGGGTTCCTGTATCCCTATGGGTTCCCCATGTCCCTGTGAGGGGCTGCTGTGTGGCCACTGGGGTCCTCCGTGTCCCTATAGGGGGTTGCCATGGCCCTTTTTGGGTCCTCACGTCCCTTTCTGGGTCTTGGGGGGGTCCCCATGTCCATATAGGGCTCCTCGTGTCCACATTGGGACCCTGTGTCCCTATTGGGGGTTGTCATGTCCCCACTGGGGCCCCGTGTCCCTATTGGGGGTTGTCATGTCCCCACTGGGGCCCCGTGTCCCTATTAAGGGTCCCTATGTCCCTATGGGGGTCCCCGTGCCCCTATGAGGGGTCCTTGTCTTCCTACTGGGGGTTGCCATGGCCCCTATGGGGTCCTTATGTCCCAATGGGAGTCAGTATGCCCCTATTAGGGATCCCCGTGTCCCTATTTTGGTCCCTATGCCCCTATGGGGGTCCCCGTGTCCCTATTTTGGTCCCTATGCCCCTATTAGGAATCCCCATGTCCCTATTTTGGTCCCTGTGCCCCTATAGGGGTCCCCGTGTCCCTATTTTGGTCCCTATGCCCCTATGGGGGTCCCCGTGTCCCTATTTTAGTCCCTATGCCCCTATTAGGGATCCCCATGTCCCTATTTTGGTCCCTATGCCCCTATGGGTTTCCTTGTGTCCCTATTAGGGGTTGCCATGTCCCCATAGGGTCCCTGTGTTCCTATTGGGTGTCCTCATGTCCCTTTGTGGGTCCCCGTGCTCCCGTTAGGGGTTCCTGTGTCCCTATGGGGGTCCCCATGGCCCTATGAGGGGTTGCCATGGTCCTTTTGGGGTCCTTGTGTTCCTACTAGGGGTTGCCACGGCCCTTTTGGGATCCCCGTGTCCTTATTAGGGGTTCCCATGTTCCCATTGGTGTCCCTGTGTCTCTGCTGGTGTCCCCATGTCCCTTTTGGGGGTTGTCATGGCTTTGGTGGGCATCCCCGAGTCCCTTTTGGGGTCCCTATGGCCCTGTTAGGGGTCTCTGTGTCCCCGTGTGGGTCCCTGTGCCCCTATTAGAGGTCCCTGTGTCCCTATTGGGGGTTGCCGTGGCCCTTTTGGGGTTCCTTTGCCCCTTCTAGGGGTCCTCATGTCCCTGTTAGGGGTCGCTGTGTCCCTATAAGAGGTTGCCATGGTCCTTTTGGGATCCCCATGACCCTCTTGGGGTTCTTATGACCTTAGTAGGGGTCCCCGTGTCCCACTGGGGCTCCCTATGTCCCTATGAGGGGTTGCCATGGCCCCATTGGGGTCCCCGTGTCCCTACTGCTGGCTGCCATGTTCCTATAGGGAATTGCCATGGCCTTGGTGGGTGTCCCCATGGCCTTATTGGGGTCATTATGTCCCTATAGGGTGTCCCCATCTCCCTACTGGAGCTCATCACGTTCCTATTGGGGTCCCTGCATATGTATGGGGTCTCCTGTGTCCCTATTGAGGGTTGCCATGACCCTGGTGGGCATCCCTCTGTCTTTGTGGTGGACCCTATGCCCCTATTGGGGTCCCCATATCCTTATTGGGGTCCCTATATACATATTGGGGTCCCCATGTCCCTTTTGGGGGTTGCCATGTTCCTATTGGGGTCCCTGTGTCCCCATGTTGCTTTTAGGAGTCCCTATGTCCCTTTTAGGGGTCCCCATGTCCCTCTTGGGGTCCCTGTATAAGTCCTGGGGTCTCCTGTGTCCCTCTTGAGATCTGTGACCCTATTAGGGGTTGCCATATCCCTATTGGGGTTCCTGTATACAGACTGGGGTCCCCATATCCCTGTGCCCCTATTAAGGATCACCATGTCCTTCCCGGGGTCTCTGTGTGCTTATTGGGACCTCCTGTGTCCCTACGGGGGGTCCCCATATCCCCATTGGGGTTGCCACGTCCCTGTTCAAGTCCCCGTGTCCCTATTGGGGTCTTCATGTCCCTATTGGGGTCTTCATGTCCCTATTGGGGGTTGCCATGTCCCTGTTCAGGTTCCCATGTCTTGGGGTCCCTGTGTCCCTATTGGGGTCCCTGTGTCCCTATTGGGGTCTTCATGTCCCTATTGGGAGTTGCCATGTCCCTGTTTAGGTTCCCATGTCTTGGGGACTCCTGTGTCCCTGTTGGGGTCCCTGTGTCCCTATTGGGGTCTTCATGTCCGTATTGGGGGTTGCCATGTCCCTGTTCAGGTTTCCATGTCTTGGGGTCTCCTGTGTCCCTATTGGGGTCCCTATGTCCCTATTGAGGGTTGCCGTGTCCCTGGTGGGTGTCCCCTATGTCTCTGTTGAGTGTCCCTATGTCCCTATTGGGGTCCCCGTGTCTTTATTGGGGTCTTCATGTCCCTGTTGGAGGTCCCCCACGTCCCTCTTGGGGTTTCCCATGGCCCCATTGCGGGTCCTCATGTTCCCGTTGGGGTCCCTGTGTCCCAATTCGTTTTCCCCACGGGGGTCTTCTTGTCCCTATTGGGGTCTCCCATGTCCCTGTTGGGATCCTCATGTCCCCATAGGGTTTCTGTTGGGGTTCTCGTGCCCTTCTTGAATGTCCCTCATGTCCCTGTTGGGGTCTCCCATGTCCCATTGGGGTCCTCACATCCCCATTGGGTCCCTATTGGGGTCTTTGTCCTTATGGAAGGTCCCCCATGTCCCCAATGGGGTCTCCTGTGTCCCAATTGGGGTCCCCATGTCCCTACCTTGGGACAATGAGAGTGGGATTTGGGGGGTGGGGGTGGGATGGGGTTGGGGTGGGGTGCAGTGGGATGGGATTTGTTGGGATGGGATGCAGTGGGGTGGGATGCAGTGGGGTGGATTGCAGTGGGATGGGATGCGATGGGGTGGGATGCTGTGGGGTGGATTGCAGTGGGGTGGGATGCAGTGGGGTGGGATGCAGTGGGGTGGGATGCAGTGGGGTGGGATGCTGTGGGGTGGGATGCAGTGGGGTGGGATGCAGTGGGGTGGATTGCAGTGGGATGGGATGCAGTGGGGTGGATTGCAGTGGGGTGGGATGCAATGGGGTGGATTGCAGTGGGGTGGGATGCAGTGGGGTGGATTGCTGTGGGATGGGATGCTGTGGGGTGGGATGCAGTGGGGTGGATTGCTGTGGGATGGGATGCTGTGGGGTGGATTGCAGTGGGGTGGGATTGCAGTGGGGTGGATTGCAATGGGTTTGGATGCAGTGGGGTGGGATGCAGTGGGGTGGGATGCAATGGGGTGGATTGCAGTGGGGTGGATTGCAGTGGGATGGGATGCTGTGGGGTGGATTGCAGTGGGGTGGGATGCAGTGGGGTGGATTGCAGTGGGGTGGATTGCAGTGGGATGGGATGCTGTGGGGTGGATTGCAGTGGGGTGGGATGCAGTGGGGTGGATTGCAGTGGGGTGGATTGCAGTGGGATGGGATGCTGTGGGGTGGATTGCAGTGGGGTGGGATGCAATGGGGTGGATTGCAGTGGGGTGGGATGCAGTGGGGTGGATTGCAATGGGATGGGATTTGTTGGGGTGGGATACAATGGGACGGATTGCAGTGGGGTGGGATGGAGTGGGGTGGGATTTGTTGTGGGATCCAATGGGATGGGATTTGTTGGGGTGGGATTTGTTGGGGTGGGATGCAGTGGGGTGGATTGCAGTGGGATGGGATTTGTTGGGGTGAATTGCAGAGGGATGGGATTTGTTGGGGTGGGATACAATGGGACGGATTGCAGTGGGGTGGGATGCAGTGGGGTGAGATGCAATGGGATGAGATGCAGTGGGGTGGATTGCAGTGGGATGGGATTTGTTGGGGTGGGATGTGTTGTGGGGTCCAATTGCAGTGGGTTTGGATGCAGTGGGGTGGGATGCAATGGGGTGGATTGCAGTGGGGTGGGATTTGTTGGGGTGAGATTACAATGGGATGGGATGCAATGGGGTGGACTGTAATGGGGTGGGATGCAGTGGGGTGGTTTGCAATGGGGTGGGATGCAGTGGGGTGGTTTGCAATGGGGTGGGATGCAACAGAGTGGGATCCAGCTTCTGGGTTTGGGGCAATGGGATGAGCCCCCAGGCAGCTGTGGTCTTCCAAAATGCTTCGTGTGGTCCCCAAAACCACAGCAGGGAGTTGGGTTATAGGGCAGGGAGTTGTTGGGTTATAGGGCAGGGAGTTGTTGGGTTATAGGGCAGGGAGTTGTTGGGTTATAGGGCAGGGAGTTGTTCGGTTATAGGGCAGGGAGTTGGGTAGTAGGGCAGGGAGTTGGGTTATAGGGCAGGGAGTTGGGTTATAGGGCAGGGAGTTGGTTATAGGGCAGGGAGTTGGGTTATAGGGCAGGGAGTTGGGTTATAGGGCAGGGAGTTGGTTATAGGGCAGGGAGTTGTTGGGTTATAGGGCAGGGAGTTGGGTTATAGGGCAGGGATTTGGGTTGTAGGGCAGGGAGGTGGGTCGTAGGGCAGGGACTTGGGTTATAGGGCAGGGAGTTGGGTTATAGGGCAGGGAGTTGGTTATAGGGCAGGGAGTTGGGTTATAGGGCAGGGAGTTGGTTATAGGGCAGGGAGTTGGTTATAGGGCAGGGAGTTGTTGGGTTATAGGGCAGGGAGTTGGGTTATAGGGCAGGGATTTGGGTTGTAGGGCAGGGAGGTGGGTCGTAGGGCAGGGAGTTGGGTTATAGGGCAGGGAGTTGGGTTATAGGGCAGGGAGTTGGTTATAGGGCAGGGAGTTGGGTTATAGGGCAGGGAGTTGGTTATAGGGCAGGGAGTTGGGTTATAGGGCAGGGAGTTGGTTATAGGGCAGGGAGTTGGTTATAGGGCAGGGAGTTGGGTTATAGGGCAGGAAGTTGGTTATAGGGCAGGGAGTTGGGTAGTAGGGCAGGGAGTTGGGTAGTAGGGCAGGGAGTTGGGTAGTAGGGCAGGGAGTTGGTTATAGGGCAGGGAGTTGGGTTATAGGGCAGGGAGTTGGTTATAGGGCAGGGAGTTGGTTATAGGGCAGGGACCCCGGCAGCCACCCCACAGGGAGACGTCGCCTTCCTGGACTTTGTTTGCAGAGCAAACTGTAGGAACTCCGGATCTCACATCCCGGATCTGTCAGCAGCACCGTA
Source organism: Meleagris gallopavo (assembly GCF_905368555.1). Taxonomy (NCBI): domain Eukaryota; kingdom Metazoa; phylum Chordata; class Aves; order Galliformes; family Phasianidae; genus Meleagris; species Meleagris gallopavo. Next base: position 192,003,680 of record NC_139404.1, read on the forward strand.
GCAAAGGGGACGGGGCCAGGGGGATGGGGACATGGGGACACCGTGGGGGAAAGGGACAGGAGGGTAGTGACAGGGACAAGGGGGTGGGGACATGGGGACAGGGACATGGGGATACATTGGGGACAGGGCCAGGGGGATATGGGGCTGGGGACAGGGGGACATGGGGACGCATTGGGGACAGGGCCAGGGGGATATGGGGCTGGGGACAGGGGGACACATTGGGGACAGGGCAGGGGGATATGGGGCTGGGGACATGGGGACATGGGGACGCACTGGGGACAGGGCCAGGGGGATATGGGGCTGGGGACATGGGGACGCACTGGGGACAGGGCCAGGGGGATATGGGGCTGGGGACAGGGGGACACATTGGGGACAGGGCCAGGGGGATATGGGGCTGGGGACAGGGGGACATGGGGACATATTGGGGACAGGGCCAGGGGGATATGGGGCTGGGGACAGGGGGACACATTGGGGACAGGGCAGGGGGATATGGGGCTGGGGACAGGGGGACATGGGGACACATTGGGGACAGGGCCAGGGGGATATGGGGCTGGGGACAGGGGGACACATTGGGGACAGGGCAGGGGGATAGGGGGCTGGGGACAGGGGGACATGGGGACACATTGGGGACAGGGCCAGGGGGATATGGGGCTGGGGACAGGGGGACATGGGGACATATTGGGGACAGGGCCAGGGGGATATGGGGCTGGGGACTTGGGGACACACTGGGGACAGGGCCAGGGGGATATGGGGCTGGGGACAGGGGGACACATTGGGGACAGGGCCAGGGGGATATGGGGCTGGGGACAGGGGGACATGGGGACGCATTGGGGACAGGGCCAGGGGGATATGGGGCTGGGGACAGGGGGACATGGGGACACATTGGGGACAGGGCCAGGGGGATATGGGGCTGGGGACAGGGGGACACATTGGGGACAGGGTAGGGGGATATGGGGCTGGGGACAGGGGGACATGGGGACGCATTGGGGACAGGGCCAGGGGGATATGGGGCTGGGGACAGGGGGACTTGGGGACACCTTGGGGACAGGGACATGGGGACACTGGCACATGAGGATACATTGGAGACAGGGACATGGGGACACAGTGGGGACGGGGGGATATGGGGACATGGGGACACAGTGGGGACAGGGGGATATGGGGCCAGGGGGATATGGGGACACACTGAGGACAGGGGGATATGGGACATGGGGACACATTGGGGATGGGAATATGGGGAAAGTGACATGGGGACACATTGGGGACAGGGACATGGGGACAGGGGGACATGAGGGCACATTGAGGACGGGGACATGGGGACACATTGGGGACAGAGGGATATGGGGACATGGGGACACATTGGGGACAGGGGGACAGGGGGACATGAGGGCACACTGGGGACTTGGGGACGGGGATATGGGGACAGGGGGACACGAGGGCACATTGAAGATGGGGACATTGGGACACATTGGGGACAGGGGGATATGGGGACAGTGACATGGGGACACACTGGGGACAGGGGGATATATGGGGACAGGGGGACATAGGGGCACATTGGGGACAGGGCCATGGGGACAGGGGCATGGGGGTGGGGAATGGGACAGGGACATTGGGGTGGATTGGGGACAGGGACATTGGGATGTGGAGAGTCATGGGGACACGTTGGGGACGGGGGCAGGGGGACAGGGACATGGGGACAGGGGAATATGGGGATGGGGGACACGTGGGGACAGGAACTTGGGGATATGGGGACACATTGGGGACAGGAACGCATTGTGGGTAGGGACGTAGGGACGGGGACATGGGGCGGAGGCATAGGGACGTGTTGGGGACTTGGGGGGGGGGGGGGGGGAAGGGGGATATGGGGACCCAGTGGGGACGTGTTGGGGACAGGAGCTGCAGAATGCGATGGTGATGTTTTAGGGCCGGACACTTTGCGGCCCCATAGGGGAAATGTGTGGGGCCGCGGCTGCTTCCTGCAGCTGTCAGCACCAGGAAGGGCGCGGGGGGGCGGGGAGGGCGCTGAGCTTCCTCTCCTCTCCCTGTGCGTGAAGGGGGGGGTGGGGAAGTGGGGTGTGGGGCGGCCCCATAAAGGACATCCCCCACTGCAATGGGGTCAGGGCTGTAGGGTGACCCCGTGTGTCCCGGTCGTGCTCTGTGGGGTGGGGCTGCAACCGTGGGTGGGGCTGTGGGGTTCCTGCACCCGTTGTATGGGGTTCTGAACCCATAGGGTGGGGCTTTGGGGTTCCTGCACCCGTTGTATGGGGTTCTGAGCCCATAGGGTGGGGCTGTGGGGTTCCTGCACCCATAGTGTGGGGTTCTTGGGGTTCCTGCACCCATAGGGTGGGGCTTTGGGGTTCTGAACCCATAGGATGGGGCTTTGGGGTTCCTGCACCCATAGTGTGGGGTTCTGTACCCATAGGGTGGGGCTGTGGAATTCTGAACCCATAGGGTGGGGTTTTTGGGGTTCCTGCACCCATAGGGTGGGGCTCTGGGGTTCTGCACCCATAGGATGGGGTTCCTGCACCCATAGTGTGGGGTTCTGTACCCATAGGGTGGGGCTTTGGGGTTCTGAACCCATAGGGTGGGGCTTTGGGGTTCCTGCACCCGTTGTATGGGGTTCTGAGCCCATAGGGTGGGGCTGTGGGGTTCCTGCACCCATAGTGTGGGGTTCTTGGGGTTCCTGCACCCATAGGGTGGGGCTTTGGGGTTCTGAACCCATAGGATGGGGCTTTGGGGTTCCTGCACCCATAGTGTGGGGTTCTGTACCCATAGGGTGGGGCTGTGGAATTCTGAACCCATAGGGTGGGGTTTTTGGGGTTCCTGCACCCATAGGGTGGGGCTCTGGGGTTCTGCACCCATAGGATGGGGTTCCTGCACCCATATAGTGGGGTTCTGTACCCATAGGGTGGGGCTTTGGGGTTCTGAACCCATAGTGTGGGGTTCTTGGGGTTCCTGCACCCATAGGGTGGGGCTTTGGGGTTCTGAACCCATAGGATGGGGTACCTGCACCCATAGGGTGGGGCTTTGGGGTTCCTGCACCCATATGGTGGGGCTTTGGGATTCTGAACCCATAGGGTGGGGTTCTTGGGGTTCCTGCACCCATAGGATGGGGCTTTGGGGTTCCTGCACCCATAGTGTGGGGTTCTGTATCCATAGGGTGGGGCTTTGGGGTTCCTGCACCCATAGTGTGGGGTTCTGTACCCATAGGGTGGGGCTTTGGGGTTCTGAACCCATAGTGTGGGGTTCTTGGGGTTCCTGCACCCATAGGGTGGGACTTTGGGGTTCTGAACCCATAGGGTGGGGTTCTTGGGGTTCCTGCACCCATAGGGTGGGTCTCTGGGGTTCTGCACCCATAGGATGGGGTACCTGCACCCATAGGGTGGGGCTGTGGGGTTCCTGCACCCATAGTGTGGGGTTCTGTACCCATAGGATGGGGCTGTGGGATTCTGAACCCATAGGGTGGAGTTCTTGGGGTTCCTGCACCCATAGTGTGGGGTTCTGTACCCATAGGGTGGAGCTGTGGGGTTCCTGCACCCATAGGGTGGGGCTTTGGGGTTCTGCACCCGTAGTGTGGGGTTCTTAGGGTTCCTGCACCCATAGTGTGGAGTTCTTGGGGTTCCTGCACCCATAGGGTGGAGTTCTTGGGGTTCCTGCACCCATAGTGTGGGGTTCTGCACCCATAGGGTGGGGCTTTGGGGTTCCTGCACCCATAGTGTGGGGTTCTGTACCCATACGGTGGGGCCTTGGGGTTCCTGCACCCATAGGGTGGGGCTTTGGGGTTCTGCACCCGTAGTGTGGGGTTCTTGGGGTTCCTGCACCCATAGTGTGGGGTTCTGTACCCATACGGTGGGGCCTTGGGGTTCCTGCACCCATAGGGTGGGGCTTTGGGGTTCTGCACCCGTAGTGTGGGGTTCTTGGGGTTCCTGCACCCATAGTGTGGGGTTCTGCACCCATAGGGTGAGGCTTTGGGGTTCTGCACCCCCCTCACAGCCCAGCCCTATTCCTTGGCAGCCCCGCAGCGCTCTCTTCCTGCCCGGCCCCATTGCATCACACAGCTTCATTAGCATTAGTTCGTTAGTGTCGGTTGGTAACGAGCTCCGCGTTCCCCCCTTGGTGTCACCACCACAGCACCATCAGTCCCTGAGGAACCTCCAAACCCCACTGCTGTGGCACGGGGACATGGGGACATGGGGATATAGGATATAGGGACATGGGGATATAGGGACATGGGGATATAGGGACATGGGGATATAGGATATAGGGACATGGGGATATAGGGACATGGGGATATAGGATATAGGGACATGGGGATATAGGGACATGGGGATATGGGGACATGGGGATATAGGATATAGGGACATGGGGATGTAGGGACATGGGGATATGGGGACATGGGGATATAGGATATAGGGACATGGGGATGTAGGGACATGGGGACATGGGGACATGGGGATATAGGATATAGGGACATGGGGATATGGGGACATGGGGATATAGGATATAGGGACATGGGGTCATGGGGGTGTAGGGACATGGGGACATGGGAACATAGGGATATAGGGACATGGGGACATGGGGATATAGGATATAGGGACATGGGGATATAGGGACATGGGGATATAGGATATAAGGACATGGGGTCATGGGGGTGTAGGGACATGGGGATATGGGGACATAGGGATATAGGGACATGGGGATATAGGGACATGGGGACATGGGGTGTAGGGACATGGGGATATGGGGACATGGGGATATAGGGATATGGGGTCATGGGGATATGGGGACATGGGGATATAGGATATAGGGACATAGGGATATAGGGACATGGGAATATGGGGACATGAGGATATAGGGATATGGGGATATAGGGATATGGGGTCATAGGGATATGGGGACTTGGGGACATGGGGATGTAGGGACATGGGGATATGGGGACATGAGGACATGAGGATATAGGGACATGGGGATATAGGGACATGGGGTCATGGGGATGTAGGGATATGGGGATATGGGGATATGGGGACATGGGGACTTGGGGACATGGTGACTTGGGGACATGGGGACTTGGGGACATGGGCATATGGGGACTTGGGGACATGGGGATATGGTACTTGAGGACATGGAGATATGGGGACATGAGAACACAGGGACGTTGAGATATAGGGACATGGGGTCATGGGGATATAGGGTTATAGGGACATGGGGATATGGGACTATAGGGACATGGGGATGCTGGTATAAGGGGACATGGGAACACAGGGACATTGAGATATAGGGGCACAGGTGTGCAGGGACACAGGGACCCCATTCCCAAAGCACTCAGGGAGGTGTGGGTCGAGCAGAACCCCATGTCCCCATGTCCCCATATCCCCATGTCCTCATGTCTTATGTCCTTATGTCCCCATGTCCTTATGTCCCCATGTCCTCATGTCCCCATGTCCTCATGTCCCCACGTCCCTTGGAGGCAGAGGAAGCCTGCAGGTGCTGAGGGTGCAGGAAGCTTTGCACCACGCTCAGCTCCTTGCACAGCTCCTTGCACAGCTCCTTGCTCAGCTCCTTGCACAGCTCCTTGCTCAGCTCCTTGCACAGCACCTTGCACAGCTCCTTGCACAGCTCCTTGCTCAGCTCCTTGCACAGCTCCTTGCACAGCTCCTTGCTCAGCTCCTTGCACAGCTCCTTGCACAGCTCCTTGCTCAGCTCCTTGCACAGCTCCTTGCTCAGCTCCTTGCACAGCACCTTGCACAGCTCCTTGCACAGCTCCTTGCTCAGCTCCTTGCACAGCTCCTTGCACAGCTCCTTGCTCAGCTCCTTGCACAGCTCCTTGCTCAGCTCCTTGCTCAGCTCCTTGCTCAGCTCCTTGCACAGCTCCTTGCACAGCTCCTTGCTCAGCTCCTTGCACAGCTCCTTGCACAGCACTCAGCACTTCGCAGAGCACCGTGCACGGCTCAGGCATCTCACACAATCTCTTGCGCAGCAGAGCCTTTGCACAAGAGCTTGCACCTTGCAAAGCACCTCGCACGGCACCTTGCACAGCTGCAAGGCTTTGCACGGCTTTGCAGAACGCCTTGCGCAACCCTGACGCCTCACCCGACATCTTGCACAGCAGGGCCTTTGCGTGCAAGCTTGCACTTGGCGCAGCAACTTGCACAGCCCAGGCCTTTGTGTTGCGTCTTGCACGTTGCACAGGACCTCGCATTGCTCCAGCTCCGTGCTCAGCACCCACTGCTTTGCAGAGCACCTTGCACAACCCTGGCACCTTGCACAACCTCTTGCATAACGGGTCCTTTGCACAAGCGTCTTGCACAGCCAGGCCTTTGTACAGCTCCTTGCACAGCTCCTTGCACAGCTCCTTGCACAGCACTTTGCACGGCACCTTGCGCGGTACCTTGCACAACCAGGCCTTTGCACAGCATCTTGCACAACACCTTTGCACAACTCCTTGCACGGCACCTCGCACAGCTCCTTGCACAGCCAGGCCTTCGCATGGCACCTTGCACAGCACCTGTGCACAGCACCTTGCACAGCCAGGTGTTTGCACAGCACCTTACACAGCATTTGCACAGCACCTTGCACAACCAGACCTTTGCAAAGCAACTTGCACAAACAGACCTTTGCACCGCACTTCGCACAGCATTTGCACAACTCTTTGCACACAGGCCTTTGCACAGCACCTTGCACAGCACTTTGCACAGCTCCTTGCACAGCACCTTGCACAGCCAGACCTTTGCACAGCTCCTTGCACAACCAGACCTTTGCACAGCTCCTTGCACAGCTCCTTGCACAGACCTTTGCACAGCCAGACCTTTGCACAACACCTTACACAGCACTTTGCACAGCACTTTGCGCAGCACCTTGCACAGACCTTTGCACAGCACTTTGCACAGCACCTTGCACAGCCTTGGACCTTTGCACAGCTCCTTGCACAGCACCTTGCAGACCTTGCACAGCACCTTGCACAGCGCTTTGCACAGCCTTGCACAACCCTTGCACAGCTCCTTGCACAGCACCTTGCACAGCACCTTGCACAGCTCTTTGCACAGCACCTTGCACAGCTCTTTGCACAGCTCTTGCACAGCACCTTGCACAGCTCTTTGCACAGCTCTTTGCACAGCTCCTTGCACAGCTCTTTGCACAGCACCTTGCACAGCACCTTGCACAGCTCTTTACACAGCTCCTTGCACAGCTCTTTGCACAGCACCTTGCACAGCACCTTGCACAGCTCCTTGCACAGCTCTTTGCGCAGCCAGACCTTTGCACAGCTCTTTGCACAGCACCTTGCACAGCTCCTTGCACAGCTCTTTGCACAGCACCTTGCACAGCACCTTGCACAGCTCTTTGCACAGCTCTTTGCACAGCACCTTGCACAGCTCTTTACACAGCACCTTGCACAGCTCTTTGCACAGCACCTTGCACAGCTCTTTGCACAGCACCTTGCACAGCTCTTTGCACAGCACCTTGCACAGCTCTTTGCACAGCACCTTGCACAGCTCTTTGCACAGCACCTTGCACAGCTCTTTGCACAGCACCTTGCACAGCTCTTTGCACAGCACCTTGCATAGCACCTTGCACAGCTCCTTGCACAGCACCTTGCACAGCTCTTTGCACAGCTCTTTGCACAGCACCTTGCACAGCTCTTTGCACAGCACCTTGCATAGCACCTTGCACAGCACCTTGCACAGCTCTTTACACAGCACCTTGCATAGCACCTTGCACAGCTCCTTGCACAGCACCTTGCACAGCTCTTTACACAGCACCTTGCATAGCACCTTGCACAGCTCCTTGCACAGCACCTTGCACAGCTCTTTGCACAGCACCTTGCACAGCTCCTTGCACAGCACCTTGCACAGCTCTTTGCACAGCACCTTGCACAGCTCTTTGCACAGCTCCTTGCACAGCACCTTGCACAGCACCTTGCACAGCTCTTTGCACAGCTCTTTGCACAGCACCTTGCACAGCACCTTGCACAGCTCTTTACACAGCACCTTGCACAGCTCTTTGCACAGCTCCTTGCACAGCACTTTGCACAGCACCTTGCACAGCACCTTGCACAGCTCTTTACACAGCTCCTTGCACAGCTCTTTGCACAGCACCTTGCACAGCACCTTGCACAGCTCTTTGCACAGCACTTTGCGCAGCCAGACCTTTGCACAGCTCTTTGCACAGCACCTTGCACAGCACCTTGCACAGCTCTTTGCACAGCACCTTGCACAGCTCTTGCACAGCACCTTGCACAGCTCTTTGCACAGCTCCTTGCACAGCACCTTGCGCAGCACCTTGCACAGCTCTTTGCACAGCACTTTGCGCAGCCAGACCTTTGCACAGCTCTTTGCACAGCACCTTGCACAGCACCTTGCACAGCTCTTTGCACAGCACCTTGCACAGCTCTTTGCACAGCACCTTGCACAGCTCTTGCACAGCACCTTGCACAGCACCTTGCACAGCACCTTGCACAGCTCTTTGCACAGCTCCTTGCACAGCACCTTGCACAGCACCTTGCACAGCACCTTGCACAGCTCTTTGCACAGCTCCTTGCACAGCTCCTTGCACAGCACCTTGCACAGCTCTTTGCACAGCACCTTGCACAGCACCTTGCACAGCACCTTGCACAGCTCTTTGCACAGCTCTTGCACAGCACCTTGCACAGCACCTTGCACAGCACCTTGCACAGCACCTTGCACAGCTCTTTGCACAGCACCTTGCACAGCTCTTTGCACAGCACCTTGCACAGCTCTTTGCACAGCACCTTGCACAGCTCTTTGCACAGCTCTTTGCACAGCACCTTGCACAGCTCTTTGCACAGCACCTTGCACAGCTCTTTGCACAGCTCTTTGCACAGCACCTTGCACAGCACCTTGCACAGCTCTTTGCACAGCACCTTGCACAGCTCTTTGCACAGCACTTTGCACAGCACCTTGCACAGCACCTTGCACAGCTCTTTGCACAGCTCTTTGCACAGCTCTTTGCACAGCACCTTGCACAGCACCTTGCACAGCACCTTGCACAGCTCTTTGCACAGCTCTTTGCACAGCACCTTGCACAGCTCTTTGCACAGCACCTTGCACAGCACCTTGCACAGCTCTTTGCACAGCACCTTGCACAGCACCTTGCACAGCACCTTGCACAGCTCTTTGCACAGCTCTTTGCACAGCACCTTGCACAGCACCTTGCACAGCTCTTTGCACAGCACCTTGCACAGCACCTTGCACAGCTCTTTGCACAGCTCTTTGCACAGCACCTTGCACAGCACCTTGCACAGCACCTTGCACAGCTCCTTGCACAGCTCCTTGCACAGCACCTTGCACAGCTCTTTGCACAGCACCTTGCACAGCTCTTTGCACAGCACCTTGCACAGCACCTTGCACAGCTCTTTGCACAGCACTTTGCACAGCTCTTTGCACAGCTCTTTGCACAGCACCTTGCACAGCACCTTGCACAGCTCTTTGCACAGCACTTTGCACAGCACCTTGCACAGCTCTTTGCACAGCACCTTGCACAGCTCCTTGCACAGCACCTTGCACAGCACTTTGCACAGCTCTTTGCACAGCACCTTGCACAGCACCTTGCACAGCACCTTGCACAGCACCTTGCACAGCTCTTTGCACAGCTCTTTGCACAGCACCTTGCACAGCTCTTTGCACAGCACCTTGCTCAGCTCCTTGCACAGCACCTTGCACAGCACCTTGCACAGCTCTTTGCACAGCTCTTTGCACAGCTCTTTGCACAGCTCTTGGCACAGCTCCTTGCACAGCGCTTTGCACAGCACCTTGCACAGCTCTTTGCACAGCAACTTGCACAGCACCTTGCACAGCACCTTGCACAGCTCTTGCACAGCACCTTGCACAGCACCTTGCACAGCTCTTTGCACAGCTCTTTGCACAGCACCTTGCACAGCAATTTGCACAGCTCTTTGCACAGCTCTTTGCACAGCTCTTTGCACAGCTCTTTGCACAGCACCTTGCACAGCTCTTTGCACAGCACCTTGCATAGCACCTTGCACAGCTCTTTGCACAGCACCTTGCACAGCTCTTTGCACAGCACCTTGCACAGCACTTTGCACAGCACCTTGCACAGCTCTTTGCACAGCACCTTGCACAGCACCTTGCACAGCACCTTGCACAGACCTTGCACAGCTCCTTGCACAGCACCTTGCACAGCTCTTTGCACAGCTCTTTGCACAGCACCTTGCACAGCACCTTGCACAGCATCTTGCACAGCTCTTTGCACAGCTCTTTGCACAGCACCTTGCACAGCTCCTTGCACAGCTCTTTGCACAGCACCTTGCACAGCTCTTTGCACAGCACCTTGCACAGCTCTTTGCACAGCTCTTTGCACAGCTCCTTGCACAGCACCTTGCACAGCTCTTTGCACAGCACCTTGCACAGCACCTTGCACAGCTCTTTGCACAGCTCTTTGCACAGTTCTTTACACAGCACCTTGCACAGCACCTTGCACAGCACCTTGCACAGCTCTTTGCACAGCACCTTGCACAGCACCTTGCACAGCACCTTGCACAGCTCCTTGCACAGCACCTTGCACAGCTCTTTGCACAGCTCTTTGCACAGCTCTTTGCACAGCTCCTTGCACAGCTCTTTGCACAGCTCCTTGCACAGCAGGGCCTTTGCATGGCAGCGCTCGGCCCTATAGGGAAGCGGAGGCATGGGGCCGCCCCCTCCCACCCCATAACCCGCCGTCCCCTTTTGCTTTCCATTGCAGAGTGTTCAAGAAAGCCAGTCCCAACGGGAAGGTGAGCAGAGGGGGGGGGGGGGTCGGGGGGCTCTGCTGGGTTGGGGGGGGACGACACATGGGGGTCCCACTGACCCCGTGCTGTCCCCGTAGCTCACGGTGTACCTGGGCAAGAGGGACTTTGTGGACCACATCGACGTGGTGGACCCCGTGGGTGAGTGGGGACGGAGGGGACGGGAAGGGGATGCGCGTCGTTTTGGGTGGCTGTGCCCTTTGCAGCGGGGACGAAAGGTGGCCAGACTGTGCCATGTCCCCAAGCCTGTGCCGTGTCCCCAACCCTCATGTCCTGTCCCCAAGCCTGTGCTGTGTCCCCAACCCTCATGTCCTGTCCCCAAACCCAGTGCCGTGTCCCCAACCCTCATGTCATGTCCCCAAACCCAGTGCCATGTCCCTAACCCTTACATCCTGTCCCCAACCCTATGCTGTTCCCAACCCTCATGTCGTGTCTCCAATCCCTGTACCATGTCCCCAACCCCAGTGCCATGTCCCCAGTCCGTGTACCGTGTCCCCAACCCTCATGTCATGTCCCCAGTCCCTGTGCCACGTCCCTAACCCTCACATCCTGTCCCCAACCCTATGCCATGTCCCCAACCCCAGTGCTGTGTGCCCAACCCCTTATTGTGTCCCCAACCCCAGTGCTGCGTCCTCAACCCTCACGTCCTGTCCCAACCCTATGCTGTGTTCCCAACCCTCTTGTCCCCAATCCCAGTGCTGTGTCCCCAACCCTCATGTCGTGTCTCCAATCCCTGTACTATGTCCCCAACCCCAGTGCCATGTCCCCAGTCCCTGTACCGTGTCCCTAATCCTCACGTCCTGTCCCCAACCCTGTGCCATGTCCCCAACCCCAGTACTGTGTCCCCAACCCTCATGTACTGTGTCCCCAACCCCAGTGCCATGTCCCCAGTCCCTGTACCGTGTCCCCAACCCTCATGTCATGTCCCCAGTCCCTGTGCCACGTCCCTAACCCTCACATCCTGTCCCCAACCCTATGCCATGTCCCCAACCCCAGTGCTGTGTGCCCAACCCCTTATTATGTCCCCAACCCCAGTGCTGCGTCCCCAACCCTCATGTCCTGTCCCCAAACCCAGTGCCATGTACCTAACCCTTACATCCTGTCCCCAACCCTATGCTGTGTCCCCAACCCTCACGTCCTGTCCCAACCCTATGCTGTGTTCCCAACCCTCTTGTCCCCAATCCCAGTGCTGTGTCCCCAACCCTCATGTCGTGTCTCCAATCCCTGTACTATGTCCCCAACCCCAGTGCCATGTCCCCAGTCCCTGTACCGTGTCCCTAATCCTCACGTCCTGTCCCCAACCCTGTGCCATGTCCCCAACCCCAGTACTGTGTCCCCAACCCTCATGTACTGTGTCCCCAACCCCAGTGCCATGTCCCCAGTCCCTGTACCGTGTCCCCAACCCTCATGTCATGTCCCCAGTCCCTGTGCCACGTCCCTAACCCTCACATCCTGTCCCCAACCCTATGCCATGTCCCCAACCCCAGTGCTGTGTGCCCAACCCCTTATTATGTCCCCAACCCCAGTGCTGCGTCCCCAACCCTCATGTCCTGTCCCCAAACCCAGTGCCATGTACCTAACCCTTACATCCTGTCCCCAACCCTATGCTGTGTCCCCAACCCTCACGTCCTGTCCCAACCCTATGCTGTGTTCCCAACCCTCTTGTCCCCAGTCCCAGTGCTGTGTCCCCAACCCTCATGTCGTGTCTCCAATCCCTGTACCATGTCCCCAACCCCAGTGCCATGTCCCCAGTCCGTGTACCGTGTCCCTAATCCTCACGTCCTGTCCCCAACCCTGTGCCATGTCCCCAACCCCAGTGCTGTGTCCCCAACCCTCATGTCCTGTCCCCAACCCTCATGTCATGTCCCCAGTCCCTGTACCATGTCCCTAACCCTCACATCTTGTCCCCAACCCTATGCCATGTCCCCAACCCCAGTGCTGCGTCCCCAACCCTCATGTCCTGTCCCCAACCCTTTGCCATGTCCCCAGTCCCTGTGCCGTGTCCCCAACCCTGTGCTGTATCCTCAACCCCCATGCAATGTCCCCAGTCCCTGTGGCTTGTCCCCAACCCCAGTGCCACGTCCCCAACCCTCATGTCATGTCCCCAACCCTGGTGCCATGTCCCCAACCTGCCGGCTCTGCTCTTCCCTTACAGACGGAGTGGTGCTGGTTGATCCTGAGTACCTGAAGGAGAGGAAAGGTAACGGCCCCATCACGATGTCCCCAAGGTTGGGGACATGGGGGTGGCACCTGGGGCTTTGCTGGGCCCTTGGCTGAGGATTTCTGGGTGCCCAATCTCGTGTCCCCATCCCACTGGCACGTGGGGCAGTGCCACCTGTCCCCAACTGTCACAGCACATTCTGGGTGCCACCACCTCTTCCCAATGCCCCCTCTGCTGCTCCTGGTGGGGTTGGGACGAGCCGTGATGCCACCACACCATGGGGCCACTGTGCCGTGATGCCACCACCATGCCAAAGTGACACTGTGCCATGACAATGCTGTGCCATGTCACCATCTTGCTGTGGTGTCACCGTGCCACCGCACCACTGTGAAATTGTGCCACACTGCCATGGAGCTGCAGTGCCACGGTGACACCGTAACATGGAGTCACATTGCCATGCTGCCACTGTGCCATGATGCCACCACCATGCCAGAGTGACACTGTGCTGTGGTGGCACTGTGCCATGGCAGTGCTGTGCCATGTCACCGCTGTGCCATGGTGTCACCTTGCCACCATGCCACTGTGTTCTTGTGCCACAGTGCCATTGTGCCACTATGCCATGGTGCCACTATACCACGTCACCACGGTGCCACCATGTCACGATGCCACCATAGCACGTCACCACGGTGCCACCATGCCACCATGTCACGGTGCCACCGTACCACGTCACCACGGTGCCACCATGCCACCATGTCACGGTGCCATTATACCACGTCACCATGGTGCCACCATGTCACTGTGCCACCATAGCACGTCACCACGGTGCCACCATGCCACCATGTCACGGTGCCACCGTACCACGTCACCACGGTGCCACCATGCCACCATGTCACGGTGCCATTATACCACGTCACCATGGTGCCACCATGCCACCATGTCACGGTGCCACCATAGCACGTCACCACGGTGCCACCATGCCACCATGTCACAGTGCCATTATACCACGTCACCATGGTGCCACCAAGCCACCATGTCACGGTGCCACCGTACCACGTCACCACAGTGCTACGATGCCACCATGTCATGGTGCCACCATACCATGTCACCAATGTACCACCATGCCACCATGTCACGGTGCCACCATAGCACGTCACCACGGTGCCACCATGCCACCATGTCACAGTGCCATTATACCACGTCACCATGGTGCCACCAAGCCACCATGTCACGGTGCCACCGTACCACGTCACCACAGTGCTACGATGCCACCATGTCATGGTGCCACCATACCATGTCACCAATGTACCACCATGCCACCATGTCACGGTGCCACCATAGCACATCACCACGGTGCCACGATGCCACCATGTCACGGTGCCACCGTACCACGTCACCAGTGTACCACCATGCCACCATGTCACGGTGCCACTGTACCACGTCACCAATGTACCACCATGCCACCATGTCACGGTGCCACCATAGCACGTCACCACGGTGCCACGATGCCACCATGTCACGGTGCCACCATAGCACGTCACCACGGTGCCACGATGCCACCATGTCACGTTGCCACCGTACCACATCACCATGATGCCACCATGTCATGGTGCCACCGTACCACGTCACCAACGTACCACCATGCCACCATGTCACGATGCCACCACAGCACGTCACCACGGTGCCACGATGCCACTATGTCACGATGCCACCGTACCACGTCACCACGGTGCCACATCGCCTCGACGCCACAATGCCCCCATGCCATCACACCACCACATTGATACCACAATGCCACGATGCCACCACAGCGCCGTGTCGCCGTGCCACGTCGTCACCGTGCCATGTCGTCACCTCACCCCTTCTATGCCTGCAGTCTTCGTGACGCTGACGTGTGCGTTCCGTTATGGCCGTGAGGACCTGGACGTGCTGGGCCTGACGTTCCGCAAGGACCTGTTTGTGGCCAACGCTCAGGCCTTCCCCCCCGTGCCCGAGGAGAGGAAGCCCCTCACCCGCCTGCAGGAGCGCCTCATCAAGAAGCTGGGCGAGCACGCCTACCCCTTCACCTTCGAGGTGGGGAGCCTGGGGGGCTGGCACTGCTTTGGGCTGCAGCATCGTGGTGGGGCGCAGGGTCACGTTGGGGTGCAGCATCACCGTGGGTTCAGCAGTTCTTTGGGTTCAGCATCACCTTGGGTGCAGCACCACTTTTTGGGGTTCAGCATCACCTTGGGTGCAGCATCATTTTTTGGGGTTCAGCATCACCTTGAGTGCAGCATAACTGTGGGTTCAGCAGTTCTTTGGGTTCAGCATCACCTTGAGTGCAGCACCAGTTTTTGGGGTTCAGCATCACCTTGAGTGCAGCACCACTTTTTGGGGTTCAGCATCACCTTGAGTGCAGCATCATTTTTTGGTGTTCAGCATCACCTTGAGTGCAGCATAACTGTGGGTTCAGCAGTTCTTTGGGTTCAGCATCACCTTGAGTGCAGCATCAGTTTTTGGGGTTCAGCATCACCTTGAGTGCAGCACCACTTTTTGGGGTTCAGCATCACCTTGAATGCAGCATCATTTTTTGGTGTTCAGCATCCCCTTGAGTGCAGCACCACTTTTTGGGGTTCAGCATCACCTTGAGTGCAGCATCAGTTTTTGGGGTTCAGCAGTTTTTGGGGTTCAGCATCACCTTGAGTTGCAGCACCACTTTTTGGGGTTCAGCATCACCTTGAGTGCAGCATCATTTTTTGGTGTTCAGCATCACCTTGAGTGCAGCATAACTGTGGGTTCAGCAGTTCTTTGGGTTCAGCATCACCTTGAGTGCAGCACCACTTTTTGGGGTTCAGCATCACCTTGAGTGCAGCACCACTTTTTGGGGTTCAGCATCACCTTGAGTGCAGCATCACTTGGGTTCAGCACCACTTTTTGGGGTTCAGCTTCACCCTGGGTGCAGCACCACTTTTTGGGGTTCAGCATCACCTTGGGTTCAGCACCACTTTTTGGGGTTTAGCTTCACCTTGGGTGCAGCACCACTTGTTGGGGTTCAGCATCACCTTGAGTGCAGCACCACTTTTTGGGGTTCAGCTTCACCTTGGGTGCTGCATCACTGTGGGTTCAGCAATACTTTGGGTTCAGCATCACCTTGAGTTTGCAGCATCACTTGCTAGGGTTCAGCATCCCCTTGGGTGCAGCATCACTTTGGGGTTCAGCATCTCTTTGATTGCAGTTTCATTTTGGGGTGCAGCATCACTTTGGGATGCAGCATCAGTGTGGGGTTCAGCATCACCTTGAGTTTAGCACTGCTTTGGGGTGCAGCATCACTTGGGGTGCAATAGCACATGGAGGTTCTGCATCTCTTTGGGCTCAGCATTGCTTTGGGGTGCAGCACCACTTTGGGTTCAGCATCACTTTGGGTTCAGCATCACTGTGGGGTTCAGCACCAATCACTTTGGGGTTCAGCATCACCTTGAGTTTAGCACTGCTTTGGGGTTCAGCATCACTTTGAGTTTAGCACTGCTTTGGGGTTCAGCATCACTTTGAGTTTAGCACTGCTTTGGGGTGCAGCATCACTTGGGGTGCAGAACCACGTGGGGGTTCAGCATCACTTTGAGTTTAGCACTGCTTTGGGGTTCAGCACCACTTTGGGGCACAGCATCACTTTGGGTACAGTACCATGTGGGGTTCATCTCTTTGGGTTCAGCACCTCATTGGGGTTCAGCATCCCCCTTGGGTCCGTCCTTTTTGAGGTCTAGGGATGCAGCATCACCCCTGGGACTGCAAGGGGCACAGGGCTTTTTGGGATTCCCACCATCTCTTGGGGCAGGGGGGTGCTGGAGGTGTGGGGTGGAGCTGCAGTGCTGCAGGATCAGTGAATCCAGTGGGGAAACTGAGGCACGGGATGATGTGTAGCCTTGGGCAGAACCCTGCTGTGTCTGCGCCACCATGGAAGCAGTTCCTCCTTCCTCTCCACGCTTTAATTGCTGTGATAATTGGCTGCATTTGTTCCAGCACAGTCTGGGAGCTGTGGAGGAGCTGGAGGAAATTTCCATCGCGGTGCAGAAGCGCTGCAAAGGGGTGGGGGGGCGTTGGGCAGAAATTGAGGGGCAAAGCCCCCCCAGTAGGGGCACCCCAGGGCACCCGGTGACATTTTCAAGTCGTGAGCTGCCCACTAAACCCCACGGGCTCAGCGGGATCTTAGCAGGAAAACAGCCTTAATTCTTCCAAATCTCCCGGATTAAAGCCAAAAAAAACCCTAAAACCCCCCAAAAGGTGCATTAGTGCAGTGCGTGACCCCCTGGGGCCCACGGTGCTGAGCCATGGCCTAAAAGGAGCAGGCAGCATACGATGGATCCCCATCCCGGGGGGCTGTCACTTCCCCTGGGGAGGGGTTTGGAGTTGGGGTCCCCACTCCTGACCCTATTTTGTGCTGCAGATCCCCCCCAACCTGCCCTGCTCCGTCACGCTGCAACCCGGCCCCGAAGACACAGGGAAGGTAAGGAGCAGTGCTGCATCTTCATGTCACCCTGCTGTGTCCCTCCTGGCGATGTGACGGAGAACCCAATGGGTCCCGTGTGGGTTTTGGGGTGTGGAGGGGTTGATCTGCTCCCTCTTCCACACCCCTCACCACTGTCCAGGCCTGCGGTGTGGACTATGAGGTCAAAGCTTTCTGCGCGGAGAACCTGGAGGAGAAAATCCATAAGAGGTAAAGGGAGAGGTGGCCTGGGATGGGGCGAGGGTGGAAGTGTCCTTTGGGGTGGGAAAGGGGTGGAGATGTCTTTTGGGGTGGGGAAGGAATGGAGATGTCCTTTGGGGTGGGACTAGGATGGAGATATTCTTCAAGATGGGATGGGGTTGGTGATGTGCTGGAGGGTAAGGTTGGGATGGAAATTTCCTTTGGGGTGGGACTGGGATGGAGATGTCATCCAGATTTGGAATGGAATGGGAATGTCCTCCCGGATGGGACAGGGTTGGAGATGTCCTTCGGAGCGGGGCTGGGGTGGTGGTATCCTCCTGGATGGTTGGTGATGTCCTTTAGGGTGGAACAGAGATGGAAACGTCTCTTAGGATGGGAATGGAACGGACGTGTCCTATGGGATGGGACAGGATAAAGGTGTTCTTTAGGATGGGGTTGGGATGGTGAAGTCCTCCAGGATGGGATAAAGAAGCAAATGTTCTCCAGAATGGGAAGAGCTAGAGATATTCTTTAGGACAGGAAAGGAAAGGAGATGTTTTCCAGGATGGGAAAAGACTGATATGTTCTTTAGGGTGGGACTGGGATGGAGGCATCCTGTAGGATGGGGAGGGATGAAGGTTTTCTTTTAGGTTGGAGGCGGGGTGGAGATGTCCTCCAGAATGGGGCTGAGATGGAGAACTCCTCTCAGAGGGGATAGGGGTGGTGATGTCCTTTAGGTATCTTCCAAGTCGGGGAGGGATCAAGATGTTCTTTAGAGTTCTTTAGGGATGGAAGTGTCCTCTGGGATGGAGCAGGACCAGCCCTTCCCTGGAGACTCACCAAGCTGAGACGAAGAGATAAGAAAACACGTCAAAAAAGAGGGCAGAGCTGTGGGGCAGAGCTGTGGGGCAGAGCTGTGGGGCAGAGCTGCAGGCAGTCCCCTCGTTGTCCCCACAGGAACTCTGTTCGCTTGGTCATCCGCAAAGTGCAGTACGCCCCGGAGCGCCCCGGCCCCCAACCCATGGCAGAGACCACCAGGCAGTTCCTCATGTCAGACAAACCGCTGCACCTGGAGGCGTCCTTGGACAAGGAGGTGGGGATGGGGGCTGAGCTGCCGGAGAGGAGCTCTGCAGAGAAGGACCTCGGGGTCCTGGTGGCCGACGGTTGGCCAGTAGGGTGACCACGAGGCAGCAGTGGGTCCTGGTGGCCAAGAAGGCCTGGGGTGTCCTGGTTGCTCAACAGTTGGCCAACAGTTGACCATGAGGCAACGGTCTGTGCTGGTGGCCAAGAGGACCAGTGGTGTCCTGGTTGGCCAGCAGTTGATCACAGACTGATCATGAGCCAGCAGTGCGTCCTGGTGGCCAAGAAGGCTGATGGTGTCCTGGTTGGCCAACAGTTGACCATGAACCAGCAGTGTGTCCTGGTGTCCACGAAGGCTGATGGTGTCCTGATTGGCCAGCAGTTGACCATGAGCCAGCAGTGTGTCCTGGTGGCCAAGAAGGCTGATGGTGTCCTGGTTGGCCAACAGTTGACCATGAACCAGCAGTGCGTCCTGGTGGCCAAGAAGGCTGATGGTGTCCTGGTTGGCCAACAGTTGACCATGAGCCAGCAGTGTGTCCTGGTGGCCACGAAGACCGATGGTGTCCTGGTTGGCCAGTGGTTGGCCAGCAGTTGACCATGAGCCAGCAGTGTGTCCTGGTGGCCACGAAGGCTGATGGTGTCCTGGTTGGCCAGCAGTTGACCATGAGCCAGCAGTGTGTCCTGGTGGCCACGAAGGCTGATGGTGTCCTGGTTGGCCAGCGGTTGACCATGAACCAGCAGTGTGTCCTGGTGGCCACGAAGGCTGATGGTGTCCTGGTTGGCCAGCGGTTGGCCAACAGTTGACCATGAATCAGCAGTGCGTCCTGGTGGCCACGAAGGCTGATGGTGTCCTGGTTGGCCAACAGTTGACCATGAACCAGCAGTGCGTCCTGGTGGCCACGAAGGCTGATGGTGTCCTGGTTGGCCAACAGTTGACCATGAACCAGCAGTGTGTCCTGGTGGCCACGAAGGCTGATGGTGTCCTGGTTGGCCAGCAGTTGACCATGAGCCAGCAGTGTGTCCTGGTGGCCACGAAGGCTGATGGTGTCCTGGTTGGCCAGCGGTTGGCCAACAGTTGACCATGAATCAGCAGTGCGTCCTGGTGGCCACGAAGGCTGATGGTGTCCTGGTTGGCCAACAGTTGACCATGAACCAGCAGTGCGTCCTGGTGGCCACGAAGGCTGATGGTGTCCTGGTTGGCCAACAGTTGACCATGAACCAGCAGTGTGTCCTGGTGTCCACAAAGGCTGACGGTGTCCTGGTTGGCCAACAGTTGACCATGAACCAGCAGTGTGTCCTGGTGTCCACGAAGGC
Organism: Meleagris gallopavo; assembly: GCF_905368555.1. NCBI lineage: Eukaryota > Metazoa > Chordata > Aves > Galliformes > Phasianidae > Meleagris > Meleagris gallopavo. Next base: position 192,023,648 of record NC_139404.1, read on the forward strand.
TGACGGTGTCCTGATTGGCCAGCAGTTGACCATGAGCCAGCAGTGTGTCCTGGTGGCCACGAAGGCTGATGGTGTCCTGGTTGGCCAACAGTTGACCATGAACCAGCAGTGTGTCCTGGTGGCCAAGAAGGCTGATGGTGTCCTGATTGGCCAGCAGTTGACCATGAGCCAGCAGTGTGTCCTGGTGGCCAAGAAGGCTGATGGTGTCCTGGTTGGCCAACAGTTGACCATGAACCAGCAGTGCGTCCTGGTGGCCAAGAAGGCTGATGGTGTCCTGGTTGGCCAACAGTTGACCATGAGCCAGCAGTGTGTCCTGGTGGCCACGAAGACCGATGGTGTCCTGGTTGGCCAGTGGTTGGCCAGCAGTTGACCATGAACCAGCAGTGTGTCCTGGTGGCCACGAAGGCTGATGGTGTCCTGGTTGGCCAACAGTTGACCATGAGCCAGCAGTGTGTCCTGGTGGCCACGAAGGCTGATGGTGTCCTGGTTGGCCAGCAGTTGACCATGAGCCAGCAGTGTGTCCTGGTGGCCACGAAGGCTGATGGTGTCCTGGTTGGCCAGCGGTTGACCATGAACCAGCAGTGTGTCCTGGTGGCCACGAAGGCTGATGGTGTCCTGGTTGGCCAGCGGTTGGCCAACAGTTGACCATGAATCAGCAGTGCGTCCTGGTGGCCACGAAGGCTGATGGTGTCCTGGTTGGCCAACAGTTGACCATGAACCAGCAGTGCGTCCTGGTGGCCACGAAGGCTGATGGTGTCCTGGTTGGCCAACAGTTGACCATGAACCAGCAGTGTGTCCTGGTGGCCACGAAGGCTGATGGTGTCCTGGTTGGCCAGCAGTTGACCATGAGCCCCCAGTGTGTCCTGGTGGCCACGAAGGCTGATGGTGTCCTGGTTGGCCAGCGGTTGACCATGAGCCAGCAGTGTGTCCTGGTGGCCACGAAGGCTGATGGTGTCCTGGTTGGCCAGCGGTTGGCCAACAGTTGACCATGAACCAGCAGTGCGTCCTGGTGGCCACGAAGGCTGATGGTGTCCTGGTTGGCCAACAGTTGACCATGAACCAGCAGTGTGTCCTGGTGGCCACGAAGGCTGATGGTGTCCTGGTTGGCCAACAGTTGACCATGAACCAGCAGTGTGTCCTGGTGTCCACGAAGGCTGATGGTGTCCTGGTTGGCCAGCAGTTGACCATGAACCAGCAGTGTGTCCTGGTGGCCACGAAGGCTGATGGTGTCCTGGTTGGCCAACAGTTGACCATGAACCAGCAGTGTGTCCTGGTGGCCACGAAGGCTGACGGTGTCCTGGTTGGCCAACAGTTGACCATGAACCAGCAGTGTGTCCTGGTGTCCACGAAGGCTGACGGTGTCCTGGTTGGCCAACAGTTGACCATGAGCCAGCAGTGTGTCCTGGTGGCCACGAAGGCTGATGGTGTCCTGGTTGGCCAGCGGTTGGCCAACAGTTAACCATGAACCAGCAGTGTGTCCTGGTGGCCATGAAGGCTGATGGTGTCCTGGTTGGCCAACAGTTGACCATGAACCAGCAGTGTGTCCTGGTGGCCACGAAGGCTGATGGTGTCCGCGTTGGCCAACAGTTGACCATGAATCAGCAGTGTGTCCTGGTGGCCACGAAGGCTGATGGTGTCCTGGTTGGCCAGCAGTTGACCATGAACCAGCAGTGTGTCCTGGTGGCCACGAAGGCTGATGGTGTCCTGATTGGGCAACAGTTGACCATGAACCAGCAGTGTGTCCTGGTGTCCACAAAGGCTGACGGTGTCCTGGTTGGCCAACAGTTGACCATGAACCAGCAGTGTGTCCTGGTGTCCACGAAGGCTGACGGTGTCCTGATTGGCCAGCAGTTGACCATGAGCCAGCAGTGTGTCCTGGTGGCCACGAAGGCTGATGGTGTCCTGGTTGGCCAACAGTTGACCATGAACCAGCAGTGTGTCCTGGTGGCCAAGAAGGCTGATGGTGTCCTGATTGGCCAGCAGTTGACCATGAGCCAGCAGTGTGTCCTGGTGGCCAAGAAGGCTGATGGTGTCCTGGTTGGCCAACAGTTGACCATGAACCAGCAGTGCGTCCTGGTGGCCAAGAAGGCTGATGGTGTCCTGGTTGGCCAACAGTTGACCATGAGCCAGCAGTGTGTCCTGGTGGCCACGAAGACCGATGGTGTCCTGGTTGGCCAGTGGTTGGCCAGCAGTTGACCATGAACCAGCAGTGTGTCCTGGTGGCCACGAAGGCTGACGGTGTCCTGGTTGGCCAACAGTTGACCATGAGCCAGCAGTGTGTCCTGGTGGCCACGAAGGCTGATGGTGTCCTGGTTGGCCAGCAGTTGACCATGAGCCAGCAGTGTGTCCTGGTGGCCACGAAGGCTGATGGTGTCCTGGTTGGCCAGCGGTTGACCATGAACCAGCAGTGTGTCCTGGTGGCCACGAAGGCTGATGGTGTCCTGGTTGGCCAGCGGTTGGCCAACAGTTGACCATGAATCAGCAGTGCGTCCTGGTGGCCACGAAGGCTGATGGTGTCCTGGTTGGCCAACAGTTGACCATGAACCAGCAGTGCGTCCTGGTGGCCACGAAGGCTGATGGTGTCCTGGTTGGCCAACAGTTGACCATGAACCAGCAGTGTGTCCTGGTGGCCACGAAGGCTGATGGTGTCCTGGTTGGCCAGCAGTTGACCATGAGCCAGCAGTGTGTCCTGGTGGCCACGAAGGCTGATGGTGTCCTGGTTGGCCAGCGGTTGACCATGAACCAGCAGTGTGTCCTGGTGTCCACGAAGGCTGACGGTGTCCTGGTTGGCCAGCAGTTGACCATGAACCAGCAGTGTGTCCTGGTGGCCACGAAGGCTGATGGTGTCCTGATTGGCCAACGGTTGACCATGAACCAGCAGTGTGTCCTGGTGTCCACGAAGGCTGACGGTGTCCTGGTTGGCCAACGGTTGGCAAACAGTTGACCATGAACCAGCAGTGCGTCCTGGTGGCCACGAAGGCTGATGGTGTCCTGGTTGGCCAACAGTTGACCATGAATCAGCAGTGTGTCCTGGTGTCCACGAAGGCTGACGGTGTCCTGGTTGGCCAGCAGTTGACCATGAACCAGCAGTGTGTCCTGGTGGCCACGAAGGCTGATGGTGTCCTGATTGGCCAACAGTTGACCATGAACCAGCAGTGTGTCCTGGTGTCCACAAAGGCTGACGGTGTCCTGGTTGGCCAACAGTTGACCATGAACCAGCAGTGTGTCCTGGTGTCCACGAAGGCTGACGGTGTCCTGATTGGCCAGCAGTTGACCATGAGCCAGCAGTGTGTCCTGGTGGCCACGAAGGCTGATGGTGTCCTGGTTGGCCAACGGTTGGCCAACAGTTGACCATGAACCAGCAGTGCGTCCTGGTGGCCAAGAAGGCTGATGGTGTCCTGATTGGCCAACAGTTGACCATGAGCCAGCAGTGTGTCCTGGTGGCCACGAAGACCGATGGTGTCCTGGTTGGCCAGTGGTTGGCCAGCAGTTGACCATGAGCCAGCAGTGTGTCCTGGTGGCCACGAAGGCTGATGGTGTCCTGGTTGGCCAGCGGTTGACCATGAACCAGCAGTGTGTCCTGGTGGCCACGAAGGCTGATGGTGTCCTGGTTGGCCAGCGGTTGACCATGAACCAGCAGTGTGTCCTGGTGGCCACGAAGGCTGATGGTGTCCTGGTTGGCCAGCGGTTGGCCAACAGTTGACCATGAACCAGCAGTGTGTCCTGGTGTCCACGAAGGCCGATGGTGTCCTGGTTGGCCAACAGTTGACCATGAACCAGCAGTGCGTCCTGGTGGCCACGAAGGCTGATGGTGTCCTGGTTGGCCAACAGTTGACCATGAACCAGCAGTGTGTCCTGGTGTCCACGAAGGCTGACGGTGTCCTGGTTGGCCAGCAGTTGACCATGAACCAGCAGTGTGTCCTGGTGGCCACGAAGGCTGATGGTGTCCTGATTGGCCAACAGTTGACCATGAACCAGCAGGGTGTCCTGCTGTCCACCAAGCCTGGCGGTGTCCTGGTTGGCCAACAGTTGACCATGAACCAGCAGTGTGTCCTGGTGGCCACGAAGGCTGATGGTGTCCTGATTGGCCAGCAGTTGACCATGAGCCAGCAGTGTGTCCTGGTGGCCACGAAGGCTGACGGTGTCCTGGTTGGCCAGCGGTTGGCCAACAGTTGACCATGAACCAGCAGTGTGTCCTGGTGGCCACGAAGGCTGATGGTGTCCTGGTTGGCCAACAGTTGACCATGAACCAGCAGTGCGTCCTGGTGGCCACGAAGGCTGATGGTGTCCTGGTTGGCCAACAGTTGACCATGAACCAGCAGTGTGTCCTGGTGTCCACGAAGGCTGACGGTGTCCTGGTTGGCCAGCAGTTGACCATGAACCAGCAGTGTGTCCTGGTGGCCACGAAGGCTGATGGTGTCCTGATTGGCCAACAGTTGACCATGAACCAGCAGTGTGTCCTGGTGTCCACAAAGGCTGACGGTGTCCTGGTTGGCCAACAGTTGACCATGAACCAGCAGTGTGTCCTGGTGTCCACGAAGGCTGACGGTGTCCTGATTGGCCAGCAGTTGACCATGAGCCAGCAGTGTGTCCTGGTGGCCACGAAGGCTGATGGTGTCCTGGTTGGCCAGCAGTTGACCATGAACCAGCAGTGTGTCCTGGTGGCCACGAAGGCTGATGGTGTCCTGGTTGGCCAACAGTTGACCATGAACCAGCAGTGTGTCCTGGTGGCCACGAAGGCTGATGGTGTCCTGGTTGGCCAACAGTTGACCATGAACCAGCAGTGTGTCCTGGTGGCCACGAAGGCTGATGGTGTCCTGGTTGGCCAACAGTTGACCATGAACCAGCAGTGTGTCCTGGTGGCCAAGAAGAGTGATGGTGTCCTGGTTGGCCAGCGGTTGGCCAACAGTTGACCATGAACCAGCAGTGCGTCCTGGTGGCCACGAAGGCTGATGGTGTCCTGGTTGGCCAACAGTTGACCATGAACCAGCAGTGTGTCCTGGTGGCCACGAAGGCTGATGGTGTCCTGGTTGGCCAACAGTTGACCATGAGCCAGCAGTGTGTCCTGGTGGCCACGAAGGCTGATGGTGTCCTGGTTGGCCAGCAGTTGACCATGAACCAGCAGTGTGTCCTGGTGGCCACGAAGGCTGATGGTGTCCTGGTTTGCCAGCGGTTGGCCAACAGTTGACCATGAATCAGCAGTGCGTCCTGGTGGCCACGAAGGCTGATGGTGTCCTGGTTGGCCAACAGTTGACCATGAACCAGCAGTGCGTCCTGGTGGCCACGAAGGCTGATGGTGTCCTGGTTGGCCAACAGTTGACCATGAACCAGCAGTGTGTCCTGGTGGCCACGAAGGCTGATGGTGTCCTGGTTGGCCAGCAGTTGACCATGAGCCAGCAGTGTGTCCTGGTGGCCACGAAGGCTGATGGTGTCCTGGTTGGCCAGCGGTTGACCATGAACCAGCAGTGTGTCCTGGTGGCCACGAAGGCTGATGGTGTCCTGGTTGGCCAGCGGTTGACCATGAACCAGCAGTGTGTCCTGGTGGCCACGAAGGCTGATGGTGTCCTGGTTGGCCAGCGGTTGACCATGAACCAGCAGTGTGTCCTGGTGTCCACGAAGGCCGATGGTGTCCTGGTTGGCCAGCGGTTGGCCAACAGTTGACCATGAACCAGCAGTGCGTCCTGGTGGCCACGAAGGCTGATGGTGTCCTGGTTGGCCAACAGTTGACCATGAACCAGCAGTGTGTCCTGGTGTCCACGAAGGCTGACGGTGTCCTGGTTGGCCAGCAGTTGACCATGAACCAGCAGTGTGTCCTGGTGGCCACGAAGGCTGATGGTGTCCTGATTGGCCAACAGTTGACCATGAACCAGCAGTGTGTCCTGGTGTCCACAAAGGCTGACGGTGTCCTGGTTGGCCAACAGTTGACCATGAACCAGCAGTGTGTCCTGGTGTCCACGAAGGCTGACGGTGTCCTGATTGGCCAGCAGTTGACCATGAGCCAGCAGTGTGTCCTGGTGGCCACGAAGGCTGATGGTGTCCTGGTTGGCCAGCGGTTGGCCAACAGTTAACCATGAACCAGCAGTGTGTCCTGGTGGCCATGAAGGCTGATGGTGTCCTGATTGGCCAACAGTTGACCATGAACCAGCAGTGCGTCCTGGTGGCCACGAAGGCCGATGGTGTCCTGGTTGGCCAGCGGTTGGCCAACAGTTGACCATGAGCCAGCAGTGTGTCCTGGTGGCCACGAAGGCTGATGGTGTCCTGATTGGCCAGCAGTTGACCATGAGCCAGCAGTGTGTCCTGGTGGCCACGAAGGCTGACGGTGTCCTGGTTGGCCAGCAGTTGACCATGAGCCAGCAGTGTGTCCTGGTGGCCACGAAGGCTGACGGTGTCCTGGTTGGCCAACAGTTGACCAGTGATTGACCACAGGGGATCTTGCAGCCTTCTTGAAGGAACCAGCTTTGGGGGGGGTTGGCCTGGATGACCTACAGAGGTCCCTTCCAACCCTGCAGCTCTGTACACCTTCTCCCCACAGATCTACTACCACGGGGAACCCATCAGCGTCAACGTCCACGTCACCAACAACACCAACAAGACAGTGAAGAAGATCAAAATCTCAGGTGAGGATGGGGACCACCCTCCCCCCAACCAATCCCCGTCCCCTTGGGGTCCCCTCCCTGACCCCCCCACTCTCCATCTTTCCCCCAGTGCGCCAGTACGCCGACATCTGCCTCTTCAACACCGCCCAGTACAAGTGTCCCGTGGCAGTGGAGGACGCCGAGTGAGTGACCGGGCTTGGGATCCCTCCTACCCCAAGGGGTGCTTGGGGTCCCCGGTGGATGACACCCACTCTTGTCCCCAGTGACATGGTGGCTCCGAGCTCAACGTTCTGCAAAGTCTACACCCTGACCCCCTTCCTTGCCAACAACCGGGAGAAGCGTGGGCTGGCACTGGATGGCAAGCTGAAGCATGAGGACACCAACCTGGCCTCCAGCACGCTGTGAGCCACCCGTTGTGTCCCCCCGTCCCACCTTAGTGTCACCTCTGGGTGATGACTATTGGGGTCCACGCTCATCCCTGTCCTGTGCCCCATCCCGCAGGCTGAGGGATGGAGCCAACAAGGAGATCCTGGGCATCATCGTGTCCTACAAGGTGAAGGTGAAGCTGGTGGTGTCGCGAGGAGGGTGAGTGGTGGGCACCTCTCAGTGGGGGCTGCAGGTTTGCATTGAGCTTGAGATCAGCCTTGGTTTGTCCCCGTGGGATGGGACATTCCTTTGGGATTCCAGCAGCACCTGGAAATGGGACGGGGATGGCATTGGGATGGGATGGGGTGGAATTGGGATAGGGATGGCACTGGGATGGAATGGGGATGGCACTGGGGTGGGATGTGGATGGCATTGGGATGGAATGAGGTTGGCATTGGCATTGGGATGGGGACGGGGTTGGCATTGGGCTGGGCATGGCATTGGGATGGGATAGGGATGGGATTAGGGTGGGATGCGAATGGCGTTGGGATGGAATGAGGTTGGCATTGGCATTGGGATGGGATAGGGATGCATTGGGATGGGGTTGGCATTGGGATGGGATAGGGATGGCATTGGGGTGGGCATTTGAGTGGAATGGAGTTGACATTGGGATGGGGATGACGTTGGGATGGGAATGGGGTTGGCATTGGGGTGGGGATGGGATAGAGATGGGATTAGGGTGGGATGCGAACGGCATTGGAGTGGAATGGGGTTGACATTGGGATGGAATGGGGTTGACATTGGGATGGAATGGTGTTGACATTGGGATGGAATGGGGTTGACATTGGGATGGAATGGGGTTGACATTGAGATGGAATGGGGTTGACATTGGGATGGAATGGGGTTGGCCTGGGGATGGCATTGGGATTGGGGTGGGGATGGCATTGGGGTGGGAATGGGCATGGGGATGGGAATGGGAAGGACTTGGGGTTGGGGACAGCTCTCCCAGTGACACCCATGGTCCCCTTGTCCCCATCTGCCCCATGCATGGTGGGAGGGTGGGCAGATACGGTTGAGTTCAATGACTAATTAATTAATTTCTCACCTCCTTTGACCTTCTGCAGCCTGCTGGGAGACCTTGCCTCCAGGTAACTCCTGCTGTCCCCATGCTGTGCTGCCCTGTCCCCTCAGTCCCCTTTGCCCCCCAGCATTTGGATCTGCCCTCCAGTTCTGGGCACCAATCCCTTGGCTTTGCTGCAGGTAATGCTGCAGGTCCCACATTTACCCAAATATGATGTTTTTTTTGGGGGGGGGGAGGCAGTGCATGGAGTGCACACAGTGCTCCACAACCCCTGCTGTCCCACGCTCTGGGGACTGCAGTGTGCCCCATACCCCCACCCCCACCCCAGAGATTTCAGCCCCAGCTTCTTGTAAGCAGCTTTGCCACACTGATCCCCTTCCTCGTGTTCATGCAGCACACGGAGAGGGGTGGGGGGGGGGCGTGGTGGGGGTCCCATAGCACTGAGCCCACCCCAACGGGGCCGGGCTGAAGCTGTAACCACCATGGCTCTCTCTTTGCAGTGACGTGGCAGTGGAGCTGCCCTTCACCCTGATGCACCCCAAACCCCGAGAGGAGCCGGCACACCGGGACGGTGAGCGTTCCCCCTGGCTGCAATGGGGACCCTCACAGCACGACCCCATCCTCCCCCCCCCCCCCCCATTTCCCCCCTTTAATTTGCAGTCCAGGGAGTGTAAAGCTAACCCCGTGCCTTCATTCCTTCTGTTCAGTTCCAGAGAACGAAGCTCCCATAGATACAAACCTGATAGAGCTTGACACAAAGTAAGAGCCCCCCCCACCCCCACCCTTCTCCTTGGGGTCTTCGTGGGGGTGCACATCAATCCCACACAGCTTGGCATGGCTGCATGCTGCCCCGACCCACTCACACAAGCAGGGGGGAGCGGTGCCCACCCCCGCATGCTGACCCTAACGCACTCTGCTCCTTTCTCTGTTCTCTTCCTCCCACCCCAATTCCCACCCCCCCCCCCCCCGCATGGCTTTTGCATAACAGGAGAAGCTCAGTAAGGAAGCACCCGTCCCCGTGTCGTGGTGCGTCCCTGGGATGTCCCCATGCTGTCCCCATAGTGTCCCTTGGGTGTCTGTGTTGCACCGTTGGGGTCAAGTCCCATCTCTGCACCTGGGCTGTAAATGGGAGACCCTGGGGGAGGGGGAGAAGAAGGGAGGGGAAAGGAGGAGATTTTGGGGAGCTTTGGTGCAGCAGTGTGGTTTGGGGGAGGATTTGGGGCTGCAGGGGGAGGTTTGGGGGATGTTTTGGGGCTGGGGTAGATTTTGGGGTTGCAGGGGAAGGCTTTGGAGAGGATTTGGGGCTGCAGGGGGAGGTTTGGGGGATGTTTTGGGGCTGGGGTAGATTTTGGGGCTGCAGTTGAAGGTTTTGGGGAGGATTTGGGGCTGCAATAGGAGATCTTGGTGCAGCAATACGTGGTTATGGGGTTGCTTTGGGGCTGCAGTTGGAGGTTTTGGGGAGGATTTGGGGCTGCAATAGGAGATGGTGATGCAGCAGTACAAGGTTATGGGGTGGCTTTGGGGCTGCAGGGGAAGATTTTGGGGCTGGGGTAGATTTTGGGGCTGCAGGGGGAGGTTTTGGGGAGGATTTGGGGCTGCAATAGGAGATGGTGATGCAGCAATACGTGGTTATGGGGTTGCTTTGGGGCTGCAGGGGGAGATTTGGGAGCAGTTTTGGGGCTGGGGTAGATTTTGGGGCTGCAGGGGGAGGTTTTGGGGAGGATTTGGGGCTGCAATAGGAGATCTTGGTGCAGCAATACGTGGTTATGGGGTGGCTTTGGGGCTGCAGGGGAAGATTTTGGGGCTGGGGTAGATTTTGGGGCTGCAGTTGGAGGTTTTGGGGAGGATTTGGGGCTGCAATAGGAGATCTTGGTGCAGCAATACGTGGTTATGGGGTTGCTTTGGGGTTGGAGGTTTTGGGGGGGATTTGGGGCTGCAATAGGAGATCTTGGTGCAGCAATACGTGGTTATGGGGTTGCTTTGGGGTTGGAGGTTTTGGGGAGGATTTGGGGCTGCAATAGGGGATCTTGGTGCAGCAGTACGTGGTTATGGGGTTGCTTTGGGGCTGCAGGGGGAGATTTGGGGCTGCTGTAGGAGATCCCAGTGTAGCAATACGAGGTTATAGGGTGGCTTTGGTGCTGCTCAGGGAGGATCAGAGAGGTTTGGTGTTGCTTTGGGGAGCTTTGGAGCTGCACTGGGAGCTTTTCAGGGACCTTTTGGAGCTGGAATAGATTTTGGGGTGGCTTTGCTGCCACCTCTGCTGCTTTGGGGCCTTTCCCTCTCACCCCCCCCCACCCAACGGACCCTTCGTGCTGTGCACAGCAGTAACGCTTTGCAACCCAGTGCTGACGACAGACCTTTAGGACCCCCCTCCCTCCCCAAACTCACCCCCTGAGCACCCCGAACCCCCACAAAACCTCTCCCTCCGTGTGTCTGTGTGTCTTTTTCTCCCCTCTCCCCCAGTGACGACGACATCGTGTTCGAGGACTTCGCCCGGCAGCGGCTGAAGGGGATGAAGGACGACAAGGAGGATGAGGAGGAAAGGACCAACTCCCCCCAACTCAACGACAGATAAGCAGACCCCGGAGCTGCCCACCCTGCTCACATCCACGCGTTAGAGGCTTCTTCTCTTATTGTTATTTTGGTTTTTTTGTATGATGATGATTCGTTTTGTCTTCAACCGATCGTCGCAGCAGCAATTAGACCCTGCCAGCTGTGCCCTGTTGTCCCCATTCGTCCCTTTTGGGGTGGGGGGAGGCGGGGGGGGAGGAACCCAAGGCTCAGCCCACCCCCGTCAGCCTTCACCCCTCCATCCCTTTTCCCTTCCTAAAGCTCCGGGCCCTTTCCTGGGAGCTGCTCTTTTATGCATTTTCTATTGTCCACTCTCAATGCTGGGGAGGGGGGAGGGGGTGCAGCAGAACTTGGGGGGGGGGTTTTTTTAGGCAGCCTGCTCGTGGGAAAGGGTCCCCAGCCACCCCCCCTCCTGCTCACCGCCCCACTGCATGAGTGCCCCCTCGTCTCGGGATGCACCAACCTCAGACCCACAGATGCTGCCTGGGGCTGGGATTTTAACCCTAATCCTGTCCAGACCCCAGATCCCAAAGCTCCTACCCCAAATCCCAAACCTCCTACCCCAAATCCCTCACCTCTTGCCCCAAATCCCAAAGCTCCCACCACCAAATCCCAAATCTCCTACCCCAAATCCCAAACCTCCTACCCCAAATCCCAAAGCTCCCATCCCCAAATCCCAAATCTCCTACCCCAAATCCCAAAGCTCCCATCCCCAAATCCCAAACCTCCTACCCCAAATCCCTCACCTCTTGCCCAAATCCCAAAGCTCCCATCCCCAAATCCCAAACCTCCTACCCCAAATCCCTCACCTCTTGCCCCAAATCCCAAAGCTCCCACCACCAAATCCCAAATCTCCTACCCCAAATCCCAAACCTCCTACCCCAAATCCCAAAGCTCCCATCCCCAAATCCCAAATCTCCTACCCCAAATCCCAAAGCTCCCATCCCCAAATCCCAAACCTCCTACCCCAAATCCCTCACCTCTTGCCCCAAATCCCAAAGCTCCACCCCCAAATCCCTCACCTCTTGCCCCAAATCCCAAACCTCCTACCCCAAATCCCTCACCTCTTGCCCCAAATCCCAAATCTCCTACCCCAAATCCCACACCTCTTGCCCCAAATCCCAAAGCTCCCATCCCCAAATCCCAAATCTCCTACCCAAAATCCCAAACCTCCTACCCCAAATCCCAAAGCTCCCATCCCCAAATCCCAAACCTCCTACCCCAAATCCCAAACCTCCTACCCCAAATCCCAAAGCTCCTACCCCAAATCCCTCACCTCTTGCCCCAAATCCCAAAGCTCCCACCCCCAAATCCCAAATCTCCTACCCCAAATCCCAAACCTCCTACCCCAAATCCCTCACCTCTTGCCCCAAATCCCAAAGCTCCCACCCCCAAATCCCAAATCTCCTACCCCAAATCCCAAAGCTCCTACCCCAAATCCCTCACCTCTTGCCCCAAATCCCAAAGCTCCCACCCCCAAATCCCAAATCTCCTACCCCAAATCCCAAAGCTTCTACCCAGAACCTCCTATCCTAAATCCCACACCTCCCGCCCCAAATCCTAAAGCTCCCACCCCAAATTCCAAAGCTTCCACCCAGAACCTCCTACCCCAAATCCCAAAACTCCCACTCCAAATACCCAACCTCCCACCCTAAAACCTCCTACCCCAAATCCCAAAGCTCTTAGCCCCAAATTTCCCACCCCCGAATCCCAAACCTCCTACCCCAAATCCCAAAGCTCCCATCCAAATTCCAACCTCCAGATCCCAACCTCCCACCCCAAACCCCCAAATCCCAAAGCTCCCGCCCCAAATCCCAAACTTCCTACCCCAAATCCCAAAGCTCCCACCCAGGACCTCCAACCCCAAATCCCAAAGCTCCCATCCCAATTCCAACCTTCAAATCCCAACCTCTCACCCCAAACCTTGTACCCCCAAATCCCAAATCTCCCACCCCGAATCCCACATTTTCTATTCCACACCTCCTACCCTCAAATCCAAAACTTCCCATACGAATCCCAACCTCCTACCCTAAATCCCAAACCTCTCATCCTAATGCCAAACCTTCTATCCCACATTCCAAATCTCCCACCCCAAACCTCCTATCCCCAAATCCCAAAGCTCCCACCCCAATCCCAAAACGTCCTCCCCCCAAATCTCAAATCTCCTGTCCCAAAGCTCCCACCTTAAATCCCAACCTCCCACCCCCAAATCCCAAACCTCCCACCCCAAATCACAGAAGTGTAGGGGTCAGAAGGGACCTAGAGCTGGATTCCAAATCCCAAAGCTCCCACCCCAATCCCAAAACGTCCTCCCCCAAATCTCAAATCTCCTGTCCCAAACCTCCCACCTTAAATCCCAACCTCCCACCCCCAAATCCCAAACCTCCCACCCCAAATCACAGAAGTGTAGGGTTCAGAAGGGACCTAGAGCTGGATTCCAAATCCCAAAGCTCCCACCCCAAGCCCAAAACGTCCTCCCCCAAATCTCAGATCTCCTGTCCCAAACCTCCCACCTTAAATCCCAACCTCCCACCTTAAATCCCAACCTCCCACCTTAAATCCCAACCTCCCACCCCCAAATCCCAAACCTCCCACCCCAAATCACAGAAGTGTAAGGGTCAGAAGGGACCTAGAGCTGGATTCCAAATCCCAAAGCTCCCACCCCAATCCCAAAACGTCCTCCCCCAAATCTCAGATCTCCTGTCCCAAACCTCCCACCTTAAATCCCAACCTCCCACCCCCAAATCCCAAACCTCCCACCTTAAATCCCAAACCTCCCACCTTAAATCCCAACCTCCCACCCCCAAATCCCAACCTCCCACCTTAAATCCCAACCTCCCACCCCAAATCCCAAACCTCCCACCCCCAAATCACAGAACTGTAGGGGTCAGAAGGGACCTAGAGCTGGATTCCAAATCCCAAAGCTCCCACCCCCATCCCAAAACGTCCTCCCCCCAAATCTCAAATCTGTCCCAAACCTCCCACCTTAAATCCCAACCTCCCACCCCCAAATCCCAAAGCTCCCACCCCCATCCCAAAACGTCCTCCCCCAAATCTCAAATCTCCTGTCCCAAAGCTCCCACCTTAAATCCCAACCTCCCACCTTAAATCCCAAACCTCCCACCCCCAAATCCCAAACCTCCCACCCCAAATCACGGAAGTGTAGGGGTCAGAAGGGACCTAGAGCTGGATTCCAAATCCCAAAGCTCCCACCTCAATCCCAAAACGTCCTCCCCCAAATCTCAAATCTCCTGTCCCAAACCTCCCATCTTAAATCCCAACCTCCCACCCCCAAATCCCAAACCTCCCACCTTAAATCCCAACCTCCCACCTTAAATCCCAACCTCCCACCCCCAAATCCCAACCTCCCACCCCCAAATCCCAACCTCCCACCTTAAATCCCAACCTCCCACCTTAAATCCCAAACCTCCCACCCCCAAATCCCAACCTCCCACCCCCAAATCCCAAACCTCCCACCTTAAATCCCAAACCTCCCACCCCCAAATCCCAAACCTCCCACCCCAAATCACAGAAGTGTAGGGTTCAGAAGGGACCTAGAGCTGGATTCCAAATCCCAAAGCTCCCACCCCAATCCCAAAATGTCCTCCCCCAAATCTCAAATCTCCTGTCCCAAACCTCCCACCTTAAATCCCAACCTCCCACCTTAAATCCCAACCTCCCACCCCCAAATCCCAAACCTCCCACCTTAAATCCCAACCTCCCACCTTAAATCCCAACCTCCCACCTTAAATCCCAACCTCCCACCTTAAATCCCAACCTCCCACCTTAAATCCCAAACCTCCCACCCCAAATCACAGAAGTGTAGGGGTCAGAAGGGACCTAGAGCTGGATTCCAAATCCCAAAGCTCCCACCCCCATCCCAAAACGTCCTCCCCCAAATCTCAAATCTGTCCCAAACCTCCCACCTTAAATCCCAAACCTCCCACCCCCAAATCCCAAACCTCCCACCCCAAATCACAGAACTGTAGGGGTCAGAAGGGACCTAGAGCTGGATTCCAAATCCCAAAGCTCCCACCCCCATCCCAAAACGTCCTCCCCCCAAATCTCAAATCTCCTGTCCCAAACCTCCCACCCCCAAATCCCAAACCTCCCACCTTAAATCCCAACCTCCCACCCCCAAATCCCAAACCTCCCACCTTAAATCCCAACCTCCCACCTTAAATCCCAACCTCCCACCTTAAATCCCAACCTCCCACCCCCAAATCCCAAACCTCCCACCTCCAAATCCCAAACCTCCCACCCCAAATCACAGAAGTGTAGGGGTCAGAAGGGACCTAGAGCTGGATTCCAAATCCCAAAGCTCCCACCTTAAATCCCAACCTCCCACCTTAAATCCCAACCTCCCACCCCCAAATCCCAACCTCCCACCCCCAAATCCCAACCTCCCACCCCCAAATCCCAAACCTCCCACCTTAAATTCCAACCTCCCACCTTAAATCCCAACCTCCCACCTCCAAATCCCAAACCTCCCACCCCAAATCACAGAAGTGTAAGGGTCAGAAGGGACCTAGAGCTGGATTCCAAATCCCAAAGCTCCCACCCCAAGCCCTCTTTGCAGCACCCCCCCCCCTCCCAGGGTTTATCATTGCTCTGCATCCATTTCCACACCCCTGGAACCCCCCCAGGTGCCAGCATCGGGGACCCTACCCCATGTTTCACCCCATACCCCTCCCTCCTGGATCAGGGTCCACCCACCCCGTATCCCCCCCGTTGCAGGGACAGCCGGGTCCCCCCAGCCCCTCACTGGGGCCACTGCCACTATTTATTGTGTCGCCCTGAGAGCAGAGCCTGGGGACAGCCCTGTGCCCCAACCTAAGGGGGGGGGATTTGGGAGGAGGTTCCGAGCCGCCCCCCTCCCCAATTTGGGGTCAGGCCGGTGGGCGGCGTGGTACTTCTCTTTTTGTAAAGTGGTTTCTTTGTACTGTTCATTGACACCTGCTTCTTTGGATCCTCCACCATCTCTGTGACGTTTCTGTGTCCTGTCAAATAAATTATTCTAGTTTATTAATCTCTGAACACAAACACACACACACAAAACCAAACCCTCAGCGTGCCCATGCTTCTCTTGCCTCCCCCCACCCCCCCCCCCCCCCTTCTCCCCAGGCCCCATTTTGGGTGGCTGCGTTGACGTTGCTTTGCTCTCCAGCTCGCAGGGCTGCCGTGCCTCCGCGTCCCCAAACACTGATTGCAGGAAAACAATCCCAAATCGATGCTGCGGCACCAAAAGTCCCCTCGTTGCAACCCGCAGCGCTGACCTTCCCTTGGGCACACGGATGCTCCCGTGGGATCTGCTCCAAAGCTGAGTGCTCCAGGCAGGAGGTCGGAAGCAAAACGCAAGGCCGGGCAGTGCTAACGTTCTGCTTGCTGCTCTCTTTTGTGCTCTCGGTGCACGAAAGGCCCTGCAGGATGGCCGGGAGCTGAGGATGCTGCAGCAGAGCTGAGGGCCGGCTGCGTTGCTGGCAGGGCAACGCCTGCATCCATCTTCTCCCCGTGGAGGAACGGCACAGCCAGCAGCAAACCAAGCTTCTGAGTGCGCAACCGTCAGCTCTGCGGCCTCCGCAGCGGCGTCCATGCGTGGGGTGAGCAGAGCAGAGCCGCGTGGGGAGCGGCAGGCAGCCCCACTGCTGCCCTGCGGCAAGGCTGCTCTCAGGGCACCCCTGCGTGCCCAGCTGCGAGCACCTCGTGTTCTGGGTGTTCTGGGTGCCGCCAGCCCTCTCCGAGCTGAGATGATTTGGAAGGGAGAGGAAAAAAAAAAAAGCAAAAAGGGAAGTCCTAGGTGATGAAAGCGCGCTGTTACTTAAGCGCCATTTCCCTGCAAAGGGCAGCAGATCTGCTTCCCTCCGCGCTCCCGGCATGGCTGCGCTGTGAAATGGGCTCACGCTTCGCCTCTGCTGCTTTCGCGCAGCGTGGAGGAGGAAGGCTGCAGCGATCACCCCGCGCATCTCCATCCTGCTCGAGGAACAGCCCCGCTCCCGAAGCACGAGGTTTCAACCCAAAAGAGCAAAGGGACGGGAGCAAAGCGGGGCGCTCACCCCCACCGCTGAGCCGCTCTGGTTTTGCTGGGGTGGTGCAAAAGAGACAAGCGGGCACCGTGCTGCTGCTCAGCCCCATGCTGCTGCTCAGCCCCATGCTGCTGCTCAGCCCCGGGCTGCAGCTCGCGCTCCTCCATCTGATCACCTCCCCGCAGCACGCGGCTCAGCCCCCGCAGCCCAGCAGCTGTTGCCATGACACGGCGCAGGTCGGTACATCTCATTCCCAGCACACAGCTGCCGTGCGGCCTTGGCCACAGCTCACCCTCTGTCCCCACCTGTCCCCGCTGCAAACGGAGCAGCGGGACGCAACGGACAACAAACAGCGCAAGGGTCGCTGTCACGAGAGGCACAGAGCGGTTGAACCCCTTTGCACCGCAAGATCCAAGCTGCTGCCGCTCCTCCTCCGCCTCCTCGGCCCCAGGAAATTGCATTTCGAGTTGAGCTGGCAGCCAGCAGCCCCACGAGATGCAGCCAGGCCTCCTCCTCCCAGCTGGGTGCTGCTGCTCGGGGTGCGGGGGAGGGAGAAGCTGACAGCAGGAAGGGCTGCTACACACACACACACACACACACACACACACACACACCGCACAACACACCGCAAAACACACACACACACACACCCCACAACACACCGCACAACACACACACACACACACCGCACAACACACCGCACAACACACACACACACACCGCACAACACACACACACACACACCGCACAACACACCGCACAACACACACACACACACACACCGCACAACACAACACAACACCCCGCACCCCGCACAACACCCCACACGCACCCCACACGCACACATCCCACACCCACTCCGCACACACCCCGTGCGCACCCCGTGCATCGCACACCGCACAACACACCCCATCCACACACCGCACAACACACCCCACCCGCACACCCCACCCCGCACCGCACACCGCACCGCACACCCTACACAACACCCCACCCCTACCCACATCACCCCCCCACCCACAACACACCCCACAACACACCCCACAACACACCCCACACGCACACACCCCACACGCACACACCCACACCCACTCCGCACACACCCCGCACACCCTGCGTGCACCCTGTGCACCACACCGCACACCGCACAACACACCCCATCCACACACCGCACAACACACCCCACCTGCACCCCGCACACCCCACCCCGCACACCCCACCCCCACACCCCACCCCGCACAACACCCCACCCACACCCCGCACACCACCCCACCCCCCACCCACACACCCCCCTCACCCCACACGCAAACACCGCCACCCACTCCGCACACACCCCACGCGCACCCCCATCGCACACCACACACCACACAACACACCCACCCACACACCGCACAACACACCCACCCGCACACCCCACCCCGCACACCCCACCCCACACACCCCACCCCGCACCCCACACCACCCCCCCACCCCACACCCCGCACAACACCCCACACCCCGCACAACACCCCACACGCACACACCCCACACCCATTCCGCACACACCCTGCGCGCACACCCCGCGTGCACCACCGCGCACCGCACACCACACCCCACCCGCACACCCCACCCCGCACCGCACTCCGCACACCCACCCTGCACCGCACCGCACACCCGCACAACACCCCACCCACCCCGCACAACACCCCACCCACACCCCGCACAACACCACCCCCCCACCCCACAACACCCCACACGCACACACCCCACACCCACTCCGCACACACCCCGCCACACCCCGCGCACCACACCACACACCCCACCCACACACCGCACAACACACCCCACCCCGCACACTCCACCCGCACCGCCACACCCGCAACACCCCACCCCCCACCCCACACCACCTCCCCCACCCACAACACACCCCACAACACACCCCACACGCACACACCACACCCACCATCCGCACACACCCCGCACACCCCGCGTGCACCCCGCGCACCGCACCGCACACCACACCCCATCCACACACCACACAACACACCCACCCGCACACCCCACCCCGCACCGCACATCGCACCGCACACCGCACGCACACCCCGCACAACACCCCACCCCCACCCCACCCACCCCCCCACCCCACCCACAACACACCCCACACGCGCACACGCCACGCACCCCGCACAACACACCCCACCCACACACCGCACCACACACCACACACCGCACCGCACACCGCACCGCACACCCGCACAACACTCCACCCACACCCCGCACAACACTCCACCCACACCCCGCACAACACCCCACCCCACCCCCCACCCCACAACACACCCCACACGCACACACCCCACACCCACTCCGCACACACCCCCCCGGCCACCCACGCACCGCAGACCGCACAACATACCCCACCCCGCACACCCCGCACCCCACCGCACAACGCAACGCACAACGCAACGCACAACGCAACGCACAACGCAACGCACAACGCAACGCACAACGCAACGCACAACACAACGCACAACACAACGCCGCAGCCCGCAACACACCCCACCCCGCAACACACGCGCACACACACGTGATGGAGCAGCAACAGGGCCAGGCAGGCAGGAGGTTCAGCGTGCCACAGCACAGCCTATTTCCTCACATTGTACTCAAGGCTTTGCTGCTTTGTTGGTGGTTTTTTTTTTTTTAATTATTTTTTCCTCCTGAGCCTCACAAGGCCAACAGAGCGGCGGCGGAACGACGGCTGGGAGGGGACACGAGAACGGAGCAAACATCCCAACGAGACGTGGGAGTGCAGAGCAAAAGGATTCCCAAGGAATTCGCCGAAGGAATTCTTGCTGCTGCGGGCCCAGCTCTCCTCACCACCTCCAGGAAAACATCTCGCAAAAGGATTCCCAAGGAATTCGCCGAAGGAATTCTTGCTGCTGCGGGCCCAGCTCTCCTCACCACCTCCAGGCAAACATCTCGCAAAAGGATTCCCAAGGAATTCGCCGAAGGAATTCTTGCTGCTGTGGGCCCAGCTCTTCTCACCACCCCCAGGCAAACATCTCGCAAAAGGATTCCCAAGGAATTCGCCGAAGGAATTCTTGCTGCTGTGGGCCCAGCTCTCACCACCTCCAGGCAAACATCTCGCAAAAGGATTCCCAAGGAATTCGCCGAAGGAATTCTTGCTGCTGCGGGCCCAGCTCTCACCACCTCCAGGCAAACATCCCGCTCGCAGCACAGGCAGGAAAGCCCCGAAGCGGCACCCGCCCTCAGCTCCCACCAGGCTGAAGCCAATCCCAGATGTGCAAGGAGCCGTCGGCGGCTGCTGACAGCACAGTTCTCGGTTTCTGGGGGTGCCAGGTGTGCGCCGTCACCAAGGGACGCTCCCCAAACGCGTGGCCTTTGTGCACAAAGAGTGGCTGCGCTTCACGGCCGCTGCCGGCCCAGCTCCGTGTGTCGTAGACGTGCACGGTCCCATCGAAGCCTTAGAAAAGGAGCACAGGGGTCACGATCACGGGATCACAAAACCTCCACGCTTGGAACAGACCTCCGAGGTCCAACTGCACGCCTGCCATCAATATTTCCCACCGAGCCACGGCTTTGGGTGCTGCACAAATCCGAGAAGTGAGCACCAAGGGCAGCAAAATAAACACGTGCTGCTGGAGCAGAGGGAGGAGACCCGTCCCCATCTCATGGCTGCAGGACAGTCAGGGGTGGGGTCACAGGGTTAAGGTTGGATTAGGGTTAGGGTCAGAGTTAGGGGCACAGGGTTATGGTTAGGGCTTTGGGGTCAGGGTTGGGGTCACAGGGTTAAGGTTGGATTAGGGTTAGGGTCAGAGTTAGGGTCACAGGGTTACGGTTAGGGCTTTGGGGTCAGGGGTGGGGTCACAGGGTTAAGTTGGGATTAGGGTTAGGGTCAGAGTTAGGGTCACAGGATTATGGTTAGGCCTTTGGGGTCAGTGTTGGGGTCAGGTTTACAGTTAGGTTTGGGGTCAGGGTTGGGGTCACAGGGTTAAGGTTGGGATTAGGGTTAGGGTCAGAGTTAGGGTCACAGGGTTACGGTTAGGGCTTTGGGGTCAGGGTTGGGGTCACAGGGTTACAGTTGGGATTCGTGTTAGGACTGGAGTTAGGGTCAGAGTTAGGGTCACAGGATTATGGTTAGGGTATTGGGGTTAAGGTTGGGGTCAGGTTTACAGTTAGGTTTGGGGTCAGGGTTGAGGTCACAGGGTTAAGGTTGGGATTAGGGCTAGGGTCAGAGTTAGGGTCACAGGATTATGGTTAGGACTTGGGGTTAAAGGTTGGGTTCACAGGGTTAAGGTTGGATTAGGGTTAGGGTCAGAGTTAGGGTCACAGGGTTATGGTTAGGGCTTTGGGGTCAGGGTTGGGGTCACAGGGTTAAGGTTGGGATTAGGGTTAGGGTCAGAGTTAGGGGCACAGGGTAACAGTTAGTGCTTTAGGGTCAGGGATGGGGTCACAGGGTTAAGGTGGGATTAAGGTTAGGGTCAGGGTTAGGGTCACAGGGTTATGGTTAGGGCTTTGGGGTCAGGGTTGGGGTCACAGGGTTACAGTTGGGATTAGGGTTAGGACTAGAGTCAGGGTCAGAGTTAGGGTCACAGGGTTATGGTTAGGCCTATGGGGTCAGTGTTGGGGTCAGGTTTACAGTTAGGTTTGGGGTCAGGGTTGGGGTCACAGGGTTAAGGTTGGATTAGGGTTAGGGTCAGAGTTAGGGTCACAGGGTTACGGTTAGGGCTTTGGGGTCAGGGTTGGGGTCACAGGGTTAAGGTTGGGATTAGGGTTAGGGTCAGAGTTAGGGTCACAGGGTTATGGTTAGGGCTTTGGGGTCAGGGTTGGGGTCACAGGGTTAAGGTTGGGATTAGGCTGAGGGTCAGAGTTAGGGTCACAGGGTTATGGTTAGGGCTTTGGGGTCAGGGTTGGGGTCACAGGGTTAAGGTTGGATTTAGGTTAGGGTCAGAGTTAGGGTCACAGGGTTATGGTTAGGGTTAGAGTTTTGGGGTCAGGTTCACAGTTAGGTTTGGGGTCAGGGTTGGGGTCACAGGGTTAAGGTTGGATTAGGGTTAGGGTCAGAGTTAGGGGCACAGGGTTATGGTTAGGGCTTTTGGGTCAGGGTTGGGGTCACAGGGTTAAGGTTGGGATTAGGGTTAGGGTCAGAGTTAGGGTCACAGGGTTACGGTTAGGGCTTTGGGGTCAGGGTTGGGGTCACAGGGTTAAGGTTGGGATTAGGGTTAGGGTCAGAGTTAGGGTCACAGGGTTACGGTTAGGGTTAGAGCTTTGGGGTCAGGTTCACAGTTAGGTTTGGGGTCACAGGGTTAAGGTTAAGGTTGGGATTTAGGTTAGGGTTAGGATCAGAGTCAGGGTCACAGGGTTAAGGTTGGGGCTTTGGGGTCAGGGCTGTGGTCACAGGGTTAAGGTAGTCTTAGGGTTGGGGTTCAGGTCAGAGTTAGTGTCACAGGGTTATGGATAGGGTTAGAGTTTTGGGGTCAGGGTTGGGATCACAGGGTTAAGGTAGTTTTAGGGTTGGGGTTCAGGTCAAAGTTAGGATCACTGGGTTATGGATAGGGTTAGAGTTTTAGGGTCAGGTTCACAATTAGGTTTGGGGTCAGGGTTGGGATCACAGGGTTAAGGTAGGGATTAGGTTTAGGGTTGTGGTTCAGGTCAGAGTTGGGGTCACAGGGTTATGGACAGGGTTAGAGTTTTGGGGTCAGGTTTACAGTTAGGTTTGGGGTCAGGGTTGGGATCACAGGGTTAAGGTAGGGATTAGTTTTAGGGTTGGGGTTCAGGTCAGAGTTGGGGTCACAGGGTTATGGATAGGGTTAGTTTTGGGGTCATGGTTGGGATCACAGGGTTAAGGTAGGGATTAGTCTTAGGGTTGGGGTTCAGGTCAAAGTTAGGATCACAGGGTTATGGACAGGGTTAGAGTTTTGGGGTCAGGGTTGGGATCACAGGGTTAAGGTAGGGATTAGTTTTAGGGTTGGGGTTCAGGTCAGAGTTAGGGTCACGGGGTTATGGTTAGGGTTAGCTTTGGGGTCAGGGTTGGGGTCACAGGGTTAAGGTTGGGATTAGGCTTAGGGTTAGGGTTCAGGTCAAAGTCAGGAGCACAGGGTTATGGTTAGGGTCAGAGCTTTGGGGTCAGGGTTGGGATCACAGGGTTAAGGTAGGGATTAGTTTTAGGGTTTGGGGTTCAGGTCAGAGTTAGGGTCACAGGGTTATGGTTAGGGTCAGAGTTTTGGGGTCAGGGTTGGGGTCACAGGGTTAAGGTAGGGATTAGTCTTAGGGTTGGGGTTCAGGTCAGAGTTGGGGTCACAGGGTTATGGATACGGTTAGGGCTTTGGGGTCAGGGTTGGGATCATAGGGTTAAGGTTGGGATTAGGCTGAGGGTTAGGGGGTGAGGTCAGAGTTAGGGTCACAGGGTTATGGATAGGGTTAGAGTTTTGGGGTCAGGTTTACAGTTAGGTTTGGGGTCAGGGTTGGGATCACAGGGTTAAGGTTGGGATTAGTCTTAGGGTTTGGAGTTCAGGTTAGAGTCAGGGTCACAGGGTTATGGTTAGGGTTAGAGTTTTGGGGTCAGGGTTGGGATCACAGGGTTAAGGTAGGGATTAGTCTTAGGGTTGGGGTTCAGGTCAGAGTTGGGGTCACAGGGTTATGGACAGGGTTAGAGTTTTGGGGTCATGTTTATAGTTAGGTTTGGGGTCAGGTTTGGGATCACAGGGTTAAGGTTGGGATTAGGCTTAGGATTGGGGGGAAGGTCAGAGTTAGGGTCACAGGGTTATGGACAGGGTTAGAGTTTTGGGGTCAGGGTTGGGGTCACAGGGCTAAGGTAAGGATTAGGATTAAGCTTGAGGTTCAGGTCAGAGTCAGGGTCACAGGGTTAAGGATTGGGTTAGCTTTGGGGTCAGGGCTGTGGTCACAGGGTTAAGGTAGGGATTAGTCTTAGGGTTGGGGTTCAGGTCAGAGTTAGTGTCACAGGGTTATGGATAGGGTTAGAGTTTTGGGGTCAGGGTTGGGATCACAGGGTTAAGGTAGGGATTAGTTTTAGGGTTTGGGGTTCAGGTCAAAGTTAGGATCACAGGGTTATGGATAGGGTTAGAGTTTTGGGGTCAGGTTCACAATTAGGTTTGGGTCAGGGTTGGGATCACAGGGTTAAGGTAGGGATTAGTCTTAGGGTTGGGGTTCAGGTCAGAGTTGGGGTCACAGGGTTATGGATAGGGTTAGAGTTTTGGGGTCAGGTTCACAATTAGGTTTGGGGTCAGGGTTGGGATCACAGGGTTAAGGTAGGGATTAGTCTTAGGGTTTGGAGTTCAGGTCAAAGTTGGGGTCACAGGGTTATGGATAGGGTTAGAGTTTTGGGGTCAGGGTTGGGGTCACGGGTTTAAGTTAGGGATTAGTCTTAGGGTTGGGGTTCAGGTCAAAGTTAGGATCACAGGGTTATGGACAGGGTTAGAGTTTTGGGGTCAGGGTTGGGATCACAGGGTTAAGGTAGGGATTAGTCTTAGGGTTTGGGGTTCAGGTCAGAGTTAGGGTCACAGGGTTATGGATAGGGTTAGAGTTTTGGGGTCAGGGTTGGGGTCACAGGGTTAAGGTAGGGATTAGTCTTAGGGTTGGGGTTCAGGTCAGAGTTAGGGTGATAGGGTTAAGGTTAGGGTTAGGTTTGGGGTCATGGTTGGGATCACAGGGTTAAGGTAGGGATTAGTCTTAGGGTTGGGGTTCAGGTCAGAGTTAGGATCACAGGGTTATGGATAGGGTTAGAGTTTTGGGGTCAGGGTTGGGATCACAGGGTTAAGGTAGGGATTAGTTTTAGGGTTGGGGTTCAGGTCAAAGTTGAGATCACAGGGTTATGGATAGGGTGAGTTTTGGGGTCATGGTTGGGATCACAGGGTTAAGGTAGGGATTAGTCTTAGGGTTGGGGTTCAGGTCAAAGTTAGGATCACAGGGTTATGGACAGGGTCAGAGTTTTGGGGTCAGGGTTGGGATCACAGGGTTAAGGTAGGGATTAGTTTTAGGGTTTGGGGTTCAGGTCAGAGTTAGGGTCACAGGGTTATGGATAGGGTCAGAGTTTTGGGGTCAGGGTTGGGGTCACAGGGTTAAGGTAGGGATTAGTCTTAGGGTTGGGGTTCAGGTCAGAGTTGGGGTCACAGGGTTATGGATAGGGTTAGAGTTTTGGGGTCAGGGTTGGGATCACAGGGTTAAGGTAGTCTTAAAGTTGGGGTTCAGGTCAGAGTTAGGATCACAGGGTTACGTTATGGTTGGGGTTAGAGTTTCGGAATCAGGGTTGGGGTCAGGTTTACAGTTAGGATTGAGGTCAGGGTCTCAGCCCAGGATGACGTCTGAAGCTGACCCACATCAGCTCCATAAAGCTTGCCAATTCCTGAATTGGTGGTGCTGTATGGCACAGCCCCCCTCAGGAGCCGGGTTTGCTAAGGGCTGTGGTCTCTGCTGGGAGAAAGGAAGCTGCGAGAGCCCCAGGTTGGAGGCTCTCCCTGTGACTCGTGGAGGGAGGTGGCTGGGAGGGCAATCAGCTCAGCTCTCTGGGGCAGCTCTGAACAGCCTCTAATTGGGGCATTTAAAACAGGCCGGGCTGCTGCAAAACGCGACCCGAAACAACATCCAGAAAAGGAAATTTCTGCCCAGAGCACCCACCTGAAACAGCAAGGCAGCCATCCAGAGCAGGAGCCCAGGTGACGCTCAGGAACTCAGCGCTGGAGCTGCAAGAGGGAACTCTGCACTTGACCGAGGCCAAACACTGCGAGGTTTTCCTTACATCCATCAGGATGAGCTGCCCTGCACTTGAGAGGCACGCAATGGGCTGGGAGCTCAGCTCAGAGCACCCAAGTGCCATGCACCAGCACTGCCCACCCTGCGCCGAGGGGATGGGCAGAGCCTGCAAGGGGCTGTGCTGCCGAATATCAGCCACGCACAGCTGCCCTGCCGTGCAGCACAGCACTGACGTGTTGGCATCCAGGAAGGCCAGGCTGCCGAGCTCCTCGCTGCTGCTGGAGGCTGGAAGAGATGAGCACATCTCAGGTGTTTGCACGGTTGGGTTTTGCTGAGGTCTCTAAGCTTTGTCCTCTCGTCTGCACAAACCACAAAGGAACCAAACGGCCCTTGATTTGGGACAACACGAACTGCAGTCTGATTCTTTGCACCAAAACCATCAGCAGAGCTCCCGCAGGGCACAGATCTGAGGCAGAACCCTGAGAACGAGTCCACAGGAGGGCACTGAGATGATCAGAGGGCTGCAGCACCTCTCCTATGAGGAAAGGTTGAGGGAACTGGGCTTGTTGAGCTTGGAGAAGAGAAGGCTGCAGGGAGACCTCAGTGTGGCCTTCAGTGCTTGAAGGGAGCGGATAAACAGGAGGGGGAACGGCTGTTTGTGAGGGTGGGTGGTGATAGGACAAGGGGAATGGTTTGAAAGTGAGCCAGGGGAGGTTTGGGTTGGATGTGAGGAGGAAGTTTTTCATGCAGAGGGTGGTGAGGCAGTGGAACAGGTTGCCCAAGGAGGCTGTGGATGCCCCATCCCTGCAGGCATCCAAGGCCAGGCTGGATGTGGCTCTGGGCAGCCTGGGCTGCTGGTTGGTGACCTGCACACAGCAGGGGGTTGGAGCTGGGTGAGCACTGTGCTCCTTTGCAACCCAGGCCATTCTGTGATTCTCCGACCATCGAGGGCAGCACAATGAACGTGTGCCACTCGTGTGCTCTCCCTCACGCAGCCCCCAAAGCTCCCAGCCCTAAGAAGTGCTGTGAATACCTGCTGTGTACACCTTCTTCTGTGACTCCACCTCTGTGATCTGGGTGCTGCTGAGCCTTGAGCCATGGAGGACCCACGGGGCTCTCGCTGAAATGGTTGCAATTTTTGCCCAGCTCTCCCCAGTGCTATTTTCTGTCGAGATGGCACTTACAGATTTAATAACATCTGTTGGGAAGAGAGAGAGAAGCAGCTGTGAAATGTGTCGGGTGGAGAGTAATCCACAAGATTACGTCGTTTGGCAAAGATGCTGTGCAAAGCCAAAAGCAACCCACTGAACTAAATAGGAAATCCAATTACAGCTTTGTCTCCAGCACAAAACCACTCTTCCCAAGGCATCCAGCAAAGACTGACAGCAAACCTTTAGGAATCAAGCAAACCCCATGGAAAGCTGCAGGATCAGGGCAGATATTGGGAACAATTCCTTCTCAAAAGAGCAATCACGAGTGCCTGTTGGTGGGCAAACCACCTTCCCTTACCGGAGTCCTCTGCTGACATCTGCCAAACCTGGAGGGAGCTGTCGGGCGGGCCGCT
Organism: Meleagris gallopavo; assembly: GCF_905368555.1. Classification (NCBI taxonomy): domain Eukaryota; kingdom Metazoa; phylum Chordata; class Aves; order Galliformes; family Phasianidae; genus Meleagris; species Meleagris gallopavo. The sequence continues at coordinate 192,050,555 of NC_139404.1, forward strand.
CGTCACCAGCAAGCTGAGGAAACAAACAGAACCCCATAGAGCTCAACAGGAGCAGGGAGAAGCATCAACCCCTGAGCTGAGGCACGCAGGGCGGGAGGAGCACGGCTGTGCTTCCCCACTCCATTCCAGGAGCTCCTCCAGAGGGTGAGGGAGGTACGCAGCCATGAGGGAAGCAATCCACACAGCCCAGGCATTTAATTAGCACATTTTCTAAAAGTGCTAGACTAGGAATGGTGCAAAGAGCCCCCGAGAGGGCTCGTGGAGGAGGCGAGAGCTGAATCAGCCAGAAGGAAGCGTGTTTGCTCTGCCTGCAACCATCAGCAGAGAGAACCTCCTGAACCTGCGGGGAGCAGAGGCAGCAGCCACGTAAATCCTGGTCTGGGCAGCTCCACAAAGCTCCAAATGCAGAAGGAAAGGATGGAAAAGAGGACAGCCATCAGAAACGGAGGCGAGAAGGGTTTTTTGGTGAGGCAACGTGGGGCATCTCTTCTGCAGGAGCTGTGGAGGTGGCGTTGAGTAACGCCGCTGGGGCGAGGAGGAAGGAGGCTGTGTGGCTTTTGTGAAGATGAGCAAGAGGTGGAGAGGCTGTTCCTACAGAGCCTGCAGCTTCACGAGCCTCAACCCCCCGCGGTGGGGGAGATGCAGGTGGGCTCCGCACCACGTGGAGACGGAGGATGGAAAGGCTGTCGCTCCTCCTCAAGATGCGACAAACAGATTTGGTGCCCTTCGGGTGGAGGAGGAGCCGGGCATGGCTTCAGGGGCTTCGCGGCCACGGCTTCAGGTGAAGCACCTGAGCTGATGGACCCTGCAGAATCCCGTCCACACATCCCGCTGCTACCCCTGCTCCTCTCCCACACAGAATCACAGAATTGTAGGGGTTGGAAGGGACCTCTAGAGATCATCGAGACCAACCCCCCTGCCAAAGCAGGTTCCCTACACCAGGTCGCACAGGTAGGCGTCCAGGCGAGACTTGAATATCTCCAGAGAAGGAGACTCCACAACCTCCCTGGGCAGCCTGTTCCAGTGCTCCGTCACCTCACCGTGAAGAAGTTCTTGTGCACATTGGTGCGAAACTTCCTGTGCTGCAGCTGATGTCCGTTTCCCCTCGTCCTGTCTCCACGTACCACTGAAAAGAGACTGGCCTCACCGCTATGGCCACCACACCTCAGATATTTATAAACCTGGATCAGGTCCCCTCTCAGTCGTCTTTTCTCAAGGCTAAACAGACCCAGTTCACTCAGCCTTTCTTCATAGGGGAGATGCTCCAGGCCCTTCACCATCTTTGTGGCCCTCCGCTGGACTCTTTCCAAGAGATCCCTGTCTTTTTTGTACCGGGGAGCCCAGAACTGCACACAGTGCTCCAGATGAGGCCTTACCAGGGCAGAGTAGAGGGGGAGGATCACCTCCCTCAACCTGCTGGACACGCTCTTCTTAATGCACCCCAGAATGCCATCGGCCTTCTTGGCCACGAGGGCACACTGCTGGCTCATGGCCAACCTGTCGTCCACCAGGACGCCCAGGTCCCTCTCTGCAGAGCTCCTCTCCAGCAGCTCATCATCCAGCCTGTATTGGTGCATGCAATTATTCCTCCCTAGGTGTAAGACCCTACACTTGCTTGTGTTGAACCTCATCTGGTTTCTTACTGCCCACACGAGCATCAATGATACCAAGGGCAACTTGGGCCCTAGCTAATAGGATTTCAGAGCTCCGGGATGGTGGATAAGGGTCTGCAGGTCCAGGTTGCTTCCTCCTCAACCCTGCAAGCTAACGTAAAAGAGGAGAGGAGAAGGCAGGTTTTACAAGTAAGGAACGGGCTGTTTCCATGGCTTCTATACCCACAGGACCCCATTCGAGGGCTGACAACTGAGAGATGGCTTTCATCTCACCAAACAGGAAGAGCAGGAAGAAAACGGGAAGGAGCAGAGCTGTGAGCGCAGTCACGGGGCTCAGCTCTCACTGCCATTGCAGAGGTGTGGTGGAACCACTCACGTGATCGAAACACTGCCACCAACAGCCACGTGATGCTTAAGGAAGTCAGAAAGGAAGGTGAGGCGGCCGAGCCGCCGTTTCTGTGAGAGGACACCTGGAACAAACAGAGCTCAGCCTCGGGGTGGACAACACGTGGGTCGAGAGCCGGTGTGAAAGAATTAACGGAGGGGGTGTTTGCTACAGGCTGCCTGATCAGGAAGTTGATAAGATCTTTTACAGACAGTGGGAAGCAGGCTTGTGGTCACAGGGGGACTACAGCCACCCTGACATCTGCTGGAGGAACAGCACAGCGAGGCACAGACAAGCCAGGAAGCTCCTGGCAAGCACTGATGGAAACCTCCTGACTCAGGTGGTGGAGGAGCCAGAGGGGAGAGGTGCGTGGCTGAACCTTGTACTGACAAACAAGGAGAGGTGGAGGCTGGGAGCAGCCCTGGAGGCAGAGACCACGGGACTGTGAAGCTCTGTATCCTGCCAGGGGGAAAGCAGGGCAGTGAGGTCACAACCCTGGACTCGAGGAGTGTTAAACTGAGCCTCTTCCAGGACCTTCTTGGAAAGAACTGAATGGGAACAGATCCTGAAAGGAAAAGTGAGCCAAGAGAGCTGGTTAAATAGTCAAAGATCACTGCCTGCAGCCTCAAGGGTGATGCACGATGCACCGCGACAGCTCTGAGCACAGCAGCAGCACCCCAACACAGTGCACCCCAACACACTGCTGCACTCTGAACATTAAGATGTGGTTCTGGGAAGGCCAGTGCTCTCTGCCCAGACTCACAGAGCTCTCAGCTCCCACCAGCTGTGTTGGGAAGCAGCTGAGTACAAAGAGGACGAGCCCCTCCTCCACCCCCCAGTGCCCCAAAAGGATTTTGTTGGCCATACCTGGTGCCTGGCACGTGTTTCAGGTTGTAAACAGGGCGTTTTGAGAACCCTCCACATTCCACCTTGAAATCTCTCTGGGGACACAGACCCTGGAAATCAAAGGCAAAGCCGTTTCTTCCCATTTAATGGCACAGAATGCAGCGTGGTCAGTTAATACACAGAAAGAAACCTGTCCACTGAACGCTGATTTCAACCGTAGGATTGAAAGATCCTGATATACTTCAGGGAAAAAGCTACAGATAAGACTCCTGCCAAAAGCTCTGCCGTGGTTTGTTGCTGCCTGTACCAACCTGGCAAAACACCACTTCTTACTTCAGCTCAGACATCACCCACTCGAGGGATAACCCTCAGCACTGTGGCTCCTCAGTGGAACCACATCTCAGCGAGCCCCTTCTGCATCTGCCTGGCTGCAGCACCCACCTGATTCTCCTTTGCTTGCAGTGTTGGTGGTGGCAGCAGCTGCAGGATCTCATTCCTTCCAGAGCACCCATACCCGGCCACGCAGACATCTTGGGGTGACCCAGAGACGCGGTGAGAGATTCCCCCCCTTCCTAAAAGGCGCCCCTGAGCTACAGTACTGCCCACCTTGAACCCTGGCCCACCCAGAGCCCCAGCCCAGGCCGAAACTCAACGTGTCCCCAGAGCTATGGCCACCCTCCCCTTCCACCCACTGGCCCTAGCCCATTCCCATGGTGCCTTTCCTCCCCCGTAAGTCCCAACCCAGCCCCACGGCACCACTCCTCCACATTGAGCCCTAACCCAGCCCCATAGCATATCTCCATCCCACTGAGCCCCAGCCCAGCCCCATGGTGTCTTTCCTCCCCCATGGGCCCAGCCCAGCCCCATGGTGCCTTTCCTCCCCCATGGGCCCAGCCCAGCCCCATGGTGCCTTTCCTCCACACTGAGACCCAACCCAGCCCCACGGCACCTCTCCTCCCCCACAGGCCCAACCCAGCCCCATGGCACCGCACCTCCCCCATAAGTCCCAGCCCAGGCCCATGGTGCCTTTTGTCCACCCTGAGACCCAACCCAGCCCCATGGCACCGCTCCTCCACATTGAGTCCTAACCCAGCCCCATAGCATATCTCCATCCCACTGAGCCCCAACCCAGCCCCATGGTGCCTTTCCTCCCCCATAGTTCCCAACCAAGCCCCATGGTGCCTTTCTTCCCCCATAGTTCCCAACCAAGCCCCATGGTGCCTTTCCTCCACCCTGAGACCCAACCCAGCCCCACGGCACCGCTCCTTCCCCATAGGATTCAACCCAGCCCTATGGCACCTCTCCATTCCAGTGAGCCCCAACCCAGCCCCATGGCACCTCTCCCCCCCCCCCCCGGGCCACAACCCATCCCCTCCCACCTTCAAAGAACCTCAGCCCCCATCTCTCGCCCTCCCTCCTCCCCACCCATCTCCCCACTCACGTTTCCCCAGGGCCCATTCGATAACACGGGTGGGAGCCTGGAGCTCGAAGGCGTGCAGAGCCTCGTACCTGCAGGGACAGAGGGGCGGCGGTGAGAAATCGGAGGGGGAAGGCCGAGGGGCCGAGGTCAGGGACTCGCTCACAGGTGCAGGGATTGCAGCAACCATTCTTCTTCTTCTTCTTCTTCTTCTTCTTCTTCTTCTTCTTCTTCCTCCTCCTCCTCCTCCTCTCCACGTTTCCCCACTGCCTCCATGGCAACCGCTGCCCGGCGCGCAGCAGTGACGTCACGTTGGCGGCGCACCTCAGTGACGTCACCTGGCGGCGCACGGTAGTGACGTCGCAGCGGGGCGGCGCGCGCCCGTCTGGGCCCTTTTGGCGCCAGGTTGTTTCCCTGAGGGAAGATTTGTGTGACGTCTGTTTGTGAAGCGGACCCAAATTCCCACATTTTTCAACCCTCTCACAAAAAAGATCCGAGTTCCCACATCTGTCTGTCCTCTCTTCGCGAAAAGACCCAAATCCCCATATTTGTGGATCTTTTTTGTAAATAAGACCCAAATTCCCACATTTGTATACTGTCTCTTCATAAACACACCGTGATCCCCACATCTGTGTGTCTTCTCTTCATAAATATCACCCAAATTCCCACATAAATATCCACGTTTGTGTATCTTTCATGAATAAGGCCCCAATTCCCACATTTTTGCACCATCTCCTCATAAATAAGACCCAGATTCCCACATTCGTGTCTGCTCTCTTCATGAATAAGACTTTCCTCATAAAAATCCTTTCCTCATAAAAAGGCCCAAATTCCCACATCTGTGTCCTCTCTTCACAAAAAAAAAAACAACAAAACCAAAACAAAAAAACCCACAACACCAACAAAATCCCACATTTGTGGTTCATCTCGTAAATAAGACCCAAATTCCCACCTAAATTCCTACGTTTGTGTATAATCTCTTCATGAATAAGACTCTAATACCTATATTTTTCTTCCCTCTTCTCATAAAAAGACCCAAATTCCCACGTTTTTGTGTCTTCTCTTCCTAAATAAGACCCAAATTCCCACATTCGTGTGTCCTCTTTGTAAATAAGACCCAAATTCCCACCCAGATTCCCACATTTGTGTGTCTTCTTCCTAAATAAGACCCAAACACCCACATTTTTGTACCCTCTCCTCACAAAAAGACCCAAATCCCCACAATTCTGTGTCCTTTCTTCTTAAACAAGACCCAGATTCCCATCTAAATATCCACATCTGTGTGTCCTCTCTTCAGAAGACCCAAATTCCCTCATTTGTGTGTCCTCTCTTCATAAATGACCCAAATTCCCTCAGTTGTGTGTCCTCTCTTCATAAACAAGACCCAAATTCCCTCATTTGTGTGTCCTCTCTTCATAAATAAGACCCAAATTCCCACATTTGTGTGTCCTCTCTTCATAAATAAGACCCAAATTCCCTCATTTGTGTGTCCTCTCTTCCCAAATTCCCACATGCAGGAGTGGGGTTGCATTCAGAAATCCCCCGGATTGTCCCATATTACCACGCCAGCCCAACCTCCGTCCTTTACACCATTTCATGGCTCTGAGGGATGGCAGGACGTGTGTTGGGACCGTGCTGCAGGTCAGTGTGAGCAGACACACGGGGAGCCCACAAGAGGATATTTACCACCATCAGAAATAGGGGGAAAAACTGTTTATTCCAGTCAATCTAACGTCGTTATTTAAAACAAAACGAAAACGAAATGGATGGGACCGGCCTGGGAAGCCCTTGGGTTCCTGCATCCTGCACAGCTCAGGAGGACTTCTATGCATCTTCTGGGCGCTCCTGAAAGACAAAATGTGATATCACTGTGGTTTATCACACCTGTTATGACATTTCTGGGGATGCTACGTCTCAAAAGATGAGCTGTACCAGAGCCCCTCCTGTCTTTGCTTCTGCTCCCTGAGCTGAGGTTTCCCACCAGCCCTGCTGTCTCAAGGCTTCCCTGCTGCTCTCCTGTCTTTAATGGCTTTTTGCATTCATCATGTTTGCAGAGATGTAGTGCAGTTGTTAAGTGTGTACCCTCAGCATCACTGCTCGATTTCATCAGCATCCCGAGACATCAGCTACAGGGGAGGTTTGGGTTGGATGTGAGGAGGAAGTTTTTCATGCGGAGGGTGGTGAGGCAGTGGAACAGGTTGCCCAAGGAGGCTGTGGATGCCCCATCCCTGCAGGCATTCAAGGCCAGGCTGGATGTGGCTCTGGGCAGCTTGGGCTGCTGGTTGGTGACCTGCACACAGCAGGGGGTTGGAGCTGGGTGAGCACTGTGCTCCTTTGCAACCCAGGCCATTCTATCAGTCTGTGATATGATATGATTCCCTGTCTGCGCCTCTGAGTTCACTTCTCTGTGAGCCACAGAGGATTTCTTCAGAAGTTATGTGTCGAGCTGAGACCACCACTGCTCTTCTTTTTGTTCTGTTTTCCAGCTCCACGCCTGTTTTCTTTTGTAACTAGAAGAGAGAGGATTTATATCTTTTTCCCAGCCAGCTTATCCGTGGGAAAGCTGGTCTGATGCAACTGCAGCAGCTTTGGTGTAGTTTGGGTGAGCTGCATTCCTGCAGCATAGCACGGCTCGCTCAGCAGCAATGGGCACTGCAGGAAAACCCCACCGCCTGAGATTGGAGCCGACCGTGGTGCCTGGCAGCCCCTGCTGGCCTCTGCCACGTCTGACTTTCATCATTTTTTGGGGGGGGGGGAGAAATCTGTCTTCAAACATAGGCAAACATTCTCATTTCTGACAAGAACTAATGCTTTGTTTGGGCTTTGTGCAGCTGCGCTGTCACACCAACGTCGGCTCTCGGAGCAGGCAGCCCGAATGCGCTTCTATTTATAGGAACCTGGTATTTTTACATTAAACTCTCTTTTGGCACAAATCGAAACAGCTTTCTGCAGGGATACTGAGAAGTATTTGTATCCTTTGGGTGCGTCCTCACCTCTCAGCTTGCACCAGCAGAACCGGAGGAGCAAGAATGGCTGGGAAAGAAGATAGATGGGAGGAAAGCAGCCAGAAGCTGCAGTTTCCAACTCCCTCCCCTTCAAGAGGTTTAATGGAGATGGGAGCACTGCTTACCAGTTCTGGAGGAGGAGTGGGGTTGTTTCTTTTGTCCCACCTCTGTTGTCGCCACCTATAAAATAAAGAGCTCAGTGACCATTGGAGAGGGGTTTTGTGCAAGATGAGATGCTGCTGTTTAAGGACAAAAGCAAAGCAGTCAGAGGATAAGGGAGCGCTTATCTTCCGTACGCTATACAGAAATCTTTCTTTTCTCAACTCTTTCCTTCATGGAAAGAAGTGAAAATCAAAGGAAGAGGTAAAGCAAGTAGGAGAAAAAAGGAAGAGCCGATTGGAAGAAGTACAAGGTTATGAAGAAAATACCCTGAAGTTACACAGCAATTTTCATTTCGGAATTTCTATGGAAAAAAATAAATGCCAGAATGGGTTAAAAACAATGAAGCTCTATCAGCCATTTCCAGGTAAGAAGCAGCAGTGAGAGAACTCTGTTCCCAGCTCGGGACATGGTTGGTTGCATTCCTCTGCATGGATAGAAACCATAGAATCTCAGAATCACTGAGGTTGGTGAACACCTCTCAGGTCCCCACGTCCAACCTCAGCCCATCGTGCCCAACCCACCACATCCCTCAGTGCCACATCCCTATGGTGCTGGGACAACCCCAGGGACGGTGACCCCAACCCTGGGCACCCCGAGAGCCTGGGGCAGGGATTGCCGGTGGCTGGAGCACTCCTACCTTCGGATGTACTCGGCAATATCGACCCTCTTGTACAGCAGGACGCCCAAAATCAGGGTGAGAAGCAGCAGCGTTCCAATAGCTTTTACCGTACCTCTGTACACTTGGAAAAGGAAACAAAGAACATCACACTCTGCGCACACAAAACGTGCTGGTTTTGCTGCCATTCCCCAGTGCACAAAGGGTCAGGAGCTCGTGTGCGCGCCCTAGGAAACCTCCCTGATAACCTCAGTGGGAGCTACCAGTGTTCTTTTCTCTCTCAGAAGCAAGCAGAAGCCGTGAGGTGTTCATCAAAGAGGGTAAAGTGATGCTAAACAGACCTGGGAACAATGAGGACCGCATTGTAAGGAGGTTGGGGACATCACACACAAGCAAGCCAGCTTCCCAGGGCGCACAGAGGAGGACACGCAGGTGAAGAAAGACCCAAACACAGCCAGAAGGGTGAGTGGTTTGAGCTGAACATTGCTGATGGTTGAGGCTCCAGTGTGTGGGGAGAGTGCGGATAAAGAAAGGCGGGAGGCTGTTTGTAGGGAAGGTGTGAAAGGCTTTGCTCCTTCCAGCACGCTGAAGAGCCAACACGGGGATACCAGCTGCAGCCTAAGCATCAGCCGTTCTCCGTGGATTGAGGAGCTCAGCACGGCCCCTGGGGTCCCTTCGTCTCCATGCAAAGTAGGTGAGATATCACAGTGATATTGGAGGAACGGCTGAGGGGAGCTATGGAGCGCTAACTGCTCCAAAGAGTTCGATTTCTGCAGTGCCAGTGGGCCCATTGCTGCTTCATTTGCCGTTTGCCTGGCCAAGCAATCAGCAGAAAGAGCTCAGAGCTCTTCATCATCATCATCAGGACCGATAGGCAGAGCGGGCCAGGGAAGGGCTTGAAAGCCGTCCGTGGTCAGGAGCTGGGGGTTGTGCAGCTCTGCTGAGTGACTGTGGTTTTGTTCATCGGCAAGTCGTTATGCCTAATAGATGGGAAGGCAGAAGAGCATCTCTCAGGGGTACGTGCCCGGAAAATATTTATTTATGCCCTGTCATCCCAGGATTGGAGCTCTGCTGGAGATGTCTATTAAGAGGAGAGGAAAATTCTCCTAAGAGGGTTCTGATGAGCTCAACAGACACTCCTCATCAGCTGCCTTAATGAACTGCGTGCTGGCTGCTTGGCCCTGGTGCTTAATGGAATCGATCTGTAGTTCCTGTGGTTGCCCTGGGAGCAGCCAGAGAGAGGGCCAGCAGGGCAAGCACCATTGCGCTGATAAAAAGGAGGCGAGATAAGAGGAAAAAAAGAGAATAAAATAGAATTAAAATAGTGGAGTAGAATAGGGTAGAGTTGAGCAGATTATAGCAGGTGGAGGAGGCCTACGAAGCTCAACTTCAATCGCATCCGGGTCTGGTGTGGCTACATAGCAAAGGGAAAAGAGATGCCTGAACCAAGGCTGGAATGATCTGAAAGCACAGGTGGAAAGAGAAAACCGTGCTGAGAGGTGGTGTGATGTGCAGAGCGGTTGCACCACACCCTGCACTATGCTCACCATAGTAAGAAGGAGGTGGTCCGCTGTCAACGCTGCCTCCATACCCTTCTGCCCTGCAGTCCGGAGGGGCCCATCCCGAATCACAGTGACAGTTGTTCTTGTTGTTGCAGACCTGAAAGAGAATGAACGTTTTACGGCATGAAAAATGCAGCAGCCATTTGGTGGCCCCGGGGGGATTGGCCTCCGGCACTTCATCTCAGGACCAGCAGAGGAGGGCAGGACGGAATCCACACCCCGAGGCAAATTTGTCACTCTCCTTTGGCAGCCACCGTGGAAATGTTTAACCTCTGTGGTGTGCAGGTGGCGGACGGGTGCCCCGGACACAGCTGTCACAAGCTGTGCGTTTGCTCTGTCGGTGACGTGAAGGCAGCAGGAGCTCCCCATCCATCCCTGCACCCTCTTGCAGTGACGATGGTCCTGCAGAGAGAGGCTACAGACACAGCAGGAGGAGCTGACAGCGCACAGAGGGTGAGAGATGGTTGCCTTTGCCTTTCTCCAGCTTAGCAGGAGTGCTTTCCGCGTGTCTCTGTCTGTTTTCATCTCGACATCAGAAAGCACTTTCGCAGCCTTTGCTGCTTGCCCTCCTTTTGTGGATGCTGTAACTGTTTTCTGCCACAACGACGCAGCGTTTCACAAATGTGTCCCAAATGAATTTGTCACCTTCGTGTGATTCGAAAGGAAGATAAAGACAGACAGAGGTGATGGCAAAACTCTCCTTTAACATCCACGCTGACACCCAGACAGATCTGCTCCTGTGCAGGGATATCTGTCTGGAAAGAGGGGCAGGTACGGGTGGCAGCATAAATAAACCCCTGTGTGAGGAAATTCTGCCAGTGTTGCTGCCTGAAACATGGGTTTTATGTAAGACTACATCGAAACGTTGTACAAAATCTGCCATTTCGGTGGCATTTGCAAGGAGAGCAATGTTACAGAATCGAGCATGCATTTTTCAGATCTCTCCAACTCTGGCTGATTTAGATTCAGCAGCACTGACAGCTGCACTGAAGGATGAAACGTTACAATGTAGAAGTCACTTTTTGCAACGTTTGTGGGAACGAAGAAGAAAAATGGCAGAGGAAGGCAATGAACACTGAGATAGAGGGCTGCGAGCTGTCGGAGCAGGATCCGGGGGGAAGTCGTGTGTGGAAACCAAAATAATGTTTGTGCTGCTGAGCCAGGAGCCATTCTGGACCTCTACGTTGCTTCGAAAGGCAAATTTACATTTCACATACTCTACCCTTCAAAGGACAGTTAGAGGTTTTCTACCTACCCCTCTGCCATGGCATTTTTTCGCTGTACAAATGCTGTTGAGAAAAGCTGCGCTGACACACGTCCTGTTGATGCATATCTGCAGGAAGAGGCAGGTTGGTGTTAGGGACGAGGTACGGTGACAGCTGTTGGGAGAGGGCACTGACTGGTGAAGTAGGATAAAATTACAGTGTCTGTTCCTTTGTTCAGGGCTTTCCATTCCCTCTCTCTAAAGGAGCGACAGGGGAAGGAATAGGAGCAAAAAAAGGAAGGTCTTTGTGTTTCAAGTCTGAGACAAACCAAAGCGGAGGCTGAAGAAACCCAACCGAGCATCACAACGCGCTACAAAAACCAGTTCTATTTCAGGAGTCATTCATTTGCTGCAAAAAAACCCAGTCGTCTGGGTGAAGTTCCCCACGTGCCTGCTCTGCTCACACCCCTCCTTCAGTACCTGCCCAAGGCCAGGGAGGACGGATGGGCTTTGGATGGACCCCTCACAACCACCCTGATCTTCATAGGTCTGCGCTCAGTGAGTAACGTGGAGCATCCTCGTACCTTCAGGAGGCACACGGATGTCTCCTCTGGGCAGGAGGAGATTTATTTTCAGCTTTTGGCCTTGCAAATGAATTGGTTTTGCGATGACTGTGGTGAGAGGCATGGGACCCATCTCTTCTGAAAGGGGAACTCTACCAAGAGCTCCTTCCCTTTGTGGAACTCAGCATGTGTGTTTTTCTCAGAAACGTTCTCTGCCATATGGTAGCAAGAAATGCTCCTTCAGTACGTCACAGCCTCGACAGGACTTTGGCATTCTGAGTGCCTCACAGGGAAGAAACGCGTCCTATTCTTGGAAGAACATTTGCAGTGCTTTTGTCTGCACAGCAAACAAAGGTTGACTTTGATTGGTTGCTTCCAAAGAAGCGGAGAATCTTTTACTTCCCTCTTCTAATGGAAAGACAGCCGTGTGCTGCCAGCAACAAAAGCTACGACCATATAGTGCTGTTTTTCAGCTGCTAAGGAGGCTTTAGCAGGAGGGGGCTGACATCAGAGGTCACGAATGTTTTCCTTAGGATGAAAATCCTTCCCTCTAATCCCTGCTCTATTCTAGCTATCTGGGGGTACCTTGTTTGTACCACACGACGTGCCGTCCTTCACCAAGCCATCGTCAGGCGTGTCGAAAGGCAGGTGGAACTCGAGCCCCCAGCAGAGCTGGTTGGTCATGAAGGTCTGCACCACGGTCTCGCCGTCTTGCCGGACTGGCACTCTTTTGATGTTAGTGCACTGCACTCTCCCACACAGGATGTTCCTGAGATGGACAGAGAGACAGACAGACAGACTGCAGGGACGTCAGAAGGCGCAGTGATCCGTGCTACTGGCTGGTATTGACACGGACCCTCCTGCCAGCTGGTGCTGGTGCCTTGGGACAGGCAGGCACAGCCCTTTGGGACCTTTCGAGAAGCTGCAGAGATGCTTCCACTTGTTGTTTTGAGCCTTGCTTTTCATACCTTTCTCCTATTTTTTTATAAAGCGTGAGAAATAATGATATTTATGCTGGGAGGATTTAGGTATCGTTCTTCCGAAGCTCATCTCTGTGGCCAAAGGTGGCAAGAGCGAAGCTCAAGTTCTGCTTGTGTAGTGCTCAGCATGAAAAGCGGAGGTAAGCTGAATGATGAATTTTCGTTCTGCTGTCTGCTCCAATGACAGCAGTGTCCAATTGTTGGTGAAACACCAAAGTGCAAGCGTGAAGAAAGGCAAGGTAGGCAAAGAACCATCGAATGGCTTGAGTTGGAAGGACCTTGAAGATCATCTGCTTCCAACCCCTCGCTGTGGGCAGAGGTAACACCCACTAACTGTGCATAGGGAAAATCCCCAAGGTAGGCAAACCTCCTTGGTCTCAAACCATCATCCCAATCAAATCCCACAGGACAGGGATGGGAAGGAGAGTTTGGAGAGTGGTGTGCTGCAAGGCACAGCGCTGTGCATGACAGTGTCCTCTCTAGAGGTGTCCTTCCAGATGTGCTTTCGGGACATACCGACTGATGGCAGCTGCAAATGGTGGCAGTGCTGAAAGGAAATAGCACTAAAGGCGGAAAAATAAAAAGGGGGGTTGGAGAACAACGTATCAAACAGAAAAGGAAAACGCGGCCCGGCCAGTTGGCGGGATGACCTCTTGGAGAAGGAAAGCTGGCAACCTATTGTGCCCAAACCCCAACAACAAATCAGGCTGAATATCTCTCAGAAAAAGGGTCCGAGTGCCTCTGCTACCGCACTGCTCACCCCTCCAGGCACTTGGTGTAGTGGGTGCCGTTCCAGCCGCAGTTCCCACTGCGGTCCCCTCGGAGGTTCACGTCCCTGAAGCAGCTCAGCGGGGCACGGTGGGCGGCTGCGGAGTGGGAGAAAGGAGGAGATTGTTGTGGTGAGGCAACTGCTGATGGTTTTTGTGGGTGTTCTAAATGGCCCCATGTATTTTATGGATTCTTTTTTTTTTTTGTCTTGTTTTCCTCTTTTTGACTGTAATGAAGTGGCTACGTGGAGAGATTTGCTACAAGAGAAAAATCGATGGTCAGAGAATGGACCATGCTCATTTGTCCGGAATAATCCGGTGTGGAAGATTGGAATAAAGACTGTAAATCTCTCCAAAGCCTACTTCTTTTCTTTCTTTCTTTCTTTCTTTCTTTTTCTTTTTTTTCATTAAAACAAACGTGCCAGTGCATCTTAGATTTACCCTGAAACCAGAATCCCTACCGTTATGCTCTGTATTAACAGTAAGGATTCTTGTCAGACGTCAGAAACAACTCCCAGAGTTGGGCTTCAGCAAGACAGAACCACTTCCAACCCAGGGAACCCCCCAGTTTTTTTCAGAACATCCTCATATTCTCCAAGCGTTGCCTATATCATGACAAACACTGCTGCCTTCGTGTGCAGGGGTTACAGCTCTGCAGATTCCAAACTTCTTGTAGATGTGGTAGAGCACGTAGGAATGTGGTTTTATTTGCAGATTCGTGCTCATAATGAAACCTACAGCTCGAGTCCTGGTGGTCATTGCTGCCGTCAGTGAGGAGGAAGTGCAGAGTACATCTGCTGTGCCATGGCCTTGGGACGGCACTTGGGGAAGTTGGGTACTTCCTGCAGAACTGAGATAGCCTCAAAGAGGCTGTGGGCAGGCATTACGCTTCAAGTTAAAACTTGGAGGAAATGTAGATGCACAAATGCAGAGTGCTGCTGTTTTCAACTGCATAAGAGGGGTTTCGGTGACTGTTTTCATCGTGCATTTATTTCTGGTTCTTCTCTAGTGAGAAGTGCCATTCCCTTGTCCCACTGAGTGTGAGATGGACCTGAACAGCACTGCAACAGCTAACGCCTGAGGAAACCACATTTCTGCTGCCCTAACTATTGTAAATATGTATTTTATACTGCCTTTAAATACATGTTGTTTTAAACATACAGTTGTGTAGCTACTGCTATAAAATCCTGGGGCGTTTCAAAAGTATTCTGTAATAATTCCCTCTTATCTCCTCTCCCCCAGGTGCTCAGCCCCAGGGCGCTCAGCCTGTCCCCACCAGGAGCTGCTCCACCATCTCTGCACCCTCACTGGGCTCTCCCCAGCAGTTCCCTTTCTGCCTGGAGCTGGGGAGCCCAGCACTGGGTGCAGTGCTTCAGGAGTGCCCCCCCAGAGCAGAGCGGAGGGAAGGAGCACCTCCCTGCCCTGCTGCCCACGCTCTGTGCACCTCAGCTGGTCTTCTTGGCCACCAGGGCACACTGCTGCCTCACGGTCAGCTGTTGGTCAACTGTTGGCCAACTGTTGGCCAACCAGGACATCATTGGCTCTCTCGGCCATGGGGGCTGCCTCATGATCACCCTGCTGATCACCAGGACCCTCAGGTCCTTCTCGGCAGAGCTCCTTTCTAGCAGGTCAGCCCAAGCCCATACTGATGCCTAAATGATGAAGCATTTCTAAGGCGAGAGCTAATTCCACATGGGATGATTTGCTGATTCCTTATGTCGATTATCTTGCCTTTGCCAAACAAAGCCTTGCACTGCGCCTCGTGGCTGTGGCACTGCCCTTCGTAGCAGTGGTTGTTGTTGCCACATGGAGTTCCATCTTGCTTAAACAAATCCACAGGGCAGCTGGCTGAGTTGCCATTGCAGTACTCTGGCAGATCACACTCGCTCTGGTATGCTCTGCAGATTTTTCCTGCTGGTTGAAACTGTGGAAAGGAAAGGGAAAGGGAAAGGGAAAGGGAAAGGGAAGAAGGGAAAGGGAAAGGGAAAGGGAAAGGGAAAGGGAAAGGGAAAGGGAAAAGGGAAGGGAAGGGAAGGGAAGGGAAGGGAAGGGAAGGGAAGGGAAGGAAAGGAAGGGAAGAGGAAAGGAAAGGAAAGGAAAGGAAAAGGAAAGGAAAGGAAAGGAAAGGAAAGGAAAGGAAAGGAAAGGAAAGGAAAGGAAAGGAAAGGAAAGGAAAGGAAAGGAAAGGAAAGGAAAGGAAAGGAAAGGAAAGGAAAGGAAAGGAAAGGAAAGGAAAGGAAAGGAAAGGAGAGGGAGGGGAGGGAGGGGAGGGGAGGGGAGGGGAGGGGGAGGGGAGGGGAGGGGAGGGGAGGGGAGGGGAGGGGGAGGGGAGGGAGAGGGGAGGGGAGGGAAGGGAGGAAGGGAAGGGGGAAGGGAAGGGAAGGGAAGGGAAGGGAAGGGAAGGGAAGGGAAGGGAAGGGAAGGGAAGGGAAGGGAAGGGAAGGGAAGGGAAAAAGCAAACATTGGTTCCCCTGCATTGTGAATGCAGAGGCAGTGCTCGTGCCGTGGCTCACCCGACACTTGCGGCAGCATTCTCCTCTGTAGCAGGAAGCTCCTGGGGCGAGCATGCAGTTGGAGAAGCAGCATCCTTCCTTGAGGCATGCCTGGAAGTAAACCACGCCAGAAGACTGTGGCATTAGTTTCTTGTCAGGACGCCTTCTCCAGCATAAAGGATCATATAATCAAAGGAATTCGTGGGAAGGAGAAGCCTGCTCTTTTCTGCTGCACTTCAAGCATTGGCTTTCTGGAGTTCTCTGGCACAGGGAAGGACACCTCGTGTCAACACTTCTGATACAATTCCCATTTTTCTCTCGAGATGAACACTTCCATCTCATCTCTGCACACTGCACAGGGATGCTCTAAGAATAGGTGCTTTGGAAACCCCTCTGAGCAGACAGGAGAGCTCATTCTCCCTTTCTGTCATTTTTCCCTTCTTTTGTCCTTTCCTTCTTTCCCTTTTTCAACTCTTCCAGCTATAATTCACCTTAAAATCCCAAATTCTCCAAATCCTTGTTGATGTCAGAGCTGATGGACTCCGTTATCTTAGTGGACTTTTCCAACCTTAATGGTTCCATGATTCTGTGACCCTGAACTTTGTCCCATAAACAAAGTTAACGAGTTGATTTGAAGGATACCTGGTGTATCCTTAAAAACATCTTCTCTTTAGCTCTCCTTACATAGCAATGGCTTTTTAACTTAAGGAGGGGATTCAGAAACAGTAATGGGTTATTACACAGGTACGCAAACCCAGAGGAAGATGGAATAATGGGGCTTTTGCAAAGACCACAGCTCCCAAATTGCTGGCAGAGAACAAGACTTTGGGTCACCTGGAGAGACCAGACATGTAATCTGTTGTTTTAGAGGGAAGGTAGGATGTTGTTAAGACTTTTTGTGGGACGTTTTGGGGGCATTCTGAAGGGGTGGCTTGGAGGAAAGACCAACGGTGGAGAGAAGTGAAGGTGGATTAGGGCAGAACAAGCGTGGGAGGTGGAAAACAGATGGAAAGGAGCTGTAATGGAAGGAAGCTCGTGGTTGGCATGCTTGAACCCATGTCTGATGGAGAAGAGCTCCGGGAGCAGCCACCAGGGCTCTGGGGGCAGGAGTTGGCTTTTCCTGGAGTGGGCCCCTTAGCAGTGAGGTGCAGGGTGTTCTGCCTATGCCTACATCTAGTAGACGTGCAAACCACTCTATGGGGACACGTCAGGGTGAAGGCTGCATTTTGATTAAGTGGCACAACTGGCAGTTCCACGGTTCCTGTGTGAGTTTTTGCTGGCAAATTCAGCCTTGCTGAAGTGTTGCAACGGCACGGGTTGCAGCAGTGGAGATGCACCGAGGTGCTCTCAGAAGCACTTCTTCCATTGACTTTAGCATAAATACAATAGAAAACAGAGAACAGAGACAGAAAAGCTCTTATTTTGTAGGCAGGAAGATGGCGAGTGGTAATAATCTGCCTGTGCATAGAGCAGCTTGGATGCAAAGACGTGTCCTTTCTGCAGAGCCCCCCGGAAAGCCTGTCTGAAAACCCTCATTTTGGTGATCACTACAGCTTTACCAACGCCATTCTGCCGTGCAGATTGTGGTGAAACACTGAACTGCTCACCTTGTCGCTGCCACAGTCACATTCTTCTCCTCTATCCAGGACGCCGTTGCCACAGAGTTTGAAAAGGGATGGTTTTAAGGGCGGTATGTTGAGCAGGCAAGGTTTGTTTTTTCGTATTACTTCCTCGTAATATTCCTTCAGAGTGCAGTTACTGAATGCCAAGCAAGATCTGCAAGAAAAAAAAAAAATGATTATATGTACAACCATACCACATATATATACTTGGTGGACTCAAAGAGGTTGCTATTCCAATGAATGATGGTGAAAGCTGAAGGAGCAGAGGGTCGTGAAATGCAGTTCCCCAACTTGCTGAGGTCTTTACCCCATCCTAAGCAGAAGCAGGACTGCTGATGACTCCCTCTGAAATGCATTTCGGGTAATTTTAGTTAATTAGTGGAACGATTTTTCTTCATTATGGTCCTGCAACAAGAGAGAGGGTGGAAGGAGCATCTCCTGCCACGTGCAAGGTGACTTTCTGGAAGATGTAAATATGTAGATGTAGTACTGAGGGCTGTGGTTTGGTGGGGTTATATTGGTGGTGGGTGGATGGTTGGACTGGATGATCTTGGAGATGTTTTCCACCCTTGGTGATTCTGTGGTTCTAAGATACTCAGCCAGCTGTGAGCCAGCAGCAAGCAGCACTTGGAGAAAGCAGGTGGAAAATGAACAGACAGTTATTGCATCACCAACGGAAGCCAAGAAGAGGAGTTTGCTGTGGTTGTGTGTCTCACGGAGAGCTGGGATCTCCTGTCTTATCTACAGCAGCCACACGCCCCTGCAGAACCCCGGCAGGCACTCGAAGGTGGGCAGCAGAAGGCAAGCGCCCAAATCCCACCCAAAGCAATGGAGGGAGAGCCAGGCTTCACTCACCCTGGGTATGATCCCATGATGCATCCCCTGTGGGTGCAGTTGCAGTCACAGGATCTGTGCTGAAATTGTTTCCCGTCGTCATGGTTGAAGCCCAAGCTGTGGCCGATCATGTGCGCCAGGGTTATCATGTTTTGGGCAGTGTCCTGGCCAGAGAACTGCAGGAGAACAAACACAAGTCCGTGCCTTCTTGAGCAGGGGGTGTGGGTGCAGAGATGCTCAGAGACAGGCTTCCAGCAATGCGAAATTTGTGCCAACTGGGAACTCTTCTCCAAATGAGGGGTCAGCTGTCGGCACAGACTGCCCAGGGGGTGGTGGGGGCATCTTCCCTGGAGATGTGGCATTGAGGGACTGAGTGGACAACGGAGATGTGGCACTGAGGGGCTGTGGATCACAGAGATGTGGCACTGAGGGGCTGTGGATCACAGAGATGTGGCACTGAGGGCTGTGGATCACAGAGATGTGGCACTGAGGGGTGTGGATCACAGAGATGTGGCACTGAGGGGCTGTGGATCACAGAGATGTGGCACTGAGGGGTGTGGATCACAGAGATGTGGCACTGAGGGGTGTGGATCACAGAGATGTGGCACTGAGGGCTGTGGATCACGGAGATGTGGCACTGAGGGGCTGTGGATCACAGAGATGTGGCACTGAGGGGCTGTGGATCACAGAGATGTGGCACTGAGGGCTGTGGATCACAGAGATGTGGCACTGAGGGGTGTGGATCACAGAGATGTGGCACTGAGGGGTGTGGATCACAGAGATGTGGCACTGAGGGGTGTGGATCACAGAGATGTGGCACTGAGGGCTGTGGATCACAGAGATGTGGCACTGAGGGGTGTGGATCACAGAGATGTGGCACTGAGGGGCTGTGGATCACAGAGATGTGGCACTGAGGGGCTGTGGATCACAGAGATGTGGCACTGAGGGGTGTGGATCACAGAGATGTGGCACTGAGGGCTGTGGATCACAGAGATGTGGCACTGAGGGGCTGTGGATCACAGAGATGTGGCACTGAGGGCTGTGGATCACAGAGATGTGGCACTGAGGGGTGTGGATCACAGAGATGTGGCACTGAGGGGTGTGGATCACAGAGATGTGGCACTGAGGGGCTGTGGATCACAGAGATGTGGCACTGAGGGGCTGTGGATCACAGAGATGTGGCACTGAGGGGCTGTGGATCACAGAGATGTGGCACTGAGGGGTGTGGATCACAGAGATGTGGCACTGAGGGGCTGTGGATCACAGAGATGTGGCACTGAGGGGCTGTGGATCACAGAGATGTGGCACTGAGGGGCTGTGGATCACAGAGATGTGGCACTGAGGGGTGTGGATCACAGAGATGTGGCACTGAGGGGCTGTGGATCACGGAGATGTGGCACTGAGGGCTGTGGATCACAGAGATGTGGCACTGAGGGGTGTGGATCACAGAGATGTGGCACTGAGGGGTGTGGATCACAGAGATGTGGCACTGAGGGGCTGTGGATCACAGAGATGTGGCACTGAGGGGTGTGGATCACGGAGATGTGGCACTGAGGGGTGTGGATCACGGAGATGTGGCACTGAGGGGCTGTGGATCACAGAGATGTGGCACTGAGGGCTGTGGATCACAGAGATGTGGCACTGAGGGGTGTGGATCACAGAGATGTGGCACTGAGGGGTGTGGATCACAGAGATGTGGCACTGAGGGGCTGTGGATCACAGAGATGTGGCACTGAGGGTGTGGATCACAGAGATGTGGCACTGAGGGATGTGGATCACAGAGATGTGGCACTGAGGGGCTGTGGATCACAGAGATGTGGCACTGAGGGGTGTGGATCACAGAGATGTGGCACTGAGGGGCTGTGGATCACAGAGATGTGGCACTGAGGGGCTGTGGATCACAGAGATGTGGCACTGAGGGGCTGTGGATCACAGAGATGTGGCACTGAGGGGCTGTGGATCACAGAGATGTGGCACTGAGGGCTGTGGATCACAGAGATGTGGCACTGAGGGGTGTGGATCACAGAGATGTGGCACTGAGGGGCTGTGGATCACAGAGATGTGGCACTGAGGGGCTGTGGATCACAGAGATGTGGCACTGAGGGGCTGTGGATCACAGAGATGTGGCACTGAGGGGCTGTGGATCACAGAGATGTGGCACTGAGGGGCTGTGGATCACGGAGATGTGGCACTGAGGGGCTGTGGATCACGGAGATGTGGCACTGATGAACGTGATTTAGTGGCAATGATGGGTTGGGGTTGAGGATGGGGATCTTGGAGATCTTTTCCAACCTGAATGATTCCATGATTTGATCCTTGTTTAAAATTGTAAGTACTATATAGGAGTATGGCTTACAGGGGGAATATTATGGTCTGTGAGGTCTCTCCTTACCGAAACGACGCCGACGGAGTTGGGCTGGCACATCATCCCCTTCCAGGTAAAGCCCCACTCCTTGTAGTGCTCACCACTGCAGCAGAGAGGTTTGGGCATTAGAGAAACTGTAAATTAATCACAGCAACAGGATGCATTGCTGGGGCTACAGCTGGAAAACAACAGCTGCAGGTAGCAAGGATCTTCTTTCTGAAAGCAAAATCCATGGGCATCCTTTCAGCTTCATGCCAGCACCTTGGGCTGGCTGCGTGGCTTCCCTTCCCTGCTGGATAAACACGGGTACATACACAGCACGTGTCTTAATATGATTTCTTTCCTTGCAAAAAGAAGTCAAAACGGGAGCAAAATAAGAGGTCTTAAAAAAAGCAAACGAAGTAAGTGTTTAAACAGCTTGCAGGCTGAGCTCTGACTCCCCCATCCAAAGCTTTAATTCAAATATTGGGTTGTAAACCTCCTGAGAATGGGTTAGCGAGTCTAAAAAATGAATGGCCAGTCTACCTATGAGATTATAATAATTCAGTTACGGACAGCTGTATTGAAATTGGAAGAAAGATGTACGCTATGTGTACATATCTGTGGGAAGCCATAAAAGAGGACAAGGAAAAGGAGGAGCAACATAATTAAAATCCTCTCTGTACCAATTTACATGACAAATGCGTGCTGATTAATAGCATGGGCTAAGCTGGAAAATCTTCTCTTGTAAGATACCACCAGGACAAAAGGCCGATTAGCATGAGCAGGGAGGAATTAGGAAGGTTGGGGAGGAAGCCATCCTTACAGCAGCATCTCCACGTGGTCGTAGCCGAGGCGATCTGCAGCATCCTGCTGGCACCAGCTGCTGAAGGACCGCAGTGTCTGGGACAGGCTCTGCCTGGCCGCAACCTGGTCCTTTGTGGTCCACATCTCCACCGCGCTGAGGACGACCTGCAGCTTCATGCTCCTGTAGACCTGCGGGTGGCAAGGGCTTGGGTTGGTTGGGAGGAAGCGGCCTCAAGTTGCACCAGGGGACGGTGAGGGTGGAGGTTTGGAAGAAGTTCACCCTAGAGAGGGCCGCTGAGCGTTGGGATGGGCTGCTCGGGGAGGTGGGCGCATCCCCAGCTCTGGAGGTGTTTGGGATGTGGCACCAAGGGACGTGGTTTGGTGCTGGGATTTGGTAGGTCGTCGTGATGGTTGGGCTGGGTGATCCGGGAGGTCTTGGCCAACAGCTCTGTGCTGTGCGATCCCATCATCCTGCCTCCTGCCTCTCTCTGGAACTCATTCAGGAGCCAAGCTCCAGAGCCAAGTGCTGGTGGCTGAGCGCTGTGTTTGTTTTCCTGCATTATGGTAATGCAAGAGGGCTTTCTGCCTAGCTGGGAGTGACTGAGCTTGTGGCTGCCGCCCCAGTGCCCCATCAATGTTCTTTCCGAAGGTTCAAAGCAAGATAATGAAGAGAGAGGGAGAATATAATGAGCTACCAGGAAGCATTTAGCACTGATAATGCATATTCCATCAAGCAGCTTGAAGGGGATAATTTCAAAATTATCTCTCAATTGGCTTCACTCACACTTGAAGCAATTTTTTAGCCGTGGAATTGGGTTTTACATCATTCAGGAGCTCATTGCTGCCTGGCAGTGTTTGCAGACACAGCAGCCATCCCCTCCCCAGGCTCCTGGCTTGGCACCGAGCGCTGCTGGCATTCTCCCATGGGAACTCACCGTGTTCAGGACGTTGCTGATGGAAATGAAGAGGTGCAGCATCAGGGTCTCGTTTTGTCTGTTGGCTTTGAACTGGAAGGGCAGAAGGGACGAGTTACGGCCTCGGGGTGCAAACAGGAAGCCCCACAGATCCCCTCAGCTGCTTCCCAGCCGCGCGGATGTGCAAAGATGCATTAAATACGGCACGAAGGGACGCAGGCCTGGATCAGAAAGTAACCACACGGGAAGGATGTGAGCTGGTGGTGCAGTGCACAGCTGCCCAGGGACGGGGAGGTCACCGTCCCTGGGGAACCATGGGGATGTGCCACTGAGGGATGTGATGGGATGGGTTGGGCTTGGGGATCTTGGAGGTCTTTTCCAGTCTTTATGATTCTACGACCCACAGGGTGGGGTTTGCCACCCCACTGAGGCCCTGTTGTTTCGGGAAGATGGCTTTTGGCATAGACAGGAACCTGCTCATTCAGTGAGACGATGCAGGGAAAGGTGTTGCTTGCTTGCAATAGCCTCTGTTAAACAAAGCCCTTTCCGGGACCTGCATTCCCTTAGGACTGTTTGACACATCCTTCCGTTCAAATACGTATGAGTGTCGTTCTCAAACGCTCAGCCGATCCCAGAAAGCACCGCTCAGATCTGCCCCTGAGCACGTTGCAGCAGCCAGTCCCCAACGCTTGTTTTAAAACCATTTCTTCTCTCTCAGCCTCTGCTTACAGCATTGCACGCTGCCTAAAGAAGTGCTTGGATTTGCTGCTCGTGAATGATGGGCTCTTCTCTAAAGACAGTGGGGCACTGCCTGCCCTGTTTTCAGAGGAAGTGTTCAGTGCCTCTGACACAACACAACGGCCGTAGCGAAGTACCACGGCGTTGGCACCTGGCGCTCACCAGCTCCTTGTTGGTGATCAGAGCTAATTCCAGGTATCTGGTGGGCATGGGCAGGATCTCGAGACCGGGCACCTCCTGCAAGAGGGAACAAATGACACAAATCACGTATCAGGGGCTGCCCAGGGCTCCGAAGTTTTGCAGACCCAAGGTGCAGGGTTTCCCTGGTGATCAGAGCACAAGAACACAGAGACTACGTGATAGAGAAGGAAAAACATTAATGAGTGCAATGAGTAATCAGGGACAGAACAGAGAGATTCAGAGGCAGAATATGGTTACAGATTGGGTGTCATTGCTCATGCTCAACTTTTGCGTGATTTTCCTATCGCTCAGACCGTGAAATGCAGCACCAAAAAGCTGATCTGCACCTGAGCTCTGCCCATCAAACAGCAGGAGGCCAGCAGCTCCTTGCTGTGAGACTCCAAGTGCTCCTGGACTGAAGCTCCAGGCACTGGAAAGGCACTGGAATGGCTCTTGCTTTGTTCTGTTTGGCTCTGAAGTCCCCAGAGCATCAACATATCACAGCAGTGGGAGCCCACCGATGGCAGGTGCTCAGCCTTGGGCTTCCACATTTTGTACATTAATTGCTGACAGCAATTGGTTGATGCGCGATCTTCCACGCGTGGTGTAGAATCGCAGCATCATCCATGTTGCAAAGGACCTTCAATGCCATCCAGTCCAACACCAGCCTTGATGGCAGCAGCATCCCACCTCTGCAAAGTGTCACCTCACCACTAAGCCCAGGATGGCATTTTTGGGTTCAAAGCTTTGCTGTTGGGAGGCGAAAAGTCCTCGTAGGTGTTCCGGAGTGCTGCTGTGTGATCTGCAGGGTTCGAATGCAATCAAAGCACTGGAATGTTTCGCTCCTGGTTTCTTGCCCCAAATGCAATCGCAACGTGCTGGCATTGGCCAGACTGGAGCTGTCAGCAGTCCCTGCTCACAGGTACAGGAATGACACTGTATCTCAGCTCTCCTGACACAAGGGACAGCGATGACAAACGTCCTCACCAGACCCAGAAGCACTGGGGGCAGAAGCAAACAATTGCTTTTTTTTCTTCTGAAAACGAGCACTTGGGCAATATCCCATATCCCAAGATGTAGAACGAACCGATTTCCTCTGAGAAACATAGAATGGATGTTTCTGACCGGCAGAGAAGTGGCAGATGTGTGTGTGCTGGCAGCACTGGAGCTTTTCCCGTGTAATGTGAGCAAAGCGGGGCAGTGCAGCACTCCCTGATGCCCATAAAACCCAACCTTTAACGTAACCCGCGTGCGCTGAACGCTGCGTGATGCTGAGTCAAGCAGACAGAGTGCCCGTACCTCTATGCTGAGGATTTCCCTGCTCCCATTGGTGTGGTCTCCATCCTTGGCTGGGTGTTCCGTGGGCAGTTGGCAGGGTGGGACCCAGCCCTCTGCTGGTTCTGTGCGATAGATGAGGTGCTGGAACGTGGAGGAGTTCTGCACCGGCTGCACCTCGTACTGCAGGTCCCCGATCTGCAGAATTCCTCTGGGTGTTCAGACAGAGAGAGGTGAGAAGCTTGGCTTCTGAAATCGGTTAGTAAAGGGAAGAAGACGCCAAGTGCTGGAAGGGTGGGCCGTCCCGAGGGCTTGGGCCATCAAACAGAAACCCCGACGGTCCATACTCTGTATGTTTGGGAAGGGTGGAGTGAGAAAAATGTCCTTTCTAGCACTGAAAGGAGGTTGTAGCCAGGGGGAGGTCGGCCTCTGCTCGCAGGTAACAGCAATAGGGTGAGAGGTGATGGTCAGGTTGGGTATTAGGGATAATTTCTTCTCCAAAGAGTGCTGATGCACTGATACGTCTGCCCAGGGAGTCGGGGGGTCACCATCCCTGGGGGCGTTCAGAACCATGGGGATGTGGGGTTGAGGGATGGGGTCATTGGTGGTGATGGGTTGGGGATCTTGGAGGTCTTCTCCAACCTGAACGATTCTGTGATTCGATGATTCTATGAACCTGTAGGCAGGGATCCAGTAAGAAGATACAAAGAGTGCCATGCCCAGCGTTTGGGGGATATGAGATGTCCTTGAAAGAGCAATCAAAGCTTTGGGGAAGGGTTAAAAAACTGCAAATGAAGGCTATACATTGCTCAGAGAATCATGGAATCGTGGAATAGCCTGACTTGGAAGGGGCACATAAGGATCATCAAGTCCACCTCCTAGGGGGGATCCGTCTTCAGGCTGCTTATTTCCACACCAGTGCCGTGATGTGGCTAAGCAGGATCCTTCTGCAGATACATTTACATCTTAAAAATCCACCATGCATTGCTCAGTGCACGGCCCTACCTGATCCCATAGCAGGTGCTGAGGGCCACGATGGAGCCTGGCGACCCTTCCACGAAGCCCTCGTAGAAGCAGTCATCCTGCAAGGTACAGGTCAGCTGAGAAATGCATCCATAAAGGGAGACGTGAAAATCACAGTGTCGAGTCTTTGATGAATTGAGGGGGGATTTTTTGGGGTTCCTCAATTTTCCTGCACCTGGATGTAGGGGAACTCGGTGATCAGCTCTCCCCTGGCACCGTATGTGTAAACCGGGAGGTCCTTGGCTACCAGATTTCTGTGAAGCAAAGCAGAAATTCAGGCTGACCCCATAGGGGACCCACTTGGAGGTGGCAGGGGAGGAGCCGAGGCAGAGCCTTACTTTGCTCGAGTCAGATGGACGACGTGGTAGCTTCCCTCTGCCGTGATTAAATAGGCCACGTCGTCCTGAAACACCCAAAGCACGGCGTGTTCGCCTCACTTCATTCCAACCATCTCCCCTTGAGGAAACCCCATCTGGAGGTCGGTTTGGATCTGCCCCTCTTTTTGGAGCTGGAGGCATCCCAGCTCTGAAATATGCTCCCCAACATCACTCCCCAAAGCTCCTGACCTGCACGGCTGCCTCGTGCCTCAGCTCCAGCTGCCTCGGCACCATCACTTCGGAGTAGATGACCCTCGATGCTCCACTAAAGCCTGGAAGAGGTTCTGCATTGGGGACCAGGGTGGGAAGCATTCCCCCCCAGTTCCACGCAGGAGAAGGATTTTGAGGGGATCTCAATAAATGTAGCAATGTCATATTTAAATTTACAGGTTCTTCGGTGAGAGGTGTGGAAGAGGTGGGTTCAGCATCTCTTTTCTCTGCTGAAACCGACTTCTAATGAAGTGTAAGATAGGAGAATCCCCACTTAGAGATCTCTTTATTTAAACTGGGAGGAATGGGCAATTGACAGAATTTCAAGGTGCTCAGCCCTGTGTGCACAACTCCTGCTTGTATCCCCCAGCCCACATCCCTCAGCCCACCTGCCACATCCCCCTCCCACACCCCTGTCCTACCTGTGCAGAGGGTCAGGATCAGTGCCACGACCCCTGTGCCCCCCAGGGTTGGGCACTGCCTCATCCCCATCTTTGTGACCCTGGCAGCCTGGTGAGCCCTGTTGGGGATGCAGTGTCACCCAGATGCTCTCCCCAGTGCCCCCAGCTCCCTGTTGGCCCCAAGCCCCCACTGTCACCATCACCCACATCCACCCCCACACCCCACCAGCAGCCCAGTGAGGTATCCTGCCCCACCTGGACCTGTTCCACTCTTACCCCACTGCCTCACAGCCTTACCCTACCATCCTCCAACTGCCATCTGGGCTCCATCCACCACCTTCCAATGACCTGGAGCCCCTCCACCTGCCTCCTGATCCCATCTCCATTCCATCCCATCCCCAATCCCATCCCCAATCTCATCCCCATCCCATCCCCAATCCCATCCCCAATCTCATCCCCATCCCATCCCCAATCTCATCCCCAATCTCATCCCCATCCCATCCCCAATCCCATCCCCAATCTTATCCCCAACCCATTCCCAATCTCATCCCCAATCTCATCCCACCAAACCCATCCCATCCCATCCCATCCCATCCCATCCCATCCCCAATCTCATCCCCATCCATCCCCATCCCATCCCCAATCTCATCCCCATCCCATCCCATCCCATCCCCAATCTCATCCCAATCTCATCCCCATCCCATCCCCAATCTCATCCCCATCCCATCCATCCCATCCCATCCCCAATCTCATCCCCATCCCATCCCATCCCATCCATCCCATCCCATCCCATCCCAATCTCATCCCATCCCATCCCATCCCATCCCATCCCATCCCCAATCTCATCCCCATCCCATCCCATCCCATCCCAATCTCATCCCCATCCCATCCCAATCCCATCCCCATCCCATCCCCAATCTCATCCCCATCCCATCCCATCCCATCCCCAATCTCATCCCCATCCCATCCCATCCCATCCCCAATCTCATCCCCATCCCATCCCATCTCATCCCCAATCTCATCCCCATCCCATCCCATCCCATCCCCATCCCCTCCCATCCCATCCCCATCCCATCCCCAATCTCATCCCCATCCCATCCCATCCCATCCCATCCCATCCCATCCCATCCCATCCCATCCCATCCCATCCCATCCATCCATCTCCATCCCACCTTCCTCCCATCCCTGTCACTCTTCCAACTGTCACCTTGGCCTGTTCCAGCACCTCCTCCTTCTCCCTTCTTACCTCCAACTGTCACCATCCCTCCTCCACCTGCCATCCTATCCCATACCACCCCATCTCACCCACCCCATCCCTCCCCATTCCACCCCATCCCTCCCCATTCCACCCCATCCCTCCCCATTCCACCCCATCCCACCCCATCCCCTCCCCACACCTCTCCCCATTTCACCCCTGCTCCAACTGCCACCTGTACCCCTTCTGCCCCCCCCTCACTGTCCGTTCCCACCTCCAACTGCCACCTCTCTCCCTCCTCACCCTGTCCCACCCACCTCTGCCCCACAAGTGCTTTCCTTCTCCCTGCAGCCCATAACCTCCTGAGTTCCTGGGGCTGTTTATGCCCAAATTGTAACCGTTGATGCAGGAAATGCTGCATTTTATGCGTTCATCCTCATCTCCCATCCCTCTGTCCTCCCAGGGACGTGGGACCGGACGGGCACGGCTGAACGGGGTGCAGCCCCTCTGCTGCCCATGGGGAGAATGGATTACAGCAAAAATGGGAAGATGGATGATGTAATCCTTCTGGGGTTTCAGTGAAGCTTTCAATACCGTTCCTCTCAATATTCTTTGGGTTAAAAGGTCTGGTTGGCAAAACCAGAAGGCGGTGGGTGGATGGTTGGCTGATGGATTGGGATCAGAGGGTGATGGCCAATGGGTTCCATCATGCTGGGGACCAGTCACGAGCGAGGTTGTGCAGGATCCATTTCAGGGCCAGTTCCCTAATGTTTTCATCCACGACCCGGATGTGGGGTCTGAGGTCATATTCAATAAATTTGTGGGGGACACTGAAGTGGGAGAAGTGATTGACCCTATTAGGGCTGTGCAGGGAGATCTCAACACACTGCAGAGCTGAGCAATAGGCAGCTGCAGGAAGCTCAACAGGGGTGTGTGAGGAGCAAGAGGAGGCAGCAGGGAGACCTCATGGCCCTACGGCTTCTCATGTCCTGCAGCTCCTCGTGGCCCTACAGCCTCTCATGACCCTACTGCTCCTCATGACCCTATGGCCCCTCGTGGCTCTATAGCTCCTCATGTCCCTACAGCCCCCCATGGCCCTTCAGTTCCTCATGGCCATAAAGCTCCTTGTGGATATGTAAATTCCTCATGTCCTAAGCCTCCTGCATGCCCTACAGCTTCTCATGTCCTTCAACCCTTCATGGCACAACAGCTCCTTATGGCCTTGCAGCTCCTCATGGCCCTACAGGTTCTCAAGTCCTACAACCCTGCATGGATCTACAACTCCTCATGGCCCTGCAGCTCCTTCTGTCCCTAGAGCTCCTCATGGCCTTACAGCTTCTCATGTCCTACAACCCTTCATAGCTCTACATCTCCTCATGGCCCTACATCTCCTCATGGCCCTATAGCTCCTCATGACCCTACATATCCTTTTGGCCTTACATCTCCTCATGGCCCTATAGCTCCTCATGGCCCTATAGCTCCTCATGACCCTACATATCCTTTTGGCCCTACATCTCCTCATGCCCATATGGCTCCTCATGGCCCTATAGCTCCTCATGACCCTACATATTCTTTTGGCCTTACATCTCCTCATGGCCCTATAGCTCCTCATGGCCCTATAGCTCCTCATGACCCTACATATCCTTTTGGCCTTACATCTCCTCATGGCCCTATAGCTCCTCATGGCCCTATAGCTCCTCATGACCCTACATATCCTTTTGGCCCTACATCTCCTCATGGCCCTACAGCTTCTTGTGTCCCTACCGCTCCTCAGAACCCTACAGCCCCTCATCACCCTACAGCCCCTCATAGCCCTAAATCTCCCTCATGGTCCTGCAGCTCCCCATGGCAGCCTCAGTTCTACATCCATTAGGGAAGCATTATTTAGAAGCTGCTCCCCAGGGTTGGCGCCGTGGGCGCTTTCCTCTTCTGTGCACAAAACACCAGTTTTTCCCTCTGCCTATTTTCAGACTGTCTCAGCATGACAAACACAGAGCAAATGCCACGGCGTCTCCAGGAGCAAAGCGTGCATTCCAAGCCAGAAAGGTCTCTGCAAAAAGCAGAGGGGAGAGAGCAGACATCAAACGCCTCCAAGCACTGCACTCTGGGTGCAAACCATGAAAAATGGCCTCAAACCAACCTTGCTGGCAGTGCTGGTGGGTTTTTTTTTTTGGGGGGGGGTGGGGGGGGAGGATTTTGGGTGTCCCTTTTGGGAAAGCATTGTGACTTTGCACTGCCACACAAATGGGTGTGGAAGGATCTGGGGGTAGTTTTTGAAACCTCACGGCTCAGAAATACTCTGCTGCACCTCGAAGATTTACGCTCTTGTAATTTCTTGTGCTCGATGTAATGCCTGCTTGTTTTGTTTTGTTTCGCATGGAGCTCAGAGAAAGGTTTGGAGCAGAAAATGTATGATGTGAATACAACATCTTGTAAAAACGCAGCTGCATGACCCTCTAGATACTGCTATAATGCCATTGCTGCAGAGAACAAACAATATTAGCTGGAAGTGGTTTCTAGCTGTTAGGCAAAATGATTATATTGTCAAGTGTGATGAATGAGGGAAGCGGGGAAGGCTTGAGCATCCTATCTGTGCAGTTATTTTCCATAATGTTCTTCTGAATGCTTGCTTCTCTCTCCTGCCTGCCCTCGCTTATCCCTGGAGTGCATGCGGTGCTCAGTGACTGCCAGGAGGGCTCTGAGCCATTGGGGGAGGAAGAAGCTTGCCAGCCAGGATGGGGTGAGGATTCCCTCTGGGCTGAGCATCCCCGCAGTGCTGGGATCTGCAAAATGACTTCAGGGGAGCAGGGCGACCTTGTAGATACCAGAGAAGAGAGAAGAGCTGGTGCGTTAGGCAATGGTAATCTCCACACGTGATGATGGAGCAGCCAATGGAGGGTGATTGTATCATGGTTGTTTAGTTTTTATGATCATCCTTGAAGAATATTGAAATGCACAGAGAGCTGGGAGAAGAATATCGGCACAGTCTAGCCAGGGAGCGCCCATCCCTGGAGGTGTGTGAAAACCATAGAGATGTGGTACTTGGGGACGTGGTGGGACGGGTTGGGGTTGGACTTGGGGATCTGAGAGGGCTTTTCCAACCGTAGTGATTCTGTGATTCTATAAAGAATCGTGAGAGCAGTTGAAGATCTGGAGAATAGGTATTGTAGTGAGAGCCTCTGAGCACCCATCTAAGAGGTCTGATGATCTGGTTTGTGAGTTTATGTGGGTGACAGGGATCTGGTGCCAGACCCAAAAAAAGGGAAATGTGATCTTATGACTGGAAATGAGCAAAGAGGAAGTCGGGCATAGCTTCTCTGCAGTGACAGCAACAGAAAGGTCAACTGATTGGGTGCTGTGAAGGGTCTTTTGGCAACCTGGTCTGATACCAGGTCTGGAGGTTGGTGGGCTTGCCTGTGGCAGGGGGGTTGGAGCTTGATGATCATAGAATCATTTCATAGAATGATAGAATGGCCTGGGTTGCAAAGGAGCACAGTGCTCACCCAGCTCCAACCCCCTGCTGTGTGCAGGTCGCCAACCAGCAGCCCAGGCTGCCCAGAGCCACATCCAGCCTGGCCTTGAATGCCTGCAGGGATGGGGCATCCACAGCTTCCTTGGGCAACCTGTTCCACTGCCTCACCACCCTCTGCATGAAAAACTTCCTCCTCACATCCAACCCAAACCTCCCCTGGCTCAGATCTTTGGGGTCTCTTCCAACCCAAA
This sequence comes from Meleagris gallopavo, assembly GCF_905368555.1. Classification (NCBI taxonomy): domain Eukaryota; kingdom Metazoa; phylum Chordata; class Aves; order Galliformes; family Phasianidae; genus Meleagris; species Meleagris gallopavo. The sequence continues at coordinate 192,081,810 of NC_139404.1, forward strand.
CCATTCCACAATTCTATGCTTCTGCCCAGAGGCAATGTTCAACTTCTTTGGGGGGGGGGGGTTCAACTTTATTTAGTGGTTTAGTTGCTGGGTGATAAAAACCAAAGGAGGAAAATATAAATATTGCATGCAAGTCTACTGGAAGCTTGACAGAAATAGGCTGCAGTATATTAACATAAGATATGCCACAGCTCATGGGACCCAAACGGGGCTCTAAAGGCAACAATCCCTTAATTAACCAGAGGAAGGACATAGTGACCAGCATGAGGTGTCTGCAATGTTGTAAATTTTATGCAAATTTTATGTTTAACAAGGGGGTCGAAATAGGGATGACAGTGTTGTGGACATGGAAGGGAATGTCTGCCCTGCAGGAGATGCACACCATGGTGATGGAGCAGGAGCTGCCCACCAGGAGCAGATGGGAGGCATTGAAATCATAGGGTCATTGAATCATCAAGGTTGGAGAAGATCTCCAAGATCCCCAAGCTGGAATTCCCACCGGGAAAAAGTCTCCAGTGGATGCATTGTTGCTGCATCTCTCCATGGTCAAAACATCTGCAAGGATGAAGAGGATGAAAGGGAAGAGGTGGGCAACACTTTGCATTTCTCCGAGGAGCTTTGCATGGAAAATGCACGCAGGGGAAGAGCTGAGCACTTTGCAGCACACAGCTCAGCCCCGATTGCCTCCAGCCTGCAATTAAGGTGATTTGAATTAAGGGATGATGACGGTGATGATGATTATGCCTGAATCTGTAGACAATGCAGTCTCCAGCTTTGGACACGAAGGGCAGGAGACGTCTCACCCAGCTTTGGGTGCTCTCCATAGAATCACAGAATCACAGAATGGCCTGGGTTGGGTGGGAGCTCAGAGATGATGAAGCTCCAACCCCCCACCACAGGCAGGGCCACCAACCTCCACATTTCATGGCTGCCCAGGGCCCCATCCGACCTGGCCTTGAACACCTCTCCATGCAGAGCTTGAATCTGCAGGGTCCCTTGGGGAAAAAGGGATATGTTGGGGTCACCACTCCTCTGCCCCATTCATTGAATCACAGGGTATGCCAAGTTGGAAGGGACCCATGAGGACCTCCTTGTCCAGTGGGAGATGAACTGTGCAATGGAAATGCCCATTTTTCTCAGGGAAAAAAACAACATTTCGAGGGCTTTGCTGTAAAACATGAAAGCATCGGGCTCTCTTTTGCTGGGATATTACCAGCTTTGCTGCCAAAAGCCATCCTGCTCTCTGCTCTCCATGCCTTTGTTACCTCTGGTTGTCTCCTTGCAGCTCATCGCGTTCCTCCGCAGCAGGACTGGGTTCCTGGTGCTGTTGCTGAAATTCAGACGAAAACATCAAATTTCTCCCCACTTCCAGGTTGTTTCTTGCAAACAAAGCAATTTTCAAACCTTTATTTTTGGCTGATCTAGGTCAGCACGGTGTCTCATGCTGCAGCAAGAAATGCTTTAGAGATTCAAGAAGTTCAAAGACATTGAAGAAACCCAAGCAGGATCAAGAATCCATCACTGACTTCACTTCATCTGCCCACAATTCGTGTCAGCTTTCAGCCCTTACGTTGCTATTTTACACAGCGTAGCTCTGTGCTTACATAACTCACATTAACCTGCACTGCATTTTGGATTTTCCAAGGAAGATAAGAAGGTGTGTGCCACAGTTTTCCATTTATTTCACACCTCCATCACTGGCTTGTAAGATTTCTGAGTTGGAAGGACTTCTTTTCCTCTCCGTATAAATACTCCTCGGTGGCTCATGAAGATTGGATGCAGAATAGGAAGCACTGCTTTGCCCAATCCCTGCTCGATATGCTTTATTTCTACAGCAAAATCAAACATTTTGGGAGCTTCCATCGCCTCCCATTTCAGCCACAAATTTCTCCTTCACCTTCACAGGCACAACATTCCTTTAGAATTTATCTATTCTCTAATAGCAGACAAATCAAAACCAAAATTCTGCTCAGAGGGAAAAAAAAAAAGCCAACAGCCACCCCTGTTTTCATTAGTCTGGTACTAACGAGAGGAGCAGTGAAGGTTAATTTGGTTTCTGTGCCTTTTCTTCGTTTCTTCATCCCAATTTAAGAGGACAGGAATGAAGCTCTGTTGGAAACGCGCTGTGCTTTACCTCAAGGAGCTGAATGATGGTTGGCCTCCTGCAATTTCCTAACATTATTAAATCTCTCCTAATTTTCAGATCGTTTTACCTTTCACCCAGAAAGCCATCTCCATAATCATATAGAGGAGATCCATTTAATATTACAAACAAATAGATGTTCTGCCCCGCTGAGATTTAAATACAATTGATATTTGCATCCTCTCCCCCCACCTGATCTGCTTTTTGTCCATTTCTCTTCCTCATTATTATTGGTGTTTTGTTGTTTTTTTCCTCCAAACTGGCAACCTTTGAGGATGTAATTTGGTCAAGCTGCGCCATAAAAAAAACAACAACAACCAAACCCTATAATGTATTGTATTGAATTAAAATCGCCCGCGGGTAATGTCCTTAAAATTAGCATTGATTTGAAGTTGTTGTTCAGACGCCGTATATCAAATTCTCATCTTTCTGAGACCGTTGACATAAATCACAATCGTATTTTTTCCATCCCGGACTCCACGAGGGAAAAAAGTAAATCAAGGTGAAGCACTTAATTAGGCTGAAAAAAATTATGATTGCGTTAACAGAATAATACCCACAATAACTCACTGGGGCTTTGGAGTCGGAACGCGGTCTTCCCTTCTTCTTAATGTCATCCCCAGGGATAAGTGAAAACCTGCAGGAAATCTTTGTGGAAGGATGTGAGCTCCCTTCCACTTGCAGTGATCCTCCTGATGGCCCCATTCTGGTTGACCCTACGCCAGAGATGGGAGTCACACAGCACTTCTTGCTGCGTGGAATCTGTGGTTCAATGGCATCGGGCCATTCTGCCAGGGTTTGGGGTTCCTCTATGGCTGCACAGGGAAACGCTGCTCTTGGGGTTGGGCCTGGGGACCTTGGAGGTCTTCTCCAACCTCAGTGGCTGTGTGGCTGTGTGGTTAAATGGGCATGGTGGGGATGGGCTGACGGTTGGACTTGGGGGTCTTTGAGGTCTTTTCCAACCTGAATGGGTCTACAGTTCTGTGATTCACGGCCCAAGTGAGGATGCAGGGCATGGCCAGGGATGTGCACAGGAGCAGCCAGCAGCTGCACGACCCAATGCAAGGCACAACCACAGAGCATCCCAACCGACATCTCTCTGGCTCCAGTTCTGCTCTCCAGCATTTTGAAGACAAATGAAGGATGGTGCGTGGGGCTGAGCTGGGCAGCATCTCTGAGCCCACGGGTGCTGTCCCTACAGAGCAGCCTCTGCTTCTTCATTGGACAGGAGCCCAGGACAGTGCTGTGTGTGCAGGGACGTCCAGGTACGTTGGCCAGCACGCCATGTCTGCATGGATGAGCACCTCTGCATCTCACAGCATCTTTCTTTTGGAGCACCTCTGCATCTCACAGCATCTTTCTTTTGGAGCACCTCTGCATCTCACAGCATCTTTCTTTTGGAGCACCTCTGCATCTCACAGCATCTTTCTTTTGGAGCACCTCTGCATCTCACAGCATCTTTCTTTTCAGAGCTGCACGTGGAAGCTCGCATTTCTCACCGAGTTAAGCTGTGGCAAATCTTTTTTGAGCACGGATAATAAGATCTAGATCCTCCCAGCAACACCAGCAGGGAATCCTCAAGTCTCTCAGCCTTTCTGGTTTTCTTTCAAAATGAGTCCCAAGGCACAAATCACTGTTACAGCAAAAGTAAGGTCTGCAGCACTAAAAGATACAATGGGAAGGAGATGTTGGTCGAGGGCACTGCAGAAAAATCCTTTGCATCTCTTAAAGAGCTGGAAAGTGACAGAGGCCAAGTGTTGTTGGGAGCCATGTGGGCTGGGAAATGCAGGCGCGGGGCAGGAGAAGACCTTCCCATTGGCTCTGTAGCAATTGAGGGGGAAATTCACACAGAAGGGCAATTCCTGAATTGAGCCCTTCCCAGTGAGAAACGTCCTTTTGCTCTGCGTTGACCATTCAGGTTCTGGTTGTGCCCCTGCAGGTTGTCCCCAAAGCCGTTCTGCTCCAGGGAGAATAACTCAAAGAAGAATACAGGTGGGGCCCAGCATCCTAGGGCTGAACCCTAAGCTTCAGCCACCTGAAAATGTGCTTCTGAAATCCTTCTTGGGAAATAAGCAATAAAATGCCTATTGCATGAAGGAAGAACTCCTTGCTGGATATAAACCATCTTGTCCATCACAATTCGAGTTTGAATTACAAACAGCTTCAGATGTAGCCCACTCTGTGTGATCCTGGGATTATCTCAGCTCTGCTCTTTCTCAGCTGGAAAAATGTCTTATGAGTCAACAACCCCTCCTGCAGGCCGGAGATTTTACTGAACTACCAATGATGGGAAACATCCACGCCATCAGGCCTAACAGCTGCTGCAGGTTTGAGTGTTGCAGGGACCTGAGCACACCAACAGCTGTTGGTAGCTGAGCTGCACCCCTGGGGAAGCTCATCTCACCCGGGAGCCTGGAGCAGCTGGAAGGGTTGCACCATGAGAACGCTGCGTGTGGAGCAATGGGAGCTGGCTCACATCAGTATCAAAGTCAGCAGTGTGAAATGCTGTCAGACAAATAACCAAACTGCAGAGTTGTTGAGGTTGGGAGGCACTTCTTGAGGTCACCTGGGCCGTGTTCCTTTGGGTGTTGAATATCTCCACAAATGCAGACTCCCTGCCCTCTCTGAGCAGTCCACGTGGCATTTGAATAGGGACAGATCTCTTTCCTTGCCTTCCATCCATCCATCCATCTCTCCCTCCCTCTATCCATCTCTCCCTCCCTCTATCCCTCTATCCCTCCCTCTATCCCTCTATCCCTCCATCTATCCCTCCCTCCTTCCCTCCCTCCCTCCCTCCCTCCTCCCTCCCTCCCTCCCTCCCTCCCTCCCTCCCTCCCTGCCTCCCTTTCTTCATCCCTCCATCCCTTCCTCCATCCCTCCATCCTTCCCTCCATCCATCCCTCCATCCAATCACAGAGCCATTTGACTTGGAAGGGACCCTTCAAGGCCACCTGGTCCCACTCCATGCAGTGCAGAGGGATGCCCACATCTCCATCAGTGCTCAGAGCCCCATCCAGTCTGACACTAAATCACATCTCCTCTGACCTGAATGAGTCTCCTTGGTACGGTGGTTCCTCTCCAACCCACTCCCACCTTCACACCCCTCAATCTAAAATATTTTTTGCAAATTTACCAAACCCACCAATCTGCAGAACAGCACTGCTGTCACTCCCACCCACCATCATCCTTCCCTGTCCCCTTGCACGCTCATCTCTGGCAATTTGGGTTTTGAGGTCACTTCTTCTGGTGCTAGAGAACCCACTGCCTGCTTTGGTCCCCACCCCACTCCGTGGGCACAAGCACAAATAGCAGCAACAATGAGCCACTGCCATGTTCAGCACAGTCATAGAATCATAGACTATCCCAATTTGGATGGGACCCCTAAGGATCATCGAGTCCAGCTCCACCAGCAAGACAAGAAACAGCTCTGCTCATCCTGAAGTACAACTTCTGCAGCAATTCCCCACTTGGATCTCTGGTTGCATCTCAGTGGGTGAGGTGCATCTGGGAGCTCTCTGTTAAGAACACTCCCCCTGAAGCTCCAGGGCAAATTGCACTTCTAAAGATGTTTGTTTGGAAACTCCATCTCTTACGCTAGGGTGGCAGTGCAAATTGGTCTCTGGATGATTGCAGCTCTTTGGGGCTTCATTGTGGTTTTTCATCATAATGGGGTGCCACGAGTGCTTGGGTTGCCCAAATTTCAGGTTGCCTGGGTGCCAGAGAGCCTCAGGGCTTAAGGATCTTAAACCTTTTCAAGTGGAGTTTTGCAGCTTTGCCATGTTAGGAAGCTCTGGGCAACGCGGTCTATGGGGAGAGGTTGAGCTTCAACAGAGCATGGAGACAAACTCAGCCATGGGTTTGAGCCCAGCACCGTGGTAATGAGCTTTTCCAAGGCCTGTTATCACCCAAACCCACACGATGGGCAGCGCAGTGGGATGGGTACATTGATTCTAATTAGGACTTGTTGGAAATATTTTCCTTTTTGCACGTGCTGGATGATCAGAGAGCCAGCAAATAATTCATTTCTATCCAACTTCCTTAAATCGACGCTTTCTGAAATGATGATCTGTCTCGTTTTTTGTTTTATTTTTCACTGAAAAAAAGAAGAACTATAAAGGAGCAGAAAAACCAACGAGTGGGGCAGGGCAAGGACAGGAGCTTTCTCTTGCCTTGCTTTGAACCAGCTTCCAGGTGTGGTGGGTGTCCCCAGGCCCTGCTGCTGTGTGTTGGGAAGCTGAGGGGGATTTCCTATAAAGCAAACCGATTTTGGAATAACAAACCCGATTATCCGGCTCCCAAGCGCCGGGATTCTTTGACTGCTCGCCGCGCTGCCGGAGCTCCATCCTTCCCTGCTCCCACACTGCCACCGCCCGGCTCGGCCTCGCTGCACAGCCAGCATGCTGCTCCCAGGACTCACTGCTCCACTCCTCTTCAGTAGCGGCAGAGGAGGTCGTCTGTTTGTCCGTCCATCTGCCCACTCGCCCATCCATCCACATGCTCCCTCCCTCCCTGCCAGCCTCCCTCCATCCATCCCTCCATCCATCCATCCATCCATCCATCCATCCATCCATCCATCCATCCATCCACCCGCTCATCTCTCCCTCCCTCCCTCCCTCCCTCCCCTCCCTCCCTCCCTCCCTCCCTCCCTCCCTCCCTCCCTCCCTCCCTCCCTCCCTCCCTCCCTCCCTCTATCCCTCTATCCCTTTCTTCATCCCTTCCTCCCTCCCTCCCTCCTTCCCTCCCTCCCTCTATCCATCCACCCATCCATCATCCCTCCCACCCACCCTCCCTCCCTGCCTCCCTCCCTCCCTCCCTCCCTCCTTCCCTCCCTCCCTCCCTCCCTTCCTCTCTCCCTCCCTCCCTCTATTCCTTCTCTCCCTCCATCCCTTCCTCCCTCCCTCCATCCATCCATCCATCCATCCATCCATCCATCCATCCATCCATCCACCCACCCACCCATCCATCATCCCTCCCTCCCTCCCTCCCTCCCTCCCTCCCTCCCTCGCTCCCTCCCTCCCTCCCTCCATTCCTCCCTCCCTCCATTCCTCCCTCCCTCTCTCCCTCCCTCCCTCCCTCCCTCCCTCCCTCCCTCCATCCATCCATCCATCCATCCATCCATCCATCCACCCACCCATCCATCATCCCTCCCTCCCTCCCTCCCTCCATACATCCCTCCCTCCCTCCCTCCCTCCATCCATCCATCTTGCCCCCGCTGGGTGGGAGCATGACTATCACAAGGATGTAATCCCATTTAGAAATCCCAGTTAGAAAATGTGACTGATGCAGCTTAATGGGAAGGTGCCACTGTGCCCAGGAGGTGTTTTCCTGATGTCGCTGCCACTGAGCTCAGCCCTTCCAGGGATTCTTCCATGGAGTTGTGAGAAGCGACAGTTCCTTCAAGCGCTGTGATTCCTGAGGGATGCTCTCTCTCAGTCCTGCCAATTTTTAACCCAAACTCTCCCAGATGGACTTCTCTTTCGTGACATTAAAATTATTTTTCAAACGACTTTGCCCAAATAAAGTAATTAATTGCTGGAATCCCAGTGATTTTTCCATTGTAGAAATCAATGAAAAATCTGTCTCACTCCTTCCATAGAATCACAGAATCACAGAACCACAAAAAGGCCTGGGTTGCAAAGGAGCACAGTGCTCACCCAGCTCCAACCCCCTGCTGTGTGCAGGTCGCCAACCAGCAGCCCAGGCTGCCCAGAGCCACATCCAGCCTGGCCTTGAATGCCTGCAGGGATGGGGCATCCACAGCCTCCTTCAGTCTGAGCTTGATGGGATTATATTTCAATTGAGAGGTGATGGTAAACATCTCCAAAAAATTCACTGGGGAGAAAAATGAGGATATTGGTGAAAATAGAGAGAATGCAGAACTCTGTTGCGTTTACAGTAATTTATTTAGCCTGCTCGAGTGAAGACAAAATGTTTTCTAATTCAGATAACTCTGAGGGCTGATAAAGGAACAGTTCTGAGGGTTTCAGTATAAATCCATGTTCAGCCTCATTTCAATAACAACTGCAAATTACCAGTGCTTCCCAGAAGCAGGAACTCTTCCCATTATTAAGCACCCAGCAGTGCCCACGTGGATCTCTGCCTCAGTGACTAATTGCTTTTCAGTAAAATCCTCCTCCTTAGGAGAAACCCTCTCTGCACAGCACTGCTGTTGGCATTCAGGTCATTAGAAACAATTAAGGCTCATTTTGAGCCTGCATGAGGGGAAGGCTTTGCGGAATGGTGAGGATGGGTTGACATGGGACTTGATGATCTCGGAAGCTCAACGACTCAGTGACTCAATGACTCAATGATCCAATGATTCAATGATTCGATGATTCGATGGCTCAATGATTCCATGACTCAGTAATTCTATGATTCAATGAATCAATAATTCGGTGATTTGATGATTCGATCAATCAAAGATTCAGTGATTCAATGAATCAATGATGAAATGATTCGGTGATTTTCTGATTCAGTGGTTTGATGATTCAACGATTCTCATATTCTCGTATTTTCTGATTCGATGATTTGATGATTTGATGATCCAATGATCCCATGATTCAATAATTCTAGGATTCAATGAATCAATAATTCAATGATTTGATGATTCCATGATTCAATAATTCTTTGATTCAGTGATTCTCTGATTCTCAGATTCTGTGATGCAGTGGTTCAGTGATTCTATGATTCAGTGATTCTATAATTGAGTGGTTCAATGATTCCACAAATCTCAAATTCAATGATTCTTTGATTTGGTGATTCAATGATCCAACAATTCTTTGATTTGATGATTCAATGATTCAACAGTTCCTTGATTTAACGATTCAGTGATTCTGTAAATGGTTGTCCAACCTGTTGGCTTGCCTGGGCCCCACCAGTTGAAGAGGAATTGCCTTGGGCTGCATGTAAAATACATATATTCTCACACTGCACGCCTCGTGCTTCATTTGTTATTAGCAGGCAATACTTTATTTGTCTCCACTGGTTATTTTCCAGCAATTTTGTATTTCATAGAATCATCGAATCACCAAAGTTGGAAAAGACCTCCAAGATCATCCAGCCCAACCATCCATCTATCACCAACAGTTCTCACCAACCCACGTCCCTCAACACAACATCTGAACGTTCCTTGAACACCTCTGGGGTCGGTGACTCCACCGCCTCCCTGGGCAGCCCATTCCAGCACCCCTTTTGAGATGACAAAGCTGGGCTAACACGAGAACTCTCCCACTCAACACCACACCTGGTTGGAGCAGCGAAGCATCGTGATTTCCAAGCTGCTTTCTCGCTGAATCACAAAGCTGTTGGTCTCTCTCCATAAATCTCAGCCTCTCCAACACGGCACCCCACGGAGCAGAGTGCATCATAGGCTCTGAACGCTCCAAGAAGTGCGTCTTGTGCCACGACACAGCACGCAAATGCTCTCAGCTCGGTGTTAATCCCCAGCTGGGCCACTCCTTCTGCATTATTCACCAAAGCATTTCTCCTCTTTTGAAAGACTTCCCCAGACCGAAGGCATCGCTCATGGCAACGCAGTCCCCAAGCAGCCACAGACAGAAGTTACACCCAGGGGGTGTTTCCCAAGAACAGAAATTGCACTTTTCCCTTTTCTCTGGCTTTCCTCCTCCTTTCCCTTTGCATTTCCCTCCGCGCCCTTTCCCTGCTATTGCTACGGGTGTTGAAACTGCTCTGTCACAATTTGTGTTCTGTAGCACCACTCATTCATAATAATTCCAATTGCAGTCCAACAGACGCTTGGAAATTTCCCTCTGCTGCAATAGAAGAATGTGAGGATGGATTTAATCATCTGGTGATGAGGACTCTGCCACTGCATTGCACGGCCCCGAGATTCCTGTTTCTTTAGGACAGGAAGGAAAGACCTTTGCTCAAGGGGCAGGAAAGGGACTCTTTGGTCTTCGGAAGCAATGAAAGGGGTTTGGGCCGACATCTGTGCTGCAGATGCTGACACCTCCTTGCATCCTATGCGGGCGTTGCGGTGGGGACACAACGCACGATCCGAGCAGCTGCAGTGAGCGATGGGGAATCGGAGCCAATAGATGGTGCTCTTCCTTCGTGCGAGGTGGGGCTGACCGATGGGCTCGAGGACTCCCTGCAGATTTGGATGCGTCTCGTTGCTAATGCTGGGCCATTGCCTCCCCCGTGGATCCCAAAGCCCCAAATTGAGCCCCCAAACCATCACGGTGTGTGGGTCCTGGGGAGCTTCGAGCCTGCGGGAGCAGATGGAGTTCATTTTCTCTGCAGTGCATTATCTGCATGATGCAGCCCTGCCTGGAGGATGGCTCAGGTTCGCTTGGGCAAAGATTTGCCCGTCCCTTGCTGAGTACTTAATTACTGCTTAATGAGCTTGTGCAGATACTGCCTGTTTTGGGGACATCCAGTGTCCATTGCTCCCCATTTTCCATGGCCAATTGGATCCCAGGAGGAAAGCTGGCTGCACATCTGCTATGGGAAGCATCCCCTTTGGGGTTTCCATCTCTTGGTTTTGGGGATGGGAAGAAAACGGGTTCCCTACTTCGGCTGAGCAGCAGCAGAAAAAGGGATGGCTGCATCCTGCAGAGCTCTGGTGCTGCTGGGAGCCCAGGAAGGGGCCGGGAAGGACTTTCTTGGAGCACACCAGTGCAGCAATCCCAGCTCCAGCTGCACGCAGATGACTTTTAGGAAGGCTGAAAGGTGCACTTGCAAAAGTGCACACAGGATGACGGTGCACAACACCCACTGGTGGTGTTTTGTGGCATGCAGTACCAACAGGATCACCTCTCTGGGTCGTCAAGCAAAGCAATAAATCTTTTGACATCCACTGTTCAGATGGGCCATCCTCCAGATTTAAGCAAGGAGGAGAGATGCCCTGTGCCCACCTACCACCATCCCAACCCAGTGGGATCCAAAGGGAAAAACCCCTTTGCGGTGTTAAACTCAGGAAAATATTATAAATAAATGTTAGGAGGGATGGAACCTTGTGCAAAGGGGAATGGAGAAAGGGGAAAAAGCAAAGCCCAGCATGCTTTCCACCAGGACCGTGCACATGGCTTGCAAAGCCCCCTGTCAGCACAACACAGGGGCAGAACTCTGACGTTTGTTTTTGTTTGTTTGTTTTTGTTTTTTTATTTTTTTGTTTGTTTGTTTCTTTTTCTTCTTTCTTTCTTTCTTTCTTTTTTTTTTTTGGATTACAGCTCAGGAAAGAAAATAAACTTCCATCAAAAGGGACGATTGCAAAAGTTGGGGTTAACATTGCACTGAGCTGAAGCCCCACCTCTGGGCTGGGAAAGTAAAAGCACTGAATGGCCCTGGAGGCTCTGCCAAAGGAAAAGTTTTGCTCCCGGGACGGGGACGTGGTGAGTCCTACAGCTGTGAGTGTCTGATGCTGCTTTGCTCACTGCCTTCTTTTGCACTGCTTGGTTCCAGGGCTGGATATTTCCAGCAGCCAGAAAATACTAAAATCAAATAGAAACAAAAGGCAGTGATTGCTGAGGGTCCTGTTCCGCAGGGGGGGCTTTCTGCACATGCATTTGTTGCTTCTTCTCCATTCTGCTTGCTTATTTCAGTCCGTTCTTTCCAACAAAGCAGCTCCGCTTCTTGCAGCAATGTTTCCTGCACCTCAAAGCTGCCGGGCTCCTTTCTATCCCAGTTTTGCTCCTTTGCATATGGGATTGCCTCCCCTCACCCCGCGTCTCGGTGGCTTCAGGGACGATGGCTCCCTGTGGGGTGGTGGCACTTGGGGACCCCACTCCTTTGCTGCAGCGAGGAACCCCTCTGTGCACCAACATGCAGTGGTTGCTGATGGTATTTGTGCTCAGGAGTGGGGGGCAAAGTGATGTGATGGGGCAGCTCTGCAGGAATGCAGTGATGTGGTGTTTGCAAAGAGCACCTGCATTGCTGCTGGTCGTGGGGAGCCTTCGGTGCTCTGCCTGCAGGCAATAGGGTGGGTGGCGTTAGGTCCCTGCTGGATTTGGCATTGTTGAACTGCTTTGGGGTGAAGCACGTGTCTCCTTGGGTGTGCAAACGGTGGAAGTGTTGTATCCACTCCTGCAAAGCATTGGAGCAAACCAGAGCTGTCCTCCCTGCAAATTAGGGCAGATACTGCTGGTGGCAGCTCTGTGTGGGCTCCTCTGCCAGTGCACTGCCACAGCTTCCTGGTGGGTATGGGGACACCCAGAGGAGCAATGTCCCACCCCAGGGACAGAGCTGTGCTGGATGGCTCACACCCTTCTCTCTGCCCATTTATAGGAGTTATACAACCTCTTATTTCTCTCTTTTATGGAGTTTCTCTTTGCTCAAGAGGCTCATGGTTGCGCTCTGCAAGGTGCTCGAAGGGCACATCCCTCCTTGCTCCTTTCCCACCTGGGTATGGCTGGAGCAGCTTTCAGCTGCACACATTTATTAGCAGCAGCACTATGGGATTTCTCCAGCCATCAAATCTCAAACAAAACCCCCACTCCTTCCCATTTCCTGCAGTGGAGCAACGTGCCAGGGGTCTCCATGTTGGGTGACCCAGTGACACAACCCAAGGCATGGAGATCCCCAGGCTGGAAGTTTGGCTGGGGGCATTGCTGGTTGGTTTGGTGGCCCCTCTGGGGGTATGTGGAGCTGGGAAATGGGTGAGATGTGTGGAGTGGGACTCCTGGGTGGGATTTGTAGACCAGGATGCTCTCAGGTCCCACAGCTTTATGCCCAAGCCTGGCCATGCACTGCTGCTCTCAGTGCTCCAGGTCCACAGTGCAATGGGAAATGGCAGCAAATTAGCTCCAGGAGAGCTGCTCAGGACTGGGTGTGAGCAGCTAGCAGCAGGAAGGTGTCCCAGCAATGCAAACAGGGCAGTGCTGAGCTTCTCCAGGGGCCTGTCAGCATCCACATCTATGTGGCATCCCATAGCTGTGTGTGATGAGCCCCTGCAGCATCCCTTGGTGCCGCTCCAGCAGGTGATGGAGCATCCTTTATCTGAGTTTCCATCAGGAGATGATTTCTCACCACCAGGACGAGCTGTATTGATTTGTTCCAACAGGCTTTTATTTTAATATTATCAGATATCTGCAGGAAGTTCATGACTACAGTCTTTTCACTCTCTGCTCTGCACTGATCTACGGTGCTCAGATGGAAGACGTCACAGAGGTGAAAAGCATCAGAAGGGACATTTTTCCCCCTCTGTGCCCATGGGTTGAGCCTGCTTGTGGCTCCCATCTGCTTTGCCACCCCAAAAATGCATCTATCCTAAATTGGTGTGATTTGGTTGGGATGCAACCTGTTCTCCTTGCTTTCCAGTTCTCTGTTTTCTCTTGCCTTCCACCTTCATGCGCACCATGATCGGAGCCTGATTGCTAAATGTCAACTGGAGAACATGTCTGGGGAGGCTCATGACCCATCTCAGGACCTCAAAATGTTAGTTTTGAGAAAGAAAAGGAGACAGCAGTGTTACGATGCTGCAGAGCAGCGAGCAGCACAGGGAATTGCAGGCTTGAAACCTGGTCTGAAGGCTGCAGTCCTCCAGGAGAAATCAGGATGGGGTTGCTTTGGGATGCAGCTCCAGTTGTGGCTCCAGCTGCTGAGGTCTGGGGGCTTCCAGATAAAAAACATCTCCTCCTTCACTGGGTTTTGCTGATCCATCTGAATTTGTGCAGGAGATGCTCCCAGACCTTCTTCTCAAGGGAGTTCAAAAACCCAGCAGCAAAAAGGAAAGAAGCAACACCTCTAAGGATGAAGGCTTTCTGCATCCACCCAATAATGGAAGATGGGTGCTGAGTGGTGGCATGAACGACCTCCCCCTGCTGCAGTGGGATGCCAGAAGCAGCACTGCCCTGTGTGTGGTGGTCCACAGTCACGAATGACCCAAAGGAAGATGAGTTTGGGTTGAAAATTTGGTGAGCACTGGAAGCAGCCAGATGGGGATGTGGTTCTAGGTTGGAAAAGGCCTTTGAGGTGGCCAAATCCAACCATCAGCCTGTCACCAAGCTTTTTCCCTCCGTGCCACATCCACACAGCTATTAAATCCTCCAGGGATGGGTGTTCCACCACCTTCCCAGGCTGCTCATCCAGTGCTTGGCTACCCTCCCCATGATGAAATTCTTCCTAAGATCCAATCCAAACATCCCCTAGTGGGGTCAGTGGGCATGCTGGGGATGGGTTGGGGTTGGACTTGGGGATCTTCAAGATCTTTTCCAACTTTTATGAGTCTATGACTGTAGGAGTGGGTATGGTAGTGATGGGTTGGGGTTGAACTTGGGGATCTTCAATGTCTTTTCCAACCTTAAGTCTATGATTCTAATCTCTGGGCCAAAGAACTCAGACTGGGCTTCTTAGGGCTCATTGCAAAGCCCACCACTGACGTTGCATGATCTAGCACTAGCAACACTGCCAGCTTGGGTAACAGGCTGTGCTCAAAATACTTGCTTTTTCCCCCAGTCTGGCTCCAGCACCCATTGCTGCACAGGGCTTTGGCTGCCCTTTGTCATCAGCCTCTCTGGCTCCTTGTCCCATCATTGCCTCTCAGGGCCACCATCTTTTCTATCCGCTGTGTTTCCTCCTGGTATTTGGACACCATCTTTTCTATCCGCTGTGTTTCCTTCTGGTATTTATAACCAACTCCACTCAGCATCTCTTTTGCTGGCTGGGGACATTTTGCACTTCTCCTCAGCTCCTCTTTCAGTTCCCTGTTCTTTGTAGCAGCATTTCCTCACACCTTCCCTCTGATCCATCCCTTTGGCATTGCTTAACCCAGAGCAGCTCTTACTGCAGTCTCCCAAAGAGCTGCGACGCTCTGCGATCTCATCCATGGAAAATGGGAACCATTTGGAGGGTCGATTTCTGAGGATGGATGCCACTCCATCATGTCTGTTCAGCACAGGGACTGTCCTGATGTCACTTTGAGGCTGTGGTTACCACCACCACCATCCTCAGGAGCAGGAGAGATGGAGCTACGTGGGCCAAGGTGGACTGGCCCACAAGAGGAGAAAGCACTGGAGAGCAAAGGGAAGAAAATGCAGAGGCTGCAGGAGGAGCAGGGAGAGATGAGATCTCGTATCTCAGAAAAGACATCAGCAATGAGGCTGGGAATTGGGCAATCACAGCCATCCCTCACAGGGATCACTTCCAAAGGCTCTGCAGCCATCAAGCTTGGGTCAGAACCCATCAGAGTTCGGTCAGAATTCATCAGATTGGGTCAGGACCCACCAGGGTTGGGTCAGAATTCATCAGATTGGGTCAGAACCCATCAGGTTGGGTGAGAATCCATCAGGTTGGGTCACGACCCATCAGATTTGGGTCAGGATCCACCAGGGTTGGGTCAGGACCCATTAT
The DNA here is from genome assembly GCF_905368555.1 of Meleagris gallopavo. Lineage (NCBI taxonomy): Eukaryota > Metazoa > Chordata > Aves > Galliformes > Phasianidae > Meleagris > Meleagris gallopavo. The sequence continues at coordinate 192,097,261 of NC_139404.1, forward strand.
GTTGAGTTAGGACCCATCGGAGTTGGGTCAGAACCCACCAGGTTTGGGTTAGAACACACCGGGATTGGATCAGGACCTCTGCAGTCCCCTGCTGTCCCCACGCTCTTGCTGCTTCCCATCTCAGGAGCTGCTCTGTGCAAAGCAATCCCTTCCTCAGCCTCCCTGCAGCTCCTGCCCTTGCAGCTGTGTGAACTCTGCAATTGTTGTGCTGGTAGTTTTACGAGCAGGAGCGCAGTTCAGCTCAAGGACACACAAGGGATCAGCCCCACAGGGCTGCGTCTCTGCACGTTGAGTTTTTCCCCATAAGGTTTAAGGCAGCACGTTGAATAATCTTGTTTCCTGATTTGCTGCTGCAAATGATCGTCTTTGCTGACTGCAAACATGGTTCAACATCCACGGTGGAGGTGAATGGATGGACAGATCTCCCGTATTTTGAGGTGGCATTGAGGGTTACACGCTGCAGTGAGGACTTCAGGACTGCTGTGGGATAAAGCTTTCCAATGGGACATCTCCACCATTGCTCTGCTTGGCTCTGTGCTCTGTCTCTGTTCTCCCTCCTGTGCAATAGGCCCAATCCCGAGGCGGAGGAGCTGGGATTGGTGGGGTCCCCTCACCACCCATAGTCCCATCTCATAGGTTTCAACACCATTTTTCAATTTCTTCTTCTGAATTTTGCACTTCTCAGTGGCAAATTTCCTTTTACTTTGCTTCTGGGTACTGTGCCATGCGTCATCCCAGTTTGAAGTGTTGCTGAGCTGGGCTGATCCCATTTTCACTTTCTTTTTTGCCCTCAACTGTGCCATTTCCCTGACACCTCCCATTTCAAAGAGTCACTGAGCTGGGCTGGTCCCATCCCTTTTGCCCAATGGTGCAAGATGGAAGCAGCTTTGGGGTGCAGCCGTACATCTGTTCCCTCTCTCAATCTTGTTCCAATGGGGGAATTATGTATTGCAGCATCTATTGGCACTGGCACAAGCTGCCCAGAGAGTGATGGAATCACATCCCTGAGGAGATCCAGAATCATGGAGATGTGGCACTGAGTGGTCGGGGGCATAGTGGGATGGGTTGGGGTCAGGTTTGGGAATCTTGGAGGTCATGATTCCATGATCCCATGATGACTGGGGCACGCTGGACATGGGTAGACCATTGGACCTGATGATCTTGGAGGTCTTTTGCAACTATAATGACTCTATGATTCTAGGATTCTGTTCCTTCTGCTGTACCACAGAGCATCTTCTCAGCCACTTCCCAAGCCTGTTTCCCAATTAACACGGGGGCTCATCAACACACACAGACACTGTTCCCACTTTACCACTGCAGAGTGTAAATTATTGAGAAATCCCACAGAAAGGAGATGAATAACAGATGAATCCCCCGTGGGGATTTGCGTTGCAGTTTTACATTCGCTGTTATTTTCCAAAGCTGAGCCCAGTGTGTGCTTTCCCTTGTTCAGCTAACAGGAGCCGTGCCGTTTAGTAAAGATTTTGCAGTGGGGTTATGTCCACAGGAGCAGTGTTGGGGAGCAGGGAGGTCAGGAATGGCAACATCTTATAGCATCGTTGGTGTGGAAGTGTCAGATCCAGGCTCAGCATCGCACTCCCCCATCCCCAGCATCCCCAGGCTCTGCCTTACCAAAAGATGCAGTGACCCAGGCCATCAGTTTGGAGAAAATAAGACTGAGGACAAATCCTTTGCTTGCAGCTGGAGCAGTGTCATCTGGAGGATGTGCAGCCTCAGACCTGCCCTTTCCCTCCCTAAGTAAATGCATTGCATGCTCCTGTCATCTGGGGGAGGAAAGGTGAAACACTGAGCTCCAACAGAGCAGCACGGGGTGCAGGAAACACCTCGCTGGGATGCAGCGGCTCTGGGGTGCATTGGGGTTGGGAATGCACGTGGCAGCACAGGAGCAGCTGCAGCATTTCTCTCTCTGGCAGCACCGCCAGCAGCACTCGTTCAGCTCACTGCATAAACGTGTCGGGTTGTGCAAACAGAACCTAATTGCTCCCGGGTTATTAATTGAGGTCATGTGTTTGTAAACAGCTCTGCATGCACAGCATCTGCCAGCTCTACCAGCAGCTGTTTGCTTTGGTGGCAGTGCTTGCAGCATGCCTTGCAAAATGCTGGTGCTCGCTCATCCCCTGCAGCTGCAAGAGCCCCCAGAGGGGCAAGAGGCAGCCAAACACCTCTGCGTTTTGCCCCTTTTGCTTTCCTCTCTCCTCGCCCCGATGATGGTTTGTCTCCTGGGTTCGCCATCCCCACTGCAAGGTTAATGAAGTCTTATCCTCTGAACTGCTCACTGCCCTCAGTGCTGGATCAAAGTGCTGCTTCTGTTATTGTTTTATTCTCAGATGTTATCTGTGGGTGAGCAGCACCTAAACGCAGTAGATTTCTCTCCGTAACCCTGCAGCATTTGGGGTCTCAGGAGGAGTCACACCAAGGGAATACAGCAGTGCTCACAGGACACCTGGCAGGAGGTGTGCGTGGTGGGACGGAGCCAGGCTTGGCCGTGCATCCACCCAATTGCTCCTCCAGATCTCAGGATTTGCTTTTTGCATCTCCATCAAAGTGCCCCTTTGGTGACGTGGCTCCAGCAGACAAATGCTTCATGGCTGTCAATAATTCATCAGACAGGCAATAAGGGATGCTGTGCTCTGCAGCCAGGCGGGTGCTTCTGCTCTTGTGCTGCTTGTGCTCTCTGGAGGTTCAGGGGGAGCTTTTGGTGGAAGCTTTAATTTATGATCAAATTTACTCTATTGATCCCGTTGTAGCAATATCTTGTCTCTGCAAATGGGGCTGAGGGCAGCAATTGCTTTTTGCAGAGGAAGCCAAGGAGCCAGTAAGTGAGCAGTCTGGGATTTACTTCTCCCATGCAATTCACTTAAGGGTTTATAAACACCACAATTAAGCCAGCTCCTTCCTGAATTTGCTTCAACCCATGTGTTTGTTAATTTGTTGGAGGTTACCATACCCCCTCCTTTGCTTCTCGTCTTGGAGGAAATGGAACTACACAGAATAATGACGCAAAGCCCTTCGCCCCATTTGCTGTGGAGCTTGAGGGCACCAAGATGGAAATATCTATTAGGATGTTCAGAACAATTAGCTGCAGCCTAATGGGTTTAACAGGCCTGCAAACAATGGAGGAACTTCCTGCTCAGGAAGTCTGGGCACCGAATACCCGACCCTGCTAAAAACCCAAACCCAACACTCTCTGCAGAGAGAGGGAAGGATGGAGCCAGGAGTAGGGAAGGAGGTCAGAGGTGTAGGGAGGGGTTCCCATGGATTTGTGTTTCTTTTTGCAGCACAGTTGAGATGGTTGTGAAGCCAGGAAGCAGGCGATGCTTCCAGGTGAGGTACAGCCCCATCATCAAACCTTGTCCCCCAGTGCCACATCCATATGTCCTTTAAACCCTCCAGGGATGGAGACTCCACCACTTCCGTGGGCATCCCCTGACCACCCTCTCCACGAGGAAATTCTTCCTGAGATCCAATCCAGAACTCCCTGGTGTGACCTGAGGCTGGAAAAATTCTACAGCGTGGAGTTTGGCCCAGGCACAGCGTGTAGATGTGTCACTCAAGGACATGGGTAGTGGACATGGTGGGATGAGCTGCGGTTGGACTTGGGGACCTTCAAGGTCTTTTCCAGCCTTAATGATTGTAGGAGTGGGCATGGTGGTGGTGGGTTGATGGTGGGACTGGATGGTCTTATAGAATTTTGCCAACCCAACCCATTCCACGGTCCTCATAGTCCCTTCCAACGCAACCTAAACCAACCTTACCCAACTCATTCTATGGTTCTTTAAGGTCCCTTTCAACCCAACCGTTCCATGGTTTTATGGTCTTCAATGTCCCTTCCAACCCCACATACTCTATGGTTCTGTGATGCTGAAGAACTCTTCCAACCGACACCTTTCAACCCAACCCAACCCAACCCAACCCAACCCAACCCACCAACCCAACCCAATCCTTCCAACCCAACCCAACCCAACCCAACCCAACCCAACCCAACCCATTTTATGGTTCTGTGATTCTTAAGGACCCTTCCAACCCAATCCTTCCAACCCAACCCAACCCAACATTACTCATTCTAGATTTCTATGATCCTTAAGACCCTTTCCAACCCAGCCTTCTGTGCTCCTATAATTCTACATTCTGGTACAACTGAGATTCAGAAATGCCAGGATCCAGGCCCCAGCTCTCCTTCCTCAAGCAGTTGGTACTTTGTTGCATTTGAGTGAAATGACTGATAATTCTGAGCCTCTCATGCGCCCTGGGGATGACTGTGCTTGTGTTTTGCGTGCTGCTTTTTGCAGAAATGAAAGGCTAAAAGAAATGAAAACTGAGAATAATTAATATGACGACCGTGTGCCGTGGGCGTTTGCAAAGCATGACAGGATTTTGCTGTGCTGAGCAAGGCAGATTCCTACGGAGCACTTAGCTTTGTGCCACATGATTTATTTTGGCAGGAGGACAAAGCAGACCTGACAGAATGACAAGCACTGCTACAAAGAGCAGCTGCCCGGATCGGTCCCAGAAAGCACTCTGCAGGAACCCATTTCTCAGCATCAAGGTAAATGCATCCTGCTTTCCGTAACCCCTTTGGTTTTGCTGGCCTGGAGAAGCTTAGCTTCCTGCAGAAGGCACTAATAGGATTGCTGCTTATTCCTACAGAAATGTAGGCATCTAGCTGCTGCAAACCCTGCTGCTGTGTGCATTTATTCCCAAGCAATGACTCAGGCCACCCGCCCTGCATTGGCCCCCATGGGGATTCAGGCAGCTCTGTGTTGGGTATTTGGGCTGTCCCATGTTCCAGGGCACACAAGGAGGTTCCTCCACATCTCCCCCAGGAGCTCTGCTGGGCCCAGAGCAGGCGGCCAGCCACATGGACCATGTCAAACCGCTCTGAGGATCTCCAGAAGTTGGTGTCTGTCAGTGGTTTGCTCTGTCGTGGAGCACACGTAGGGCTGAGCCATGGGAAAGCCAGGTGGAAGGTTCCTTCTCAAAGCTAGGAAGAAATGTGGGGCCACAAGGGACCACTGGTGAAGATTCTGTTGGAGAAGGTAATGCACAGTGCAGCAACGTTCAGAAGGGAAAAAGGCATAAACACTGAGATAAGGAACATCTGCAAATTGGGCAGAAAGCATTGCAAATCAGCACCAACTGCTGCCTTGCAGGAAGAAATCGAGTGCTCAGCAGGCGTCGGCTCATATTTCCATCTTTTCTTCTGCAAAGTTTGGAAGTTTCATGCTCTTTTCCCACATACCCAAAGAGGCAGACAACCAAAGCCAAGCAGCAGCTGGGCGGCAATTTCTCCGTTCAATGGAGCGTGTCATTGAGCTTGTGAGGATCAGCCTTCAAGATGCTCTTTAAACAAAGAGAAGTGGATGTTATCTATCCTGATATTATCTATCCCAGTGTTGTCTTTTAAAGAAAGGGAGAGGACCAGCGCTGAGGCTCTTGGTTGAATAAATGGAGAACAGGATGGGAGATGCTTCCGTTGACTTGGCAGAGTTGGTGGTGACTTGGTGAGGACAGTCATATAAACCTTGCTCCTTCAAAGTCCTGTGGAAATGCAATGTCCTGCCAGACTCAGGGCCACCACGTGTCCTCAATTAAAGATAATTTAATGCTACCAGCAGTGTAGCTGGGAGTCAATATCAGAGTCTCACCGGGCTGTAGGGAAAAAGACCCCAGTGTTCAAGGCGTAAGAAGCAAGAAACATTTGTTTAGGTTTGTGGGTTTTTTTTTAATAAATGTGGATGAATTTAACCCTCTCACCCCCTGCAGGTCACAGTGTGATCCCAGAGTCACATAGACAGTGAGCCACCAGAAATGCGTGGGCTTGGAGGCACAGGACTGGTGCCATGCAGTCCTGAGCTTTTTCCCCCACCCTCTTTCCAGTCCCTGCAGTTCTATTTTTTCACATTCCAGCATGAACATCTTTAAATATAAAACCCCATCGATTTTTCCTTGCAAAGATATTTTAAAGTGGTTCAAAACTCCAGTGATGAAAGCCACTGGGGTGCAAAGTCAGCACTGGGACTACGTGCAGAACCAACATCCATTTTGCTGAGTGAGACATCCATGAGGGCAAGTGCTCGGGAGGCTCGTGGGGAGCTTCAGGTTGGAGATAGGCAGCTCTCAAACTGGTGGTATGTACTGGAATTATACTGGGAGGTGTTTGGAGCCCATCCCAAGAAGGACTAAAAGGGAAGGATTTGGCTGGAAACGGAGTGAGGAGGTACCCAGGTACCCATGTTCCTCATAGATACCATAGAGCTGGATTTCTGTGTGGAAAAATGAGAAGAATCACAGAATGATAGAATGGCCTGGGTTGCAAAGGAGCACAGTGCTCATCCAGTTCCAACTCCCTGCTGTGTGCAGGTCACCAACCAGCAGCCCAGGCTGCCCAGAGCCACATCCAGCCTGGCCTTGAATGCCTGCAGGGATGGGGCATCCACAGCCTCCTTGGGCAACCTGTTCCAGTGCATCACAAGCTCTGACTGACCCTTCATGGTTGCTGGACCAACCTCACCAGAGCCACAACCAGGCATGACAAAGGAGAGCAACACCTCTTCCAATTCTGTGTTCTACACTGAACGGTCAAAGGGCTTCTTCTCACCCCTGTGGCACAGCTGGGCTTGCCTGTGTCCAACTACACAACTGTACTCAGCACATGATGTTTCCCTCAAACCTTGTTTTATTTTTATTTTTCGGTTTTCAAGAAGTTCTGTCACCCCGTTCAGTTTCTAAATGAGTAGATGACTTCCTTACAGAAGATAACTTCAAAACCGGTGCTTGAACAGTTCTCCCAGAAGCACAAAACAATTGCACAGTGCAATTCGTGCATTTGAAGTGACTGAGGAGTGCAGTTTTTATCAGCATGCATATATGAGGGTGTGAAAGTTAATTGCTGTGTGTCCAAAGGGAACGGAGAGGCATAAATCAAGCTGCCCTCCTAGGGAATGTTCCATGGGCTGATGGGCCATGAACTCATAAAGATATCTGACAGTAATTCCCACAGTGCATCAGGATAGATAACTTCTGGACAACTAACACTGGAATAGATAATGTCAAGATAGATGATGTTGACATAGATAATGTCAGGATAGATAGCATCAGGATAGGTAAAGTCAGGCCTGCTGATGCTTCCATCGTGGCTCCAACACCCTGGCAAAGACCTGAATGCATGGACTGCCCATTTTTCCATGGTGCACCTGACCCTGGATTCAGCCCTTGATGTCTTCTGCTCTGTGCCTCGCTTTGGAAGCAAAACAGAGCTGTCTTAGCCCCGCACCTCTGTTGCCAGTCATTCAGATCAGTGCTGGAGCCTTACACCCAGTCCCATGCAACGAGGTGCAATTAAACTGGAAAACATAATAGAAGCTTTGTAAGAGTCTTCTTTTTATTCCCAAACCATTGGAAGGGAAGTTATTGGTGTTCAGCTCCCAGTTCTACATTTTGCTGCCTATCTAGAGTTGGCTGCATTTCTGTATGATGTGTGCAGAGTAGGAGCACTCATACTGTGCCAACACGACACAAGGCTTCGTAAAGAAGAAACTGCAAAATTCCTGTGGTGCCTTTCAGAAATATAAAGAAAAAAATACTGAGTTTTTCCAAGAGCCCATGATTGCAGAGAAGCACTGCTGAGAATTTTGCTTCCTGCTCCTCCTGTGGTAGGGAGGACAATCTGGTGCCTGATCCATCTGGTGGTCTTCTATGACGGAGGGATGGCATTGGTGGACAAAGGAAGGACAATTGATGTCTGCCTGGACTTGTGCGAGGCCTTTGGCACAGTCCTGCACCACATCGTTGTCACTAAATTGGAGAGATACAGGTTTGAAGAGTGGACTATTGGGTGGAGAAGGAATTGGTTGCGTGGTCACAGTGGTTGGAGAGGGTGGTGGTCAATGGCTCCGTGTCTGGGTGGAGGTGGTGACAAGTGACGTCCTCCAGGGGTCTGCTTTGGGAATGGTGCACTTCAACATCTTTATCAGTGATGCTGATAGTGGGATCAAGCACATCCTCAGCAGTTTGCAGATGACGCCAAGCTGAGTTGTGCAGTTGACACAAAGAAGGAAGAGATGCCATCCAGAGAGGCATGGACATGCTCAAAAAACGGGCACACAAGAACCCAGAGGGTTCAACAAAGCCATGTGCAGGTGTTGGGTAGAGGTAATCCCAGATATGAGTACAGACCAGGAGAAGAACTCCTCGAGAGGCAGAAATCCTAGAATGGCTTAGACTGGAAGGAAGCATAAAGATCATCCCGCTCCAACCCATCATCCAGTTCCAGCCCTCTAGCAGAAGTGCTCCCTATGAGATACGGTTTAGTAGCTTGTGATATTAATGGTGACGGGAGGATGGTTGGACTAGATGATCTTATAGGTCCTTTCCAACCTTGTGATTCTATGAATCTGTGATTCCCCTTTGCTCTGGACAGATGTCCTAGCTACAATCTGACCCCACTGCAGGCACAGTGCTGGACTTGGTGGTGGCCCAGCTCTGTGCGCAGGTCTCCGATGGGATCCCATCTTGCTCTGCCTCTCTCTCAGCTTCCAGGAGAGTGTTTACCTTCAAGTCCTGCCTCCTTCGAGGTGTTTCCTGCAAAGGAGGCATCTGGGAGGCATCAAATGTTTACATAAATTGCATTAAAAAGCCTCTCCCTTCCTTCCTCTTCAGCCTACGCAAGCACTCAGTTGGAGTTTTCGAGTCGTTAGCACACTGCCAATTTATAAGGGGGGGGATGTCAGTGTGGCTTGGCCCTTAATGAGGAGGAGATGCCGAGCAGCTGCCTTTGGGGTTGCTTCTGGGAGGTCTGTCCGTCTGTCAGGCACGAGGGGCTCATGCTTGCAGACCCACCTCATATCCCAGTGGTCTTCTTCTCCCCAGCTGACGGGTTGACAGTTGGATTTGATGATCTTAGTAATCTCCCCCGACCTTAATGACTCTATGAGTTGGCATGGTGGGGGTGGGTTGAGCTTGGACTTGATGATCTCAGAGGTCTTTTCCATCCTTAATGATTCTTAATGATTCTGTGGTTCCGTGAGACTAATGATTCTATGATCCTATGATTCCAACTCCATTGTGGATGGTGGAGATGCTCAGCGCAGGAGGAGCTGTGGTTCCATGGGCTGATGGGGTCACTTATGAGGATGGCCTTAGGCTGCAGGAAGGTTACCTTTCAGCCAAATTTCATACATATTAAAATAATGGGGTTTCCTGAGCTCCTGGAACAATAAATCTAGAGGATTCAACCTTCATTGTCACGATGCCCATCTGTCCCAGGCCAGTTTATCCCACTGGTCCCAAGTCACGGTCTAAAATAACTAAGTGGCACAGAAAGATGACACAGAGGCCCTGTTTCACATCCTATCTCCCTGCCTAGCTGAGAACACTGTAAGGTGTCATCTGCATCCTCACCTGTCCAGCCCTGGTGGTCTTCTGCCCCAAAGGAAGAAGAAGACTGATGGGACCTCATTGCAGGTCCCTTTGGAACCCCGTGGCAGACTTTGTGCTGGGCACAACTGCAATGGAGCAAACTGGGAATTGGACACCAGCAATTACCCACTCTCTGTTTATTTGTTCACTAAGATATTTCCCAGCCTAACGATGCCCTGTGGTCAGGGCAATGACTCCCTGAGGAGCACAAGAAGGAGATGTAGCCTCACAGAGCTTTATTTGCAAGATTTGGCTGCCCAAGAAAAGCAAATCATCACCATGGAGGAATGGGAAGTGCAGAAGTTCTTCCAGATTTTGCAAATAACTGAATTTTTCTGTGATGCTTTTTTTTTCCCCCAGAACTTGTTGGCTTAAAATCACTGCAGAAGTTGGAAAAAAACTGGGCAGTGCTCTTCGTGTTTGCTTGCTCCTTGCTTTTCAACCTTTGGTCGCTAACAGTCATTTAATAAAAGTCACGTGCTGAAGAAAGGAGGTCAAAATGTTAAATGAAGGATCAAAGCAGTCCTTCTGCTATCAATATCAATCTCAGGAAGCTGTGCTGTGCTGAGTTTCCTTCCCTTTGCTTCTCCCCAGTGGATCCCGCAGTGGTTACACCATTGCAGATCTCCCATGGCTCCTGCTCCCTCCCTGGGATCCTTCTTCCAGTTCTGGGTTTTGTTTTCCCATGAGTATATATTCCTTTCCATCACTGGGAAGTCCCAGGGAGATGTTTTCACCCCCAGATTCCCAGCAGATCAGGGATCTCCAGAGCTCACATCTTCTGGATTGCAGTGTGCTGCCTATGTGGCATTGCCCAGGGCCAGCTGCCACTTTTCCCCTAGAAAAGGAAGCTGAGGATTGGGGACTATTCCCATTCTGGGTGAAACCCCCTCATTTTGGTGGAAACCCTCTTGTTTTTTTCGAACCCTTAGGTTTTTTTTTTTTTGTGAAAAACCCTTATTTTTTATGAAAAACACTTATTCTTAGTAAAACCCCCCTTCTTTGGGTTGAAGCCCTATTGTTTTGCTTGAAGCCCCCTTTTTTGATTGAACCCCCCCTTGTTTTTGTTAAACTCCCTTGTTTTTGGTGAAACTCTTGTTTGGGTTGAAATCCCCCCTTTTATTGACTGACACTCTCTTGTTTTGGTTGAACCCCCTTTATTTTTGGTGAAACCTCCTTGTTCTGGTTGAAACCCCCTTGTTTGGGTTTAAACTCCCCTTGTTTTGTGAAATCCCCATGTGTTGTTTTTTGAAACCCCTGTTTCTGTTGAAATTCCTTTCGCTTTACTTGAAATCCCATTGTTTTTGGTGAAACTGCTTTGTTGTTTTTTTTTGTTTGTTTTGCTTTTTTCTTTTTTGAAACCCCTTTGTTCGGGTTGAAATCTTCCCTTTTTTTGGCTGAAATTCCCACGTTTTTGTGAAACCTCTTTGTTGAACTCCCCTTTCTTTATTTGTTGAAATACCCTTCTTTTTTTGGTGAAACCTCCGTTGTTTTGGTTTTATTTTTGAACCCTCCTTGCTTTGGGTGAAAGCCCCTTTTTTTGGGTTGAAACCCCCTTGTTTTTGTCATAACCCCTTGTTTTTGGTGAAACCCCCTTGTTTTTGGTTAAACCCCATTGTTTTTCGTGAACCCCCTCCCTTGTCTTTGGTGAAACCCCCTTGTTGTGGGTGCTTGGGGCACTTGGAAGGATGACTGCTGGTATTTTTGCCATGACATTGGCACCAGAGAATGCCCCCAGCCTGCTTCCATTGCAATCACAGACCTCACCACTGGGACAGAACCAAACCCCAAATCCAGCGAGCTGGATTGGAGGAGATGGGGATGCGTGGTGTCACATCCCTGGCATTGAGGGCCAGGAATCACAACCTGTGCTCCAAGAAGTGGGAAGGGATGGGGAAGGGCGAGGGGTTTGTAAACACCTGGATAACTCTGCAGAACAAGAGCAGGGATGCCTGTCTCTCCAGCAGATCCAATGGCCACCAGCCTGCTCCTCTTTTCCTGGTGGATAACCAGCTGGTGGTTGAGCCAGAAGCAGAGATCCTTGTCCAAAGCTGCAACCCAGCCACGTGGATTCCTGTGCAGGCATCTCTCTTTTCTGTGCTTTATTCTGCCCATCTTATCTAGCTGGCAGGATGACGACACGTGGCTGAAGGTAGTGGTACCCACACCCTGGTGATCCTTAGGGTGCTGAGGTGGTCTGAACTCCTTTGGAGACTGGGAAAGGATGTGGTGAGCCATGTGGCAGCAGGGTAGGAGATTGGCATCACCTCCCTCCCTTTACTGAGTGCAGAGATGTGGTGAAGGGAGACCCCATCCCTCCGGGGATGGTTTATTTGATGATGGAGAAATGCTTCTGTGTGAGGAACTGGAGGATGGATGCTGCCCTCAGGCATGAGTTTATTGGGGCAGCTGTGCACACATCACAAATACATCCCAAACTTGGGAGGAGATGGGGTCAGGGTTTTGTTCTGGGATGCTGGCAGTCTTTGACAAGTTTTCCTTCTGGAAATGAAGAAGAGGCATCCAAATCTTAGCAGGAGCTAAAAATAAACAAAAAATGGAGGAAAAGTGGAGAACTGAATTCCCCTCCCTGACCTCCTCCTGACTTTCTCTAGAGGAGCTGCTCATTGTCATGTTTGGAAGGGCTCATTCCCATCCTGGATCTCCTGCCAGCACCGGGGTGGCTGCTGGAGTCAGGCTGGCTGGGTGTAGGAGGGCTGCACAGCTCCTGCTGCAGACCTCAGGTCAAGGCCAACACAAGTGAGCAGCAGCCCAGGTGGAAGGATTTGTTGATCCGCAGCTATTTATCTGCTGAAGAAACTGCACTCTCCTTACGAGCATTAACCCTCTGGTAATTTTGGACAGAGAACTACTTAATGGTGGTGACTGAAAACCGCTGCTGGCAGGAGCAGAGAGAATGTTTCAGTGAGCCATTAGGGCTGGAGAAGACCTCCCAGATCCCCACACCCAAGCCCAAACCACCCCCACCGTGCCCAATGACCAATCCCTCAGCGCCACATCCCCACGGTTCCTGTACACCCCACCACCTCCCTGGGCAGCTGCGCCAACGCTCAACCACTCTTTGGGGAACCAATTTCTCCTAATATCCAACCCGAACCTCCCCTGGTGCAACTTAAGGCCATCTCCTCTTGTCCTGTCGCTGCTACCGGTGAGAAGAGGCTGACCCCCACCTCACCACAACCTCCTTTCAAGAGGACAGTGGGGTCTCCCCTGAGCCTCCTCTTCTCCAAACTAAGCCATCCCAGTTCCCTCATCTGCTCCCCATAAGATTTGCATCATCTGGGTCAAGCAGTCATAGAAGGAGATGGGGTTGGTCGAGCAGGACTTGCCTTTCATGATCCCACATTGGCTGGTTTGTGTTCCATGGCCATGCCTTAGTGTAAGAGTTGCACAAACGCTTTTGTTGCAGTGTTGCAGCTCGCAGTAACGGTGCCTGATGCTCTCGTTTTGTGTCGGCAGTTCTTTGTGTTCTGCCACGGGCTGCTGCAGCTCTCCCAGCTCCTGGTCTCCAGCTACTTGAAGAGCTCCATCTCAACCATCGAGAAACGCTACGGCCTCTCCAGCAAGACATCAGGGCTGCTCGCATCCTTCAACGAGGTGAGCCCTGCTCACTTCTCCTGTCCACGCTCCTCCCATGCTCCTCTACTGGCATTTCTGAGGCTTCTTGCTTTGTGTCCTGCTGCAGGTGGGGAACACGCTGCTGATTGTCTTCATAAGCTACTTTGGGAGTCGCGTGCACCGGCCCCGCTTCATCGGCTGCGGTGCCATCCTGGTCTCCTTGGCTGGGTTCCTCATGTCCCTCCCTCACTTCATCACAGGACCCTATGAGTACGACCAGTCCGTTGCCAGTAGGTACTCTAGGAACTTATTTTATGCCTTTTGGGATAGAGGAAGGAAACGATCAGCAGTTGCAAGATGAGTTTTAATGAGCGAATTAAACCATCTCAGTGCCCAATGGCAACTGCTGCCCTTGGGGAGGCAGAGCCAGGAGACAGCTTGTATGCTGGAGCCGGAGGGAAGGGCATGAGGATGGGCGTGAAGTTTGGTTCCCCTTGTCCCATGCTGCAGCCAGGCAGCGGGAAGGCCTTCTCCAGACATCAGGGCTCCCATTTTCCATGAATTGCACCAAGCTGACCTCACTCATATCACAGAAGCCATCTCTTCCATCAGCTGCACCAAGCTGACCTCACCCACATCAGCTGTTCCTTTACTTTCATTTTCCTGAGATAAGACACGGTGTGTACATTGACCCCTTTGAGCTTTTTATGGGAAGGAAATTGGAGTTGTGGGAAGGAGCGAGGATGGCAGAGGAGGTGAAATGTCATCTGCAGTGGGTGAGCAGCAGCTTCATGCCCATCTCCTGCTTGCGGGGCATCTCCCTGCCTGCCCATGTGCAGCTGAGACAACTCAGAGGGTTTCCTTGGGGTTCTAGACCCTGTCTAAAAGTCAACATCTTGTGAGAAATATATATAACAGGCATGTATATATATATTGCTCATGGAGAACAGGGTTGGGGTGGAATTGGGGGTTTCTTCCTGAAAGAAGGCGAAGGGATGAGAAGAAAAGAAGGGAGAATACTTCTCTCTTGTGACACCATCCCACATTCCCAGATAGGTGGTGGATGCCCCAACCCTGCAGACACTCAGGGTCAGGGGATGGGGTTCTGGGCACTGATGGAGCTGTGGATGTCCCCATGCATTGCAGAGGTGTGGGACCAGGTGACCTTCATGGGTCCCTTCCAAATCAAACCATTCTATGATTCTATGAAGTCCTGCCACAGAGTTCCAGCAAATCCTGTAGGAGCCCTGAATGAATGCTTTTTCTCTGGCTCATCAGAGAGCAGCTGGTTTGCTCAGCTATGGGCACCAAAGGAAGATGGAATAGGTGAATAATTCACGGCTGCGCACAGGGATCAGGTGTAAATGGTGGTTGGATAACAATTAACCACTCATTCTGGAGTAGATGGTACAGGTGGCTGTGTTGAACACTTGGATTTGCAGGTGATTTGGGGTATAATGATAAACATCCTGCTATAAACACCTCCCCTATGGTCTTATTCATGTTGCCCAAGGAGGCTGTGGATGCCCCATCCCTGCAGGCATTCAAGGCCAGGCTGGATGTGGCTCTGGGCAGCCTGGGCTGCTGGTTGATGACCTGCACACAGCAGGGGGTTGGAAGTGGGTGAGCACTGTGCTCCTTTGCAACCCAGGCCGTTCTATCATTCTATGATATTTTATTTCTGTTTTTCCTGCTCATTGCAGGAAGATTGGAAATAGATGATCGTTAAGGTCCCTTCCAACCCAAATCACTCTTGCTGCTCTCTTCTTTTCTCCTGACCAACCCTCAGCCCCTCCCTTGTCCCCACAGGTGTGTTCAGCAACACCACCGACCTGTGCCAACCCGAAGGGATGGGCTCCTCGGGGAACCTCAGTGACTCCATCTGTGCCCCCCACACTGCCAGGGAGAACCACGAGGTTCTCCTCGTCATGTTCATCGCCCAGGTGCTGCTGGGCATCGGCGGTGTCCCCATCCAACCCTTCGGCATCTCCTACATTGACGACTTTGCCAGCGAGAGGAACTCCCCCCTCTATTTGGGTAAGGCTGGGGCAGTGGTGGAAAGAGGGGAAAACAGAATTGACCCTCTGTAGCAAGAGCAGACGGACCAGGTGTGCTGGAAAACGTGATTTAGGGGAGAGGTTGGGATTATTTTTAGGTGTGGGGAAAATGACAGGAGGCTGAAACAGCAGGAACAACCATCTAGAGGGTGGGCAAGCATCCTTCAGTGCAATGAGTAGGGGCAGATGCATGGGAGAGATGTCTCACGGTAGTGGGATGGATGAGATGGTCCACACAGGTCCTCCAAGCCCTTTGGCATCTATTAACTGTATTTTGAGCTGGATGGGCCTGCAAGGATGACTCAAAAGCAGGTCACTACTGTCTGGAAGCACCATACCAAATAGATAACCCATTTCTGGAGACAGCCAAGGTCAGGCTGGATGGGGATCTGAACACTGCTGGAGGTGTGGGTGTCCCTGTGCACTGTGGGGAGTGGGACCAGATGGCCTTTAAGGTTCCCTTCCAACTCAAACCATTCTGTGGTTCTAAATTTTGCTCCAGACCTTTGGAGCTTATTTAAAAGAATGGGAGTGGGACCTTCAGCATTATTGTTTTCATCGGCAATTCATATCAAAGGGTTTGCTGATAACTGTTATCACCCTCACTCTGCAAAGGGCAGACAGTAAACTGGCAATGGAAATTAACGCACGTGGCACAATGACGTCAAAAATCCCTCGAACAACTTCGTTTTATCTAGATTTATGATGTCAAAGGGCACATCTGGCTTCACCTTGCCTAGGAGGCTGGAGAAAAGTAGCAAGGAAAGATCTGAGTTTTGCAAATCCTTTCCTGCAAAAGGAGCCTAGAAAGCACGGGGTTGTTATCCCCATAGATAGGATAGATCTCAATAGGAGAAAGGTGAGAAAGCTGCTGGGAAACAGCCCACAGTGGGGGCAGGTGTGGTGGGAGCCACCTGCAACCCCACAGCATGGGGCTGAGCCCCTCTCTGCTCTCTTCCCTGCAGGCATCCTGTTCTCCTTGACCGTGGTTGGGCCGGGGGTGGGCTTCATGCTGGGCTCTGGCATGCTGCGTTTCTACGTCGACATCGACAAAGTGGCTGGAGGTGGGTGAGGGCAGCAGCTCTGCTCAGCCATCCATCCCCATCGTGCTGTGATGCTGAGGAGTGAGCTGAGATGGGGCTCTGGGCAACCTGTTTGGGTGGGTGACAGTCCAACCCACAGCACAGAGTTGGAACTGGATGACCCTTAAGTCTCCCCTCCAACGCAAACTATTCTGTGATTGGTAGCGTGGCGCGAGCCAGGTTGGATGTTGTACTGTGGGACGTGGTTTAGTAGGGAAATGTCAGTGGTAGGTGGACTAGATGACCTTGGAGGTCTTTTCCAAACTTGGTGATTCTATGCTTCTACAGAACCATGGAATATCTCGAGTTGGAGAGGACCCACAAAGACCAGTGAGCTCCTAATCCTGCACCTCACCACCCAACCCTATGGCTGAGAGCTGTGTCCCAGAGCTCTCTGAGCTCCAGCAACTCAGGGCCATGCCCACTGCCCAAGAGCAGAACCTCTCCCTAACACTCAGCCTGAC
Source organism: Meleagris gallopavo (assembly GCF_905368555.1). Taxonomy (NCBI): domain Eukaryota; kingdom Metazoa; phylum Chordata; class Aves; order Galliformes; family Phasianidae; genus Meleagris; species Meleagris gallopavo. The sequence continues at coordinate 192,113,881 of NC_139404.1, forward strand.
CCTTGATGACATTGGTGATTCCCCAGCCCTCCAATTTACTGAGATCTCCCTGAAAGGCCTCTCTACCCAGGAGGGAGTCAACAACTTCTGATTTACTATCAGCTACACCCTTACTTAGTATACCTTCAGGCTGCTCGGACCTCAGAACTGATGGCCCCAGGGTGGGAACCTCCCTTACGGAGCACACCGTTGTCTTGGGTGCCTGAGGCCACTCAGCACCGCCCCTTTGCTGCACTGTGGGACTTGGACTAAACACCATTCCATCTGTTTGTGCTGCAGATGAGGTCCTGCTGACCAACAAAGACCCACGGTGGGTTGGTGCTTGGTGGCTTGGCTTCCTGGTGGCAGCCAGCCTCGTGGCCGTGTCCGCAGTGCCTTATTTCTTCTTCCCACGGGAAATGCCAAAAGAGGTAGGAGAGGGGCTGCGGGTGGTCCCTGTGGCATTGCACACAAGCATCCTCCCTCAAGGAAGGATGTGATGTATGGGCATGGTGGGGATGGGTCAACGATTGGACTTAATGGTCTTAGGGGTCTTTCCCAACCTTCATGATTCTGTGAGTAGTCATGGTGGGGATGGGTTGGGGTTGGACTTGATGGTTTTGGAGGTCTCTTCCAACCTTAATGAACCTGTGGTTCTGTGAGTGGACGTGGTGGGGATGGGTTGATGGTTGGATTCAATGTTCTTAGTGGTCTTTTCCAACCTTAATAATTCTATGATTCCATGTGAGCTGTGGTGTGGCCTTGTGTCCAGCATCAGTTGTTCTTACTTAGGCTCTATGCTAAGCACAGCCCAGTTGAGTGAAACCCAGCCATGTGCAAGCAGCTCAATGGATGTGATGACTTCATGGGGGGACACCAAAGCAGCACTTCTGTGCAGGAGGATATAGAGCCAGGAAAACCCTGTGTGATGGAGGTCCTGCTTTCTCAGCCTCCTGGCCCAGCTGCACTCCCCACATCTCAGGGGAAGGAATGGTCCTTCTCCTTCTGCCTTGTCCATCTTAGGAGCTGCTGGCAGCTGTTACACTGCTGGCCCATTTCCTATATATCTGATGAGGAAGTCAATCCTGTTTCATAGGAAATACAAACAATGGGACAATGCATCCCCAGCTTTCTTGAGAAGTGCCCTGGCTGTTTGAAATACTGAGGCTAGTGGGTAGTTTGTCTCATTTCCATTGCTAAACCCCATTTTTTCAGCACTCACTTGCACACGGGGTTGCAGCACCCAGCTTTGCTCACACCTCAGTTCTTGCCAATGGGGTCTCAACATCTCTGCATCCCTGGTGAGCAAATGCATACTTGTGCCAGCACACAAAACAGCTGCTGGGCTTCCCAAGTGCTATGTTGGGCTGTGGTTCTGGCTTTCTGGCAAACAGAGCATGGCAGAGAACGACTCAAAGCATGTTGTTCTTATAGAGGAGGTGTGACACAGGAAGGCTGGGGATTCTTTTGGCTGCTGGAGTCCCGTGGAGGTGCTTGGTTGATGAAATTGCATTCTTTTCAATGTCATGGTCATGCTGCAGCCTGTCTGGCTGCTCTCACGTAGATTTCATCTCAGAATGTCAACACTTGTCTAAACAAGCACATGCACCTCCTGGTGCAGAACACTGCTTCGTTTCTCTGGAAATACCACATCAGCAAGTGATTCTTCAAGAGATTTGAGCTTCTCCTGCCTTGTAAAGTGTCACCAATTGGACCAGTTGGGCTTTTTTGGGGGGATGTCGTGTTCTACCCCTGTTGGGTTCCCAGAAGTGCTGCGGCCCTGTGGGGCAAAGGGGAGTCCTTCTGCCTTCATTTTTCTTTCTCCCAGCTCACTCTGTACACTTCATCTGAGCTCATGGTGGTCCCTCCAGACCACAGCACACCGTCCCCAATGGACATCATCCCACAGACGTCTCTGTCTCGCTGGCCAAGAGAGATGGAGGATTTTCATTCTACAGCCATGTTTCATCTTCACGGCTTCCTTTGAAGTTCCTGGAAGGACTTTTGCACTTTGTGTTAACACTAATGAGAGTTCACTCCTTTGATCTTTTTTTTTTTTCATGAATCAATCACTCCATCAGTGCTTTTTTTGGTCCTCTGCTTTGAAACCCATCAGTGCATTTCTAGCATCCTGAATAACACTGCTGGAGGGACATCCACAGCGAAGCCATAAGGTTGTCATCACCTCAAGTTAAAGACGAGAAGAAAAGGCCTTTAGTGGACAAACTGCCTCCAGTCAAGACCAGTCTTATTCCAGTCATTCCAGTTTAATGCTGCCTCCATTTCTCACAGTTTTGTCCCAGACCTTGAGCATCTTCCAGTTCCCCAGTAGGCAGTTGGGTCAGCGCTGTGCCATCCATCCCATGTCTGAAAGGGGAAAAGGCGCCCTCTCAGCACCTGAAACAAAAGAGGAAGCACTAACCTTGTTCAGCACTGCGTGGAGGACCTCTCCAACCCAAGGAACAATCTTTTCCAACCATCCTGATTTCTGTTGGCTCTCCCAACACAGTTCATTGCAGCAGGCAGGGCCAGCACTTCCCCACCTCCCCTGGAAAAATTGTCTTCAGTTCATTCTTGCTCCTCCCATGGCTCCCATGACCATGTGGAGATGGACCTGGAGTATTTGTTGTTCTCCTTCTGACATATGGATTTCCACTGTTTAATTAAACTCTGGTGTTGTTGAAGAGGGAGAACAGGATGCTGTCATCCGTCCTTTGTCAGCCCCCAGCCCAGTGTAGCCCATCCATGTGAAGGACACGTGTGTGCAAACCAGTAGAGATGACTGGGACAAAGCTTCTCTCTTGTTGGGTCCTTCTTCATCCCAGTGCCCCACGTGTGGTGCATCACTTGGAAGGTGAAACATCAGGACTGAAAGGAAGCACGAACATTAAAGGAACCGTGCCACCAAAGACGGGAGGGAGAGAACAGGGGTGGCCAGTGGATTCGTGCCTTTGCAGTGGATTTTGGGGAGCATTTCATGGCAGGGCTGGAGGGATAGGAAGTGTAGGAGCTCACAGGGCATTGCAGCAGCGCAATGGCTCTGTGTTGGTCCCCAAAGAGCATCTGCTGGGATTTCTGCTTTGTCCCTGAGTGAGATGCATCCCCTGTTGCCCATCCCTTCAGGTCTCACTTGTAATTCACCCCTGAATTGTTTGAGGAGATGCCTGAAGGCAAAGGGAAACACCGAGGTAGGAGACCTATGTGGCAGAGCAGAAGTTTGGGATGTCACCTCCCTTCTTCCATGGTTAAACCCATCCATCTCGTGACTGGATGATTTAGCATTGGGTTGTCAGGCTTAGGGTAGTATGGTTAGGTTGAGGTTGGACTTGATTGGTCTTGAAGATCTTTTCCACCTGAGGAATTTTATGATTCGATGATCTCAACAGCGCCTCGCACTATAGGGCAGGAACTGGCAAACCTAGGACAACACCCTGCAGACAGATCAGCAGGGAACTTCCCAGGTCCCATGCTGTGGGATGGCAGTGACTTGTCTTTTTCTGTCCCAGGGACCTCGTGCAATGGAGAGGAACTGAAAAGTAACTTCTCCCATTTCTCTCTTGGGACAAATTGTCCACATTTATCCGAATCCTCCCACGTTGATCCAGCAGTGACATGGTTTGCTTCCAGGAGAAAGGAAAGAACCCACAGAGGAAGGAAAAGAACTCAAGGGAAACTTTCAGTGGTCTGCTCCTTTTGTGTCGTCAGCTGGTGGCCGAAGGTTAAAGAGCTGGGGCAGGGGAATCCAAGCATTTGTTGAGATTCTTTTTCCCTAGAGCCCCCAGGGCTTCCCCATTAAAACCTCTAAGCACCAGCCTGGAGATAGAGGACATGATTTGGGGAGCACTCGGAGGGCAGGTGGCAGAGTGCAATGGTGCAGAAGTGGCTGCGTTACAGGAATGGGTCGGTCTCAGTGGTTGGATTTTCCCAATGGGATGTCAAATACAGGAGGAGTTAAAAATAATCACCTGGCTCCACCTGAGCAAGGCTGCAGGATGGCTATGTCAGCACGCAAGGAAATGGGGCCCAGGGGGATCCACGTCTGCTGGAAGAGGCACAGAGGAGTGTTTGTAAGGAGCACAAGCTTGTCAGGAGGGAAATGGGTGCTTTTTCAGGCGACGAGGTTTCACATTTTGTTTGTGCAACACCTAAATAGGTTCACTGACCCTGCTTTGCACTGAGCCTGGAGCAGCAGGTTCAGCTCTGCCAGAGGGGAAATCTGCCAGAAACCCCAAATTAAGCACAGAAAACCTGTATGTCAAAAGCGGGTCATTTATCCCCTTCTTCCCATGGTATATCTGCGTGAAACCAGGCTGCAGTAGCCACCTCCATCTGCCTGTCCTGCAAAGCAGGTCCTGCTCTTCCCCTGTCTCCCAGCACTGCTCCGTTGTGTCTGATTTATTCGTGTCTGTGCATGGAAACGGGACAAGAGGCGATGGGCTCACGCTGCACCGTGCTCACACTTTCTTCTCCAAAGGGATGATCAGGCACTGCCACAGCTGCCCAGAGGGGGTGGGGGTCACCATCCCTGGGCGTGTTCCAGAGCACTGGGGATGTGGCACTGAGGGATGTGGGGCACTGCGGCATGGTGGGGTGGGTTGGGGACCTTGGAGGTCTTTTCCAGCCTCAGTGAGTGCATGAGCCTACGGTTTTGCTGGTGCTTCCTTGGGAAACCCAACCAAGACCCCTCAAAAGCCGACTGCCTCCTTCTCCATCCCAAGAAGCCTGACAGCGTTAGACAAAACCCCATTGCAAAAGCAAAGGATGCAAGGGGAGCCCCGTCCATCGAGCCCTTTAAGGAACAATCCTAAAAAAAAAACAGAGCATGGGGCCATTCTGCACGACATTTCCTACATTTGGTTGTTTTCATTTGGCAACAGACTGCAGCAGACGGCCGGGAAGCGCCGAGCCACCAACCTGTTTTGTTTCACCCAGTGATGTCAGCATGCCAATGCGTGATGCAACACTGAAATCCCCACAGCAGGCAGGACCTGCTCCCTCTCTGCTTGCTTTCCCAGTTTTCCTGCTTCACCCCTCAGGAATGCATTTCCTCCTGCAGGAATATATTGTGAATCTGAGCCAATGCATCCTGCGTTCTCCTCCAGGGCTTTGCTCCTTGTATGGAGATGCACACAGATCTGTCATGTTTACACAGAGACTGGGGGGATGCTGAGGACTGGGGATGTGGATTTGGCTCTGGGTGTGCAGCCCTGACTGCTGTTCCCACTCTGAAACAACAGCAGCTGTCAGCTGGGAAAGATGCAGTGAGCAACAGCTTGAATTCGTTTTTGAAAAATGCTGTGGTTTTTGCTCCTGCCTGTCTGGTCCTGATGGAAAAGCATCAGGAACTGGATTTATATCTGTGCATTTAAAATGATTATATCAATCTCTGTGCTCCACCAATGGCACATGGAGAAGGAGCAGCACAGATCCCACTGCTGCTGTGCAGAGACTCTTCAGAAGAGACAGTGGCATTCGCAGCACGGGACATTGTGACCTTTCCAGTGTTTAATGTCGTGCTTTCAGAGAAAAAGAGCTCATTTCAGCCAACAAACCATCCAGTTCTTTTAGGGAACGTGGAACATCTAATTTCCATCAGATGAACTCATTTGTCTGACTCACGTTAGCTGATGTGGGATGTCAGACGTGGCTCCCAGGGCTGCTGGCTGAAAATAAGCTGTGGTTTTCCATCAAACCACACTCCCCCTGAGCTCCCTCTCCATGTTATGCTTCTGTAGTAGCACTTCTTACCTAATTAATTCCCTCATCCCACCAGTAAAAAGCCTGCAGAACAAGTGCATCCAGAAAACCCCCCTCTCCCTTGGCCTCCCTCTTGCTGGTGCAGGATGATGTGCATGGACATCGGGTGCTGCTCTGGGATGGCTCCTAAGGAGGTCAGAATGGAGCTGGGGTGATCCAAGGACTCCATGTCCCACCTCTCGTCTTTCTCTCTGCTTTGGAGTGGTGGCAGCGGGACAGGCAGGGTGTGGATCCCATCCCTACAAAGCTCCAACCACCAACTGACACTAAATTAGGGTGTAAGCACATCTGCCCTCCAGCTGTGTTGATCCCCAGAATGGAGGTCCCTTCCATGGAGGGAAAGGATATCCCTTCCATGCTGCTGTTCTTTAGGGACAAAACCTATAAAGGCACCAGAAGAGAGCAGAGTTGCTAGAATTCAGCTGGGATTCTCATAATCCAGACCAGTGGAAAGAGGCTGAGAAGGTGAGGGGTCTGCAGCTGCACAGCACAACCCAGAGCCTTTGGCACATCCCCATTGCTGCCTCTGCGTCCCCATCTCCATCTCCACTAAGGAGAAATGCTCATCCTCCATCCAAAACTGGAGAAATTCACATCCTTCATCTCAAATGAGAGCTCCCTTTGCCTCATTTAGATACACCTTTGCCCAGTGGTCCGGGTACATCATTTCTTGGGTTTGTGTGTCTATGGATATTTATGAAATACGATTCAGTCCTGTGGGGAAAAGGGGAAAAAATGGCTCTGAGCCCTGCCATGCAGACATCTGCATGGATGCCCTCATCCTGATGGCAGGATTTGCAGGCAGGGCGCAGAGCATCACAAGCTCCATTTGTGATGAGGGTGGGCTGCCCTCTGCCTCCCCCAGGCTGTGATTCCAAAGGGAGATTTCCCCTTCTTCCTTCAGCACAGCTGTGGGAGGGGTGAGCTGGGTGGGAATGTTGGTGGTGATCAACACTTACCTGTCCACAGGTGACAAGTGGGAAGGAGATCAGCAGCAAGAAGAGCAAGGATGTGCTCCGCCAGCTCAAGTCGAGGTCTGAGCACGTGCAAAACCTCTCCCTACTCCAGTTCATCAAATGTAAGTCTGTGCATCCTCCTGCTTGGCAGGGATTTTTTTTTTAATATCAGTGGTCTGAATGAGGGAGTTGAGTGCATGGGAAAGAAGACATGCATTGGTCCTCATCCTCTTGCTGGTCCATCATGGCTTCAAGCACTGGAACAGGTGTCCAGTGTAGCAGTGGTGTCCCCATCCCTGGAGGTATCAAAAAGACACGTGGACATGGCACTAAGGGACGTGGTTTGGTGATGGCACTCAGTAGGCCAGACTGATGCTGCACTGGGTGACCTGGAGGTCTTTTCCAACCTAAATTGTTTTGTGATTCTGTCTTCTCTGCTTGCACGTCCACCATCCTGGCAATGGGCAGTGTCCCATTCATCCATCCTCGCAGTGCTAATAGGAAAGAGGGATGTTCCTCCCTGTGCTCAGCCCTCAGGATGCAGGCAGGCGTCCTGCTGGCTTAAATGCAGTTCACAGATTTCCTCCTTGTCTGCACACAACCCACAGCCCAGCCCGTGCTGATTCAAGCATCGTATGAGAGGGGCTCAGCACCATCTTGTTGTCCGGGAGTGGGAGCACTCAGCACTGCCTGGCTTCATGGCTCATCTGGTCAATGGAAATGGAAGCCAAATGGAACCCAAACCCTTCATCAGAACCCAAGTCTAGCAAGGAAGAGGGGGTAAACTCACAGCAGAGCCACGGGAAGGGAGAGGGATGCCCAGTTAGAGCGGGGTTTGCTGCTTGTGTGCAACCATCTGCTACTGCTCAGCTTCCAAGTGATCACAATCCTGCCCCCAAAACCTCCTCAGATCCTGTCTGTCAAGCCTGGTGACAATGTGACAGCCACACTGCCCTGCTTGTCCTGCAAGGGATGGCTGCAGGGGTCTGAGCATTTAAAACCAGCTGCTTGTTTGTGCAGGCTGGAATTAATCCAGTGCAATGAGCTTGTTTGGAAGTCAGGGGGCTTAGGGATGCACGTAGAACTGAAGGGAATCAGCTGGGCTTGGCTCTATTGAGGCTACGGGTCAGGTTTGTTTGAAATAAATATTTGGTTCTTGGGCAATTACTTAAGAAAAGTGACCCTCTGCAGTCAATCCACGTCTATTTCCCAAGTATTATCCCTTTCACTTATTGGAAGCTCTCTTGTTTTATGAAGGTCAGCACAGGGCAGGCACAGCCAGCGTGGGCAGGTTTTCATTCTGCTCTTTGCTCCACTCACTTGCAGCCCAATGCTGAGCTATAAGAGCCAGCCTGGGGGCTGTTCCCCCACCGTCACTGCACCATCATTTAGCAAACCATTCATCCAGCACATCGCTGCTGGGAGCTGTTGTGTGGGAGCAGATTTATGGCGTTCATTTGGGATTTTTCACACTGATGCTCTGCTCTCTGCCCCCCAAAAATGAGTTAAAATGAGCTCTCTGTGCCTGGGTGGGGAGAGGAGGAAGTGCCTGGCCTCTGTGTGGGGTTTGCATCAGGGCTGTGATAATAAATCCATTATTGCCAAGAGTTTATCCCCTCAGTCTCAGTCCTGGAAATCTGTAATTTTGGCCAGGAAAGCAATCTTGCTGAGGTGACCAAGGTTTTGTAAAACCAGCAATGGCAAAGCTCAGGGCTGGACCTCACTCAGACATCTGGAGGTTGGACTTGGTGATCTTAGAGGTCTTTTCCAAGCTTAGTGATGCTGTGATTCTCTGATCTCAGCCCCAGCAGCTCAATATATACCTCCTGCTTACAGAAATGGGGCTGCAGTGGTGTCCAGTGCCAGCCTCCAGTGCCATCCTTGCACCCACAAAACCCTTGCTAGATCCAGAATACGGATGGTAGGTGTGATGATGTAACAGGGGCAGATTAGATGAAGCCAAAAGAAGTCAGAAGTTAATTAGTTAGAAGCTAACTCATCTACATGCTGCTGGATGGAGATGGTCACTGGCAAGATGATGTGGGTTGGACCTCGTCTTCTTGGTGGTCCATCAGCATCCCAGAGGATGTCAGGGGGGTACAGGGACAGGAAGCCCTGTGCATTTCTGCAGGTTGTGTTCCTGCATGTGGCCACACTGATGGCTATGGGTGTCCTGTTCGGGGTGGGATGAAGGAAAGCATCGATATCCCATCAGGAATTGGATCAAACTGAGATCACAGCAGACTGTTTCTACCTCCATCCCAGGACTTCCCTATGAAAGCTTCGAAGTGAGGACAAGCTCGGGTCCATAGATGAGGTTCTCTGTATTCTCATTTCTCTGGCAGCCTCTGGGCTTTGGGTCTGTGTGGGATGAGGCACGAGGAGCAGTTTGAAGAGCCCTGGGGGCTGCACTTCAAGGACAGGAAGAACTTCCCCATTCACAGTCTCAATAACAGGATGGGGCTGTGTATGGGACAAACACTCAGGCAAAGCACTGGGGACCTTTCCAAACAATGAGGTCAACTCCTGAGAAACAAGCAGGCTCCAATCACCAGAGCTATTCAAAATGAGGAAAGTCAGAGTGCTGTGGAGAGCAATCCTGGCTCCTGCACAGATGTGCTGGGTGACTTTGGGCTGCTCCCTGCTCCTTTTACTGTGCTCCATTCACAGCCTTTGGATCTGCGCACAGCAATGAGGAAAGCAGGATGCAGTGAGCTAGAAGTCATTTCCATTGCTAATTTCCATTGCTAATTTCCAGCCTTCTGCTGAAAGCACCTGGGAGGATGCTCAGTCGCTGCTGCACAATTTGGGAATTAATCCATGAAAGGTGATCTTCAAAGCAATTAAAATCTGGGGCTCGTGACCTGTTTGTTTCTTGGTGATGCCTAAAGATGGTTTCAAGTTTTGTGGGTTTTTTTTGTTTTAAAAAAAATATATATATATATATATATACATAATACATATATATATGTATGTATTAAAGGGTTTTTTAGGACTTTATTCCACATGCTTTTAATATCTGGCTACCTGGAGCTATAAGACTATCCAACCACCAACCCATCCCCATCTCACAAATCACAAAGGCTGGAAGAGATCTTCAAAATCATCCAGTCCAACCCCAACCCATTCCCATCACTGCCCTCTCATAGAATCATAAGGGTTGGAAAAGACCTCCATGATCACCAGATCCCACTGTTGACTCATCCCCACCATGCCCAATGCCCATGTCCCTGTCTCAAGGACCTTGCACTCTTTGGACCCTCTGTAGAGCCCTCCTTTGTCCCCAACATCTCCAGCTGTTTGCACAACCCTGGGAGCAGAATGTTGAGCTCAGAGGGAATGAAGGTGAGCTTTCCCTTTGCATTTGGTCACCCTCTGGCAGCCGTGGAGAGGTCTTTGCTCTTCATGTGACTTTTTAGGACGAAAAGAATAGAAGTGAATGCACAGCTTGGGGCAGCTCCCGGCAGATGGTTCTCCCTGCTGGAGCAGATAGAGAGATTGTCCCCATGTTTGTGAGCTGCTGGGAATTAACACCATTAATTTACAGCAAGGCCTTCGCATTAATCCTCCCTGTTAATTCCTTATCTCTGCTCCAACATATTGGCTTTCAGAGCCCTCATCTGGGAAGCTCATCTGCTGTTTGTCTGGAAGTTGCCTTTATGTATGTCCTTTGCTTATGTGCTGCAAAGCAAAGGCATGAGCAGAACGAAGGCTCAGCATGGGGGAGAAGCAGCTCCAGGCTGGAGGTCTGCAGCTGGTGGGTGTCAATGTCCCTTCAGCATGTCTCTGCTCAAGTACCAAGAGTTTGGCCTCAGGGGAATCTGCTGGCCTTGTTCCTTGCCTGTAATTCAGAAAAATGCATCCGAACCATTGAAAGCAATAACAATAATAGAGAAGCATCTTTACTACCGAAACAGAAAGGACACTACAGTTTCAACCACAGTAAAAAAACAAATTAACACTTAGTGACCTCCCAGACGTTTTTCATGCTTGTTTCAGAAGGAGCCATGGCAGAAAGCTTCGGGGAAAGGAACTGAGGCTGTTTCCTTGGGACATGCATGCAACCACTGATGCTTCGACCCAACTTCTTTACATCCAATCCACCACATAAGATAACTGGAAGGATAAACCCTGAAAGCACTCATTCTGCCTTTTTATAAGGGAAATCTTTGGAAGACCTCACCAATCCTGAATTGTTAATCCTGCACAGGATTTTCCATGGGATCACACAACGGCTTGGGTTGGAAGGGACTTCAAAGATCGTCCAGTTCCAACACCACTGCTGCAGGGTTGCCAAAATCCTGCCCAAAACTTTGGGGAGATTCAAAGCTATGCCATTTTCTATGGGTGATATTTTGTTGTTCCCCTCCTTATGCAGCAGGCTTCCCCTTCTCCTTCCAGATTTCCCCGTGGTCCTGCTGAGGAACCTTCGTCACCCCGTCTACCTGCTGGTGGTGTTGGCTCAGGTCAACCTCTCGGCCATGGTTGCTGGCTTAGCCACCTTCATGGGGAAGTTTCTGGAGAGACAGTTCTCCCTCACAGCCTCCTTTGCCAACATGATCATTGGTAAGTGTTGCTGTTGTGCGTGGGGACTTGCCAGCTTCTGAGCTCCTCTTTGGAAACCAAGGAGAGGAGAATAACTCATTGCAAGAACAGAGCTAGGAACCATCAGGCTTGATTTGTGCACATTTCTATGGTAGGGATTGCTTTACACAGACCATTAGTGAAGGTTCTCTTAACAAGCATGCATGAAATAAAATGAAAAATGGCAAAAATACTCATGTGCATTGTAAAGACACTTTGCAGCAAGAAAGCAGCCCAGCCGGTGTGCTCATCTTCTCTTAATCTTCAAAATGTTTACTGTAGTTAGACTAATTGCTCATAAAAGTTGGGCTAATTTCTTGCTGCTGGTATTGTTATGAAGGAAACAGATATTACAGGCAGGATATGTTCTCACGAGACAAAACTGCTTTTACTTTTAATATCCAGAACGTCTAGTCTCAGGCTGGGACCTGCCTGTGTCATGGTAACCAAGATATGAAGAATAAGGCTTGAAATCAACCAGAGCACCCAGGGATCTAGATAATAATCAGGGGGATCTTTTGAAATGTAATTCTAAGCAATGTGCATCCTCAGAGTAAGGATCTTTAAAAAATAAATCAGATGAAAGTAAGCAGATAGGAGGAAGGTTAAATGCTGAAATGACGGTGTTCTCCACAGATGTGCCCTACTGGGTCGTGCCCAGCCTTGATTTACTCTTGGCATTAAAGATGTGTGTGTATTTCTCATGTGGATTTATCCACCTTTCACTCCTGGCTGCTGAATGTTGCTTCTCCTTTTTCTGTTAGAACAGAAAGCTCTCTGTAGCCGGAAATCCTTTCCTTCCTCGGGTATTTATGGGGTATTTATGGGCTGAAGGTAACCTCCCTGTTGATCCTTTGATGAATTAAACACACTGCACTTCTTCAGTATCCCTTTATAGGTTGGGATTTTCAAAACCCCAAGTCTGTCGTGGAAGCATTTACAGTTTTGTAATGATGACAGCAGAAACGGACACCCTGTTACATCAGTGGCTCATTATGCAGAAAATAAATATCCTAGAATCCTAGAATCACAGAATTGTAAAAGTTGGAAAAATCCTCCAAGGTCACCAAGTCCAACCCCAACCATCCCCACCATGACCACTTATAGAATCATGGAATAATGAAGGTTGGAAAAGACCTCCAAAGTCTCCAAATCCAACCCCATCGATCCCCACCATGACCACAAAACCCATTGGTTTGGAGGTCAGACACCAAGCTGTGGGATCTGCCTTTCCCCAGGTTCTGTGAACATCCCGGGGGCGATGGTTGGCATCGTGGTCGGCGGTGCCATCCTGAAGAGGTTCCAGATGTCCCTGAAGCAGTGCAGCGCCATGTGTGTCCTCGGCATGCTGCTCTGCCTGATCCTTGCCTTCCCCCTCGTCTTCCTTGGCTGCCCCACACAGAAGGTTGCCGGCGTCACCTACAGAGAGAGGTGTGCAGCTGAGCGGGATGGGGGGCTCACTGGGGTCACGTTTTGGGGCTGGGCTGGGACTTGAGCAGAACACTCAAAATTGTGTTTGTTTCCTTAAAACAAGGCAAGGGATTCATGCTTTTGCGAATAAACTCTGAGTCTACCGCGTCCTTACTCACGCCAGCTTCATTGACTGGTTGTGAAACTTGAGAGAACGCGTTGTGTTGTTTTTTTTTTTTTTGGCACAAAGTGTACAAGATTAAAATTTCGTCTTGGAAAGCACAACGCGTTGCTCACTGGGCTCATAACATGGCTAGGGACCAGACCTGGGAGCACTATGACTCCTTGCCCGTGCAGTCTTCCCCAAATCCTCCACCCCAAATTCTGCATGCTGATCCATTCACATTCTTGTGGTCACAGCGGGCCCCATAGTGGTTTCTGTGGGTCACAAAGGTCCAAGATCCCACATTTAGGGCTGGGAAGACAAAATGACAGAATTGGGCAACATGTTGGACCGTTGGTGAATGCTACTCCCAGGCTCTAGGGGTTTATCATGGAATCTCAATGGATCTCTATGGAATCTCTATGGAGGTTCAGCATTAAGCAACTAGTGTTTCATTCATAACCCTATAAAAACGGGTATATTTATATATATAAAATATTATTATATTTTCTGTATAAGATGCATATTAATTATGCTCAATGCCATACATCAATATTTCCTTTCTATTGTAGCTCTGAGTTTGGACACTACTCCTCAGAGTGCAGCATCCAATGTAACTGCCCCAAGAAAGCCTACAACCCCATCTGTGGCTCTGATGGCATCGAGTACATCTCTCCCTGTTACGCCGGCTGCAGTACTGTCAGTATTGCCAACAACTCAGTCCTGGTGAGTCATTCCCACCACAATCACATCCTGGTTTGGGACAGCTCATGAGAAATGGCCGACGCAGTGCTCAGGTTGGGTCAATGGGTTCTCCAACGTTCATTGGCCCCATGCATGGCATGTGGTCACAGAGTGGCCAACACAACCCACGCTGGTACAGGTTCTTGGCCGAGGCAGCAGGCAGAATCCTTTTTGATACCCATCTTTTTAGGATATGTCCTCACCCCTCCGCTGCTCCACCCCAGAGACCACTGCTTCTGCAGCACAGACCCCATCTACAATATCTCCCTCACCATCCAGGAGCTTCAGTGGACACCTTCCATGGACGACACAAAACCCTTCTATTTTCCCTTCACCCCAAGCTGTGGCCAGTGAGGTCACCTCTCTTAGCTGTGTTCCCTGTGGTGGCACAGGAGGACGTGCAGTGAGGGCAGGGCTAAATAAACACCTTTGTCACCCTGTGTGACACCTCTTGTACTTAAGGGATGCTTTCACCATGGGGTGAACCAGCCCACCCTCACTGGGCTCCTCCAGTGAATAAATAACCAGGAAATATTTGCCAGTTCTAAGACCTATCTGGAAAAAAATTAGCAATCCATAGAGGGTAAGTGCTTTTCCTTCGTGTTCTTGGCGCAGGATGTATTTGCAGCATGCAACTGGCTGGGGACTTTTTAGCAGCACTTTGTTAATTAACAGCACTCCATTTTAATAACAATTACATTTCCTGCCAGAGCTTGGTCCCAGATGTGTTCTTCTGCACGCCTGTGCCTGCCTTTTGTGCAGCAGATCCTTGTCAGCTGCTTTTTCCTCCTCAAAGACACCTCCAGCCCTTTGACATGCTCTGTTCCTGAACGTCACCTGGTCCTGCAGTCACTAAACATGTTATTATCTATGTATTATCTATATATTATTGTATATAGCTACACACTACAGTAAAATAGGGACTCCCTTTACAGTGCCATGCAAACACTCCTTATCAAAGCCAGCAGTACTCCTTCCTTTCGTGCTTGCATCCCTTGCCAAATCTTTTTTTCCAAGTATCAGTGCACCATGAACATCTCCTGGTTGGACTCCAGGGATTCCTGCAGCCCATTCCTCAGCCTCTGGTGCATCCACCTCTTCAACCTGCTGTGTGTGATCTGCTGGCTAGCTGAGGTCTGGCTCTGCCCCATCATCCAGACCATTAATGCTCGAGACCCAGGGCTATGGCTGTCTCCGTGGCATTGCGTCATGGTGCATGGCCATGCGTGACAGTGGGAATGTTCCACTGCTCTCAGCTGCACTGTACCTGAGCTGGTCAATGTGCACCCCAAAATTTGGGTGACTGGAGGGTCTGATAAGGGTGAACTAAGAGAGAAACATGCGCCACTGATGGGAGCCTCTCAAGAAACTAGTTGCCAGATGCTTCTGTTGGGCACGGCTGAGATACCACTCTGACAACACCTTCCTGCCCCCAGATCACATCCTGCTGTGGGGATGCTCATGGATTTCCTCCTCATCCCATTTCTCTGGTGGTTCTCACAGCAGACAGGGCAGCTCTGCACTGCAGACCCCGTGGCACCACATCACAGACAGTGTGTCTCATAGGGACGGCCCACCCGCAGCTTTGTGGCTTGCCTCCACTGCTCGGAGGTTTTGCAGATGGGGTCACACTGCCGTGATGTCCTCTGAGGTTTTGGGTGAGAGGGGCACATCGTGGCTCCAGGATTCCACCACAGGCATCTCCAACCCTCCATTTCCTCTTGGCTTTACGCAAGTGCCCTGAATGTTGTGACTCTGGAAGAAGTGTTATATAGATCATGAGAGCTTTAATGTATCCCGCTGCACTTTTTTTTATCAGCCTTGACCCAAATAAATCTCAGCTATCACAGGCATTTATCTATGGAAGGGCTGAGCCGTCCTTTGGAGACTCACATCTCCCTTGTTGAGTGCAGAAGGAGCCTGCTTTGGTTCGGTTCATTTCAGATGGCTGAAGAAGATAAATCTCAGCCTTAATTTGAGCTATTAAGGCCCCTTTCTTGGGGGTGGGAGGAGGGGATATGAACTCTTTCATCCCCAGTCTCCTCCCCCTCCCCTGGAGGCTAGTGCCAAAATGCACAACACAGGCCAGCAAACTCACATTGGGTCTGAATGTTTTATCAGCTGTGGGTGAGACATTTCCATGCCAAGAATTCAGATTTATGCACGATGCCAAGGCGTTCAGCTGAGAAATGATGACATTCAAATAACGATGACATCCAAAACATGTGCAGAAGCATCTTTGGTGCACAGCAAGCGTGAAATAGGGGGCAGGGGGGCATTGCTGAAGCCCATGTGAACAAGACAAGGATGTGTCTGGGTTGGGAGCACAAACAGGTGCTTCTGGAAGCACAGATAAGGACCAAAGTTACTGCTGTGGTTCTTCCCCATCAGCTGTACATGCTCATGAATGTGACATCCCAGTGATGCCCATGGGACCTGGTGAGATGGGAACCTCCTTCCAGCGGTGGCCGTATGTTGGAAGCTGGGTGTGGAGATGGAGAGCTGATGTGGGGATGGAGAGCTGATGTGGGGACGGAGAGCTGATGTGGGGACGGAGAGCTGATGTGGGGACGGAGAGCTGATGTGGGGATGGAGAGCTGATGTGGGGATGGAGAGTTGATGTGGGGATGGAGTGCTGAAGATGAGGATGGAGAGCTGATGTGGGGATGGAGAGCATGTATCCTCACACACTCCTGTTGCCCTCTGTTGAATTCACTGTACTTCTTTATTTTTTCCTCCTGCTCCCTGAAGTGTTGAGTGCTAATTACTGCTAATTATTTACAGTCAAAATCCAAACACCCTCCCCTTCCCTACATCAGCTGGCAGCTATCCCTGGCATCCCCACTGCCTTCCTCAACCCAGCAGCTTTTCTCTCCTCTTTGCAGAACTACACCAATTGCATCTGCATCTCAGAAAATGGGCTCGTGGGCTCTGCCAAGCCCGGTACCTGTGGCACCAGCTGCTCACATCTGCTCCTGCCCTTCGTGGTGCTCTCCTGCCTGGCAGGAATCCTCGCCAGCACATCCCACACGCCGTCCTTCATGCTCATCCTCCGGTGAGCAGGGCAGGGGGTCCCAGGTTGGCTGCAAGCGCTCCTCTAAGCTGCATGGAGAAGCTGCATTTGGAAAAGCAAGGGGTTCTTGAAGAGGGGAGGAAGGCTGAAGGGTTGGTTCACAGAACCGTAGAACCATTCAGGTTGGAAAAGACCTCTCGGATCCCCAAGTCCAACCCCAACCCATCCCACCGCGCCTGCTCAGCACATCCTTCAGTGCCACATTTCTCAGCACCCCCATGTTTGCCCTCAGCACCCCCTTCCTATGCTCAGATCTTCCTCCTCTGGCCCACCAGCCTTCCTGCTCCTTCTCCTCATCCACAGCCCATACCTCAGTGACAAGCTACACCATTGATTTATCGCTTTTTAATGCAGCCCCCTATTAAGCCAGGAGGTTTAATTGGATATCATCTATAACTCATAACTTTCAGCCCATTTCCGTGGTTAATACACTCAGAAAAGCTGCTTTTTATGGAAGAGCTGTGGTTAAAACCTATTTTTACCTCGACCCCCCAGGCAATATGAAATCACTGCTCAGGCCAGGAGTGAGCCCAGCCTGTTCCAAACAGAGAGGAGAAGGTGTGCTGACCCCAGGTCCCCTCAGCTGTGACCCTGGCCATAACCACAAGGTTTATTTCAGAAATCCGGGGTGCCACCAAAATACACCCTGGGACAGCACATTGCAAAGAGAGCCACTTCCCCAGTGGTGAAATCACTTCTTCAGTTGCAGAAAGCAGCCTTTGTCCTGCTTGTGTTTGGCAGAGCTATATTGGCTTCTGTTGGTGTTTTACTCATACCAACTCTGTTTCCTGGCCACGAAAAAGCTGTGGTGAGCTCAGAGCCCCAGCGAATGAAACAGCATCCTTTCTGCTGACCTACAAGGGAACTGTGTGGGGCCTTGGTGGTTTGATGGAAGGATGAGTTTTTGGGTGCGGGCACTGCAAGGTTTTGTGATGCTGGGGAGGGAAATACCCATCCTTGCACAACTGCAAGAGGTCACACTTTCCATCTCGTGTTGCAGGAGCATCCAACCTGAAGACAAATCGTTTGCAGTTGGGATACAGTTCATGCTGCTGAGAGTTTTAGGTAAGTTGAAATTTGGTGAGATGCTGTCCTGGAAAATTGTATTAACTGGTAGGAATCTGCACGGATTCCTGAGCAGCCCCAGGGCTGTGCAAATGCTCTTTGATCAGTTACACTCCATTCTAAGGGAGGTGAAGAAGCTGCTTTGTAGGCTGTGAGTGGTGGGAGGTGAAGAGTCATCCCCATGGGGTGCAACTGCATGGTTAAACGAAAGAGGGAATGGGCTCAGATCCAGGAGGACTGCTGTTGGCTGTGCTTGTCTCTGGAGTATTAGAGTGGCTGTGTGTCTCATGCCCTGGTCCCAGCAGTTATTTTTCTCATGGTGGGAATTGATTTTCACCTGGTGGTCATGAGCGTGGACACACAAAGGGATTCAGCCATGGGAAGGAGCGTTGCTGAGCAGTTCAGGAAGGAGCGAGCAATGGGATGAGCAATGGCCCCTTGTCAGAGAGCAATGAGAAAGAGGGATCTTCTTGCATCACAGGGGTTGCAAACCCAGCCAGCCTTGGGTGTGCTGCACAGACCAATCCTTCATGGGCCACAGGGAGGAAGACCAGACCCAGCTGCTTTCCATCCTCTTAGCACAGTGGAGAGCACCCAGGGCTGGGTCTGTCCCAGAGGTGCTCCCATGACGTAATGATACCCCTCTGCATGCAGCGTGGATGCCAGGACCTGTTCTGTACGGCAGTGCCATCGACACCACCTGCATCCTCTGGGAGAATAAATGTGACAGGAAAGCATCCTGCAGATACTACGACAACAACCTCTTCAGGCAGAGGTAGGGATGGTGGTAAGGATAGGGGATGGGGGGAACTTGGCCATATCCACCATGGGAATGCCCTTAATAATATGCTCTTTTGGCCAGCCCTGCAGTGACCAAGCAGTTGGAATTGATGCTCAGTTGGACCCTTCCTCCTCCTCTCCTCTCCTCTCCTCTCCTCTCCTCTCCTCTCCTCTCCTCTCCTCTCCTCTCCTCTCCTCTCCTCTCCTCTCCTCTCCTCTCCTCTCCTCTCCTCTCCTCTCTCTCCTCTCCTCTTCTCTTCTCTTCTCTTCTCTTTTTTCCCCTCCCCTCCCTTCCACTCCCCTCCCCTCCCCCCCTCATTTATTGTGTTCCCACACCACAGGTATCTCGGCCTCCAGTTTTTCTTTGAGGTGGGTGCTTTCCTGTGCTTTGTGATGGTGTATGTGATCCTCAGACGGCAGGAGAAGGATGCTAGCAATGTAGCAGAGACCACAACAGACCCAGAGAAGAAGAAGTTGGCAGAAAACACCAGAAAGAGTCCAGAATCCAACGTCTGATGCCAAAAAAATGTGAATTGCAGTCCACATCCAGGGAGGTGAAGCCACGTGAATCAGCCTGAGTCAAACTGTGAAGGATGGATGCTTGGAGTCACAGACGATGGGACTGCTTCCCAATTCCTCCTGCACTGCCTCAGGAGCCTTCCCATGCATCCTCCTACACCTGTCTCCACCTGAATGATGCACAAACGTTACCCTTTGGACACTGCAATCTTCTTCATTTCTATCCTCCAAAGCATTTGTTCCTGCTGACAGCCTCCACGATGCCAGCACTGACCACCAGCCATATACCTGACGGGTGTTTTTTTTAAATGTTTTGTAATAAATGGTTTTTAAGAAGTGGTTTTGTACTGAACCTATGTATCCTCATGAGTGACAGCCTCTCCTTGCCTCTCAGTTGCCAACTGCTCTTGTTCCCTTTGCTCTCATAGTGTAAGAGGGGCAGGGGTTGGGGTGCTTGGAGGGAGGGCACTAAGGGTGGGCTCCAAAAAGAACCTCTGTCCATCCCAGGAGAGAAAACCCAGTAGCTGCAGGCTTGTAGCACTTCAGCAGCACGGCCACATTTTGCAGTAATAGCCATAATTCTTATTTTTGTCCATACTTAGAATCATAGAATCATGGAATTGCTCAGGTTGGAAAAGACCTTAAAGATCATCCAGTCCAACCCAACTACTTGACACGAGACCTCACTGAGACACGTCAGCATTAAGGCTCACTCCCATCTTCCAGTTGGAAAAAGGCAGAAACTTTTCCCAAGGTTGCAGAACTGCAAGGGGAGCTCAGCCCTTCTGCAGATTGGGCAGAGCTTGTGGCTAATGCATTTGAGCACAGAGGCAGGCAGACTCAAAGGGGCTGGTGTCAAGCACAGCTGTAGTTATGGGGTGAAGGTCGAGTCTGGCATTATTTTGGTGCCATGGCCTCAATTTACTGCATTCTTTCCATCTCAGGTCTCCTTCCCACCCAAGTGCAAATTGAGCTGCTGCTACAGACCATTAAGTAACTTGTAATTTTTGGCTCCAGCATGAAATTCAGTAGCGAAACCATAACTTCAATGTTCAGCCTCAAAACCTTTGCAGCTCAGCCAAAGAATGCAGACGAAAAAAATAAATACACAGTGGAGAAAAGGAGAAGGAGCGGATGTTAGCTGTGCTAGAGGGTAGGCTTAGGTTAGATTTCCTGCCCTGCACAGCCTCCCCAGGGTACTTTCCAACCCATAACAACACCCTTGTTTCATGCAGCTGATGGTTGCAATGTGCTTTGCCAGGAATAGCCCAGGATGGTTGGGAGAACCACCTGGGACTTGGGTGGCACCTCCCATCCCTCTGACCTCTGAACCAGATCACTGCATGGATGTTTTCACATCACATAGAGATTCGTCTCAGGCAACACACAACCTGGAACAACCCAAATTTTGGGGTTTTTTTCCAACCATACATCCGAGGAGGGTGTACATAATCATCCAAGGCAATTGCAAACAGCACATCTTGGCTTTGCAGTCAGTTGTTGACCCATTATTATTCCTGTTTTTCTGCAATAATTTCCATTAATTGGGGATGGAGATTTTATAAAAATAAATAAAACTTTTTTTTTTTTTTTTTTTTTTTTTTTTTCTTATCTCTTCTGTGCTCCTTAAGAAATGTGTAGAGAGGGGCTGAGTTGCAAAGGGAGATAAAGGAAAAGCAGTTTGGAAAGGTTTGATCCTGCCACCAGCAGGAAACAGGGTGCTCAGCTGGGGGACAGCTTCCCCCATCCCCCATTGATCAGGGGACCAATGGCACCTTTGGGTACAGAATGGGACCAAAGCTCACCTTCAAGGGAGGGCTGAGGGGGGCTGAGGGGATCTGCACAATGCTCAGCAGAGATGCACATCTGAAGGAAAGAGGAAGGAATTTCAAGTTTTCTGAGGTCTTTTGGTTTGCTCAAAGCAAGGTGAGGGCCCTGAGAGATAACCCAGCCCATCCCACCATGTGCAGGCTAGGACCACTTGTGTCTGGGCTAACATTCTTCCCAGGGATGGAGACCAGCACCTCAAACTGGGCTCACAAAGGTCCATACTGGGAGCTGCTTGACAGAATAGAGTTAACATCATGGATGTGTGAAGCAGATGTCTTCCTAGAAAACCATAGCATCCCTCTCTTTTGATCCAGTTCAAACCAGTTCACCAGTGAATGAAGTCCTTGCTTCTGGAAGAAAAACTCAGTCTCCACCTTCACGTCCACATCCACCTCCACCTCCACCTCCACCTTCACCTCCATCTCCATGTCCACCTCCATGTCTTCCTCCACGTCCACGTCCACCTCCATCTCCACGTCCATGTCCTCCTCCACATCCACCTCCACGTCCACCTCCACCTCCACCTCCATGTCCACCTCCATATTCTCCTCCATGTCCTCCTCCACATCCACCTCCACGTCCACCTCCACCTCCATGTCCACCTCCATATCCTCCTCCATGTCCTCCTCCATATCCTCCTCCACCTCCGCCTCCATGTCCACCTCCACCTCCATCTCCACCTCCATCTCCACCTCCATGTCCTCCTCCATGTCCTCCTCCATGTCCACCTCCGCTTCCACGTCCACGTCCACGTCCACCTCCACCTCCATGTCCTCCTCCACCTCCACCTCCATGTCCTCCTCCACCTCCACCTTCATCTCCATTTCCACCTCCATGTCCACCTCCACCTCCACCTCCACCTCCACCTCCACCTCAGTGTCCTCCTCCATGTCCACCTCCATCTCCATGAGGGTTTTCTATGAGATGTCCATAGCGGACAGCAGCCCCTTCCCAGTCAATGGCCCATCTGCTGTTGTAGTTTTCAGCCCACGGCTGTTCACTGTTGGTTCTTACCTTTGCAGGCTGGAGGAGAAAAGCATCACCAGAGGTTGATAAAGATGCACTGAACCTAATTCACCAAAATTTGTCCGAGAACGGAAGGATCCACAGCATTTAAGGTTCTGAGAGCTACTTAATAGCTAAGGGTGGTGCTCGTTCTTCTGGAAAAGAGCAAAGCTGAAGCTTTTAGATAACCAAGCATTGCTTCGGTCTATTTATCTCTGCAGTGTTTTTGGCTGCCTTTCTGCAGCAATTAAAGCCCAAGGGCTTTCTTCTGCCTGTCTGCTGTTGTTAGAGGAGCAGGTTTTCCATGACAAGGAATATGGACGGTCCCATGTGAGTTTGGTGACTGCTTGGGGTGAGCTGACAGAGAAGATCCAGTCCCAGAGCTGGGGAAGAGGAAGGCAAAGGAGATACACACATATGTGAAAGGTAGGAATGCTCAGTGAAGGACATCCTGCTAAGTTTTCTATAGGATATTGAGGCTGATCAAACAGATGCTGAATCTCCATCAATTAACCCCACAGTTCAAAAAGGTTGGGTTCCTGGAGGACCTTAGAAAGGGAAAAATGAGAAATCAAAGAATCTCAGCCCTGACCACCAGAAAGATGGTGAAGGAGTTATTAATCCGCCTACAAGCACCAGGAGGAAAATGTTATGGATGGAATTTCTCCCAGGCCCACCTGGGGAGGCTGCACCACAGCTTGACTGCAGGAAGGATGGGAAGGATGCGGGTTATGCACCCAAAATATTCTCATTAACTAATTATTAGCCATAAAAAATTACTGTGTAGAGTGAAAATAAGGGGAAAGGGCAGGCATAATTGGAAAGCTTCACTTCCAGGGGATATGGGCAGTTCACTGTCTGCCCATAAGGATTTATACAGCAGAATCTCACAAGGGTCTGCCCCGTCTCAGGCACTAATCAATATTTTAATTAATGACTTGGGTGATGAGACAAAGCAGAGCTAATAAAACTGCTGCCTGAGGTCAGCGGGGCTGCAGCTGGCAGGATTAGCATTCAAATCTTTCACAGCAAATTGGAGAAACGGCCCCAGATCGATGCGCTGGGATTCAACACAGAGAGCAAATGGAGCGAGGAGGGCTGAGCTGCAGGAATCACCAGCTGGGGAATAGGAATGTTCATGGCTATGAGTGCTGGAGCAGACTGGTGAGCCCTGGGACACATGAGTGGGATGATCTAGGAACAGGAGATGCTGTACCAGAATCACCACATCACCAAATGGAGGATGTTGGATGGGACATCTGGGGGTCCAAACCCATCAGACCCATCTGTCTAATCCAAAGCCAAGCCAAGCTGACTGCAGAGGCAATATTTTTTCCTTAGACTGTGACACTCATGAGCCTGTGGAGCTCCTTCCATCCCGTTGTTCCCAGGCTCTGCTCCAGGCATGGGCTGGTAGTGGAGAGGAGCAGCAGAACAGAGTGGACATTATTTAGAGGTGTTAATCATAGAATGATAGACCAGCCTGGGTTGCAAAGGAGCACAGTGCTCACCCAGTTCCAACCCCCTGCTGTGTGCAGGTCGCCAACCAGCAGCCCAGGCTGCCCAGAGCCACATCCAGCCTGGCCTTGAATGCCTGCAGGGATGGGGCATCCACAGCCTCCTTGGGCAACCTGTTCCACTGCCTCACCACCCTTGGAACAGGCTGCCCGAGGAGGTTAAACAGAGGTAAGATTCGTATATCTAGAGGGAGCATCCAGAATTGCAGCAGACATGCTTGCAAATGTAGCAGGGGAAGAAAAAGCTCCCATTAGATGGAAGCATCTGTCAGATGGAGAGCAGCAGATCTTGCTTGGGGGCTTTCCGCTGTGGTCCAGCATCCCAGCCTGGTTATGAAGCTGTGCTGTGATTCGATCCGGCAGCACCTGTGTCCCAACAGCACGTGTCTTGTGGCTTGTTCCACAGCTGGCAGCATGAAAGGAAGCCAGCCCTGACACGGAAATGTGTTAGAGAAATTCACACTGGTGCTGGAGATCGCTGTGCTGTGCAGCAAAGTGTGAAAGTCAAGCCTCACTATGTGGGATTTCATCACACATCTGGGAACAGAGCCTGGGGGTCTGCAGGCAGATGGAGCCTAGGCTTCTATCCAGGCTTCCAACTTCAGCATGTCCAAATGTGTGAGAGCAGATTGCAATAGCACAGTCCTTGTGGTGTTTCACTGAACAGAAAGCATCCGTGGACAACATGAACACTTACAGGTAGATTCTCTGCCCGTAGCAGGTGGAGAATCACTGAGTCACACCTCTGTGGTCTGATCTGATGCTGCTTTCTGGGTCTTGTGCTGAGGTCTGATGCAGAAATATTGCAAAGAAAGGCTTATCTGCCTTTTCCATCCTGCCAAATGAGATGAGGAGTGAGAGCCAATGGATTCGTGGCTTCAGGAAGGATCTGAGCTGCTCCTGTTGTGCCCAGCTGATGCAGAGTGACATCTTCCCAAGCAAACTGCAGTGGTACAAAGACCCTGAGTAAGCTCAAGGGATGAGCAGAGCAGGGCCAGCACCACTCTGGACAAGAGATCATCAGGAAATACTGCTGATTGCTGATGGCTGACATTGCTCTTAGGTTTGACCTATGACTCACCAACCACTGGGGTGATGACCCATCTTAGGGTAGCAAGCAGAGGTTAAGTGACAGCTGTGCCTTCTAAAATGACGTTGAGAAGACAGCAGAAATTAAGAAAAAAGTATCTCCCATTCCATGAAACGCTGCCACGTGCTGGGGTGTGCTTTACACTGTATGCAGTAATTGCACCGTCAGACCAAGAAAATCACTCCTATCAGCTTCCTGCTCTGCGTGGCATTTGGATACCCTTTAAAGAGGAACTTGTGCTGCTCTCCTGTTGACTTGGGTCAGCAGCTCCTCTTAGAGCAGCACGGAGGGCCTGCCATTTACAGACCTGTAGTCATGCTGCTGAATCAGAAAATAGCTGCAGAAAAAGAGAATTAATGAGCTGTGCAATGAGGAACGACCTTCCCACCCGTGCTGTGCCCTCCCTCTCCCTTGGCTGAGGGCATGGCAGGACAGGAGGGCGAGCACACAATATGTAAGAAAATCATATGTAGGTATGAGTGCTGGGAGCAGAGTTACTGAACAGCTCTGTAGGTGATGCAGACAGCTTCTTCCACAAAAAGAAGCAGCACAGGTGTAAGGAATGAGAAAGTTTATTCTGAAGGTTGTGCAAATAGTCTTTAATTGTGTGCTGGTTTCTCGGTGGTCGTCTGGGGGTCGAGGTAGGAAGGCTGGCAGTCTTGGTGGCTCCTCAACTTCCATCCCGGTCTCAGCAGCGCTCGCTTACGGTGCTTCCTTCTGTTCTGGACGTGGTGCCTGTGGTATTTCTGCATTGGGCCCATCCATCCCTTTTAGGCTCTTGTTCCGTCCTGGTCTTCAGAATTCTGTTTCACACCATCCTTGTGGTTCCTGGAGGCGCTGATGTGTGCAGCACTGAAGGTGCTGGCAGGCTGTTGGGCTGTCCATCTGCAAGGCTGAGGGAGTGGAAGGAAGGAAGGAGCAGCCTCCTGCCCTGCTGCCCTGTGCTGCCCTCTCCTGCACAGCCCTGCTCACCGGGTTGCTGCTCTGCCAGCCATTTCCATGGCTGTGTGGGGCTGCCTGTGTCCCCAGGGCTGTCGTGGGGGCACGGAGACCAGATGGAGAGCTGAGGACAGGCGTGTGTCCTGCTCTGGTTCCATCGTGGTGCGGATGCCCATCTGCAAGGCAGAGGGAAGAGAAGAAAGGAAGAAGGGAGCAGCCTCCTGCCCTGCTGCCCTGTGCTGCCCTCCCCTGCACAGCACTGCTCACCGGGTTGCTGCTCTGAAAATGGTTTTCTTGGCCATTTGGGTCACCAATACCACGTTGACCCAAGCACTGCAGTCAGCAGGTCCAGTGCCAGCACCTGCAGTGGGGCCAGGACTCAGCAAAGCAGCACCAAATGTTGGGGTGAGGCCAGGGGGATTTCAGGAGCTTCCCTGGTGTTGTAGGAGCACGGCAGTCTCCAGTTTGGAGCTGACTTATCTTTTCTGATGGACACCATTTTGGTGGGCTGAGCTGAGGCCCTTTTGGTCATCTGGAGCCATTTGTGTTGGGCTGTCCATCTGCAAGGCAGAGGGGAAGTGCAAGAGGAGCAGCCTCCTGCCCTGCTGCCCTGTGCTGCCCTCCCCTGCACAGCCCTGCTCACCGGGTTGCTGTCCCCAGGGCTGTGTGGAAAGGGCCACTGCAATCAGCAGGTCCGGTGCCAGCACCTGCAGTGGGGTCAGGGCTCAGCAAAGCAGCAGCAAATGTTGGGGCAGGGCCAGGGGTCCTTGGGGAGCTGCCCGGGTCCTTGGGGAGCGAGGCGGGCTCCAGTTTGGGAGCGACTTCTGCGTGCTGTGGGTGAGCACAGGAGCGTCTCGCCGTCCTGCTGTGTCCCTGTCCCCGCGTGTGGCTGTGAGGCAGAGGAGGAGCAGCCCCATCCATCGCCATGGGCTGCTCCTGCCCGCCACAGCCCTGGCTCACTCGGCTACTCGGCGGCGATGTGTGGCTGGCACTGCCCTTCTGCTCAGCATTCCGGGCTGCTGTGACACCCAGCTGGCTCTGGAACGCAGCCCCCCCCACTCTTGTGCTCTTGTGACATGGCTGTGCCAGCTGCAGGCTGCTTCCTGGAGCTGGTGGCTGCCCCTGGCAACGTGGCCGTGCCATAGCAGGGCTGGTGCTGCCTGCCATGGGGCTGCTGCCTTCCGCCGTCCGTGTAATAAATGATCAGTTGTTCATCCCTAAATGTCTGATGGTGCTTTGCCCATGTCAGCATGCAGTTCACAGCCCGGTCTGTGAGAAGAGGAAGGCCATCTTTGGCATCCAGCTTTCCAATTTAATCGGGGGGCTTTAATTTAAGTAGCCAGGGAGGGGATCCTCAGTCCATCCCGCTTTGAGGCTGCTGATGGTAATGGATGCTGTGGGCCTGAGCTGGATCCTAGGGCAGTGAGCCAGCACCAAAGGTGCAGGATAAGAGAACTGCAGTAGGTAAATGTGCCTCAATGGGAGCCCAGCTCAAATGTCTGCTCATAACGCACAGAGCTTGGGGATGGAGCAACAAGTGTGGCAGGTGTGTGTGTGCCTCCAGGGCTCTGATGTCACTGGCATCACTGGGATGTGATGGGATGGCTGTCATGAGTGGAATGCAGGAATGGAGCAGGCTCCTGGCGGCCTTATAGCAGCCTTCCAGGACCTGAAGGGGACCTACAGAAAAGTGGGGCCGGGACTTTCTGTATGGGCAGGTAGAGGCAGGATGAGGAGAAATAACTGCCAAGTGGAGGAGGGTAGATTTAGAGTAGAGATTGGGAAGAAATTCTTTCCTGAGGGGGTGGTGAGACGCTGGCAGAAGTTGCCCAGCCGGGTTGTGGATGCCCCCTGCCTGGAAGCACTGAAGGCCAGGCTGGATGATGAGCTGCTGGAGAGGAGCTCTGCAGAGAGGGACCTGGGCGTCCTGGTGGACGACAGGTTGGCCATGAGTCAGCAGTGTGCCCTCGTGGCCAAAAAGGCCAATGGCATTCTGGGGTGCATTAAAAAGAGCGTGTCCAGCAGGTCGAGGGAGGTGATCCTCCCCCTCTGCTCTGCCCTGGTAAGGCCTCATCTGGAGTACTGTGTCCAGTTCTGGGCTCCCCGGTACAAAAAAGACAGGGATCTCTTGGAAAGAGTCCAGCGGAGGGCCACAAAGATGGTGAAGGGCCTGCAGCATCTCCCCTATGAAGAAAGGCTGAGTGAACTGGGTCTGTTTAGCCTTGAGAAAAGACGACTGAGAGGGGACCTGATCCAGGTTTATAAATATCTGAGGTGTGGCGGCCATAGCGGTGAGGCCAGTCTCTTTTCAGTGGTACGTGGAGACAGGACGAGGGGAAACGGACATAAGCTGCAGCACAGGAAGTTTCGCACGAATGTGCACAAGAACTTCTTCACGGTGAGGTGACGGAGCACTGGAACAGGCTGCCCAGGGAGGTTGTGGAGTCTCCTTCTCTGGAGATATTCAAGTCTCGCCTGGACGCCTACCTGTGCGACCTGGTGTAGGGAACCTGCTTTGGCAGGGGGTTGGTCTCGATGATCTCTAGAGGTCCCTTCCAACCCCTACAATTCTGTGATTCTGTGATTCTGTGGATGGGACTGTGAGCAACCTGGGCTGTGGGAGGTGTGCCAGCCTCCAGCAGGGGGTTGGGAGTGGGTGAGCTTCAAGGTCCCTTCCAACCCAAACCATCCTTTGATACCATGATATGCAGGTGCATAAGTAGAAAGAGATGATGACAATAAGGAAACCCCCCTGAGAGCTCACAGTGTGTGGATGTCACGGGATGGAAGAAGCACCGTGGCTATAACGAAAGACAAAGTTTATTTTGAAGGCTTTTAAATTAGTCTTTAATTCTGAGTTATCTTCTCAGTGGAAGTCTGGGGGTCGAGGTAGGAAGGCTGTCGGTCTTCATTGCTCTTAACTTTCATCCTTGGTCCAGTAATTCCAGTGCCAGCACCTGCAGTGGGGCCAGGGCTCAGCAAAGCGGTACCAAATGTTGGGGTGTGGGCAGGGGGATCTTGGGGAGCTGCCAGGGTCCTTTAGGCCTGAGAAAGGCCATCATTTGTGGCTGGCTTGTCTGTCCTGTAAGCGAGGAGACCATTCAGAGAGCTGAGGAGAGGCGTGTGTCCTGCTCTGGTTCCATGCTGGTCTGGATGCCCTGCTGCAAGGCGGAGGGGGAGGAAGAAAGGAGCAGCCTCCTGCCCTGCTTCCTTGTTGAACTCCATGCCACTGGCCCCAGCCCAGCAATCAGCCTGTGCAGGACCCTCTGTAGGCCCTTTCTAATCCCAGGCAGATGCACAGTTCCCCACCGTGGTGCCACCTGCAAACACAGCGAGGGTGCACTCAGTGCCCTCGTGCAGGTCCTCAACAAAGACCTGAACAGGACAGGGCCCAGCACTGAGCCCTGGGGAACAGCACTGGTGAGCGTCTGCCAGCTGGATGTGACTCCATTCACCTCCACTGTGTGGGCCCAGCCCTCAGCCAGTTCTTCACGCAGCCAAGAGCGCCCGTGTCCCAGCCATGGGCTGCTGCTTTGCTGGGAGAATTCTGCGGGAGGCGGTGCCAAAGGCTTTGCTGAAGTCGAGGCAGACTACGTCAGCAGCCTTTCCTCATCCTCCAGGTGGGTCAGTGGCTCACGGGAGGAGCTGAGGTTGCTGGAGGAGGACCTGCCTGTCACGAACCCATGCTGGCTGGGCCTGATCCCCCGCTTGTCCTGCCCGTGCCCTGTGAGCTTTTCCAGATGATCTGCTCCACAAGCTCAGTAGCTGGCACAGAGCTGACGGGCCTGTAGTTCCCGGATCCTCCTTCTGACTCTTCTTGGAGATGGGGTCACGCTGGCAAGCCCCCAGTCCTCTGGGAGCCCTGCAGCTGAGCAGGACTGCCGAGAGGTGATGGAAAGCGTCTGGGCTCCCACCTCCAGCAGCTCCCTCAGCAGCCTCGGGGGGATCCCACTGCACTCCTTTCCGCACACAGGGCACTGTGTTACCCCTTCCCACGAGGAATCGCTGCGTGTTTTCCTTGTTTCTCTGAGTGTCACTGCTAGTTTCAGTGCCTTTGGAGAGCTGTGCAAAGGAAGTGCTTGTGGCAATGCCAGAGCAGCCACCTGCTCCCATCCCGCAGCTGGCAAAATTCCTTTCTTGCTGAGGCTTTTGGGTGATTTGTGGGTTTGGAGGGGAGAAATCAGAAAGGCGGCCACAAAGGAGAGGAGAAGTTGTTCAGAACGACTTGTGTTTGTGGAAAGCTGTGGCATGAAAGCACGGGGAATGAAACCCAGAGCTGTTGAAGCAGGGGACTTTGGGTGGGCTGGGGCCCCGGGTGCATTAAGGTGCAACCGTGGCTGAGAGCTGAAGGTGCTGTGTGAGCTGGGGAAGCCCTGCAGTAAGAGGAGGGCTGCGCTTCAGTGCCTGTTTGGAGATGTCCTGCTCCATGAAGTCCATCAGGAGTGCCTTGAAAGTGAAACTTGGTGCCGTGAGCAGCTGTGTTAGCAGTGAGGTGTGATGGGGATGTCTTGTGACAGCGGTGGAGGCAGGGAAGGGCATTGCTGTGCTGTGCTGAGCGTTCCAGCATAGAGGTGCATGGAGATGCATTGATATGTAGAGACGACGACTGCAAGGAACCCCTCCCGCCCCCCAAATTTTGCAGTACGGATACCATGAGATGGAAGAAGCAGCACGGGTGTAAGGAATGAGAAAGTTTATTCTGAAGGTTGTGCAATTAGTCTTTAATTGCATGCTGGCTTCTCGGTGGTTGTCTGGGGGTCGAGGCAGGAAGGCTGGCAGTCTTGGTGGCTCCTCAACTTCCATCCCGGTCTCAGCAGCGCTCGCTTACGGTGCTTCCTTCTGTTCTGGACGTGGTGCCTGTGGTATTTCTGCATTGGGCCCATCCATCCCTTTTAGGCTCTTGTTGCGTCCTGGTCTTCAGAGTTCTGTTTCACACCATCCTTGTGGTTCCTGGAGGCGCTGATGTGTGCAGCACTGAAGGTGCTGGCAGGCTGTTGGGCTGTCCATCTGCAAGGCAGAGGGAGTGGAAGGAAGGAAGGAGCAGCCTCCTGCCCTGCTGCCCTGAGCTGCTCTCCCCTGCACAGCCCTGCTCACCGGGTTGCTGCTCTGTCAGCCATTTCCATGGCTGTGTGGGGCTCCCTGTGTCCCCAGGTCTGTGTGGAAAGGGCCACTGCAATCAGCAGGTCTGGTGCCAGCACCTGCACAGGGCACAGGGCTGAGCAAAGCAGCACCAAACATGGAGGTAGGGCAAGGGGTCCTTGGGCAGCTTCCATGGTCCTTTAGGAGCACAACAGGCTAGACATTGGGGCTGACTTACCTTCTTTGTAGGACAGCAGTTTGTAGGGCTGAGCTCCATCACTTTTGGGCATCTGGAGCCATTTGTGTTGGGCTGTCCATCTACAAGGCAGAGGGGAAGGAAGGAAGGAGCAGCCTCCTGCCCTGCTTCCCTGAGCTACCCCCTCCTGCACAGCCCTGCTCACCGGGTTGCTGCTCTGTCAGCCATTTCCATGGCTGTGTGGGGCTCCCTGTGTCCCCAGGTCTGTGTGGAAAGGGCCACTGCAATCAGCAGGTCTGGTGCCAGCACCTGCACAGGGCACAGGGCTGAGCAAAGCAGCACCAAACATGGAGGTAGGGCAAGGGGTCCTTGGGCAGCTTCCATGGTCCTTTAGGAGCACAACAGGCTAGACATTGGGGCTGACTTACCTTCTTTGTAGGACAGCAGTTTGTAGGGCTGAGCTCCATCACTTTTGGGCATCTGGAGCCATTTGTGTTGGGCTGTCCATCTACAAGGCAGAGGGGAAGGAAGGAAGGAGCAGCCTCCTGCCCTGCTTCCCTGAGCTGCCCCCTCCTGCACAGCCCTGCTCACCGGGTTGCTGCTCTGTCAGCCATTTCCATGGCTGTGTGGGGCTCCCTGTGTCCCCAGGTCTGTGTGGAAAGGGCCACTGCAATCAGCAGGTCTGGTGCCAGCACCTGCACAGGGCACAGGGCTGAGCAAAGCAGCACCAAACATGGAGGTAGGGCAAGGGGTCCTTGGGCAGCTTCCATGGTCCTTTAGGAGCACAACAGGCTAGACATTGGGGCTGACTTACCTTCTTTGTAGGACAGCAGTTTGTAGGGCTGAGCTCCATCACTTTTGGGCATCTGGAGCCATTTGTGTTGGGCTGTCCATCTACAAGGCAGAGGGGAAGGAAGGAAGGAGCAGCCTCCTGCCCTGCTGCCCTGTGCTGCCCTCTCCTGCACAGCCCTGCTCACCGGGTTGCTGCTCTGCCAGCCATTTCCATGGCTGTGTGGGGCTGCCTGTGTCCCCAGGGCTGTCGTGGGGGCACGGAGACCAGATGGAGAGCTGAGGACAGGCGTGTGTCCTGCTCTGGTTCCATCTTGGTGCGGATGCCCATCTGCAAGGCAGAGGGGAAGGAAGGAAGGAAGAAGGGAGAAGCCTCCTGCCCTGCTGCCCTGTGCTGCCCTCCCCTGCACAGCCCTGCTCACGGGGTTGCTGCTCTGAAAATGGTTTTCTTGGCCGTTTGGGTCACCAATGCCACGTTGACCCAAGCACTGCAGTCAGCAGGTCCAGTGCCAGCACCTGCAGTGGGGCCAGGACTCAGCAAAGCAGCACCAAATGTTGGGGTGAGGGTAGGGGGATTTCAGGAGCTTCCCTGGTGTTGTAGGAGCATGACAGGCTCCAGTTTGGAGCTGACTTATCTTTTCTGATGGACACCCTTTTGGTGGACTGAGCTGAGGCCCTTTTCATAATCTGGTGCCATTGGTGTTGGGCTGTCCATCTGCAAGGCAGAGGGGAAGGAATAAAAGGAGCAGCCTCCTGCCCTGCTGCCCTGTGCTGCCCTCCCCTGCACAGCCCTGCTTACCGGGTTGCTGTCCCCAGGGCTGTGTGGAAAGGGCCACTGCAATCAGCAGGTCCGGTGCCAGAACCTGCAGTTGGGTTAGGGCTCAGCAAAGCAGCAGCAAATGTTGGGGCAGGGCCAGGGGTCCTTGGGGAGCTGCCCGGGTGCTTGGGGAGCGAGGCGGGATCCAGTTTGGGAGCGACTTCTGTGTGCTGTGGGTGAGCACAGGAGCGTCTCGCCGTCCTGCTGTGTCCCTGTCCCCGCGTGTGGCTGTGAGGCAGAGGAGGAGCAGCCCCATCCATCGCCATGGGCTGCTCCTGCCCGCCACAGCCCTGGCTCACTCGGCTACTCGGCGGCGATGTGTGGCTGGCACTGCCCTTCTGCTCAGCATTCCGGGCTGCTGTGACACCCAGCTGGCTCTGGAACGCAGCCCCCCCCACTCTTGTGCTCTTGTGACATGGCTGTGCCAGCTGCAGGCTGCTTCCTGGAGCTGGTGGCTGCCCCTGGCAACATGGCTGTGCCATAGCAGGGCTGGTGCTGCCTGCCATGGGGCTGCTGCCTTCCGCCGTCCGTGTAATAAATGATCAGTTGTTCATCCCTAAATGTCTGATGGTGCTTTGCCCATGTCTGCATGCAGTTCCCAGCCCTTGCCTTTCTCCCATCTCCACCTGGAGCCCAACAGGAGGTGATGAGAGGCAGGAGGAGCAGTGCCCTACTGCACGGCTTTGGCCATGCATGCTCTCATGTTCCAATGTGGAGCATCTTCCTGTCTCCTGCCAGGCCACTGCAGCCCCTGCCCAACCTGCTGCACCCACTGCTGTAGGGCTGCCTGTGCTACAACTTGCCTGTCCCTTTCCAGATGCACAAAGTTTACATGCAGAAAGGCTGTGTGGGAGTCATCCTGGGAGAAGGTTATCACACTGGTTATTAAACCAGTGCACAGGAAAAGGTGTGATTGGTGTTAGTGGTCCAGCAGATCGTATACAGGCAGGTCTGTGCATTAAGTCAGTGTGAGGTGCTGAGGTTGGGGTGCTGGTGTGTGGTGGTGGTAATTGTGGTAATCCCAAACCAACAACCTGCTCCCATTCTTAGAATCACAGGATCGCAGAATGGCCTGGGTTGCAAAGGAGCACAGTGCTCACCCACTTCCAACCCCCTGCTGTGTGCAGGTCACCAACCAGCAGCCCAGGCTGCCCAGAGCCACATCCAGCCTGGCCTTGAATGCCTGCAGGGATGGGGCATCCACAGCCTCCTTGGGCAACCTGTTCCACTGCCTCACCACCCTCTGCATGAAAAACTTCCTCCTCACATCCAACCTAAGCCTCCCCTGGCTCACTTTAAAACCATTCCCCCTGTCCTATCACCACCCACCCCTGTAACCAGCCATTCCCCCTCCTATTTATATGCTTCCTTCAAGTATTGGAGGGCCACAGTGAGGTTTCATGGGTCTCCTTCAGCTTACAATACACTTTATAAGACAAAGGCTTGTTGGTGAATGTCTGAGAATAAAAATGGGAAGGGGAGAAAGATGATCACAAATGAGAAGAGAATATAATTACGATGCACAAATAAAAGGAGATGAACATGATAAGGAAAACCCCCAGAAGGTTCCTGAAAGAGATGTTACAAGAAGCAGACAAGCTTAATGAATCAAGAAGTCTGTTTGAAAGGTTATTTTAATTTTGAGATGCTCTGATCAGCTTCCAACAAAGATGAGGTGAGCGTAGAGCAGCTGCCTTTGTCCTTGAGAGCATCCGTGTGTGTGTAGGTCTGCGATTGGGTCTGTAGCTGGGATGTGCTGGGGAGCTGCCACTGTGCGTGCAGTGTGGATCCTCAGGCTGACTGTAGGAGTGCAGAGCAGTGCAGAACAGGGCAGGTGCTTTCCTCATGCTTCGGTGGGTGCCTTGGCCAGGTGCAGACCCGGGTTGTTGGGCAGAGGCTGCGGTGCTTTGGTTCTGTGTGTGTAGGTCTGCGATTGGGTCTGTAGCTGGGATGTGCTGGGGAGCTGCCACTGTGCGTGCAGTGTGGATCCTCAGGCTGACTGTAGGAGTGCAGAGCAGTGCAGAACAGGGCAGGTGCTTTCCTCATGCTTCGGTGGGTGCCTTGGCCAGGTGCAGACCCGGGTTGTTGGCCAGAGGCTGCGGTGCTTTGGTTCTGTGTGTGTCCAGATGTCTTTCTGCAAGGCAGAGGGGAAGGAAGGAAGGAGCAGCCTCCTGCCCTGCTGCCCTGTGCTGCTCTCCCCTGCACAGCCCTGCTCACCGGGTTGCTGCTCTGAAAATGGTTTCCTTGGCCATTTGGGTCACCAATGCCACGTTGACCCAAGCACTGCAGTCAGCAGGTCCAGTGCCAGCACCTGCAGTGGGGCCAGGACTCAACAGAGCAGCACCAGAAGTTGGGGTGAGGGCAGGGGGATTTCAGGACCTTCCCTGGTGTTGTAGGAATACGGCAGTATCCAGTTTGGAGCAGACTTATCTTTTCTGATGGACACCCTTTTGGTGGGCTGAGCTGAGGCCCTTTTCATCATCTGGGCTGTCCATCTGCAAGGCAGAGGGGAAGGAAGGAAGAAGGGAGCAGCCTCCTGCCCTGCTGCCCTGTGCTGCCCTCCCCTGCACAGCCCTGCTCACCGGGTTGCTGTCCCCAGGGCTGTGTGGAAAGGGCCACTGCAATCAGCAGGTCCGGTGCCAGCACCTGCAGTGGGGTCAGGGCTCAGCAAAGCAGCAGCAAATGTTGGGGCAGGGCCAGGGGTCCTTGGGGAGCTGCCCGGGTCCTTGGGGAGCGAGGTGACTCCAGTTTGGGAGCGACTTCTGCGTGCTGTGGGTGAGCACAGGAGCGTCTCGCCGTCCTGCTGTGTCCCTGTCCCCGCGTGTGGCTGTGAGGCAGAGGAGGAGCAGCCCCATCCATCGCCATGGGCTGCTCCTGCCCGCCACAGCCCTGGCTCACTCAGCTACTCGGCGGCGATGTGTGGCTGGCACTGCCCTTCTGCTCAGCATTCCGGGCTGCTGTGACACCCAGCTGGCTCTGGAACGCAGCCCCCCCCACTCTTGTGCTCTTGTGACATGGCTGTGCCAGCTGCAGGCTGCTTCCTGGAGCTGGTGGCTGCCCCTGGCAACGTGGCCGTGCCATAGCAGGGCTGGTGCTGCCTGCCATGGGGCTGCTGCCTTCTGCCGTCCGTGTAATAAATGATCAGTTGTTCATCCCTAAATTTCTGATGGTGCTTTGCCCATGTCAGCATGCAGTTCACAGCCCGGTCTGTGAGAAGAGGAAGGCCATCTTTGGCATCCAGCTTTCCAATTTAATCGGGGGCTTTAATTTAAGTAGCCAGGGAGGGGATCCTCAGTCCATCCCGCTTTGAGGCTGCTGATGGTAATGGATGCTGTGGGCCTGAGCTGGATCCCAGGGCAGTGAGCCAGCACCAAAGGTGCAGGATAAGAGAACTGCAGTAGGTAAATGTGCCTCAATGGGAGCCCAGCTCAAATGCCTGCTCATAACGCACAGAGCTTGGGGATGGAGCAACAAGTGTGGCAGGTGTGTGTGTGCCTCCAGGGCTCTGATGTCACTGGCATCACTGGGATGTGATGGGATGGCTGTCATGAGTGGAATGCAGGAATGGAGCAGGCTCCTGGCGGCCTTATAGCAGCCTTCCAGGACCTGAAGGGGACCTACAGAAAAGCGGGGCCGGGACTTTCTGTATGGGCAGGTAGAGGCAGGATGAGGAGAAATGACTGCCAAGTGGAGGAGGGTAGATTTAGAGTAGAGATTGGGAAGAAATTCTTTCCTGAGGGGGTGGTGAGACGCTGGCAGAAGTTGCCCAGCCGGGCTGTGGATGCCCCCTGCCTGGAAGCACTGAAGGCCAGGCTGGATGATGAGCTGCTGGAGAGGAGCTCTGCAGAGAGGGACCTGGGCGTCCTGGTGGACGACAGGTTGGCCGTGAGCCAGCAGTGTGCCCTCGTGGCCAAAAAGGCCAAAGGCATTCTGGGGTGCATTAAGAAGAGCGTGTCCAGCAGGTCGAGGGAGGTGATCCTCCCCCTCTGCTCTGCCCTGGTAAGGCCTCATCTGGAGTACTGTGTCCAGTTCTGGGCTCCCCGGTACAAAAAAGACAGGGATCTCTTGGAAAGAGTCCAGCGGAGGGCCACAAAGATGGTGAAGGGCCTGGAGCATCTCCCCTATGAAGAAAGGCTGAGTGAACTGGGTCTGTTTAGCCTTGAGAAAAGACGACTGAGAGGGGACCTGATCCAGGTTTATAAATATCTGAGGTGTGGCGGCCATAGCGGTGAGGCCAGTCTCTTTTCAGTGGTACGTGGAGACAGGACGAGGGGAAATGGACATCAGCTGCAGCAGAGGAAGTTTCGCACGAATGTGCGTAAGAACTTCTTCACGGTGAGGTGACGGAGCACTGGAACAGGCTGCCCAGGGAGGTTGTGGAGTCTACTTCTCTGGAGATATTCAAGTCTCGCCTGGACGCCTACCTGTGCGACCTGGTGTAGGGAACCTGCTTTGGCAGGGGGTTGGTCTCGATGATCTCTAGAGGTCCCTTCCAACCCCTACAATTCTGTGATTCTGTGATTCTGTGGATGGGGCTGTGAGCAACTTGGGCTGTGGGAGGTGTGCCAGCCTCCAGCAGGGGGTTGGGAGTGGGTGAGCTTCAAGGTCCCTTCCAACCCAAACCATCCTTTGATACCATGATATGCAGGTGCATAAGTAGAAAGAGATGATGACAATAAGGAAACCCCCCTGAGAGCTCACAGTGTGGATGTCACAGGATGGAAGAAGCACCGTGGCTATAACGAAAGACAAAGTTTATTTTGAAGGCTTTTAAATTAGTCTTTAATTCTGAGTTATCTTCTCAGTGGAAGTCTGGGGGTCGAGGTAGGAAGGCTGTCAGTCTTCATTGCTCTTAACTTTCATCCTTGGTCCAGTAATTCCAGTGCCAGCACCTGCAGTGGGGCCAGGGCTCAGCAAAGCGGTACCAAATGTTGGGGTGTGGGCAGGGGGATCTTGGGGAGTTGCCAGTGTCCTTTAGGCCTGAGAAAGGCCATCATTTGTGGCTGGCTTGTCTGTCCTGTAAGCGAGGAGACCATTCAGAGAGCTGAGGAGAGGCGTGTGTCCTGCTCTGGTTCCATGCTGGTCTGGATGCCCTGCTGCAAGGCGGAGGGGGAGAAGAAAGGAGCAGCCTCCTGCCCTGCTTCCTTGTTGAACTCCATGCCACTGGCCCCAGCCCAGCAATCAGCCTGTGCAGGACCCTCTGTAGGCCCTTTCTAATCCCAGGCAGATGCACAGTTCCCCACCGTGGTGCCACCTGCAAACACAGCGAGGGTGCACTCAGTGCCCTCGTGCAGGTCCTCAACAAAGACCTGAACAGGACAGGGCCCAGCACCGAGCCCTGGGGAACAGCACTGGTGAGCGTCTGCCAGCTGGATGTGACTCCATTCACCTCCACTGTGTGGGCCCAGCCCTCAGCCAGTTCTTCACGCAGCCAAGAGCGCCCGTGTCCCAGCCACGGGCTGCTGCTTTGCTGGGAGAATTCTGCGGGAGGCGGTGCCAAAGGCTTTGCTGAAGTCGAGGCAGACTACGTCAGCAGCCTTTCCTCATCCTCCAGGTGGGTCAGTGGCTCACGGGAGGAGCTGAGGTTGCTGGAGGAGGACCTGCCTGTCACGAACCCATGCTGGCTGGGCCTGATCCCCCGCTTGTCCTGCCCGTGCCCTGTGAGCTTTTCCAGATGATCTGCTCCACAAGCTCTGTAGCTGGCACAGAGCTGACGGGCCTGTAGTTCCCGGATCCTCCTTCTGACTCTTCTTGGAGATGGGGTCACGCTGGCAAGCCCCCAGTCCTCTGGGAGCCCTGCAGCTGAGCAGGACTGCCGAGAGGTGATGGAAAGCGTCTGGGCTCCCACCTCCAGCAGCTCCCTCAGCAGCCTCGGGGGGATCCCACTGCACTCCTCTCCGCACACAGGGCACTGTGTTACCCCTTCCCACGACGAATCGCTGCGTGTTTTCCTTGTTTCTCTGAGTGTCACTGCTAGTTTCAGTGCCTTTGGAGAGCTGTGCAAAGGAAGTGCTTGTGGCAGTGCCAGAGCAGCCACCTGCTCCCATCCCGCAGCTGGCAAAATTCCTTTCTTGCTGAGGCTTTTGGGTGATTTGTGGGTTTGGAGGGGAGAAATCAGAAAGGCGGCCACAAAGGAGAGGAGAAGTTGTTCAGAACGACTTGTGTTTGTGGAAAGCTGTGGCATGAAAGCACGGGGAATGAAACCCAGAGCTGTTGAAGCAGGGGACTTTGGGTGGGCTGGGGCCCCGGGTGCATTAAGGTGCAACCGTGGCTGAGAGCTGAAGGTGCTGTGTGAGCTGGGGAAGCCCTGCAGTAAGAGGAGGGCTGCGCTTCAGTGCCTGTTTGGAGATGTCCTGCTCCGTGAAGTCCATCAGGAGCGCCTTGAAAGTGAAACTTGGTGCCGTGAGCAGCTGTGTTAGCAGTGAGGTGTGATGGGGATGTCTTGTGACAGCGGTGGAGGCAGGGAAGGGCATTGCTGTGCTGTGCTGAGCGTTCCAGCATAGAGGTGCATGGAGATGCATTGATATGTAGAGACGACGACTGCAAGGAACCCCTCCCGCCCCCCAGAGTTTGCAGTATGGATACAATGAGATGGAAGAAGCAGCACAAGTGTAAGGAATGAGAAAGTTTATTCTGAAGGTTGTGCAAATAGTCTTTAATTGCGTGCTGGCTTCTCGGTGGTCGTCTGGGGGTCGAGGCAGGAAGGCTGGCAGTCTTGGTGGCTCCTCAACTTCCATCCCGGTCTCAGCAGCGCTCGCTTATGGTGCTTCCTTCTGTTCTGGACGTGGTGCCTGTGGTATTTCTGCATTGGGCCCATCCATCCCTTTTAGGCTCTTGTTCCGTCCTGGTCTTCAGAGCTCTGTTTCACACTATCCTTGTGGTTCCTGGAGGCGCTGATGTGTGCAGCACTGAAGGTGCTGGCAGGCTGTTGGGCTGTCCATCTGCAAGGCAGAGGGGGAGGAAGGAAGGAAGGAGCAGCCTCCTGCCCTCCTGCCCTGAGCTGCTCTCCCCTGCACAGCCCTGCTCACCGGGTTGCTGCTCTGCCAACCATTTCCATGGCTGTGTGGGGCTCCCTGTGTCCCCAGGTCTGTGTGGAAAGAACCACTGCAATCAGCAGGTCTGGTGCCAGCACCTGCACAGGGCACAGGGCTGAGCAAAGCAGCACCAAACATGGAGGTAGGGCAAGGGGTCCTTGGGCAGCTTCCATGGTCCTTTAGGAGCACAACAGGCTAGACATTGGGGCTGACTTACCTTCTTTGTAGGACAGCAGTTTGGAGGGCTGAGCTCCATCACTTTTGGGCATCTGGAGCCATTGGTGTTGGGCTGTCCATCTACAAGGCAGAGGGGAAGGAAGGAAGGAGCAGCCTCCTGCCCTGCTTCCCTGAGCTGCCCTCTCCTGCACAGCCCTGCTCACCGGGTTGCTGCTCTGCCAGCCATTTCCATGGCTGTGTGGGGCTGCCTGTGTCCCCAAGGCTGTCCTGGGGGCACGGAGACCAGATGGAGAGCTGAGGACAGGCGTGTGTCCTGCTCTGGTTCCATCTTGGTGCGGATGCCCATCTGCAAGGCAGAGGGGAAGGAAGGAAGAAGGGAGAAGCCTCCTGCCCTGCTGCCCTGTGCTGCCCTCCCCTGCACAGCCCTGCTCACCGGGTTGATGCTCTGAAAATGGTTTTCTTGGCCATTTGGGTCACCAATACCACGTTGACCCAAGCACTGCAGTCAGCAGGTCCGGTGCCAGCACCTGTAGTGGGGCCAGGACTCAGCAAAGCAGCACCAAATGTTGGGGTGAGGCCAGGGGGATTTTTTGGAAGCTTCCCTGATCCTGTAGGAGGACGACAGGCTCCAGTTTGGAGCTGACTTATCTTTTTTGTAAGACACCTGTTTGCAGGGCTGAGCTCAGCACTTTGGGTCATCGGGAGCCATTTGTGTTGGGCTGTCCATCTGCAAGGCAGAGGGGAAGGAATAAAAGGAGCAGCCTCCTGCCCTGCTGCCCTGTGCTGCCCTCCCCTGCACAGCCCTGCTCACCGGGTTGCTGTCCCCAGGGCTGTGTGGAAAGGGCCACTGCAATCAGCAGGTCCGGTGCCAGCACCTGCAGTGGGGTCAGGACTCAGCAAAGCAGCAGCAAATGTTGTGGCAGGGCCAGAGGTCCTTGGGGAGCTGCCCGGGTCCTTGGGGAGCGAGGTGTCTCCAGTTTGGGAGCGACTTCTGTGTGCTGTGGGTGAGCACAGGAGCGTCTCGCCGTCCTGCTGTGTCCCTGTCCCCGCGTGTGGCTGTGAGGCAGAGGAGGAGCAGCCCCATCCATCGCCATGGGCTGCTCCTGCCCGCCACAGCCCTGGCTCACTCGGCTACTCGGCGGCGATGTGTGGCTGGCACTGCCCTTCTGCTCAGCATTCCGGGCTGCTGTGACACCCAGCTGGCTCTGGAACGCAGCCCCCCCCACTCTTGTGCTCTTGTGACATGGCTGTGCCAGCTGCAGGCTGCTTCCTGGAGCTGGTGGCTGCCCCTGGCAACGTGGCCGTGCCATAGCAGGGCTGGTGCTGCCTGCCATGGGGCTGCTGCCTTCCGCCATCTGTGTAATAAATGATCAGTTGTTCATCCCTAAATGTCTGATGGTGCTTTGCCCATGTCTGCATGGCGTTCCCAGCCATTGCCTTTCTCCCATCTTTACCTGGAGCCCAACAGGAGGTGATGAGAGGCAGGAGGAGCAGTGCCCTACTGCACGGCTTTGGCCATGCATGCTCTCATGTTCCAATGTGGAGCATCTTCCTGTCTCCTGCCAGGCCACTGCAGCCCCTGCCCAACCTGCTGCACCCACTGCTGTAGGGCTGCCTGTGCTACAACTTGCCTGTCCCTTTCCAGATGCACAAAGTTTACATGCAGAAAGGCTGTGTGGGAGTCATCCTGGGAGAAGGGGTATCAGACTGGTTATTAAACCAGTGCCCAGGGAAAGGTGTGATTGGTGTTAGTGGTCCAGCAGATCGTATACAGGCAGGTCTGTGCACTAAGTCAGTGTGAGGTGCTGAGGTTGGGGTGCTGGTGTGTGGTGGTGGTAATTGTGGTAATCCCAAACCAACAACCTGCTCCCATTCTTAGAATCACAGGATCGCAGAATGGCCTGGGTTGCAAA
Source organism: Meleagris gallopavo (assembly GCF_905368555.1). Taxonomy (NCBI): domain Eukaryota; kingdom Metazoa; phylum Chordata; class Aves; order Galliformes; family Phasianidae; genus Meleagris; species Meleagris gallopavo. The sequence continues at coordinate 192,155,297 of NC_139404.1, forward strand.
GGAGCACAGTGCTCACCCAGCTCCAACCCCCTGCTGTGTGCAGGTCACCAACCAGCAGCCCAGGCTGCCCAGAGCCACATCCAGCCTGGCCTTGAATGCCTGCAGAGATGGGATGAGCATCCATAGCCTCCTTGGGCAACCTGTTCCACTGCCTCACCACCCTCTGCATGAAAAACTTCCTCCTCACATCCAACCTAAACCTCCCCTGGCTCACTTTAAAACCATTCCCCCTGTCCTATCACCACCCACCCCTGTAACCAGCCATTCCCCCTCCTATTTATATGCTTCCTTCAAGTATTGGAGGGCCACAGTGAGGTTTCATGGGTCTCCTTCAGCTTACAATACACTTTATAAGACAAAGGCTTGTTGGTGAATGTCTGAGAATAAAAATGGGAAGGGGAGAAAGATGATCACAAATGAGAAGAGAATATAATTACGATGCACAAATAAAAGGAGATGAACATGATAAGGAAAACCCCCAGAAGGTTCCTGAAAGAGATGTTACAAGAAGCAGACAAGCTTAATGAATCAAGAAGTCTTTTTGAAAGGTTATTTTAATTTTGAGATGCTCTGATCAGCTTCCAACAAAGATGAGGTGAGCGTAGAGCAGCTGCCTTTGTCCTTGAGAGCATCCGTGTGTGTGTAGGTCTGCGATTGGGTCTGTAGCTGGGATGTGCTGGGGAGCTGCCACTGTGCGTGCAGTGTGGATCCTCAGGCTGACTGTAGGAGTGCAGAGCAGTGCAGAACAGGGCAGGTGCTTTCCTCATGCTTCGGTGGGTGCCTTGGGCAGGTGCAGACCCGGGTTGTTGGGCAGAGGCTGCGGTGCTTTGGTTCTGTGTGTGTCCAGATGTCTTTCTGCAAGGCAGAAGGGAGGGAAGGAAGGAGCAGCCTCCTGCCCTGCTGCCCTGTGCTGCTCTCCCCTGCACAGCCCTGCTCACCGGGTTGCTGCTCTGCCAGCCATTTCCATGGCCGTGTGGGGCTGCCTGTGTCCCCAGGGCTGTCGTGGGGGCACGGAGACCAGATGGAGAGCTGAGGACAGGCGTGTGTCCTGCTCTGGTTCCATCTTGGTGCGGATGCCCATCTGCAAGCCAGAGGGAAAGAAGGAAGAAGGGAGCAGCCTCCTGCCCTGTTGCCCTGTGCTGCCCTCCCCTGCACAGCCCTGCTCACCGGGTTGCTGCTCTGAAAATGGTTTCCTTGGCCGTTTGGGTCACCAATGCCACGTTGACCCAAGCACTGCAGTCAGCAGGTCCAGTGCCAGCACCTGCAGTGGGGTCAGGACTCAGCAAAGCAGCACCAAATGTTGGGGTGAGGGCAGCGGGATTTCAGGAGCTTCCCTGGTGTTGTAGGAGCACGACAGGCTCCAGTTTGGAGCTGACTTATCTTTTCTGATGGACACCATTTTGGTGGGCTGAGCTGAGGCCCTTTTCATCATCTGGAGCCATTGGTGTTGGGCTGTCCATCTGCAAGGCAGAGGGGAAGGAACGAAGGAGCAGCCTCCTGCCCTGCTGCCCTGTGCTGCCCTCCCCTGCACAGCCCTGCTCACCGGGTTGCTGTCCCCAGGGCTGTGTGGAAAGGGCCACTGCAATCAGCAGGTCCGGTGCCAGCACCTGCAGTGGGGTCAGGGCTCAGCAAAGCAGCAGCAAATGTTGGGGCAGGGCCAGGGGTCCTTGGGGTGCTGCCCGGATCCTTGGGGAGCGAGGTGACTCCAGTTTGGGAGCGACTTCTGTGTGCTGTGGGTGAGCACAGGAGCGTCTCGCCGTCCTGCTGTGTCCCTGTCCCCACGTGTGGCTGTGAGGCAGAGGAGGAGCAGCCCCATCCATCGCCATGGGCTGCTCCTGCCCGCCACAGCCCTGGCTCACTCGGCTACTCGGCGGCGATGTGTGGCTGGCACTGCCCTTCTGCTCAGCATTCCGGGCTGCTGTGACACCCAGCTGGCTCTGGAACGCAGCCCCCCCCACTCTTGTGCTCTTGTGACATGGCTGTGCCAGCTGCAGGCTGCTTCCTGGAGCTGGTGGCTGCCCCTGGCAACGTGGCCGTGCCATAGCAGGGCTGGTGCTGCCTGCCATGGGGCTGCTGCCTTCCGCCGTCCGTGTAATAAATGATCAGTTGTTCATCCCTAAATGTCTGATGGTGCTTTGCCCATGTCAGCATGCAGTTCACAGCCAGGTCTGTGAGAAGAGGAAGGCCATCTTTGGCATCCAGCTTTCCAATTTAATCGGGGGGCTTTAATTTAAGTAGCCAGGGATGGGATCCTCAGTCCATCCCGCTTTGAGGCTGCTGATGGTAATGGATGCTGTGGGCCTGAGCTGGATCCCAGGGCAGTGAGCCAGCACCAAAGGTGCAGGATAAGAGAACTGCAGTAGGTAAATGTGCCTCAATGGGAGCCCAGCTCAAATGCCTGCTCATAACGCACAGAGCTTGGGGATGGAGCAACAAGTGTGGCAGGTGTGTGTGTGCCTCCAGGGCTCTGATGTCACTGACGTCACTGGGATGTGATGGGATGGCTGTCAGGAGTGGAATGCAGGAATGGAGCAGGCTCCTGGCGGCCCTTATAGCAGCCTTCCAGGACGTGAAGGGGACCTACAGAAAAGCTGGGGAGGGATTTTTTATAAGGGCTTAGTGGGACAGGAATAGGGGAAATGGCTTTAGGCTGGATGGGACAGTGAGCGACCTGGGCTATGGGAGTCTGCAGCAGGGGGTTGGAACTGGATGATCTCCTAGATCTCTTCCAACCCAAAGCGTTCCATCATTCCATTATTCTATGTTTTGGCCAAGAATTTGGATCTTCCTTATCAGAATGTAAGGTCCCATCACTCCTGTAAATGGAATTGACATTCACCATAATCCTCTTTCTGTGCTGTGCAGAGAACAAACGACTCCCTGCACCCTGAGCCATCGATCAGCATCCCTGTATTGCTGAATTGAACGCATTTCCCTCCTTATTTCTGAGCACTCTGTTCTTCCCATTGTGCTTTTTGAAGGTCCTGGGCAAACAGAGCAGAACAAATCAAGAAGTCTCTTCCGTGTTTAGCGACAGGTTGAGTAATGATTACTCATGAAATATGAAATTCATCTTTTGGGCTTAATGTACTTATCACGAACTCGTGCAGGAGTTGTTGGTGAAGGCTCTGAAATTACTGCAGCCCAAACAACGTCCTTTATCTCCCAGATCTGATAAGAACTGACACTGCGTCATTGAGAATATATCCCAGCTTCGCCCTAATCTGTTGCTTTCAGGGCGCTGAAGGACAGAAGTGCTTTCAGACAGCGCTGATAAAGGCTGTCATAACATTTTAATCCCTCTCACCTCGCTTTTCTAGTTAAAATGTCATTTGCTAAGGAGACCTGAAGCGGAGATGGTTCCAAGCCCTGCACACCATTATAACTTTTTCTGAGCAAACTTTAGAGGGAAAAATATAAATCTATTCCCTAGCTCAACTCGCTGTTGAAACCTTCTGGATGTTAGTGTGCTGTTAAACAAAGCTGTTCCACAATGGGAGGCTGGATGTATCCAAATGGCACTCATATAGATAGATGCTTGCAAATATTTGCGGATAGATTTTCCATCAGGCAACCCTGGAGAAAGCGCAGGGACGTGGATGGAGAGGAGGAGGGCACATGTGAAGGGCATTGATAGCACCAAGACAGCATCTGTACCTCCAGGGGTGGAGCGGAGAGAGAAGTGCAGCAGAAATCCCACAGAGACCAAGGGGAGGGAGGCGAGGTGGAGAGGAGCAGGCCATGGCACACAAGGACAGCACTCCTTATCTGCTGTTGTGTCTTGTTGCTTTCAGAGGGCCTCCAGAGAAGCAGGTTAAGGAAAAAGGTCTTCCCTGTTTGTCCCCAGCTGGATGAGTCCCCTCCTGTGCCTCCATATGGGTCTGGGATGGGGATGCTGGCATTGGTCTGGGTGGAGGTGTTGAGAAACGCCTTGGATCACCAAGCCCAACTCCTGAATCCACACAGGAACTGTGTCAAGCTCCAGAGCAAGGAGATGCAGAAGTTCTACCTTAGATTAAAGACCAAATAAGCCAGAATTTGAGGTAAAATAGACCCCTGATAGGCCCCTTTCCAAAAAGCTTCTCATCTTTGCCAGTCAAGAGGAAACCAAGGAAGACTATGCAGTCATGGCACTGAAGGGCATGGTTAGTGGGCATGGTGGGTATGGGTTGGGGTGGGACTTGGTGAGCTTAGAGGCTTTTTCTGACCTTTATGATTCTGTGATTCCATGATGCTATGACTGAAGTATGATGGGGGGGGTTGACTATTGAACTTGATGACTTTGAGGGTCTCTTCCAACCTTAATGATTCTATAAGTGGGCATGGTGGGGATGGGTTGACCATCATTGGATTTGGTGATCTTAGAAGTCTTTTCCAACATTAATGATTCTATTCTATGATTCTAAGTAGAGGTGGGAAGAGCCTGATATTCCTGATCCTTTGCATTGCATGTAAATGATCCTGAACAGGCCTTTGTCCTTCAGTGATGCTGAAGGCATCTTGGCACATGAGATGTGTTGCTCTGGGACCATGATTGTAACGACAGGCAGGGCCAGAGGAAATGACGACTTTATTGTTTCCAGGAGAAAAGTTGCAGTTAACAGCTTAGCGTGCCAACGCCGTTCCCTGAAAACACATCTGCACAATCACCAGGATTCCCCATACCCAAGGGAGGGATTGCAGAAGACATTCTGGGAAGAAAGGAGGAGCAGCTGAAAAAAGACCAGGGTCTATGGCAACTCAAGCATAGTGTCAGCTGCAGAGAGCATCTCCCAACAAAACCTGTTTCCCTCAGTGGTCTCCACCATTCCATCCCACTCCTTGGAGCTGTCTGTAGGAGACAGTGACTGGTGAGGCCCACAGTCATTTCCAAGCTACAAGCATCTCCATTTGAGAAACATACAGATGTGGCACTGAGGGTCATGGTTAGTGGTCATGGTGGGGATGGGGGGGATGGGTTGGGGTTGGACTTGGTGAGCTTAGAGTTCTTTTCCAACCTTAACGATTCTGTGATTCTATGATTCTATAACTGGGACATGATGGGAATGGGTCGACAATTGGACTTGATGATTTTGGAGGTCTATTTCAACCTTAATGACTCTTTTGAGTAGGCTGGGATGGGTTGACCATTGGACTTGGTGACCTTAGAGGTATTTTCCGACTTTCATGATTCTGTGATTCTATGATTCTGTGCAGAGATGGAAAGAACAGAATATGATGACTCTGTGAGTGGGCATAGTGGGGATGAGTTGGCAGCTGGACTCAATGTTCTTGGAGGTCTTTTCCTTCATGATTCTATGATTCTGTAATCTTTTCTCTCTCCTTATACTGACGCTGATGTTATTCAGCTTACCCACTGAATCTACATGCAGATCACCCCATGCCTCCATGTGTGCTAATTCCAATCTCTTTAGAGTCTAGATTTTGCTGTACAAACACAGAGGCCTAGTGTCACTTGAGACACAGAGGTTCTAAGTGTTTAAAAAATGCTCCCATGGGCTGGCACACAACAGCAGGGCCACCAAAACTGCTCAACAAGGGACAAAGAAGAAGCTGCGATGTACCAGAATGTTTTCTGACCATGCAGCCCCTGTGGGGAAGGGAAAAGGGATGCAGAAGGGTTAATGCGGAGCCACCCTGCCTCCTTCTACCAAGAAATTATATTTATTTTTCTCCAGAAATATGTAATAATCGAGATCATCAGGAAAACAGTTCCTTCTGCTTGTTTATGGGCTGAGGAGTGCAAGCAATGGGAAACGCAGGGGAAGGAGATGTTCTCCCTCACATCCCCTTCCGTCCAGAGCCATGTCCCTCTGCAGGGTGCCCAGCCTCTGTTAATGGGAAAATTTTCATTATTCTTCTCCTTTTCTCTTCCAGGAAGAGCAGCCAGCACGCGGTCCCCACGGCCTTTCCACCGGATCATGCAGCCTGTAAATATTCCAAGGAGCACAATAGCTCTGCAGGCAGTGGGATTAAACCCTTCCAGAGATAATGGCAGAGCTGTAATTAAGCACTGCTTGCAAACGGAGTGGTCAAGTCTTAAAGGACACAGCTCTGCACAGCACAGCAGATCCTGTGCACTTTCAGACCCCATTGTGCTGGGGGCTGGGGAGCACACACTGGGGATGGTGTGAGCCCTGGAGGGTGATGGGGGGTTCTAACCCAACTCTGATCCCTCCTGACCCATGCATAGCTGCAATCTTAATTTAATAGCACTTCTTTAGCCAGAAGTCCCTATCCATTGCCTGAGCGTACTTAAATAATAGAAAGGGAGGGGCAAACTAAGAAAATCTATGTATCAAAAATAAATAGGGGAGGAAGAAGAATTGAATAAAAGCAAAGTCAAGAGTGAGCAGGCCAGGTGGGACGTGAAGGAGAAAGGGAAGCAGTCAGCTGTGGAGGAGGATGCTCCAGCTCCTTGCTTTCATCTTCATCTTCCCATCTCCTGCAGCACCTGCAGGATGCCCTCACCTTGTCAAGAGGAATTTTTTTACTTGGTACAAGAGGTTTTAATTCCATCCATTAATAACCTGCATATGCTGCTGGCCAGTCAAGCATGCCCATTCCTGTAAAGCAGAGATCTCTGACTTGCAGGGAAGAAATTTAAGTGCTAGCATCATGTGTGCTTGCAGCTGCAACCCAGTGAGATTGCATCCACTCTATCCCTAGCTTCCAACTCCACCAGCATCAAAGGATCAGGAAGAAATGAGAACTGCTAGGACATGCAGGAACGCGTGGTCAGGAGCTGGCACAGCTGCCCAGGGAAGTGGCAGAGTCACTGTCCTTGGTGGGGTCCAGTGAGCATGGAGATGTGGCACTGTCATGATGGAGATGGATTGGGGTTGGACTTGGAGATCTTGGAGGTCTTTTCCAACCTGAATGATTCTATCATTCTATGCACTGCGAACACCAGGCCCTTTCAATTCCATGGATTGAAGAAAAATAATAACTGCAATGCTATAGTGATGTATCAGAGTCACTGATAACGTGATAACCTTCTGGTGACCCCAGGAGATCTCAGAGGAGGAGTTGCAATCAGTCTGGAGCTCCTGGGAGGGTCTGGGAGGCTGATGAATATCCACACCTCCCAGTGAAGTTCAGTGGTCAACAGCAGGATTCCTGCTCCACCAGAATTATGCAAGCACCATTTCTGCCACAAATGAGCTCCCCAGGCTCATCTGCTAGGAATAAAATTCAGGTTCCAGTCTCCTTGCTCTGCAGCCCCTTGGTGCCTTGGGTCTGAGCACACCGAGCTGCAGACATCCATCCTCAGCATGGCTGGGGGAAGCTCCTGCCCAACCAGCTGTTGTTCTGACATGAGATGATTCCCTCTCCTCTGCTGGCATTTTTTGATGGCTATTTTTATGCTTTCTTGCACAGAACGCAAATCAAAATGCCAAAGTGCTGAGTCCAGCCCCTGAGATTAGTGAGAGAGAGTATAAAGTGCACGTGTGTCCTGGGAAGGGGGAACTAGCCTTTCCCATTGCATAACTCAGCAGTCCAGAGGCCTTTAGTTTCCTTCCTCAAACTTCCACTGCAGCCAGCCCTAACTCTAAGTACAGGGAATCCCTGAGCTGCTGCAGTTGCATCGTTCTCAGAGCTGTGATTTATGCACATGTATGTGCAGGAAAAGATTTATCCTGCCGTCCTCTTTGGAAGCAGGAGCTGTGCTGGGACAGGGGCACATGCACCGTGAGTTCACAGCCATGAGTGTGATGGAGAGAGAACTTGAGATTTCCTTTGAGTGGCTATGTGATTTTGCAAGCTTTCCTGCTGGAAAAGACCCAAAACAAACTCTACCTTCACATCAACAAAAATCCACGGTAAATTTTCTGCATGGTTTTCCTGCCCTCTTTTAGGCATCTCTTTCCCTTCCCTCTCCTCCTGGCACAGCAGCAGAGCGCTTCGTAGCTCATGCAGGGATGTCCACAGCCACCCTTATGTGCCTCATACCAGAGCTCAGCTCTGCTGCCTGAACCAGAGCTGGGAGATGGTGCCTCACACCCAAACCATCTGCCCAGGGCACACAGCTGGGATATGGGACCTGGAGGAGCTGGTGGCTGGCAGCTGGAGCCAGGCAGGATGCCCAGGGGCTTCTCAAACTGCACTGGGAACCTCTGTAGGGTGATCAGATCAGTGTCATTTGTGCTCTGAGGTCCCAGTGGGATGGATGCAACCCTAAAGCAGCATCAGACACTCCTCTGCAGCCCTCTGCCTCTCAGCCCAGAGATTTACAATCTCTCTGCAGCACACTTTGACGTTCAGTCATCCAAACTAAACTGCACAGCAAACTGTTTAATCTGCAGTAAACCCCAACGCCACGGCTTTCAGTGCTCAAGCTAGTAAATAAAAAGGGGTGAGAGGCAGAGCCCGGCCTGTGTCAGCAGGGATGAACTCACTTCCTTCTCTGACCAGCGGGCTGCATCCAAGCTGCTCATCTTGCTGAGCTCTGGCCCGTGCTGTTCTCCAAGCTGCACAGTCCGGAAAAAACACAGAAGCGTGCCAGAAGGCAACTAGCAGTGAAGAAATACAGACGGCAATGGGCTCAGCCCCAGCTGGTGGCAGGGAGAGTTTAGCTTTGAGATGGCATATTTCACTTCCATATTTGCTTTCCTTAAGGGGGAAGAAGCTTAGATCAAGAAAAAAATATGCTGCTTTCATACAATGGAACCATAGAGTGTCTTCTGGTTTTCTAGGATGCAGTATCAGTTCCTTTGTGAATTGCCTTCTTCCCAAAAGTAAGCTGAAGTCTCCCTCTGAATCGAACAAAACTGGCTTTTTGGTCAAAATAAACTCTTCAGCTGCACAGCGTGACCTCAGTTCTGGGAGATACTGGCAGCAGTGAGATCCATCTGAGACACAGCATGGAAATATCTCTGTCAGAGCAACTAGCCAGGGGCCAGCCCATAGTTGGGAGCCCCAAATGATGGCTCACACCCCAACAGCCCTCTTCCTTCTTGACAAGAACCCAGCTGAAATCTTACCTCCTTTCCTAAAGGAGCTTCCCAACCTGCAAGATACGGGCATGGCCTCCTCTCCCTTTGGGCACCTTTCCCATATCTGCCCCTGTTGGGTATTCAAGAATTCAGGGAAGGGAGTGTTTCTTGGCACATCCATTCACAGCCCATCAGTGAAAGCTGGGGAGGAGGAGGAGGAGGGTTGGAGCGTGCACTGAGGGAAGAAGCGATGCTAAAGGCAGCCTGACTCTGCCAGCATGGTTTGACATGGCTGCCTGAGCCTGTTCCCAGCCCTGTATGAAACAGCATCCTCTCTTTATTGTTTCTATAATCATCTTTTCCTCCCTGTATGCAATGGGACGTGAAAACTCCCAGGAAAGTCACCCTTTTTGTACTTAAAGTCTCCTCATTTATCCTGGGGAAGGTTTCCCAGCAAGATGCTGAGGATCAGTGCCTGTCAGCTTGCAAAATCCTTGCTATAAAGTTCTCAGCTGGTGAACCCGCAGAGATAACAATTTGGGGCTGCTGGAGGAGGGGATGCCGCTTTTTGCAGTTCTTCTCCTCTGTGATCCGATCTTCTGTGCTTAATTTCTCTCAGATTTCTTCAGAGGCTGAAATAATAGGTGAATTAAAAATCCCAGAGCACAGAGTAAATCGTGACACAGCTGACATCTGTAATTGAGAGTTCTTTAATTGGTGTGCTCGATTAAAGCAAGCTGCTGGTTTTATGGATGGAAGGTAGGAACTCCAGAAACCCCAAAAAGAGGATAAGAAGGTGATGGAACTAGGTGGGAAAAAAAAGAAAACACAAGATGAAGGAGAATGACAGGAGGAAATCTGTCCATAGATAAAGGGGAAACAGAAAAAGAATGAGAGGTTTTGTTTGTGAGTACATCTGCTCCTTTGGGGCCAAAAGAGAGGGATTTCTGCTCTCCCAGTGTGGAACATGGCAGCTATTTCACACCACAAAGTACCAAAGATGAAGGCAGCATATTAAGAAGAATTAAAACAGAGTGGGAAATTGCTTCTCTGTCAGAATAAAGACCCTCAGAAAATCCTTCTGTTAGAACTTGCATAGCTGTGTGAGCACCCCAGGGTGGTGACAAGGGTTGAGAAGAAGAAAGAGCCAGAGCCATGGGGAAAATAATCCCTTTTTGCAAGAAGCAGAAAAATAATCTGTATCCTTCCCTCCCTGGGAGTGCACTTTGTTTACCCATGTGTGTGCTGTTCACTCATCTAGAGGGCAAGATCTGTAAGGAACGGCTGAGGTCTATGGGCTTGTTCAGCCCAGAGAAGATGAGGAGGATGAGGGGAGGCTTCATAGCAACCTGCAGATCCTCATGCCCCTACAGACCCTCATGCCCCTACAGCTTCTGATGGTGGCCCTACAGCTCCTCATGATGGCCTGCAGCTCCTAAAGGATCTACTGCTTCTTATGGTCCTACTGTTCCTCACAGCAAACTGCAAACCTTCATGGCAGCCTGCATCTCCTCATGGCAACCCCTCAGCCTTTCATGGCAGCCTACATCTCCTCATGGCAGCCCTACAGCTCTTCATAGCAGCCTATATCTCCTCATGGCAACCCTACAGCTCTTCATAGCAGCCTATATCTCCTCATGGCAACCTTACAGCCCTTCATGGCAGCCTACATCTCCTCATGGCAGCCCTACAGTTCTTCATGGTGGCCTACAGCTCTCTCATGGCCTTGCAGATCCTCATGGTGGCCTGCAGCTCCACATGACCCTACAGCTCTTCATAGCAGCCCTACAGTTCTTCATGGTGACCTCCAGCTCATCACGGCAGCCCTACAGCTCCTTCATGGTGGCTCACAGCTCCTTGTGGCCCTACAGTTCCTCATCGCCCTGTAGCTCCCTCTTGGCCCTACAACTCCTCATGTCCTGCAGCTCATATGGCCCTACAGCTTGTCGTGGCCCTATAGGTCCTCATGGTGGCCCTACAGCTCTTCATGGTGGCCTACATCTCCACACGGGCATACAGTTCCTCATGGCCCTATAGATCCCTCTTGGCCCTACAGCTCTCTCACAGCCCTGCAGCTCTTCCTGGCCCTACAGTTCCCCTTTGTCAGAGAAATTGGACTCAGTGCTCCCCAGAGGTCCCTTCCAACCCTCCAATTCTGTGATTCCACGAAGGGGAACAGCAATGACAGTAGAAGCCATAAGCTTAAGGCTACTGTTGAGAGATTTTTCCAATTCAAGTGACCCTTTTGTCTTTGTACGTGATCTTTAGGACTAACCTGGCTGCCTCCAGGTGGGATTTTCAGACTTCGTGACACTTGAAGAATAAAGATGCTCCCTCTGGTTCTTCAGCCAGCATTTCCACCTCCTCTCATTACGTTCCTGGCTACTCTCCTGCACTGCGTCTCCAGCAGCTTCGAGCAAGTCTGTTCTCAGAATGCAAACCTGATCTCTGTTATGGATTAATGAACAGAAAGAAGACAGGAATCAGTGCAAAATAGGTTCGTGGGGGTTTTTGTGCCTGGACACTGGCCCACTCTGGGGACAACATGTCAGCTATGACACTGGGGATTTCCAGAAATAAATGCATCTTGACCTAGAAACAAACCCAGTGCATATGTGAAGAACATTATGGAGGAAATCAGTGCCTCAGAGACCCCTGAGATGGCCGCTTTCTGCCAGATGATGCTGTGGCTTATTGGGAAATAGGGCACCAAAAATAGTTTAGTTTGGGTGTAAATTCTGACCCTTAGAAATATTTATCTTGAGCAAAACCAGACTGAAGGGTTTAAAGTACAGTGCTGTTTGCAAATAGCTTTTTTTTTTCTGTTTCCTTTAGAATACTTCCAATATAAGTGGGGTTATCATGACAAATAGCACACCCTACCCCATGATCACTGCTCCAGCAGGCCAAGCAGTCGCTCATAAACCTCCAGGATTCATTTATTCCTCTCATCATCACCAACAAAACCTTGGTTCAGTGACTTCTAATGGTTTCCTTGCCGAGTAGAGAATTGAATCTGACCCGCATCATTTGTACAACTATCAATTGCTTCTCTCTGATGTTTTTCTCTTCCAGGTCAGTTATGTCTGATTCCCTTTAAGCTTTGATAAATGCGAGGGCTTCTGGCACAGATGAATGGCACATCACACTTTCAGATAGCTCAGGAGCATCTTAATTGCCTTCTTGTTGTCAGACATCCTCAGTCTTCCCTTTGGTGACAGCGATGTCCTCGGTAATGTCACTACAGCTCCCAGAGTGAAGCTGGCTCTGGAGGACCTCAGCCCACTTATCACTGTGATCTCACAGCACCGAGCCTGTTTGGTGCAACCCCCATAAGCAGCATCCTCTTGCCAGCCATGCCCTGGAGTGCAGAAGCAGCTTCACCCCATGACATCCATTGGGTTGACTTACCCTTTTCAGGCCAACAAGGTGAGGAGGTGGCACGTTGCCTCTTCTCCGCTTGCAGACCATGGCTGAGCAGCCGTGTCTGGTTTCAGCATCTCCCTTCAAGGATAACCTGAGGAGAGTCCGTGTGACAGCAAGTGAATGATCAGAGGCTGGGCAAGCACGAGCTATTGGGAAGCAATGGGTGTCATTCAATCTGGAGGAAGGACGGCTGCGAGGAGACACAGTAGCAGCCTTCAATTATGTAAAAGGTCACTGCAGAGGGGGAGAACAAGCAGCTCTTGCAGGGATGAGAGGAGAAGTCAGGGACTGAAATTACAATGAGAACAAGGCTAAGGGAGTTTTTCTGCTTAGAATCAGAGCGTGTGTGCCTCCATGCCAGCCCATCCATTGAGTGCCACAGATTTTGGGGTGACCCAGCTTTGGGATGTACTAAGAAGAGAAAGCTGTGCAGGGTCAGGGAGCCCTTTAGAAGTAATGGATCTCTTAGTGTGCTCTGAGAAGACCTGGGCATGGAGATTATTCTGGCAGAGGTTAAGAGGCTGTTAAATTGCTTGGCTACAAAGGTCTGTATCTGATATATTTGGCCAGCAAAGAGCTGGAGGCTAACACCAGCAATGTCCAAGCTGCACGAAGGCGCACATTTTTAGCACAGAGAGTAATTAGCTGCTAGAGCAGATTGCTGAAGGATGCAGAGATGTTTTCCATTGTCTTAAAGAATTACATGGCACTCTAAAAATGCCACGATCCTCAGTGGTTCTTTGTGGTCTTATAAGAACAGCTGAGCTGGCAAGAGAGGCTGAGCTGGGAGGAAGGGGTTGTGCTGAACCCACGGAGATGGCAGCACTGCCTGCAGGTGTCCATGCTGCTGAATCTTCTCTTCCCCTGACCCAAAGTTGTTCATCTACTTTGCCTCTTTGGTCTGTGCCACCCGGCTCCACATCCTGGCATTATTGGAAAAGAGCTGGCTGGCAGCTGGGGGAGAGATAGCAATTAAGTCGCGTGGATAATTGCAGGTTGCATTCGTGAGAGGTCAGTGCAGAAAGTGGCTCTTCCATCTCAGTGTGTGAGCACTCATTAAACCCAAAGGAATTAGGCATTTCAGCATGGTTTCAGCCCAAGGCCTAACATGCCCTCCCTGCTGCCCCAAGGACCCTTGTCAGGCACAAACTGGCAGCCACAAGAGATGTAAATCCCCCATGGAGGAGAGGAGATGGGGTGGCTTTGTGGGATTTGAGATCTGGACAGGACAAACAGGAGCTGCGAGCTGCAGTCTCCGTGGAATTCGGGATGGTGAGATACAGTGTTAGCAAATGGCATCCCACCAAAGGTCAAGAGTTGGCCATGATCAAGCAGAAGGCTCCCAATGTCCCCTCTCCCCAGTATGATCTCCCTGCTGCCCACCTCTCACTATTTCCTTCCCATTTTGTAGCTGACATCTCAATTTTCAGTCATTCCAGCCACTTTTTCCCTCCGTATCCAAAGCCAAGCTGGGCGACCCGGCAGCAAAAGGCAGAGCACAACTTTACTTACAACTTCCCAACCAGGTTTTGCCCATGTCCATCATTAATTAAAATAGAGATGAAACCCGCCAAAAAAGTCATTAGCAGTTCAGCAGAGGGTCAGAAAACAGGTCATTGACTTGCTTTATCACGGCTCTGAAATTCTCCTAAGAATAGAGCACTTTAGATTAATTGGGGGGAAAATGGATTGGAAAGTTGCAATTAAGTTGATGTCATAATTTTGAGAAAATCAGGTGCTGCACTTCTCCTCTCCCCGACTTTAATTGGTGTTTCAGTCCCAATTGGCCGTATTGATAAAATGCTGCCCATAAGAAAAATATAATTAGCATTGGTTTAAGAGGTACAAACTTTTTAAAGAAAAGATGACTAAGAACTAGGCTAAAAGCAACACTTCTTTCTTTTTTTTCAATTTCTAGAAGCTTTGGGTACTGTTGCAGCTCTGTGCAAGAGTGAGGTCAGATAACCAAGGGAGAAGGGCAAGGAACTGGAACATGATGTTTCACAGACATAGGAACAGTGTTAGGAGGTGACCTCTCAGCTACGTGGGCTGACCCCAAGGAACTCATTAGCTGGGTTATCACTTAACAATGATCTGTGCAGTGCATAAACATATAGGAGTTGGACTCGATGATCTTTATGGTCCCTTGAAACTTGGGATATTCTATGATTTCGCAGCCCCCTGAGATACAGATGTGAGCTCAGCTAGGAGGACAGGAGACCAGGAGCTCTGCAGCCAGCATTTCTGCAAGGCAGGATCCCAATATTTGGAGAGTAATGGAGAGGAAACACAGTCCATTCATAGCTCCTTTGGATAGATGTTGTCCATTAACAGCTCTGCACGAGAGGCTTTTTCCAGCCTGGATGACCTACAGCCTTCCAGCAATGCATTTACCTTGCTCTGCAGAGACAGCAGGTTGATGTGCACGCTGTGAAGTTTTTACATCAGGTCTGTGGCGGCAAAATCCGGTGGGATTTGAGGCCCTGAGCAGCCCATGCTGGGGAAAAACAAGGAGAAAATGAAATTTCTGGCCTTCTAACAATGTCACTTTACACTTTACCAGAGCCAATATTCCTTCATTGCATGAAACGCAGAGCAACGAGCCTGGAAGCAATCTGAGAGCCATTCTCCTTGCTTGCCCTCAGCCTCCCCCTTGGCTTTTGCTGCTCTACTCCCTGTCAGCAATACCACCACTTCTTTTTGGGTTTTTATACCTTTCAAATCACTTTGCACAGCTGTTCGATTCTCCTTTGCCATCACTTACTTGAGCTCTACATATTTAACTCTTTTAATCTTCCATCAATAAATCACTCCCTTCAAACCCTTAATCATTTTCAACGCTGTCCTCAAAAATCCCCTCAGTGAGATGACACTCATCAGGCACTGACTTAATTAATAGATGACAGATCCCATCCATTGCTGAGCTGCACTTCTAGAAAACAATTTGAAAAGTGCAAAGGAAAGAGAAGGTGAGGTTTAACTTCTTGGGGAGTAGCCACACCAACAGCATGGGGCACTACAGGGGATCTCTCTTTGGTGGAAAGCATGGATCTAGCATATAGAATCATAGAGTTGTTACGGTTGGAAGAGATCACTAAGGTCATCTGATCAAGTCCATCCATCAACCCATCAAAAAAATGGCAGAACCATCAATGGAGGTCTCCAAGAAGTGCCAACATGAGACCAAATATCGAGTCCAACTGTCAACCCCTCAAAAAGATGGCAGAACCATCAGTGGAGGTCCCCAAGAAGAAGTGCCTATGTAGATGTGTGCTCATTGTTTAATGTCTTGCTCTACTCAGTGCAGTCACTGCTTTTGGTGGAGTTTGGAGAGCAATTCTGCTCACCCTGAAATGAACACCCACCAACAGTTCTGCCCTCCATTGGACTCGATTGGTTTACCTCTGGTGCCCCACCAGGTCCCCTGCTCCACATCTCACACATTACCATGGACACCCATCTGTGCCATTAAAACACTTCCCTCAGCCCAGCCACCTGTACATGAGCATCTGAAACCACATGGGAGCCCTGGGATGTTCCATCCACACAGGATGGTCAGAAAGGACACAAACCTAGGTGGGGTGCAGCTGCCAAACCTTGGTACACACCATCACTCGTGGCCCTGCATCCCCCCTCTTGGGTACCTGGGGGGATTGTTTTGGCTTTGAGCAGCAGTTCAGGGCTGTGCTGAGTGCAGGGAACACAGAGAGGAATAAGTGGGTGTCACATCTCTCTGCAAGGCCAGGAATGGGGTAAGGACACTGGCATGGCCACAGCTCAGAGGAAGATTTATTAACCTCTTCTTTCCTTTTTTTTTTTTTTTTTTTTCAGTGCTTTCAAAGTCACCTATGTACTTCTGTATCACTTCCAAAAAGAAAAAAAAAGAAAATGTTGCAGGTGCTGATAACATCTGACATCTCTCTGATTTACTGACAAACTGCTGGGGAAAGAAATCAGAGATAAAGGCAGACAATTCATCCAGCTACCCTGGAGACTCTACAGAGCTTCACGCTTTTCAGTGTAAATCACCCAAGCAGCCCATCCTGTGTCACAACCTTTGGGAACTGCTCTGATTTGCACCCAATCTCTGCAAGGAAAGCCCCTTATTCAGCTTCTGAGCAAACTCACCGTGGGCTGATTCCCTTCAGTTCCCTGCCTCAAGGTGCAGCCTGGCAAGTAGTGGCTGCTGCTGTGCAGTGAGGGATCTCAGCATGGGGCGGGATGCTCCGGTTGGGCTTTTTTCTCACTTTTGTACCTCGTGGTTGTTCACAGTAATCAGAAAGAAGTGGGTTTTGCCCAGGGAAGCAGAGGAGTCACCATCCCTGGAGTGTTCCAGAAACATGGAGAAGTGGCACCGATGGATACGATCAGTAGGCAATGGTGGGGTCAGTCTAGAGTTGGACTTGGTGATCTTGGAAGTCTTTCCCAACCTCAATGATTTTACAATCTCCCCTCTAATTGCTGGTATCTGACAGGATGGCAAGATGGGGGGAGATAAGAAAGACAGCGTTGTGCCTTGGAGGCATCACAGCTGTACCAAATGCTTGGTGTCCAAGACACTCGTTGGGTTGCTCATGGCCACAACCAACACTGGGGAAAACAACTTTACTGTCTTATGCTGAAATGGGAGGTCCTTGTCACCTGTGGCAGAGGCCCAAGAAACAGATGGAGATGTGTCACCTCCTCATGATATCTCCCCAGATTTCCCCATCTGGGCTTTTCCCAAATCTCTTCCCAGACTCCTTCCATTTTGCTGCCCATGCCCCATTTCTCTGCCCGTATGGCCAAAGGAGCAGTTAACAGGTGCTCAGTCTATATCTACCCAGCTCCAGCCAGCTCCTGGGATGTGTCATAGCTCTGTTTGACTTGGTGAGGCTCTCGTGGGGAGAGGAAACACCAGTGACTGCCAAGCAGACCATTTCCATCTTCTGGTGGGTTCATTGAGGAAAATTTTTTCGGAGAGAGCCAGCCCTGCTTCTCCCCATTCAATCCCTGGCTGCATCTGCCTCAAAATCTATTGCTCTTCGATGTGTAAGAGAGGAGAAAGATTTATGTTGATGTTTTGCATTGGGATGAGAATCTTGATCTTGAACTCGACAGCTATGCAAGCAAAAGCCTGTACTTACTGCAGGCTTCAAGCTATTGCAGATGGTAATCTTTGGAAACATTCCTGAAGTAGCAATGTTTCTTTGTGGTAAAAGGACCACAATAACCCACATAACTCAAGTAACAGCAGCTGGGATAAAAGATTCATGGAGAGGTCAAGAAAAGGGAGTTTTGCTGGGGGCTGAAAGCATTTACAGAATCTGGGGAGGTGTTTTGGTGCTGGGGTGCAACAAGCCAGGACCAGCTAGGAAACAAGGCTGGAAGGGTCTTGAGTGCCACAAAACCATTTACACAATAGGGAGAGTGCTGAGAGAAACAGCTTTTGGGGTAGAAAATAACTCCAAGTGGGGTACAACACCCTCAAATCTGCTCTGGGCAATGGTGAGGTGCAGCACGGAGAGATGAGGATGAGGGGATGCTTTAATTGAACCACATCTGTGCTGCACTGTGCCAAGGGAGGCAGCGGGTTTAATGGGTAAACAGGGCTCTGTCAGCAGCATACCTGGATCTCCCATCAATCTTTCCACCTCTGTAAAAATAAACATCCAAGCAAATATTGTCTTGCTGGTCAGAGCACGGGGCTGTCTGGGCGCGTTTCTCACGCCTGTGTTGTGTTTGTTAAGGTTATGTCATGGTGCTGTCAGAGAAAGCTCTCACAGAAAAAGATGGGAGCACTTCAGATAAGGCTGGATCAATGCATGCACATCCTGAGAGAGGCTATCAGCCGCTGGGGGGGCAGGGAAAAGGCATGCTCCAAGAAGGAATAACTCTCTGTCCTGCAGAATCTAAGTGCTGCGCCATGGGATGGTTGAAAACATCCTTTCCCTGAGGTTCCCTCTTCCATTTGCACCTCCAGACTCATGAGCCCACTGTGGACCTTGGCTGCTCACTAGGAATGTCTGTTCTGAAGGAAAGAAGGAGACAGGAGATGTGTCCTCTCCTCCTGGGCTACCACTGCTCTGCACGGTGATGCCAAGACTGGTTAATTCTTGCTTAGCTCCACTCTTAACTTCTATCTTCTTCCATGGTAAGCCCCATGGCAGGTGGTGGCTCTTTAGTTTTACTCCAGATAGAATATCAGGGCAAAACCTGAAGATTTGGGAGGTTTAGGTTGGATGTGAGGAGGAAGTTTTTCATGCAGAGGGTGGTGAGGCAGTGGAACAGGTTGCCCAAGGAGGCTGTGGATGCCCCATCCCTGCAGGCATTCAAGGCCAGGCTGGATGTGGCTCTGGGCAGCCTGGGCTGCTGGTTGGTGACCTGCACACAGCAGGGGGTTGGAAGTGGGTGAGCACTGTGCTCCTTTGCAACCCAGGCCATTCTATTATTCTAAAATGAGGGGAAAATTCTTTTGAGGACTGGCAACCAAACTGCCCTGGGACGCCTGAATGGACACCACACATCTTTTGCGTGTTCCCAAGGCTGACACATGCACACCTTCCTCCTCTCAGACAACATTTAATCAGGAAGAATGCTCTGTGGCTTCTGTCATTAAAGGCAGCAGCAGTTCCACGTGTACTCTGCTGCTTGCGTTTGATCAATAGTTGCTCCGTGGTGTCTCATGCCTTTAACAGTTGATCTCTTCCAGCTGGAGATAGGTAAGATGTAGGCACAGCTGCCCAGGGAGGTGGTGGGGTCACTGTCTCTGGAGGTGTTCCAGAACCATGGAGATGTGGCTCTGGGGGACATGGTCACTGGGTATGGTGGGATGAGTTGGGGTTGGGGATCTCAGAGGTCTTTTCCAACCTTAATGATTCTACGACTCCTGCTGGCCCCTGGAGGAAGTCCACAGTGGGCTCGTGAGGTGCAAATGGAAGAGTGAACACATGGAGTGCCCACCTCCGCACTCCACATTCCATACAGAATCACTAAATCCTCATATAGCTGAGAGCAGAAGGGACCTCCAGAGCCCATCCGGTCCAATGTACGGCCACCTAGGGTAACCCAGGACCACGTCCATATGGCACGTGACCCCCAAACCTCCCTTAAACTCCTCACAGGTGGGTGCCAGCCTTGGCGTGCCCTCACCCCAACTCCCATAGGCAGCAGAGGAGGATGCTGAGCCCTCCCCCTCTTCCTCACCAAGCACAGTGCTGTGCTTTGAAGCAGGTGGCTTAATCCTTATCAACAGAGGCGAACACCGTCAAACAAGCAGCAGAAAATGGAAATGCAAAGATCCATAATTCATGACGGAGCAGACACAATTTAATCGGGCGTGCTCACCACCTTGTTCTGCACGCAGGGTCAACGCAGGATTAGCCAGATGAGGTTTTGTTGAAAACCCTTTGTTCTCCCAAACCCTCCCAGTACACTCGGGTCCTCTGCTCCCAGCTCTGCACTCAGGGTGACTTGCAGGACCTGCTCCGTGTCAGGAAGAAAAGGGCTTATTTACACATAAATGAGAAAGGCAAATCTCTGCTGCAGTCGAGGGTGCGGGGGTGTTATTGGGTGTTATTGGCAATTTCCTACCTTGCTTTGCAAAGCTATAACCCCGGGGTTCTGGCACTCAGCAGGGTGGGGATACGGCCCATGGGACAGCTTCGTGCTGGGATGGGGATGCATAGAGCAATGCTTTGGTTCCACCCATGCTGTAAGTGCAAGAGAATGCACCCCAGCATTGCACGGGGCATAGAAAGCACCTAATTCTTGACCTAGCTTCCAAATTCCCTGAATAGCTTCTAAATAGCCTTTAACAAACAAAGCAAATGTCACCTTGTCCGCGTTGCAAGGATGGGACAGAAAGCACGAGGAGCACCAAGGCTCAGAAGGCCACAGGAACACAAATCCCAGGGAAGCACATCACTGCTGCTTTGGGGCATCTTTTAATCAAGGGGGAACACGAGAAGCAAAGTGATTTGCCCAGGGTCAAGCAGACAGACACAGATCCACCTTGGGTCCAGCTCCCAGATCTTCATTGCTTTCTGCATGGGACAGAGAGACAGCAAAAGCAATTTCAGGAAAAATGGAAGGAGGGGAAACTCCACCAGCACCCAGCACTCCCCAGTGTGAAATCCCAGTCTGGTATCCCCCCCGACTCTCACTCAAAATGCCAAAAAAAACATCCAGGTTCTTCCCAGCCCAGGCTGATGAAGGGGTTTTCTCTTCCAGTGCTGTAATTTGAGCCAAAAACATATCTCACATCCTTGCTGGGATGAGAAGGGGATGATCCAATAGAGACAGATCTCCCCAGAGCTTCCAGACAAGTGCTCTGCACAAGGGGACAGAGCTTTTTCTGTTTGTCCTTTTTTTTTTTTTTTTTTTTCCTATCTCTAAAAGATTATTAATTCCTTCGGTAGCTGCTGTGAAAAGATTTGGAAAGAATAACAACCAGGAGTCAGCAGGGAGAACCTGATCAGCCTTAATCACTACATGCCTTCTCTTCAGCAACAGGGCAGCGTTTCACTGGGAAGCAGCTTTCTCCCCAGCTGAAGTGGATTCCTATTGATCATCACTATTTCAAACAGCTGATTCATTGCAGCTGGCCCAAATGAGTTTCAGAGAGTGGCCATGCATGCATTTAGCATCCTTTCAGTGACTGGTGAGGGCTCAGAAGCCACCCATCCACCAGCTCTCCTCACCTCTCCAGATCCCAAGGTGGAAGGCTTAGGGTGGACACTCGATACAGAGTAGGATGGATGCAAGGAGAGATTCATCAGTTCCTCAGCAGCACTGCTTTAAAAATGAGTTCATGCAGCTTCAGGATGTCTGAGGTTGGCAGGGATTTGGCTAAGCCACTGAGGTCCAGGATCTCCTGCACAAAAATCATGCTTCCTTGTACCCAGTCGCCATCACTAGTCATCCCCAACAGCTGTGCTCCAGGATTCCTACAGTGAGGAGCTAATGAGCCATTCTGTGCCATTCAGTTCATTGTGTGCCATGCTAACACCGCAGTGCATTCCCCCTTGAACATGGAGAAAGCTCCTTCCAAGAGTGTCTTGTGCTCCCTGCTTTGCTCCAACTACCAAGGCTTTTGTGGCTTGGAGTCTGCTTCTGAGGTCAAAACTCAGCTGGAACACTTTCCTTTTTGCCTTATGCAAAGGCAACGTTTCAGAAATGTTAAGACCTTTTAATAAAAAGGTTTTTTTGTTTTTTTTTTTTTTTAATTCCCATTGTAGCAAGAACTTGGACTAGACCACTCCAGTAGTCCATTCCAACCTTGGGATTACCTATAGCACAGTATACATGTACAAAACACACACATTACCTATAAGCATACAGTGAAAGTTGGATTATCTATGCAATTTCAGCATAGACATCATGTTTTCATTGCAGCTATTGTTTCAGCTCATCCAAATCGTAGAATGATAGAATGGCCTGGGTTGCAAAGGAGCACAGTTCTCACCCAGTTCCAACCCCCTGCTGTGTGCAGGTCGCCAACCAGCAGCCCAGGCTGCCCAGAGCCACATCCAGCCTGGCCTTGAATGCCTGCAGGGATGGGGCATCCACAACCTCTTTGGGCAACCTGTTCCAGTACATATCCATATATGCATACAGAGACCCTAGGAGGGTGCTCTTGCAGTGTAGTGCTGCTACAAGTCTTCATTGCTGGAGCTCATGGCTAGCTGGAGTGCAGAGCAGGTCTGCACTGGATTCAGTAATTCATATCGGCATAAAACTGCCCTAAGTGGGGAGAGGGAGGGTTAAACACAAGTCATCCCCAGAGCCCAAATTATTTGCTCACACTGGCTGCGTTTCCTTAGTCAGCAATGAGGTTTTTACTGTTTGTTTTATTGGTAGTCCATAAAAACCTCGTTACACAAGTCTGCTGGTGATACATCATTTCTACGTGACACCTCCTCCTTGGGAGGGATCAGCTCCCTGTTCTGCTGCATTTCAGGTGTGTGAGGTTTGGGACCCTCTGGGACTGCTTGTTGGGCTGGGGTTTGGTGTCATGGTGGGACATGAAGGCTCCAGCCCCATAACTAGGACAGTTCCAGAGCCCACGTGCCCCAGCATCATTGGAGAGTGGCAGTAAGGGTGCAGGGAGTGCCCCAGTAAGACCCCCAGCATCTCCTTCCCTCCATTCTAAATCTGGGCAGGCTGCAGTGAGTGGATCCTTGCAAAGACAATTTGGGAACAAGCAATGTCCCTGTTCCCATGTGAATGGCAGCATTTGCTGTTGTTTCCCACTGGCCATGGAGTAGCCCTTGGCCATGGGTTTGGACTCAGTGATCCTTGTGGGTCCCTTCAAAGCCAGGTTGGATGAGGCTCTCGATAACCTGATCTGGTGCTGGTTTAGTGGCTGGCAGAGGTATCTGGATAAGATGCTGAGAGATATGGTTTAGTAGCTTAGTTGGTGGTAATGATCATAGTAAGACAGTTGGACTAGAAGATCTTGTAGGTCCTTTCCAACCTTGTGATTCTATGATTCTTTAACTGGATGACCTCTGAGGTCCCTTCCAACCCAAGCCTTTCCGTGGTTCTGTGACTTTATGATTCCAACTGGGGATATGCTCTGGTTCTTATCAGACTTCTTAGGGGAAGTAGTGACAAACTGGACCACGTATTCACGCAGGTTAATGGGGATCCCACACGTAAAGAATTTCCAGATCCAAAACCCTCCTGTGCCTTTGCTTGCCCTCAAACTCCAGTCTTGGGAGAGTGCCTCCATCCCAGCATGGCTTTGCCAACAGGAGCAGGGGTGAGGCTGATCTCTGGGCATCCACCCAGAGCTCTCCAACAGCCATCTGGGCTGTGTTCCCATTGGAAATCAGGGTGGGAGCACGGAGCTACACGGAGGCAGAGGAAAAACCATGACGTTCTGCACTGCTTGCATAAAGATCCAGCTGTGATTGCAGCTTTTTGGCCAAACCCAGCTTTTCCTAACATGTCAAGAACACCATGCCCATCCCAACCAGGCCACATGCCAGGCACTATTCCTGAGGCTGTGGACTCAACAAGACCAGGCTGAACACAGGGAATTTTCACTGTCCTGCCTCTTGCCCTGGTTCTCTGTGTTTGTTCAAGCTGCAGGGAGGAGAGGAGTGAAAAGAGTGGCTGGGGAAGAGGAGAAGGGGTGAGCGTTATGGTCTGCCTCTACTGAGCCTCTCCGATTAATGCCCCAAACCTAATGAGAGTGGAACAAGGATCTGCTCCTGTTTGTGCACTGTAACGGATGATGATGCTGAGTGGTTGGATTCTGGCAGTGGAAATGGAGGGTTGTGGTAATGTGACAAGA
This sequence comes from Meleagris gallopavo, assembly GCF_905368555.1. Classification (NCBI taxonomy): domain Eukaryota; kingdom Metazoa; phylum Chordata; class Aves; order Galliformes; family Phasianidae; genus Meleagris; species Meleagris gallopavo. The sequence goes on from NC_139404.1 coordinate 192,178,940, forward strand.
ATTAATGAAATGTAACCAGGCTCTCATATAATTAAAAACAGGAATTGCTGGAAAGATGGCTCATGCAAAGCGGTGGGCTGGGGGTTGATTAAAACTGGTGGCTGGCTACAAATGATTAGATTAAAATCAATTAACTGTAGAATTGCTGTCTGGCACACAGAAGGATAATTCAGTTACATAACTGGCAACGGGATTTGCACTTTGCAAATGTTGTTTCAGTAAATCAAACCGAGCTCAGACAACATGGCCATTTCACAGGGAATAACACTGCTCTCTGATTTTGGGAGGGGATTTTTTTTTTGGAGGGGGAGGGGGGGAGAAACAACACCAGGAGAAACTTGCAGCTGATGGCAGCAGTGAATGAGGAAGAAGTCCAAAGAATGTGACAAAACTCTGCGATGCCCTGGTTGTTTGTAAGCAGGAGCTGCTTTCATTACGCTTTTAAAGACCCGTTGGATTAAGGAGGCATTAGAGGAATTCAGCTCCCTGTCCTCTCTCCTCCAGAGCCTGCTGGTGGTGGTGCCCATTAGCACTAATGCAAACGCATTAGCACGTTGAAAGGATTCCTGTGTTACAGCAGAGCTGATGACTTCATTCCTTCTTCTCTCTCAACACGGGCAGAGGGAAGCTGTGGGGGGAAAACCTGCAGGGAGAAAGCAAATAGCTGCTGGCTGTGACACAGTGGTGACAGGGTGAGTGGAGGCCACCAGCACTCATGTGCCTGGAGCACATCTGGTGACCTTGCAGCACCCTCCTGGTTTGGGTTGTAGAGGTGGCTGAGTCATAGGAACCCTACATCTTCGGTGTCCAAGGAAGCACAAGAATGATGTGGAGTTGCTGGAGCAGGTCCAGAGGAGGTCACGAGGATGCTCAGAGGTTGGAGCACTTCTGCGTTGGGGACAGGATGAGAGCTGGGGGTGTTCAGTCTGGAGAAGAAAACCAGAGAATCACAGAGGTTAGAAAAGACCGCTAAGATCCTCAGGCCCAACCCCAGCCCACCCCTACCATGCCCTCAAAGGACATCCCTCAGTGCCACATCCCCACGGTTCAGGAACACCACCAGAGGTGACTCTCCCACCCCCTGGGCATCTGTGCCAGTGCCTGACCTCTCTTACTGAGGAGAAATGTTTCCCGATATCCAACCTGAAGGTTCTGAGGAGACCCTACAGAGGGTTCCCAGTGCCTAAAGGGGCTGCAGGAAGACTGGGGAGGGACTCTTTGTCAAGGTTGTAGTGATGGGACAAAGGGTAACATTTTTAAGCCAAAAGAAGCTGGATTTAGATTAGGTATTAGGAAGAAATTCTTCACCCTGAGGGTGGTTAGGCCCTGGCACTGCTGCTCAGAGCTGTGGGTGCCTATCCCTAGCTACCCAAAACATCAGAATGATGCAGAAAGATGTTCAGGTGATGCAGTAAGTCTGCGCTCAATGTGAAGATGCAGTGCACACAGTCTGCTCTCTAGGATGGGTCCTTGTCCTGCCAAAGGGTGAGAATGGGCTTTGCCCTTCCTTTCCCAGAAGAATTGTCCTGGAAGACCCCTGGAAATCTCCCACACCATCAGAATGCATGTGGTTTTTGTCAAAGAGGTAAAGCTCAGGTCAAAAATTACTATGTATAGAGCAGAGGGACATCTCCTGAGCCATCTGCTATGCACCAAAGCCAAATTCTGCTTACAGCCTATCGAGGCTTTACAAAAACAGGTTGACTGGCTCTCATTCAGAGCTTCCAAACCACTTTTGCTCTTTATTAGGCTGTTTAAATACGTCTCCACTAAGCTGCTATCCATCATAATAAACTCTCGGTGGAATATTAACCCTATCTCTGCCTCTCTCTGTGCCCACCCTGGGAAATGCCCCTTGGTTGGAGTCCCCATGTCTAACCTCAGCTTTGCCCAGTGCCCAGGTGGGAAGACCCTTGCAAAAGATGCAATAATATTGTATTTAATGGGTGTTGGTAGAACCCAGTCCCACTTCTATGTCTTCTGCTCATTCTTGCATTCGATAATTCTTTTTCCAGCTTGTGTTTTCTCCGTGCCTTGTTGAGTTTTCACACAGAGGGTGGTGAGGCAGTGGAACAGGTTGCCCAAGGAGGCTGTGGATGCCCCAGCCCTGCAGGCATTCAAGGCCAGGCTGGATGTGGCTCTGGGCAGCCTGGGCTGCTGGTTGGCGACCTGCACACAGCAGGGGGTTGGAACTGGGTGAGCACTGTGCTCCTTTGCAACCCAGGCCATTCTATCAGTCTGTGATATCCCATCTGAACCTCAGCTGACATTCCTCTCCTTGCCCGCCTCTCCTTCCCATCTCCAGCATTAACACCAGAGCATCATCACCGCCCAAATCCCTGCTGCAAATCACCACCTCTGCAGGTTCAGAATAAAACCTTTTCCATTACGGAGAGATGGATCATCATTTCCCCTCCTGAGTGAGGTGCAGCAGATTTATTGCCCTGACTCAGCCAGCAGGTTTATGTGAAGGGAGTAAGGTCAGGACAGAGTTTATAAACTCTGTCAATATTTCTGTTCTAGGAAGCTTTCTTCTCCCTGACAAAGTAATCCAGCAATGCTGTTTCCTTGTTTGATGCCTTTAATAAAACCAGAAGGACACGGGTGTCTTGAGATAATTCACTCTCCAGCACTCTTCAGAGCTGATCCACACCGTGGAAATGTCTGTGTGTTATCACTGCTGATGCTGGAAAATCGCTCCATTCTCCCAGTGCAGAAAATATACCGACTCCAAATACAGACAAAAGTGATTTCCTTTCTCTTCTACACTTCTTATGTCTGCAGTTTTTCCTGTCCAGAAACATTTCCAAAAATTGGTCAGGGTGCCAAATGAATTTGTTCTGCTTTTGATTTAGAGAGGACGATCAGCTGTTCTGGTTTGGGGCTTTTTGTTGTTGTTGTTGTTGTAACATGTTTAAAATTAAAACCCCTAAAAGCAGTTCCAAAAAGGGAAAGCAAGCCTGCTCCATTTCAGCTTTATAAGGAGATTCTGCTCAGGGGACTTTTCCTGACACAGCTATTTGCTGAATCTAGACATATCTGTACAATGTTGCTCGTTGAATGAGCCCAAATTCCCCTACAGGCACAAGATCCTCATGAGCACTTCTGAGGAGCTCTTTCAAACAGCTGTGGTTAGATGGCATTATCATGGAAATAGGCCTTGGAACGTCTCCTACCAGAGATGGCAAAGCTCCAGTGGGTCACCTTGTCCCCACCTCCATCATTTGAGACCTTGTCCTTCTCACAAAGACAATATGGGGACATTTGGATTCTGCAGTGTTTTGATCACCTCCAACATAGGCAGACAGGAGCCACTTTTTTTCCCAGCTATAGGGTAGCTTGTAGAGGACATCTTCAGGCTGCCCAGCACATTACAAAGACCCTTTCTAAAGCTACGTGAGCTTGGAGATATCAATTGTCTTCAGCCCCAGAGGATAGCAACACAGAGGGTCCTTCTTGATCCATGATATTCCAAGGTAGACTTGTGCATGTGCTCTGCAGGTTGCTATTCCCAAGCCAACCTGATACACAAAGATTGGGTTCTCTCAGTTGGCTCCAGTTTAATCTGTGACCCACCACCACGGGTAACTCCTATGTCTCAGATCTAACTGTGGTTATATGGCAGGTTTTTGCCCAACCGTGGACATCTAGCACCCTTTTCTCTCAGGTCACCCAACCTTGGTCATCGAGCACTCTTTTGCTCTCTGGTCACTTGCAAGCACACTTTCCACTCAAAGACACCACAAAACAGCTTGTGGGGAACTCAACACCTGACACTTCCCAGCTTCTGATGTTTGCTAATGATACTCCAGCAGCTCCACGGAGGAGAAGCACACCTCTCTCCAGATGGCAAGAGCTGCTGTCAGCTCAGATAGAGAAATCGCAGCTGAAATGAAGATGCAACCTGGCACGCGGCAAGGTAGGCATCAAAATTATTTGTGATCTGTGAAGTCTGTCACTACCTATGAGTAACAGTCCCATGATTGCCTGTCATAAAGCAGCCCCTGCTGAACTTAACTGCAAACCTGATCTAACGTGTTTTGAACAAGGCTGCTGGCAGGAAGAAGGAAGCAGGCAGGTGCAGAGAATTGCCAGCACACCCTCTGGGATGGGGGGCACTGATTCTCCAAGGGTTGCAGGAGGTCCCATGGAAAATGTCATTTGGAGGTCCTGGGTTAACAAGTAAGGAGGTTGGTGCAAGCCCAGCAGAAGGTTAAGCTCTTGGGATATTTCTTCTTCTTCTTGTTTTCTTCCATCTGGGAAGGTAAAGAAGATATCTTGGTTCTGCCTTTATCCTGGGAGGATTTATGGCTTGTGCTTAGCCTGCACCTGGGATGTTGGGTGAAGCACAGCACTCGAATTTCCCACCATGACCCCTGTTCTGTGATGCTCAGGAAAACTCCAAGCCCTTCTGATCACCTACTGTGCTGTGCTACCACTTGCTGCTTTCTTCTGCAGGTGGTTGACTCCAAATCAATCCACAATCCAAAGCCCTTGGAGTTACTGCAGATGGTCAGTCCTCCTGGAGGACTTGGAAATTTGGGAGAAATTGCACATGCAGTGAAGATGGCGTGGGATGGAGTTGCAATGATGGGGTAAGGTGGGCTGTGACACTTTGTCACCTTCTGCCCCTCTGTACAAAAGTCTCCTTGTGCAAACACTGTTGGAAAGGGGAATGCGTGAGGAGAGGACTCCCCTGCTGTGCTGACTTGAGTCTAAACTGCAGCTCCCATGGTAGCAATCTTTTCCTGGATGGTGTAAGTTTCATGGCGTAAGCAAGCTTTCTTATACCGCTGCAAACAAAACCCAAATGCATCTCTAGAGTATTATGGAGCACATAACAGTCTGTTACCACAACCAGTGGGAAAATATTTGGAGACAAGGATGGACAGATGGAGTTAATTAGGCTCCTGTCATTAGGACAGGTCTCATTGTAAGTAAACAGAGCTGCACAGGTCACCATGTCACGTCTCTCTTTTTTTTTGGCTACCATCTTCACCTCCCTGCAGAAGGCAAAACTCTCCAGATTTCTCTCCTAGGCTTGATCCCTACAGGTTGGCACTACCAAAACATCAGCAAACAGCCATCCAGCAAGAGATGGGGCGCCTGGAAGGCTCCCTTCGGGGAGATGTGCTCACCTCCCCATGGCAGGCACATTTGTCAGCATGTGAAGAATGATGCTGTTGGCAGGATGAAGGTTCTGGAGTCTGTACCACTTGTCATTCATGAGCACAGACCTGTTCCCAAATCTTGGATGCCCCGTCCATCCCTGGAGGTGTTCAAGGCCAGGTTGGATGGGGCCCTGGGCAGCCTGGGCTGCTATGAAATGTGGAGGTTGATGGCCCTGCATGTGGCAGGGGGGTTGGAGATTCATCATCCTTGAGGTCCCTTCCAACCTGGGCCATTCTGTGATTCTGTGATTCTGCGGCGGGTGCCAGTGAAAAGTCACCCATCCAAGCCATTGCACGTGTGCAGGTGTGCAGAAATGAAGATGCTGGAGCCTTGCAGCACGAAAGGACTCACACTGAGCATCAACCAGCTCCAACTCCTCTCTATTAAGAGAAAACGAGCACTGCCTGCAGAGCAACTCCCCGATACAGTGACTCACCATCCCTTATGCTACGCTTCTTATTTACACTCCCCAGCACTAATGTTGTCATACTTAACAGCTCACAAGGTACTATCTCATCTTCTAAATATACACCCCATTGTACTGCCCAGACTCCCTTCGTTATATCATGAGTTGACTGCAGGCATCAATCACGGAGCTGATAAACAGAAATGGCCCTAATGTCATTTCATGGGCTGCAAAGAGTCAGATCGCAGCTGTGCTGGAGCCAGATGGAAGAGGGAGTGTGGTGTAGAGTGCTGCTCCGTTAAATATATGTGACATTTAATTATGGTTGCAATAGGTTCTCTCTCATTTAGGGTAACTGGAGACTGGATTCTGCAAATAAGAGGGGAAAAAAATAGGTAGTGCAGATAGTACACAATCTGCTGCTTCCAGACCCAGCCCAGACATCCACTGGTGCATTCCGCAGCATGCTCTGATCCTGGAGGATTTATTGTCTCAAAAGCAGCACCATGCAAACACAAGGAGCTGCAGGGGTTGGCCCCAAGTGGGGTGAGCTGCCCACTGCCAACAGAGAGTCGAGGATGCTGTAGTTACCTCGGTTGTTGCAGTGCTGCAGAGGTTCATCAGGAACGGATCCTGCTGCTGAGTGTTGGGATGGGAAAGCAGTGCTGCTGTCAGGGACAGGCAATGTCTCAGCTGGATGGAGGTGGGATCTACAGCCAAGTGAAGGCTGCTCTGGTCAGTGGTGGGAGCTCTGGTCATACATCCTTGAGAACCCAACTGTCAGGACACCAGAAGGCATCATAGGTTGGGGTTCAACCACGCGTGTCTCAGAAGAGGTCAAAGACTCAAAGATGTGTCTGCACTGAAGGCTTTGCAGAAAAGGAAAGGAAAGCATGAAAATAAACCAAAACCAAAACAAAAACAAAGACAAAAACAAAAAACCCACAAAAACAGAGACTGTTCTCTAGGCATGTGGTCATAGCCACCATCTCCTGGGTCAAGCTGAGCAGGGTTTTCCATGCTGGAGAAGCAATGATATGGAGAGCAGGGCTTGGACAACAAGGGGTCTTAAATTAAGAAGAAGCAGATCATGGGGCTTTGGCGAGGCAGAGCAGCCAAAGTAGAGCTTTGGGAATGGTGCAGCAGGGTCAGGGGTTGGCTCAGGCATGATGTACCCTGATTGCTGTTACGATTCAGTGCAGGATGATCAGGCCTGGACACATCTCCAAATGGTGAGTGAAGAGGTTGCAAAGAAGGAATGTGGGATGAGAACTCAACTACTTTGTGGTCTGGCACCACGAGTCCTGAGCAAGGGCTGACACAGTGCCAGAATCATGGATTCATTAAGGTTGGAAAAGACCTCTAAGATCCCCAACCCCAACCCCAGCCCACCCCACCATGCCCACTGACCACATCCCTCAGTGCCACATCTCCATGGTTCTTGATCACCTCCAGGGATGATGACTCCACAGTCTCCCTGGCTGGAAAAATAATATCTGGAATCACTGATGTATTTCTTGACTTCTTGGTTTTAGGGTGAAAGCAGAACAAGGACCTCCTGTCTCTCAGCTTCTCCCACCTCAGCCATCTGCTTGCATTAACGTATGTTTAACAAAAGGGTGAAAGCAGCATGCTGCTAGAAAACTTGTAGGCATGTTTATATTTTGTACTGATACTCTTTATTAAATCAAGGGTGCTTTTTTTGCTAGTTGGAACGCAGATATCAGTAAAAAAGGAGCCCTTTTAATTTCAACCTTTTAGTAACAGATAAGGCTTTTAAATTCTGATAATGATCTCCTCCTTGAAGTCCTGCTATCAAAAATTAAAAGATCTTTTTCTCCAAGTCTGCAGCTCTCAGGCAGGAAATGGTGGATTTATGGGTGGAAGGTACCTAATCAGGACTGATTTGTTTCAAGCCTGAGGGTTTATTTCTTTTCTGGTAAACAAATGTCAAGAAAGCACCATGTGAAAATGCAGCTTTTCTGCATGTGGGCTGCTTCACTTCCCGGCAACCCCATCTTCTGCAACTCCTAAACACTCACAGCCTGGTCTGCTTTTGGGAGCAGGTATAGCATTGTATGAATGGGAAACTGGGGGCAGGGAGGATTTCTCCTTAACACAGAACAGGAGGTATTCAAGAACCGTGGGGATGTGGCACTGAGGGATGTGGTCAGGGGGAATGGTGGAATGGGGTGGGGTTGAGATTGGGCATCTTGGAGGTCTTTTCCAACCTTAATGATTCCATGATTCTATGAAGGCGCTATTCCCATGCATATCGTCATCTAAAACAACCTGTTCCCACAAACATCCATGCTTTGGGTCATCTGGATATCAAAAAAGCTTCCTTTACCCATGGGTTAGAAGGATCACAGGCAGCAAGGGGACAGGGCCACTGCTCGCCATCCATGGGCACCAATGGACGGACAAGATTCCCCGCGTGATGAGAAAAATCTTCCCCATCAGCATCTGAGCAGTGCCTGCTGGTAGATCAGGACGATGCTCGAAGTCAGAAATAAATGGGATTGAATAATTAAGTGCACTCTGGAACACGGGAATGGCAGAGAGCTCCGCCAGAAATAGGAAATCGCAGCTAATAAAGGCAAGCGACAGTGGAAAATTCATTAAGCATCTCTCAGACAAGAACATTTTGCCACTCGCAGGAAAAAAATTAAACTAGAAATGAAGGAGAATTTGTTCTACAGATGGGCTTTTTTGATAGGAACTACACAAAAATCCGAAGAAACATTTGATTAAAGATTGGGAGAAAAAAAAAGATGCAAAAAAGAGACGAACAATCTGCAACGTTCATTTCAATTTCATGAAGCTCAAATCCATTCCTGTGGGTCTTGTCTGTTTAAGACAGGCTGGGGTGGGTGAGTTTTGGGGTGCAGTGATTTCCTGACCCTGAAGGCAGCTCACACGTGGGCACTTTTGCTTGCACGCTGCATGAGCGTCTGCCACGCTGCCCTGCTGGGAATTGGGGCAGGCAGGTTTTTTGCCATTCAATGGGCAAAAAATCCCATTTTTAGTGGCAATGGTTTCTCTGCGGTAGCATAACCCAGGCACTGCTGATGCTTGAGACTGTTGGCTAAAGCCAACACTGGAGGTATAGGCGAGAGACGTGTTCTTCCTTCTCCATGGTGACAAAAGCAGGCTCCTCCCAAAGCAGTTCCTGCTCTTCCCATCCCATACAGCTGGGCTCATTGCTTGTCTCCTAACACCTTTGTTCTTCTCTCCCTCGTTGCTCCTGGAGGTGCTTTCCCAGTCTCACCCCATGCAATCCAGTCATCAGAACAGCCTGAAACCTCCCATAGCCATCCCGTGGGGGCACAGCTTGCACGACGTGTCCACGGCTCTGCGGCATTGGATGATTACACAGAGTGAGGGTACCCATCTGGCATCTCTGTCTCCTGTGAAATGAGGGAGAGAAATGAAACCCTTCAAACACAGAACTGCCTGACACCACCACAACAGAGCTGACAGCCGTCCGTTGCCTCAGATCTGCTCGTTTGTGTCCTGACGTGAATGCAGCATATGGTCCCCATCCATCTTCCTAACAGTCCAGCTCCGAGCTGTCTGCCTCGCCAGAGCATAGAATCACAGAATGACAGAATGGCCTGGATTGCAAAGGAGCACAGTGCTCACCCAGTTCCAACCCCCTGCTGTGTGCAGGTCGCCAACCAGCAGCCCAGGCTGCCCAGAGCCACATCCAGCCTGGCCTTGAGTGCCTCCTTGCCTTTCTCCTCCAGATGGTGAACTGAGACAAGATATCAGCACAGGATGAGCCCCAGCTTGGTCTCTTGCATTTAAGAGCAGAGGTGGTGCATACACAGAGGTATCTTTCTAGCAAGATTTGGATAGAGAGATGTCATCCACCCATTGGTTTCCAGTGCAGGGCAATGAATATCTCAGGAGCTCCTCTCAACCCCTTTTTCACGTGTTATTTCTCCATCTGTTTGCACCTCTTTTTTTATCAATAGCTCTCCCTGCTCATCCCAGGATGGATATTAAAAAAAAAAAATTTTGTCTCCGAAAGGGTGGTGATTATTGACACAGTGGGGGAATCATCATCCCTGGGCGTGTTCCAGAACCATAGGGATGTGTCCCTGTGTTTAGTGGGCATGGTGGGATGGGTTGGGGTTGTATGTGGTGGTCTTGGAGGTCTTTTTAATCTTGATGGTTCTGTGATAACTTCCATCCCAGCTGCTGACACCACCAGCAGCAAGGAGCCCAAAGGGATGGCAGAGCCTTCACTGCCTATGTGAAGTGCCCCTGTGTGCACAGCAAAACTTCCCAATAGGAAATTCCCTCGTTAAGTGTGAGAATCATACAGATCCTTCTCAAAGAGCCACGGGACTGTCAGAACCAAGCAATTTTCCTGCGTTGTATTCTGCAAGAGGAAAGCTCCTCCGTCTTTCTGCCTAATACAGTTACCATTCCTCCTCTCTCTTGTCCTCTTCTCACCCACAACCTTCCTCTGATGATCCTCACTGTGCTCCCTGTCCCCAGCTCCAGCATCAGGGTGGGCCATTACCACCACCTTCTCCCTCTCTGTGTTTGCAAACTCAGCACTGATTTCTTCTGACATTCAAAACTTAAATATACTGGGCTAAAAGCTTCTGTTCTGTGCAAGAATGATGATTGCAGGGACTCCCTGTGAGCAAATAAACCGGTGTTTGAAGCAAAACATGCGTGAATAATCCCAAATGTTTGCTGGCAGCCTTGTAAAGACAAGCTGGAGTGGCTGTGGGCTAGAAATGAGAAGCGGTGCAATTATGCCAGGTAAATGCCTGGGATAATATCACTGAAAGACAGGGAAATGGGCCCCCCAGGAGCAACACATTGTGCCTTTGCAATGAAAGGACTGGAAGAGTTCCATCTCAGCTCTCAGCTGCGAACTTCCAAGAGGATGTGATTTGTGAAACAGGAACAAGTGAGAGGTTTAATTGGCTGGAGATTTATTATTTGGGCTGACCTGAGGGAGGAGGAGAATTTCCACCCCGTGGGAAACCACCTTCGTCCCTAATGGAAATGTCAGAAAAGAGAAATTCTCCACGGAGCAGGAGGAGGAGTGCAAAGAGAAAGTGTTAAGCAATACCAGAAAGTCTGTTATTTGCTTCTTTGGTCCTGGAGGAAATGTGTCTGCCTGCTCCAGCAAGTCACAGGAATGGAAACTGGAGTGTTTTATAACATTTCGAGGCTTGTCTCCGTTTTCCAGAGCATCCCTTCATCACAGTGAGCCCACAGGTCCTCATGGGCTGGGGAGAATGAGGAGCACTGAGCTCCCCAGCTCCAGCTCCACTGATGTCCTCACAGGCACTGACAAACATCAGACCAACCCAACACCAAACCACTGTGATTCAGTTTGGTGACTCAGTTTGGGTCACTCAGCCTACAGTAATAACCTCACTTCTATTTCCCTGCTAAAATTGGAAGAATTTCAGTGCAGCACAGAACTCTGCAGAGACAGATGGGATGTTTCCCATGGAAAACACAGCCAAGGTGGCTGGTGGCTCCACGGCCAAGGGGCTCTGCTTGTCCCCAGAGCTGTAAGTGGGCACAGGGCATGATGTCCACAGGCACCTCTGTGGCTGGCTGAGCCTTAATTTTTTCCTGAAGTTTAGCCCTGAGGTCTCTCCATCGAATACAGCTCCTCCATGGTGGGCATCGGGTGATGGAGCGATGGTGACTTTCTCCCATTGGCACACTGGAGAGGAATGAGCTTTGGTGTTCACCCACAGTCCTTGGGCTGGTTGCATTTCCACCAAGGACATCAAAAATGGGTCACAGTCCCTGCTGAGCATCACTAATACAGCTCAAAGGCTGCCCTTTTGTGGCTGCCCGGTGAGGATGTGCCCCTCTTGGGCAGAGGTGGCTGCTGAGCAGCAGCGAGCGGTGGGAGCTTCGTTAGTTAATGAGGCTGAAAGTTGAAGTCTCCTCCTTTGCAAAGCTTTTAAGTGAGTATTCAGGGCCTGGAGCACTCTTGGGATGAAAGCCATCCTTTTTTTTCTTTCTTCTTTTTGATAATGTTGGTTAATTTCTACTCTCTGCTCGGTTCTCTGAAGGAGAATGAGAAGGAGAGCAGTCTCCCCAGAAACCAGACACAAAATGGTACAAACATGCTAAAGCTGATGCTATAATCCTCTGTTTGGCAGCTGAGCAGCTTTCTTTTTAGGCAAAACCACACTCTTTGTTACCTGCAGCCACCAGGGATCACACTGGTGCCCGATAGCATCCCCAACCCAGGATGCTCCATCCTCCCTCCAGCTCACAGGCCCTGGGGACTGCCCCTAACAAGGCACATTCCAAGGAACCACATTGAGTTTTCCTCTTCCACCTTCAAAAGACTTTACTTGAATCCAGGAGCAGAGTCAATGCTCCCTTCAGGTGAAGCATTCAGTGCTCCTCTCCTGCCCAGCCACATGATGTGAGCTGAAAGTCCCACCTCAAAGAGAAGAAGTTGGGTCTCTTCTTGTCTTCTCTCCACCCCATGGGCCCTGAGTGCAAACACATTCTGATACTGCAGACTCAAGGACAGATCGTGACCTGGAATCTTAGCAAGAAAATGCATTTTGCATGCAGCTGGTGCCTTGAAGGACCAGTTACCAGCACTGCAGAGGAAAGGAGGAGGAAGAAGCAAATAGTTTGTGTCCCTCCCTGAGACAATTCCCTTTGTGAATAGCTATTTGCACATTGATGGAGGAGGACATGAGAGAACTTCATCAGCAATCAGTCAAGCAGCTTCTCCTCTCGGTCACAGTTCTCCTCATTTCTGACCCAGGCTGGTGCTGGTAGTGGGATTTTCCTGGTGATGTTCCCACCATGGGGCTGGGCTGACCCAGCTAAGGCCCCAGAGGATTAAGGGCACTGTAGACTTCAGTGGTGGCATCCATTGCTGGCACTGAATGGCACCAAGAAGGTGATGTTCACCTGGGGTCAGGGTGGACCTGGGCAATGCAAAGGCATCTGGTAGTTTTATTGGATCAGGTTGGACATAGGAAAACATTTTGCACCAGAGGGTGATGGGCATGGCACAGCTCCCCAGAGCAGTGGGCACAGCCCTGAGCTGCTGGAGCTCAGGGAGTGCTGGGACACCACTCTCAGCCATAGGGTTTGGGTGGTGTTGTGTGGGACCAGGAATTGCTTTGGGCATTCAGTAAACACAGTGCAGAATAAGGATTTATTACCACTGTATCCTTAGAGCATACATCTTTCCTTCTCTGCCTTACAAATCCTCTGCAGCTGATGCATCTTCATGGCTGTCCTCCTCCCTTCTTGGTGCTTCTGCTCCCTGTGCTGAACACCTGGCACCATCCACCTCATCTGTCACTGCAAACGAACCAGTGACCCACAGGTCTTCCCCACCACCTGGGCTGGGTGGAGAAACGGAGGAGCGTTGGATCAGCCCTTGGGATGCAGAGCATCACCTGAATGCTTGTGCAGCCCGTGCACGTCGTGCTTCACCACCCGCTGCTGGCACTCCATCAGATAGCGAGGATTTCCTCTCTGGGTTATCAATAACACTAAATAGCTGCTGAAGAATTCCCCTCGCATTGCCTCAGAAACACGTCGGGCTCATTCAGTGCCAGGAACATCACAGGGCTTTTTCCAAGGACCACGTGTGAGTTGGATGCTTTGCAGAAGCATTCCCTGTTCTGGGGGGAGCGTGGGGATGTGGCACTGAGGGACGTGGTCAGCTGGCATAATGGGATGGATTGGAGGTGGGGTTGGATCTTGGAGGTGTTTTCCAACCTTAATGACTCCATGATTCTAAGACAGACGAGGCTGTTGCACGATGCCCTGTTGAGCCCAGTGCTGGAAAGGATGCTGCATTCACCACAGTGTGCAAAGCACATATATTGAAGGGACTTCAATCTCATCGTTCCCCATTTGCCACCATGGCTGTCCCACAGCGTTTCTGGGAATGGATATGAGGCTTGGCAGACTTTGCCATCAGAGAGATGACAGGATGAAGCAGGGTTCATTCATTCCTGCAGGCGTTCATTCCAGCTGAACGGAGCTCTCTGGGCTTCCAGCCACTTTCAAAAAAGCTCAGTAAAATCATTAAAGTCTCTGTTTGTAATCACCTGGGCTCAGCACACCAGAACTCAAAGTGAGATGTAGCTCTGCATACAGCTTTGTTTGCTCTGGTCTTCGGGTTGATGTCACGGTCCTCTCTTGTCAGGGCAAAAGAATGATCCAAGCAATGCTGCAATCCAACCAGCCAACCAACCCAGCTGGGCTAACACCTCCCTCCCATCAAAGATGCTGCAATCAGAGCTGTCCTATTCCTGGGTCTGCTGCTTGCATGGTGATGTGGGTGGACACCCATGGCTCTGAGTGGACAAAGTTTCCCACCAGTGCTTCTTCAGGAGAGAAAGAGAGATCCTGGTGCACTCAAAAATCCGATCTACCTCTTCTTTCTTCACTTTTCTCTCATCCAGTCAATTTCTCCTCTCCCTTCTGTCTGGGAATAGCACACAAAGTTTTTAGCCAGGTAAATGATCTGCAGCAGAGCAAGTTCTTTGCCTTGAGAGTGGTGAGGTGCTGGAACAGCTGCCCAGAGAGGCTGTGGATCCCCGTCCATCCCTGGAGGTGTTCAAGGCCAGGTTGGATGGGGCCCTGGGCAGCCTGGGCTGCTGTGAAATGTGGAGGTTGGTGGCCCTGCCTGTGGCAGGGGGGGGGTTGGAGCTTCGTGATCCTTGAGGTCCCTTCCAACCCAAGCCATTCTATGATTCTATGAAGGGAAAGGCATAAGCTGGGGATAGAAAACTCAAGCAAGCATTGTCCTGAGCAAACAAACGCAGCAAATTTTGGCTCACAGATGAGATGGGGAAAAACATGAGGAGATGAGAAACAGCATCTGTGTGTGTCTGTGGGCCAAGGTTTGGAAGATGTAGGGTGGAAGGAAGGAAGGAATGTCCATCAGTTCCTCACTCCTTGTGCCTCCTGAGCCAGTGCCAACCACTTCCATGCAAGAGTGCACAACCACATGGCTCCACTGTCAGACACACTGAGGTGATTCACATCCCATCTCTTTGTATACAACAAAATAAACAGCAGAGACCTTTGCCAAATTTTCCCTGCTTCTGGGAATGGGACCACCTTGGGTGGTCAACAGTGCACGGCTCTCATCTTGGCAATGGCACTGAGAATCTTGGGTGAGAACAGCCATCGATGTGCCAAAGCTGTTATTCTGTCTATCCTTCCTCCCTTCAGAGGAAAGCCTGGGAGGACGAGACAGAAAAGTCACAAATTAGAAGTCAGCAAGAATTATTCCTTTGCTATTTTCAGGCCAGGCTGGTGGTGGCAGCCGATGTTGCCAGCTCCTCTCCATGCCTTTGGGGAAAGGTCAGCCTCCAACATTTATTTCCCACTGTCCACAGGAGTGCCCAAGGTCACAGCAAGGCTCCAACTTGTTCTGAGAGCCCTCACTGCTTCCCTCTCTGGAGGCGGGCAGGGTTCATACACTAAACCTTGGAATGAAACGAGAAACTACATCTATGCAGGGTGTCAGGTTGGATTTGTTTTATTTTCAGTTATTTCTAGCAGCCATCCTAAAACCTGACTCTTCTGCCCAGGACAGCCAACTCCAGAGCATCTGAAATAGCCATTAGTGAAATCTCCAACCTCTCACCCAACTCCCACCCCAGTGTCTTCCTGGAGGGAGTCCCTGAGTAAGGTGCACTGGGAAGTTTTTCACCCAGCAGCCTGTAAGTGCTGCCAACTGCCTCTATGGCAAGGAGAGCAGTCAGGCATTGGCACAGCTGCCCATGGAGCGTGTGGGGGGTGGGGGTCACCATCCCTGGAGGTATTAAGAACCATGGGGACATGGCACTGAGGGATGTGATCAGTGGGCATGGTGAGGATGGGTTGAGGTTGGACTTGATGACCTTAGAAGTCTCTTCCAACCCTAATAATTCTATGAATGGAAATGGTGGTGATGGGTTGGCGATTGGACTCAGTGACCTTGGAGGTCTTTTCCAACCTTAATAACTGTGACTCTGATTTTAAAGATTCCTTCCATGTTTCTTCCACCTTCCACAAATCCTCACCTGTCGGACCACAAGACTGAAGTGGGGTGGCATTCCCCAAAGGCTTTGGTTCAGATGAGAAGATTGGCCCAAATCTTCTCTAAACTGCTGATAAGAGCCCGTGATGCTTCCAAAACAGTCTTTGCAGTCACACAGGCGTAGCATAGAGCAGAATTTACCCCCCTACGTCTCTGGCTGAAATATGCACTCAGCTCTTCGACTTTGCAAGAAAAGTTCTTCTTTTCTTGACTACCTGCCTCACTGATAGAGAAGAAGCATGGCCAAAACCAGAGGCGAAAATTTTCCGCAGCAGGTACATTTAAATGTAATCTTCTCTGCCATAAATCAAAGTTTAATCTGACACAAGAGTACAACTCCAGTCCTCATCAATTTGCCTTCCTTGGTTACACGTGAACATGAATATAAAGGACTCCTTGATTTATCCAGCCAGGAGAAGCTGCACCGTGTTTCTTTTAATAGCTGATGCTTTATCTATCAATTCCCTACTCCCCCATGTCTATTCCTGAGCAGGTGATTAGAATTTATCGAGATCTATACTTCACCACAAAGCAGACCCACTTCCCATTACGGTTCTAATGCAGTGGCTTTTATCAAGGGAAACGCGAATATTTATCAGCCCCTGGATTTATAGACATCAGAAAAATAAGACATTACCATTTTAAAGCTCCTTTTCATTGCTTTTTCGTGCCATCTTTCAGCAACGTCACTGTGCTGCTGCTGCAAAGCAGAGAAAGGGCTGATCCTAAACCCAGTTCCTTGGGATCCCATACAGAAGGGGTTTTAACTTCAAGAGACCCCCTTACAACATGCACTGCTAATTAACTCAGCCAATCTGCTCGTGGAGGGCTGCCTTTAGGGGCTGGGCTCAGCAGAGGTGCCTTCTGGGGGGGTTTGTGGGCATTTATGGGACCGTCCCCATCAGGGCAGGAAGATTTCTGGGGGCTTCACATCATCCCATCCACACATGGAGATGTGGAGCGTTCAGCTGTGATTTCTATTACCCAGCATTTAAGTTCCTCATTAAGAGGTGTTAACTCCCATTTAATTCCCTCTCAGGATGGCAGGCGCTCATGCTTAATGAACTCCCTGCTGAGCCATCTGGGCAGCTTTAAGTGAACCCTCTGGCAGCTGGTCAGGGGGTGATTAATGATCGTCGTGGCTCGAGCAGAGCAGAACTGAGGGGATGAGCTTTGGCGAGCATCGCTTCTTCCTTCCCGGTATCAAGACAGCTCATGGCAACCGTGTCCCATCTCTGGTTGCATGCACCAAAGGCTGAGAGGCTTCAAGCAGGGCTGCAGCCCTGCAGCAGCTTTATTTGGGCTGCCACACAGCATTTCCAAGTGATGGAAGTGGGCAGACCTGTCCCAAGGAAAACCCAAAGATGCCTCCAAACCTCCTCCCACTTTGCTCTGCTGCTCAGTCGACAAAACTTCAGTCTTTGCATCCTGCATCCCCAACAGTCCCTAGTGCACCACTCTCAGGAACTGAACTGTATTGAAAGCAAATTGCTCTGCTCTCCGCTCAGGTCCATGATCAGTATTTCCCTTTGCTAATTCCGTTCCATGCCCCTCCCTGTTGATTACCCCGAGGAGAAATTGGGGTTTGCCATAAACATCTCCCAGGTTTGTTCTTGCCCAGCTCCAGCAGCTCAGGAACCACCAACAGAACAAGAAATAAGTTGGCAGCAATGCTCTGTCACGAGCAGAGATGACAAAGCTGCAGTCAGCTCCTCTGCACTTTCCTGACAGATAATGCAGGAAATTCATTGAGCACCTCATGGCCGCTTACAAATAACTTTCCCGGGACCGGGGACGTGCTCCATAGCTCTCCACGAGGCATTTATCAGTTTTATTCCCTTTATTTTTCACGCTGAGGCATTCTCTTCTGCTCTTCCTCTGCTGCACCGCTCTGCAGAGCAGTGGACCGTGGCCGTGCACCTCTCCTGCTGCGACCCATAGGGGCTCACAGCTGTAGTGCAGAGCATTCCTTGGGATGTGGGACATGGGCTTTTCAATTTGCCATGCCCTGAATTTGGTCTTTTGCTGCTTGGATAGAGCCATTCATTCTTGCTTTGAGTGACAGCACTACCACAGCCCCTGGTCTCCAGAGAGGTCGTTGGATTTGAGCAGCGATGGCATTCTCCCATTGTATTGCCAGGGGAATACTGCAGGTCCCGAATGTCACACCGTTATGTAAGGCTGTAAAAACACGGCTTTCCCCCACATTAATCACAGCTCTGTGTGGGCAGCTGGCAGTGAGGGAGGTTGTTCAGCCCTGCAGTGCCTCGGGTCACCTTCCTGCAGCGCTGGTGAACCCAAAGCGTCACATCTCCTCCTTATCCCTTGCAACCCCAAAGGGTTTGCACCCCGTGCTGCAGGAGCTGCAAGTCTGTCAGCACACAAACACTCTCCTCACCACCGTGGTCTGTTTTTAGAGTCCTCATAAAGAGTGGCAATCACTGGGACAATGGCCAACGCAAAGCTGGGGTGGGCTGGACGAGAATAACGCAGAAATAGGTGGAGAGAGATGGACTATGACCAAGTTTAACGTGACACCACGTAGCTTATATGGGAATCTCAGCATTAAGGCAATGCTCAGGTATCAGCTGAACACAGCTGTGTCCTTCCTGAGCTCCTCTTTCGCTGTAGGGAGCACAATAACTGAGGGGTTGTTGTGATACCAACCCCAAAAACTGTCCAGTCTGTGTACGACAGCTGAGAAATGAGCAGAATTGTTCCCATTCCACAGCTTGGGAACAGGGTCCAATCGCACCTCGTGACTGACCACACTGTACCCACTGACAGAGCTGGAAATAGAAGCTGCACCTCCTGAGTAATTGTTTCATATGCAATTACCCTCCCTTCAAGCGTCGGAAGATTTGTTGTAAGCCCTATCTCCTGAGCACAGCAACTGAACCTTTGAGTCACTGTGACCTGCTGATGGGGGAAGCAGGATTGGGCCATTCCTGTCTGCTGCTGTGGGCACCCAAAGGCAGCCCTGAGCTAAAGGAGCACCTTGGCCAAGGCAGGACCCCAGCCTGCAGACTGACGTCTCCATTCACGACTTAAACCTCATTGCTTTGAGGCTGTTGGGCGACACAAGGGCTCTCATGGATGAAATGAAAGGGGATTTGTCACCCAACCCCAGCCATGAGATGGCCTCATTGCTGTGCCTCTATGCCACCATCTCACCCAGACCAGAGCCAGAAGGTGTTTCTTTAGCTGCTCCACTCCCAGATCACACCTCCAGCACCAGCACCAGGGTACCCCTTTGTATGCAGCATGTGCTGGAGAGGAATGAACCAGCAGAGCTGGAGGATATTGGGAACCAACCAAAGGAGCCTTCCCTTTCCCACACATCACAGCTAGGGGGATGGAATCCGGCCCATCTGGAGCATCTTAACTATTGTGCAACGGCCTGCTGTCACAAATCTCCTTATCTGCAGATCTCAGGGGCAAGCCAGGATCAGAAAAACAGCCAACCGTGGAAAAACAAACAAGTAGCTCTGCCTTAGAGTTTTTGGGCATCTCGGGCTGGGTGTGATGGCACGTGGTACAACAGGGAAGTGGAACAGTGTGGTCTTCTGTCACAGGCAATGGGGATGCACGGTGAGCCATCTGCCTCTCAGAAGGTGGGTTGGGAAGACTGTGGGGAGCCTGGGACAAAAATCTAAGCCCTCCTGGTATGTCCTGGCCAGGCTTGACTGGGGCTTTAGCAGAAGTCCATGGGAGCAAAGAAAAGGAGCTCACAGTCAACCATGAAATCCAGGCTGGGACATGGGCCAGCTCACAGCTCTCACCCTACACCATGCCCAAGAGAAGGGGCTGTCATGGGCAGGGTGCTGGGAAGCCACATTTGGGGCTGGTGGCACATACCCCATGTGTATTAACACATGTACACACACAGCAGTCCCTCCGGCTGAGGATGGAGCCGTCAGACTGATGCAGCACTTCATTCCCTTTGGAGAATCGCTCCCTTCTTCTCATCCCTCTTTATAATAGAGGTTTTTTATTTCCCCACGGTTGCTTATTCATGCCTTAATGGCACTTGATTTTCAATAGACTCTCAGAGCCCTTTCCTGTGCATGCTCTGCACTGCTATTAGGCTTTTCAGCATTCTCCTGCTCTTTAAACAACCTCTGCTTGCTTTTCCTGCAGAGTCTTGTAGCTGTGCTTGTATTGCCATCCAGTTGAATATGGCCATTCTCAAAGAGAAGCAAGAATAGCATCCAAGTCTTTGAAATATGCAAAAAAAAAAAACAAAAAAACAAAAAAAAAAAAAACCACCACAGATCTGGGCCACTCGGTGCTGCTCTAAATGTTTGCTTTGATTGGTGCATGCACTGAACAGGGGACTCAGCCTTCAGAGCTTATGAAATTGCTTTCGTCTTTCAAGGACTTTACAATAAAGCTCAACACCATTTAATTTCACGGCGCACTGTGCGACTGCAAGCAGAGCAATGAGGGTGAGTTAGTGGCAGACCTTGCAGCCCAATGGTCCCCCAGTTTGGGATCTGGGTAACAAATAGGATCAGAAACTAACAAATAGGGTCAGAAAGTCCTCTGTGCCCAAACCCTTTCTGGTTTGGAGGGCTAAGGGAATGGAGAAGAGTGTGTGTGAGGACAAGAGTTGGATTCAGGGATCACAGAACCAGAGAGCATCCCCAGTTGGAAGGGATCCATGAAGATCATTGAGTCTCAGCTCCAGGTGAGCTTGGATCTTTGTTACCTGCCAGTATAGACGTGCATAAGCTGAGCCCAGATTTAGAAACCCCCCCACGGGGGCAAGAATAGAGCCCTATGTCTGTCTTTGCATGCGCCCATGGATGTCCACTTTCAGGAGGGATGGAAGGAGAGGGAGATCCTAAGGGACAACTGAAAGCCCATCAAGACTAATGAGATCTTAAAGCTTACTCATTGAGGCTGTTTTTCAGTGCCCACAGCACAGATATTTTAACTTGTTCCTTAATTTGCTCTTAAAGCAGTTAGCAAAATTCCTGTCATCCATCAGTCCGTGGCAGCCCATCTGAAAGGCACGGCCAGGAGCTGTGCATTAATTGTGAATGCTTTGCTGAATTTACTGCACGGCAGGACCAGATTTTTCACCCTGAGATGAAGAACGAATACGCTGTTTGGCACAATCAATACTTTTCTAGATGACTGAGAAATTATCGAGGCTGCAGAAGCCACGTGTGGAGTGTTATCACTTCTCCTGAGCAAGGCACTCCTCCTCTGTAATAGAGCACCACAGAATTGTAATAGATCAGCATCACAGAATTGTTAAGGATGGAGAAGACCCCCAAGATGCTCAGTTCCAACCCCAACCCACCCCACCGTGACCACATCCCTCACTGCCACATCCCCACAGCTCTGGAACATCCCCAGGGATGGGTGACTGCTGGGCAGTCTGTGTCAGTGCTCAACCACTCCTTCTTAGAATAAATATTTCCTAATGCCCAACAAGGGCCATTCCAGACCCAATGAGACCCTCATCCTACCAGAGATGTCATCTCCAGCTCATTCCCGATGGCACAGCTGGATTCCCAACCAACAAACCAAGGAAAATGCTCCCATTTTTAGCTAACTTTATAATAAACCCAAGGCAATACTGAAAGCACCACTCAGCAACCATTAAACCCAGCGTGAAGTGAGGATGTAAGGAGCAGTTTATTAATTTTCATGGGAGTTTATGTCAAATTAGCTGTTGTTGGATTAGTGAAAAATGTGGTTACAGGGGAACAGTGAGAGAGGCCCCATTGCAGGGGTAGCTTTTACCTTGCTTAAGTTGAAATAAAACATACTGTGGTACCTGATTGCCTTGTAAGGGCTTATAACAGGAGTTAGGATGAAGCTGGGTTTAGCCTTCGCAGAACCACAGAATAGTTAAGTTGGAAGAGACCTTAAAGATCATCTCATTCCTGTGGGCCTGAGCCCAACTTTGTGCAGATGGTCTCACCTACAGACCCCCAGATCTTATCTCTGTGGTCCATCCTTGTCAATCCTCTCTGCAATCATCTTTTCTTTTAAATCAAAGCACCTTTCCCTTCTTATATTTACTCATCACCTCCCTTCCGGTTCCATCCATTGATCCAAAGCAGATGGATTGCCTGTGATCTCTATTTGTGGCATGGAAAACTGTAAATTCCTTTTCAGGGAACCATCCTGAACCCCCTTGGTTTGCAGATGATGCCATTGGTCAACACAAAGGAGGGAAGAAAAAATAAATGGGAGAGACCAGAAAGAGAGAAACTTTGGGTTATGTTCAGGTGGAAAATCCTCTTATGTCAAGGACAGCTGCCTCACAAGGCCATATCTGCTGTCTTTGAGCGACGTGGCAACTCAGCTGTGATCCCCAGCATGGTGATGAATGGCTCCAAGCCATCTCATCCAGCACCTGGTGGCACTGGAGCCCATAGGCATCCACCGTGCTCTGCATCTGCATGGAAGTTCAGGGATGCATTTGGCAAAAGTGGGATTGGGCATGCACTACCAGGCATTCTGTGCCCCCAGAGGAGGTCAAGACCCAACGGGGTCTGGCAGGTTCTGACACCTTCTCCCAGGTGTCTGGGAGAGCTTGGCAATGAAGCAGAGGTCACTTGGGGGAAGACAACCACAGGGAACCCTGACTGCATGGGGGAGATCAACTTCCTCTGGAAGCAAGGGTAGGATCAGAGCATGAGATGCCCACCACCACCATGGTCATAATGGTGCCAGCACAGCCCAGCTCAGAGCAATGCCACCTCTCATCAGTCTGTAAGTGCACTCTGCAGCTGTGGCTGTCTTGAGGACTGCTGTAGGGTACAGACAGCCCTGTTGTAGGGTATAGATGCAGAACTCGGATGGGTGTGGACGCAGAAGGCCTCAGGTAGGTCTGGATGCAGAACTCAGAGGGGCACAACTCAGAGCTGGAGGAGAAGTGGGATGGAGATCTGCACAGCACTCCCTTCACATCGAGTTAATAGTTGGGAAGGCAGCACTCAGCAAGGAGGTGAGAGGGTCACACCTATTAATGTCCCTTTTATCTCCACAACATGGGGGAAAAAAACCTTCAAAAATACAAACTCCCTTTAAAGCAAAAATCCAAACCCATGCAGCACGCAGGAATCCCTCCTTGCAATCAGTTTTCTGTTTTGCAGGGGTGGAGGGGATTTCTTAGTGTTTATGGGCACAGCAGCTCTTCTGTCATGTGCTGCACTTGCAGTCGATCTGCAAAATCTCCAAGAGCCCCATAAAAGCCATCGGCTCCTGGATTTAAGATCCCACAGGAAAAGTATGGGAAGGAATGATGAGATCCCAGCAGCAGCTTGGAGACAAGTCGTGTTCTGGGGAATGAAGAGAAAAGAAACTTCATTTGGAAGCTTCTACCCGTGATTGCCCTTGGAAGGCACAAGGAAGGACACTGCGGTGAAGCCACAGTGCAGCACCAAAAGCCCTTGGCCTGAGCCAGGTGCTGAATTTCCTTGAAAGAGACCATTTTTTTAAGTTGGAGATGTGTCTCCACGCTCAGCTGCACAGAGGCAGCTCTGCCCCATGCCAGGGCAGTGCAGTGCAGTGTCCTTTCCCTGCATAGGAGAGCTGTGGACTCAGGGACTGCATTTTCCACCCTTCCAGCTATGGAAGGGTCAGGGTCAGGGTCAGGGTCAAGGTCAGGGTTAGGGTTAGGGTTAGGGTTAGGGCTAGGGATGGGGATGGGGATGGGGATGGGGATGGGGATAGGGTTAGCATTCCATGCTGTTTGCCGCTTCATTTATTTTTGTTCTTCTTCTGTGTAGGGCCACAGTTGGCTTCCACAGCAGTGGTGCCCCCACTGCAGGTTGCCCCATTAGGTGGGTGGCCCTACAGGTTTATTACCTCAGAGCAGTGTGACCAAAGCCCATGTATGACTTCCAGCTTGTTTCCCAAACCATTGAGTGTCCTGGGCTGAGGAGCAGTCCCACTTCCAGCACTCCAATTCCTCTCTGCTTGGTCTTACAGGAAAGAGCACATGGTTTCCATCCCATACAGTAAACAGAGCCTTAATCCAGGCCTCTAAGTTTGTCTACATTTCGAAATAATTACTTGCATTCTCCTAATTTGTATAAATTTTGATTTAAGCCTTAATGTAATAATTTATATGGAGAACAGAAGCAAGCTGGCACTGCCAATTAGGAGGAGCTATCTGTTTTCCCCAAACCCTTTGCAGGCTTCAGCCCAGGAACCACCAGGGTTGGACCCAACCAACCCAGCAGCTCTCCATGGCGGTCTGTCTCCAGGGACCACATCTTGGGGTCTTAAGAGATGAGTGGTTCCTTCCAGCCACAGGGGCAGCTCTGACCATGTCCAAGGAGCAGGATGGATACGTGATGATGAAGGGGAGGGAGCTGTTTCCTCATTAAGGATGATGGAGAATGTTGCTTTGGAGAATACTCTGCACCTTGCTGGCATCGGGAGACAGCGGGTGGATGGATAGGACCACCCTTGTCACAGAATCATAGAATCATTAAGGTTGAAAAGGACCACTATGGTCATCTAGACCAACCATCCTCCTACCACCAATATTGCCCACTAAACCATGTCTGTAAGTACCACATCTATGTGTTCTATCAAACACCTCCAGGAATGGTGACTCCACCCCCTCCTTGGGCAGCTCATTAAAGTGTTTAGCCACTCTTTCAGAGAAGTTTTTCCTAATATCCATAAATGGGTCGACAGAATCCTGTTGTGGAAATACTCATTTCCTGTCTCCCTCCTTATATCCCCCAGCAGCCCAAGGAGCATCTTTCATTCTGGAGAGTTGATCGTGGCTAGGAGAACTGACAAAGACTGAAGAGGTCCCCCTGTCCAGCTGAGGACAGCTGTGTGTCCCCAAGGATTGGTACAAGGAGGTGGTCTTCCCAGAGATCACTCCCTGCATGCAGCACTGGGGTGAGGATGGATCCTGGTAACCAGACCTGGCTCTGCTCTCAGCCCAGTTGGTGCCATGCCCTTGGAGCATCACCAGAGCCAAGCAATTCTTGCAGCTCTGAAGATAATTATAACTCTGGATGTGATCTCATCAGCTTTGCTCATCCCTACAGCCTTCTTTGTGTAGCAGGATTTTTTTTTAGAGCTCCATTCTGTGCTATCTAAGGGTTGTGGAGAGGTCTCTGTCCTCCTTGACACAAGGACCCCATGGAGATGGCATCTCCCTCCACTTCCATGGCATCAGCAGAGAGTCTCCTTTGCGTGGTGACTCAGAAAACATCTTTGGGCAGTTAGAAGCTGGGGGCTCCCCATGCTCCCTCTCCTTGCTCTGTCAGAAGGCTTCACCATAACCTTGAGGACGCGTGTGGGGCTTTTATACGCCAACCATTAAACAAAAATAAAACAGCAATAACAGAAGGAACATTTGCCAGATGTTATTGCCTCCCTCGTCTGCATTTTGTTCTGCAAAATGTTCTATCTGCAGCACTTGGCTCAGGCATCACCTCTGAGTGGGAGCTTTCCCTATGCCCCCCAAAGCCCCCAGCCAACCTGAGCTGGGGAAGCTTTGTAGGGAGGCTGATTTGGGGCTGTTGGTGACTTTGATTCATGGTCCTGGAGATGCTCCCGTGGGAAATTCCTTTGCTGAGTCACTCCTTTGCTTTCCACAGCAACCCCCACTCTGCAGGCTCCTTTCTAGCCCAGGGGATCAGTGTGAGATGCTCCTGGTGAGGCCCAGAGTCCCCCAGCTCACCATGGCTCCCTGCAGCACAGTCAAGGTCTGCCCCAGCTGCTGTCCAACAGCACTGCCTGGTCCCCATGTTTAACATGGGAATAGCACTGTGCTATCCCCTAGACCTCACGAATGGGATGTCTAAGAATCATCAAATAATCAAACCGTTAAGGTTGGAAAAGTCCACAAAGGCCATCGAGCCCAACCACCAACACACCCCCACCATGCCCATTAGTCTGGGCTGAATCACAAAGACTTTTGGCCAGGGACAGTGCAGAAAGGTCAAAGAAGGACCAGAAGAAGCTTTGGAGAAATTTCTACAGATGGATAGAGGCAGGGAAGCCTTCCATTTCCACCCGCACACAGCACCTTTTTCTCAAGTCGCACTTCAGGGAGCAACCCTGAAAAGCATCCAAAAAAACCACCTTGATCCGCTTCCAATCACTCCTCTCCTTCGCATTCCCCACCAAGGGCAGAAGGATGTCACCAATAGGTGCCACCTCCCAGCACGGGGTGACAAATGCACATGGGGTGGCTTCTTGGATTGGACACATGCCACACTGCCTCCATTCCAACAGCTCATCCCCTGGGTGGGATGCCAGGGCAGGGCCATCCTTCCCTTGATGTGGACAGTTGGACTGGATGATCCCGTAGGTCCTTTCCAACCTTGTGACTCTATGATTCTTGCTGCCTTTGGGTGTGAGTCCCCTAAAAATGCATTTTGAGCCAGCAGAGCACTGCGGTTCGTAAAATGGGATTCGTTTTTTCTCCCTGGGGTTTGTGCTGGGCTTTCAGTCAGCAGCACCGAGCCAAAGCTCTTGATGTTTTACAGCTCTTGCTAATGCATCGGCGCTTCCCAAAGCAAACTGTTTATGGACACACCGCAAAGGGAAGGGGGAAGGTCCCCACAGTGGGTTATTTATAACCCTGCTGATCGCTGGCCTCTGCTTTTTTCCTCTTTCAGGGGTTGGAGGCAGGAGTGCTCAAGCATGCAATTATCTCCATTGTCACTCCTTGCTCAGAAATCATCATCAGATCTCCCTCAGGAAGAATTCACCATCAGGCTGTCTGCAGAGGTTCAATGCAAGCAGTGCTACACCGTTGGCTGCTATGTTGTTGTAATTCCTCCCAAACCCAAGGTAGCCCCAAACGGCACAAATATCCTGTTGTGTACAGGAGAGGAGGAACAAATCGTGGCCTGGGTCTTAGGGTCTCTGGGGACTGTAGGACACTCATGTCTTTTGCTCTGGTATGATTCTCCTTGTCTCTGAGGAACAATGTTTTGCATCCATCGGCATGGTCATGGACATCTGTGTGTTGTACACTGCACACTTTTTTTCCTATTTAGACTCGGGAGACCATTTACACCACTCCAACAGTGCAAAACTGGGTCCTACCGCAGTGCTCAGAGGATACACGGTCAACATCCATTCCAACACTGCTCCCCAGGGTGAGGAGATGAGCAGAGAGAGATTTTCCTGGAGCAGAGTCAGAAAGGACCCAACATTCCCACCCATGCAATGGGATGCAGCAGTGGGGAGGTGGCAACACATTTTTGCAAGCCCATATCTTTCCAGGAACACCACACTTGGGTTGCCACCACCAAGTACTCCAGGCAAACCCAGCATTGACTACACAACATCTTCATTCTCACACATGCTAAACCCCAGCCCCATGGCACAGCAGATGCAATGTAGGCAAAGGGAGGGGACCTTCCTGTGTCCCCATTTCTTTCTGTCATCCATGGTTTTCTTCTTAATTTTCCATAATAGGAAGGAAATGGATTTGCAGCAGCCTCCTGCTGATCTGTGCTTGCAGCTCTGAATGTTAATTTCTATAACTGTAGGCATATGTGATGCATGAGACTGTCACCACCACCATCACCACCATTTACCACCATCACCATCATTTTAGTGGGCATAGCGGTGTTGGATTGATGGTTATTGATGATCTAAGGCGTCTTTTCCAACCTTAATGAATCTGTGGTCATCATCACCATCATCACCATCACCATCACCACCATCATTTTAGAGGGCATGGTGGTGATGGATTGATGGTTACACTCTGTGATCTAAGAGGTCTTTTCCAACCAGAATGAATCTATGGGCATCACATCACCATCACCACCACCATTACCATCACCACCATTACTATCACCACCATCACCACTATCATCATCACCATTATTTTAGTGGGCACAGTGGTGATGGATTGATAATTGGACTTGATCATAGAGATCTTCTCCAACCTTAATGATTCTATGATCATCACCATCACCGCTAAAGCCTCATGGTACCCTCCTCCAAGCCATCACCCAGCCTGCAGGATGGAGAGATGAGCCCCCAGGAGCAGGTGGCACCAAGCAGATGTCCCCAGAGCACTGTCCCCAATTGAGAGCCTTTCCTCAGGAATGCTTGGTCCCTCCATCATCCCTCACTGTATCTTCAAGAGGAGCTTCCCAGCTCCACGCACAGGGTGCCAAGCAGCTGCAGATCCAAGCTTTAATTAAATATCCTCAACCTGCCACACGCTATTGCAGGAGAGCATGTAATTTGTCATGTCTCTGTTATTAATTGTCAGTGCTAATAGGAGTAATCTCAGCCCCCCAGTCCCTGGCTAAGGAAAATTGATGGCTTTTTCTTTTTGCTTGGTGTAGTCGTAGCTCAGCTGACTGCATAGAATCACATGTTGGAGCCGCAGTGACCGCCAGCTGCTTGCTCCTTGATTTCACAACTCCCTTGGCTTGCACTTGATAATTTGGGATGCTGCAAGCAGCTGTGCATCAGCCTTCCCTGGGTGCAAACCTCAGCACTCAGCAATGCCATTCGCCCCCTCCTGCAGAACACATCATGGATGTGATTTCCAAACTCAGCTCTGGAAATGGATTTGACACCCAGAAAATAATATATTTTCTGTAGAGGTGCAAGAAGGTAATGGGGCCCAAAAGGCTCTGGGGAGGATTCCTGCAGTAAGAAGAGATCTAATGCAGCTCTCAGCCCTTTGCTTCGTTGCCCATTGCAATGAGGGAGGGGAGAGGAGAAGGAGAAGGAGAGGGAGAGAGAGAGGGAGAAGGAGAGGGAGAGGGAGGGGGGAGGGAAAGGGACTGGGAGAGGGAGAGGGAGAGAGAGTGGGAGAGGGAGAGGGAGAGGGAGAGGAAGAGGAAGAGGGAGAGGGAGTGGGAGAGGGAGAGGGAGAGGGAGAGGGAGAGGGAGAGTCCCTCCTGGGTGTTTCCTTCTCCAGCACCATTGCCTCCTCCCACAAGCTGGAGGTCTGCATGGCGTGAGGAGGTGCAAAGCCAACAGCGTGTCTGCAAAATCTCCTCTTTGCAAGAGAAAAATCCTCATGCTCACCCCATTGCTGCCGTTGCTGTGTTGGGTTTGCTCATACCCAACCCTGTGCCTCAGCATGCAGCTCCCATTAAAGGCAGCTGGATGATGCCGTCCACCCCACGCAAATCCCCCGAGGCCCTCCAACAGTCTGCACTGAAGGGCTCCAGTCTGCTCTGATGTTCAGCTCCATAAAACTTTTCTGCAATGTGGGATTCATCATTTGCAGCTGGTAGTGAGGGGGGTGGCTTTCCTTTGGGATCACGCCAATCCTTTTGGAGCAGGGCAAGCCCATGATGTGCTGACACAGGCTGGGAACCTCTGACCAATCCCAACCCATGATCATCCTGTAACCTTCACAATGAAGAGTACCCCCATGAATGACCCCACGCAGCACCCATAAGTCCATCCCATCTCTTTCCTCTCAGCCCTAGATCACCCCATTCATTCCTGGGACCACCTGGGAGTGGCACCATTCAACCCCATTGCTTTGGACAGAGTGTCCCCACACATTCCTGCAGCACTGGGGCCACCCCAGAGCCGTGGGATGGGTGACACGTGACAGCTCCCATTGCCCCTACACCTGGTAGGGGACACCCCTCCCCAAATCACACAGTTCATGAAATGGAGGGCACTCTGGAGAGGATTCCGACTCCTTGGGAGGGTCAATGGGGAAAAATGCTGATGTGAGGAAATTCAGCACACCGTTGGGAGGAAGACTGTGCCCTGTGGACTATTTTTGGCTTGCATTTCTTAACGATGGAGCCACTGATCTATGATATTGTCACGGCTGTGACTAAGGGCTCTGCAGTTGGAACGGCATCAAGGAGGAGTTGGAAAGAGGGCAGCGTGGGTCCCAGGGGACCGGTAATGGGAGAGAGCCCTTCACCTCCTGTTTACATTTTAATGCCCGTCCAGGTTATTCATTATTTATTGCTAATGTATTTATAGAGCATTACCAGCACGCACAGTGCTCGGCAGACATTTGGGGAAAAGATCCCCTCTCCTTTGGATAAACTGTGCGGCTCAACACAGGCCCAGTGCTGCTGATTCGATGCCTTTTTAGCAGGGACAAAGGCAAAGGGAACACCTCTCCCTCCTGCCTTTGTGGCATTTCCAAATGTGTCTCTTTCCTGCTGGTTTGCTGCAGCATCTGATGGACACTCATCAAACCCAGGCTGCAGGCTCCCAAAGCACTTGCTCCCGACACCCTTTGAACCACAGCCTGAGCTCAATGCAACACAGCAAAGCATTGGAAGAAATGGGATTTCGTTGGCTGGTGTGAAACGTGATGTTGGTGCCAGATCCCCTAAAAAGGACCCAGAAAAAAAAAAAACACTTTCTGACTTCCTGGGGTGTGCTTGGTATCTCAGTGCTGCTTCTCCCCTCCATCTCCACAGCCCTGCAAAGCCCATCATGCCCCCAATGCACCCACAGGTTTATTTGCAAGCCTGTGGTGTTTAAATGTCAAATCTTTGAAACCATCTTAAAATATTCACCAATTAACATAATGCATCCAATTCCACCCAGCTCCCCGGGTCAATGAGCAGGAATGCTGCTGGCTGGGAGCAAAACCCTGAGGGGTTTTCAGCATCCGTGTTCCCAAAAACATAGAATTGCAGAATCATAAAGATTGGAAAAGACCATGAAGATCACCAAGTCCAATCATCAAAATGAGGCTCTGCGGGAGCTTCCCCACCCAAAAGCAATTTTGTCTTTGTGCTTTTGCAGGAAGCTTTGAAAACATGCCCAGGAGAGATGCAGAGGCCAGAAGGTGAGTTTGGTTTAAACCATCCATTGTGTTTTTGGAACTTCCCCTCCAACTTTACACAGCAGTAGGGACAGAGGGTGGCATTATTTTGATTGCTAACAGCCAATTTAAGGCTGGCTCATCCCAACTCAACTCAGCTCAACTCAACCCAACCCAACCCAACTCAACTCAACTCAACCCAACCCAACCCAACTCAACCCAACCCAACTCAACCCAACCCAACCCAACTCAACCTAAAGCACTGACAACAAACCACGAGGAAAAGGCAATAAAGATACACTGAAGATTAGACCTGGAGACCTGAGGAGCATGGGGAGGAAGAGGAGAGCCTTCAGCCTCATTCGGCAGCAGCAGGAGACAGCAAAAGAGGGGGAACATGGGGCCTCCTGTGGGCACATGGCATGGTGAGCAATGCCCTTTCTGTGAGCTGTTTCCCCACATCAGTGGGGTCAGATCTCATTGCCTTAATGCCAAGAAGTCTTCATAGAACAGAATCATATCATCAATAAGGTTAGAAGCACCTGTAGAATTATCAGGATCAACTGCCCACATAACACCAGTATTGCCCACTGAACCATGTCCCTGAGTACCACATCTACACAGTCAAAGGGGTTCCAAGTGCACTTTCCCACGAGTTCCTGGCTTCCTCTGTCTGCTGTTGGAGACTGTCACTTTAAATCTAGGATTTGTCCATCCTGATGTAGGGTGTCCAGGAGCAGCTGGAGCAGGATCAGATCCTGTCAGCATCCAAAACATGCACCTGCAGAATCTGGAAGAGCTTCGGGGTGAAGGAATCCCAATGGGAAAAAAAAAAAAAAAAAAAAAAAAAAGGTGTGAGATAAAGGCAGGAAAAAAAGCCCACAAAACTGGAGAGAAAAATGCCAGTCTGCACAGGCTGGGGTTTGCAGCGGGGGGAAGAGCTTCATAGAGAGGGGAACAAAGCCGGGAGGAGGTGACGGAGCCCGGCGCCAGCTGGACTTTGCCCAAACTGCTCCAACAAAAGTGATGGCATCTCCCAAAGCCCTTCGTGCCCATCGGAAGCTTCACCCCGCGCCGCCCCCCCAAAAAGTGGGTGCACGGGAACCTGCACAGCTCAGGGTTGCTGCGAGGAGAAGTGGGGGGCAGCCCCGGCCCCTCCGGGAGTGGGATGGGGATCGGGACCGCCCCAAATCCTCCCTGAGCTGGAAAAGGAACGGGACAGCCCCAATCCCTTCTGCGGCTGGAAGGAAATCGGGACAGCCCCACAGCCGTCCCCGAGCCAGGAGGGATCCGTGCCAGCCCCCTCCGGGCAGCCTGGAGCCGAACCAAGCCGGGCAGGGCAGAGCCGAGCCGAGCCGAACCGAGCCGGGCAGCAGCGGCACCGCGCACCTCCGACGGCGGCTGCTGGCTGCGCTCCGCCACCCCCCACCTTTCTCATTATTCCTTTTTCCTCCTCTCCACCTTCTCCTTATTCTCTTTTCCTCCTCCTTTTCCCTCTTCTCCCCCTCTTCCTTCTCCTCTCTTTCTCCTCCTCCTTTCCTCACTTTCCTCCTCCTTCCTCCACCCTCCTCTTCACCCTCATTCTCCTTTCCCTCTTTCCCTCCTCTCTTTCTTCCTCCTTCACCTCTTCCTCCTCCTTCCCCCTCTCCGTCCTCCTCCTCATTCTCCTTTCCTCACTTTCCTCCTCCTTTCTGCGCCTTCCTCCTTCTCCTCTTTCCTCCTCTCTCACCTCCCCATCCTCCTTTCCTCTTTCCTCCTCCTCCTCCTTCCCCCCTTTCCATCCATCCATCCATCCCTCCATCCATCCATCCTCCTCTCCTCCTCCTCTTTCCCCCCTCCTCCTCCCCTCCCTCCCCCCACCCCATTTGGGCAGCTCCGCTCCCGCTCTCCTCCACCAGACGCCGCCGCTCTCGGGGCAGCGCACTCCGCAGCAGCAGCAGCAGCAGCGGACCCCGGGGCGGGGGGAGCAGGCAGACAGACAGCCCCCTCCCTCCCCCCCCCCCCCCGGCCCCTGCATGCCCCAGCGCCGGGCATGGCCCGCAGGACGCGGCGGGCGGCGCGGCAGGGGCTGCCCTGCTTGGGGCTGCCCTGCTTGGGGTTACCCTGGTTGGGGCTCGCGTTGCTGCCCTGGGCCGTGCCCCCCGCCGCCGCCCCCCCAGGGGGCTGCCCGTCCGCCTGCTACTGCGTGGCCACCCCGGAATTGGTGCAGTGCCGCTACGAGAGCTTGGACGAACCCCCCCGGGAGCTGCCCACCTCGGTGCACAACCTGAGCATCTCCGGCAGCAACCTGAGCGTGCTGCACCGCGCCGCCTTCGCCCCCCGCCCGCTGCCCGACCTCCGCCTGCTCCGCTTGCGCCACGACAACATCCAAACCATCGAGGACATGGCCCTGCAGGGGCTGCCGGCCCTGCGGACCCTCGACCTCAGCCACAACCCTTTGCGTTCGGTGGCGGCCGGCGCCTTCTCCGGCGTCCCTCTGCTGCGCACGCTGCAGCTGAACCAGGCGCTGCTGGCCGCCCCGCTGGAGGAGCAGCTCGCCCTCGCCCTGCGCAACCTCAGCCTGCGCCGCCTGGAGCTGGCGGGCAACGGGCTGCGGGCACTGCCGGTCTCCCTGCTGCCCGCCGGCCTGGAGGAGTTGGATCTCCGCAACAACTCTCTGCAGCGTTTGACATCCACCGAGCTGCTCAGCCTGGAGGCTCAGGGGCTGCGGGGGCTGCGGGTGTCGCTGGGGTCCAACCCGCTGCAGTGCGACTGCGCCCTGCGCCCGCTGCTCACCTGGCTGCGCTCGTCCGCCGCCCGCGTGCCCGATGCGAGGAGCCTGCAGTGCTCCAAACCGCCGTCGTTGCGCGGGACGGCGGTGCTGAGGTTGCGGCCCGAAGGGTTGGGTTGCTCGGCCGATGAGGGAGGTGAGGCCGGACAGCTGGAGACAGCTTCTTACGTCTTCTTCGGCATCGTTCTGGCCCTCATCGGCATCGTCTTCCTCATGGTGCTCTACCTGAACCGCCGCGGCATCAAGCGTTGGTTGCACAACCTGCGGGAAGCTTGCCGTGATCAGATGGAGGGCTACCACTACCGCTACGAGCAGGATGCAGACCCACGCCGTGCCAGCGCCGTCGGCACCCCCGGGCTCTGACATCACCGGGCTCTGGTGGCACCCCGAGATGCTCCTTCCAGCTGCCTCCATCCCCAGCATCCTCCTGATCCCCATCCCGTTGCCACGGTGCTGCTCCAGAGATCCAAAGCGCGCGTTGGGCTGCATCCGAGTGGGCAGCATCATCTCCTGGGGGGCTCCGGACCTGCTCGGCCCAGGCTCTGATGGCATCACGATGTCCTCCCTCCAGCTGACTCCATCCCCAGCGCCCTCCTGGTCCCCATCCCATTGCCACGGTGCAGCTCTGGAGGAAGAACTGGTCCTAGGGATGCTGTGAGTGCTCCGTTGGGCTGCGTCCGAGCAGGCAGCATCATCCCTTGGGGCTCCATCCCATCTCTGGATCCGTCCACTTGTCCCCATGCAAGTGCTGGGATCAGGGGCAATCACGGGGACACCGTGGTGACGAGCCAGTCCCCAAACATCACCCCATCCCAGTTCCCTGCACTGCAGACACGAGTGTGAACTGCGCACATCCCGGGGAGCAGCAGCCATATCTGAACCTGCCCTGGACATTCCCGGAGCCCGGACTCGACTTTGACCATGTACAGCTCTTTCCTATTAGATTTCTATTTGACTAATGCAAGAACTTTGCTCGATTTCTCTTTTTTCCCCTTTTCGTTTCTCGCTCCGCTCTCCTCACGAACCGCTGAGCTCTCCCAGCCCCGACCTCCTCCCAGGCACAAAAGGACACAGCTATGCAGGGATCACCCCGCAGGTGCCTGCATGTTCCCAGGGCACTGGGGCAGCTCCTTTGGCCTCAAACCCCTCTCCCAGCCCCGGATGTCACAGCATATCATCATAATGAACAAAGCCAATGCTCCGGCTCTCATGCACCTGCCCGTGTTTGCTTAGAACCGTGCCTGTTATGATATCCTAGAGCAAATATACCAAAAGCCGCATCCCTTGTAGCGTCTGCTTTCTATAGAGTGGTTTCCAAATGTCGTCTGGCTCAGGCAGTGCCATTATGGTTGGATTTCCAATCGCTCCCGGAGGTGCAGAGTTTTGTTGGGCTCAGAAACTCCTTTTGCCGGGGGGCAGCGGGGAGGCAGTGCAGCTCTGCAGGACTCGTGCATGGAGCTCAGCCCTAATTCCTCCCTGTGAGCAAGGCAGGGGCTCGGTAATTCATCCCAGTAGTGGGTTTCCGAAGTAATTTGGGTTGCTCGAGCATTTTTGTTCCATCACTCATGAGACACCTGTGCCTGCAGAGAAGCAGCGGGCAGAGCTGCAGGGCTGCCACTCGTGGCAATTCCAAATGAATGTGTGACGTGGCACGGTGCCAAAGTTCAGTAAGGGCTGAATTGGCTGCATTTCAATCCATGGGGGTTTTCCTTTCTGTGTGCTTAGCCAGGGAGGGCTGAGGATGGGGCTGCATCCACGGTGCTTGGGTTTGGGAAGCTCAGAAGCACTGGGTTTGGATTGCAAGGAGGTGCTTGGGTTTGGGATGCTTGGAAGTTCCTGCTTTTGGGATGCTTGGAGGTGCCTGGGTTTGGAATGCTTGGAAATGCCTGAGTTTGGGATGCTCAGAGGTGCCTGGGTTTGGAATGCTTGGAAATGCCTGAGTTTGGGATGCTCAGAGGTATCTGGGTTGGGGATGCTTGGAGCCTGAGGATTGGGCTGCATCCCTGGTGTCAGTGCCTGGGTTTGGGATGTTTGGAGGTGCCTGGGTTTGGGATGCTTGGAGCCTGAAGACTGGGCTGTGTCCCTGGTGCCAGTGCCTGGGTTTGGATGTTTGGAGGTGCCTGGGCTTAGGATACAAGAAGGTGCCTGGGTTTGGGATGCACAGAGCCCTGGCTAGGTTTGGCAGGGAGCAGCTGTTACTCAGCATGTCAGGTTGATAAATGAGGAAGGAAGCAGCTGTGATGCGTTCTGGGCTTTTTGCTCCCCTCTGTGTGTACGCAGCTCCTGCACCAGGCAGCTAATTCTGCAGAACTTTGCCAGGAGTTAGAGCAATTGTTTCCATCCTGTGCATCCCATTACTTTGCATTTTTTCCCTTTGTATTTGCCCTCTGATAGGGGCGGTGGAGCTGGTGCAGAGGGGTGGGGCTGCACTTAGCTGTATTCACGCAGGAAGACAGTGCTGTGAATCCAAGTGAGTGTCCTGGGTGCTCCAGCAGAAATCTATCTGTTTTGGGGGATCTTTCCCTTCAGGGCTTTCCTCCTGCTCCAGGAACTTGAGGGCTCTGGTTCCAACTGCTTTCGCAGTGATCTTGCAAATTGAGAGCATTAAAGCCTTGGAGTGTGGAGGTGGCAGGAGGAGGCAGAAGGGGATGCAGGAGGGGACGCAGAGGGTGATGCAGGAGGGGGTGCAGGAGGGGAAGCAGAAGGGGATGCAAGAGAAGATGCTGAAGGTGAAGCAGGAGGGGATGCAGGAGGAAATGCAAGGGGAGATGCTGGAAAGGATGCAGGAGGTGAAGTAGGAGAAGATGTTGGAGGTGAAACAGGAGAGGATGCAGGAGGTGAAACAGGAGGGGGTGCAGGAGGTGAAACAGGAGGGGATGCAGGAGGTGAAACAGGAGGGGATGCAGGAGGTGAAACAGGAGGGGGTGCAGAGGGTGACACAGGAGGAGATGCTGAATGGGATGCAGGAGGGGGTGCTGGAGGAAATGCAAGGGGAGATGCTGGAAAGGATGCAGAAGGTGAAGCAGGAGGGGATGCAGGAGGAGATGCAGGAGATGAAGGGTGTAATGCAGGAGGCAATGCTGGAAGCACAGTTTTTGCCCAGGCTCAGAATGACCTTTCTGGTTGCACAAACTCAGACATGTGCTGAGAGAACGCAAACTTTGAGACCCATCGTGGTTTCCCAGATTTGGTTCTCCTCCTTTCTCTTTTATTTATTTATTTATTTATTTCTCCCTGTGTGTTTTCAGTGCTCAGGGCTGCATGGGGTGGCCACATCTCTGCTGTGAGATGTTTGGTTTGTAGGGAGCACCATGCGTCTTCCTGGCAGCATCTGCAATGCCATGCAGCAGGGGCACGAAATGGGGCAAAAAACAGTGCTTTTGGTGCTACTGGTGCAGATCTCAGGGCTGTGCAGGGAAGGCTGCTCGTTGAAATCTCCAAAGGGAGAAAAAAAAAAAAAAACAAACCCTCACCTTTTGGACTTTTCCCTCCAGGAAGAGCAAATGGGAGCTGCTGCTCTATTGCAGTGGGGAAACTGAGGCACAGACAACGTTGCTGAGAGCAGTGAGGTATTCAGGCAGAAAAAGCACAGCAACCCAGCAGCTCATCTGCACCATGTCCCTGATGGCACTGCAGGGTTTGTGCTTTGCTACTCTCTCTTAGGGCACTCATAGAGGCAGAGTCCAGACCTTCAGCTGACAGGACGCAGCCCCTGTGCTGGGAAACCGAGTGGATCCCAAAGAAATTGGGATGACACTGGATCCTGTCTGTGTATTTGTACAGAGGCTGTGCTGCTGTCAGGGTCAGCTCAGGAAGGGAAAATGGAAACGGTGACAAATCAGATGAAAAATGCTATGGGTTTTTGTATTCCTATTTTGCTGCCTCCCCAAGGGTCATTAGTAGCCATGTTCCCAGGACCCAGCCCTTCTAATTAATTGTGCTGGGATAAAGCTGGGGATAGGAGCTGCCACCTCCAAGCATTGCTGAGCACTGGCACGCTCAGCTCGGTGATGAGCCCCCATCCCTCTGGCACTCAGGGCTGAGGGATCTGAACCCTGGAGGTTCCCCCTGCACCTCCTCATGTCCCAGCATGGACTCACCTCATCCCTTGGGTGCCTGAGCCCCCAGAGCCCCCAGACATCAGTGCCACGGGTGGAAATCCCTCTGTTTCATGTCAAGGGGCAACAAAGCACCAAAAACATGAGTGCCAAAATAAAAGCAACCTGACAGGAGAGTTCCTTGGAGGTGGGTTCCTCGGTGTGCTCGTGTCTACCCAGTGCTTTCCTCAAGCAGATGGGATGGATGGGTCTTCCATAATCAGCTTCCATCTGGATGATCTTCCAAAATAACCCGTGTTCCAGGCTGTTTCAATGTTGTTGGTACACTGGGGACAGGTGGGATCTTTTGGGGAGGTTTCCTTGTCCTTTATGAAGAGGAACCAAAATCATCTCAGTAAGATGTGAGTAGAGAAGCTGCAACTTAAACCCCTGCAGATGCTGCTCTCATTGGCAGGACGAGCCTGTTCCATCCTCATGGGCAAGTTTCTGGACAGACCTTTGGCTTGGGATGGCCCAAGCTGGCAGCTCTCAGGTGAGTTTCCATACACTTTGTGCAACCATCTCCCACGCAACCCTTGCACCCACCTGGCTGATCCCTCAGTGAGGAGCTGGGGACACCCCAGGAGCTCCATCCCTTGCAGGACAAAGACCCAGGGACCAGGGTTTGGGGACCTTTTGCAAACAGATTCATGCAACAAAGCAGATTTCCCTCTGCTTGAGAGCTGTTTCATTGACAACCTTAAGGTTCTCCTTGCCTTGGACCATGAGGACATGTGAATCCCGGCCACAGCAGCACCTGTGTCCCCTTCCATGGTGACAGGGTAACAAAACCACAGAACACAGGCTTAGGGAGACGGGTGTCAGCCCACAGAGAGACACGTGGGCTGGCATGCTGGTCATTAATTAGGTTACTCAATTAAGGTTTACACTGCCAAGATGTGAATGTGAATCCAGGCACTGCTGGGACTCACCAGCCTCAGCGTGTCCCTACACAATGCTCTGATCCCCCCAGACCCCACGTGTGCTCTCAGGAATGGGGCAGAGACTTGGGGATGCTGCAGCTCCTGGAGGAGACTGGGGATCTGGAGATGAGAACGCTGGAGGAGAATGATTTGGAGGAGGTAAGATCAGCAGAGCCTGTCCCCGGGGTCCTGCTCTCTCTGCCCCCCAAACCCAGGCAGCCCTGCTGTCCCTGCACCCCGAGGACCCGGCTACGGGTAGGTGGGGACACCCAGCGCCCGCTCCTGCTATTGCAGGTGGGTGGAGATGGACTCAGCTCCCTCTTGCTGGCCCTGTCCTGGCCCCTTCTGCTGCTCCTTTCGTCCCCTGCCCATGTAGAACCCCACCTCTGCACCCAGAGAGCTGCGGGGGATGCTGGAATCTCCTTGCAAAGCAAATATCGTACTGGCAGAGCGGCACAGGGCATAATGCAGAGGGTGGGTAGATGGGAGGATGACGGTCCAGACAGAAGAAAGCACGGATTAGCGCAGATCTCCTGGGGATGAAATGCACAGCCGTCCCTGGGGGATGCAGGAACCCTCCCGGATGTGTTGTGGCTTCTGCCCATGTGCTCCACAGCCCCAACCGTCCACCTAAGCCTGTTTAAAAGCATGACCTCCAAGAAACTTCTCCTTTTGTGTCACTCACCGGAGAGCCCTTGCGTTGCTGCTCCCTCCTCCGCCTCAGGTGGCAATCTGACATCAATTCTCTTCCTCCTGAGTTCACAGCACAAGGATGAAGCTTTAGGAAACACTGGATCAGTTTTAGGAAACGCTGCTCTTGCGGTGCTGCGGGGAACAGGAACCCACCTGCAGCTGGAAATCCACTTGCAGGGACTTCCCACCCCCCCTCTGTGCTGCTCAGCAGTTTGAGAGTGCATCCCTGCCCCCAAAACCCACACCTCTCAGCCCATATCCCCCCTGCACCGAGGCAAAGACCAGCTCTGTTCGGAGGCAACAAAGCTCAGCTGAGAAACACTGATGAAGCGCAAAGGGTTGCGACTACCAAGAGAACAGTTTATTATTTGTAACACTTCATTCAGCTAAATCCACGTAGCAATACACACAGAAATACTTCAGAAAAGTGCAAATTCTCACTCGGTCATATGCCATAATTGTACAGAACAGAGACTGGATAAAAAGAGCACAGATGCAGAACTCACCGGGACTCCAGATAAGAGTGGTGCAGCTCTGGCTGCTTCCCTCCCTGCATACAAAGCCACTCTGAGGAGGCAAAGGCAGGAACCTGCCATCCAGACTTGAATCCAGGGCTCACCATGCAAACAGTCCCTTTCCTAAACCAAACTGAAACCCCCAGGAGCCAAAGAGGGGCACGAGGTGCCACCGAGCGCTTCTGGAGCATGGAGTGTGAATTCTGGAGTGCTTACCGAGTGCTGCACATCACCTCAGTGTCTGAAACTGAAAATTACTGCATTTTAATTGTCTCCTGTGTGAATGATACAAGCAAGGGTTTCCCTCTTGAGGCACTGAGGGCATCAGGAGAGCAACACAGACAGGACCGCAGCTCCTGCACCGCTCTCTGCTGCTGGAGTCCGTGCTGCAGGAAGGGCAGGGGAAGCAGATGGGCCCACAAACACAGCAGGGCTGTGCAGCTGCAGTGAGAGCTGCACTTGGGCTTCCAGAACAACCCTGCCATGTCAGACACGTTCCTTCCTTTGCTTCACTCACGCCACGGTAAGAAGCGTCCTCTAGAGTTGCAGGGAGACATGAATACCACCTGAAGCTATGTAAATCAAGGTCTGGCCACTGCATCACAACTAGAATAAAACAGCTGGCTGCAAGCTCTATCACACAGACACCAAACTCTGCCTGGCAAGTCTTCTGTTCTTACACAGATCCCCTCTGAGAGCCTGGAAATAGAGTTCTGCCACGTATCCAAGTGAGATAGGGTCTGTCGCAGCAAAAAGAGAAAAGACAAAAATAAGCCCTCCTAAATGCTACAAACACAAACCACGGGCAGCTGGATCGCAGGTCAAGCTGATGGCTGCAGCTTTACAAAAGGTGCACTGTAACTGAAAGCCTCGTAAACAATAATCAGAATGCATTTGTTCGATCAGCGCTTCCTGCTCGAGTCTGGAAAGCCTTTGTTCTTGCCTGGAAGGCAGCAAAGAATAGCCAAGAGCTGAAAGGAGATTGTGCACAAATCCAACAAACTCTGACACAGTCACAGGGCAATGCAAGGGGAGAGTTACAGTCCTTCACAGTCGGAGCAATGAGGGGTCAGGGAGGAGAGGAAGAGTTCCTCAAGTGGAACGGTATAAATACATCCAACGGTTCAACATGGTACAGGAAAACAATGGTAGCAGCAGTTTACAAACAGCAATAGTAATGATACCCTTAAAATACATTCAGTATGTTTTGCCTGTCATTCCAGAAGCACTTCTACATCTGCAGCTTACTGCTCAACACCTACGGACGAGGAGAATCCCGGGCACTGCGCTCATGATGCTGTATGTTCACTACAGGCATTCACACCACGAGCAGCACCCAGCTGCTAAGGATGCTGATGGAAAATACAACCACGTGTGAGCTGCCCTCATCTGAACTGCCAGGAGGTGCTCAAGTCCAAATCGGAGTGTGCTGCCCGAGGGCAGAGCTCCTTTGGGTCAGGGCAGGACCCGGAGCTGAGCCCTGCAGTGAGGATGTGCCATCACACCTATGACACCTCCCCAGAGCTGCACAGAGCAATGAGTACACTCCCAGGATAAACGTCTCACCCGTTCTCATCACATCAGCCACGTGTACAACTGAGAAGGGGGAAAAAGAAACAACCCAACTTTTTGGCATTAGATACACTTCACTCGGTTGCGGAACCATTTGGAAACGCTTTCCCTTAAAATAACAAATAAATAAATAGGGGGGGGGGTTACCAAAACATTTGTGCGACACAGACCTTCTGCAGCACACGTACATTCACACCCTCACCATAGTGCAAAGCTGCTGTGGGCACCAACACCCCACAACGCCCAGATGCAGACACCCAGAGCTCCTCAGAGCCCTTTGGATGCGATGCACACGAAGCCACAAAAAGGGCACGATGGGTGGAGGGCAAACGGGGTGGTCAACAACAGTGGCAAAACAACACCTTTAACCTCGGTGCCTCTTGGGTTCCCCTCACGTAACCTTCAATACAGAACCTGAGTGCTTGGGTTTATCTGTTCCTCTTGTTTAGTTGCTGTGAAGTGAGTGGATAGACGTCCAGAAGATGGCTGACTTCATTTTGATCCTCAATCATCAATACCCAATTCCTCCTGAACGTGTTGCTTTACTTCAGAACTGGGGGAAATGTACACTTTTCTGGATCAGCATCTGTCAGAAAAGAAGTGATGTGCAGGATTGCTTTCTGCTCGAGCCAAGATAGGAAACTGGTTGCTAAAAACCAACCTAAAAAGAGCAACAGTATTGGCAAACTGCTATTCTAGCAGAAGTGAGTTTATCACATATGACAAATAATATGAGTTAGTAAAAGACAGTAATAATAGAGAGTGTCTGCATCTCACTTTTCCTTTCTTTCCCCCTGTTTTGTTTTGTTTCCCTCACTAGACAGCATGACTTCAAGCCATCACAACCCAACAAGTCCCCAGTTGGTGTTTTAGATATTAAATTTCTGAAACCTTCAGTAAAAAAAAATCATTCCAGTCCCTTCAGAGCTGTGGGACAAGAAGGGGTTACAAAGCCCACAGCAGTCGGAATAGGCAGTTTAACCAAAGGTGAGTGGGTCTCTGTCCTTTTGGAAGCTCCAGGACGGCCTCCTACTGAATAACCCAAAAACCAGACTGCATGTGTTGCCACTATTGTTTCACACCCCAGCAAGTGTTTGGAGATACACATAGGAAAGAAACAACGCACGGAGAGCACCTCCACCAAGAGAAGGATACAAACTAAGTGGAAAATGTCCAATTGGAGCAACTTGCCTCAACCAGGTATGCAAAGCACTGAACTCTACTTGAATGGATTTGGGATGTAAGAGCTGGAACACCACCACCAACACACACACACAACAGCTACGAAGAAGCAGAGCTTTTTGTCAGCTCGGGGTGATCACTTCCAACCAAGGTGTCCTGGATACCTGAAAGCAGTTTAAGACAAGAATCAGTGGCCACAGACCAACTGTTTTAACCCTGCTGTGGCAGTTTGTTGGCGCTGCGAAGGTCAACGAGCCTTTGGTCAAAAGAAGGGGAAATTACAGGGCAAATTCCAGGCAGTACATTCCACCCTTCTCTGCTTATCCCAACTGACAAAAGAATGCTGCTTCTGAACAGACTAAAACCATAGCTGCTGGTTTAAACAAACACACACACAGGCACACAGTAAACAGAGTTCTGTTCTTGGTTCCTTGGTTGGACGCGGTGCAGCACAGTGGCTCCTTCCAACACCAGCTGCAGGACAGCTAAGCTGAGCGCCAGATGAGTCCGTTCTTATCAGGCTCCAGAAAGTTCTCAATCAGAGCTTCCACGAGCTTCTGACGCTCTTCTTCCAGCACAGATCTGTCACTGGAAGACAACAGAGAGATGTCAGAGGTCTGAGGAACACCAGGACTCGAAAAATAACCAAATGAAAAGCAAGAGCTGAGGGGGATGGATTTGCTACATGCAAAGCATTCCATCTGAGCTGTGTGTCTCCAGCAGTTCAACAATATGAGGATGCTTCAGCATCTGACAAATACTGGCTTCCCTCTCTATTGGGAGGTGATTGTCTCCCTCTGCTCTGCCCTCCTGAGGCCCCATCTGCAGCACTGCGTCCAGGGCTAGAGCCCCCAGGACAAGAAGGACAGGGAGCTGTTGGAGAGGGTCCAGAGGAGCCACAAAGATGAGCAGGGGCTGCAGCACCTCCCTGCAAAGACAGGCTGAGGGAGCTGGGCTTGTTCAGCATGGAGAAGAGAAGCTGCGGGGTGACCTCAGTGCAGCCTGCAGGACCTAAAGGGAGCCTGCAGACAGGAGGGGAGTCAGCTCTTGGAAAGGGGAGATAACAGCAGGACAGGGGAATGGTTGGAAGGTGAGGGAGGGCAGATTGAGGTTGGATGTGAGGGGGAAG
Source organism: Meleagris gallopavo (assembly GCF_905368555.1). Classification (NCBI taxonomy): domain Eukaryota; kingdom Metazoa; phylum Chordata; class Aves; order Galliformes; family Phasianidae; genus Meleagris; species Meleagris gallopavo. The sequence continues at coordinate 192,222,202 of NC_139404.1, forward strand.
TTGTTTGCTGTGAGAGTGGTGAGGTGCTGGAACAGCTGCCCAGAGAGGCTGTGGATCCCCGTCCATCCCTGGAGGTGTTCAAGGCCAGGTTGGATGGGGCCCTGGGCAGCCTGGGCTGCTATGAAATGTGGAGGTTGGTGGCCCTGCCTGTGGTGGGGGGTTGGAGCTTCGTGATCCTTGAGGTCCCTTCCAACTCTGCCCATTCTGTGATTCTGTGTGATTTGCTTTGTTGTATTTCCTATTCAAGGGCCCAGAGGAGGGCACTGAGATGATCAGAGGGCTTGGAGCACTTCTCCTATGAGGAAAGGTTGAGGGAACTGGGCTTGTTGAGCTTGGAGAAGAGAAGGCTGCAGGGAGACCCCATTGTGGCCTTCCAGTACTTGGAGGGAGCGGATAAACAGGAGGGGGAACGGCTGTTTGTGAGGGTGGGTGGTGATAGGACAGGGGGAATGGTTTGAAAGTGAGCCAGGGGAGGTTTAGGTTGGATGTGAGGAGGAAGTTTTTCATGCAGAGGGTGGTGAGGCAGTGGAACAGGTTGCCCAAGGAGGCTGTGGATGCCCCATCCCTGCAGGCATTCAAGGCCAGGCTGGATGTGGCTCTGGGCAGCCTGGGCTGCTGGTTGGTGACCTGCACACAGCAGGGGGTTGGAACTGGATGAGCACTGTGCTCCTTTGCAACCCAGGCCATTCCATGATTCTACAATTCTATGATCTGCTTGCTTTAATAAGCTATTTCCTGGTAAGGACTATTGCAAAATTAATTTAAACGGGGAAAAAATGGCCACTAGAGGTCAACTGTAATTCTAGAATGAATGGCTGCAAAAACGATGCAAGACTGCAAAACATGGGTTATACACTGATGAAAAAGTCAGAATTGCTCCAAATAGAAGAGGCAGATACCCTCTGTGCTCTTCTCTACACAGAGTCCAGCTGTCCTTCAAGGGTATTTTAACTAAACTGCAGTTTAGGAGGGTTGTAGTGCCACGCTCCTTTAAAGATGCATTCCCCCTTTCCTACCCTGATGTCTCACTGGAGGAAGAGGAACTCAGTGTTCAAAGAGACAAAGCAGGCTTGTTATTTCCTTCTGCTTTGCTCATGTATGGAGCCTGTCGTACAGCACTGCCCCTCAGGTCACCCTTCCTTTTAAAAAACACACCTCAAGCTGCTGCAATAGAACTGGCTTTCCCAATGCTCAGCCTTTAAGAATAATCAGTAAGCTGAAACTCAAAGAAATGCTTGCAAGGCTATTACAGAAAGGAGTGTGTTTTGAAGCAGCTGCAGAGCATTTTGTGCTTTGAACCAGGGAAGCCTGAAAGTTTTCAGTTTTGTGTTCTAGATCAAAATTGCTGTTAACCAGTGGTGTTATTGCAATTAAAAGGTCACCGTGTTTTTCTGACTTACCAGAGTGAACAGCAAAAGCCCAAATGATGCATCAAAGCATCTCAAGTGCTCCTCTCTCAACTACTTCAGCCCTCAGATGTGTTAAGCTTAAGTTAAGGGCAATATTTCTTTACTTCTTCCTTGCTGATTGTCTCAACCAGATCCTACTTTTCATCAGATGGTACCTTGCCTACTTTCAGGTGGAAGCTGAATGGAGAATTTCCATGCCCACATATACAGTATGTGTTCATAGAGCAGACGACAAGCAAGCTTTTACCCAATAAAAGGAGCTTCTGGTAATTGCTGCCATTCAGAAAATTGGAGTGGAGAACTCCAACCCTTCTCTGACCTGCTGTTAATCCCTGCTCAACTCAGGACAGTCTTAAAAGACAATTCAAAAGATGGGCTGTGCCTGTGTGAGAAATCCATGGAGCAATAATCAGTATTTAAAAGAAAATTCAGCATCCTGTGAGAAGCTGTGTAGGCATGGACTCTTGTCTCCACTCACACACTCATTTCAATGGAGTCAAGCCTCTGTTATCCACTGCCTGCCTGAATCTGACCAAAACACGCGGTGAGAAATAAATTCATCCTCAATTCCTGCCAGTGCTGATTCAAAGGCCCCTTTTGTGCTGTTTTCAGTTTTCTGCTTCATCTTAGACTGAGAACCTAAGCTCCTCATCTGCACTTCTGACTTCAACCCTCTAAACATACCCCCGTGGTTTTTTTTACATATAGAGATATATTTAATGCTTCTTAACTGGAAGAAGCTGATCCCAGGTGGCTATAAAGAGGAGACAGACATCTAATTACTATCAAGTACCTTGGAGCACCACAGCAGATTCCTAAATACAGTAGGAATCCACCTGGATTTGAGCATGCTTGCCAGCGGCAGCACTTCATTACACTTTAGCTTACAAAAAATGAGCAATTAGGTTAACAAATGAACCCTCCTAGAGCAGCAGATGCTTAAAACTCAGCTCTTTGCCTTATCCACTGCAGAGGGGATCTCATGTGAGCAGGAACTGCAACGCTCCAGGCAGTTTAACAGGCTGGAGCAGTGAGGGATGGCTCAGGTCTCTGAGGAGGCAGCAAAGGAATCCATTTCCATGAAGGAATGATGCCTCAGCACTGCCCTTTCAGCCCAAGGATGCTGTGATGTCTGCACACAGAGCTGCTACTGACCTCTGCTCGGGCAGAGCGCACATCTCTGCGTAGTATTTGATCTTTGGCTCTGTCCCACTCGTCCGAAGGGTGGCAACACAACCATTTTGAAACGTGAAGGTGATCATCTGACTGCTTTTACTCACAGGCAGCACCTACATCAACAAGAAAAGATGATTACGGGACGCCCCAACTAACACAAATACGTTGCTTTGGTTTGTGTTTAAATACAACAACCAATATTTACAGAGCTAAGTAAGCATGTCTTGTATATCCAGCAGCCGGGGCAATAAGCTAGAACAAATCATTGCAGCCTAACAGATAGAACTACCCTGTGGATCAGTATTTTAGGATAACTGGATTGTTTTTTACTCCCATTGAAATTCCAACATCTGGAAACCCACTAGATGGCAGAAGAGTTGCAGGAGCACCAAAGTCACCCCAGCTAACAAAGTTCATTGTGGATTCCCCATCCCTGCAGGCATTCAAGGCCAGGCTGGATGTGGCTCTGGGCAGCCTGGGCTGCTGGTTGGTGACCCTGCACACAGCAGGGGGTTGGAACTGGGTGGGCACTGTGCTCCTTTGCAACCCAGGCCATTCTATCATTCTATAGGAAAAAGGTAAAACAACAGCAAAGTCATTTCACACAGAAGTAGTTTTCTCCCCAGTTAAGCCATCTTAGTAGACTGCATTAATTAAACTGCCATCTAAGATGCCATAGTGTATCTTCCTGCATAGCTGTTGGTGTATTCAACTTTCAATCTCTTCAAAAAAGAGAAGTCCTCCTGCAAAATGCTTCGTAACTCACCGACTTCTTACTGGGCTGGCTGCTGTCATAGCCAGTGGTAATGTCTCGTACGTGCAATATGCTGTAATCACCACAGAACTTGGGATAAGACTGAGGGCCATCAAAGTTCCGAAGCCTCTCAAATATCCTCTTGATGGTTGGAGGATCATAGCACAAGAAATAGGAAGTTTTTGATATGTGATATCCATACCTACAAGGAGATGACTCTTTTCAGTTAAAACATTCAGAAGTTTTCTGCACATTTGGTATCTAAAGGAAGTCTGTTTGGAAAAGAAAAAAAAAAAGGAACAATGGGAAAATAATACAGTTCTCATAGCTGTGGAACACATATTTACAAGCAAATCTTTGGAGTCTGAAGCAGATTTGATTGCATTACTCAAAACATCTCGCAGCTCTTTTTAAATTCGAGGAAGGGTTTCAGCTCCAGAGAAATAAAAGCCAGTGGTTTAGGACAAGACAGAATAGTTCAGTTGGAAGCAACCTACAATGATCATCAGCCACTTTATGGGTAGGCAGATAAGCTAGAGTATATTGATAAGTGTGCTGACCAAATGCCTCCCGCACACTGACAGGCACAAAGCATCAACCACCCCTCTAGGAAGCCTGTTCCAATGTTCAACCACCCTCCCTATAAAGATTTCTTTTCCTGAAGTCCAGCCTGCACCTCCCCTGGTACAGCTTTGTCCAAAACATGAATGAAAAAGGCAACTTACGTTTCATACACCTCTAGGAGTTTCTGTGCTAGCGACAGGTTCTTGGTTTCCAGGTAGGCTGCCATTTCAGCTATGACCACAGCTGCGCTCACACCATCTTTATCCAACACTGAGGTGCCACACATGAAGCCTAGAGATAACAAAAGGACTGTGGAATACAAAACTGGCACACTATTACACTGATTTACATGGGTGAAGTTTTACTTCTCTTCCAGGGAAGTGCAAACTGGTTGATATATCCGTGCTGTCCTTAAAATGGCACAGTGCTCCCTTCCATGAAACCTAGCTAACTTAGGGGTCACAGTGATAGAAAGATACGTGCTATCATCAATTCATTCCAGTCTGATAACATCTCTTCTCTGAGGGGATCTTTCATGGCACAGCACTAAACGTATCAGCTGCTTGTTGTGTGCAAGCACAGCAACATGAATCAAAAGAACTGGTATTGATACAGGTTTGGTAACAGACAATATGGTGCTCCACAGCACTGCCAAGCTGCCTTCTTTCTGAAGGGATTCATCAGCAAGATCTTCATTCTTTACAGCTGGAACCTTCTTGAATTCTATGAATATGGGAGGGAACTGGTATGGGCATAAATGCTTTTCAGTAAGGGCTTCGTTTTCAAACGCTGTACTGGGTATGAATATGGTATCCTAAAAAGCTGCTCTTCATCTTGCAGAAGCAGAGAACTCCTATAGCTGAAACATCCACTGCACAGTTCTATACCAATGGGTGGTGTTAGCAAGACTGCCAAGGCCAACAGAGCACTCCAGGTATGTCAGCAGGACTAGATGACCTTTAAAGGTCCCTTCCAACTCTAAGGATTCTATGATTCTATGATTCTATCCACATTAGGCAGCTAGATTTCTCTTTGGCTGCTGGTATAAAGTAGTCTTTTAGGTTTTATTTTACCAGAGGGCAGTGCTGGGCTCCTGAAGGACCTGCTATATTGGTGTATATGGAGAGGACCCAAAAGACATTATACTGCTTAAGAACAGATCCAGCTAAACCTCAGCTAACAGGCTGTGAAACAACAGCAGTTCAGCAACCAAGACCACACTTTTTAGATACATTCCCCCTGCACAGTTCCCAACAGTTGAAAGTGATATCCAAGGCATACCAATAGACTCTTCAAAGGCAAAAAGAACTTCTTTTCCATTATCTAGGAGATCTTTTACTCTGCTTCCAATCCATTTGAAGCCAGGGAGTGTTTCCTGAAATAGGAAAAATAAAACGGATTGCATTGCATTCCAATTCTTCACCACTTGGTTTCAAGTCGAGCAATAAAGTGCAGCTGCTCCTCTTTCCACCTCCAGGATTTTTCCTAGAGTTGAAACCCTGTGTGTCAGACATGGAAGTTCAGAAGAAAAAGGAGGCATCAGATTGAAAATGTGAGAGGGGAAAAAGAAAAGGTGATGGATTCAGGATTTTAGGGTCAATGGGGAAGTCTGACACAGAGTCAACACACGAAAGCTGAAGGATGCTTTTCTTGACATCATTTTCCTGAATTTCTATCTCAAAAATTGATCAACAGAATAGAGGTGGTAAAGACAATCATTAGACAAGTCTGGGATTCTGCTCAGAATATGAATCTAAGGCAAAGTGTCAGATGACATCTGCAATGGACCAGAATGTGGAGTTGAAGAATAAGTGTGCTTGAGAGACTCTGGTTCTCTCTGAGGTAAGAGATCTTTCTTCTTGTTGTGCTTATGTGATGAGACAATCAATCACAGAAAGGAAATGTTACAGACATTATAAGCAGTGGTGTTGGGTGATGGGAGAGAAAAGTGCAGCCTGTGTTCTTACAGTTGGGTGGATGATCTTGGAGGTCTTTTCCAACCTTAGTGACTCTGTGATTCTATGAGTCAAACAAAAGCAGCCAACATTTTAGCAGCTGTTCTTGGAGAAAAAGAAAGCACAGAGAGGGGAAACTTCTAGAGAGACCACAGACTTCTATAAATTCCTACCTGTTTTCCAGGCAAATTTTCAAGAAATGTGAACAGCATTTAGTGAGATAATGAAATTCACTACAAGACAGCAGAACTCAAACACATCCTTAATGGAACAATGTGAAAGATCTTAATGGAATGGCTCCTCTATTACAATCTGAACTGGGGGAATGGTTTTAAAGTGAGCCAGGGGAGGTTGAGGTTGGATGTGAGGAGGAAGTTTTTCATGCAGAGGGTGGTGAGGCAGTGGAACAGGTTGCCCAAGGAGGCTGTGGATGCCCCATCCCTGCAGGCATTCAAGGCCAGGCTGGATGTGGCTCTGGGCAGCCTGGGCTGCTGGTTGGCGACCTGCACACAGCAGGGGGTTGGAACTGATGAGCACTGTGCTCCTTTGCAACCCAGGCCATTCTATCATTCCATGATTCTGTGATTAAAACCTACCAGTGATTGGTGCACCTAGAAGAACACTGTGATTTCTTTAAGGGTTTGTTACTATTCCATCAAATAGCATATCATTTTTGAAGCAAAAACATCAAGTTGCACATGTTCATCTCCTGAATGTCTCTTTAGGAGAAGAACCAAAATGAAAACATTTAGGGACACGCAATTAATTAAAGTTCTGTGTTGCCTGTTACAGCCTACTTGCAGATTTTGCATAAATTGATACCACAGAATGATACAACTGTAATGTGCACTGAGAAACTGCTCAGTGCAAATGGGACCCTGGGCTCCATCAGCAGAGGGGTGGCCAGCAGGGACAGGGAGGTGATTGTCCCCCTCTGCTCTGCTCTTGTGAGGCCCCATCTGCAGCACTGCATCCAGGTCTGGAGCCCCCAGGACAAGAAAGACAGGGAGCTGTTGGAGAGGGTCCAGAGGAGCCACAAAGATGATCAGGGGGCTGCAGCACCTCCCTACAAAGACAGGCTGAGGGAGCTGGGCTTGTTCAGCATGGAGAAGAGAAGCTGCGGGGTGACCTCAGTGCAGCCTGCAGGACCTCAAGGGAGCCTGCAGACAGGAGGGGAGTCAGCTCTTGGAAAGGGGAGATAACAGCAGGACAAGGGGAATGGTTGGAAGGTGAGGGAGGGCAGATTGAGGTTGGATGTCAGGGGGAAGTTCTTTAGAGAGAGAGTGGTGAGGTGCTGGAACAGCTGCCCAGAGAGGCTGTGGATCCCCGTCCATCCCTGGAGGTGTTCAAGGCCAGCTTGGATGGGGCCCTGGGCAGCCTGGGCTGCTGTGAAATGTGGAGGTTGGTGGCCCTGCCTGTGGTGGGGGGTTGGAGCCTCATCATCCTTGAGGTCCCTTCCAACCCAGGCCATTCTGTGATTCTATGATTCTATGATCAGATTTTACTCTGCAAGATGACATCAGTAAAACCCCTGGCTTACTTCGAAGTTGAATCCTTCTTTAAGTGCAATTGCCCTCAAAATTTTCGAGGAAACCGTGGTCGCAAGCATGTAAACATTCTTCACATCAGCATCTTTGGAGCAATTTTCCTTCCAGCGAGAAAACATCCACCAACCAAACAACGCCGCCAGCTCGTTGCCAGTGAACACCTTCCAGCAGCCACTGCAGACAGCACAGAAAAGAGCTCTTTCAGGTTTCCCAGGAGGATTCAAGCAGGGGGAGACATTTTCTGCAGTCACTGCAACAACAGGAGTCTGAGCACACTACTGACAGGCTGCTCTATGCAAAGCCAACCTACCAAGAGGACTCCACATTGCTCACATCTCGATGATTTACAAGCCCACTGCATTCTGCCAGCAAGCAAAGGTACCCATTTAGTTACCTTTGTATCAACTTCCCAGTAGCTTAGGATCTTATAATTTACCAGTATAGCAATCTCTATTGTCTACACACTGCAGTCAGGCACTGCCTGAACAATAGGAAATTACTACTTACACAATTAGCAGAATTTTGGCCTGTTAGTGAAAGAAAAATAATTTCTACTCAATATAAAGAAGGCAGGAAGCAAAAAACAAGACACCACAACAGCTAGCTCTCCCGAGGCAGCATTTATTTGCCTAGTCTATGAGAAAAAAGTAGATGTGAGGGTGGTGAGGCAGTGGAACAGGTTGCCTAAGGAGGTTGTGGATGCCCCATCCCTGCAGGCATTCAAGGCCAGGCTGGATGTGGCTCTGGGCAGCCTGGGCTGCTGGTTGGTGACCTGCACACAGCAGGGGGTTGGAACTGGATGAGCACTGTGCTCCTTTGCAACCCAGGCCATTCTGTGATTGTATCATTCTATGAAAATACCCACAGAGCTAAGTCACAACAGGAAGGTGTGCCTTTAAGGTGCGTGTCTTTGGGGCACAGCCATTTTCACAACCTATCCTCCATGAAGAGATAAAACAGAAGGTCCCCTTACTTACTTCTGCTGCTCTGCCACTGCCAGTCTGTCTGCATCAGGATCAGTGGCCACGACTACTTTAGCATTTTCCTTCTCTGCAAGTCTCAGTGACAATTCCTAATGGGAGAAGAGGGAGGGGAAAAAATCACAGAACCAAATAAAGGGAACCAAATCACAGAACCAAAATCAGGACAAGGGGAAATGGTTGGAAGTTGAAGGAGGGCAGATTGAGGTTGGATGTCAGGGGGAAGCTCTTTAGGGAGAGAGTGGTGAGGTGCTGGAACAGCTGCCCAGAGAGGCTGTGGATCCCCGTCCATCCCTGGAGGTGTTCAAGGCCAGGCTGGATGGGGCCCTGGGCAGCCTGGGCTGCTGTGAGATGTGGAGGTTGGTGGCCCTGCCTGTGGTGGGGGGTTGGAGCTTCATGATCCTTGAGCTCCCTTCCAACCCAAGCCATTCTGTGATTCTGTAAATGCATTCTTGCTCTTAAGTTACACACAACACGCAAAAACAACCCCAAGATCTCACACAGATGGCTCGATGAGTTTAACACAGCTCAAAGCCAGGTACTCTCCGTGCCCTCCCCAATTTGTTTTTCATCAGAGTATCTTATTTAAATGAAGGAAAGTCCACAAGAACACATAAATGAGACAAAGCAGAAAATGAAATACCAGCACAGATTCTCCTTCTTCAGGATTTGGGCATTTGACAGTAGAGAAGTCTGGGTCTGGATCTTTCTGTTCAGGTACAGGAATGGGAGGTTGAAAGCCAAATGCCTTGAAAGCCCATTGCACGTAGTCATGTCCAACTCCATGAAATGAGGTGTGAACAAACTTCAAATTTGTCTGCATGTTTAGCTCCCTGATAAGGAAAGAAGAAATTCAGTAAGGCTGCAGCTACTTTTCAAGACCACTTTTATGTAGGAAAGCACCAACTAAAGAAAAGGCAGTTACACTTGATCCTATTTGGCTAGTTTCTACAATAATTTCAATGAAAAAATGAGTTTTGCTAGAAACTGCTGTTTCGAGTTTCTCATCCCTTAATACAAGATGTTTACGTACTGCTGAGCTGGCTGAAAATCCCTCAAGGATGAACCATCCTTTTCTGCATCAAACTCGTTCCACCATCCTGAAGATCTTACTCCAGCTCTATCTCATCCTCCTCCTCCTCCTTTTACTCACCTCTCTCCCAACTAACATTTAAACTTATCCATCCCGTTCCACTTCATGCACCTTCGCCCTGAATCACTGCATTTTCTTCAAAATCCTTTCAGCCTTAAATAAAACGCTTCACATCAGGGTGAACTATTGTAGCCTCGTGTTCCAAGGCAGTGACCAGACTTGTGCCTGAAGTCCTTAAGTAGGGTTCAGGCCTAAAGAAGACGACCATGTACTGTAATGACACATCAGGGAAGGGATGGGGTGAGGCAGAATGGGGACTGAAGATTCCTCCCAGCAGGAGGAGGACGGGACAACAGCCTCAGGCAGGCAGTGATGTTTGTGGCAGAGCAGAGCACTCAGCTTCTGTGAACCACAAAGACTTAAAAACGTCATTTAAGAACATTTCATCGTTTCATTCCATACTACACCTGTGGTAGCAGATCTTTTTCAGATCCTCCATATAAGAGTCACAGATTTTCTTCAGAGGATCCTGCCTAAGAGGACTGGTGTCCACAAGGTTCTCATTCCAGGAGCCATTCCACGGTTCAACACACTCCTCTATGCATTTTATGATTTCCTTATCGTGAGGGGATTTGATCTGAGCTCCATTTTCCCAATAGACCTGGTAGGAGTTTAAGGAAAACATGACACAGTTTATTAACAAAGACTATTGACTTCATAAATACTCTTAGCTATAGGATTCCACACACTGCCTGCTTCAGACTGGCCCAGCTCTCAGATAGGACAAGGGGGAATGGCTTTAAAGTGAGCCAGGGGAGGTTTGGGTTGGATGTGAGGAGGAGGTTTTTCATGCAGAGGGTGGTGAGGCACTGGAACAGGTTGCCCAAGGAGGCTGTGGATGCCCCATCCCTGCAGGCATTCAAGGCCAGGCTGGATGTGGCTCTGGGCAGCCTGGGCTGCTGGTTGGTGACCTGCACACAGCAGGGGGTTGGAAGTGGGTGAGCACTGTGCTCCTTTGCAACCCTGGCCATTCTATCATTCTATGATTCTGTGATCATTTGGAATCCCAGCTTACGACTGCAGTCACAAAACAGTATTTTTGAAACAAAATGATCTCTTATCCAGACAAAGTTCTTCAGTTGCTATGACTGAAATCATCAGAACATGAGAAATTCAGACTGGGAAACACACTGTGCTGCACAAAGCGAAGCAGAATAGAAGCACTGCCTTCTGCACAGCCTGTCAATCCTTTAGAAAAAGCAGCACAACTTGTTTCTGAAGTCGAAGCAGAACAGATAAGCACTGTGCCAAGGTGCATTTTTCCCATAACTGAACAACTGAAATGCTACCAAACCTGAGCTAAAAAAAAGCCATTGTTGCAGACTGATTCAGATGCTTGTTTTCCTATAGTCTGTTTCCAATAGCACAGCTGCCTTCTCTGTGCAGACTCTCTACTCAGACCATCCTGTCCCTCTTTTGATGGTACTTATTATCTCCAAAAGTACAATCTTGTCAAGCTGTCCAAAACCTTCGTAAGTTGCTGATGGGTGATATACTGAAGATGAAACAGTTTTTGTGAAAGACTAGAAAAACAAAAAAATAAAATACTTTGCCTCTAAAGACAGAGACATGATAGCTTCTCAATAAGCTAAGTGCTTGGAAAACTGGCATTGCTTGTTACATCCAGGCAATGTAAATACTGAAGTAGGCACAGGACACGTGCAGTGAAGTCACCTGCAGGAGCTCTCTGTACACAGTCAGACTGTTTTCCTATTATTGCCATTCCTCACCAAGCTGCTACTGAGCAGAAGGCTGATTTTAATTAAAGTTTAGAATTCAGTTTAGATTCTTGAAAAGCTAAGCAATGAAATAATGTGCTATTTGATATGATGGGTGGTTTGCTGTTCCAGGCTTTGAGAATAAAGCCACCTACCTGTCTGTCACTGCCCAGGTAACACAGTCCTGCAGGGAGCACACAGAGCTTTATTAATCAGCAATAAAGTGCTCTCACCTGCTGTGTTTGGTTAGTGGGCATGGTGAGGAAGGGTTGACAGTTGGACTTGATGATCTTAGTGATCTCCTCCAAGCTTAATGATCCCATGATTCTGATTCACATAACTTCTAGCTCTGTTTTATATTTGTTTTTAAACCTAAGAGGTGAGCAGATAATAAAGGGCCGAAGCATCCTCCCAGCTGCTGATTTGACTCTGTGGAATGTCACAATGCATTTGTGTTCAAGACACAGAGGCTTTAATGGTCTTTACTTCCAGTCTCAGATGAAAATGCGTGTCATTCAGAAGGTTACAGAAGGATGAGTTACTTGGAATCACATTTCCTTCTAATGTGCACACACAAATGCTTCAGAAGAAGCCAAGATTCCCCCCAGCACATCAAAGGTATGCAAGTAATATGGAAAGCAGCTGGCTGCAATGTGCTACCAGCTTCAGGGCTAAGCCTTACCTTGTACCCATTGTCCTCCTTCCTGTTGTGGGACGCTGTGATCATTACACCAGCGACAGCTTTGAGCTGCTGAACAGCATAGGGCTAAAAAAGAAACCCAGAAATGGTGACTTACCCAAGCATTCTGCAGTTGGCAGAAGGTTATTAGGACAGTTACTAGGATGCTAGAGGAGAAACAGCTTAACATCCACCAACTTATCTGAAAAGTGTATAAACTCAAAGCTCATCAATCTGCTCTTTGAAGCTGGTAACAGAGAGAAAGCTTGCTCAGAACAGTGCTGTTTTGTTGCATGGCAACATTATTCCCAACTCCATAAACACCACTGTTAAATGGCCAAGAGTCATTTAATGAAGAAAGCCTACATTTAGGTTACTCCATTACTGAGAAAGAAAAAGAAAATGAAAAGAAGACGATGACTCACCACAAAGGGTGTAGGGACATACGTTGAAAAGAAGTATACAGGTACATCTTTAGCCAGCAGGACTGCTGCAGTGAGCTTTGCAAGTCTACCAACAACATGAAACAGAAAATATTCAGTCAGCCCAACTCCCATGACAATCCAACAGCCATAGGGCATTACTCTCATTTTCATTTTGCTTGTTTCTTAAATCCTCGTACCGTTTCGTTTTGTTCTCCCTACATTTCATACAGTCAGTGTAACCATTTGGGGGCTGTAGAACTGGACAGAGCACTTTCATTTGCTGCTTGAAGGGCATAAGGCACTTCAGTCACGTGAATAAAGCAGTGATATCAAGAAAAGATACAGAGCCTTCTGGTGTGGGACTTGTCCTTAATTCAAGGGATCACATGAGCTCCCAAAAACACGAGAATGCCAAAATTTCAGTGTCTTTAAAGCCTGCCTTTGTATTAAATTCGTCCTCCCAAGAAGCAGGGAAACTCATTCTCTTTTACAGAGCAGTTTGATATGAAGCTGCTCTTTTCAAGGCAGCTCAGAAATTAACAACTTTTGCTCAGGGGAAAAACCAATCAGAGATTAAATTTCAAACATCTTTGCTCGCTTATTTTTACAAGCAAGCATTAACCATTGCTTCCATACCTTCCCACGATGAATAAACATTTCAGGTACTCAGAATTTCACTATAGTTTTTACCAAATGAAACCTGATATCACAGAAAGGAATTTGAGAGCTAAACTTCTAGCTGAAGGCACTGAAATTTTGCTCCTGTAACACAATAGCTGACATCAACTTCATTACAGGATACCATCAGGAGAGCTGCCATCTCCTTTGACAATGGAAATGATGCAAGAAAAACACAGCATCACTCACACAGTGTGGGGTGAGCAGGCTGACTGGACTGACAGCCCTCTTTGGGGGAGGTTCAGCTTGATTTTAGAACTATTATAAGTACATGTCAGCTCAAGGGGAAGAAGGAAACACAACGGAGAAATGTTTGCCCCTTCAGCATGTGAAACATGGAGACTGTGCTGCATCAAGTCTGAATTCCATGTTGGTGTGGCTGAAAAGGAATGTTTTTAGCCCTGCAGAAAAGGACCTGGGGGTGCTGGTGGATGAAAAACTGAACATGAGCCAGCAGTGTGCTCCTGCAGCTCAGAAAGCAAATGGGATCCTGGGCTCCATCAGCAGAGGGGTGGCCAGCAGGGACAGGGAGGTGATTGTCCCTCTCTGCTCTGCTCTTGTGAGGCCCCATCTGCAGCACTGCGTCCAGGGCTGGAGCCCCCAGGACAAGAAAGACAGGGAGCTGTTGGAGAGGGTCCAGAGGAGCCACAAAGATGATCAGAGGCTGCAGCACCTCCCTACAAAGACAGGCTGAGGGAGCTGGGCTTGTTCAGCATGGAGAAGAGAAGCTGCGGGGTGACCTCAGTGCAGCCTGCAGGACCTCAAGGGAGCCTGCAGACAGGAGGGGAGTCAGCTCTTGGAAAGGGGAGATAACAGCAGGACAAGGGGAATGGTTGGAAGGTGAGGGAGGGCAGATGGAGGTTGGATGTGAGGGGGAAGTTGTTTGCTGTGAGAGTGGTGAGGTGCTGGAACAGCTGCCCAGAGAGGCTGTGGATCCCTGTCCATCCCTGGAGGTGTTCAAGGCCAGGTTGGATGGGGCCCTGGGCAGCCTGGGCTTCTGTGAGATGTGGAGGTTGGTGGCCCTGCCTGTGGTGGGGGGTTGGAGCTTCGTGATCCTTGAGCTCCCTTCCAACCCTGGCCATCCTATGATTCTGTGATTCTGTGGTTTTCCTCATACTTCCACATTTTTAAACCGTGCATAATCCAGGCAACCTGGCTGGCAGCCTTGCACGTGCAAAGCAGCAGGTATGTTTAAAAACCTCATGCCAAAGCATGCTGGATAACACACTGCATGTATCTAACAGTCAGAAGGAAAGGTTAGGAGATGAGGGACGTGGGGGAACAGAAAACTCTTAGAAGACAGCTGCTTCCTGAAGAGCAACTGGATTCTGTGCTCTGTTACATCTTCACCTCCAAACCTCTCTCTGAGCTAATCAAGCTTTTGATGTCTGCATGCTGTTCTTGTGCATTTAGACTGCAAACTCTCTAGTGAAGCAACCAGGGCTCCTGCGATTACAAGGGCTCAGTCTGTGCCTCTTTTCATTACTATTTAAATGGGCTAAGTGAGGGCAAAGAGAGCACACTTCGTAACACAAAACTGTTCTGATGGAAGGGAATGCATTCAAAGGCACAATTTCATTTCTAGTCTTGCAAATGTAATCAATACTCATACTTCTTACTGCTGCAGTTGCTGGTCACCTGACCTCGTGTGTCATATCCAACAACAAAGCCTCTCTGCTTAAAGTCTGAAAAACACCTCTCAAGATACTTGTAGATGCCCTGGAAAGAAAAAAAAAAGGGACAAAAAAAAAGGAAGAATTAGCTCCAGTGTCACATACTTAAACATTAAAGATGTTTACATAAACATTAAAGATGTTTTTCACATACAGAGTAATGTCAGTAGAAAATACAGCTCAGCAAGAACAGCGATATTCTTGTTTTCACTCTGCAGCTTCTCGAATTCAAACCATCTTTTTAAAGACCTAATTGATAAAAATCCATTATTTTTTTTCTAAATCCATCCACCCAGACTGCAAGGACAGTGTTGGTCAACACCTGTCTTTATCCCTGTGCTCCCAGCACAAGTCAGGCATCTCTTCAGCACCGAATGCTCATCCTACACATCTAACCTTGCATTAAAAGCGTGCTTCCTCCTTACCCATTTTTTTCAAAAGCAAGTTTATTGCTGTTGACCTGCCCCATTGAAGTCACTCGCTGGCACACACTGCAGCACAAACACAAATTGTCTCCTGTACATCACAGCAGAGCATTTCCAATGGCAATTTCTCAGAGAAGACCTCGGCGGTGAGTAGATGGAGGAAGTATTAAGAATAACTGCATTAAAAGCAATTCCTTGATGTGTCCTTCTGTAGATCTGACTTTTGGTACTACCAGCAAGTTTTAAGTCATGAACCTAATCTGACTTCAGCACAGGAAGGATCTGGATGTCTTGCAGCAGGTCCAGAGGAGGGCACTAAGATGATCAGAGGGCTGCAGCACCTCTCCTATGAGGAAAGGTTGAGGGAACTGGGCTTGTTGAGCTTGGAGAAGAGAAGGCTGCAGGGAGACCCCATTGTGGCCTTCCAGTACTTGGAGGGAGCGGATAAACAGGAGGGGGAACGGCTGTTTGTGAGGGTGGGTGGTGACAGGACAAGGGGAATGGTTTTAAAGTGAGCCAGGGGAGGTTTGGGTTGGATCTGATGAGGAAGTTTTTCATGCAGAGGGTGGTGAGGCACTGGAACAGGTTGCCCAAGGAGGCTGTGGATGCTGGCTCATAGCATGAGGTCACCTTTGTACCATCCCAACAACTTCAAGATCTTTCACTCGTGGTTTTAAAGAGATATGAGGCAGGGGAATGGGAAGAACATGCTCATGTTTGGATGGAACGGACTGAACATGACACAGGGAGGTGAGCCAGAGGTTTCTTAGCAAGAGGTGCTTGTTTGGCTAGTAGAATCCTGATGTCAGGGCACACTGTAGAGTGTATCCTGAACTCGTTCCTCAAACCCCAGGAAATTGCACAAGAAAGGTTTACAAATGAAGCAGCACCACATGATGTGAACTGGAACTGCATAGAAACAGGGAACAAACAGGGACAGGCAAACTGCTTAAGCCAAGGTAAGCTCAGACAGGACAAAGGATCATAGAATCACAGAATGATAGAATGGCCTGGGTTGCAAAGGAGCACAGTGCTCACCCAGCTCCAACCCCCTGCTGTGTGCAGGTCGCCAACCAGCAGCCCAGGCTGCCCAGAGCCACATCCAGCCTGGCCTTGAATGCCTGCAGGGATGGGGCATCCACAACCTCCTTGGGCAAAGGATGCTCCCATCCACGTGGGAGCACAGAAAGGCACAGAACTCTGTTTGTAAAAGTAAAACCATTCACTGAACCCTCCCTTCTGGCAGCCCCAGCATCTCCAGAATCTTCCACACATCAGATTCCTTCCTCACCCTCACATCCAAACGATGAACACTTGGATGTTAAACAGGACAGAAAAATAGGCTTTATGCACAAGTTATGTCCCTACAATCTTCAGAAGAATGAGAAGCAGCTCCTGTATATCTATGCCCTCCTGCAGCTGACTTTTCATGGCATCAACATAATCATACCCTCAAGAACACAGCATGTGCTTAAGCATGCATCTTAACAAAGGTTTATTTTAACTGAAAGGAAGTATTTTCATTACACCTATGTCTAAGGAATAATGAATGTCTAAGGTGCAATTCTAGTAGACCATTCTAGTATTTGAATGGTATGTAGTAGTTAAAGACAGATTTAGAGACAGCACTGCCTATTTTCAGGTTAAGGTCCTGCAAAACTCTCTTAGCATCATTAGTTTCTGAAATAAGAGAGCCAGAAGCACTCAATTGAACAGATTAAGTCTAATGCAATTTACTTCAGAAATAAGTTTTTATCTGCTTCCCTGATTGCTTTTTCTAGCCTGATAAATGGTTTTGATACACGGCTTAAATCAGAAGGTGTGCAGAGAGAGCCTTCTGCCAAGAGTGCTTAACACTTGGCCAGCTGAGCCAAGCCCAGACACGCTTCCATGAGCCACAGCAAACAAAGGCAGCATGCAGACCTCAGGAGCTCAACATATGAGCAGCTCCAAACTCAGCAGGCTGCGTTGGCTGAAGAGTGGGGTGACAGCTCTTCATTCCTCTGCACTAGCAAGATGTTGGCTTTGATCCTAAAGAATCCCAGAGTGGCTTGGGTTGGGTTGCAAGGGACCTCAAAGATCATCTAATTTCAACCCTGTGCTGTGAACAGCATTGCCAGCCATTAAATCAGGCATCAGATCAGGTTGTCCAGGGCCCCATCCACCCTGGTCTTGAGCAGCTCCAGCAATGGGGTATCCACAGCTTTTGCTGTATCAACTGCACCACTCCACTCAGTGTCATCTGCAGACTTGCTGATGCCAGAGCTGAAGGAAGCATCATCACTCTAAGATGTCCAGTTTAGATGCTAGAAACCTAAAGCAAACTTCGTTAGACCTAAGATGAAATCAAAAAGACCAAACAGTCAGACACAAGGTCAGGCTTCAAACTCTGGTGAGCTCCAGCATGCTGTTTCTCTTCTTTGGAAAGTATAAAGAACTCCTGGAATTTGGTTTCACCTTAGAAGCTTGGGCTGCAGGTGTACAAGTCAGCCATCAGCAGTGTCAGCAGCTTTAACAGAGTCCTGCCTGCTCCAAGCCTTCCTAACTTTGCACTGAGCCAACAGAAAACAAATTATTTCAGTCCTATCTGTGAGGGTCTGATTTCAGAGCATTAACTTGCACAGCCAGAGCTATATAAAAACGTTTAAGTTCTGAGTGTTACAATGAAAGACTTTAGTAACCCTTCATAAATCATGAAATAAAAGCCCCTTTATCTTATGGCTGAAGTGCCATTTACCAACAAAACAGCTGACAGAGCAGACAAGTTTCAACACGTTTATCCTAACGAGAACTTTCTATTGATGTTCTGAGAATAATAAATGGTGGCAAATAGATCAGTTTGTTTTCAGTCCTCAAGAATAAGGACATTAAGTGTGTTTAACACACGCAGTCCAAACCCATTTGTATGTTCAGAAGGAAGGGAAATACGGAGCATCCATTTGCTGACTCACACTGTTTGTTTTCAGGATTTAACAGTTCCCTTTCCTTGCTTCCTACCGCCTCCACTGGGCTGGCACAAAGCTGTATTTTAGATACTAGGAATCCATAGGAATCCAACTGCTTTGTGCTTAACATTTGCACGTGCTTTATGGTGGTAAGAGTGACTATCGACGTCAGGAATGATCATATAGCATGATCACAACCCTGGATAAATCACTACTCAGCCTCCTGTTAGACACACTTACAGTCAGGGCAATGACAGATCTACTTGAAATGTATTCTCAATGAATTTCTTATGGAGCTTAGTAATGAAGATTAAGCATTTAATCAAGCTGTTTGAGGGGAAAAAGTGACAGAGCAACACATCAACTGAGATGGGCCCCAGTACTGTACAATAATAAGCTGAAGAACAAAGCCACTGTGGGACAGCAATATGGAGAAGGAGCATGGAGCACTTCTGATCAGTAACCAAATCAACAACCATCCTTCCCAAGGTGTTTTTACTTAAAAGGTGGAGAAAGAAGAAATCAACAAGGGACCAAGCTTTGGAGAAAGAATGTATCACCTGCTATGAGCAAAACACTCATAAAGAACAGCAGAGATGATAAAGCCCTATGTTAATCAAGATGTTGATTTATTTGGACATTCAAACATTGCTTAAAGGAGTAGCAGGGAGGGAACTGGAGAAATCCGATCATTTTCCACTCCTTTTCTGGCATTCAAGACCAAAATCAACACAGAGAAAAAAAGAAGGGTACAAGGCACTGAAGGAACAAGTCCAGAGGGTTTCCTACTGGCTTAAACTAGTCTTGGTTGTCAATCAGCTTAAAGAGCTAGTCCTAATAGCCAAAACCAGTTCAAGGGAAAGATGTGTTAGCAGTGAGGAGCCTCTGCCGCCAGTGTTCACCACCTCTGTGACCCTACAGCTCCTCAATTCCATGTACCAGCTCCTGTGCCCTTCTAACATACACCATGGAGCCTCATCACTGTGACAGAAGGAAATTAAGACTAAAGCCTGTGGGTCCAAAACTTTACCCCATCCCATAAGACCCTTTCTAGCAGCAGCGCACTCCTCAAACCCAATGCACAACTACCAAAATGGCAGTCAAGTTCCAAGATCTCTCCAACAGTCGTATCAAGAAGTCCATCACTAAAACACTCCAAACTTTGTTGTTTACAATGGTTTCTTATCAAATTATTCAATGATTTTATCTCTAAGCCAAGTATAAATATTAAATCACAGATAAGACATGAAGCATCAGCTTCTCTGATGCAGGATGTAACACCAGGTTTGCAGTCTGAGGTTCAGTCCACTCCAACTACTTACTGGCCTCTCTGTTTTAAAACAAAAGTTAAAGACAAAGCTACAGTAATGCAGAGGCACTTAACCACACTATCCAAATACATTGCAAACAAAGCTATCAACTGCTGTTACTGGAAGGCCATCCCACAAGTTAAGGAGTTTACAACAGATGTTCTTCGCAGCCAGTCTATATTTGCTTTTTCATCTTACTCCCTGCTTGTTCTCCTAATAAAACTGGCTATTTGTTTTGTGTCCTCGTTCACAACTTTGGCTAAAAAGAAAAGGCTTGTGGGGCTGGGGGTGGTTTTGTTTTTGGGGTTTGTTTTCTTCTGGTTTTATTGTTTTGGTGGTGGTCTTTTTGCAAAATCCTAACAGTCCTCATTAAAGCCAATGCTTTCCAGCTTCAGAGCAGTGTAATAAATTTAGGTTAGATTCCAGCTGAAGTGATTCTATGCTAGGATGCCCATTTGCTGTAACAGGATGCCCAGAGAGGCTGTGGATCCCCGTCCATCCCTGGAGGTGTTCAAGGCCAGGTTGGATGGGGCCCTGGGCAGCCTGGGCTGCTGTGAAATGTGGAGGTTGGTGGCCCTGCCTGTGGTGGGGGGTTGGAGCTTCGTGACCCTTGAGCTCTCTTCCAACCCAAACCATTCTGTGATCCTATGATGACATGATTAAACCTGTTCAAGCTACTTCATCTTCCTGCAATCCTAAAACTTTTGATGCTGAACGGCTCCGTTTCACCTTCAGCTTATCTTTCAGCAGAAGAGTTATGACCCAAAAGTTTACTCTGAACCCCTTCAGTTCTCTGCTCTGCAGCTCACCTGTGTTGACTGGATGACGGTGAGGTCATTGATGTAGCAGAAGCCTGCTCCCATGGCAGAGCGAAGCCCAGCAGTCCCAAAGGTCAGCCTGCAGCAGAGGCGATCCCGCAGCTCCTTATGCTTTCCATTCTGCAGCAAGTTTTCAATCTGCTCTTTTGTTTTTTGGTTCTGCAAAAGACAGTGGAAGGTTTGCATTTAGTACTTAAAATCAGGATTGGAGCTTACGTGCATATTGTTCTCAAGCAGTTTGTGAAGCTGCAGTACAAGAAGTCATAGAATGATAGAATGGCCTGGGTTGCAAAGGAGCACAGTGCTCATCCAGTTCCAACCCCCTGCTGTGTGCAGGTCACCAACCAGCAGCCCAGGCTGCCCAGAGCCACATCCAGCCTGGCCTTGAATGCCTGCAGGGATGGGGCATCCACAGCTTCCTTGGGCAACCTGTTCCACAGCAGAAAGAGCACACATTATAAAGCTAGTTTGTACCGATTTTTTTCTGTACCATCCTTATTTATATAAACATAAATGCATAAAATGCTACTCCATCAGAAGGGAAATGCCCTCTGCATTCTTCTAACAGCTACCTTCACCATTCCACAGATGTGAATTATGGACTGTATTTGGGAGGGTCTCGAGAACACTGTCAGTCAAACACAGAGAATTAAAAACACACTTCCACAATTACTCCAAAGCTCAGAAAGAATGCATTTATAAGCAGTACATGATACAGCCACTAAGCAAACAGAGTTCTCCAAAGAAGACTTTGGTATTATATGATCTGAAATCAGAGTATAGAGAGAGGTTTTATTAGCCCTGCAGAGAAGGATCTGGGGGTCCTGGTGGATGAAAAACTGAACATGAGCCAGCAGTGTGCTCCTGCAGCTCAGAAAGCGAATGGGATCCTGGGCTCCATCAGCAGAGGGGTGGCCAGCAGGGACAGGGAGGTGATTGTCCCTCTCTGCCCTCATGAGGCTCCATCTGCAGTGCTGTGTCCAGGTCTGGGGCCCTGGCCTTAGTGCAGCCTTCAGTACCTAAAGGGAGCCTATAAACAGGAGGGGAGTCAGCTCTTGGAAAGGGTAGATAACAGCAGGACAAGGGGAAATGGTTGGAAGGTGAAGGAGGGCAGATGGAGGTTGGATGTCAGGGGGAAGTTCTTTAGGCTCAGAGTGGTGAGGTGCTGGAACAGCTGCCCAGAGAGGCTGTGGATCCCCGTCCATCCCTGGAGGTGTTGAAGGCCAGGTTGGATGGGGCCCTGGGCAGCCTGGGCTGCTGTGAAATGTGGAGGTTGGTGGCCCTGCCTGTGGTGGGGGGTTGGAGCTTCATCATCCTTGAGATCCCTTCCAACCCAAGCCATCCTATGATTGTGTGATTTATCTGTAAGAGCTAGCTCCTTGCTGAAGGAAAAGTAAATTCTACTTCCGAAAGAGGTACCTGAATCTGTGAGTGAAACAACATTTTGTTTGTTTGACTTAGGGAACATAAAGACAGCAATTGCTTTGTGCTTTGCAGTGAAGTCCAGTGACATCCCATCCACCTATTCAAGGTAAAAAATTAAAAACAAAATACAGTGTAAATGAGTGAGCTTGATAGACAGCAATAGATGAAGCCCTGTGCCAGCAGGAAACGGGAAAGGGGAGGGAGGTCTCTATTTGCTATAAAGGGAGTTCCCGAGTTGCTGAAAGGGTTTCTGGTCCCAACCAGAGGGGCACAAACATCACACAGCAGGGCTGAGTGCTAAAAATGAATGCTCGTGCATCCTGAGCCTGCATCTGAATCCCACTGCCAAAAGGAATGGGCACGTGAGAAGGAAAAGGTCAGCCAAGCACAGCAGGAAGAAGTAATGCGCATCTGACACTTGGCTATAGACATTAATTACACTTAGGAAGGAACAGCAGCTCTGTCAGCTGCACGTAGAGAGTGCACATTTACTACTGTTCACAGTTCAGCTGAGAGTGATCAGATATTGCACTGAAAGGCATAATTCAAACGTTTACCTTAGGGTCCACAAGGTAGGAAATGCCAATCTCCCATGCCAATTGCATGCAGCACATCATGTTGGTAGCAGAGGGAACACCCACTGCTGATCACTGAAGTCTCCCTTAGAGCATCTCTAGAACTGTGCTGCTTCCAGCAGGAAAGAAGGGTTAAAAAAGGCAGATGGAATCCAAAAGGCAAGAGTGAAACCCTGCTGGCATTTAACACAGAGGTCAGGCAGCTGCAGAGCTGTGAGTAAGGCAGCAGCTCTGCACAGGGAGCAGCTCAGCAAGCCAAGGAAACCATTACTCACAGCATGGCTGGGCAAGGCCTGGAGGAATGCAAACCCATGGGGTGTTGCTAAGGGGCACCCAGACAGAAAGCAAATGACTGATGGGAAGAATTTGAGGCTAGAATGCTTGAAACCCTCATCTCACACTGTCATAATGCAGTATATAGCTCCACTTTAAAGAGTGGAGAGTGAGAATAGTGAGGAATAGAGAGGCTGTGGATCCCCGTCCATCCCTGCAGGTGTTCAAGGCCAGGTTGGATGAGGCCCTGGGCAGCCTGGGCTGCTGTGAAATGTGGAGGTTGGTGGCCCTGCCTGTGGTGGTGGGTGGGTTGGAGCTTCATGATCCTCGAGGTCCCTTCCAACCCTGGCCATTCTGTGATTCTGTGTTAGCACCAAGCTCCATTAGCTCAAAAACACCAACTTGGAAGGAGTGAAGTCCACCGTCATCAGCATTGCCTGGATGAGTCCATCCACAGCACTGCTCATTGCAACACAGATTCCTTTCAGATTACCAAGTGCTGTATTTGGCTGTTCTTTTCTGAATATCCTTAAAAAAAAACACAACAGCAAAACACACGGGTGCCCAAAGGTCCTTGCTTTTCAAGCAGCAGTAAGCTCTGCTGTTGCATACTGGAACAGACGAACCTTCATTCAGCTCAGAGCCCCTCCAGCCACGTGTTTGGGGAGGGCAGAAGGAAGCTGTTCAGAGCCCAGCAGCCACAGCAGGTCCCAAGAGAGGGACCTTGTTCTGATAGGTGCTGAATTCCCAAAATGAGCCTCCAGCTCTCCTACAGGCGATCGCTGGGAGCTGCCCAGGCACCATTGTGTCAGGAGGAAGAATGATAAGAATGATCAGCAGAAGAATGATAAGACAGCAGGCTGTCTTGCAGCACACGGGGCAGCCACCGAGGACCCACTCTAGTGGCTTTAGTGGCTTTAGCAGGGTGTGACTGCTGTGATAGCACTGTGTGCAGGGGCCTAAGCTCAGCTCAGGGTGTGACATCTTGCAGAAGCAGCACTGAGTGTCCCCACCGATGGGAGTGACGGATCCCCCAGAGCCTCTGAGCCCCACTGCTGCCATTCAGAGGACACCTCGCTGGTGGCAAAGCACGTGGCACAGAGCAGGGTGCTTAAAAACCATAGGGACCGAGCTCCCAAAGGCAAAAAGGCCAGAGTGCTGCACTCCTAAGCCTGCACCCGCTGAGCACACAGGGCTGCAGCCATCTGCTGTTAGCAAAACAGCTCCCCAGGCACACGTGCATGGGGCAGAAGGCAGCAATCAAGAGGCAGCAGCCACTGCTGCTCCTGGTGCGGGTGGGGAAAGGACCAGCACACAAGGAGGTGACAGATAAGGTGATGGCAGCAGGGAAGGGAAGGCTGACACCACCTGAACGTGGCTGGGGCCAGAGAAGGGGTAAGGAAGGAAAGAGATGCTTGTAACAGGGTTAGAGCTGGGTTTTTGAGTTTGGCTCTTCTTTATTTTTCCCCTTTCTCCTTCCTGCCTTATTTTCTCAGCCTTACACCTGAATGTTAGACCCTTTCAGTATCCAATATATCCTTGGACATAAGGAAAAAGTCTCTTACAGTGAAGGTGGTGAGGCACTGGAACAGGCTGCCCAGAGATGTGGTGGATGCTCCATCCCTGAACACTTTCAAGGTGAGGCTGGACCAGGCCCTGGGCAACCTGACCTAGCTGTGCTGTCCCTGTTCATTGCAGAGGAGTTGGACTACACTGGCCTTCAGAAGTTCCTTTCAACTCTGAGGATTGTATGATTCTATGTTGTACCCCTGCCACAGAGGGGTTAGGGACAGCTCTCAGTGCCTGGGCTGCACTGAGCAGCAGGAGGGGATAGACAGAATTAGTGGAGCAAAAAGGAATACCCCCATCTCTCCATCTCTCAGCTCTGCTCCCATTCCCCCAGCCCAGCATGCCACCAGCACCCTTATGGTCAGGGCACACCCCTGGCTCCTGCCCAGCTCATCACCTTACCAGCAGCAGAGTCCAGCTTGCCTTGCTGCAGGGCTTCCTCCTGCCCCTGTGTGCCTGTAGCATTTAATCTCCCAGCTGGTCCATTTCCTCTGAATAACCCTGCCCTCAACCAGTTGGCACCCAGTGCCATGGCTGTGAGTGCCCTCAGGTATGTTCACCCACCATTTTGAGATGTAAATTTGCAAAGTGCTCTCTATTTGTAAACAGCTTTGAGGCTTGCAACTTGATAGATGGGAAATGAAGAGGACCCAGAGGTCAGGCATTATTTGCTTATCCCATTTCAAGCTGCCTCTGCCAAGCACAGTCAGGGATTCTCACAGGGAGCAGTGCTCAGCAGCCTAGCAGAGCTTCTCTGAGCCTCACGTTTTCCTACAAAGTTGCTGTATTAATATATAGACGTAGCAATACTGAAAAACAAGGATTACTTCCTTATAAAATGTTGTCATTCGTGCCTCTAACTTCAGTTCTTAGCCAGGAGCTTTACATAACTTGCACTGCTGGTGGAATGAAGCTAAAGGTGGCTGCAGTGGTTATACTTTGAGCAGAGGAAGGAGATGAGCCTTTTGGCAATGTGAGGTGAGTTTCAGCAGCTACCTCCAAAGATTTTCTGCCAGAATCAGACGTACAACAGAACTTTGGGGTCAGGTCCCACAGCAGTTGAGATCCTGCAACATCAGCAGTTGGGGTTTTATTATTAAAAAAATCATCATCATCATCCTATTCTCTGCTGAATTCAGTATTAGATTCAGTTCTTCACATATTGCACAATTGTTTACTGAAAGAACTGCATTTCTTTTCCTGCAGCTCATCAGGATACGTAATCTGAAGGCACAGGAGAATGAGGTGTAGGGGCATTAACTAATTATTTTACTGCTTCTTTCTCTTCCAGCCATGTTAACAACACGTACTGAACACCAGAATCAGGTTTCAAGGCGAGTATCCTGCCAAAATAACTGGCCATTTACAACTCCCACAGCAATCACTTTGGTTCTGCAGCCACTCTCTACCCTGAAAGAAGGGAGGAATGAAAAATAAAGTCTCAACAAATCGACAGACACCAACTAAGCAAACACAGCTCCAAACCCACCATAGCATCTCATTGCAAGATCTGCAACCCAGCAGGAATGCTGCACTGTAGCAGAGCTGAGTGCCCTACCCGTGTAACTTAAGAGCAGCTTGAGACATCAAGATGCAGCCTCTACTTAAACCTGTAGGCATTGTACTCCATAGGTAGGTTTCCTATCATATATCATTCCTCTGTGGCAGCTGACTGGAGGGACACTTACACCAACAGTTCACCTTGCTCTGCTTTGCTCCTAAATCCTCCCTCGAGGAGTCCCCAGCTCTCTGTAGCAGTTATCTTTCCTTCAGAGCTGAAGTCAGGTTGAAAGAACATTGTAGGTGCCCACCCAAAATGAACAGTGGAATCTTTTTGCCCCGTGCAACCGAGACCCAACTGTCCACACCACCAAAACCACCAACCCACCAGCACTCTGCACTAACAAACACCATCAGATCCCAGGGCAGGCAGTATCATGTCCTGTCCCACACTGTGATGCCCCACTTTGGGGATGCTCCCCTTGCTTGCGGGTGCTTCATCTTCGCTCAGGGGCTGCACTCAAGGCAAGACCTGGGCTGGCACTTCAGCATTCCTCTACAAGATGTTCCTACAAGGAAAAACATCTTGCTTGCTGCCATCCAGGCTCCACTCCTGTCGTGCCATATGCCCTGGCACACAGAAGAGTGTTCATGGCAGCACTGTGCATGTGGAATATGCCCTGAATGAGCCCTGAATACCAATAGTAAGGTGAGAACCTAATGGTCTTGGCTGAGGAGAAGCTGAAAAACAATGAGACCACTTGGCCACCCTCTGTTCCAAAACCACACTTCCTCAAACACCTCCTGAATGCCCTTCTGACTCAACATGCTTGTTATCTGGCTGTTCAAAAGCCATCCTACCCCAGAGCAAACATGTGGGCTGGTGGATTTTGGAGGTAAGAAAAATCCTTGTAGAAAGGGGAAGAGTACCAACATGTGTGGAAATACATTTCAGAGATGAACTCTGAGGAAAACGAGGAGGAAGGCAAAAGGCAAGAAGAAGGAACAGTTCTCAGAAACCACATTTGAAGTGAAGCGTTGCACAGGCAGTAGCAGGTGGAAGATATGGAATATCTGAGAATAAATCTTTCTGCATCTGGAAAGGGACAGGCAAGCTGTAACGCAGGCAGCCCTACAGCAGTGGGTGTAGCAGGTTGGGGAGGGGCTGCAATGGCCTGGCAGCAGATAGGAAGATGATCCACACTGGAACATGAGAGCATGCATGGCCAAAGCAGTGCAGTAGGGCACTGCTCCTCCTGCCTCTCATCACCTCCTGTTGGGCTCCAGGTAAAGATGGGAGAAAGGCAATGGCTGGGAACGCCATGCAGACATGGGCAAAGCACCATCAGACATTTAGGGATGAACAACTGATCATTTATTACACGGACGGCGGAAGGCAGCAGCCCCATGGCAGGCAGCACCAGCCCTGCTATGGCACGGCCACGTTGCCGGGGGCAGCCACCAGCTCCAGGAAGCAGCCTGCAGCTGGCACAGCCATGTCACAAGAGCACAAGAGTGGGGGGGGCTGCGTTCCAGAGCCAGCTGGGTGTCACAGCAGCCCGGAATGCTGAGCAGAAGGGCAGTGCCAGCCACACATCGCCGCCGAGTAGCCGAGTGAGCCAGGGCTGTGGCGGGCAGGAGCAGCCCATGGCGATGGATGGGGCTGCTCCTCCTCTGCCTCACAGCCACACGCGGGGACGGGGACACAGCAGGACGGCGAGACGCTCCTGTGCTCACCCACAGCACACAGAAGTCGCTCCCAAACTGGAGCCCGCCTCGCTCCCCAAGGACCCGGGCAGCTCCCCAAGGACCCCTGGCCCTGCCCCAACATTTGCTGCTGCTTTGCTGAGCCCTGACCCCACTGCAGGTGCTGGCACCGGACCTACTGATTGCAGTGGCCCTTTCCACACAGCCCTGGGGACAGCAACCCGGTGAGCAGGGCTGTGCAGGGGAGGGCAGCACAGGGCAGCAGGGCAGGAGGCTGCTCCTCTTGCACTTCCCCTCTGCCTTGCAGATGGACAGCCCAACACCAATGGCTCCAGATGATGAAAAGGGCCTCAGCTCAGCCCACCAAAAGGGTGTCCATCAGAAAAGATAAGTCAGCTCCAAACTGGAGCCTGTCGTGCTCCTACAGCACCAGGGAAGCTCCTGAAATCCCCCTGCCCTCACCTCAACATTTGGTGCTGCTTTGCTGAGTCCTGGCCCCACTGCAGGTGCTGGCACTGGACCTGCTGACTGCAGTGCTTGGGTCAACGTGGCATTGGTGACCCAAACGGCCAAGGAAACCATTTTCAGAGCAGCAACCCGGTGAGCAGGGCTGTGCAGGGGAGGGCAGCACAGGGCAGCAGGGCAGGAGGCTGCTCCCTTCTTCCTTCCTTCCCCTCTGCCTTGCAGATGGGCATCCGCACCAAGATGGAACCAGAGCAGGACACACGCCTGTCCTCAGCTCTCCATCTGGTCTCCGTGCTCCCAGGACAGCCCTGGGGACACAGGCAGCCCCACACAGCCATGGAAATGGCTGGCAGAGCAGCAACCCGGTGAGCAGGGCTGTGCCGGGGAGTTCAGCACAGGGCAGCAGGGCAGGAGGCTGCTCCTTCCTTCCTTCCCCTCTGCCTTGCAGATGGACAGCCCAACACCAATGGCTCCAGATGCCCAAAAGTGATGGAGCTCAGCCCTCCAAACTGCTGTTCACGTCTTACAAAGAAGGTAAGTCAGCCCCAGACTGTAGCCTGTGGTGCTCCTAAAGGACCATGGAAGCTGCCCAAGGACCCCTTGCCCTACCTCCATGTTTGGTGCTGCTTTGCTCAGCCCTGTGCCCTGTGCAGGTGCTGGCACCAGACCTGCTAATTGCAGTGGCTCTTTCCACATAGACCTGGGGACACAGGGAGCCCCAGACAGCACTGGAAATGGCTGGCAGTGCAGCAACCCGGTGAGCAGGGCTGTGCAGGGGAGAGTAGCACAGGGCAGCAGGGCAGGAGGCTGCTCCTTCCTTCCTTCCTCCCCTCTGCCTTGCAGATGGACAGCCCAACAGCCTGCCAGCACCTTCAGTGCTGCACACATCAGCGCCTCCAGGAACCACAAGGATGGTGTGAAACAGAACTCTGAAGACCAGGACGGAACAAGAGCCTAAAAGGGATGGATGGGCCCAATGCAGAAATACCACAGGCACCACGTCCAGAACAGAAGGAAGCACCGTAAGCGAGCGCTGCTGAGACCGGGATGGAAGTTGAGGAGCCACCAAGACTGCCAGCCTTCCTGCCTCGACCCCCAGACAACCACCGAGAAACCAGCACACAATTAAAGACTATTTGCACAACCTTCAGAATAAACTTTCTCATTCCTTACACCTGTGCTGCTTCTTCCTTCTCGTGGAAGCCATACTGCAAAATCTGGGGGGCGGGAGGGGTTCCTTGCAGTCGTCGTCTCTACATATCAATGCATCTCCATGCACCTCTATGCTGGAACGCTCAGCACAGCACAGCAATGCCCTTCCCTGCCTCCACCGCTGTCACAAGACATCCCCATCACACCTCACTGCTAACACAGCTGCTCACGGCACCAAGTTTCACTTTCAAGGCGCTCCTGATGGACTTCACGGAGCAGGACATCTCCAAACAGGCACTGAAGCGCAGCCCTCCTCTTACTGCAGGGCTTCCCCAGCTCACACCGCACCTTCAGCTCTCAGCCACGGTTGCACCTTAATGCACCCGGGGCCCCAGCCCACCCAAAGTCCCCTGCTTCAACAGCTCTGGGTTTCATTCCCCGTGCTTTCATGCCACAGCTTTCCACAAACACAAGTCGTTCTGAACAACTTCTCCTCTCCTTTGTGGCCGCCTTTCTGATTTCTCCCCTCCAAACCCACAAATCACCCAAAAGCCTCAGCAAGAAAGGAATTTTGCCAGCTGCGGGATGGGAGCAGGTGGCTGCTCTGGCACTGCCACAAGCACTTCCTTTGCACAGCTCTCCAAAGGCACTGAAACTAGCAGTGACACTCAGAGAAACAAGGAAAACACGCAGCGATTCCTCGTGGGAAGGGGTAACACAGTGCCCTGTGCAGTGTGTGCGGAGAGGAGTGCAGTGGGATCCCCCCGAGGCTGCTGAGGGAGCTGCTGGAGGTGGGAGCCCAGACGCTTTCCATCACCTCTCGGCAGTCCTGCTCAGCTGCAGGGCTCCCAGAGGACTGGGGGCTTGCCAGCGTGACCCCATCTCCAAGAAGAGTCAGAAGGAGGATCCGGGAACTACAGGCCCGTCAGCTCTGTGCCAGCTACAGAGCTTGTGGAGCAGATCATCTGGAAAAGCTCACAGGGCACGGGCAGGACAAGCGGGGGATCAGGCCCAGCCAGCATGGGTTTGTGACAGGCAGGTCCTCCTCCAGCAACCTCAGCTCCTCCCGTGAGCCACTGACCCACCTGGAGGATGAGGAAAGGCTGCTGACGTAGTCTGCCTCGACTTCAGCAAAGCCTTTGGCACCGCCTCCCGCAGAATTCTCCCAGCAAAGCAGCAGCCCATGGCTGGGACACGGGCGCTCTTGGCTGCGTGAAGAACTGGCTGAGGGCTGGGCCCACACAGTGGAGGTGAATGGAGTCACATCCAGCTGGCAGACGCTCACCAGTGCTGTTCCCCAGGGCTCGGTGCTGGGCCCTGTCCTGTTCAGGTCTTTGTTGAGGACCTGCACGAGGGCACTGAGTGCACCCTCGCTGTGTTTGCAGGTGGCACCACGGTGGGGAACTGTGCATCTGCCTGGGATTAGAAAGGGCCTACAGAGGGTCCTGCACAGGCTGATTGCTGGGCTGGGGCCAATGGCATGGAGTTCAACAAGGAAGCAGGGCAGGAGGCTGCTCCTTTCTTCCTCCCCCTCCGCCTTGCAGCAGGGCATCCAGACCAGCATGGAACCAGAGCAGGACACACGCCTCTCCTCAGCTCTCTGAATGGTCTCCTCGCTTACAGGACAGACAAGCCAGCCACAAATGATGGCCTTTCTCAGTCCTAAAGGACTCTGGCAGCTCCCTAAGATCCCCCTGCCCACACCCCAACATTTGGTACCGCTTTGCTGAGCCCCGGCCCCACTGCAGGTGCTGGCACTGGAATTACTGGACCAAGGATGAAAGTTAAGAGCAATGAAGACCGACAGCCTTCCTACCTCGACCCCCAGACTTCCACTGAGAAGATAACTCAGAATTAAAGACTAATTTAAAAGCCTTCAAAATAAACTTTGTCATTCGTTATAGCCACGGTGCTTCTTCCATCCCGTGACATCCACACACTGTGAGCTCTCAGGGGGGTTTCCTTATTGTCATCATCTCTTTCTACTTATGCACCTGCATATCATGGTATCAAAGGATGGTTTGGGTTGGAAGGGACCTTGAAGCTCACCCACTCCCAACCCCCTGCTGGAGGCTGGCACACCTCCCACAGCCCAGGTTGCTCACAGCCCCATCCAGCCTGGCCTTCAGTGCTTCCAGGCAGGGGGCATCCACAGCCCGGCTGGGCAACCTGTGCCAGCGTCTCACCACCCTCACAGGACAGAATTTCTTCCCAATCTCTACTCTAAATCTACCCTCCGCCACTTGGAAGTCATTTCTCCTCATCCTGCCTCTACCTGCGCATACAAAAAGTCCCACCCCAGCTTTTCTGTAGGTCCCCTTCAGGTCCTGGAAGGCCGCTATAGGGGCCGCCAGGAGCCTGCTCCATTCCTGCATTCCACTCCTGACAGCCATCCCATCAAATCACAGTGATGCCAGTGACATCAGAGCCCTGGAGGCACACACACACCTGCCACATTTGTTGCTCCATCCCCAAGCTCTGTGCGTTATGAGCAGGCATTTGAGCTGGGCTCCCATTGAGGCACATTTACCTACTGCAGTTCTCTTATCCTGCACCTTTGGTGCTATCTCACTGCCCTGGGATCCAGCTCAGGCCCACAGCATCCATGACCATCAGCAGCCTCAAAGCGGGATGGACTGAGGATCCCTTCCCAGGCTACTTAAATTAAAGCCCCCCAATTAAATTGGAAAGCTGGATGCCAAAGATGGCCTTCCTCTTCTCACAGACCTGGCTGTGAACTGCATGCTGACATGGGCAAAGCACCATCAGACATTTAGGGATGAACAACTGATCGTTTATTACACGGACGGCGGAAGGCAGCAGCCCCATGGCAGGCAGCACCAGCCCTGCTATGGCACGGCCACGTTGCCAGGGGCAGCCACCAGCTCCAGGAAGCAGCCTGCAGCTGGCACAGCCATGTCACAAGAGCACAAGAGTGGGGGGGGCTGCGTTCCAGAGCCAGCTGGGTGTCACAGCAGCCCGGAATGCTGAGCAGAAGGGCAGTGCCAGCCACACATCGCCGCCGAGTAGCCGAGTGAGCCAGGGCTGTGGCGGGCAGGAGCAGCCCATGGCGATGGATGGGGCTGCTCCTCCTCTGCCTCACAGCCACACGCGGGGACGGGGACACAGCAGGACGGCGAGACGCTCCTGTGCTCACCCACAGCACACAGAAGTCGCTCCCAAACTGGAGCCCGCCTCGCTCCCCAAGGACCCGGGCAGCTCCCCAAGGACCCCTGGCCCTGCCCCAACATTTGCTGCTGCTTTGCTGAGCCCTGACCCCACTGCAGGTGCTGGCACCGGACCTACTGATTGCAGTGGCCCTTTCCACACAGCCCTGGGGACAGCAACCCGGTGAGCAGGGCTGTGCAGGGGAGGGCAGCACAGGGCAGCAGGGCAGGAGGCTGCTCCTTCCTTCCTTCCCCTCTGCCTTGCAGATGGACAGCCCAACACCAATGGCTCCAGATGATGAAAAGGGCCTCAGCTCAGCCCACCAAAAGGGTGTCCATCAGAAAAGATAAGTCAGCTCCAAACTGGAGCCTGTCGTGCTCCTACAGCACCAGGGAAGCTTCCTGAAATCCCCCTGCCCTCACCTCAACATTTGGTGCTGCTTTGCTGAGTCCTGGCCCCACTGCAGGTGCTGGCACCGGACCTGCTGACTGCAGTGCTTGGGTCAACGTGGCACTGGTGACCCAAACGGCCAAGGAAACCATTTTCAGAGCAGCAACCCGGTGAGCAGGGCTGTGCAGGGGAGGGCAGCACAGGGCAACAGGGCAGGAGGCTGCTCCCTTCTTCCTTCCTTCCCTTCCCTCTGCCTTGCAGATGGGCATCCGCACCATGATGGAACCAGAGCAGGACACACGCCTGTCCTCAGCTCTCCATCTGGTCTCCGTGCCCCCACGACAGCCCTGGGGACACAGGCAGCCCCACACAGCCATGGAAATGGCTGGCAGAGCAGCAACCCGGTGAGCAGGGCTGTGCAGGAGAGGGCAGCACAGGGCAGCAGGGCAGGAGGCTGCTCCTTCCTTCCTTCCCCTCTGCCTTGCAGAAAGACATTCTGGACACACACAGTACCAAAGCACCACAGCCTCTGCCCAACAACCCGGGTCTGCACCTGCCCAAGGCACCCACCGAAGCATGAGGAAAGCACCTGCCCTGTTCTGCACTGCTCTGCATTCCTACAGTCAGCCTGAGGATCCACACTGCACGGACAGTGGCAGCTCCCCAGCACATCCCAGCTACAGACCCAATCGCAGACCTACACACACACGGATGCTCTCAAGGACAAAGGCAGCTGCTCTACGCTCACCTCATCTTTGTTGGAAGCTGATCAGAGCATCTCAAAATTAAAATAACCTTTCAAACAGACTTCTTGATTCATTAAGCTTGTCTGCTTCTTGTAACATCTCTTTCAGGAACCTTCTGGGGGTTTTCCTTATCATGTTCATCTCCTTTTATTTGTGCATCGTAATTATATTCTCTTCTCATTTGTGATCATCTTTCTCCCCTTCCCATTTTTATTCTCAGACATTCACCTACAAGTTTTATAAAGTGTATTGTAAGCTGAAGGAGACCCATGAAACCTCACTGTGGCCTTCCAATACTTGAAGGAAGCATATAAATAGGAGGGGGAATGGCTGGTTACAGGGGTGGGTGGTGATAGGACAGGGGGAATGGTTTTAAAGTGAGCCAGGGGAGGTTTAGGTTGGATGTGAGGAGAAAGTTTTTCATGCAGAGGGTGGTGAGGCAGTGGAACAGGTTGCCCAAGGAGGCTGTGGATGCCCCATCCCTGCAGGCATTCAAGGCCAGGCTGGATGTGGCTCTGGGCAGCCTGGGCACACAGCAGGGGGTTGGAGCTGGGTGAGCACTGTGCTCCTTTGCAACCCAGGCCATTCTGCGATCCTGTGATTCTAAGAATGGGAGCAGGTTGTTGGTTTGGGATTACCACAATTACCACCACCACACACCAGCACCCCAACCTCAGCACCTCACACTGACTTAGTGCACAGACCTGCCTGTATACGATCTGCTGGACCACTAACACCAATCACACCTTTCCCTGGGCACTGGTTTAATAACCAGTGTGATAACCTTCTCCCAGGCCGACTCCCACACAGCCTTTCTGCATGTAAACTTTGTGCATCTGGAAAGGGACAGCAAGTTGTAACACAGGCAGCCCTAGAGCAGTGGGTGCAGCAGGATGGGGAGGGGCTGCAGTGGCCTGGCAGGAGACAGGAAGATGCTCCACATGGGAACATGAGAGCATGCATGGCCAAAGCAGTGCAGTAGGGCACTGCTCCTCCTGCCTCTCATCACCTCCTGTTGGGCTCCAGGTAAAGATGGGAGAAAGGCAAGGGCTGGGAAGTGCATGCTGACATGGGCAAAGCACCATCAGACATTTAGGGATGAACAACTGATCATTTATTACACGGACGGCGGAAGGCAGCAGCCCCATGGCAGGCAGCACCAGCCCTGCTATGGCACGGCCACGTTGCCAGGGGCAGCCACCAGCTCCAGGAAGCAGCCTGCAGCTGGCACAGCCATGTCACAAGAGCACAAGAGTGGGGGGGGCTGCGTTCCAGAGCCAGCTGGGTGTCACAGCAGCCCGGAATGCTGAGCAGAAGGGCAGTGCCAGCCACACATCGCCGCCGAGTAGCCGAGTGAGCCAGGGCTGTGGCGGGCAGGAGCAGCCCATGGCGATGGATGGGGCTGCTCCTCCTCTGCCTCACAGCCACACGCGGGGACAGGGACACAGCAGGACGGCGAGACGCTCCTGTGCTCACCCACAGCACACAGAAGTCGCTCCCAAACTGGAGTCACCTCGCTCCCCAAGGACCCGGGCAGCTCCCCAAGGACCCCTGGCCCTGCCCCAACACTTGCTGCTGCTTTGCTGAGCCCTGACCCCACTGCAGGTGCTGGCACCGGACCTGCTGATTGCAGTGGCCCTTTCCACACAGCCCTGGGGACAGCAACCCGGTGAGCAGGGCTGTGCAGGGGAGGGCAGCACAGGGCAGCAGGGCAGGAGGCTGCTCCTTCCTTCCTTCCCCTCTGCCTTGCAGATGGACAGCCCAACACCAATGGCACCAGATGATGAAAAGGGCCTCAGCTCAGCCCACCAAAAGGGTGTCCATCAGAAAAGATAAGTCAGCTCCAAACTGGAGCCTGTCGTGCTCCTACAGCACCAGGGAAGCTCCTGAAATCCCCCTGCCCTCACCTCAACATTTGGTGCTGCTTTGCTGAGTCCTGGCCCCACTGCAGGTGCTGGCACCGGACCTGCTGACTGCAGTGCTTGGGTCAACGTGGTATTGGTGACCCAAACGGCCAAGGAAACCATTTTCAGAGCAGCAACCCGGTGAGCAGGGCTGTGCAGGGGAGGGCAGCACAGGGCAGCAGGGCAGGAGGCTGCTCCCTTCTTCCTTCCTTCCCTTCCCCTCTGCCTTGCAGATGGGCATCCGCACCAAGATGGAACCAGAGCAGGACAAACGCCTGTCCTCAGCTCTCCATCTGGTCTCCGTGCCCCAGGACAGCCCTGGGGACACAGGCAGCCCCACACTGCCATGGAAATGGCTGGCAGAGCAGCAACCCCGTGAGCAGGGCTGTGCAGGGGAGGGCAGCACAGGGCAGCAGGGCAGGAGGCTGCTCCTTCCTTCCCTCCCCTCTGCCTTGCAGAAAGACATCTGGACACACACAGAACCAAAGCACCGCAGCCTCTGCCCAACAACCGGGTCTGCACCTGCCCAAGGCACCCACCGAAGCATGAGGAAAGCACCTGCCCTGTTCTGCACTGCTCTGCACTCCTACAGTCAGCCTGAGGATCCACACTGCACGGACAGTGGCAGCTCCCCAGCACATCCCAGCTACAGACCCAATCGCAGACCTACACACACACGGATGCTCTCAAGGACAAAGGCAGCTGCTCTACGCTCACCTCATCTTCGTTGGAAGCTGATCAGAGCATCTCAAAATTAAAATAACCTTTCAAACAGACTTCTTGATTCATTAAGCTCGTCTGCTTCTTGTAACATCTCTTTCAGGAACCTTCTGGGGGTTTTCCTTATCATGTTCATCTCCTTTTATTTGTGCATCGTAATTATATTCTCTTCTCATTTGTGATCATCTTTCTCCCCTTCCCATTTTTATTCTCAGACATTCACCAACAAGCCTTTGTCTTATAAAGTGTATTGTAAGCTGAAGGAGACCCATGAAACCTCACTGTGGCCCTCCAATACTTGAAGGAAGCATATAAATAGGAGGGGAATGGCTGGTTACAGGGTGGGTGGTGATAGGACAGGGGGAATGGTTTTAAAGTGAGCCAGGGGAGGCTTAGGTTGGATGTGAGGAGGAAGTTTTTCATGCAGAGGGTGGTGAGGCAGTGGAACAGGTTGCCCAAGGAGGCTGTGGATGCTCATCCCATCTCTGCAGGCATTCAAGGCCAGGCTGGATGTGGCTCTGGGCAGCCTGGGCTGCTGGTTGGCGACCTGCACACAGCAGGGGGTTGGAGCTGGGTGAGCACTGTGCTCCTCTGCAACCCAGGCCATTCTGCGATCCTGTGATTCTAAGAATGGGAGCAGGTTGTTGGTTTGGGATTACCACAATTACCACCACCACACACCAGCACCCCAACCTCAGCACCTCACACTGACTTAATGCACAGACCTCCTGTATACGATCTGCTGGACCACTAACACCAATCACACCTTTCCCTGGGCACTGGTTTAATAACCAGTGTGATAACCTTCTCCCAGGCTGACTCCCAAACAGCCTTTCTGCATGTAAACTTTGTGCATCTGGAAAGGGACAGCAAGTTGTAGCACAGGCAGCCCTACAGCAGTGGGTGCAGCAGGATGGGGAGGGGCTGCAGTGGCCTGGCAGGAGACAGGAAGATGCTCCACATTGGAACATGAGAGCATGCATGGCCAAAGCAGTGCAGTAGGGCACTGCTCCTCCTGCCTCTCATCACCTCCTGTTGGGCTCCAGGTGGAGATGGGAGAAAGGCAAGGGCTGGGAACTGCATGCAGACATGGGCAAAGCACCATCAGACATTTAGGGATGAACAATTGATCATTTATTACACGGACGGCGGAAGGCAGCAGCCCCATGGCAGGCAGCACCAGCCCTGCTATGGCACGGCCACGTTGCCAGGGGCAGCCACCAGCTCCAGGAAGCAGCCTGCAGCTGGCACAGCCATGTCACAAGAGCACAAGAGTGGGGGGGGCTGCGTTCCAGAGCCAGCTGGGTGTCACAGCAGCCCGGAATGCTGAGCAGAAGGGCAGTGCCAGCCACACATCGCCGCCGAGTAGCCGAGTGAGCCAGGGCTGTGGCGGGCAGGAGCAGCCCATGGCGATGGATGGGGCTGCTCCTCCTCTGCCTCACAGCCACACGCGGGGACAGGGACACAGCAGGACGGCGAGACGCTCCTGTGCTCACCCACAGCACACAGAAGTCGCTCCCAAACTGGAGCCCGCCTCGCTCCCCAAGGACCCGGGCAGCTCCCCAAGGACCCCTGGCCCTGCCCCAACATTTGCTGCTGCTTTGCTGAGCCCTGACCCCACTGCAGGTGCTGGCATCGGACCTGCTGATTGCAGTGGCCCTTTCCACACAGCCCTGGGGACAGCAACCCGGTGAGCAGGGCTGTGCAGGGGAGGGCAGCACAGGGCAGCAGGGCAGGAGGCTGCTCCCTTCTTCCTTCCTTCCCCTCTGCCTTGCAGATGGACAGCCCAACACCAATGGCACCAGATGATGAAAAGGGCCTCAGCTCAGCCCACCAAAAGGGTGTCCATCAGAAAAGATAAGTCAGCTCCAAACTGGAGCCTGTCGTGCTCCTACAGCACCAGGGAAGCTCCTGAAATCCCCCAGCCCTCACCTCAACATTTGGTGCTGCTTTGCTGAGTCCTGGCCCCACTGCAGGTGCTGCCACTGGACCTGCTGACTGCAGTGCTTGGGTCAACGTGGCATTGGTGACCCAAACGGCCAAGGAAACCATTTTCAGAGCAGCAACCCGTGAGCAGGGCTGTGCAGGGGAGGGCAGCACAGGGCAGCAGGGCAGGAGGCTGCTCCCTTCTTCCT
The DNA here is from genome assembly GCF_905368555.1 of Meleagris gallopavo. Classification (NCBI taxonomy): domain Eukaryota; kingdom Metazoa; phylum Chordata; class Aves; order Galliformes; family Phasianidae; genus Meleagris; species Meleagris gallopavo. The sequence continues at coordinate 192,260,140 of NC_139404.1, forward strand.
TCCTTCCCTCCCTCTGCCTTGCAGATGGGCATCCGCACCAAGATGGAACCAGAGCAGGACACACGCCTGTCCTCAGCTCTCCATCTGGTCTCCGTGCCCCCAGGACAACCCTGGGGACACAGGCAGCCCCACACAGCCATGGAAATGGCTGGCAGAGCAGCAACCCGGTGAGCAGGGCTGTGCAGGGGAGGGCAGCACAGGGCAGCAGGCAGGAGGCTGCTCCTTCCTTCCCTCCCCTCTGCCTTGCAGAAAGACATCTGGACACACACAGAACCAAAGCACCGCAGCCTCTGCCCAACAACCCGGGTCTGCACCTGCCCAAGGCACCCACCGAAGCATGAGGAAAGCACCTGCCCTGTTCTGCACTGCTCTGCACTCCTACAGTCAGCCTGAGGATCCACACTGCACGCACAGTGGCAGCTCCCCAGCACATCCCAGCTACAGACCCAATCGCAGACCTACACACACACGGATGCTCTCAAGGACAAAGGCAGCTGCTCTACGCTCACCTCATCTTCGTTGGAAGCTGATCAGAGCATCTCAAAATTAAAATAACCTTTCAAACAGACTTCTTGATTCATTAAGCTCGTCTGCTTCTTGTAACATCTCTTTCAGGAACCTTCTGGGGGTTTTCCTTATCATGTTCATCTCCTTTTATTTGTGCATCGTAATTATATTCTCTTCTCATTTGTGATCATCTTTCTCCCTTCCCATTTTTATTCTCAGACATTCACCAACAAGCCTTTGTCTTATAAAGTGTATTGTAAGCTGAAGGAGACCCATGAAACCTCACTGTGGCCCTCCAATACTTGAAGGAAGCATATAAATAGGAGGGGGAATGGCTGGTTACAGGGGTGGGTGGTGATAGGACAGGGGAATGGTTTTAAAGTGAGCCAGGGGAGGCTTAGGTTGGATGTGAGGAGGAAGTTTTTCATGCAGAGGGTGGTGAGGCAGTGGAACAGGTTGCCCAAGGAGGCTGTGGATGCTCATCCCATCTCTGCAGGCATTCAAGGCCAGGCTGGATGTGGCTCTGGGCAGCCTGGGCTGCTGGTTGGCGACCTGCACACAGCAGGGGGTTGGAGCTGGGTGAGCACTGTGCTCCTCTGCAACCCAGGCCATTCTGCGATCCTGTGATTCTAAGAATGGGAGCAGGTTGTTGGTTTGGGATTACCACAATTACCACCACCACACACCAGCACCCCAACCTCAGCACCTCACACTGACTTAATGCACAGACCTCCTGTATACGATCTGCTGGACCACTAACACCAATCACACCTTTCCCTGGGCACTGGTTTAATAACCAGTGTGATAACCTTCTCCCAGGCTGACTCCCAAACAGCCTTTCTGCATGTAAACTTTGTGCATCTGGAAAGGGACAGCAAGTTGTAGCACAGGCAGCCCTACAGCAGTGGGTGCAGCAGGATGGGGAGGGGCTGCAGTGGCCTGGCAGGAGACAGGAAGATGCTCCACATTGGAACATGAGAGCATGCATGGCCAAAGCAGTGCAGTAGGGCACTGCTCCTCCTGCCTCTCATCACCTCCTGTTGGGCTCCAGGTGGAGATGGGAGAAAGGCAAGGGCTGGGAACTGCATGCAGACATGGGCAAAGCACCATCAGACATTTAGGGATGAACAATTGATCATTTATTACACGGACGGCGGAAGGCAGCAGCCCCATGGCAGGCAGCACCAGCCCTGCTATGGCACGGCCACGTTGCCAGGGGCAGCCACCAGCTCCAGGAAGCAGCCTGCAGCTGGCACAGCCATGTCACAAGAGCACAAGAGTGGGGGGGGCTGCGTTCCAGAGCCAGCTGGGTGTCACAGCAGCCCGGAATGCTGAGCAGAAGGGCAGTGCCAGCCACACATCGCCGCCGAGTAGCCGAGTGAGCCAGGGCTGTGGCGGGCAGGAGCAGCCCATGGCGATGGATGGGGCTGCTCCTCCTCTGCCTCACAGCCACACGCGGGGACAGGGACACAGCAGGACGGCGAGACGCTCCTGTGCTCACCCACAGCACACAGAAGTCGCTCCCAAACTGGAGCCCGCCTCGCTCCCCAAGGACCCGGGCAGCTCCCCAAGGACCCCTGGCCCTGCCCCAACATTTGCTGCTGCTTTGCTGAGCCCTGACCCCACTGCAGGTGCTGGCATCGGACCTGCTGATTGCAGTGGCCCTTTCCACACAGCCCTGGGGACAGCAACCCGGTGAGCAGGGCTGTGCAGGGGAGGGCAGCACAGGGCAGCAGGGCAGGAGGCTGCTCCCTTCTTCCTTCCTTCCCCTCTGCCTTGCAGATGGACAGCCCAACACCAATGGCACCAGATGATGAAAAGGGCCTCAGCTCAGCCCACCAAAAGGGTGTCCATCAGAAAAGATAAGTCAGCTCCAAACTGGAGCCTGTCGTGCTCCTACAGCACCAGGGAAGCTCCTGAAATCCCCCAGCCCTCACCTCAACATTTGGTGCTGCTTTGCTGAGTCCTGGCCCCACTGCAGGTGCTGCCACTGGACCTGCTGACTGCAGTGCTTGGGTCAACGTGGCATTGGTGACCCAAACGGCCAAGGAAACCATTTTCAGAGCAGCAACCCGGTGAGCAGGGCTGTGCAGGGGAGGGCAGCACAGGGCAGCAGGGCAGGAGGCTGCTCCCTTCTTCCTTCCTTCCCTTCCCTCTGCCTTGCAGATGGGCATCCGCACCAAGATGGAACCAGAGCAGGACACACGCCTGTCCTCAGCTCTCCATCTGGTCTCCGTGCCCCCAGGACAACCCTGGGGACACAGGCAGCCCCACACAGCCATGGAAATGGCTGGCAGAGCAGCAACCCGGTGAGCAGGGCTGTGCAGGGGAGGGCAGCACAGGGCAGCAGGCAGGAGGCTGCTCCTTCCTTCCCTCCCCTCTGCCTTGCAGAAAGACATCTGGACACACACAGAACCAAAGCACCGCAGCCTCTGCCCAACAACCCGGGTCTGCACCTGCCCAAGGCACCCACCGAAGCATGAGGAAAGCACCTGCCCTGTTCTGCACTGCTCTGCACTCCTACAGTCAGCCTGAGGATCCACACTGCACGCACAGTGGCAGCTCCCCAGCACATCCCAGCTACAGACCCAATCGCAGACCTACACACACACGGATGCTCTCAAGGACAAAGGCAGCTGCTCTACGCTCACCTCATCTTCGTTGGAAGCTGATCAGAGCATCTCAAAATTAAAATAACCTTTCAAACAGACTTCTTGATTCATTAAGCTCGTCTGCTTCTTGTAACATCTCTTTCAGGAACCTTCTGGGGGTTTTCCTTATCATGTTCATCTCCTTTTATTTGTGCATCGTAATTATATTCTCTTCTCATTTGTGATCATCTTTCTCCCCTTCCCATTTTTATTCTCAGACATTCACCAACAAGCCTTTGTCTTATAAAGTGTATTGTAAGCTGAAGGAGACCCATGAAACCTCACTGTGGCCCTCCAATACTTGAAGGAAGCATATAAATAGGAGGGGGAATGGCTGGTTACAGGGGTGGGTGGTGATAGGACAGGGGGAATGGTTTTAAAGTGAGCCAGGGGAGGCTTAGGTTGGATGTGAGGAGGAAGTTTTTCATGCAGAGGGTGGTGAGGCAGTGGAACAGGTTGCCCAAGGAGGCTGTGGATGCTCATCCCATCTCTGCAGGCATTCAAGGCCAGGCTGGATGTGGCTCTGGGCAGCCTGGGCTGCTGGTTGGTGACCTGCACACAGCAGGGGGTTGGAACTGGATGAGCACTGTGCTCCTTTGCAACCCAGGCCATTCTGCGATCCTGTGATTCTAAGAATGGGAGCAGGTTGTTGGTTTGGGATTACCACAATTACCACCACCACACACCAGCACCCCAACCTCAGCACCTCACACTGACTTAGTGCACAGACCTGCCTGTATACGATCTGCTGGACCACTAACACCAATCACACCTTTCCCTGGGCACTGGTTTAATAACCAGTGTGATAACCTTCTCCCAGGCTGACTCCCAAACAGCCTTTCTGCATGTAAATCTTTGTGCATCTGGAAAGGGACAGGCAAGTTGTAACACAGGCAGCCCTAGAGCAGTGGGTGCAGCAGGATGGGGAGGGGCTGCAGTGGCCTGGCAGGAGACAGGAAGATGCTCCACACTGGAACATGAGAGCATGCATGGCCAAAGCAGTGCAGTAGGGCACTGCTCCTCCTGCCTCTCATCACCTCCTGTTGGGCTCCAGGTAAAGATGGGAGAAAGGCAAGGGCTGGGAACTGCATGCTGACATGGGCAAAGCACCATCAGACATTTAGGGATGAACAACTGATCGTTTATTACACGGACGGCGGAAGGCAGCAGCCCCATGGCAGGCAGCACCAGCCCTGCTATGGCACGGCCACGTTGCCAGGGGCAGCCACCAGCTCCAGGAAGCAGCCTGCAGCTGGCACAGCCATGTCACAAGAGCACAAGAGTGGGGGGGGCTGCGTTCCAGAGCCAGCTGGGTGTCACAGCAGCCCGGAATGCTGAGCAGAAGGGCAGTGCCAGCCACACATCGCCGCCGAGTAGCCGAGTGAGCCAGGGCTGTGGCGGGCAGGAGCAGCCCATGGCGATGGATGGGGCTGCTCCTCCTCTGCCTCACAGCCACACGCGGGGACAGGGACACAGCAGGACGGCGAGACGCTCCTGTGCTCACCCACAGCACACACAAGTCGCTCCCAAACTGGAGCCCGCCTCGCTCCCCAAGGACCCGGGCAGCTCCCCAAGGACCCCTGGCCCTGCCCCAACATTTGCTGCTGCTTTGCTGAGTCCTGACCCCACTGCAGGTGCTGGCACCGGACCTGCTGATTGCAGTGACCCTTTCCACACAGCCCTGGGGACAGCAACCCGGTGAGCAGGGCTGTGCAGGGGAGGGCAGCACAGGGCAGCAGGGCAGGAGGCTGCTCCTCTTGCACTTCCCCTCTGCCTTGCAGATGGACAGCCCAACACCAATGGCTCCAGATGATGAAAAGGGCCTCAGCTCAGCCCACCAAAAGGGTGTCCATCAGAAAAGATAAGTCAGCTCCAAACTGGAGCCTGTCGTGCTCCTACAGCACCAGGGAAGCTCCTGAAATCCCCCTGCCCTCACCCCAACATTTGGTGCTGCTTTGCTGAGTCCTGGCCCCACTGCAGGTGCTGGCACCGGACCTGCTGACTGCAGTGCTTGTGTCAACGTGGCATTGGTGACCCAAACGGCCAAGAAAACCATTTTCAGAGCAGCAACCCGGTGAGCAGGGCTGTGCAGGGGAGGGCAGCACAGGGCAGCAGGGCAGGAGGCTGCTCCCTTCTTCCTTCCTTCCCCTCTGCCTTGCAGATGGGTATCCGCACCAAGATGGAACCAGAGCAGGACACACACCTGTCCTCAGCTCTCCATCTGGTCTCCGTGCTCCCAGGACAGCCCTGGGGACACAGGCAGCCCCACACAGCCATGGAAATGGCTGGCAGAGCAGCAACCCGGTGAGCAGGGCTGTGCAGGGGAGTTCAGCACAGGGCAGCAGGGCACGAGGCTGCTCCTTCCTTCCTTTCCCTCTGCCTTGCAGATGGACAGCCCAACACCAACGGCTCCAGATGCCCAAAAGTGATGGAGCTCAGCCCTCCAAACTGCTGTTCACGTCCTACAAAGAAGGTAAGTCAGCCCCAGACTGTAGCCTGTGGTGCTCCTAAAGGACCATGGAAGCTGCCCAAGGACCCCTTGCCCTACCTCCATGTTTGGTGCTGCTTTGCTCAGCCCTGTGCCCTGTGCAGGTGCTGGCACCAGACCTGCTAATTGCAGTGGCTCTTTCCACATAGACCTGGGGACACAGGCAGCCCCACACAGCACTGGAAATGCCTGGCAGTGCAGCAACCCGGTGAGCAGGGCTGTGCAGGGGAGAGCAGCACAGGGCAGCAGGGCAGGAGGCTGCTCCTTCCTTCCTTCCTCCCCTCTGCCTTGCAGATGGACAGCCCAACAGCCTGCCAGCACCTTCAGTGCTGCACACATCAGCGCCTCCAGGAACCACAAGGATGGTGTGAAACAGAACTCTGAAGACCAGGACGGAACAAGAGCCTAAAAGGGATGGATGGGCCCAATGCAGAAATACCACAGGCACCACGTCCAGAACAGAAGGAAGCACCGTAAGCGAGCGCTGCTGAGACCGGGATGGAAGTTGAGGAGCCATCAAGACTGCCAGCCTTCCTGCCTCGACCCCCAGACGACCACCGAGAAACCAGCACGCAATTAAAGACTAATTGCACAACCTTCAGAATAAACTTTCTCATTCCTTACACCTGTGCTGCTTCTTCCTTCTCGTGGAAGCCATACTGCAAAATCTGGGGGGCGGGAGGGGTTCCTTGCAGTCGTCGTCTCTACATATCAATGCATCTCCATGCACCTCTATGCTGGAACGCTCAGCACAGCACAGCAATGCCCTTCCCTGCCTCCACCGCTGTCACAAGACATCCCCATCACACCTCACTGCTAACACAGCTGCTCACGGCACCAAGTTTCACTTTCAAGGCGCTCCTGATGGACTTCATGGAGCAGGACATCTCCAAACAGGCACTGAAGCGCAGCCCTCCTCTTACTGCAGGGCTTCCCCAGCTCACACAGCACCTTCAGCTCTCAGCCACGGTTGCACCTTAATGCACCCGGGGCCCCAGCCCACCCAAAGTCCCCTGCTTCAACAGCTCTGGGTTTCATTCCCCGTGCTTTCATGCCACAGCTTTCCACAAACACAAGTCGTTCTGAACAACTTCTCCTCTCCTTTGTGGCCGCCTTTCTGATTTCTCCCCTCCAAACCCACAAATCACCCAAAAGCCTCAGCAAGAAAGGAATTTTGCCAGCTGCGGGATGGGAGCAGGTGGCTGCTCTGGCACTGCCACAAGCACTTCCTTTGCACAGCTCTCCAAAGGCACTGAAACTAGCAGTGACACTCAGAGAAACAAGGAAAACACGCAGCGATTCCTCGTGGGAAGGGGTAACACAGTGCCCTGTGCAGTGTGTGCGGAGAGGAGTGCAGTGGGATCCCCCCGAGGCTGCTGAGGGAGCTGCTGGAGGTGGGAGCCCAGACGCTTTCCATCACCTCTCGGCAGTCCTGCTCAGCTGCAGGGCTCCCAGAGGACTGGGGGCTTGCCAGCGTGACCCCATCTCCAAGAAGAGTCAGAAGGAGGATCCGGGAACTACAGGCCCGTCAGCTCTGTGCCAGCTACAGAGCTTGTGGAGCAGATCATCTGGAAAAGCTCACAGGGCACGGGCAGGACAAGCGGGGGATCAGGCCCAGCCAGCATGGGTTCGTGACAGGCAGGTCCTCCTCCAGCAACCTCAGCTCCTCCCGTGAGCCACTGACCCACCTGGAGGATGAGGAAAGGCTGCTGACGTAGTCTGCCTCGACTTCAGCAAAGCCTTTGGCACCGCCTCCCGCAGAATTCTCCCAGCAAAGCAGCAGCCCATGGCTGGGACACGGGCGCTCTTGGCTGCGTGAAGAACTGGCTGAGGGCTGGGCCCACACAGTGGAGGTGAATGGAGTCACATCCAGCTGGCAGACGCTCACCAGTGCTGTTCCCCAGGGCTCGGTGCTGGGCCCTGTCCTGTTCAGGTCTTTGTTGAGGACCTGCACGAGGGCACTGAGTGCACCCTCGCTGTGTTTGCAGGTGGCACCACGGTGGGGAACTGTGCATCTGCCTGGGATTAGAAAGGGCCTACAGAGGGTCCTGCACAGGCTGATTGCTGGGCTGGGGCCAGTGGCATGGAGTTCAACAAGGAAGCAGGGCAGGAGGCTGCTCCTTTCTTCCTCCCCCTCCGCCTTGCAGCAGCGCATCCAGACCAGCATGGAACCAGAGCAAGACACACGCCTCTCCTCAGCTCTATGAATGGTCTCCTCGCTTACAGGACAGACAAGCCAGCCACAAATGATGGCCTTTCTCAGGCCTAAAGGACACTGGCAGCTCCCCAAGATCCCCCTGCCCACACCCCAACATTTGGTACCGCTTTGCTGAGCCCCGGCCCCACTGCAGATGCTGGCACTGGAATTACTGGACCAAGGATGAAAGTTAAGAGCAATGAAGACTGACAGCCTTCCTACCTCGACCCCCAGACTTCCACTGAGAAGATAACTCAGAATTAAAGAATAATGTAAAAGCCTTCAGAATAAACTTTGTCTTTCGTTATAGCCACGGTGCTTCTTCCATCCCGTGACATCCACACACTGTGAGCTCTCAGGGGGGTTTCCTTATTGTCATCATCTCTTTCTACTTATGCACCTGCATATCATGGTATCAAAGGATGGTTTGGGTTGGGAGGGACCTTGAAGCTCACCCACTCCCAACCCCCTGCTGGAGGCTGGCACACCTCCCACAGCCCAGGTTGCTCACAGCCCCATCCAGCCTGGCCTTCAGTGCTTCCAGGCAGGGGGCATCCACAGCCCGGCTGGGCAACCTGTGCCAGCGTCTCACCACCCTCACAGGACAGAATTTCTTCCCAATCTCTACTCTAAATCTACCCTCCGCCACTTGGCAGTCATTTCTCCTCATCCTGCCTCTACCTGCCCATACAAAAAGTCTCGCCCCAGCTTTTCTGTAGGTCCCCTTCAGGTCCTGGAAGGCCGCTATAGGGGCCGCCAGGAGCCTGCTCCATTCCTGCATTCCACTCCTGACAGCCATCCCATCAAATCACAGTGATGCCAGTGACATCAGAGCCCTGGAGGCACACACACACCTGCCACATTTGTTGCTCCATCCCCAAGCTCTGTGCGTTATGAGCAGGCATTTGAGTTGGGCTCCCATTGAGGCACATTTACCTACTGCAGTTCTCTTATCCTGCACCTTTGGTACTATCTCACTGCCCTGGGATCCAGCTCAGGCCCACAGCATCCATGACCATCAGCAGCCTCAAAGCGAGATGGACTGAGGATCCCTTCCCAGGCTACTTAAATTAAAGCCCCCCAATTAAATTGGAAAGCTGGATGCCAAAGATGGCCTTCCTCTTCTCACAGACCTGGCTGTGAACTGCATGCAGATATGGGCAAAGCACCATCAGACATTTAGGGATGAACAACTGATCGTTTATTACACGGACGGCGGAAGGCAGCAGCCCCATGGCAGGCAGCACCAGCCCTGCTATGGCACGGCCATGTTGCCAGGGGCAGCCACCAGCTCCAGGAAGCAGCCTGCAGCTGGCACAGCCATGTCACAAGAGCACAAGAGTGGGGGGGGCTGCGTTCCAGAGCCAGCTGGGTGTCACAGCAGCCCGGAATGCTGAGCAGAAGGGCAGTGCCAGCCACACATCGCCGCCGAGTAGCCGAGTGAGCCAGGGCTGTGGCGGGCAGGAGCAGCCCATGGCGATGGATGGGGCTGCTCCTCCTCTGCCTCACAGCCACACGCGGGGACAGGGACACAGCAGGACGGCGAGACGCTCCTGTGCTCACCCACAGCACACAGAAGTCGCTCCCAAACTGGAGCCCGCCTCGCTCCCCAAGGACCCGGGCAGCTCCCCAAGGACCCCTGGCCCTGCCCCAACATTTGCTGCTGCTTTGCTGAGCCCTGACCCCACTGCAGGAGCTGGCACCGGACCTGCTGATTGCAGTGGCCCTTTCCACACAGCCCTGGGGACAGCAACCTGGTGAGCAGAGCTGTGCAGGGGAGGGCAGCACAGGGCAGCAGGGCAGGAGGCTGCTCCTTCCTTCCTTCCCCTCTGCCTTGCAGATGGACAGCCCAACACCAATGGCTCCAGATGAAGAAAAGGGCCTCAGCTCAGCCCACCAGAAGGGTGTCCATCAGAAAAGATAAGTCAGCTCCAAACTGGAGACTGTCGTGCTCCTACAGCACCAGGGAAGCTTCCTGAAATCCCCCAGCCCTCACCCCAACATCTGGTGCTGCTTTGCTGAGTCCTGGCCCCACTGCAGGTGCTGGCACCGGACCTGCTGACTGCAGTGCTTGGGTCAACGTGGTATTGGTGACCCAAACAGCCAAGGAAACCATTTTCAGAGCAGCAACCCGGTGAGCAGGGCTGTGCAGGGGAGGGCAGCACAGGGCAGCAGGGCAGGAGGCTGCTCCCTTCTTCCTTCCTTCCCTTCCCTCTGCCTTGCAGATGGGCATCCGCACCAAGATGGAACCAGAGCAGGACAAACGCCTGTCCTCAGCTCTCCATCTGGTCTCTGTGCCCCCACAACAGCCCTGGGGACACAGGCAGCCCCACACGGCCATGGAAACGGCTGGCAGAGCAGCAACCCGGTGAGCAGGGCTGTGCAGGAGAGGGCAGCACAGGGCAGCAGGGCAGGAGGCTGCTCCTTCCTTCCCTCCCCTCTGCCTTGCAGAAAGACATTCTGGACACACACAGAACCAAAGCACCGCAGCCTCTGCCCAACAACCCGGCTCTGCACCTGGCCAAGGCACCCACCGAAGCATGAGGAAAGCACCTGCCCTGTTCTGCACTGCTCTGCACTCCTACAGTCAGCCTGAGGATCCACACTGCACGCACAGTGGCAGCTCCCCAGCACATCCCAGCTACAGACCCAATCGCAGACCTACACACACACGGATGCTCTCAAGGACAAAGGCAGCTGCTCTACGCTCACCTCATCTTTGTTGGAAGCTGATCAGAGCATCTCAAAATTAAAATAACCTTTCAAACAGACTTCTTGATTCATTAAGCTCGTCTGCTTCTTGTAACATCTTTTGCAGGAACCTTTTGGGGGTTTTCCTTATCATGCTCATCTCCTTTTATTTGTGCATTGTAATTATATTCTCTTCTCATTTGTGATCATCTTTCTCCCCTTCCCATTTTTATTCTCAGACATTCACCTACAAGTCTTATAAAGTGTATTGTAAGCTGAAGGAGACCCATGAAACCTCACTGTGGCCTTCCAATACTTGAAGGAAGCGTATAAATAGGAGGGGGAATGGCTGGTTACAGGGGTGGGTGGTGATAGGACAGGGGGAATGGTTTTAAAGTGAGCCAGGGGAGGCTTAGGTTGGATATGAGGAGGAAGTTTTTCATGCAGAGGGTGGTGAGGCAGTGGAACAGGTTGCCCAAGGAGGCTGTGGATGCCCCATCCCTGCAGGCATTCAAGGCCAGGCTGGATGTGGCTCTGGGCAGCCTGGGCACACAGCAGGGGGTTGGAACTGCTTGAGCATTGTGCTCACTAACACCAATCACACCTTTCCCTGTGCAGTTTTCCTGCACTGGTTTAATAACCAATACGATACCCCTTCTCCCAGGCTGACTCCCACACAGCCTTTCTGCATGTAAACATTCCTGCATAGCTTTATTGACTTCAGGCAGAGCTGTGCTACGCTGAGCATGCTCAGGGAACATGATCCTCATCAGTGACCCTGCAGAGCTAATTAATAAGCCAGCAGCTGGCAGCTTGTGCTTAAGCTTCGTTCTTACAGGGCGAGGACTTACTGAGGAAGGCAAAGCAGCGATGCTTATCTACTCTGACTTCATGTGCTACTGCAGCCTTACAGCCACAGCTGTGAATTTTTCTTTGAGGTCATGTTTTTGATTGTACAGATCAAGATCTTCATCACACTGTTCCTCCTCTAAAATCCCAGCTGCTGCTAAGCAACAATCCAATCCTCAGACTTGCACAGAAAGCTTCATCTGCTGCTGTGTGTGACAAATGCTCAGCATGCCTGAAGACAAGCCAGACTCTTCCAGGAGACTCACGAGAGGTGTGGAAGGAAAATAGTAAATCACAGAATCACAGAATGGCACGGGTTGGAAGGGACCTCAAGGATCAGGAAGCTCCAACCCCCCCCTGCTGCAGACAGGGCCACCAACCTCCACATTTCACAGCAGCCCAGGCTGCCCAAGGGCCCCATCCAACCTGGCCTTGAACACCTCCAGGGACAGGGCAGCTTAGAGAGTGAATGAAGAGAGAGAAAAAAAACAAATGATTAATTGTTCACGTAGCTTATGAATGAAGCCTGGAAAAAAGTCAGTGCCCCACGACTCAAAGGAAGAAGTAAACACAGCAGTCAAGGCAGAATGGAGATTTAGTCAGCAGGCCTCCTCTGAGCAAGCTGCCCGAAGCATTAAGGATGATGCGCAGCGCTGGTGAGAAAGAGAAGCAGAAGGACCACCATCTGGTCAGCTTTCCTGCACCCACCCACTTCCTAACCACAGCTTTTAAAGAGGTGAGCACATACGCCCAAAGCAGAGAGAATGAAAACACAGCACCGAGAATTAATTACAGCAAGTAATTTTCAATTAAACTAGAGGACAAAGGCTCCCCACAGCTAAATACACAGCGAATGTAGCTCACAGATTTTCCTTTGATCAGAGGCCATGCAGATCCCTGGGGCTTAGGGCAGCTGGGGGCTGGGAAGCAAGCAAGACAGCAGCCTTGACGGGCTGTTTGATAAGCAGCAAACCTCAGAGACCTTTCACAGCTCACGGGCTTCTTTGCAATCTCTCTAATGAACGAGCTCAAGAACCCTTGTAGGAAGTGTCCTGATTATCACCTAGGTTAGCAAGGACAAACAGGTGTTGTCCAACTGACTCTTCAGTGCTGTTTTATTGACTAGTTTCAGTTTATAGAGCAGTAATTTCTCATGACTGCTGGCTTTAATTAGAACATTTTTTCCTGAGGTAGCCTGGTAAAATCCGTAAGTTTTCCTAGTTCATACCTTTTAATAATCAACATATACACTGCTGTTTAAGAAAAGGGTTTCAACACAGTAACCAAAAGTTACATCCAAAAACCCCTATTTACTGCAGTTCAGCCCAGCTTACCAAGGCCATCACCATGATTGCTATTTGCCTCTTCTACTCCTTCCCTCCCCCAGCACTTCTCACAGCAACAGTTTTGACTGCAGAACACACAGATGGCAAGTGTTAATTCTGACAGAAATGAGAGGAGAATGCAGTTCCAAGCAGGAGAAAGCTCATCTTGTGGCCACCACGCAGTATTTCCTTGGAGCCTGAACAACACCCTTCTGCTTTGATCCTGAGAAGATGAAGCTGAAAATGCTATAAAATAGACACTGTAAAAAAATAATAATAAAATCATAGAATCATAGATTGTTCTGGGTTGAAGAGAACCACAATGATCATCTAGTTTCATCCCCCTGCTATGTGCAGGGTCACCAACCACCAGATCAGGCTACCCAGAGCCTAGAAAGGCAGTGACACAACCCAAGTGCACTGGCAGCCTCCCCTCCTCCATCCCCAAGATGTTTGTTTAAGCCCATGACGTTTGGACAAACCAGATGAAAAGGAAATCCAGAGGGACCTAGCCTGGCTCAAGCAGCAGGCTGAGAATCTCCTGAGGTTCAACAAAGCCAAGTGCATGATCTGCACCTGGGTCATGACAACTCACTATCAACAGGCTAGGGGAATGAAAGGATTGAGCACAGCCCTATCGAAAAGGACTTGGGGATACTGGTGGATGGAAGCTGGGCATGAGCCAGCAGTGCGCCCTCACAGCCCCAAAGCCAACTGCATAGAACCATAGAATGGTTTGGGTTGGAAGGGACATCAAGGATCATGAAGCTCCAACCCCCCCAACACATGCAGGGCCACCATTTCATAACAGCCCAGGCTGCCCAGGGCCCCATCCAACCTGGCCTTGAACACCTCCAGCCTTGAATCACATCCTGGGCTGCATCCTCAGCAGCAGGGCCAGCAGAGCAAGGGAGGGGATGTTCCCCTCTGTGTTGTGAGGCCTCACCTGGAGCACTGCATCCAGATGTGGAGTCCTCAGCACAGGAGAGATATGGAGTTCTTGGAGCACTTCTTACACTAAGAGTGGTGAAGCAGAGGGCTGCAGCACCTCTCCTATGAGGAAAGGTTGAGGGAACTGGGCTTGTTGAGCTTGGAGAAGAGAAGGCTGCAGGGAGACCTCAGTGTGGCCTTCAGTGCTTGAAGGGAGCGGATAAACAGGAGGGGGAACGGCTGTTTGTGAGGGTGGGTGGTGACAGGACAAGGGGAATGGTTTTAAAGTGAGCGCGGGGAGGTTTAGGTTGGATGTGAGGAGGAAGTTTTTCATGCAGAGGGTGGTGATGCACTGAAACAGGTTGCCCAGGAAGGTTGTGGATGCCCCAAATCTGGAGGCATTCAAGGCCAGGCTGGATGTGGCTCTGGGCAGCCTGGGCTGCTGGTTGGTGACCCGCACACAGCAGGGGGTTGGAACTGGATGAGCACTGTGCTCCTTTGCAACCCTAGCCACTCAATCATCCTATGCTGCCCAGAGAGGTGGCGGATGCTTCATCCCTGCAGACATTCAGCTGGACAGGACTCTGAGTGAGGCCTGTGAGGGATGCTTTTAACCCAGATGATGCTATGAAAATGACCCTTCTGGCCACAAGCTCAGCAAAATAACACCTGAAACACACTGACAGCCCCAGATCCAGCTGTGATGGTGGAGGCTGTGCTGGCACAGCTCGATGCATTCGTGGTTGGAGCTGAAATAGAAAGCAGCATGGAGCCCTTGGGGGGAGGGGGAGGTAAGGGAGGGAAAAGGGTTAAATTCAGTAAGCCAAGGAACCAAAATAAGGATGAAGATGATGCTGTATGGATCTTAAGCTACCAAACAACCCCAGCTGCACCACGATGACGCTTCCACCCCATAGGAGCAGTCGGCATCAGCCGGGGCTCCTCAGGGCCACCTCCTTCGGCCCAGCCCTGTTCCCTGGATCACCCCACAGCCCCATAAGGGGACAACAGGGCCCAGAACGGCCCCCCCACACACATACACGTGTATATATATAGATATACACCCGCCCCTCCCCCCCTCACCTTGTCCCAGCTCAGCCACTGCCACACCGCTTTGTCCAGCTGCGCGTCGCCGGTGCTGCGGGCGATCAGCACGTTGGAATTCACGTCCCCGCCTCCGGCCCCGCGTTCACACATCTCTCCCGTTCGGAATGCGGAAGCTTATCAAACCGAGCCACCGAGCATCGCCCGAAGGACGGAAAGCGGAGGAGCGGACAACGCCGAGCCGCTGCTACCTCAGCGCCGCCGCGGGTAACGGCGACAGCCCGCCCCGCCCTCCGCCGCTTCTCGACAACAGGCGAGGCCCCGCCCCCGCGCCGCTAACTCACCAATCAACGCGGCTTAGGGGCGGGGACAGGCGGCCGCCTTCCCCTCGCTCCCGTTGCACGATGGGAAATGTAGTGCAAGCACCAGAAGACGGACGCGGAGAGGCGGGGCCGGCGGGAGACGTAAAACTACAACTCCCAGCAGCCCGCGCGGCGCGCCGCATTTCGCCTCAGGGTGAGGAGGTGCTGTGAGGGGATGATGGTGTTGCTTCCCTTCTATCCCTCATTGTTCGGCTCTTCGGCGACCAGAGCTCTGTTCTGTTCCCTTCCTTGTGAACATTCCCTTCCTGAGTGATACAGAGGAGGAAAACTGAAAAGTGCCTGCGGTGGTGCCACTCCTTCAGTTGGAAATAGCACAGAGGGAGAGGGAGAGGCAATGGGGAGTGGAGGAGATGTGCAGGGATGCGGTCTGGGGTGCTGAGGCAGCATAGTGTAAATGTGAATGTACCTTGTGAAGTGTAAATTACAGAATGGAATGATCCAGAAGTCCAAAGGACTGTGCCAGGGAGGGGAGAGGAACCTTTACATCACTTCTGTTCCGCTGCACTGCTGATAGGTGGCAGCTGAAGAATAAGCATGGAGGAAATAAATCAAAGTCTCCTATTAGGTCTCTGCTGAGGTTGGTTGTGGCGTAGAGGAAGAAGAAACAAAGAATCGTTGAGATTGGAAAAGACCTTTAAGGCCCTTAAGTCCAACCCCAACCCATCCCCCCTGCATCGTGTCCCTCAGTGCTGTGCTGAGAGCACTTGGAAATGCTCTAAAATCCACCCAAGGATCTTCTGACCAAGTCTGGATGATGAAGATAAGGAAGAAGGAAGACCTGGCTGTAGATGAATCCATGGGACCACAGGTCTGCCTCCAAGACTTGCCTGCAGTGAGGTGTAACAAGTTAATGGAATCGTAAAGACTGGAAAAGGCCTCCAAGATCCCCAAGCCCAACCCACCCCCAGCATGCCCACTGACCCCACATAACCTGGACAGTGGTGCAATGAGTGAACCAGACATAATGGGTGACTTCAGTGCATCTCTGGACAAGGGAAGAGGCTGAGCAGTGGGACCAGGAGAAACCTCATGAGGTTCAGCAAAGCCAACTGCAAAGTCTGCACCTTGGTCATGGCAACTGCCCATATCAGTATCAGCTATCAGTACAGTGCAGGTGTGCATGTGTCAGCCTTGGGAACGTGTGAAAGGTATGCGGTGTCCACTCAGGGGTCCCAGGGCAGTTTGGCTGCCAGTCTTCAAAGCAATTTTCCCCTCATCATAGAATCATAGAATGGCCTGGGTTGCAAAGGAGCACAATGCTCATCTAGTTTCAAGCCCCCGGCTATGTGCAGGTCGCCAACCAGCAGCCCAGGCTGCCCAGAGCCACATCCAGCCTGGCCTTGAATGCCTGCAGGGATGGGGCATCCACAACCTCCTTGGGCAACCTGTTCCAGTGTGTCACCAATTTGTGGTGGTGATTTGTGGTTGGCTAGAAAAATTAGTCAGCTTTCTGTAACATTTTGCTGTATTTAAAAATCCTTTTAGGTTGCTTTTCTTTAATTGCATAACTTGTGATTATTGCTAGAAGGAAGAGGTTCCCAGCTAACCAGCAATAGGATGAGAGGTGATGGCCTTAAGTTGCACCAGGGGAGGTTAAGGTCGGGAGTTCAAACTTCCTTCTGTGAAAGAGCAGTCAGGCACTGGCACAGCTACTCAAAGAGTGCTGGGGTCACTATCCTGGGTGAACAGAGCCATGGAGATGTGGCACTGAGGGACACGGTGGGTGGGTTGGGTTTGGGAAGCATTTCCAACCTTCATGTTTCTGTTGTTCTTTGACAGGAGCCTGCAACCAGAGCTGCCAGAGGTGACTGCAGCCCAACAGAGAGCAAACCGTGCAGCACTACACTTCCCATCACCTCCAGCTTCACCCCGGAGGCTTGTGGACCCAATGCCACCCACTTCCTCGTGTCATTCTTATTTTTTCCTGTCTTTCTCACGTGCCTCCACATAAGGATGTGTCGTCCATAGCAACGTGATGTAATCTCGAGCCCAACAGGCAAGTTAAAGCAATGCCCCATCAGCCTGATGCCAGCACGTTTTTCCAGATTTCACAATAGCTGACAAGGGAATTTACACCTTCAGGGAATTTGCACCTGACAGTCAGTGTGAGGCACAGCTGCTGCTCTTCATACCTTTGCTGCTCTTTTCTGCTCTTTTGTGTTTTGTTTACAAGGGAGAGCCAAGGCTCAGCATAACAGGAGCTCCAGCCTCTACAAGCTTCATTTCCCCAAAACCAAAACCAAAAAAGGACAATGCCTATACCAAATACCTTTTCAAGGCCAGCCAAACAGGAATGCTTCTTACTAGAACTCTGTACCTCTTCGGAAAGGCAATAAGAGAGACTGTTAAAATTAAGCTTTGTATTTCAAATGTTTCAATTCTTAGCCATTTTGTTTTGTTTTGTTTTGTTTTTCTTATGTATTTACTGAGAGCTTTAAGTTATTCTGAAGAGGGATTTTATGCCATCAGAGCAAGCAGGCTGTAACTTTGTGATACCTTCATGTAGGACGGTGCCAGCCATGCTCACACCCTGTGTTATCAGTGCTCACCTTCCTAGATGCAATTAACAGCAGGATTTGACCATCATTGCTGATACTTAGATAAGAAAATTACCAATCCATCAGTTTATCTCTGCTCCTCCCTGAAGAACATATAAAACAGAAGATAAAAGCTTTCTCCTGTTCTTTCTTTCATGGAAATAATTGCAATGTGAAGGGGCTGAAAGCTCTCTGAGGGATCTCATAATGCATCCCAAGTCAGAGTGTGATCTGCCTTCCTAGCTTAGCTAGCCCCAAGGGAGAGCAGTGAAGAAGAAGCCATGGTGATGCTGACATTGGACCAAGGCATGTTGCTTCTCTCCCAGCAATCCACAGAGGACAGTGTGCCACACACAGAGCAGCATCAAACACTCTAGGGCCTAAAAGCTGAGTAAAATTCCCCACGGCTAGAGAGAAATATAAGGTGAGTGGTGGGACACAGCTTGTTGCAATGGAAGAGAATGGTGAGAGCCTGCAGGCAGACTCTGGTGGTGCTCAGCTGGAAGGGATGACTTCATCCTTGCCAGAATGCATGTGTGCATATATATGGCTCTGTGTGCTGTGCTGCTCTGCATTCAGGGGCAGAACTGCTCCCTGTGCTGCTGTCCTGAAACTCAGAGCATCCTCGTGGAGCATAACTGCAGCTGTGGAATGGTCAATAACTCCCCTTTGTCCCCTCACCCCTCCCCCCCCAGAATGAGCACTTTTGTTTAAATGTAGACAAAATAATGTAAGTTAATAGACTTGTTAATCGCACACAGCTTCTGTTTGGGATTTGCATTTGTGCAGAGAGGAAGAGCAATTCCCCTAGGCACAGCTGAATGCTCCAGGGCTGAGTTTGCAGCGTCCTAACCCTGAACAATGGCGTGCAAATTTTGCTCCTGAGCAACGCCTTCGATGTTTTCCTGCAGAAGAATGGCTGAGCTCACAACGATGTCACTGCACATCAGAAGGAAAAACCATCTGCACGGTCGTGATAGCATCCCCAGGGACCTGGCACTGCAGAGCAAACCCTCACCCGTGACAAACAGGATTAGCCCTATACCGGAGAGCCTCAGCACCGGGTAGGCACGGTGTTTCCATGGCAATTTCATTGCATGCAGTTGGTTCCAGATACCCTACACAGGGCTTGGGGCTCCCTCCCACGACGTTCCCATTGGTTTCCTACCCCCCAGTTCCTGCAGTGGGATGGGTCACGCAAGATGAACCAGCAGCACAGCTTTTGTTTTATTATTTATGGATCTCGAACACGCTGTGCCTCTTGGGTTACCTGGTGGTTGCACAGCAGCTCCCATTGCTTTACTTGCCTCTCTCAGAGTACCGTATTTCCAGGCAGACATCGCAGCCCTAAAGCCAGGGAGTAGCACCACCCATGCCCAGGGGATTGTGTGCTGCTTGGGGAGGTGTCTCTGGAGGTTGAATGCCGTTTTTAAGCTGTTCTAAAGCAGCCAAAACGCAGGCAGAGCACAGAGAATGGAAGCAGGGAGGACACAGCAGGGGACCATTGATAATAGAAACAGCTGGCTGTGTTGGCTTGGTGCTTTGTGTTAGCCCTGGGGAAGCCTGACCCCGAACTCTCCTGCATGGACAGTGTGCTCTTTGGTTTGCTGAAGAGCTGAATGCCCTAAGCAACCGTAACTGTACAACTCAGAGCTGCTTGAAAACCCCAAAGCAAGAGCCAGGAGCTGCTCTCCTGATTCTTGCTGCAAACATAGCACCCCGAAAACACACCACAGGTCCAGTTCTGCCCATGGACACATATTTGAGGCAGCACCCTTGAGCTAGCAAGCGCTGAGAAACTCAGGCTCATCACCTCCTCCTACCCTGATTTCTTGCCCTATCCATAAAGTGCATTTTAACTCAGGCTCTGCTGACTCAGCCTCAGGTGCAGCAGTTCTCACTGAGGAGCACATGGCAGGAAAGCCACAGCCAGCATCCCCACTCCTCCTGGTGCCTCCAGCTCTGCTCTGGGCCAAGCTCTCTCCCAGCTCTCCACCTCCTTCCTATGATTTCACTGCAGGGAACTTCAGCACGCCAGGGAAGTTGGCTTGGGTCACCGAGCCCCCTCGTATATTAAAGTTTGTCCTTTCCAAGCCAGAGCTGGTTATTTTTAAGCCTCCTTGCTAGGTATTAATAGCTCATATGCGTGCTATGCTGAGCAGTTCCTTTGGTACCCGAATGGGAATCGAGCTGAACTTCCCTGACCTCCGATCACAGTCCCAGTGGCTGGTTTTACAATTGCACTTCTGATAAGTTCACTGCAGCTTATCACCAGCACGTGCCTACAGCTGCATTGACTCCGGCTCCTCAGCAAGAGGGGGAAAAGGCAAAAAAAAGCAGAGAAAGGGGAAACAGACCTGCAGGCTGCAAAGAGAGCTGGGGCTGCATCTCCCTTGCAATTGGTGCTGCATGGAGAGGGTCCAATATCACCCCAAATCTGGACTCTGCCTGCTGAGGGCTCATCTGCTAATCAATTGGGCAGCTTTTAGCATCAGTTTGGGATTGCCACATCTTTATCTAAAGCATCTGATTGCTTCCAGGTGTGAGAGAGGCTGTGTCTGGAGTGAGATGAACTGTTATACAGCAGAAATGGATGTTTGGGTCACTGAGGACTTCTGAGCTGAAGGGGAAGCCCATGGATCACCTCATCACCCACATCAGCCACAGCTGGGTACCTCGCAGGAGGACATCACCTCTTCTATCTTGCAGGAGGAAGGTGGGCAGTAATGAGTAATTAAAGTCACTGCTTGAAACCACGCTTTCTATAGGATTCTACCTCCTTGTGCTGCAGCATCTGCCCTGGATCACAGTATTTTATTGGGACAGCCAAGAGAGAGGCTCTGGAGAAGCTACCCTGGAAAAGAACAGGGGACCCCCATGCTGCAGTGCAGGGGGAGCATATCAGGCACACAAGCTGCATTACTGCAAGGTCAGCCTCAGCTTCTCATGCACACAGTTTTGCCAAATTCTTCCCCAAGGCCCAGGCAAACTGGTTACAGCCGTTGTCTCACCTCTTATTCATTGCTGTGTGCTGAAAAAACAAACAAACAAAATGCCACAACCAGGACTGAATTAATTGGCCTCACATTTTCCCTGGCTGCATTGTTTAAAATCCTAATGCAGCCAGTTGCAATGTGCATGCTTTGATTTAGTGATCCAGCCAAGGCCAGTGCTGCCTTTGCTCTGTGCTCTTAAAACCCAAGATGGGCTGAGCACAAGGAGGAAGGGCAGAGCCCCACTGGCTTCAATGAGGAGCTTCTCAGCTGCAGGATGAGCCCCTAATTAGCCCCTGGCAGCAGAATCGAGCCCATTTTGGGGATGTTCCACCTGTCTCCATGTTTCCATACCCCTCCAAGCAGTGCAGTTGCATGAGGACACCCACGGAGATACGACTAGCTGCCACCAGATGGCACTGGAACCTTGTCACCCAGCATGGTGGGGTCTGTCCCCAAGGTGGGGACACCCAGGTTG
This sequence comes from Meleagris gallopavo, assembly GCF_905368555.1. NCBI lineage: Eukaryota > Metazoa > Chordata > Aves > Galliformes > Phasianidae > Meleagris > Meleagris gallopavo. Next base: position 192,281,213 of record NC_139404.1, read on the forward strand.
CTCTGTTGCATGCAAGCTACGGGCCCTCACTTGAATTTAATGGCAGGGACAGGTGGGTGAAGGAGCTGCCAACGGTGTGCGATGACCTCTTGCAAGAGGGCTTTTTTTCCTTGAAAGAGTTCAGATTTAGGGGAAAGCAGTGTTGTTGTTGTTGTTTTTCAGTTCTGTCAACATACCTTGTGACAGAGCTGTTCCCCCCCCCAACTGTACACAGCAGCATAAGGGACTCTGGGGTCACCAGCTCTGTCCCAGTATCTCCCAGAAGTGCCAATGGCCATTGGGATGGCCACATCTCCTGGGTTATGGATGGGATGTTCACCATGCTGCACCCACTGACCCATCCCATCATGGGGAACCCCATCCAGCTCCAGCACAGGGGGTACTTGGGGTGCTAGAGGGGGATCAGTGCCACAGAACGGGAGAAGACCAGAGCACAAACCCACTCAGGGAAGGAGGATGTTCTCTGGCTGTCCCTGCCCGCTGTGCGTCCCCTGCTTTATTTGCAGAAGCAGGTTTGTTTGCTTTTCCCAACGTTGTAACTGCAATGCAAACACAACAAACCCTCCTGAGCCCCCTCCCAGGGGTTGTGCATGACAGTGGCATTTGCACCACTTGCCTGGCATAGAAACCAGAGCTGACCCTAAATCATGGGCCCCCGGGACTCCCTCTAGACTTCTGTGTCAATTTCTATGCCTAGAGCATGGCTGAAAGTAAGGGAAATCCTAAGTCTGCTGGGTGAGTCACTGCTACCGTTGTGCCCAGGTTGCCAGCCCTCTCCAAAACACTGACGTCCCATGTTTTGGATCAGGGCTTGGTGAATGCTCTACAGGCAGCCAGTCTGGCTGCAATTACAAATATTAATTATGCCATTATGAGAAGATTAAGACATCCCAGGGACCACGATGGGCACTGTGGCCAACTCACTGTGTTGTCCCCAGCAGGCAGCCTGATCTCAAGGACAGGAACAAGGGCATTCATCCTCCTGGCCACTGGCCAAGCCATAACCAAACCCCAACCGAGCTGCTTTCACAGCAGGGACAAAGACAAAGAACCCAAGAGGACCTGAGCATGTCCCCTTCCCATTTGCCACTGTGTGCTCACCCCTTGGAAAACACATTTGGCAGCTACGGTACAAAAGGGCAAAGCTACAGCCTGCAGCACCCTGTAGGAAGGAAGCAGGAAAATCTCTGCAGCCCCCAGGGTCCAACCAGACTTGCATGGTTTGCCCAACACTGGCAGAATGGAGATGTCATCCCAGGCCATGGAATGGGGCTACGATACCCAAACTGTGGCTTTTTGACCAGCCCAAAGCCAGGTGGAGAAGAAGCAGATGCAACTCATCTCAAGAACCACCACCTCCTTTAATTCCCCACCAGTGAAGCGGGGTTCAGCCTGGCTCTGAAATCACAGCTTTTAGCCCCAGAAAAACCTACGCTAAGCAGTGCAGAGTGGAGTGTGCTTCGAAGGTGATGCTGGCTGGTCTGAGCAGGGAATTTTCCTCCTTTACAGCCCGTGCCAGCCTCAGTAAGTCATGGTAACAGTGGGAAAGTAGACATCTCCACCACCCCCACGTCCCCAACTGTGGTGGTTCCGTGGCACCGGGACCTGCCTGCAGGTGACACCGGTGCTCCCGCCTCACACCAGGGCTCAGCACAGTGGTGTTCTTTCTGCAGGAGGCACCAAGCTCAGATCATGGAGACCCTATTCTTGATGTAGACGTGGTACGGATCGCTGCGCTTGTCCACCTTTCGGGACCGGGTGTAGCCCAGGATGAGGCTGCCCACGGTGGCTGCGAAGAGCGTCATGACGAAGAGGATGTACAGGTAGGAATTGTCATCCCGGCTGGCACGGGTGCTGGCATTGTGTGGGGTGCTGGGGTGGAGGATGGTCCCGTGTAAGGTTTGGTTCAAGGCATCCAGCATTGCTTGGAGGCTGCGGTGCCACAGCTCCGTCCTGTTGTCCTCCTCCATCTCCCCGCCAAGCCTGTGTGGGGCAGCAGCAGCGTCAGCCCCATGGACGGGGTGCCCTGGGGTGATGTTGGGGCTGAGGATGAGCCCCAAAAAGGTTCTCAAGGAAAGGTTTGATGGCAGAAAAAAACCCAAATCCAGCCCCAACACTGTTGGCAGACTGCAGAGCCATGGCACCGACCTTGCTGCTCCTTCATTAAATCCCTCCCCCCCCCTTAAATCCAATTAGGAGCGTTGAATTCTTTTTGAATGAAGGCACTTTAAGAGAACCCGGATGAAGCGCTTGGTGCTCAGGCACAGATGACTGTCGGACATCCTCTGATGGACAGACAGACGGATGCAACCCCGCCAAGCACTTCCCATGCAGAAACAGACCCCAGAGATCCCCCTGTGCTCCCCATCCCAACAACATCAGCTCCAAATGACCCCACTGGGGTCAGTGTTACCCCGGTGTCCCTTGGCCAGCATGGGGGGTCCTGCCAGACCCCAACTGATGGGCATCCTAACTAACAGCTCCAGAACTGATTGTGCCACGCACAGACCCCATTTACCCATGCAGAGCCTTGGCAAGAGAGGCACTGACCTCACATTTCCTCCATGGACCCCCCCAAGGGGTCACTGCCCCAAATCCCCCCAGAATTTCCAACCCCATGGGCAAGATTGGTTTCAAAGCCCCTCCAGACCCCCAACCTGCACCCCTGTGCTCTCCCAAAAAGTGTTCCTCAAATGCAAAGTGCATTCCCTAAAAAGCAGCAAGGAGAAAAAAGGAACCTGGGGGGGAGTGAGGAGGGTTGGGAGAATTCACCCTTGGACCCCCACTCTCTTTCCAAACACCATTAATCAGTGGGAAGCCAGAACGCTGGGGACTTGGAGCAAAAAAATCAGCATTTCCCACCTGCAGAGCCCCGCAGAAGGGTGCAGCACCTTGCTTTGCAGGGTGCAGCACCTTGCTTTACAGGCTGCAATTTGGGATAGGGATGGACAAGGTGAGGGGGGAGGGTTGGTTGCACTCACCGGGTGCCCTCACTGCCTGCACGGCCGCTGGGTTGAACTGGGACTGGAGCATCGCGGCCGCCAGCCGGGCTGGGAGTGCCGCAGCCTCCTCCCCTTCCTGGGGCAGAGCCACCTGCCAAAGCCACCCAGCCCCGGTGGTGGCTACCAGCGTGTCCCCAAATCCTTCAGTCCCGTTGTGTGATCTCCTCGGCCCGGATGCAGGAGGTTTTTATGGGGCTGTCCAGGTGGATCCTGCCTTTCCCTCCTCGCACGCTGCATGTCACGCTTTCCTGTCCCTCCTCCGGATGTCTATGCTGTCCCCAAGCCCTGCAATGGGCAGAGCCTGCTGGGGATGAAATGGGATATTTCTTCCCATAGGGACCCTCCCTGCCCCACTGCAGCCCCAACAATATCGTGTCACAGACCATCAGAGCCCTGGGATAGATGCTGTGACCAGGACAGCAGTCTTGGAAGAGGTGACGATGCCCTGCTGGTCCCCCAATCCCTTTCCTCACTCCTTCCCACCGTATCAGCACTATGTTGGTGGCTTTTGCCCCTCTTTGGTGGCTTTTAATCTCTTGTCGGTGGCCTTTAGCCCCCCCCCCCCAGTGGCCTTTTGTTCTTTTGGTGGTCTTTAGCTCCCCTTTGGCCTCTGTTGACTTTAGTCCTCTTTTGATGGCCTTTTATCCCCCTTTGGTGGTCTTTAGCCTCTCTCTGGTGACTTTAGTCGCCCTTCGGTGATTTTAGTCCCCCTTTGGTGGCCTTCAGTCCCCCTCTGATGGCCTTTTGTCCCTTTTTGGTAGCCTTTAGCCTCTCTGGTGACTTTAGTCCCCCTTTGGTAAATTTTACTCCCTCTTTGCTGGCTTTTAATTCCCCCTCCTTTGGTGGCTTTTAGTCACTCTTTGGTGACCTTTAGCCTCTTTGGTAGCCTTTAGTCCCCTTTTGGTGGTTTTTAGTGCCTCTTTGGTGGCCTTCTGTTCCACTCTGGTGGCTTCTGGTCCCTCTTGGGTGGTCTTTAGTCCCCTCTTTTTTGCCTTTATTTCCCCTTCAGTGGCCTTTAGCCTCTCTGGTGGCCTTTAGTCCCCCTTGGTGGCCTTTAGTCCCTCTCTGATGGCCTTTAGTCCCTCTTTGGTGGCCTTCAGCCTCTCCTTGGTGGTCTTTAGTCCCTCTTAGCTCACTCACAGTTCCAGAGGAACCTAGGGGACAGTGACAGCATTCACAAAGCACACAGCAAAGCAGCAGCAGCCAACGTTCCCACCAACTCTCTTTATATAAAACCAACACTGACTTTTGCATAGCAGCAAGGAGATAAGAACACTTCACCAAGCAACACCTCTCCCTTTTTGCTCAAAGCATTCACTCCAACGTCAGACTTTTTGAAGAGAGAGGAGTTCAAACCACAAAAGTGCTTGATGAGGACATGACCTGAGTTCTGCAGGTCCACCCCTGGTCCTAACAAAGGCTTTTTTTCCCACAGCATCTTAGCAACGAGACGTGGCACGGTGAGGACATGGCAGTGGGGACAGCCCCCATCATCCCACACCACCTGTGTGCTCCGGCACCAGCGGGATGTGACTTTTTCCATCACCCTGCACCTTCTCAGTCCCTGGGCTCCTCAGAAAACACCACAGTGCAGTCAAAGACCTCCTGGAAGGACTCAAGGAAAGGCTCGAGGATGTCTTCAACGGTGACATGGCGGCCCAATTCGTGGCTCAGTGAAGTGGCCGTCGTCCCCTCCAGCCCACAGGGCACGATGTGCTCGAACCAGGAGAGGTCAGTGCAGCAATTCAGTGCCAGCCCGTGGGAGGTGATGTAGTTCCCACAGTGCACCCCTAAGGGATGAGGCACCCATCAGCATGGCCCTCCATAGGGCAGCACCCACCAGCGTGCGTCATCCACCCCCCAAGTACTGCACCCCTCATGCATCCCTCCATGCAAACCTCCCTGCACACACACTGCACCTTTGTGCAAGGCCACATCTGCATGCCCCATCCTGTTGAATTCCTTGTTCCATGCACACTGCGGCCCTAAGCATACCCTCTTTGTGCACCCTCCCCATGGTGTTCCCCATCCCTCGCACCATCCCATAAACTGCATGACCCCCCCACCCCACCCCTGCACGTACACCCCAATGCACAAAGCCCCGTGCAAACTCCCCACTGCACACAATCCTGTGCATCCCCACTGCCATGCACATCCCCTGGTGTATGCACCCCCATTGCATACCTCCCTCATGCACTCACCCCTGTGTATGCCCCCCCATGCACACATCCCCTGCTGCACAACCCCTCACTCAACTCATCCTCTAATGCAAACTTCTCCCCTTGTGCACGCCTCCCAATGCACACACCAATGCATGCACCCTCGGTGCAACCTCACATTGCACACACACCCTTTGCAATCCCCCCACCTTCCCAAACCCCGTGCACGCCCATCCCCTGATGCACCCCCATGCAAAATCCCTGGTGTACAGACTCCTATACATCCCTATCCCAGTACACACACCTCCATATGCATCTCCACCCCTACAGTGCATGCACCCTCTGCACCCCCACATTGCACGCCTTTTACAACCCCCTCCCCCAGCCCAAAACCCCATGCATGTTCCCCCCCGTGCATAAGCCCTGCTGCACACACTGCCATGCATCCCTTTGCAATCCCCCCACCTTCCCAAACCCCATGCACTCCCATTCTCTGATGCACCACCGTGCAAAACCCCTGGTGTACAGACCCCTATACACCCCTACCCCAGTATACACACCTCCCTATGCATCTCCATCCCTACAATGCATGCACCCTCAGTGCATCCCCACATTACACACATACACTCTTTGCAACCCTCCCACGTCCCAAAAACTCGTGCATGTGCAACCCCCGTGCAAAACTTCTTCTGCACACCCCATGCATGTGCATCCTCTTGCACAAGACCCCTGATACACGCATCCCTGTGCATCCCTACCCCTCTACACATCTCCTAATGATGCTACCCCCCCAACCATGCATGCACCCTCAGCGCACCCCCACATTGCACACACACCCTTTGCAATCCCCCAACCTTCCCAAACTCCATGCACGCCCATCCCCTGATGCACCCCCATGCAAAATCCCTGGTGTACAGACCCCTATACACCCCTACCCCAGTACACACACCTCCCTATGCATCTCTACCCCTACAGTGCATGCACCCTTAGTGCATCCCCACATTGCACACACACCTTTTACACCCCCCCACAGCCCAAAACCCTGTGCATGTGCAACCCCCGTGCAAAACTCCTTCTGCACACACTGCTATGCATCCCCCCACCCACGCACACCTCCCAATGCATACCCCCCCCACCATGCATGCACTCTCAGTGCCCCCCCACATTGCACACACACCCTTTGCAATCCCCCCACCTCCCCAAAACCCCCCATGCATGTGCACCCCCCGTGCATAACCCCTGGTACACACATCCTTGTGCATCCCTACTCCACTGCACATTTCCTAATGATGCATCCCCCCCCAACCATGCATGCACCCTCAGCGCACCCCCACATTGCACACACACCCTTTGCAACCCCCCTACCTCCCCAAAACCCCTCCAGCCCACTCCCCCTCCCTCCCACCCCCCAGATCGCTCACCGACGGCGCACACTTTGCCTTCCCCCACCCACACTCCTGTGTAAGGCGGTGGTCGCCCGGCGGCACTCATCGCCCCGACCCTCCGGCACAGCCGCACCGCCACGTCCTGCAACCTCTCCACGAAGCCCCGCAGCTGAATTCCCCGCGACTTCAGATCCAACACGGGGAAAGCCAACAGCTGCCCAGGCCCGTGGAACGTCACGCTGCCGCCCCTCCGCACCGCCGCCAACCCCGCGCCGGCCGCCCGCAACCGCTCCGCCTCTCTCTCGGTCGGGGCACCTCGCAGCCCCCACGCGTATACGGGCCTTGCGGGTTCGCTCAGCACCACGCATTCAAATGGAGGACGTGGAGGAGGGCCCCGAGCCGCCCGCGCGGCCGCCACGCAGCGCTGCTGAACCCGCAGCGCTTCTTCGTAAGGCCGCAAACCCAACGAGACCGCACGCACGGCCGGAGCCGGCATGGCGGGGAGAGGGGGGCGTGGCCTGATGACGTGGGCGTGGCCTATCGGGTATGGGCGTGGCATGACTAATGTGGGTGGAGTTTGGGGAAATGGGGCGGGGCCTGACGGTTGGGTCGTGGCCTGGAGATGCGAGCGTGGTCTGAGGGTGTGAGCAGGGCTTGGGGAATGGGGCGGGGCCTGAGGATGTGGGCGTGGCCTGGTTGTTGCGAGCGTTTGGGGAAATGGGCGTGGTCTGTAGCTGAGGGCGTGGCCTATAGGAGGGGGCGTGGCCTATAGGAGGGGGCGTGGCCTGGGGTGGGAAATGAGAGCTGGGAGTAGGATATTGGGAGGTGGGGAATAGGAATAGAGCCTGGGAATGGGATATAGAGGATAAGCGTTTGTGAGTTGGGAGTAGGTATGGGGATAGGGAATAGGTCCTGGGGTTAGAATATAGGGCCCATGTGGGTGTAGAAAGGGGATAGGGTTCTTAGAATGGAATATAGGAGAAGGGGGGTGGGTGGGTGTGGGTAGGGGACAGGTTATAGAGCTTGAGATTATGATATAGGGTCCAAGTGTATGTAGGGGACAGGAAATGAGGCTTAGGAATGGGATATAGGGGACAGGGATCATGTGTGTATGGCTAGGGAACAGACATGGGGACAGGAGATTGGGGACAGGGAATATAGTCTGGGATTAGGATATAGGGCCCAGGTGGAAAAGGGACAGGGCCTGGGAATGGGATATAGGGGACAGGGGATGGGTGTATGAGGATAGGAGGCAAGCTTGGGGACAGGGGACAGGGGACTGGGAATAGTGCCTGGGATTAGGATATAGGGCCCAGGTGTGTGTATGTAGGGGGCAGGAAGCAAGGCCTGAGAATAGGATATAGGGGGCAAGGGACAAGTGTATGTGGGTAGTGAAGAGGCATGGGGACAGTTTATAGGGCCTGGGATTAGGATTTAGGACTCAGCTATAGGAGCCGGGGGATTAGGCATGGGTAACAAGGCCTAGGAAAGGGTTATTGGGGTCAGGGGACAAGTGTACATGGGGAGAGGGAAATGGAGGCAAGGAATAGGATCTTGGGGGAAGGACCCAGGTGTATGTGGGCAGAGGGAAGTCATGGTGTTAAGAGAGGAGCAATAAGGGACGTGGGGACAGGAATCAGCCTGGGAATGGGGTATGGGGTGCAAGGGACATGTATGTGTGCATATGGGGTAGGCACAGGGACAAGGGATAAGAGATCAGGAATAGGGGACAGGCATGAGAACAGAGGACTGGGGACAGGGGATAGGATCTGAGATTAGGATATAGGAGCCAAAGCCCAAGTATTTGTGGGAAGAGGATGGACAGAAGGAAAGGAAACCGGAAATAGTAGACAAGGAGAGGGGACAGGCATAGGGACAGGGGTTCAAGGACAGGAAATGGGATCTGGGAATAGAATATAGGGGACAGAATTAAGACAGCAGAGAATAAGAGACCAGGAATAGAGAGCAGGAGAGGGCAGAAGTATGGGGGCAGGGTATGGAATTAGGATATTGAATTGGGAACTGAGATTAGAATACAGGGGATGTGGGTGATGGACCAGGAATGGAGGGCAGGGGATCAAGAATAGGAAGCAATAGAGAGAATAGTGCTTGGGAATGGATATAGTGGACAGATGTGTGTGCGGAGGGGGCAGGGGTAGGAGATAAGGGACCATAAATGAGGAATGGGAGTGGTGACAGAGAATTGAGGACAGGGTATAGAACCAGGGATTAGGATATAGGGGCTGGGGCACACGTGTGTGGGTGAGAAACAGGGGAATGAGGTCATGGAATAGGGGACAGAATCTGCATATATGTGGGTAGGGATGGGCACAGGGATAGAGATAGGGGACTGGGAAGGGGGGACAAGAACAGGGCACAGATATGGGGACAAGGTCAAAGACGGAGCAGGATGTGGGAATAGAATGTAGGAACAGGGCACAGATATGTGTGGATAAGGCACAAGGATAGGAGACTTGGAATAAGGGACAGTGACAGGACAGACATGGGAACGGGAGATGAAAGACAGAGGATAAAGCTTGGGAATATGATGTTTGGGATAGACCCAGGTGTATGTCAACAATGGGCTGGCACTGGTACAGGGAGCAGGGGACCAGAAACAGGGGACAGGATGGGGTCGAAGGCCTGGGAACAGGATACAGGGGACAGATATTTGTGGGTAGGAGACAGGTACGGGGCATAGGGGACATGGGCAGGGGTCATGAGTGGGAAAAAGAGATCAAGGACAGGGGTAGGAGTCAAGACCCAGGTGTATGTGGATGGGAGATGAACTTGGGGACAGGGGAAATGGGGCTGGGGTTAAGGGACGGAGCCCATGTGGATGAGGGACCAGGGGCAGAGCACATGGACAGGGATAGGAGACAGAGGTGGAGAATGGTGGTGGATGGTGATGGATATGCTGGGGATGTGGAACATGGCCTGAGATAAGATATAGGAAGGGAGTCTGCAGTGAGGGATAGGAGATGAGGGACATTAGCCAGGGGTGGGGAGGTCAGAGATAGGCACAAGGGACAGGGGACAGGCAGGAGGGATGGGATTGGGATGGGGAGCAGAGTGTTGGGGTCTTGGGCCCACGGACAGACAGGGACAGGGGCTGAGAATGTGGATGACTGAAAGAGTCCAAAGACAGGGGACAGCAGTTAAGAGATAGGAGCAGGGCCTGGGGGTGGGGGTTAAGTCACGGGGACAAGAGATTGGGGCATGGGGGTGGCTGATAGAGCCCAGGGCTCCGGGCTGGTGTCCCAAGGTCACAGATCTTGATGTTATTGTACAAAAGCTCTCATACATAAAGCTTGCTGAATTGCGCTGTGTTGATGTGCACTGCAATTAATCACACTGTGACTTCAGGAGTGATAACGTGTTCCTGGTGTAACTTTTTATTGCAGACAGAGAAAATAGGTCGGTCTGGTCGGGGTGCAATGAGTCAATCATTAAAGGCAGAGCTGTTCCCAGCTCCCAGCTCAGTGTTACACGTTATCGACCAGATTAAGGTATGAAAGTCTTGAGATATGCATTTGATTTTATAGCACAATCAAATGTTAATAAATGTGTTTTTATCGGAAATAGGCCGTGCTGGCCAGCCGCCCTTTGTAGTGCCCGGTAATTCGGCTGTCACCTGAGTGCCACATGGGCTGCAGCTCTTCTCTGTGGGTGTTTGCAGGGAAGGAAAGGCGCTTTCCTTGTTTGCTTACATTCCTGATGAAAAGGGAACGGTTGTTGCAATGGGTTATAAAACTGATACAGCCTGGGAAACTACACTGTGAATGTCACCATATTGCTGTGTCAGCTCGTCACGGAGCGTGTTTGCTCCAGCAGCCCCAGTTGTAAAGCTGTTGAGGTTGGAAAGACCTCTAAGGTCATCAATGCCAACCCACCTACACCATAATGACTCATAGAATCACAGAGTGGTTGAGGTTGGAAAGACCTCTAAGGTCATCGAGGCCAACCTAACCCACCCCTACCACAACAACTCATAGAATCATAGAATGGTTGAGGTTGGAAAAGACCTCTAAGGTCATCAAAGCCAATCCCAACCCACTCCCACTGTAAGGTCTCATAAAATCGTAGAATGGTTGAGGTAGGAAAGACCTCTACGGTCACCAAGGGCAACTTGTCTCCACCATGTGCCCAGGGGCCACATCGACCCTGTTCTTGAACACCTCCAGGGACAATGACTTCCACGCCTCCCTCTGCAGCCCGTTCCAATGCATTACCACTCTTTCAAAGAATCATTTTTCCCTAATATCCAACCTGTCCCTCCCCTTGGTGCGACTTGAAGCTGTTACCTCTCATCCTATCACAGCCATCAACCCCCACCTGAATTTGGGGTCTCTGCTGGTGCAGTGGGGCCAAGGCCAGCTGGCAGCGCCCGCCCTTGGCAGGAGATGCTTGTATTTTGCACCCACATTGTGTGTGTATTGAGTTATTTCCTTCTTTATGATTAAGCTTCAAGCTCTTGCTGGACATCAAAGCCAAATGCTCTTCCTTTTTGGCGTGCAGCAGCAGCAGTGCCTGCGTAAGATGAGGGGAACTGTGTGCAGTAGGTCTGGGATCCTTGTAAATAAGGCAGCAGAAGTGGATGAATAACTGGGGTATTTACTGTCAGTATCCTGCTTTTGAGGCAGGGAGGATATGGAGAAATTTGCATGGGAGGGAGCCACATTCTGTCCTTATTTTTGAGCATTGTTAAGGGTTTTTCCTTTGTGATGTGATCATTTACTGCTCTGCATTACCTTTTCCTTTGAGTACTAGCTGAGTTTCTTGAATCCTCACCAACTCCTCTGATTGTAGTAGCAGGCAAGGCCCATTCTTCTGGCAGGAGGCAGCAGGCAGAAGGACATTACACCCTCGGGGAGCTTTAGGCTGAGACAAGCCAGGGCTTAATAGCAGGAAGGGGCTGGGAGGACAAAGGTGTGAGGCAGGTGCCTGCAGGAGGGGGGCTGCTGGCCCAGCATCTTGGCTCTGGTGCCATCTGTGACAAAATTCCTGTTGACTTTGGCAGGATCAGGATGTCATGGAGAGGTGACAAAGCTGTCCTGGTGTCGTGGGCAGAGCTGGGAATGGGCTGCTCAGTCTGGGTGCCCCTCACAGCACCAGGTATGGACATCCCCTCCCTGAGCCTTTGAGCAAAATCCCATCTTTCTTCAAGCAAAAGATAATTGGCAAACCATCTCCTTTTACTGAGGGCCACACCATCATCAGCACTGACTGCTCTCCGTGTTTAGGAATTAGAGGAAGGATTTAAAGTGTGCAAGAGTTTGGCACATGGAATAGAGCCCAGCTCTGCTATGGGCTAAACAATCTCAGAAGAAAAATCCTGTCCTGAGAAAACTGGAATACTCTTGGTTGTGTTTCTGGGACCTTCACCAAGTGCTTCTTCTCACCCATTGTGCTGGATGAAGCTCAGAGGTCATCTCCTCCATCGCTCTCATCATGGGGGATCAACCATTGCCATCCAGTTTGGTCCCTGGGACCTCAGTGATGGAGAGATCTTTTGGGTTGGTGTGTAGTGGAAGTACTTCCTTAGTCAAGCAGAATGACATCTCTGATGTCTTTTCATGTCAGATTGAGTTGTGATTTCTACTCTCTTGCATTTTGTAGCGTTGCTTCCTCACGTCGAGCACTGGCACAGGGAGGTGGTGCATTCCCCATTCCTGGAGATGTTCAAGAGCCATGGGGATGTGGCACTGAGGAACATGGTCAGTAGGCATGGTGGGAGTGGGTTGGGGTTGGACCTCGTGATCTTAGAGGTCTCTCCAACCTCAATGATTCTATGATTGTATGATAAGTAGTTGGCTCTGGGAAGCTTTAAGCCATGAGTTCATTTTTCCTTTATGCCCCTTACAGGTTCCCATATGGTAGCTCAGAAGGGTCAGCCAAATCCTGGCACCACACACCGTTATCAGACTAAGCAATGTGAGCCTTGCCTGACAGTCCTGCAGTTCTCTTAGAAGGATGAGCATTGTCACTATGGTTTATTCCACAACAAACCTTCCACCAAGGTTGCTGGGAGGGAATCGCTTGGGCAGAGCTCTCCAGTTCATTCAGGCACGATCTTGGTGGATGTGGCCCACAGCCAGAACAGCTCTGACCTCCATTATGTATTCAGTACTCAAAGAAACATTCCCGAAGCTGTGACAAAAGGGAAGAAAAACAAGGAAATGTACGTGTGAGGCTGTGCTGCAGGCTGCACGCACCGGGGGTGCATTTAGGAAGTAGTTAAGGAAGCTCCTCGCTGCGCCTGGGGAGCTGGGTCAGAGCTGGGGCGAGTTTCTGTGTCACTTTGGCTTCTCTCCACTGTCCTTTGAGCCATCTCAGGTCAGCGTGGCTTCTCCAAGCTCCCCGAGCTGCCAGGAGGTGGGGATTCTGCTCACGAAGCAAAGGTCCGTGCACACACTGCTCTTCTCTCAATGACGTTGGTGAGGTAAATCCTGCCTCTGCTTTGTCCCCAGTAACTGGAGGTCAGCATCCTTTCAGGGCAGCCAGTCCTGCTGGAACCATCCCAGCTGGGTTAAGCACTCGCCAGAACATCTCTGATAAGAAGGCTCCTCTGGAAGAGCTGAACTGGGAGAGTGGGCTGGCATGCAGTTATACTGGCAGGTCTTTGGAGACCCAGAAAGCACACCAAGGACTGGGAGAACTCGTTGATAGCAGCCCTGCAGTGAAGAACTTGGGGATCCTGGTGGATGAAAAGCTGGACTTGAGCCTGCAGTGTGCTCTTGCAGCTTGGAAGGCTGCATCCTGGGCTGCATCAACAGAGAGGTGGCAGCAGGCAGGGTGGGTTGTTACACACCTCAGGACGCAGGAGTCAGACCGGCTCCTCATCCGGTGTCACTTAGAAGCTTGGCTCCTTTGTTGCTTTGTTGACTTTAGTTTTCATACCTGCAGGAAGCTGACACTTAACTGTTGGATTTAGCACAACAAAAAAAAGGTGGGGCGAGTACGTGGCACTGCTTATTGATTGATCTTGAGCTGTTTTATGTTTTACTGAGACATTATACCAGTAGGGAAGTAGAGAAATTGTGCTGCAGTCAGTGTCATGCAATAAGCCAAGGCCAGGAAGAACCATAGATTCATAGAATCATTGAGATTGGGAAAGACCTTTAAAATCATCTAATCCAACCTTCAGGCTATCCCCACCATGCCCACTCAAAGAATCATTAAGGCTGGAAAAGATCTCTATGATCATCAAGTCCAGTCGTATTGTAGAATAACAGAGCAGGAGGAGAGGAAATGGAAATTTGGGAAGGAATTTAGCTCTGTGATGTGGGAATGATTGTGCTTGCCTTTGTTTATCAAAAGCTCTGAGATTCTGAATGTAAAAAGCTTTACAATTTTGAAAATGCAGTTTAGCAATGCTCAGTGTCTTTTTAACCTCAACAGCATCAGTCTTCAGGCATTAATGAAGTTCCCACCCTTCCTGCTCTGTTCTTCTGTATTAGAGACCTGCTGCTTCTCTCCTATACATGGGACAAAGAAGTATCATGGAGGTTTGTAGGATCAAGACTCAGGAAGGATTTGGAAAACTCTCTGCTCCAACCTGCTGCTCAGAGCAGGGTCTGCTCTCAGGTTGGGTCAGGGCTTTATCCAGTCATAGAATCAGAGGATCATAGAATCATTAAGGTTGGAAAAGACCTCCAAGATTCCCAAGCTCAACCCCAACCCACCCCACCATGCCTATTGACCACGTCCCTCAGTGCCACATCTCCACGATTCAGGAACACCTCCAGGAATGGTGACTCCACCGCTCCCTGGGCAGCCTGTGCCACTGCACGACTGCTCTTTGGAGATGAGATTTTTCCCTTCTGTCCTACCTGAACCTTCCCTGGTGCAACGTGAGCCCACTTAAACATAAGTGAGACCAGAACCAGACTTGGTTCCAAAAAAGAAATCCTTCGGTGGAAGAGCTTCAGTAAACTAGCTGTAAACCTAAGAGAAGTCTGCAATACCCAAACATACACTGTGCTCTGAAGGTGAAAAGTTTAATACTACAGTTACTAGGTCAGGAAAACATCCCAAATGTAGAAGGCAGGAAACTTAAAGGAGGAAAAAAACAGAAGATGAAAAGACACTTAAAAAAAATAAATGATGAGTAATTGTCTTCAGAGCAACGTTGAACAGCAGTGTCAAGCCAGGAGCAAAATGATACAGAACCAGAATAGCTGCAGAGACACGAAGGAACAGAATGAGAGAAACAGAATGAGAGAGAAAGTTCATGGGACCGCGGGAGGAAGAGGATGTCTGGATTTTATTATCAGCAAAGCAGACGTGATGCCCGCTGAGTAACGTGGTTGTTGTGAGTGCTAGAGGGCTCTGCAGGGGCACATGCGTCACATGAGCTGATTTTAACACTTACTGAGTGTGTAATTTCCTTCCCTGCCCTTTGCCAGGTAAAAAAATTGACGCATTCAAGTGAGGATCTGTATCCGCTCAGAGCTCTCATGAAGCCAGGGGATTCAGCCCACAGCAAGGGGCTCTTCTGCTCAGTGCACAGCAGCACATCTCTGGGGCTCTACAATTTGGAGCTGTGTGGGGTTCTGAGCAGTGATGCTTGGGGATAATGAGCATCCCTGCCCTAAAACCCATGGAGTAATGGGTTGGTCTTAGAGAATCAAAGAAGGCTTTGAGTCGGAAAGGGACCCTTAAAGGCCAGTTGGTCCCACTCCCTGCAATGCTCAGGGAGACCCACAGCTCCATCCTTGTGGTCCTTTTCAATCCAGGCCATTCTATGATCATCTCTGGGCAACGTGTTCCAGAGCTCCACGAGTCTTCAGCTCATTCCACTCTAGGAGCCGTTGCAGTGGGTGACTTCGGAAGTGCAGTGGGGTGAAGGAGAATGGCCTCCCTTCACCTACAGTTTGCACAAGCTGAAGTGCAATGCAGCTCAGCTCTTTCTATTCCCAGGAAGAGCGGCGGAGCCTGAACACTTGCAGCTGCAGAGCTTCCAGCAAGCGTGGTGTGCAGCTGTCTCCTGCTGACCGAGGGAGGGAACTGCATGAGATGAGGTTATGTGGCAGCAAATCTGACTGAAAAAAAAAAAAAAAAATTAATTAAAGATACTGACTAATGATGAGTTTATTAAGCGATGTATGGAAAGAGTGGTGGATATCATTTGTCCCAATTAAAACAAACAAACAAAAAAAACATGGATTTTTCTCAAACCATTTTGTGTCGCCAGACTATAGCAGGTGAACTGAAGAAAAAGGAAAATCTATGGAAAGAAATTTGGAGAGCGGAGCTGCCTGTAGTGATGCTACAGATAGGGCTCAACAGAGTTCTCAGAGAGACGTCCCCATCCTTGGGGACATTCGAGGTGAGGCTGGACAGGACTCCAAACACCTGACAGAGCTGTGGGTGTCCCTGTGCATTGCAGAGAGTGGGACCTGATGGCCTTTAAGGGTCCCTTCCAACTCAAAGCACTCCATGATTCAACTTGCTGTCTTTATCAGTAGTACTGATAACAGATGAATGTCATTGAAGGAATGGCTTCTTTGGTGTCACTGAAGGACACAACCCAGTCTCTTGATTTGTATGAAGCAGTAAAAATTACAATCAAGCAGTTTTCTTTAACCTTTGTCAACGTATCTGATATATCCCATATCTGATGGCACTCCAGCAATTTTTGGTAAAAAGAGGAACTTATAGAGTTAACAGAAGGTAAGTTGATAGAAGATGGTGCAAATTCTGCCAGCAGCTCGTGTTTGATGAAGTAGTTTGATCAAGTTTGATGCATCGTACATCAAGAACATTTGTATGCACGAAAGCTTGGAAAATGGATAATGTTGTGCAAATCATCATCAAAGCTGTGAATTTCATAATGTCAAGGGACCAAATCTTGGTCAGTTTCAGGAGTTCCTTAAAAGTACAGGTGTTGATGATGGGGACATCATTTGCTTTTCTGAAGTCAGGTGGGTCGTTCATGGTGAAAAGCTAAAAAGAAGTTACCATTTACAAAATGACATCGAGTTGTTGATGGGATCAAAAGGAAAATTGGTCCCAAAACTTGAAGATGAAGACTGCTTACAATGGTAGCACTTCTGATGGATTGGACTGCTTGTTTGAATGAGTTAAACACACGTCCCCTAGTTGAAAATAAACTTATTGGGGTTGTGTTTCAAACCATAACAATGTTTAAAAATGAAACTTAAATTATGGCAAGCTCAAGATATGGCAAATAATTTTATGCACGTTGAGACATTGGATAAACACAGTCATCATAGAATGATAGAATGGCCTGAGTTGAAAAGAACCACAATGCTCATCCAGTTCCAACCCCCTGCTGTGTGCAGCTCACCAACCAGCAGCCCAGGCTGCCCAGAGCCACATCCAGCCTGGCCTTGAATGCCTGCAGGGATGGGGCATCCAGTCCTGTGAACAGTGAAAAATAAGCAGCCTTGCTTTATATTTTGATAAAGGAATTTGAGAATAGGTTTCAATATCACTGAAAAAGTCATCAATTTTTGATATATTTGTGACTCCGTTTTGAGTCGACATCCATACATTACCTGTGAATTTCCAAATGGAATGCATAGAGTTGCAGCTGGACAATCTACACAAGGAAAACATGGATCACTTCTCTACCAGACTTTTAAAAGACCTATCCTACCAGAGAAGAATATCCCCCTCAACGTGGTCCAGCCAAGCCAATAGCTGGACACCCACAGGGTATGTAACACAGGAGGAGGCAAGGAGCTTTCTGGCCCTGGACACAGGACACTGAGTTGACTTTGCTCCCCATATCCCTTCCCTAGGATGCAGGAAGAGTGCACCATGTTGGATTTGAGAAGATGCTTTTCTAGTCTGTTCTGTTTTTTCTCGGAAGATGTGCATTTTTTCCTAGCTGTTGCTCTTGTTTGTCTTCTTTAATTGCACACCTGCTGGGGAAAATGATCTGCAGAGCTGCTAGAAAACACAGTGCTCTGCCACAGCTCCTCCTGTGCCCATCCTCCTATTGAGTAAATGTCAGATACTCCATGCTGAGGCACACTAATTGCCTTGAAGTAAAAGACATCAAGAACAAGAGTCCATTAGGGATCCATTCCGTCCATCTCCTCGTGCAGCCCTGAGAACGGGCTCAGAATGAGATGAAATCAGAAATGCCAGCTACCAGTGTGACTCAAAATGGGAAATTCTCATGATGATTTTGAAGCCAGTCATGTCAGTCATCTTTCTTAAGGTGTGACAGCTTGTGCTTTTTTGGGTGATGCTGTGTGGAGCCAGGAGTTGGACTCAATGATCCTTATGGGTCCCTTCCAACTCAGGATATTCTGTGATTCTATGATTCTACTTGGTGGGAGACATTATATTCTTTTTGCTGATATATACCCAGATGCTTTTTTCTACTACGGTGCTTAAACCTTATGCTTTTATTTCTTTAGAAGGGACTCTTCCTACAAAAGTACAAAAAATCCTGGCACAAAAGACAGTGCAAGTTACAAAAGTGAAAGAAATCTGTTTGTATGAGTGGTACAACATCTCTCTCCATGAAGACATCATACCGTAATGCACCATCACACATCTGAGTGGGAACCAGCACCTTTAATGTAGGTGTCCCACAGATGCTGGGTGTCTAAAGCTTGTTCTCTGGTGGAGATAACAGTCGTCTGACTGACAAAGATAGACAGCAGTCATGCTATGATGATTGTCAGAGGGGAGATATATTCCTGTTCCTTTATTCTTCGTCCACCCAAAACTTATTTTAGTAATTGCTTAGATCCCTATCCCTTGTTGGTATTGCTGCCTCGCTTTTTGGAGTATGTCAAGATTTTTTTAGCTATGCTTATGTATTTTGTACGGTGAAGAAGGAGGCTGAAGGTTTGACTCATCCATTGCACAGGATTCCTAGCAACAAGGCCCTTTTAATTCTACCTTGTTATTTTTAATTCATCTTGGGATAAGAAAAGAGGAGCGGCATACTTTATATCTCCTTATGTGTCTGTCTGACAAGTGTTCGTAGAATCATAGAACAGCTTGGGTTGGAAGGGTCCTCAAAAATCCTCCAGCTCCGACCCCCTGCTGCGGGCTGGGATGCCAACCACTAAACCAGGCACCAGATCAGGTTGTCCAGGGCCCCGTCCAGCCTGGCCTTGAGCTCCACGGATGGAGCACCCACACCTCTCTGGGCACCCTGTGCCAGCACTTCACACCCTCTCAGTGAAAATTTTCCCCCTGACATCCAAATTTCCCATCCATTATTTTGAAACTGTTCTCCTTTGCCCTGTTACTATCTGCTCACGAAGAAAAGTTGATTTCCCCCCTTCCCGCATCCTTATACCTAAATTGGTGAGATATGTATTCAAGGGCTGGACAATTCAGTGGATAAGGAATTGGTTGGATGGCCACAACCAGAGGTTTGTGATCAGTGGCTCTATGTCCAGGTGGAGGTCAGTGATGAATGCTGTCCCCCAGGGATCCATCTTGAGACCTCTTGAGAGGCTCCTGAGCTCTGGACCTTCAGGAGCCTCTGATCAGACTGCCTTGATAAGCTCCAAAAGGAAAAGGGTGCCTGCACCTGGATAAGTTTTGGACAGATTCACTTAACAGTGCTTTGACGCTCAGATCTGGAGATACCGAAGGCTGGATGGGCTCTGAGCACTGATGGAGCTGTGGGTGTCCCTGTTCACTGAGATTGGAATGGCTTTTAGAGGTCCCTCCCAACTCAAACCATTCTGTGGTCCTATGATTCAATCTCTGTGTCTTTGCTCACCATTGCTGTTCACTCCAATTCCCCCTCATATGATATTAATTAGAACACCAACAGAACTCCTTTCACTCAAACTCCTCAGTCAGGTGCTTGCCAGCCACTATATTTAATAAATTTCCAGAGACTCTGCCCATTCTTTTTCATTTTTTTGGAAAGCTTTTGCAAACCAACCATTATGATGAGTCCTTGGGCTGGCTTCCTGCTGATGCTGGAGGTTTTGGCTGTGGGCAGCCGTAAGTACGAGACATTTTGTTATGAACAAGCAGTGTCTGAAAGAATCTTTTATAGTGCTTTGAGAAGAAAAAAAAAAAAAAGAAGTCTGACAGTCAGGATACTTGGGCTTTGCACCTGGGAGCATTGAAAGATTCTTGGACAAAACACATAACTTCTCTGTGGCTCATCATCATTTTGAAACGGGGCTCAAACGCATTGACTTCTTGGAAGAGGAACTTGGGTTTAACTTATGTTTGTCAGAGAGCACTGCAAATCCAATGCGAAAAAGCATGACCAGATCTTTTAATGGAATACTCCCAAAGTATTTTCAGATCCAATTAGCATCGATACGCCCTGCCTTAAGCAAGTGCAAATGGAGATGTCTGAAATCTGAGACAGTTGCACTTGATTCATTATCTGAGCACTGAGGAAAAACAGACCCCATGGGTGAGTACCAAAAGAGGCGACCTAGAAAGGGTCACAGAAGTGCCCCTGGAAATGCTTCAAAAATCTCCAGTTATGCAGGAGGAATCCCAGAGACCTTCAACATCTGTCAGTTTGCTGCATTACGGTGAGATTGTTTTTCCCATTTGTTCTTCTTTCATATTTATCTTCTGTGCTTCACCTGTGAAAGATCATTATCACTGGGGCAAGGAGATGAGGTATGTTGTAGTCTTTAGCCCCTTGTTCGAGTCTGTGGGCCGTCCAGTAGCGACTGCTGCTCCAGGAGGGCACCCAGCTCTGCTCCAGTGGGTGAAGAGATGTGGGAAGGATCCCCCAGCTCCCATGCCAGCCAGTCCTTCTTGCTCTTCCCAAGACCAGTGTAGCATTCAGTGGGCTAATGATGCCTCTTCCAAGTGTTCCTAGTCTGCTTTTTTTATTAAACACTAAAAAGAGTGAGAAAGAAAGACAGAGAGGATAAATGCATTCCCCAAAAACACCAGGACCTCGGGTACCCGAAGGGAGATCACTCCTCAGCGCTACAGCAAGTGTTGTCATCTCTGCTTTCAAACCCTCTGAGACAACCTCCCTCCTCCTCCCTTTCAGCTCTGGGTACCAATAAACGAACACGTTGACTTTACAGCTCACTTGTACCCGAATTTCATCGGACCGTCCCTGCTTACGGAGCTGGGCTGATATGACCCTGCTAGGACCTGAGGGAGGGGCGGGGCCAGCAGACCGGAAGGCGGGGCCATCAGAGAGGAGGGGCGGGGTCCACAGACCGGAAGGCGGGGCAGCTCAGTTTCCGTGAAGTGCCGCCGCCATCTTTTTGTCCCCGCGCGGCTCCCGTCGCGCCCCGTTCGTTGCTATGGCGGCGGCGCGGTGGCCTTGGCACTGAGGTGCGCGGGAACTCCGTGGGGCCCTTCCCGCCTCCTGGCCCGACCCCATCCGGCCGCCATGGAGGACGAGCTGTACCTCGAGAACATCGATGAGTTCGTCACCGACCAGAACCGCATTGTGAGTGCTGGCGGAGCGGGGAGGCCGAACCGGGGTTTTCGGGGAGGAGAAAACCACAGCGGGGCCTCCCCGCCCTTCCTTTCCTCCCTTCAGCAGCACTGCACGAGAGAGCGGTGTCTGTGTGTCCCTCAGGGGGTGGGTTTGGGCCCCAAAGCCTGCGGGCTGTGGGGGCTGCAGGGCCAGGCCTGGGCTGGCAGCCTCTGAAGGGCCCCCCCTCTTTTATCGCTACAAGCAGCTCCAACCCAGCTCGTTTCAGAAAGCATCAGCCCTGCGAGCAGCTGCATCCCATTGGCGGTTGGGAGGTGAGGTCGGGGTTCTGTGCTCACCTGCACTCTGGGACACGCATGGGCGGCCTTTGGGCAGGGACAGGAACTGTGAGGGCCTCCCCTTCCCCCCCCAGTTGGTGCCCCCCTGTCCTGATGCTGCTGAATCAGAGCTGCTCACCTCACAGACTGAACGTTGCCTCTGAGCGTGGCTGTGGGGTGTGAAAGTGTGGCTGATCCCATGTTTTCCAGCGTGGAGTTGATGAGGGCTTATCACTCAAACTGGACCAAAAATGTCAGGATTTTCCTCCATCGTGTTTTGTGTTGATTTAGTGCCTCTAAAGAGAATGGATGTTGGTATTGTTTATACTACAGAATCGGAGAACGGTTTGGGTTGGAAGGGACCTTAAAGCCTCTCACAACCCCATCCCCCTCCATGGGCAATGACACCTCCCACAGCCCCATCATGGCCTTGGGCACTGCCAGGAATGGTCACCCCCAGCCCTTTGGGCAGCAGTGCCAGAGCCTCAGCACTCTCTTAGGGAAAAATTCCCCTTGACATCTAGTTTAAAACCATCCCCCTTTGTCCTGTTGCTGTCAACCCGTGCCAGAAGTCAGTCCCCCTCGTGCTTATAAGCTCCTCTCAAATACCAGAAGGTTGTAATGAGGTCTCCCTCAGTCTTCTCTGGGCTAAACATCCCCATCTCCCTCGGCCTGTTTTCACAGGGCAGGTACTGTATCCTCATGGCCCTCATGTGGACCCATTCCAAAAGCTCTGTCTTTCCTGAGGTGGGGGGAAAGCGGCTCTCCCTAAGTTCCTTTTGCTCCCTAAAAGCTGAGCCCACAGTGTAGGGACAGCAATATTTTATTTTACCCTAAGGCATAAAATTCAGATGTGAATGAAACTGTTTTTTCCATGAAATACTGAGGCAATCATAGAATGGTTTGTGTTGGAAAGGACCGTTTAAAAACCATCCAGTCCCACTTCCTGGTGTGGGGACATCCACAGCTCCATCAGGTGCTCAGAGCCCTGTCCAGCCTGACCTCGAATGGGGCATCCCCATCTCTCTGGACAACCCATGCCAGTGCTTCACCACCCTTATTGTAAAAAAAAAAACAAAAAACAAAAAACTTTTGTCTTACATCCAGTTTTTCTTCTTTTAGTTTGAAACCGTTTCCCCTTGTCCTATCACAACAGATCCTGCTAATGAACCTGTCCCCTTCTTTCTTACAGCCCCTTTAGACATTGAAAGGCTGCTCTCGGCTCTCTCCAGAACCTTCTCTTCCCCAGGCTGTGCAGTCCCAGCCCTCTCAGCCTGTAGTCCTGACCACTATTTGGGCTACTGCTTGATCAGAGAAAAGTAAAATTACTATCAGTAGCATCTTGAAGTCCTGGTACTTTTGTGAAGATTTGGGATGCACAGTAACCATGTGCCTGTTTTTTTTCTTTCTGTGTAAAATCTTTGTTTTGAAAGTGAGCTGATGAAATCATTGCAGCTCTTGGGCCATGAGAGGAGTTGTATTAACACGAACTGCCTGTGTCATTATCATTTATTTCTATAAGCTGCTAGATTAATGACAGTTTAGTTGTTGTGTTTGAGGTAGGAGAGGCCCTAGCCTGAGGTGTTAAAAAAAGGCAGAGTGGGAGAAGAAGCAGATTTGGGGATGTGACTCATCTTAATGGTGCAGTTACATGCCTGTCATCTCCTGAGACCTGGCACACAGTGCTGTTGGACTGCTGATGCAGCCAGAGATCCACCTGTTCCTTCTGACAGTGTCATCTGATCAGTCCTCAGTAAATGGGAGAGCAGTGGCTGCTTCTCACAGCCAGGGATTGTGCTGTTCCTGTTGTGAAGTTGAGTGCTGTGAGCGTTATCATAGAATCACTCAGGTTGGAAAAGATTTCTCAGATCCTCAAGCCCAATTGAGGGGATTTAGAATGGCTTCAGTTACGTAGTAGCATTTCCAAAAGGCATTCATGCAAACACACCTTTTGGGGTCAGAAATTTGTTCATATCTTGGGAATTGAATCCCTTCAGTGTGGCACGGTGTCGAAGGTGGGTGGGTGTAAATGCGCTCTTACTTCTGCCAGGTTTTTCTTGTGTTGTTTCTTTCTGGGGGGGAGGGGGCCATAAAGTGTTTGACTTCCCCATGAGAGGATGTGTGGTTTAACAGCCTGAGGTTTTCTTAAACTTATTGTGTTTGTTTTTTTTTTAAATCTTTTACAGGTGACATACAAATGGCTGAGCTATACTCTAGGAGTCCACGTCAATCAGGCTAAGCAGTAAGTATCAACACAGCCTGCACGCCTCTGCTTTTGTGGCAGAGGATTGTTAATTACTGTTTTCAGGTTGTGGTTAACATACTAAAATGCTCCCTCTGGGCACATGTAAAAATTCAGCATGCTGTCTCAGGTGCAGTTGGTTGTGTTATTTAACACACCTTCACCCAGAGGGTGGTGAGGCAGTGGAACAGGTTGCCTAAGGAGGTTGTGGATGCCCCATCCTTGCAGGCATCCAAGGCCAGGCTGGATGTGGCTCTGGGCAGCCTGGGCTGCTGGTTGGTGACCTGCACACAGCAGGGGGTTGGAAGTGGGTGAGCACTGTGCTCCTTTGCAACCCAGGCCTTTCTATGATTCACTGCTCCTCCCTTAGGCAAGTTTTGCCTTGACTTGGATAGGAGTCATGCTTTCAATTAAGCAGTGCTTAATGCTCCATTATGAACATGAATACTTGGGCCAGGACAGATGTTTTAGCATTGTTATTACTCCAGGAACGTGTGTAGCTCCTTTCATCCTGAAGCACAAAACTGAGTGTTTTCTGCCAGCCCCAACAACAGAGCTGTGCCTCTGTGGGACTGCATTGCACACCCCAGGTCAGGACACACACATCCATGGGTATTGCTGGAAGCAGAGTCAGGAAAAAGGGAAAAAAAACTCTGATGGTAACTGCAGCTCAGATGTGCAGCTAATGCTCATCCACTCTGCCCTGCAGCACAGTGCACACATTGCTATGAATACCTGCTTATCTGGCTCCTTGGGATTGTGATTATGAATATCCTCCCAAGGATTCTAAGGTTGTTTATACACAGCAAGGTGAAGTTAAGCATAAGATTATGTAAGCACGCCCAGTCCCATATTGTAAATATTTTCTGTCCTTGTTCCCAGCTGTAGTTGGGACCTGAAGACACATTTGCTGTGTACTGAGCCCATCTTCACCTGTCCTGTCCAAAGTACTCAAATATCAGCGTGGGCATCTAATGTGCTGAGAAGCTTCATCTCTTTGCTCTGTGTACGTTTGAGCAATTAAATGATGAAAAGTGTTTCAGTGATGGTGTAGACCTGACTGGAGAGCTTTGCTGAGAACACTTCTGGTTGTGCTGTAAACTAGAAAGAGCCAGAGAACTTACTGTCATGGAGGAGATGGCCCAGGTGCTGTGGAAACACCTTCTCCTTCCTTCGAGAGCAATGTGGAAGTGGAGAATTCCTGACAACTTTGTGCTTAAAGTTCTCCAAGAAACTTGAAAAGCACCTAATAGCAAGAGTGAATTGTTTGAGTGACTTATGCCAGTGTGGTCATTGCCATCTTCAAGTATCTGTCATGTATTGTACCTGGGGTGCTCACCATGAATCAATGGCATAGGCAGAAACTGCAAACTCAGTTCCCATCTCTCTGTAGTCACAGATTCCTTATGTTTCTGATCACAATGTCTGTGGTTGTAGCTGGGACTGTACGTATGCACCTGGCAATGTCCTTGTGTGCAAAATCACCAGTTCTTTGGTCAGGAGTTTCATCACTTTGGGTTGTAACAGCATTTCTTAAGGGGAAACTTCACAGCAAGCAGCCCAGGGGACCTGAAACAATCTGCAGCCAGCAATTCAAGCACTGAGAGCTTGAATTCATTTCTCCTTTGGTGAATGTTGGGCTGTGAGATCCTTGGTGGCAGAGGAGGAAGGCAGATCAACAAGAAGTTAAATTAATCCCAGTGTTGATGTAAAAGTGTTTTCACATCAGACAGGCTTTGCTCTTTTGATGTAAGCTGCGCTGTGTGCTCTTTGCTTTCTGGGTGATTAACACATGTTTCTTTGTGCAGGATGCTGTATGATTATGTGGAGAGGAAACGAAAGGAGAACTCAGGAGCTCAGCTTCATGTCACCTACCTGGTAGCAGGAAACCTCACCCAGAATGGACATACAGTGAGTTTTCTTTCTCCAGGGTTTCTATAAACTGTTTGTTCTCATCTTCTCCTTTGTTTTGTAACCTTTGGGTCAGAAGCTCAACTTGTTCTGTTTGTTCCAGCATCAAGCACAAGATGCTGGGTCTTTTGTACCTGTACAGTTATTCAGGGTTAGGGTTATTTCTCAATCATATTAACTTTTGGACAGCAAATTTTATTAAAAAATATATATACATATAGCCTGGAGTGGCCCTTGTGTTCTCCAGGATCTGCTGTAGAGTAGAAGTGTGTAAAATAGCATTGGAGAGAGCTTGGAATTCATTTCCAATTGTCTTGTAGTTAATGTATTAAGTGTATTAACTACTGCATGAATGCATTAAGTGTGTGTCTCTCTTTACTGCTTGTCAGGTTTTCAAAAATGCCATCTAAAAGTTCAGATAGGTACCTCAGGGGTTGTTGAAAAAGAAGCAAATTGGCCACCTGTTCCCCTTTGCTCCCAGAGGAGTTGAATGGGCCAAACGTTGAAGGCCTTTGATACACCACTAGGTGTCTGTATCTTCTGAATACTCAAATATTTTCTGAAATACAAACCCTGGTCTTCGTTTAGAGGTGTTGTCATGCCTATAGCCTGAGTTTAATGGGCTTTCATAGAATTAGGGAATGGTTTGGGTTGGAAGGAACCTTTAAGATCACCTATTTCCAACCCCCTTCTGTAGGCAGGGATACCTCCCTCTCAACCAGGTTGCTCACAGCCCCATCCATTTCTCTGGTTTCTTTTGGAAATAATAAGGCAGCAGCTCTTGGCTCCCTAGAATTGGCAAGAATTTTATCCACACATCATTTTTAATACATCAGGGCAGATCTAAAGGTCATGCAAGCAAGTGAATTCTGTCATAGGGTACATAGGATATAGGTAGATATACGTTTAACTCAGTAGTATTTTTAAAACAAGAAAGATCTACAAAGGGAAGTGCATAAAGATCATTTATTTTCCCCTTCCCTATTTTTTAAATATCTTGGTTTTGAGCACTGCCATCCCAGTGGCTGCTGAGAAATGACCTGCAGCCACAGTGGGTCATTGGGGCAGAAGTGAATGGCACACAGGAGGTGCTGGGTGCTCCCCAGACTGAACGCTTAAGGACTATCCAGAGAAGGCAGGACAGGAGCTCACACCTGGAGGACACTTCCAGAGGATGTGCAGGCATCAGAGCAGCTTGTAGGCAGTATCTAGCACAACTACTGGGAGGAAATGGATGAGAGTGCTTCAGGTCCTGTCCATGCTGGTGAGCCTGCACTCCTGCCTGCTGTCAGTAGGTGTAGCCACGAGGCTGTGGATTCAGTTACAGGGATACAGCCACAAATCTGTCACAAATATTTCTCACTTTCAGCACTGCACACTGTTTACTTACAGCCCCAGTGTGGCACGGAGACTCTCAATCTTTACCTTTTCAGGTTAGTTACACTTTCTTGTAACTCTTGTTCATTTTCTGGATAGTGTGTTGGTATGTGCCAGACACAAAAGTAATGGATGGATTTTGTCCAGCCTGTTTGGATACTCCCTGTATAACTGCAGCCTGCTGAATGTCATAGAGCAGGTGTGATACTTGAAGCCTGGAAAGAATACATGCTGTAGAGTGCATTTCTGGAAGAACTCGTTTCTGGCTGTTAAATTAATGCTTAGTTTCTCATTGTGGCTTGCTTCTCTGGTGCCACATCTTTGCTAAATATCGCAGCTTTGAGTTTGCAGGCAATGTAAAGATACATGGGCCAGTGTATCAGCTTCGGAGCACTTGGTCAGCAGTTGCATTGCTTTGCTTTTCTCAGCTGTGCTGCATTGTTTTGTTCTCATTTCTTCTGTATCCCATCTCCTGATGGCAGGAATGGAGGACTGAGCATTTCTTCTGAGCTCTGAAGTAGTGTATGAGAAAAATAGGAAGCTGTGGCTTTAGAAATCAGTGGCTGATGACTGTTTAAAGGTAGTGGCAGAGTTCTGGGCAGCTGTAAAGCTGCACCTCTAATCTGCAGACTTTCTCATTCAGCAGATAAATGAAGATATTGGTCTTACATAAAACAAAACTTATAAATATTTTCAAATCTTAAGATTGCAATTTTGTGTTGTTTTTTTTTTTTTAACAGTGCCACAAGGTTGCAGTAGTGAGAGAGGATAAGCTGGAAGGTAAGCAGATTGTAAGATGATGAATCATAGAACCATAGAAAGGCCTGGGTTGCAAAGGAGCACAGTGCTCAGCCACTTCCAACCCCCTGCTGTGTGCAGGTCGCCAACCAGCAGCCCAGGCTGCCCAGAGCCACATCCAGCCTGGCCTTGAATGCCTGCAGGGATGGGACATCCACAGCCTCCTTGGGCAACCTGTTCCAAAATGCTTTTCTGCTTTGAAAGAACAACAGAGTGAGCAGAGCTCAGCACTTGGCATCTGTGCATGAAGTGCCCGGTCAGGCTGTGTGCAGTTCAGGTGTGTACTTCTTGTACCAGTTTGTTTCTCAGAATTTTGACCATCTGAGCCAACAACTTGGTAACTTTGCAGCTTTGGGACTGAGGTCTGATTTCCCTGCTGCACATTTTAGTCAACAGGGGTTCTTTTCTGTCTTTTTCCACGTCTGATCCTGCTAGTGAGCTCTGAGCTGTAACAACAGAAACACAGCTGCAGGCTCCATGTCACTTTCAAGTAACATCTTTGGTGTTTGAGAACAAGCTGTGGTGTTTGTGACCTTTACCATCAGTATTAACGGCCTAACTTGTGTTATTTTTCTTTGAAATGTGAAGTAGATTTCTAGTGAAGTTGTCTTCATCAGGATATTGTCAAGCAGTGCAACTACTATCTGTCAGGTCTGCTGAATTATGCGTGCTGTGTAGTGGTGGAGAGGGCAGAGTTGTTTGTGTTTTTTGTATTCAAAGCCAGCCAAAGGTCTGACTTAGATTTGGAAGAGGCTGAGCTTTGTGATGGGAGCAGGGCTGCTCAGTTTAGGACTGGCCCCAAAAAATGATTACTGTGTGTATTTTTGCAGTGCCTCGAAGCTCCGTCTCAAACCAGGGCAGTGTGGAAAGAGAATATAAGCAGAGAACAAAGAATTGCGTAAAATGAAAAAGAAAGCAGCTCTGGTCTCAAGGCTGCAGTCTAAATAGAGTCAAAGAGACAAAACACTGATTTCAGTGGATTACTGGAGGAAACCCTGCAATGTTAGTTGGTATCTTTAATGGCAGGGAGCAGCTGCAGCAGTGTAGAGGTATCACCATCCTTTTCTTGCTGAGTTTTAGGTGGACATGTAGGTATTCTGGATCCCAGATGCTGGGTATTCTGAAGGCAAACACTGAGATTTGTATGAAGATGTGGAGCTCTTGGAGTGGGTCCAGAGGAGGGCACTAAGATGATCAGAGGGCTGAGCAACTCTCCTGTGAGGAAAGGTTGAGGGAACTGGGCTTGTTGAGCTTGGAGAAGAGAAGCTGCAGGGAGACCTCAGTGTGGCCTTCAGTGCTTGAAGGGAGCGGATAAACAGGAGGGGGAACGGCTGTTTGTGAGGGTGGGTGGTGACAGGACAAGGGGAATGGTTTTAAAGTGAGCCAGGGGAGGTTTAGGTTGGATGTGAGGAGGAAGTTTTTCATGCAGAGGGTGGTGAGGCAGTGGAACAGGTTGCCCAAGGAGGCTGTGGATGCCCCATCCCTGCAGGCATTCGAGGCCAGGCTGGATGTGGCTCTGGGCAGCCTGGGCTGCTGGTTGGTGACCTGCACACAGCAGGGGGTTGGAACTGGGTGAGCACTGTGCTCCTTTGCAACCCAGGCTGTTCTATGAATTCAATAAGAGCTATCACCTGGTTCTTTAATGGCTGTGCTAACAGAGGTCTCTTCTTTCTCCCCACACAGCAGTGAAGTCTAAACTGACCACGGTTACCAGCGTGCATGTCTACAGCATTCAGAAAGCCCTGCTCAAAGACAGCGGGCCGCTCTACAACACAGACTACGATATCATCAAAACCAACCTGCACAACTGCAGCAAGTGAGTTGCTCCTTGGTTTTCCTTCTTATGCTGTGTGATTTGAGACCGATGAGATGTTGTTACCCAGTGCACTTCAGCAGAAGGCAGTGGTTACCAAATATGCCTGGATTTTTAGAAAGCTAGAGAAGAGCCATGCCAAACCAGTCCCCAGACAGCACGTTGTATGATTGCTTTATAAACGGAGCTATTTCCAGCTTACAGTTGCTTCACTTACTCTGTTATTCCAGCAGAGTTCCAGTACCTTTCTTGTCAGATGGCTAGAAACATTTTTCTCATTTCCTGGCCACACTTAATCATCCCCGATTTTATCCAGTTCTCTGTCACACAGGAAGGGTAAATTGAAACAGCACAAAAGCACGAGTGATGCGTTCAGCAGAGCAGTAACCTGAGCTTGCCTTCTGTTTTGTGGGACTGTGCTTTTGCTCTTTGGTCTCCTCCACCTCTCTGAAGAGGGCCCAGAGGACTCCAGAGGAGGGCCACTAAGGTGGTCAGAGGGCTGACGCACCTCTCCTATGAGGAAAGGTTGAGGGAACTGGGCTTGTTTAGGTTGGAGAAGAGAAGGCTCCAGGGAGACCTTGTGGCCTTTCAGTACGTGTGAGCAGGAGGGGGAACAGCTGTTTACGAGGGTGGATGGTGATAGGACAAGAGGGAATGGTTTTAAAGTGAGCCAGGGGAGGTTTAGGTTGGATATGAGGAGGAAGTTTTTCGTGCAGAGGGTGGTGAGGCAGTGGAACAGGTTGCCCAAGGAGGCTGTGGATGCCCCATCCCTGCAGGCATTCAAGGCCAGGCTGGATGTGGCTCTGGGCAGCCTGGGCTGCTGGTTGGTGACCTGCACACAGCAGGGGGTTAGAAGTGGGTGAGCACTGTGCTCCTTTGCAACCCAGGCCATTCTGTGATTCTAAGATGGTTTGTGGGAACTCATTCCCCGTATGGAAGTGTGAAAAAGCGTTGTTTGTGGTTGGACTAGTGGAAGGTTGCCTTAGAATTCAGAAGAACTTTAGCCGCTTTCTTTCCCTCTGTGCGGTGCCTGGTATCTCTGACCTTCCATCCAGATGCATTTCCACTCTGACAGCTTCATCTTGCTGCAGTTGCTACGTGCACTGTGTTAGAAGGAGGATGGATGCTCAAATGCAGTGTCATATAACGAGTATAAAATAGAAGAGTAGAAATGGAGCTGCCTTCAAAGTGCTCACAAGAGTGTGTTTGAGAAAATCACAGGATGATAGAATGGCCTGGGTTGCAAAGGAGCACAGTGCTCATCCAGTTCCAACCCCCTGCTGTGTGCAGGTCACCAACCAGCAGCCCAGGCTGCCCAGAGCCACATCCAGCCTGGCCTTGAATGCCTGCAGGGATGGGGCATCCACAGCCTCCTTGGGCAACCTGTTCCACTGCCTCACCACCCTCTGAGTGAAGAATAAGATCTTAGAAACTGCATTTGAGATGTGAATATCAGTGCCACAGGAAGCAGTGGAAAGCCCAGCTTCGGGAAAGAGGTATGGCGTTCTTCTGGCTGCCTTCACCTTGTTCTCCTCTGTTTACTGTAGGGTAGCCCCACATGGGGGTGCCTGTGTCTTAGAGATGCTTGCCTTTCAGATTTGTACACGCAGAAGATTTAGACAATGCAGGTTCTGAAATCAACTTTCTGCAGCCTACATTTAGTTCTCCTCCTGGCTTTGGAGCAGAAATTCCCAAACAAACTGAGAAAAACGCAGCTTCTTCATCTGTGTGCTGGCTGAACAAAATTCAGACCAGCCCTGTTCCCTCTCCCTTGGACTTGTCCACTACATGAGCAGTCTGTTACAGCTGGGATGAGATCCCCACAGTCCCTGTGAGCACAGAGGTCTGACTATGTGCGTGTTTATAGCAAACAGAACCCACTGGCTTCTTATTTCCTTCTCAGTCCATATATCTCATAAGCTCTGGGGCCAGGATCTATATTCTCCTCTGTATTTGTATGGGACCTCTTATGCTGCGAAGGCAGTGGAGGTGACTTGGTGCCCTCATGTAAATAGCTGGATTTAATGTATGTTGCTAATGTCAGCTTTCCAAGCGGAAGCAGCTCCTTGCTTGCAGAGCACAGTCCAAACATTGCTTGTTTTTTCAGTGATTATTGAGTGCATTTTGGATGGAGCCCACGAGCTATAGTCACACAGCAGCATTAAGGCAAGGTAACTTCCCAGAGTTGGTTGTGGTTGAGATGTGCTTTGCTGCACACTCAATACAACCATTGATGATCACGTGTCATTTGTAATCTGGTCAGTTCTGATGTTGCTCACGAGTGTTTGTGGAGCAGCTGTGAGCTGAAAAGAGGCTGAAAGAAGAAAGGAAAGGGGGAATACTTTCCCTCAATGTCTTCTTTCCTTCCTTTAAAGGTTTGGATGTCGAGAGATGGCTGCTGCAGCCTCAAATGCCATAGAGATATTTGCTAATACGTTTCAGTTTGTGATCGGAGTCAAAGTGGACTGCTAATGCTGAGGCAATTAATTGGCAGCAAACTGCTTTCTTTCTTATGCAAATAAAAACACGCTGTGTAATTCCATGGATTGGAAGGCGTGAGCCCGTGCTCTTTTGTGGCATTGCTGTAGGAAATCTGGAAAGCCTCGCCTGTGATTTGCACAGTGGGGAGCAGAACTGGGTTATTTTTGGGTACAGCTATTCCTGACTGTCAGCGACTTGTGTTGTAACTGTGAGCATGTCGTTTAATTCTTGTATCTCAGCCTCCCTCAGACTATCACGTTTCAGACTGCTGCAAGCTGAGATGCATCTCTGTCTACAAGAGATTGCATGGAAATGCCTTTATATAGTGAAGTCCCTGGATGTCTTCTGAGCCACCTCAGCAGTTGGGTTGCAGTTGTGATCTCCTTACCTGCTTGCTGCAGCTGTAATGGACTCTGTCAGAGCATCTGAAAGTTGTAAAGTTCATCAGACAGCAAAACTATGTCTGCTGCAAGCCTGAGGGAGTGCAACCAGTTTAGGAATAAAATGCAGTTGATTCCATCCCCACCCTGGGTGTGAAGATGGGCTCCCTCCTCCCCCATGAAATCTGAACAGCTTGTTTTGCATCTGAATGCTCTGGCTCCTGCTGACAAGTCCAGCTGATCTTTTCAGTAGAGATCTCCATCGTTATTCTCAGTGCCAGCCCTGGCACCAATTAAATTGCTCATCCCATAACAGCAGAATGCAGAACAGGGGAAGCAATGCGCTACCTGGGAGGGAGCTGAGGTGGACACCCAGAGGAGGTGGACACCCAGAGGAGGTGGACACCCAAGAGGCTAACTCAATTTCTCATTCCTTCACACAGGTTCAGTGCCATTCACTGTGCTGATGCAGTCCCCAGGAGTCCAGCTGAAGTTGCTCAAGCACGGACGTTGGCACGGGCTGGTTCCCAGGCACCGAGTGACACAAGCACTGTCAGCACACCACCACTCAATGGCCACGGTCCTACAGCTGCTAAGCAGAGCTCACAGCCACCCAAGGGGATCATGGGGATGTTTGCAGCCAAAGCTGCTTCCAAAGCCCAGGATGCAAATAAAGAACCCAAAGCTAAGGAAGCTCCAAGTGTAAGTGACCTCAGACGTTTTGGGTTAACGGATTTAATGAACTGCTCTTCTAGCTTTGCTCTTCATTTTTGATGTTAAGAAAAGTTTCTTTGCTGAAGGAGTGGTAAGGTATAGGAATGGGCTGCCCAGGGAGGTGGGGAATCACTGCCCTTGGAGGTGTTTGAGAAAAAAGTAGATGTGGCACTTGGGACATATCACATCATAGAATCACAAATGGCCTGGGTTGCAAAGGAGCACAGTGCTCACCCAGCTCCAACCCCCTACTGTGTGCAGGTCACCAACCAGCAGCCCAGCCTGCCCAGAGCCACATCCAGCCTGGCCTTGAATGCCTGCAGGGATGGGGCATCCACAGCCTCCTTGGGCAACCTGTTCCACTGCCTCACCACACTCTGCATGAAAAACTTCCTCCTCACATCCAACCTAAACCTCCTCTGGCTCACTTTTAAACCATTCCCCCTGTCCTATCACCACCCACCCCTGTAACCAGCCATTCCCCCTCCTATTTATATGCTTCCTTCAAGTATTGGAAGGCCACAGTGAGATTTCATGGGTCTCCTTCAGCTTACAATACACTTTGTCTTATAAAGGCTTGTAAGTGAATGTCTGAGAATAAAAATGGGAAAGGGAGAAAGATGATCACAAATGAGAAGAGAATATAATTACGATGCACAAATAAAAGGAGATGAACATGATAAAGAAAACCCAAAAGGTTCCTGCAAAAGATGTTACAAGAAGCAGACGAGCTTAATGAATCAAGAAGTCTGTTTGAAAGGTTATTTTAATTTTGAGATGCTCTGATCAGCTTCAAACAAAGATGAGGTGAGCGTAGAGCAGCTGCCTTTGTCCTTGAGAGCTTCCGTGTGTGTGTAGGTCTGCGATTGGGTCTGTAGCTGGGATGTGCTGGGGAGCTGCCACTGTGCGTGCAGTGTGGATCCTCAGGCTGACTGTAGGAGTGCAGAGCAGTGCAGAACAGGGCAGGTGCTTTCCTCATGCTTCGGTGGGTGCCTTGGCCAGGTGCAGACCCGGGTTGTTGGGCAGAGGCTGCGGTGCTTTGGTTCTGTGTGTGTCCAGATGTCTTTCTGCAAGGCAGAGGGGAGGGAAGGAAGGAGCAGCCTCCTGCCCTGCTTCCCTGTGCTGCCCTCTCCTGCACAGCCCTGCTCACCGGGTTGCTGCTCTGCCAGCCGTTTCCATGGCCGTGTGGGGCTGCCTGTGTCCCCAGGGCTGTCGTGGGGGCACGGAGACCAGATGGAGAGCTGAGGACAGGCGTGTGTCCTGCTCTGGTTCCATCTTGGTGCGGATGCCCATCTGCAAGGCAGAGGGGAAGGAAGGAAGAAGGGAGCAGCTTCCTGCCCTGTTGCCCTGTGCTGCCCTCCCCTGCACAGCCCTGCTCACCGGGTTGCTGCTCTGAAAATGGTTTCCTTGGCCATTTGGGGCTCACTGTGTCAGCACTGCCATGTTGACACGGCCACTGCAATCAGATGGTGTGGTGCCAGCACCTGCAGTGGGGTCAGGACTCATTAAAGCAGCACCAGAAGTTGGGGTGAGGGCAGGGGGACTTTTGGAAGCTTCCCTGGTGCTGTAGGAGCACGACAGGCTCCAGTTTGGAGTTGACTTATCTTTGTTGTAAGACACCAGTTTGCAGGGCTGAGCTCCAGCACTTCTGGTCATCTGGAGCCATTGGTGTTGGGCTGTCCATCTGCAAGCCAGAGGGAAAAAAAAGGAAGAAGGGAGCAGCCTCCTGCCCTGCTGCCCTGTGCTGCCCTCCCCTGCACAGCCCTGCTCACCGGGTTGCTGTCCCCAGGGCTGTGTGGAAAGGGCCACTGCAATCAGCAGGTCCGGTGCCAGCACCTGCAGTGGGGTCAGGACTCAGCAAAGCAGCAGCAAATGTTGGGGCAGGGCCAGGGGTCCTTGGGGAGCTGCCGGGGTCCTTGGGGAGCGAGGTGACTCCAGTTTGGGAGCGACTTCTGTGTGCTGTGGGTGAGCACAGGAGCGTCTCGCCGTCCTGCTGTGTCCCTGTCCCCGCGTGTGGCTGTGAGGCAGAGGAGGAGCAGCCCCATCCATCGCCATGGGCTGCTCCTGCCCGCCACAGCCCTGGCTCACTCGGCTACTCGGCGGCGATGTGTGGCTGGCACTGCCCTTCTGCTCAGCATTCCGGGCTGCTGTGACACCCAGCTGGCTCTGGAACGCAGCCCCCCCCACTCTTGTGCTCTTGTGACATATATCCGACTTAAACCTCTCCTGTCTCACTTTAAAACCATTCCCCCTTGTCCTATTACCATACATCCTCATCAACAGCCATTGTCCTCCTGTTTATCCACTCCCTTCAAATATTACAAGGCAACAATGAGTAATGGGCACAGTGGGCATAGGTTGGGTTTGGTGATTTTAGATCTCTTTTCCAACTTTAATGATGCTATGAACTTAGCTAACCTTAACCAGCCACGCTGCAGCCTCATCCACTGCTTCCAGTGCTAGGCTTGCTGCCTGCTGGGAGGGCTCAGACACTTCTGTAGGTGTTTAATGTGTCACAGTCGTGCCTTCTGTCATCGAGTCCCCTCTGAGGGAAGTATATGTGCCACACTCTTGACCTGCCCACTGAAGTGTATTTGCCATCACTTTGACACTTTGACATTCCTCTTTGAGCCAGATCTTCAACTAGTGTAAACCAGCATAGCTGCATCATTGAGGCAATTGTTCCATTGTCTTCAGTTATGCCAATATATACACCAGTTGAGGATCTCGTGCTCTCTATTGTGCTTAAAAGGATTTGTTTTGAGCAATATGTGAAATGTGAGAAGCCCAGGTCTTAAAAGTATCAAGGTGTTTAAACTTGGTCTGCGAGGGAAGCTTCAGAGCCTGACCTGTGCAAGACTAAAATGTTTATTTTCCCAGCTGCTGCTTTTTTCCAGCGCAGGATTATGTTTTAATTCTAATTAGCACAAGTCTTTTTAAAGCAGTGTGGCCTCCAAGTGGGTATTAAAATGGTAATGTTCTCTGTGCGTGGTTTGGCTTTTTTTATAACAATGGAGTACGTTTTGGTTCATTTTTGTGATTTAGAACTGATGAAACGTACTTGTCTGAATGTTTAGGAAAGTTTAGGGTCTGGTTGTTTTACGTGAAAATAAATGGGATTAGGAGACCAAGCTCTCCTAGGTGTGTGTGTGTGTTTGTGTGTGTGATTTTTCTTTTTGGTAGTGGCTATAGGAATGGAATAGAGCAATGATAGTTCTTTGCAGACTGCTCAGCAGTGCAGCATTTGTGCCAGAGGAGCTGGATAAAGTCTTCATGCTTTGGCCAATCTGTGTTCTTTCCTCTGACGGTTACCATGAATTGAGGCACTGATATTTTGCAAAAAAAAAAAAAAAACAAAAAAAAAACCAAAGAACAGTTCTTTACTGGGAACTGACCCAAATCCCAACCACTTCTTTCAGTAACACTGTGAGCCATCAGATGGAATGTGACCTAGGTTAGCTCTGAAGGCCCAGCCTACAGAGTGCTAAGGAACTCTCAACCTTTTGATCCATTTATTATCTACTCTTCTCATATTCTCCTACACAGGTGTTGAAATCTGAGATGCTGACCAGGCAGCTAATTATACGTATTAATTCTGTTTGTTCAGAAGCAATGCTGTGCATTTTGAGGGCTGTGTTTCGTGAATAATTCCTGTGGTTACTCCTCTGTTTGCTTCCAGGTGTCTGCAGCGAGCAGTAAGCCATCAGCAAAGGCCAACATCATGAACAACTTCTTTGGAAAAGCTGCCATGAGTAAGTGCTTTATGCCAGGTGTCAGTTGTGGTTAGGTACCAACCCTCTGTAGTCAAAAAAATATATAAATGAAAGTCCTGAGGGATATTGGAAATCAATTTTTTTTTTTTTGCTAAGCAGTAATTAGAAGTAATTAGTGATGTCAGGTGTCTGGCTGTACAGCTGTGTTGGGGAGGTATGAATTGTGAAAAAGGAGCAGAGCTCCTCACCCTCTGTTTGCCCCACCCCAGTGACATGAGGCTTGTTGGATTTCCTTTATATCCTTCATTTTTCTTAGGGTTCTCCACATCATGCTTGGAGAAGAGAAGGCTGCAGGGAGACCTCGTTGTGGCCTTGCAGTATTTGAAGGGAGCAGATAAACAGGAGGAGGAATGGCTGTTTGTGAGGGTGGGTGGTGATAGGACAAGGGGAATGGCTTTAAAGTGAGCCAGGGGAGGTTTGGGTTGGATGTGAGGAGGAAGTTTTTCATGCAGAGGGTGGTGAGGCAGTGGAACAGGTTGCCCAAGGAGGCTGTGGATGCCCCATCCCTGCAGGCATTCAAGGCCAGGCTGGATGTGGCTCTGGGCAGCCTGGGCTGCTGGTTGGTGACCTGCACACAGCAGGGGGTTGGAAGTGGGTGAGCACTGTGCTCCTTTGCAACCCAGGCCATTCTATTCTTCTGCTCTTTTGAACTCAGAGGGGTTAATTTTTTTGGCATGTGGTTCTTAAGGCAAAAATTAAAGAAAAGTTGTAAGAGGAACGTTTCAGACAACAAGCTTGCTGGGTAGAGATCAAATAAGATGACGTATTTGTGCAGACTAACCCAGGAAAGATTTTTAGCTGTTGGCTGGAAGATCAGCTATTGGCAGAATGTTTGCCAAAACCTGTTGCACTGAGCATGTTAATGATGCTCACTTTTCATCACAAATCACTGAGGAGCCTCTAGTTAAGATTTAGGGTTAATTCCTATCCTGCAAACTGCACAGCTGATAATCAGCATAGAAAAATGAGAGATGGTCTTTGCCTTTGAGCAGGGGCTTTGGGTTAGATGGTCTCTGGAGGCTCCTTCCAACTCAAACTGCCCTTGGCTAAAGAAAGCATGCCAAAGCTTTTGATTAGATGTTGGAAAAGCAGTACAGGGCTTTCTTCAAAGATGCTCTTCCAATCAAAAATACCAGGGGATTTAAAGAAGAGTTGCTGGGAAGGAATAAATGGCAAAGATTGCTGTCTAGCAAGCAGCTGTTAAAATCTGCAGGGTACAGTCAATGAACACAGCGTGCAGTGCTGATGGACATCTTTGAGCTCCTGTTTTGGTGCAGCAGATTGCACACAGTGCTTTCAGCCTGAGACTCACAAGTCTAAGGGCACTTACTGCAATTAACTTCATTATGTTCTTACATCTTTGAAGGGCCCTAAACCAAAAGCTCACATTCTAAAAACTCAGGAAGTTGAAATTGCGTGGTGAAGATAACGCAGGATAACTTTGTGGATGTATTTCAGTGACTTCCAGTGGGGATAGGTCCTCTCCTGAGCCCCCAGCAAATAGGGAATGATTATCTGTATAGAAAAGATAGGGTGATTCCAGAGGTAAGATTTATTTCCCACATGTCAGTGTGCCTTTTCTGGCTTCAAAGACTTCACCATTGCCAGAAAGCCCTGAGTTAACAATAGTTGTGTCCTCCAGCCCTGTGCTATCAATGATAAAAAGACAACTATCACTCAGGCTCTTCCTTTGGAGCTGTTTTCCCTCGTTCAGTCAGGCAACCAGCACTGTCCAGGCACTTGATCTCACTACTGGATGCTTTTCCCACCCATTTCCTTGGAACAGGTTGCCCAAGGAGGCTGTGGATGCCCCATCCCTGCAGGCATTCAAGGCCAGGCTGGATGTGGCTCTGGGCAGCCTGGGCTGCTGGTTGGTGACCTGCACACAGCAGGGGGTTGGAACTGGATGAGCACTGTGCTCCTTTGCAACCCAGGCCATTCTGTCATTCTATGATCTCCTGCTGGGGATGATGCAGGCTTCTAAATGACCTCTGCATGTGCCCACACTTAACAGCATTACCTATCAGGTTGATAAATCAGCCTGACTTTTTTACTTGCTGTCCATTCCCACCTTGCTGGTGTTAGCTTAAGCCTTTTGCAGTAGAATTGCCTGTGTTCATGGTGCTGCATAGGCAAAAGAGACTGATTCTTGATGAGATTGGAGCTGAGAAAGAGACAAACTGCTTATACTGGAGCCCACACTCCGTATTTTTAGTAATGTTGCACAGGGTGAAGGCTGCACGCACTTCTCATTGCTTTTCATCAATCCTGATTTCTCTGTTTCTGGGCTCTTCTTGCTCAATTAAAGCTCCAATTTAAAAGGAGTGAACTGAGGAGTGAACTGTGAAGTTGCTTTGCCAAGGGGGATGCATAGAAAAGGGGTGGATTCCCAATCCTTTGTGGTGCCTTACGGTTCTAATAACCATACCAGCTTCTGCCACTGCCTTCCAGCCCTCTTTGCAAAGTTTATGAACTGCTGCAGCACCTTTGACTTGCACTGTGTTTGTGCTGTGCCATCAGGAACAGCAGAAGCAGATCGGCTGCAGACCCAAGCATGTCCTTGTATTCCTCAGCTTGGTCCATCCAGATCCCTTAAAGCTTTTATGCATCATCTGTAGTGCTGTCTGTATTGTTGGTGCACACTGTTTTGCTTAACCCGCTCCTTTATGACTTGTCATATGTACATTCTTTACTTTTTTAATGCTTTATTCACAGATAAACTCAAAGTCAACTCAGTGCCTGAACAGCCAAAGGAGGAAAAAGAAGCTGTCAAGACTTCAGTTCCTGCAACAGAACCAGAGTCATCCCCTAATACCACAGTAGAGAAACCTGGGAGGAAAACAGAGCCTGCTAAAATTCAACAAAAGGACAAAAAGAGGTGGGCCACACTAGTCAGGGTCACTGTCATCTCTCAACCTATTTGCTGATGGCCTTAC
Organism: Meleagris gallopavo; assembly: GCF_905368555.1. Classification (NCBI taxonomy): domain Eukaryota; kingdom Metazoa; phylum Chordata; class Aves; order Galliformes; family Phasianidae; genus Meleagris; species Meleagris gallopavo. The sequence goes on from NC_139404.1 coordinate 192,320,881, forward strand.
ATTGAACTGGCTGGATGTACAGCGTTGGCTTGCCTCCTCTTCCCAGCTACTAAACAGCATTAAACGTGTCTAAATTTATCTCTCTTAGAATCCTTTCTTAATATGTCTTTTCCATTTAGTGCTGTAGATGCCTCAGGGCCATCTGTGCCTTTGCAAATGGGAAGGGACCCGGTCCAGGTACTGTCCAGTGGGAGGGGATGGCGTTCCATGAGACAGCCTCATGCTGTGAGCAGGCTGAGCACGGACCCCACAGGCAATCTGTGGGGGCTGGCAGGAGCACCTGTGTTGCAGGGAAGGCAGTATATTCCCAAGCTTATATGTACACAGCTCCCAGCACACAAAGTTCTGCTTGTTGATTCCCATAGCAAATGTACTGCTGCTTTCAATGCCGCTGGTTTACTTTGGGCTGAAGCTCCAAGTAAATTTTAAGTTCAACCCTTTGTGTTTAATCCAACCCAAACTGACAGAGACAAAAAATCATTACAGTCTGATGGCTCTCTGGTGGCCTATGAGTAATTAATTGGTGGTCTCAATCTGTTGCTAACTAAATAGGTGAGTGAACCACCCAGCCCACCATGGCAGTTGGTGCTAACTGGTCTTCTTATTGATAGTCCTATTCAGTCCAGGGGCCTGGAAACGGCGTGTTGGCAGCGTGGTGTTGGGAAGGCCACTTGGGCCATAGCAGCTCCATGAGGATACGTGGGCCTTTAGCCTCCAGGCTTGTTAGTCTGACGTGTCTCGCCAACATTAAAAAGAAAGAAGCTATTTTATTTTTCCAGTAGTCTTTAAAAATGGCTCCAGGATTCTGAGACACTACCTCATAGTCAGTCAGTGGCGAGCAGTCTGTCAAAAGAGCTTCTGAGCGATGCTGTTGGGGACATGAGTGTTTGGGAGCCTGAGCTATAGAGACAAGATCAGAAATGCCTGCTTGCCAGCTTGCTCTGGCCAAGCTAGGTGAGGCACTGGGCAAAACACTGAGCTGCAGAGGGGCTGAAGAAGTCCTCCTTGTTTAAGAGAACGGAATATGGGTAAGGTTGAGAGGCTTAAAAATGCCCTTGGACCTCTGTCTGATGGTATGGGTGAGTATACTTCAGCATGTGATGCTCACGTGGTTTTTAGGAGGTACCAGAGGTATTTGATCTCCTTGCTGGCAGCTCTTCTATCAGCAATGTATGCAGTGCATGCAGCATTTTCATGCACACACACAAGGGATGGTGTGTTTTCATTCCTTATTTTAATTTTTCTTTGTGGCAGTAAAATGAAGAGGATGGACAAGTCTGACAACGAGGAGGAAAGAGAGCCCGAAAATCAAAAGAAGAAGAGGAAGAGAATCAAACAACTGGAATCTGACAGCAGTGATGAGGAAGGTAAGAGATGCAAAAACAAGCAGCCATGTGGGTCAGGGGCCTGACTCCAGCAGTGCTCCTATCTGAGGCAGTTGGTCAACGACTGAGGGATTGAGAGAGGGCTGACAACTGTGCAAATGGCTGTAGTTGGAGCTTTCTGGTTTTCTAATGCTGTGAGCGTTCTGGCATTCCGTTGGGGTGCCTCAGTCATTCAGTCTTTGTTTTAGCTTAGCTCAGATCTGGCTGTCTCATCACCAAGTGTGCTGCCCATCATGCTGATGTGTGCAAGGGAGGTTTTGGGAAGATACCGTGCCTTCCAGAGCTGCAGGGCTGGTCATAACCTGTTTGGTTAGTAAGAAATTGTAAAGTGACCTTCCCTTTCCCGGGGTCATTTTTAGCATCTTTATTCTGTCTGTTTATAGAAATGGTTTGGAAGACAGCATTGAAAGCAAGATTTCCAAAAAAATAAATAGAGAAGCTGGAGACAAAACAGCTGAGCCATATCCGATGCGACTCTGCGTCTCCTCGGTGGCTGTTGGCTTTGGTAGGAGTTGGGTGCCCAGAACGTCACAAATTTTGGGCTTATAATGAAGAACAGCAGAGGCAGATTCCAAAGAATTTGGATAATTGAGGTGACAAATGCCGTTCAATATAGATAACTGGAAAATAAGTTGGGGACTGAGTTAGGGAATATGTGCTAAATGGAACAGTCATCCAACAAACTGATCGGGAAAAGAATTCGGAGATCATTATGGGCAAATAATTGAAACCAACAGTGCAGTGTACAGCTCCAGTTATTTAAAAAAAAAAAAAAAAAGGTGAAACAGCTCATAGGTTGTGTTAGGAGAGGGCTGGGATTGCAGAACTGGAGCTGTTTGCTTATTTGCTATGGAGAAACAACCATAAGATGAAGAGAATCTATAACACAAGAATGAAGCTGGATATCTTAGAGGTCTCTGTGCTACCTTAGGCTTGTTTTCATCATTTCTCTTCTGCCCAGCATAATTTCAAGTGATCTCTGTCATCAGGCATCCGTTGCTTCCACTGAAACTATGCCACAGGATGATAAATCTCTCAGGAAGCCATTCTTCATAATCAGCCTTAATTTCATCACATTCCTGTGTGCAGCTCCTTGTTTAGCCCTGAAAAAAAAATATATGTATGCCCACACTCCATGGTATTTATTTCTTTAAATGTTTGTAAGCTGTTTTCTGGTCTTTCCATTTGCTCATCATCACACAGCTTACTGACAAGCTGTGTTGTTGTGCTCTGCAGAGGAAGATTGGAATTACCACTTGATGTGCTGCTCCATGCTGGGCTGGAATCTCTCAGCTCACCAATCCTCTGCTAGTGAGAGCAGGCAAAAAGGAATCCTTTGCTTCAGGGATGGATGGAAAGGTCGTTTTTAGGAGCACGGGAAGCTTGTTGTTTGATCTGCTTTTTGCTGTTGTGACTTAGGGAACCTGGGCCTCGTGTGTTCATGATGGAGTTCTGACACAGCAAGTTTGGGAAGTGACCTCACAGTCTGTTTTCCAAGTCTCCTTCTGTTATAACTCTTTAATATTGTGGGGCAGACCCTCATAAATGGAGGATTGCCTTCCCTAGGGTACTGTGACCTGCTTGCTGCATACCCACTGCTTTTCATAGAATCACAGAATGGTTTGGGTTGGAAGGGACGTCAAGGATGATGAAGCTCCAACCCCCCACCACAGGCAGGGCCACCAACCTCCACATCTCACAGCAGCCCAGGCTGCCCAGGGCCCCATCCAACCTGGCCTTGAACACCTCCAGGGATGGACGGGGATCCACAGCCTCTCTGGGCAGCTGTTCCAGCACCTCACCACTCTCTGAGTAAAGAACTTCCCCCTCACATCCAACCTCCATCTGCCCTCCCTCACCTTCCAACCATTCCCCTTGTCCTGCTGTTATCTCCCCTTTCCAAGAGCTGACTCCCCTCCTGTCTGCAGGCTCCCTTTAGGTCCTGCAGGCTGCACTGAGGTCACCCCGCAGCTTCTCTTCTCCATGCTGAACAAGCCCAACTCCCTCAGCCTGTCTTTGTAGGGAGGTGCTGCAGCCTCTGCTCATCTTTGTGGCTCCTCTGGACCCTCTCCAACAGCTCCCTGTCTTTCTTGTCCTGGGGGCTCCAGCCCTGGACGCAGTGCTGCAGATGGGGCCTCACAAGAGCAGAGCAGAGGGGGACAATCACCTCCCTGTCCCTGCTGGCCACCCCTCTGCTGATGGAGCCCAGGATCCCATTTGCTTTCTGAGCTGCAGGAGCACACTGCTGGCTCATGTTTAGTTTTTCATCCACCAGGACCCCCAGGTCCTTCTCTGCAGGGCTGCTCTCTAGGACTGCTCCTCCCAGTCTGTATAAATGCCTGGGATTCCTCCAGCCCAAGTGCCAAACCTTGCACTTTGCTGTGTTGAACCTCATTAGATTCTCCCAGGCCCACTTTTCAAGTCTGTAGAATCATTTGAGTTGGAAGGGACCTCTAAAGGTCAGGTTGATAACCCAGTTAACTTACTAACCTTGCTCTCTGTAGCTTTAGTCCTTAAAAGAAAGGTTACCTACCCACTACTCACTGGGGAGGGTTCGTTTTTGTTTTTCTCTTATCTAACCTGCTGGAGATGGCTGCAGGAAATTTGATTTTCTTGTCACTGCTGATGCTCTTCCTGCATCATAGTCCTCCGTTCTTTCCATCATGTAGAGAAATAAGCTTGCATTATGTATTGTAAACTTCTGCAAATGACAGTTAGTGTATACAAATCTGCATATTCTACAGATTAGCCTTGTACTGTTCCCTTTTTCAAAAGGGAGAGATTAGAAACCAGAGAGTTCCTGTCTTCCTCCTTTTTTATCGAGTCATAAAATCGTTTGAGTTGGAAGGGAACCCCTAAAGGCCATCAGGTCCCACTCCCTGCAGAGGGACACCCACAGCTCCATCAGTGCTCACAGCCCCATCCCCTGACCTTGGGCATCTGCAACCTGTGCAGTGCCTCACTGCTCTTATTTTCCTCAAATCCAGTCTAAATCTCCCCTGTTTTTGTTTTTGAAAGGATTTCTTTGAAATAGATGGAAACCAAATGGATGTAAAAGTGAAAGCTAGGTAAAACTTTATTTTTTGAATCATAGAATCATAGAATGACTTGGCTTGGAAGGGACCTCAAGGATCATGAAGCTCCATACCCTGCCTGCTTCAACCTCCACATTTAATACCAGCCCAGGCTGCCCAGGGCCCCATCCAACCTGGCCTTGAACACCTCCAGGGATGGGGCAATGTGAATGAACATGCAGCAGCCAGACTTTTAGAGTATTTACCCTTGGAAAGGTTGGAAACGGGTGTCTGCAGAGACCAGGGGCAGTTTTTATCAGCAACATCAGTGAGTAGAATGGGGCCTGGAGTGATACTGTTCTGTGCCACATCCCCATGGGAGCAAGGGAGAGGTGCCATATGCTGCACAGCAGTTGGGAACTGCTGCCAGGCTGGCACAGCTCAGCCACCACCTGTGTAATTCACCCACAGATGATCAAGGGGTAAGTTTTAAATGGGTGAGATGGGAAGCCAAACCACCAGAGGAGCTATCAGAGGCTCCTGGCTCAGCTTCCACTGTTTCCACTAATGAGCCAAACCATTTCCATTGGGTTGGAGCACCTCTCTATGGAGACAGGCTGAGGGAGCTGGGGGTGTTCAGCCTGGAGAAAGGGGAGGGCTGTTGGAAGACCCCACTCTGGCCTTCCAGAGCCTGAAGGGAGCTGATAGATAGGAGGGAAAGACTTTTTACCCAGGCAGATAGAGATAGGGCAAGGAGAAATGACTTTCATTTAAAAGAGGGAGATTTAGGTCAGATGCGAGGAGGAAATTCTGCATTCAGAGAGCAGAGAGGCCCTGGCACTGCTGCCCAGGGAGGCTGGAGGTGCCCGAGGCTGTGGGAGGGGCCCTGGGCAGCCTGAGCTGGTGGGGGGCACCCAGCCTACAACAGGGGTTCGGGTTTGGGAAGGCTTTGAGGTCCCTTCCAAACCAACCATTCTATGATGCTATGATTTCAAGGGTAGTGGGGAGCCCAAAATAAGCTCTTCTTCCACAAGTGTCAGCACATTGTACCAAGCTGAAAATACAGAGAGGGCCATGAGGCACAATCATCTCCATTTAAAATAATTTTTCATTAAAAGTTATATTGGTTTGAGGGTGCCTTAGTCACTGCAGGTTGTTTTGCTTCCAGTGCCAGAATAAACCACACAAGTGTGTCCACAGAGGACAGGAGGTTTGGCAGCTCCAGCTATACCAACACCAGCGCAGTTTCATAGTGTTGACAAGTGTTTTACAGCCACTTTGGAGGGTGATTTCAGTGGCACTGTAACCTACAAACTCTATCAGTTTCAGAGAGCTGCAGCAGAAGCATTAAAGCTTCTCACAGTTTTTCCAGGCAGGGTCAGTGCAAACCAAACAAAGCCAGGATTTACATCTTTGGTACATCCAGTTGCCCAACGTGTATCCATTTCACGCAGCTGTTGCTGGTGAGTAAACTGTGGGCAGCAGCAAGAGGTTGACTCAGGAGTTATCACATGTCAGAGGGCTTTGCCGGCTGCAAGAGGATAACAAAGCAACAGAGCCACAGCTCGATGGTGGTCTGAAGCACTGCCGTGGGAAGGAGGTGTTTTCTGCCTGCCAAAGCTGGGGTAAGTCGTTCAGAGGAGGCTGGGGAATCACCCAAATTTCCCCCAAGCAAAAGCAGTTCAGTTGACCCCGCAAAGACCCCTCAAGCAGAGGCTGACAGCTTTTCACCAGGCTGATTTTTCAGCCCTCCTAGCATACGCACTCCTTACAAATATTTTGCAGTGGATGCAGCCAGCTCGGGTAGCCTGCAGAGTTCGGTGCTGTGCAACCTGTGGGCTTTTCAGCCTGCAGTTGCCATGAGACTGGGAGAAACACTGAGGATTTTGAGTCCTTGTTGCGGTCCCCCAGCAGTTAGCACCTCCAAGCAGGTCCCTTGTTTGACTTTATCTTAGCACAGTTGCCAGACCCGGTGCTTTGGAGCAAGGTGAAATCCCGAGTCATGTTATCCCACTCTGTTTGCATTTCTGTGCCTCGCTTACTGCAGTAGTTAGGAGGCTGAGTCCTCGTTTGAAGAATGTAATTTATTATTGAGCGTTGGCAGCCAACCACCGTTTCGCTTGAGCCCTTCTTAACCTGTGAAGGTCAGCTGGCCGCACGCCTGGCACAGTCGTAACTCTTCACACTGACCTAATCACTTGGGACAGCTACGGATCCAAAATTCATGTTACGACGACAGCGTGAAGGCAGCACTGCAGCCAGCAGGGCTGGGAGGAGAAGCCAAGCAGCGCTCTGTCCTCGCAGCCAGCCGCAGCCTTGTTATTGTTAAGCAATAGGTCAGATGAGGAGTTTCTTCCCCCACATTCCTTGCTCTCCCCCGCAGTTGAGGGCTTGCATGGCAGTATTTCGTAGGTGGACTTGGAGAGGATTCGTTGAAGTCATTTCAATTAGTCACAGTGCTGCTCCTGTCCCCCCCACCCCCACTCCCCTGTTGCCTTGATTTTGCTAAGCTGTCGCAGCTCTGTGCTTCTGCCAGCCCCATAGAAGTGACCTCGACCTTCTGGTACTTATGCGTGCCCTGCTGGTCTCACCCCTGTCTGATGTTGCTGTGAGACCCTTCAGTGTTGGTTTTGCACCGTACAAAGCTGGGGAGGTGGCCCTGAGCATGTGGGGCAGTGCAAGTGTTGGAGGGATTCCAGCATCTCAGTCACTGCATCCATCTGCTGCACAAAGATGAACGCAGTGACAGATGGGAGAATGGACTGAGCTTTTTGGAGTGGTTTGGAGTTTGTTTTTGTTTGTTTTGGTTTTTTTTCCCCGTGGTCTTCCTTAAAATCTTGTGGGGTAGGCAGTATCATGTTTAATTCTTGCATGAATTAAACGAAGGGGGGGGTTTTAAAGTGAGCCAGGGGAGGTTTAGGTTGGATGTGAGGAGGAAGTTTTTCATGCAGAGGGTGGTGAGGCAGTGGAACAGGTTGCCCAAGGAGGCTGTGGATGCCCCATCCCTGCAGGCATTCAAGGCCAGGCTGGATGTGGCTCTGGGCAGCCTGGGCTGCTGGTTGGTGACCTGCACACAGCAGGGGGTTGGAACTGGATGAGCACTGTGCTCCTTTGCAACCCAGGCCATTCTATCATTCTATGAAGGCAGTTTCAAGCTAATAGGGTTGATGGTTTGGGATTTGAAATGCCATTTCTGAAGCAATTACTCTGTTTTGCTACTCAGGGAGAGGCAGAGAAACAGAGGTCACGCAGTGATTTGAGAATATGTAGTCTTAGCCTTGACTCTTGCAATTCCTGTACAGGTTCCAGTCCCTTTTCTTTCTGAACAGGTGAAATACATGCCTGAAACATTCTAATTTTGGTGTTGGTTTTCCAAGCTTGGCTTTCCAAAAATACCAAACATGCTTCTCCCATCCTTGACCATGCTTTCTTCTGGAGCTCCAGCGTGTAGCACCTTGGTGCAGGGTGAGCTGTCGGGTTAGAGATGGCTTCTTGGAATGTGTTGTCTTCAGATCTAAGTTAGAAGTTGTAAATCTCAAGTTAAATTCAAGTTGTAAGCAATTACTCAAAGTTAAATTAGATGGCATGATATGAGACAGTGGTAGAGGCAAGGGGATATTGGACCTGACTGCTGCTAAGGTGTTCATGTGTTCTTCCTGGCAGATGTCCCAGCATCTCCCATACTCGAGGAAGAGAAAGCTCCATCTCCACCACCTCTGGTACCTGCTCTGAAGGCTGAGCTGGAGCCAGCATCTGCTGAGGTAAGATCACATCATGGTGATTAACTTCTGCTTTCATTTGACGTGATGGGCATTGCTCATCCACATCATTTCAGATGCCAAGGGGATGGTCCTGTTCATCTGCCACGTCCATCACATGATCCACCTTGAAAGAATCCATCATGTTCACCACTTCATTCATTACCTAGAGCACAACTTTACTTAAACTCTGATTTTTTTTCTGCTGATATAGCACAGTTTTCTTCCCTTTTATCCTCCTAATGGCTCTATGAATTGTTGCTCACATTTTACACTCTCCCCTGTAAATCTTGGCCTCCGGAGTCGAGGCAGGGCCAGAATGAAACTAGAGAACCTCAGTGTTCAGCTTTGTATCGCTGCTGTGTAAGAGAGGTGGGCTCTAGTTGGCACAAAGTCAACCCCTGAGCTGAAAAAACACGTGTAGCTTTACTGAAAGCACAGCTGTTCGTCACAGCATGCATCCTGGTGTCATGCACACCTTGTTATTTCCTCGTTATTCAGAGGTATAATGAAACAACCCCACACAGCGCTAAACACGTTTCAGAATGTCGTGTGCCCTGCAAGAGGAATGTGCCCCTTGTGCTGGCAGACAGAAGAAGCTGCTGTCTCATTTCAGTTGTTTGGTTTCTCTGAAATTCATCCTGGTGGGATGGGGAGAGCAGTGGCATTAGCAAGACTTAGACTGGGCTATTCTGAGAAGGGAGGGGAATTCACAAAACGTTCTCTATCAGTTTGGTTAGAGAGACTCCTGGGGCGGATGCTTTCGTGCCCTGGGGCCGTGCACAGGGCTTTAACTCTTGATGTCTCACAATCTTGTGATGTCCTTCAGGCTTCAACTGGGGGAAAGAAGAGGAAACGGAAGCGTGTGCTGAAATCCAAAATGTTTGTTGATGAAGAGGAAGGCTGCATGGGTAAGAGTGGCTGTCTCCCACGCTTCTGCGGGTCCAACTTTTATTGCAGTTGTACTGAAGATTTTTTATGGGTCAGCCTCTCATGGGCTTAGGAAGAGGTTCACAGTATCACAACATCACTTTGTTATTCTGCTTTCCACCTCGTGCTCCCAGGTTGAGGTAGCTGCCCTTTCTGTGAAGGTCTGGGTGGAGGTTTCAGAGTTGTTGTTGAAAGCCAGAAGCTTCAAATTGGTCTAACTGCACACTGCTTCCTCCTGTGACCTGGAGAAAGTTGTGTAACACCACTGTGCTCCTTTCCTTCTCTGTATTCTGGCACTGAAGCAGAGCTGCAGGAGTTCAGAATCCTTTTTTTCCTTCAAGGTTTTAAAACTTTAAGAGGGCAAAATGTGGTGGTTTTCTTTTTTTTTTTTTTTTTTTTTTTTTTTTGTAGTGATGTTGTCAACTAAACCATGCGATGTGCCTGGCATTCTTCATCTTAACAGATGTCAAGGGAGCTCAGGCAATTCTAGAAGACCTGTGGCTGTTGCACAGGTTTGTTTTTGTGCACTTTTGCTTGGCCCAGCTTCAGAGCTGCATGCACACGAGTCAACCTGCGTGTTTGCACATATCTGTATGGCCGTGTCTTATGTTTCCTATTGGATTTGTGCATCTCCTTTAAAGAAACAAGGCTGGCACTCAGCAACTAGCTGTGCTGGTAACTGAAATCTCAAGCCCTGGATTTTTGTCAAGGTGTTGGACTTGCACAGGTGTTGCTGACTGATTTGGCTTGTTGTGTTATGGGGTGTTTTTGTGCTCCCATCCCAGATAGAATCATTAAAATGCTTGGAAGGAAAACGGATCAAAAAAGCATGAGCAGGGGACTCAAGTTCAAGAAATCTGCATCCAGAGCTCGCACTAATGAGTGCTCTGGGTTCAGCTTCCAGCAAAGAGTGCTTCTTTCTCTTCAGCCTTTTCCAAATGTACCAGGCTTGGGAAGTCTGCCCACTTTCTCTTCTCCCCGTTCCCAAGAGGTTTTGTAGTCTCTTGTGAAACTCAGACTTGGGGATTTATGGTTCCTATCCACAGCCATTGCATGGAAAGGGAAATGGAAGCCACTGTTGTGCCTTTGGGAGGCAGTGCACCTGGGAAGGCAGGAGGAATGGAACCAGAATACTGAGAGTGGGGAGGTGCTTTTCTCCATACTGGGAACCAACCAGTTCATTGTACAGAACTTGCAGTCTGGTTATTGTCCAGCTTACCCCACTCCTTACCTACCTTTTCCTTGCACAGAACTAACCATCTGAGGGCTAAATAACCCACTGGTCTCCTAGGCTGTTGTAAGTTGTTGGTATTCTTTGAAAGACAGCTTTTCTTTTCCCTCCTTGATGTCCACAAGGACAGTGGTACAGAGACATTAAATCCTAATGTTGGAGTTAGGCTGTCCTTTTTATTTCTCCACACTTTGAAGTGGCCATTTTCACAATAGCTGCAATAGTGAGGAATTGGTGTCAAAAAGCAAAACTAATTTAGGGATTAGCCCTGAGGGAAATTGAGCAAGTGTCTGTGGAGCTGGGCTTAAGGCATGTTACCATGCATCAGCAGGGACGCAGCCAAGTGCATGCTCTTAGCCTGTAGCAAAGGGGAATTGCTGAGATTTAAGCTTATGCATCTCTACCTCACAGTTTCTAAAGCTTGAAGGACGCACGTGGATTTCGGTATTGGAATAAATACGTCTCCATTGTAGGCAAGTTGGTTGTATGGCACTGGTTTAAGTTAAAGCTCGCACGCATAACTTGAGTTATGGTGATGCAGCACATCTGGCTGAGCTGAGGATCAACAATCCATTGGTATGGCCTGCCACAAGCACAGAATTCTTATATTCATTTGCAATCTCACTAGAAGAAACAACGTAAACTGTTATTTCGTAATTGGAGGGGATTAAGCACGTGCTTTGTTACCAACAATTACCGACAGGGTGACAGCGCTGTAAGTCTTTCAAGCTCAGTAACCGGCCAGCAATCTGCTAACGCTGCTCCCTCAGAGGTCAGTTCCCTCTGCAGGAAGTCAGCATGGATTTATGGTCCCTGTCTGAGCATCTGCTCTCTGCAGAGCAGGATTTCATACTGTTCCTCTTCGCAGACCGGTTACGTAGAAATCCTTACGTGGTTTGATGCATTAACACAACAGGAAGCTAATTTCCCAGAAGAATAGTAGTTAGGACGTGTGTTTAAAAGAGTACAGTTGCTAAAGAGAAATGGTTTACTAGAAGAATACCAGAGCACTGCTGGGAAGGCTGATACAACATTTACTAGTATCTAATGATGGCTTTTGTCAGTACAACAGACTCAGTTTCATTTCAGTGAGTGCTGCTTTATGTCCCTTAGCTTTCCATCGTGGGATGCTGACTGTAACAAGCCAGCAATCCCATTCAGTAATAGTCCTTGATTTTGGTGATAGGTTTAGTTTTGTGGTCTTTTTAAGGCATTTCTTTATTTTTTTGCCCTGTTTGCCCTCCTGCGTTGAGGAAGCCGCCAATGGAGTTCTGTGCCCCTCTTCTCAGTGTGTTGGCTTTGCTTTTCCCCAGCCATCTGATGCACACCAGTGGCCCTTGAATCTTGAAGAGGGTGATGCTTGAATGGGTTTGGAACAGGAGCTGTCTTCCAAGGAGCCCTTTCCAGTGGGAGGCTGCTGGTGTTTAAGGTGCATATGGCCTGCAAGAGAACATCCCTGGGGGCGCCAGCTCATTTTGAAAGAGCTGGACGGTGTTCAAGCTCCCAGCTCATCCATCTACTATCTGCTGCTTAGGAAAGAAGGAGGTCAGTTTGACTCTGTGGAGACAGTTTAACCCAGCGTGTACAAAACCAGCCTGGTCATCTGAATGTACTGTATAACCTTGAGGGTTGGACTTAATTCCCATACCTGGCATGTGCTCCTTGAACCACAATGCTCGTTTCCAGAAGTGCAGTGGGAAGGCTGCAGGGGGGACGCTGCTGCTCTTCAGCACATATGCTTAACCAGCACCATCTGTTCTTCTCTTTTAACTAGTGACTGAGAAGGTTTACGAGAGCGAATCCTGTACAGACAGCGAGGATGACTTCGCCAAGACCAAGCCACCAGCTGCCCCCAAGCAACCTGCACTGCCTGTGAAGAAAGAACCAAAGGAAGAGAGGAAGAACCAGAAGAAAGGGGCAGCCACCGCCAGCAGAGCCAACAAACAGGTCTCCATCATGGGCTTCTTTCAGAAGAAATGAGCTGACTCTTTCCCCCGCTCCCTTTGGCAGCTTGAGAGTGTTGTTCTCTTTGCATGGCTCTCTGAAAGCTGCTGCACAGGAGGAGGACAACATGCAATCTTCCATTACGTAAGATATCTTGCTTACTGTGTAAGTAAGCCCTTTGGACTACATTTTGTATTGGGAAGAAGTTTTATCTGTTACTGCAATAACTTCAGTCTTCACTATTAAGCTGTGTGAAAATCACCACCTGGATGCGACATCTGGACTGAACTCTTGAAAGGCTGTTCATCTATTTACATGACATTTTATTTTATTTTTTTTTAAGATGGCCTTTTAGCAGCTTGGTGTTAAAGGCCCATTCCACAAGTGGTAGATGGACTCCACTGGGAGTCAAGTTCTGGCATCCTCTTGTTTTTTCCCTTTTGTTTTTTTTCCCTCCCTGTTTTTACACCCCCAGTTCTCCACATTGATCCAAATGTTCACGTTGGTGAAAAACTGCAATGTAGCAGGTCTTCAGGCACACACACACAGATATTGAACATCTGCTTCAGCTTGAACTGAATGAAACAAACTTAATTTTCCCCCTGTGGCTGGTAAATAGTTTTTGCTCTGCCTTTCGTAACCTTCTTTTGGACAAAGCGGCGCATATAAAATTCTCTTACCCTTTTCTTCCTTGAGCATATCCTCTGTAAATTGCTCAGAAGCCTAATTATAGAGCAAGGCACTGTTGGTGCTCTGTCCCTGCAAAAACATCTTAAAGGCTTCCCACACAATTGGCTCTGGTGGAACTGGGGGAAGGCTGTGCTCTTATTGGGAAAGCAGCGGTATCTGTAACCCTGAAAGTTAACGAGTCAAAGGGGAGAGGGTGTTCAGAGGGCTCTCCTGGTAGACCAAGGTCAGGTGTCCTTGTCTGTGAGGAACTGCACGCAGCTTTGTGTTTTTGTTGGGCCTGGTTTGCTGCTGAAGTGTTTTACAGGCACAAACCAGACACCATCGAGTTGTTTTCTAGGACATCTCGTCAGCCGCCTCTGGAGGAAGTGTTGCAGCAAATGGTTCTGAGAAACCAGTTATTGGAGGTGAAGAAAGCACTGCAGACCTTTTGATTAGAAATAACTCCTCCATTTGGATGCCTTCTGTCGTTTGGTGCTAAGATTTATATTGTAAAAGAGGTTTTCCAGAGGATGGGCGCTCAGCATTTCTGAAACGTTGTTGGTGAGGTCTCAGGTGGGCAACTGATGGGGTCAGTGGTTGTTTCTGGGTGTTGTTAGGCTGGTGTTCATATTGCCATGTACGTACATAGTGATACACAGAGTGTTTGTGGTGGCACAAAGGTCTGAAGAGCGTAAACCAAGGGGGAGATGTTTTAGGCAGACAGCTGGAAGCATTCTGACCTCTGGATAGCAAGAGGACCAACTCATCAATTAGAACGGCAATCATTCTGGCTGAGTGATCAAGCTGGTGGCTCACAAAATGGGAATGCACACCTAATAGTGATCAACAGTTGGTTCGGTTACAGTTGGATCACCCCAAGCAGCCTGGACCCTCAGCAGATGGGAGAGGATCTCCTTAAACAGCCCTTGTGCACATGGCTGATCCCAGCTGGATGGGTTTGGATGCTCAACAGATGGATCACTGCAGGTGGGGGATTGAGGGTAACCTCACTCTCCAGCATCCTCCTCTTGCAGCTCTGGACTCTCTGAACTGGAAACTTACAGGAAAAATAAGGGTAGGAAGCAGGAGGGCAGGCAGAACTGGCACCAGCACCCAACCAGAGCCAACTGCACAGCTGGAGGAGGTGGGATGCTTTCAAAGTATGTTTTAGTGATGTGTGCAGCAGAGATCCATGGGGAGAAGTAATGAAGGACCTCATTTGGTATGGAGGCCACCACTTAGTGTGTTGCTTTTCTTGGTGGAGTCAGGGGTATATTTTGAAAAGTAATAAGTAACAAAATGTTAAATACAGATTTTTGTCTTTTTTATTCATTAAAAGATGTGCTCCATCCTGATTTTTCAGTGGTTGCTTGACCACACGGAGGAGCCTACATGAAATAGGTGAAGAGTTCTTCCATCCAATAAACTCATCATTGTAGGTCACCCAGGTGGAAAACACCTCAAGCTACTGAAGTCTGCATTGAACTCAGAGCCTTGGGCTGTCTCCTCAGGTCTTATTTCCATGACAAATTCTGCAAGGATGTGGTGTTCTTGCACCTCACCTGCTCTGTACCAGAACAGTGGTCCTCTCGCTGGAGCTCGCTGCTCCACCCCAACCCCATATAACCAGCTCAACGTCATACACCACTTCCTCAGGAAAATGACTTAATGTCTGCAGCAGGACATAGGCGAACTTCAGGCTTCCAAAATCATGATCTCATGTTCCCCCTCCTGCACTGCACAGCTCTGCCAGCCCCACGGGGGCCTCGGGTCCCTGGATGCCCCTTGGGTGAGGCTGGAGCGTTCCTGCATGCTGCATGGAGTGCAGGAGCAAGTAAGGGGAATGGGTTAAAGGTTAAAGGAAGATTCTCTCTCTGTGGATGCAGGGGTCCGGCTGTGGGAGACCTGGCTCATGACACAGCCCAGTCCCTTCCCTCCTGGATGGGTTTTTATCTAATGAGATGAATTTTTACATCTCTGTCTCCACCTCTGTGAGCTGCTGTCACCTGCACGGCTCCCTGCAATGGAGGTGCAAGGGGAAAAGAGAGGAAATCTCTGCATCTGCCTTCCAGCCATTTCTGCACACTCAGGAGGACAGAACCTTTAACAGGCACGGGGAGGTGTTGGTTAATGTCATCTGCTAAGTAGCACATTTTTAATGGCTTTTAGTTGGATGTTAAGGCAGAGGGAGCTTCGTCCTTGTTCTACTGGTGGGGAAAGAAGTTGGAGAAGTTGCACCATCCAATGTCAGACATAAAACCATTGGTACCCCTCTTGGGCAAGGTGGTGTTGAACCAGCAGCTGCATGTGCCCTGCTTCAAAACACTGCTTCTGAGGAAGAAATCCTTATCTTGTTTGCAAAAGTAGCTGGGATGCTGATTTAAAGCTTCCCGTGCTGCAAGGAGGCAGAGCCTGCTTGGAAAACCTGGCTGCCCTTTATCTGGTTAAACACTGCATGCTGCAGGGAAAATGGGAGCTGAGGGCACAGCCCATAACCATCAGGGCGAAGGCGAGCAGCGCTGCACCGCCGACTTGTTTTGTTCTCCCAGCACGGCTGCAGCTCCAGAGCAAGGAGCACAGGGCCTTAAAAGGAAACAAAACTCTGCCTGGAGGAGCTGAGCAGTGGTGGAGGGGAGAGCGGACGTGTGCCAGCGCCGGGCCATGCGTCAGCACCTTGCCTGGGGAAGGTCCCTTGCTGCTGGACCATGCAGTGCTGCTAGCTTTCCCCTTCTTTCTGCTTTTCAAGCTGAAGGGATAAGGACTTGAGGACATCTGCATCCTTCATACTGTGCTTTAAGCACTTAGAGCATCCTTCCTGGCTCCCGTGTCCCACAGAGGCTTTGCAGCACGTCATCCTGCAGAGTCCTACCTGCTGTGATGGATGCCGACACCTGTCTCTTCTCTTTGGTTGTTTTAAGGAATGTTGTAGGAGGTTCTGCCCATGTGCATACCATCACATTGGCAGGTCCGTCCATCCCCCGTGGCAGGGAGATGTTCTGGGGGTTCTGAGCCAAAGAACTGCTTTGGATTGGGATCATGGAATGATGGAATCGGGACATTAAGACTCAGTGGTCTTTGGTAACCTCCAAACTGCCCTTTTGCCAACAGCATCCCAGTGAGGGTGGGGAAGTCTCAAACCCAAAATTGATCCATATCTCAATGCTGAGCACTCCCTTCTTGGGTTCTGATCATCCCACTGCAATGCTGAGCATCCTTCAGCCTCAGTGCTCAGCACCTTCCTTTGACGTTGACCATCCCACCTTGATGCTGAGCATTCTCCCTTTGGGCCAAGCACCCACTTAGGTGCTGAGCATCCCACCTTGATGCTGAGCATCCCTAGCCATAGTGCTCAGCGCCTTGCTTGGGCACTGAGCATCTCACCTTGATTCTGAACTTCCTTTGGGATAGAGTATCTCCTTGGGTGCTGAGCATCCCCTAGCCTCAGTGCTCAGCACCTTGCTTGGATGTTGACCATCCCACCTTGTTGCTGAGCACCTTCCCTTGGGGCTGAGCATCCACCTTGATACTGAGCATCCCACCTTATGGTGACCATCCCACCTTGAGTCTGAGCATCCTCTCTTGGATCTCAGCATCCCCCAGCCTCAGTGCTCAACACCTTGCTTGGATGTTGACCATCCCACCTTGATGCTGAGCATCTTCCCTGGGGATAGAGAACCCACTTAGGTGCTGAGCATCCCAATCAGTGCTGAGCACCCTACTGGCACTGAACCCTGCAGTCCTTTGGTGGAGGTCGCAGCGGCCACATCCACAGCACCCGGTGGCCCATGATGTCCCATCTCCATGAGCTGTCCTGACACTTGTTTACTCCCAACATCCCGCTGCACAGCTTCACCCCAGCTCTTCCTGGGCTGGTGGCTGAAAAGTGGCTATTTTTAACCTGTTAAAAATAGAAAGTCTCAGAGCACGACGGCTCCTGTTTTTCCATTCCCTCCTCATTTCATCGCACAGCGAAGGAGCCGGGCTGTGCCGGGGGCGGTGGGAACCCGTAAACAGGCACCAGCAAAACGGGGGGGAAAAAAGAGAAAAAACCTCAATAAAACGGCCGTCCACCTTTTGCACGGAGCCTTATTTGGTATTTTCATGAAAAGTTATATCTTTGCACTGTAAAAAGTGCCACTTATTACTCATGCTTTACTAGGTAAGCGTATTTTCCTTGGCAGCAAGTGCGTTTGGGGTGGGTTTTTTTTTTTTTTTTTCACTTCTCTGCTCCCGTACAAACCATTTCGAAGGGCTCATTAGTCTCTCTCCATCAGAACTGGCACTTTCTGCTGCTGTCTGGAGGACCGGCTCTATTAAACCCAAGACAGAACCTCTGTTTGTTCGGCAAATGTGAGCCTTGACTGCACGGGGCCGTAAAAACGCGGTGTCCCCATACGGTGCACACAGGGCTGCCTTTCAGCGTGGCCCCATTAAAGTGCCACTCAGACGTGGCCCAAGGTCTGCCTTGTTCCCCGCTTGGTCATTGACATTAGGTGAAAAATTACGTTTTTCCCCTTTTGCTTCTTAATTTTGAGGAGAAAATGAGGATTGGCCCGACACACCTGGGTGGAGCGATTTGGGAAGATGACTGCAGGAGGCACAGGGGACAAGATGCCAACCATCATTGTGTCCCCAGCCCCATAGCTGTGTCTTCATTGTCACTCTGTGCCCATGGCCATCACTCCATCCATATACCAACATCACCCTGTCCCCATGTCACTAATGGATAGATGTCATCCCAACCTACGGTCACTACGATGCATGGATGTCACTTTGTCACTGATATATGGATGTCACTCCATTCTCCAGTCACCACAATGTGTGGATGTCACCCCATCCCCAACATATGGATGTCGTTCCATCCTACAGTCACTATGATGCATGGATGTCACTGCATCCTACAGTCACTATGATGCATGGATGTCATCCTGTCCCCATAATCACTACATGGAAGTCACCCTGTCCCCATTGTCACTACATGGGCATCATCCTGTCCCCACGTGCACAGATCCGCCTGTCCCTGTGGTCACTACACACACAAGGTCACCACCCCACCCCATGGTCACCCCTCACAAAATGGTGCCACTATGCGCACCCCATCCCCAGTATGTGCACTTTGTCCCTGTGGTGACAGCATCTATATGAGTTTCACCTTGTCCCCGTAAACACAGATGTCACTGTATTCCCATGGTCACCGCATATGCACAGATATCACTTTGTCCCCAAGGTCCCAGCACACACACGGGCCTCATTTTATCCCCAGGATCTTAGCACATCCCTGGATATTACCTCGTTCTCATGGTCACCACATGAACATGGACTCCCATGGTCAGGATAGGCACAGGAACATCACCTTGTCCCCAGGGTCCTGGCACTCACTTGGATATCACCCTGTTCCTACGGCCACCACATTCATAGGCGTCATGCTGTCCCCATGGCCACTACATAAACATGGACACCACCTTGTCCCCAGGGTCCCTGCACTCACATGGACATTGCTTTGTCCCCGTGGTCGTTACATAGACATGAGTGTCCCCTTGTCCTCATGGATACAGATATATGGACACCAATTTGCCCCCAGGGTCCCTGCACTCACAAGGACATCACACACTGTGTCATAAACCATAAATTATAAAACCATGACATGCAGTCCCCGTGGTCTCTGCACATCTATGGGCATCATCCTGTCCCCACAGCCATTACGTTCACTTTGTCCTCATGATCTCTACAGATACACAGACATCACCTTGTCCCCAGGGTCCCAGCACTCATCTGGACATAGAACCATGGAATGGTTTGGTTTGGATGGGACCCTTAAGATCATCTAGTTCCAATCCCCCTGCTATAGGCAGGGACACCTCCCTCTAGACCAGGTATGTCAATGCCCCATCCGTCATCTTGTCTCTGTAATGACATGGGTGTCCTTTTGTCCCCATGCTCACCAATAGACACGGGTGCCCTCTTGTCCCCATGCTCACTACAAAGACATGGGTGTCCTTTTGTCCCCATGCTCACTACAAAGACATGGGTGTCCCCTTGTCCCCATGCTCACCAATAGACACGGGTGTCCTTTTGTCCCCATGCTCACTACAAAGACATGGGTGTCCCCTTGTCCCCATGCTCACCAATAGACATGGGTGTCCCCTTGTCCCCATGCTCACTACAAAGACATGGGTGTCCCCTTGTCCCCATGCTCACCAATAGACATGGGTGTCCCCTTGTCCCCATGCTCATTACAAAGACACGGGTGTCCTTTTGTCCCTATGCTCACTACAAAGACATGGGTGTCCTCTTGTCCCCATGCTCACCAATAGACATGGGTGTCCTGTTGTCCCCATGCTCACCAATAGACACAGGTGTCCTGTTGTCCCCATGCTCATTACAAAGACATGGGTGTCCTCTTGTCCCCATGCTCACCAATAGACACGAGTGTCCTCTTGTCCCCATGCTCATTACACAGACATGAGTGTCCTCTTGTCCCCATGCTCACCAATAGACATGGGTGTCCTTTTGTTCCCATGCTCACCAATAGACACTGGTGTCCCCTTGTCCCCACGCTCACTACAAAGACATGGGTGTCCTTTTGTCCCCATGCTCACTACAAAGACATGGGTGTCCTCTTGTCCCCGTGCTCACCAATAGACATGGGCGTCCTCTTTTCTCCATGCTCACCAATAGACATGAGTGTCCCCTTGTCCCCATGTTCACCACACAGACATGGGCATCCCCTTGTCCCCATGCTCATTACACAGACATGGGTGTCCCCTTGTCCCCATATTCACTACACAGACATGGGCGTCCCCTTGTCCCCATGCTCATTACACAGACATGAGTGTCCCCTTGTCCCCATATTCACCACATAGACATGGGCATCCCCTTGTCCCCATGCTCACTACACAGACATGGGTGTCCTCTTGTCTCCATGCACACTAATAGGCATGGTACCCCCTTGTCCCCATGCTCACTACACAGACATGGGCATCCCCTTGTCCCCTCACTACCCACACCCCAATACCACCACACGTCATCCTCTACCTCTCACCAGCACCAACATCCCATGGGCACATGCACCCCCTTGCCCAGCCAGGGGGACCCAAGTGGCCATGGGAGCACTGCCACCATCTCAGTCCTGCTGCCACGTCCCTCTCCACCCCGCGGCCGCCTGGCCCCCAGCCTGGAGCTCGGCGCGAGCCGCGGTTCCCAGCCGCCCTAAAAGCCAGCTTTGTGTTTTACAGCCGGGCCCTCATTGGCATACGATTTTAATTAGAGTCTGGTTACACGGCTCGGCAGATGTGGAATGTATTTCTTAGCCCAGGTGGAATAAATCTATTGCCATAAAAACCAACCTCCCCCCCTCCTCACCCCCCCGTTATTAAATTCTCCCTCCTAAATAGCTCAGTATTGAGACACACGCTCCCCCCATCCATCCCACCCCCGCCCCGGCCCCTCAACACAAACCCTTCTCTAAGTGCTTAATGAGGTTTAATTTTATTATATTCCCTGGCTGTATGCAATGAGCTTCTGGTCCCAGAGCAGGTTCCTGGCTACTGGCTGCCACAGGACTTCAGCACTGGGACACATGTCCCCATTAGGGGACACATGGGGGCACTGATGGGCCACTGTGTTGTCCCGATGACAGGGATGTTCATGGAGACTTCCAGCCTATGTCTGCTCTCTTCTTCCAGCTCTGGTCCTCGATGGCCACCCTGCTGTCCCCAAGCCACCCCCATTGGCCAAGAGTGGGAGCGGAGAACAGACAACTCGTGCCCAACCTGCTCACCTCCCTTTGTCCCCAGAGCTTCATGCATTTTATCTCACCACACGGGGCCATTTGGGTCTGCTCCCATTGGGATCTCACCATTGCCCTAGAGGGGCCAAGTGGATGCAGAGAAGGGGAGAAGAGTTACTGGGAGGTACTGGGAGAAGCTGGGAGTGGGACCATAGCGGCAATGGGAGAATTTGAATGCAGGCAGAGACAACATGGGAGGGTGGCACGGTGGGTACATTGGAAAGGACACTACAGGCAGATGGGTGCCTACCAGGAACCCCACATGTCATCCCTGGGGTGTAAATCTCCCCACATTCCCCTTCACATTATGGAGCTTTTGGGTTTGTGTCTGTGATGTTGGGAACTCCACATAGCATAGTGTCACTGGGACACCAACAGACCTTGCCATGGCTCACTCTGTGCCTTGAGCACCCTAAACTTGGGGTCTTGAGGACTTTGTGCCCATTCATCCAAGAACAAACTTGATCCCTTCCTCCTTGTCTTCCTCATCCTCATCCTCACCCTCATTCTTGTCCTCATCCTCATCTTCATCCTCCTCCAGCACTCATGCTCTGCCTCGTGTCCACCCAGCACTATGATGCCTACTGCTCAGCCTTCCCACCCGTCCATCTTAAACAATAAAAGTCAAATAAAAAGACGATTCTCATGATGATCAATTTTTGATCCTCATCCCTCTCAACGTGGTCACTCAACGCACTCAAGGAGCTGCATCTCTCCATCCCTTTCTCAGCACTCATTGTGTTGAGCACGGAGTTGCCTTTGTAGAGGGACATTAGGAATAAATTTGGGTGGGATGGGTCCCTCATCCACTCCCTTCGTTGTATCCCAGGGATGCTCTGAGCTGATCCTGGTGGAAGGACAGAACAACTGTCCTGGATGTGACTTGGCATCCCACCAGTGCTGGATGTCCATTGGTATGTTGAGTAGCACTGTGGATATCTCGGGCTGAAGGACATAGGCTCCATGGTTTCCTTCACAATGATGGCTGGAGGAGATGGGGTTCCTCCAGGCTCCATGGCTTATGTGGCTAGGGAGAGGACATCCTTTCTACAGAACAGTCTCTAAGGACATGACAGGTCCCAATGGCTGTTCCCTACAGACCTCCTGCCCATGGGGATGGGTAGAACATCTGGTTCCTGTGGGGTGGGGAGCAGCATTGTGGTCTCCTGGTAGAGTGGGATATCCTGATGTCTCCTATTACATCCCACTACTGTGGATCATCCTCACGGAATTGCAAGCCCCAGGGAAGACCAAAATAATGGCTGGGTTCCATAGAGTTAAATACATGGGGCTGCTGGTGGCCACCCTGCTCAGTGGTTTTGAATCTAACACCCATATCCGATTCCTGCCCCAGTGGAAATCAGGGATGGGAAATCCAAGGAGAAAACATTTCCCACTGCCCCGTTTCTTCTGGATTTCCTTGCTTTGAGTCTGCCCAAGGCGACCCATCCCACTCACACAGTGCTCAGGCTTTCAGGGTTGAGTGTTCCCATCAGCCTCCACAAGGTGAGGACCATAGGATCTGGCCCCTTCTAGTGATCCCAAAAAGCTGTATCTATTGGGATCAAGGCACAGGTTTCAGGTCATCTCTGCACAGCCACAGGGAAGAGACATGGGGATAAGCTG
This sequence comes from Meleagris gallopavo, assembly GCF_905368555.1. Lineage (NCBI taxonomy): Eukaryota > Metazoa > Chordata > Aves > Galliformes > Phasianidae > Meleagris > Meleagris gallopavo. Next base: position 192,343,227 of record NC_139404.1, read on the forward strand.
GGACCCCATCATGGTACAAAATGCCTTGGGATGATGGAAAGCCACAGATGCCATGCCTGCCTTACGGATCTGCTCAAAGACAGATGCAAATCTCACTACAGGGGAAAACTCCAATAAATGACATCTGCTCCTCAGCTTGCCCAGCAAAGACAATGAGTGGGAAAGGGGAATAGATTGTACCCTGGAGCCCATGGCAGAGACTGGAAAGCTTCGTGAGCAACCACGGCAGTGCCTTGGGCTTCCAAATAATTCTAGGGTGTGTAAAATAGGGGAGGAGAGAAGGACACAGGAGAGGAGCATGCATAGATCCATGGGTACCCCTGGCCCAACCTATGAACTCCATGGGGACACCAGGGTGCCATTTCCCTCAGACCTCCCACTGACATGCCTCATGCATCATCCCAAACCCAAAGATGCCCAACATCCCAAGGTTTTCTTGGTTCTGCCTCCTCCCTATCCTTACCTTCCTTACAGGGAACACAGCAGAACAGTCTGTGCAAAGCAGCGGCTGCAATCCCCACAGTTCGCAGCGGGGAGACTTGGCGTGGGGCTCTCTCTGCATTTCCCCCAGCTGGCCCCTTTCCTGGCCTGCTGGCTGGCACCACGCAATCGTTTTGGTGCCAAGGAGCTGTGCTGGGCGGGATGACGTTATCCCTCTTCTCCAGACCAGGTGTGGGGAGCATGGCTGCAGAACCTCACAGCTAAATGAGGGACCATCCCCTCCGGAAAGCAGGACCCCATTGGGGTCTTTGCCCCATTGGGTCACTGCTCTTATCCCAGCAGGTAAGGGCATCACCCAAAGCTCACAGAGGACACAGGCAGAGATTGGGATACTCTCCTCCAGTTTGTATCATGGCTTCACACCCCTGTTCCCCCCACATCTCATCTTGCAGCTCAACAACTGACCCATCCTTGGACCTGTGATGTGACCACAGGGGACATTGAGCTGCTTGGGAAGTAGGCAGCACCCACACGAACCCAACCATCCCCATTCCAATCAGTGCACAAACTGCTGAGAGGTGGAACTCAAACTTAGGCCATGATGATCCAAGACCACGAACACAAGAAGGTGTTAAATTCCCATTTCAAACACAAAACCTGCCTCAAAAGTGCATAGGGTTAAAACCCAGCCATGCCAACACGATAACAGAACTCTGATCCCAGCATGTGCCAGTTCTATCCCAAGCTACTCAGATCAGAGCGAGTCCAGGGCTTGGATCCTCAACAGGCACTAAGAAAGAGGAACCCAAACCATTCGGCATTACCTCATATCAGTTTTGGCAGCTCTGCTCTGGGAACCCAACACCAGATGTACAATCTCTTGGTTCGTGACGGATCGATGCTACCTGCAGGGCTTGTTCTGGTAATTTTGGGTCTCTATCACGGGTCACTGGTCACTTTGATGAAGGGCCAAGCTGCATCCACCTCTACCCAATCTTTTTGCTGGTTTTGGTGACTCACGTCCAGCTTCAATGCCAATAATCCATTTCGGAAAGCCAGAAACGTGATTTACGGTTTTCCCGTGGAGATATCTTGGCCAAGGTCATGACTGCTGGGAACTGCAGACCCTTCACAGCACGTACGTGGGACTTCTGCCCACCACACAGCTGGATTGGATGACTCCATGAAGGTCACCAGTGCCTGGTGCCCATGTCATGTCTGGGCTCTGACATCAGCAGGACATGGATTGCCCCGTTCCATCTGTGGAGCTCCTTCGGACGTGCTAAGAGCAGCCTGGATGTGGATCAAGATGTCTGTTCATTATTTAGTGCTGATGCTCCTGTCTCAGGACAGGAGCCGGAACCTCAGCACGTTGCTCTGTTTCCCTGCATCAAAAGGTCTGCAGCCTTAGCGATGTCATAGCAGGAAAACAAGAAAAAATAAGAGCTGAATTGGGCTTATTTAGGGGCTAGGAGGAACTTGCCTACATGGGACATCCCAGTGGGAGTTCAGACCTGCGATATAATATCTTACATTGGAACAGGCTGCCCAAAGAGGTTCTGGATGCCCCATCCCTGCAGGCATTCAAGGCCAGGCTGGATGTGGCTCTGGGCAGCCTGGGCTGCTGGTTGGTGACCTGCACACAGCAGGGGGTTGGAACTGGGTGAGCACTGTGCTCCTTTGCAACCCAGGCCATTCTGTCATTCTATGATCTTATGGTTCTCTTTGCGTGCGCAAACACAAGGAGGTCAGAGGACTCCCTGTGGAGGCTGTGCTGGGGTTAGGCCCTTCCTGCATCCCCAGTCCATCTATCACAGCCATCACCACCCCTGCTCTACAGAAGGTGGCAGTTGTGCAGCTGAGAGTGGAGAGACACAGAGACAGGAAAGACCCCAACCCGTGGCAGTGGGATTGCAGGGTCTTCATTCTCAGCAATGAAAGCTGGGCAGGAGCTGGGATTGGACTGGGACTGGAATAATAGAATCGTAGAATCACCATAGAATGGCTTGGACTGAAAGAAACCTTTAGGACCATCCAGTTCCAATCCTACTTAGCAGGATCATAGAGTGGCCTGGGTTGCAAAGGAGCACAGTGCTCACCCAGCTCCAACCCCCTGCTGTGTGCAGGTCACCAACCAGCAGCCCAGGCTGCCCAGAGCCACATCCAGCCTGGCCTTGAATGCCTGCAGGGCTGGGGCATCCACAGCCTCCTTGGGCAACCTGTTCCACTGCCTCACCACCCTCTGCATGAAAAACTTCCTCCTCATATCCAACCCAAACCTCCCCTGGCTCACTTTAAAGCCATTCCCCCTTGTCCTATCACTCTTTTCCAACCTAAATGTCTCTATGCAGCTGGTGCAAGGTGTGCTTAGGGGGCCCTATGGGAAGAACACGCAGGGACTGAAGAAAAAAAAGTTGAGGAGGAGTGAAGGTGAGCAAAGAGAGGGACAAAGGTGGTTTGGGGAGGAACAAATGTGCGAAAACCAAGACACAAGGGAAGCCAGCTGCCAGGGAGGGGACCTGGGGCGGGCCATGCAGTGATTTTTTGGGCTACCAGATGTGGGACCTCCCAACATATATGACTCCTTTCTCATAGGGACACCCTGGGGATGGGTTATGCATTAGTCCATCCTGAATTTTGTGCAGGCTCCAAGTCTCTCTTGGGGCAGCTTTGGACATGGTGGGTTGCTCCTCACCCTTATACACCTGTGGTGCTCCCTGATGCCTCCCCATGCTGTCAACCTAGCCTGACCAACCCGCACATCCAACTTCCATCCCTGTCAAGAAACCATTCCATTTCCAAAGGGCTTCAAGCCATTCAGATCCCCTCTAGAGATCTCTGCAAACCCCAGCTCTCCATTGGGATGGCTGAAGCTTCACCCCAAAGCTCTACTCCCAAACCCAAAGAGTTCTGCAATTGACACAGAGTTCTTTTCCCCAGGTCCCTGTATGGCCACTGCTTTCCCATTTTGGACACCGAATGCAGCTCGGAGGCAGATGGTGAGAGGCAGGGTGATGTTTGTTCTGCTGACCCTCTCTCTCTGTCCAGTGGGTCCATTGGGGTTATTTTCACTGTTGGTGCAGCTGGGAGGCAAAAAGGAGCATCCGGGCCAAACAATCCCTCTTACTTCATTTTCAAGTGTTTTCAAAGCCCCTGATCAGAAAATCCAGATGGTGCTAAATGTCCATGAACCTTTAAACAGTGGGTTATTGTTGTGCTCATTGAATTAGATAATTGCGATGGGCCTGAACTAATTAATTTCTATCCACTGTCACTTCCCCCCCTCCCAAAAAAAAAAAAAAAAAAAGCACTGAATCATGGTCTGTTGGCAGTGCTGGTGAGAAGGGCTTGTAGGCAGTTTCCTTTGGATTTACAGGCAGGATTCTGCCCAGCTCCCACAGGCAAAAAAATGAGAGAGAAAGGAGAGAGACCAAGAGACCATCGTGGCACAGAGAGGTGGCCAAAGAGAGTGTGTGCATTGCATTGTGTAGCACCATGAGGACCCTGGGTGCCGTGGGGTGCTCCTGCATCTCCCCATGTCATTGGTCCCTCCTGTCCCATTGCCCAGAGCCCTTTGGAAATCCCATGATGGTGTTGGCTCGAACATAGGGTGCAGAGGCAAGAGGAGGAGTATAGACATGGAGGTAGAGAGGTATGTGGGTACAGAGGTACAGAAGTATGTAAATACAGGGGTACAGAGGTATATAAATACAGGGGTATTGAGGTACATAGATTTGGGAGTACACAGATAAATAGATATAGGGGTATAAAGATACAGAGCTATAGAGGTATAGAGTCATATATAGAGGTATATAGGTATATAGTAATATAGTCTATAGATACCTAAGTATAGAGGTCTACAGAAATATAAATATAGAGGTATAAAGCATATAAATCTATAGGTATAGAGGTACATATGCTGTGATTCTGTGAAAAGACCCCCAGGATGAGTTCTCACCTCACTGCTGACATTTCCTTCCCTCCCAACCCCTCCTGCAACTCCCAGCATTACCCCGCTTTTTTCTCATCACCCCTTTCTCACCACCCACCTTCCCAGCAGCCGGGGCCCGGTCCCAGTGTCCACGTGTCCCACTGTGCTGGCAAAGCCTTCCTCCCTCCTGGTTGTGCCTCCTGCTCTGGAGGTGTTGGGATGGGGCCAGAGGCAGGGAAATGTGATCCCACTGCCCCAGCAGCTCTGAGCTGCCCCAGCATCCAAAAAGGTGCAGAAATTGGGGAAAAAGAGTGATTGCAGACACGTTCCAATGTGAGGAGAGACGGGAAATATGAGGAGTGTTTAGTCTGGAGAAGAGACGGGTCTGTGGCAGCAGGAGAACAGCCCGTGAGCTCTGCTGGGAAAGAAAGGGATGTGCTGGGCAGCAGGGGTGGGGGCAGTGCTCACCCAGCACAACGTGGGGGTCTCTGCGCTATGATGTGAGCACTGTTTTAAGAGAAATCCTGTCCCTATGGGGATGGCAGTGTGGTCCCACTCCATAGGAGATGCTTCGCCTACGAGCCAAGATTCAAACCGAAGCTATGTAGTTCAATGCCCTACGATGTGAGCACGGTTTTAAGAGAAATCCCATCCCTATGGGGTTGCCAGCGTGGCCCCACTCAATGGAAGATGCTATGAGCAGTGTTTTAAGAGAAATCCCATTCCTTTGGGTTTGGCAACATGGTCCCATTCAATGGGAGGCGCAGTGGGCACTGTTTTAAGAGAAAAATCATTCATTTGGGGATGGCAACACGATCCCAATCAATGGGATCTGCTTCACCTATGAGCCGACACTCAAATCAAAGCCATGGACTTCCTATCGGAGTTTTACAACAACACCAAACCCTCTTCTCTTTGATTCCCACTCCCCTTTGCAGCACCCCAAGGATCGGGATTTGTCTCCAGCCTTGGTGAGATGCAGAGCTCAGGATGATGAGGTTGAGACGTGGATGTTGGCTTCCCCTCTTCTCTCATGCAGGGTTTCGTGCAGATTAAGGTGAAAGTAGATATTTTGCATGATTGAAAATCCGATGCAATGGAAAACAGCAGGAGCCAAGGAAGCGAGCGTAGCTGGCAATTATATAGACATATATTTGGGCGAAGTGTTTTGACTAACCTGATAATAGAGCATGAAATAGCATGGCTCTGACGTAAAAAAACCCTGAGACCCCAGAGGGAGAGCCAAGATTTCTGGTGGGGAGTTGCCATCCACCCCGGAATGATGAGGGTTGGACGGACCCCAGGAGGTGGTCGGTTGGTCCGGACCTGACTCCAAGCAGGGACAGCTTTGAGGTTACACCAGGTTGCTGTGTCGAGTTGGGGCTGAGCTCCTCCAGGGATGGAGACACCCCCCCCTGCTTCTCTCAGTCCTTGTTCCAATGTTTGATCAGCCTGAAAGGGAAAACAATTTTGGTGTGACGTCCAGCCTGTCATTGCTGTCTGATAATAGGGGAACCAAACTGTACCAAATGCCCAAATATGCTCTGCAGAGAACAAGAGTAGCCATGGGATAAGTGATACTGCACACAAAACAGAGACAAAGGGCTGCAGGAGGGGCAGCAGGAGATATGGGACCTGCAGAACAAGTGGCAAGAGATGAGATAGGGGTTCTGCAGAAGAAACATCAGGAAACATGGGTCCTGCAGAACAAAACCTTGCAGTGTTTGCACATCAACGAGCAAGGAGGACCTTCAGTTTGTTGTAGGGTTGATGTATAGTTTGGGAAGGATAGGGCTCTTCATTACCTCTCCATGTAACCCTGCTGATGTCCTCTGCTCTGTCCCACCTCCCCCAGAAGGAACAAGGCCACGTTTCTCTTGGTTTACCCACAAGAAGGAAGCAGAACCAGCCTGGACCTTGCCTGATGTGGGTAAAACCTGTGAGCAGAAAGCCAGCTGGCTCCTCAAGTCCAATCATTGACCCATCCCACCACGGCCCGATCTTAGAATCATAGAATCACTGAGGTTAGAAAAGGCCTCCAGGATCCCCAAGCCCAAACCCACTCCCATTGACCCCGTCCTTCAGTGCCATATCTCCACGGTTCTGGAGCATCTCCAGGGTTGATGACTCCACCACCTCCCCAGGCAGCCTGTGCCACTGCATTATCAGAAAAGCAAAATGAGTCACCAGCAGCCAAACTGTCCCATGACAGGCCTGCAAACCCCTGAAGGAGCTGTAAGGAAGATGGTCTGACTGTAAAGAAAGTGCAAAGGTGTGGAGATGTTTGGGATAAGAACATTCTGCTCTGTGCAGCAGAAGATGGCACATGGGGAAGGTCCCCCACACTCTGACCTCAAGTTACGGCGGGGTTGGTGTCCACGTGGTTGAGGCTGCAGAGGAGGGGGTAGCGGGACCCGCGAGATGTCCCCTGCAGACACCAAAGCACAGCACAAGCACAAATCCCCTGCAAAAAGCCCGACCCTAAAACCGACCCCATCTCCAGGATCTGGAGGGAACGTCCTGACTCTTGCACAGTGACGTGAGGAGGAGGAGGAGGAGGGGAAGAAGGAGGTGATGTGAGGTGCAAGCTGTGAAGCAGCAGCTGCTGATCCAATTAAAAGAGCTAATCCCCAGCAGTGCCCCTGCAGGGAAAACAGCCTCAGAGAGGACCCTGCAGGAAGGCACGGTCATTAGGGCACAGACCTGGGGTGCCAGGTCTGATGTGACACTGACACTGTTGCAGAACACCCACCACAGCAGTCAACCCCACACGAAGTCCCCCTCCATCACATCTCCAGGCAGTGCTACGTGCAGAGGTTGTCACCAACCCTCATGGCTCTGCACGCATCCCCAGTGCTCCTCTGGGATGTTTTGTGAGGGAGAAATGTGGGGAAATCAAAGATGGAGGGTCCAAAAGGTTGTGAGTGGAGAAAGATGGGTGGAGAGGAATCAGTGAATGGGAAAGGGTGAGTGGAGAAGGGTAGGTAGGGAAGGGAAGATATATGGGGAAGGATGGATGGGCTGGGGATGGATGGATGGATGGATGGATGGATGGATGGATGGATGGATGGATGGATGGATGGAGAAGGGTAGATGGACTGAGGATGAGTGGAGAAGGGTGAGTGGAGGAGGGTAGATGGATTGAAGAGGGTTGAATGAATGCACAGATGGACGGGCAGATGGAGAAGGGTAGATGGATGGAGAAGGATGGATGGACTGAAGGTAGATGGATACAGAAGGGTAGATGGGTGGAGAGGGGTGGATGCAGAAGCATGAGGAACCCATGGGCACTGACATCTGGAGGGAGAGCTGAGCCTACTCCTAGCCCCCTGTTGCCCAGCAAATGGGTAAGAAGCCCTTCTGCCTCATGCAGGAAGAAGAGGAGATGTTTTGGGTTCTCCTTGGGTGCAGAGAAGCTGTTCTACACCAGACGTGGCTGCATCCCTCAGATCCCACTGCTCCAGCACCATTCCTCCAACCACCCAAAAAGCATCAGTGAGGCCCTGGCCAGGCTGTGAGGAGCCAGCAGCTGAGACTGGGGCTTGGCAAGCTGTGGACTCCTCCAGCTCCACCCTTCAGTCCATGCTGCTGCAATGAGTGAGGGAACAGCAGCCAACACAGAAATGTTTTATTGTTCAGTATAAAATTTATGGGGTGTCTTTTATGACAGCGTCCCAATGCTGGGCTGCAGTAAGGGGATAACTAAAACTCACAACAACAGAGTGGGCAGTGGCATAAAGCCTGATGGCAGGGGAACAGCTGACAGAGGAAAAAATGGGATGCCACTGGTAGGCAGCCAATGGCAGAGAATGCAATGGGTCTGGGGGATAAGGAAAGTTCTGGGAAGGTGGGAAAATCATAGCATGCAAATGGCATCCCTGAGGAATTCCAGGTCTTCCTTTAGTGGTGGGTACACATGGCACCATGCCTAGGACTAAGTGCAAGCAGAGTGGCAAGGGCAGAGTGCACTCAGTCCATCCTGGAGCCACTGCACCAGTGCATTGGCCTATACAATGTCAGCTGAGCTTCTGTACAAGGACCGAGTGGCAGCAGCATTTCTTGGAGGGAACTGTCTCAGGATGGAGATGTTTCTCCATCACCATCCCCAGTCTGCATTGCCATTATTCCCATCATCTCCATCATCCCCATCATCTCCACCCCATCATCCCCACCTTATCATCCATTCCTATCCCCAACTCTATTTGCATCTCCATGAAACCTCTCTCCAAAGGCATTCCTTGCTAAACATCACTGTCAGCCTCTAAATCTACCTGCCCAAGACAGAGCTCAGCAGGGATCCAGGGTGCATTGGCGGGGATGAAGTCCAACACACCATACTCCAGGCAGAAATTACTTAGGGATGGAAGAGAAATGGTCCCAGGCAGGTTCCTGTGTCACTGCTCCTCACAGGTGACATTTCTGCTGGCCATGTAGCAGCTGGTCCCAGTCTCCATCTGTCACCCACCTGGGAACAGTGAAGGGGCTCCGTAGCTGATTTCCAACCCAGAGGTGGGTTCAGAAACCTACGTGAGGCTCAGCACCATAGAGATATCCATAGGAAACCTCATCTGAGCTGCACAGCGCAGGGTTTATGCGGTGTCCCCCAGGAATGAAGCCATTCCAAGGAACCCAGCTGAGCATCCTCATTTCCAATGCCCACTTCTTCCGGTAAATGAGCATAAATTGGCCCTCAACTCACTTTAATTAGAAGCACACAAGCGTGAGTTAATGAGAGCGATGAGTGAGGGGTCAGGCTGTGCTGGGGCAGGCAGCATCCTCCTTTGGCAGTGCTGAATGGGACAGTGCCTTCACCCTAGGGATGAAGCTCAGAGCATCAGATGGGCTCCATCACTTGGATGATGTCATGGTGCTCCACTGGTCCTTGGATGCTCCACTGCAGCTGCTTTGCTACCTGCCTGCTGCCCCAGTGCTGCTCCTCCATCCTTGGGATGAGCACAGATTTCTGTCCACATCCCAACCCCATGGCAGCAACTCCTGGTCTTTGAGAGCAGAGCAAAGAGCAAACAGGACAGCACTGATGTCCCAGGGTGGGAGCTGCTCACACTGGGCCTTTTACAGCCCAGTCACCTCTCCAAGAGCAGCACATGCACTCACTTTGCAGCTTTCTTAGGCAGCAGTTCAGCATGCCAGAACCTCCCATTTCCTGGCCCAAATTTGCCCCCAGCCTTCACTTGATCCCTGCTGCCTGCCCTGGGCTTGGTTTTCAGCCCCAAATCACCTGCAGACCATCTGGAATCAGGCTTAGGGCTGCTCTAGGGCAGGGGGATGCCCTGGAGGTGGGCAAGGCTCTGTAAATCCCTGCTGGGTAAGGGGTCTGCAAAGACGCTCCCAGAATCCACATGGCCAAAGCATCATCCCCAAACCCTGCTATGCCCCAGTGAGAGGGGAACCACAAAAGATTGGGGTACCCTCTGCACCCCTCTTGCCAAAACGGATGCGGAAAGGAGAGCTGGCACTGGAGGGTGAATCAAAAAGGCGCTTTAATCAGATCGATCCGACAGATCCAGATCTCCAAATAAATAGATTTATCAAAACAGAATAAAACAAGAAACTGGGGATAAATACATGTACCCAAACGACCTGAAAATCCCCCAAAGCTATTTCCAGTCTGGGGGAGAGAGGTGCTGCTGCACTCCCTCCTCTCCGTGCTGCAGGAATGGCCCTGTTTGTCCTTTGGGAGATGCTCCTCCTGTGAATACAGCCCAGAAGATAGTATGTAGGATACAGATAAATATAGAGCATAATGACATGCTTCGTTAGTGCAGTGTTTGGAGTCTCAGAGCCAGCGAGTGGCGAGTGCCGGAGGTTACATTCTTGCAGGGGGGACAGAGGGACAGAAAGAGGTGGTACCAGCAATCCAGTGGCACCTCCTCCACCCCCACACCATGAGAAGCAGTTTTGGTGCTGTTGGACCTAAATTTGTGCCACCACCCCATGCCCCTGGCTCCCCTCCATGGTGTCAGCAGGTGGGTCCTCCAAAAACGACATGCAAAGAAGGGAAACGGCTGAAACAGTGCATCAAGGGAGCTGTGGGTGCCCCTGTTCATTGCAGGGGATTTGGACCAGATGGCCTCTAGGGATCCCTTCCAACTCAAACCATTCTATGATCCTATGAATCAGGAGGAAAGACTCAAGATTTTTCAATACTTTTTGGAGGGTATTTGGCCAAAAAAAAAACAAACAAAACAACAACCACTTTTGCAGATCACATGGCCTCCAAGAAAGGAGACAGGGATACGTCTTCTCTCCTTGCAGGTCATCACAATGCTCACAGTGATCCAAAGCACGTTCTCATCCTGCTTGGTCGCTGGCTCCAGTGCTCCCAGAAATGCCTCCTGTCTTCACACTGCACTCCCCCTCTGCCCACCTGGCTCCTTCAGCAGCAGGAGACACGATGGCCTCTTCCAGTCCCCCTGGAGCACTCTGAGGGACATCATGTTGCCGTGGTGGCTTTGGTGTGGACACGGTGGTGGTGGTTGGGTTTGGTTCATCTGCTGGAGCTGCTGCCATTTACACTAGTGTATCTCTTATTGCTGTGCCAGTCTATTGAATAATGCAACTTTTCTTTGTATATATGTGTAGGTGTGTATGTGTGTGTGGGTGTAGATAAATCAATAGCTAGGTTAAAGTTATTTCTTTCTTCTTTCTTTTTTTTTTTTTTTTTTTTCTTTTTCTTTCTTTACAAGTTCTTTGTTTCTTTCTCTGGACTCTCTGTCATCCTCAGCTCTGATGTCTGGGCTTGGAAGATGTTCCAGTGACCTGGGTGAGCAGAGATGGACACTCGTTAGCACTCACCCTCATTTACTGGGATCAAGAAAGCCCATCTGCCCCCTGCATCACACCCACTGCACCTTGGGGGCCACTGCTAGGGCAGCTCATCAGCAGCCCCATGAGCTGGTCCTGGGCTTTGTCATCTCACAACTACAATGGGTCTGAGGCTGAGAGATGCTGAAGGGTTCTGGTGTCTCCCATTGGAACACTAGGGGCTGCAGCCAGAGATGATTGCTACCCCATGACCCTTATCCCATAACCACTGTTCCCTACCCCTCATCCTCTGTCCCCATCCTCTATCATCTATCCTCTATCCTCCATCCTCTATCCACTACTCCTTATCCCTTAACTTCTATCCCTTATCAGCTATCCCTGTTCCCTATCCTCTGCTCCCTGTTCCCTATCATCTTCCTCTTCCCCCACTCCCCTAATCCTTTATCTCTTATCTCCTATCCAACACCCCCATTCCCTATCCCCATGCCCTATTCCTATCCCCTCTCTCCATGCCTTATCTCTTTCCCTATTCCCTTTTTCTTATCCTCAAGTTGGAACTAGACTGTCTTTAAGGTCCCTTCCAACCCAAGCTGTTCTATGACCAACGATCCTCTATTCCTTATCCCTTTCCCCTTTCCTGCATCCCCTGTTCACGCTTGCTTATCCTCATCCTCTATCCTCTTAATCTCACGCTCTTTTCCCCACCCTCCCTTCCTCACCCCATCCTCCATCCCCTATTTCCTTTCCCCTCCTTGCTACAGCTATGTTTCTACGCTCAAGCAGAGCTCCACAAACCTCTCACAATGCAATTAACAGCTCAGTCAATGACATTTCCAGGGTTTCCCTGAGAAAACATCCCTGCAAAGCAAAAGCATCGCCGCAAAAAGAGGCACTGAGCCTCCCCCAACCCCTCCCATAACACATTGCCATGCACCCCAGGGATGCTGGAGGAAGCTCAGCCCCTTCCTGCATCCCTTATAGCTGATTGGCCTCCCCACAGTCCCAGTGAGGGGCAGAGACCCCATTCACTGTGGAGCCCAACCTGAGAGCAGAGACTTGAAAATCCCGCAGCGCTTGGCCACGAGGTGCTGTCTCAAATGGGCTGAAGGTGAAAATCAACCTTGACCTACACCATCACTGGGTAAACTGCTTCATAATGGGCAGCCAATACCCTGACCCATGGATGCTGAACAACACGGGAATGGCCTCGATCCCAGCCTGACCCATTAAACCCTAATCCAGCCCAGGCAAAGAGGCAGCCAAAGGGAAACAGGGCGGCAGTTTCGTTCTGCACAGGCACATGTGCACCAGCATTCCTTCTTTTTTGTAACATTTACGCACATCCAAGAACATTAAGAATGATTTTCAAAGATATTCCAGAGTTTATTTCTTTCAAATCCCTCGCATAATTTCGCTCCCCACCCCGTCACACCAGACGGATCAGATATAAAAACCAAACAGTTTTACGGGCTTTGGAGGGATCTCGCCTTTGCATTTCACAAGAGCACGTCCACTTTTAGAAAGCTGGCTGCCCTTTGCAATCCCATAAAGAGAAAATGTGACCACTGACCAAGAGCACGGGGTGGTGGGACCCAGCAGGAGGGGGGGACAAAGGGGCTCTTTACCTTCATTCGTCCTGGTGATCAGCCTGAAGTTCTGTGCTTCTTGCTTGAATTCCTGCTTGCTGATCTTCTTGGTTTGGATCAAGTGAAATATCCCTGCAGAGAGAAGCATGGGGGCATTGCTGTAGGGCTGTAGGGTTCAGCATGGCTTTGGTGCACGTCTCCACCCCCTCCTGATGCACACAACCCAAGGATTTAGGTTGTGGGGTCCAACAAAACTCATTGAGAGGTTGGGATGCCCAGTGTAGGACCGGGAGAAATCTCTTTTCCAAACTGCACTGGAAGAGCTCTGATCTCCAAGAAATCATCACAGGGACAAAACTGGGATCAATGGGATCCCGGATCCCTCTCCTCTCCACTCGCTTTCCCCATGCCACCCATCCAATGGGGGTCTCTCCCACCCCCTTCTGCCTCCTTTTTATAGACTCATTGAATCATTATGGTTGGTAAAGACTACAATGCCCAGCCCTGGAAGCAGCCAGGATCAAAGTTTTTCCATTCCTTTGCCCCCAGCCCTGTAACTTCTCCAGGACAGGAAACACATGGCCGACCTCAGATGGATATTTCAGCCCGCGCCAGCACTGTCCCATTCAGGGGATGCCTGAGTCAGATGTCTGACATGAGAAAACCACACATTTAGCAACGGAAGTGACCTTTCCGTGGGATTAGGGGTCAGGATATTCATCCCTGTATGGAAGCATGATGAAGGGGGCAGCTATGTGGGGCACATCCTCCCCACACCTCTCCCAGCTCCTTCCCACGTGCCCCGCATTGCACTGATGTCTGATGTCGTTTCTCTCTGTTTGGGTAAGAGACCTTCCTGCTTCCCAGCAGCAGTTACACATACGGTGAGTGTGTAATGGATGGGAACCAGCGTGTGATCCATCTAAATGGGATGTTGTGGAGTGTGGAAAGTTAATACGGGAAGTCTTAATGCATCGGGAGAAATATGAGGCCGGTTGGGCTATTAATAAGCCCTGTAAGTGGGTCGGGAAATGGAGTCCTACCAGTAACAAAAGGAGACGCTGGATGGAGATAATAAAAGTGTTAATGACGCAAGGAAGGCACAAGTGTTCCATAAATCCTTCTCTCTATACTTAGAAAGGAGCAGGAGGATGTACTCACAGCCCTGGGGCTGATGAAGCACTTTCCACCAGTAACCAGGAGGTTGTTTTAAACAAGAGCCACAAGAGATAAACATCGTTTAATCGACTGACCCTGGATGATTTACACTCCAGAGCCCCTGGAGAGCTGGCTGAGATGTGTGGTCTCTGGATGGTCATTTCTGACACACTCCAGGAGCTGGGGAGCCATGGAGGAACATGGATGTCGAGTCAGCACTCGCAAGGGGATGAGAATAGTCTGCTCTTGCTGCCCATGGAATCATAGAATCATTCAGGTTGAGAAAGATCTCTGAATCACCCAGTCCAACCGTCCACCTACCACCAATATTGCCTGCTGACTGTGTCCATGAGTACCTAACCCAGGTCTGCAAGTAATGGAAAAGCCAACACGGATGGAGCTGGTGAAGAATGAGGAATGTGGGTGGCGAAGGCTGGGCAATGCCAGCAGATCACAGAATCATAGAATGGCCCGGGTTGGAAGGGAGCTCAAGGATCACGAAGCTCCAATCCCCACCACAGGCAGGGCCACCAACCTCCACATTTCACAGCAGCCCAGGCTGCCCAGGGCCCCATCCAACCTGGCCTTGAACACCTCCAGGGATGGATGGGGATCCACAGCCTCTCTGGGCAGCTGTTCCAGCACCTCACCACTCTCTCCCTAAAGAACTTCCCCCTGACATCCAACCTCCATCTGCCCTCCCTCAACTTCCAACCATTTCCCCTTGTCCTGCTGTTATCTCCCCTTTCCAAGAGCTGACTCCCCTCCTGTCTGCAGGCTCCCTTTAGGTCCTGCAGGCTGCACTGAGGTCACCCCGCAGCTTCTCTTCTCCATGCTGAACAAGCCCAGCTCCCTCAGCCTGTCTTTGCAGGGAGGTGCTGCAGCCTCTGCTCATCTTTGTGGCTCCTCTGGACCCTCTCCAACAGCTCCCTGTCTTTCTTGTCCTGGGGGCTCCAGACCTGGACACAGTGCTGCAGATGGGGCCTCACAAGAGCAGAGCAGAGGGGGACAATCACCTCCCTGTCGCTGCTGGCCACCCCTCTGCTGATGGAGCCCAGGATCCCATTTGCTTTCCTGCCCAACAGACCTTGGCATTGAGCTTAGGAGGATGAGATGCAGGGAGGTGGTGGCGCTGCCTCTTCTCACCCCTCCTGGTGCTTTATGCACTGCCCCAAGGCAAAAAGCAGATAGATTCCAATATGGAGTGCAAGGAATGAACTAACAGCCAGACCAAAGGACCAGAAATTGCTAATGTCAAGGAAAGACTGATGAGAGGGTGGAGCAGATGGCATGGGCTGGAGCTGATGGCATCTTTGAATGCATCAGGGGAAAGGAGTCTGCTGTCCCCAGACAGCCAACCCAGAGAGAATTCAAGGGCAGGAGTGTGAGCTACAGGGAGGCTGCATGTTGGAAACAGTTCTCCTTAAAGAAAGGGTTTGTGGCTCTGGAAGAAATTATACAGACCATAGATTTACTGTAGCAGGAGATCTCCAAGCACACATAACAAGAGGATACACCCAGATGAGGATGGCTGAAGTTTCCAGAGCCACAGATTTTCAGGATAAAACAGGATCTTTGGGTCATTGTCTAATCACAGCCTAGCAGGGTGAAAGAAGTCCATGGGGCACTGCACCTCCAAGTACAGGAGGCAAAGACAAGCCTCTGAACAATGCTGGTCTCTTTCTGATCTCATCCATTTTGTCCACACTGCCTGCAAAAGTTCCTTCTCCAAAACATCAGAAAGTCACATTTCAAATCTCCTGAGCCCTAAAATTGTGGGGAAGCCCCCACTGTGATTCGTGCAGGGGCATCACCAGAGAGGTGGGTAGAGGTTTGGGCTGGGTGTTGCTGTCGGTTTCCCCTCTGTTTCGGTGCCTCAAAGAGGAAACCATCCCAGCACAGAAATAGAGGAGGCCACGTAGGATGGTAAGCCCATACAAAGGTGGATGGACAGGCTCCAGGCGTGACTTGCAGGCTCTCTGCTCCACACACGCTGCTCTGTTGGTAGAGTGATGGACCATGGAGAGGTGGAATCCATATGTGACTGAGCTCATGCTCTTTCCCAATAGTAACACTTTGCTCTGCCAAGCAAAAGAGCTGTGTTGGCCTCGGGGACAAGGGCCTCCCCTGTCCTTGGCTGGCAGGGCTCGGGAGCTCCGTGCAGACATGAAGCTTTTGGCCTCAGAAGGTGGCAAGAAGGTTTGGGTGGTGACCTCTGCCAAGCAGCAAGGAAAGGAAAAGGGAGGGGGGAGTGGGGGCCCAGACAGTGCAGCTCAGCTGTCCTCCAGCTACAAGGTGCCATTGTGAAGGAGGCTTCGCTGTGCTGGGGGAGGATGGAGAGAGGAGGAACGTGGGGGATGGAGGGGGGTGGGTAGGAACATGGCGACAGCCACAGCTCCATCTCTGGAGGTAATTTCTCTGATTAATACACATGCACCCACCCTAAGTAGCTGGGAAGACCATGGAATCATGGAATTGTTAAGGTTGGGAAAGATCTCTCAGATCATCTTGTCCAACCAGCCAACTATCACCAATATTGCCCACTAGGGCAACAGTCTCAATAAGACTGGGAACAGCCCCAAGAGGGATAAGAGCTCCTTTAGGGAGTGAAGTGAGACACCTATCCAGGAGAGCAGAATATCTGTTTAAAGGAGTCCAGAAGACACCCAGCTCCATGCTCTGAAGGTCGCTGTGTCCACAGGTAGGGCACAACTGACCCGAAGTGCCCAAGGCACAAGTTTTTGCAAGTATGTCTAACAAAGATTTGAGGCTGGAACATTGTTTTGGGCACCCAGGCCCAGAAAAAAACAAGACACAAAGATTCACGAGATCACGCAGCTTGGGTGGTGACCTGGTCCATGAGAGTGTGGCACAGCTAGATGTACACAGAGAGTGCAAAAGATCAATGTCATTTGACAGATTCTGTACTGTGCTTTGCTGGAGTGTGCACCAACCAAACATCCCAAACCACTTTTCCAAAAAGCAGGCTGGGGCAGCTCATCTTCCCTGCATGCAGCACTGCAAGCTTTGTTCCCAGCAGTTGGTGGATCAGGAAAAAGAAAGGGCAAAAGCAAAAATACAAAATGACTACAATACTTTTTTTTTTTTCCTTCAGTTTTCCATGTGTTTAGCTTGAAAGCAGGTGGGTTTTGAGGAACAACCCCACAGCCTCTGCTTTGTTTGCCCACACAGAATCATAGACTCGTTCAGGTTGGAAAAGATCTCTAAGATCATCTTGCCCAACCACCAATACCTAGTTCAACCGTCCAAGATGCTGTGCCACTGGATGGTGTTACAGCTTCTGGCTGGGTACACTGGGATCAAAAGTGGTTTCCAACACCATGCCTGCATGCAAATATAGCAGAAGAGTGCAAAAAGGGAAAACAGAAAAGCCAGCCTGCTGTTAGCAGGTTTCGACTTGGTGGGCATGGTGGTGATGGGTTGATGGTTGGACTTGGTGATCTCAGTTGCCTTTTCCAGCCTTAATGATTCTACGATTGGAAAGCAGCACATGACCAAGCAGATCTCTATTGCTGGCTGACTTTGTTATGGGACTCACCTTTAATCAGCTTCCAGTTATAGATTTCCACCTCTTCCGTGAGCTCCTTCTCAATAGCGACTGTCCTCAGGATCTCCTTGGAGTTCTCGGAGCTTGGTGGCACAAACATGTACACCAGGACGTGGTTGGGGGTCTTGCCACATCTCTCAGTGACGATTTCATCAGTGGGTTTGACTCTGGTTTCTGGGCACAGAGAAGAACAGTTCATTAAATAGGGCAAGAGTAACACGAAGGAGGTGGAGGAGCTTCCTGAAAGGCTGGATGAGAAGGCTCAGACCTGGGGCTGGATCCCAACAGACACAAAGTATGTGCATCAAGGCTGGAAGCAAAGGGAGGTATTGGTAAAAGGGGATGTTGATAAAGAGTGATCTTGACAAAGGGAGATGCTGACAAAAGGAAATGCTGACAAAGGAAGACATTGATAAAGGGTCTGTGGAGTTGCTCACCTCCACAATTTCAACTCCTCTTGGTTTTAGCAGCCCCTATAGCAGCAGTGATGGAGCAGAGTGATTTTCTCCACCTGCATCCCTTCTAACCACCACCTTGGTGCCAACACCATGCAGCAAAGCCCAGCCTTCCCATCTCCCTCCCATCCCAGAGAAGCAACGTCAGTGAGGCAGAGGGATGAGCCCACAGCACGGGAGCCAGCACTGCGGCCGTGCTGCCTGGGCACAGTGCCCATCCCAGCCCCACGGGTGGGCTCAGACCCAAACTCAGCCCCCTCCCCACGCAGAGCTCCTTCACGTTGGTCCAGGCATGCAGCAATGGGGACAACATCCCCAGGACCCTGTATGACTTCTCCAACACCCTTGGGTAAAGAAGAGATGCTCATTTTTTGTTGTTGTTGTTGTTGTTTCTGGAGTAATGAAGAATCCCCCATGGCTTTGGAAGGAGATTTATTGCCTTTGGTTGTGGTCCTTGGAACGCAGAGGAGCTCAGCTGAATTTAGCCTTGTTCTCCCCTGTCGTTTTGGATGCTGGAGCTTTTTACACTACTCGAAAGAAAGTTTGGCTATAAATAGAGACGTGGGGTTTATTTTAGTAGGACGGTTATTTTAGGCCTGATTCTGCCCTCCCCAGGCTTTCTGGGGTGGTCCTGAGCTACTCTTTGCACACACTGGTAGAGGGAGGATGGAAATCTCAATGTAAAGAAGTGCAAAGCAGGGCTTATTCAGCAACAATTGTTCAATTTTGCAGCTCCAGCGTGACCCAAGGGGACAACCAGATGCCACTACCCTCACTCACCCCTGTCACCACGGGATCTGGGTGCAGAACCTCCATCCCTCACATTTCATCTACGCCAGGGCTGCTTTTTGCAACGCTCAAGGCAGCCCCACATCCACAACCAGCAAGGAGCCACGTGCTCTTGTACAACAGGTATTTAATAGCCTCAGAGCTTTACACCAGAGCCACTTGATGGCCAACACATCAAGGAGGAGGAGTAGGGACCCTTCTGGCCACCAGTTCTCCCCGCACCAACGGCAGCTGTTTCCCGACCAATGCATCGCAGCAATTTCCCTTTTGCAAACAGAAAGCAGTCAGCATTTCCCTCCAAGTTACAGTGTTCAGAGGAGCAAGAGGAGGACAGGACCATGGAAACTGCCTGGAAAATGACGACGGCGAAACCGCTGTGCAGTGAAGCAAAGGACAAGCATGTAACTTGGCTGAGCACTGTGTGTGTGTGTGTGTGTGATTGCTATCTATGAGTACTGGAAAGTCACTTTGGCTGGGTCAGAGTGTTTAACTGGAAATAAATGAAGTCTGAAGAGCAGACAAGAGATCCCAGCAGAGAAAGTTGTAGACTTTAAACCAGAGAGAACTGCTATAATGGGAATGCAAGACTGGAAAGGATCTGCTCAGTCATCACATCCCATTCCCACCAGGCACCACGTCATAAATCTTGCTCATAAACATATCAGAAGTCTTATTAAAACAAGCTGGGATTCTGCCCTTTGCTCCCCAGGGGAGGCTGTCCCAGCACCTCCCTGCTTGGCAGGAGAAAACCTTGAAAATCCCAGCTGAGATTGCTGTGCAGTCTATTTGCCCCCATTCTTCAACCTGACAATGTCCCTTGCTTGTTCTCCTGGTGAGACCCCTCCATTAAGGAGTACATCTGAGAAGATGACCCAGCAATTGCCACATCTGCAGGCAGGCTCAGGTATCTTTAGCCTCTCTATGGAAGCAGCGGGTTGTCTATCATCTGAACATCCAATACCAAATGATAACACTAAGGTATAAGCTAGAGAACATTCTCCATTGGAAACAGAGAAGATCTGAAGCTATGCCACATTTTTACCAGGTCTGGCGTTGTGGGTACACAGCTTTTCAAAGGCCAGGAAGCAGCTGAGAGACCCCAGATCCACTGAATATGAAAAGAAGATGTCGCTTCACCACGTCCCAGCCCCAGGACCAGCCTTGCTCCTCCTGGCTCACTCTGATGGCTACATGGCCAACCCTCCCTTTCCAGGGATGGAGACCTCAACTCCAGCTCAACCCAAACCATAGGTTCCACAGCACCTGGAGAGTGTCCTTCTGATTTCAAACTGCCACGCTTTAACCCACTAACTTTTGTTCCAACGCCTCAAGTGAGGGCTGGAGAGCAGACTGGGTCCTCTCCCCTTCCTGCCTATCTGAAGACCATTAGCACGTAGCTCTTCAGACATCTTTCTCCATTCTACATCCACTTAACACATGCAACATTTTGGGATCAGTTTCCTCACCTCAGTTCAGTCCAAGACAGGCTTACATCACTGTGTGCTCTGCAGAACTCAGCTGGCATGAATTCAGTGATGTGAAACCCTATACATCCTTATGCCCAGGGCTTTAAACCAAAGCTTGAGGAAGGAAATGGAGGACAGCTGCAGGAGCAGGTAGGATCTCACATACCTGGACATATTTTACAGCACTTCCCATCTACTTTTTCCGGAGAGTCACATGGATACTCCTTGGGGCATGTGATCTTCTGGCAGTCCTGGACACCATCCCTGCAGGTGCACAGGATGCAGGGCAGGAGCCCATAGAGCCGGAAGACGGGGTGCCACACTTCTCCATGGGAGTAGGTCTTCCCATTGTAAACACAGGCTGGAGGAGAGAGAAAAGCGATGCCAGTAGGAATAAATCCTCCTTCTCTTCATACACCCAAGGCCTGGTGGAGCTCAACAGGTTTCAACATCTCACAAATGAGTGGCTCTGCAGCCTTGAGGAGCATGACCCTACAGCCTTGAGGAGCACAACCCTACAGCCTCGAGGAGCACAGCCCTACAGCCTCGAGGACCGTGGCCCTACACAGTAAGCGTGGTCCTGTGGCATTGAAGATCATGACCCACCAACAACACATCTACCTGCAGAGTGACGTGGGGACATCACAGCCTCCCCAACCAGGAGGTGCCATGGGACATGGGGACCAGGCTGCAGAAGGTGGAGGCTGCTGGGGTCAAGTAGGGGTATGGGGCTGCTGTGGGCAGGAGTTCACCTGTCTCCTGACTTCTATGAGCCCAGGGTCCCTCCAAGGCCTCCACCAGCACCAAGCACAGTGAAGAGTGCCACCTGCTGACTTTTGCATGCAAATTTTTGGAGGTCCCAGAAATTTCCTCCAGGGCTTCATCTCCAAAGACTGGAAAGAGCTTTTGTGGAAGCATGGTACTGGGAGAGTCCCCAAGAGGAGAAGAGACCCCTCTCCTCCCTTTTGGCTCCGTGCAGTTTCCTCCCCATCTTTGCTTTCCAGGAGGAAGCCATGGCACCACCAATGGACCCATCATACCGAAGGCAGTTGCAGGGGGGAACCCCATGTCCCTCTGCAGCAGAAAGACCACAGAAAGACCATGTGAGATCTTTCAACTGAACACCTCCCTTCCCAGGTCCCAGATCTCCAAAACACCCCAAAGTTTGGCCCTCCTCCAGCCCTGAGGCTGAAGATTCATATAGAAAAGGAATTGTGATCCTAGGGTCAGGGCCATCAGGGCTGAGATAGCTGTGTGAGTGAGCGTGTCGGGGGGTCATTGTTGGAAAGCTGCTTTTGAAACAGCTTCTCTGGAGCCCAGAGTCCTGGAGAAGGCAATTTAGGAGACACAGAGACCACCTGGCCCTTCCCCTTACCTTTCTTGTGCTTCTCTTTCAAAACGATCTTCACGGTGGTGCCACCTCCCCCCTTGGGTTTGAAGCTCCGGGGGATGAACTCCAGTGAGGAACTGAGCACGGTGGATGCGGTGGCTCCAGGTGGCTTTCTGTTCATTGCTTCCCCCAAGCACTGGTCTTGTGAGTGCCTCTGGGAACAGTCAGAGAAAACAAGGGGACTCAGACCCAGGTGGTTTGGTTGTTCTCACTCC
Source organism: Meleagris gallopavo (assembly GCF_905368555.1). Classification (NCBI taxonomy): domain Eukaryota; kingdom Metazoa; phylum Chordata; class Aves; order Galliformes; family Phasianidae; genus Meleagris; species Meleagris gallopavo. The sequence continues at coordinate 192,365,012 of NC_139404.1, forward strand.
ATGCTGCAAAAAGCCACAGAATGGGAAGGTTCAGAGACTGCGGGGATGAGCAATGAGCAGGAGCCATCTCAGTGCCATTACTGTCTAAGGAGTGATGAGCAGTTAGTCCCAGTGTCCCTCATTGCTGTCCTCTGTAGGCTGCATGTGGGTCACCTTCTCTCACTGGGGCAGCATCAACACAATACCTACACCGAAGGCTGTACCCTCATGGTGTTTGGGCTCCTACACTAGTAGGGAAATGGGCAACTGAGGCCTGGCATCTTTGTGATGGAACCACAAGGATCGGAGAGGTGAGCATGGGCTGTATCCTGCCCTCTCACCTGGCTGGTACCAGGAGCATTGTCAGCTGGCAGGAATAAAATCCCTGGAGCAAAGTGCTGGGACAAGACATGCAGCACAAAGGGTCTCCTTGTGTCTATTTTGGAGGTTTTATAGGTGGCGGAGGTGTGACGCTGGCGTTTCACTCAGCAGTATGGAAAAGGGAAGGGCCAGGAGCTGTAAGTGACCTACTCCCAAAGAGCTGGCATGGGCTGCCCAGCTTTGAAATGTCACCGTGAATGAACTCTGAGCAGCCAGGGAGTCACTTTTTCCTTGCTGGGGCTGCTGATACAAACAGTCTGGGGAAAGCATGCTCATGGCCAGCTCAGTGTTAGAGGGACAAATGGGAGGAGGACACCCTTGAGCTCGGGGGAGGAGTAAAACCCAACATCTGAAGTAAAAGCTCTCGAAGATAGATTTGGACCACCCAACTCCATGGGTAGGGGCCATATATGACTGTCAGTCTCATATGAATTTCTCTGTTCAACTCCTTCAGCCATTTTAACCCACTGGCCAATAAAGAGAAGTACCCAAGTTTTCCAGTTCCCACAGATCTTCTGCTCTTCCAGAACAGCAGAGATGTTCCAGAGGAGAGGACAAGAGTCCTAACAGCTCAGCCTATGCTGAGAGCCCTCACCTAAAGCCAACTCCCAAGCACAACTCAGCAAACCAAGTGTCAGTGGCTCTACTGCCCACAAAGCTGGCTGCCTTCATGCTATGGGTCATTTCTTGTAAAGCTTATAGCCAAGGGCAAATAGCTTTCTTTGAGATGTTTAATGGAGCTTTGTTAGAAGAAACAAACTGAGTTTTAAAATGTAAATGTCACGTACAACACCTCTGTTTAACTGCAGGGGTTCCTCTTCCGCAGACTTCTCATACGAGCCATCTGCAAGGAAAAAACATGGTCCAGTGAAATGCTGCAGAGATGGATGAGGATTTGTTCACTGGGGTCCAGATGACTGAAAGCAGCTCTCTGCAGGGTGCTGAACTGCCTGTGAGCTCTTGGAAGAGCGGAGCATTGCAAATAGGATTCACATCATCCAAAGCAAATGGGAGCATAGCTCGTCTGTGTCACACCCCAAAAATCCACAGCAAATGGGAGCATAGCTCATCTGTGTCACACCCCAAAAACTCTTTTATCCCCACTGACAGCTAACAAGAGTCCAGCTCTGAGAAAGGCAGGACCTTGTGTACTGCTGAGGTTAGGTGGCATAGAAACATCCTAGAGATTAAGTACAAGGTGATGGAGATGGTTTGGCATTAAAAATAAACCCAAAGGCATTTCAAATGAAGTGCTGAGTCAATGACGTGCCTCAAGTGCAAGAGTAGCTCTGGTGGTGCCCGCAGCTCCGTGAATTCTGCTTGTTTGGTGTCCCACAACCAACTCCACCTGGGCCAGGCTCTGGTTTTCCCAATGAGTACAGTGGCTGCAAAGCACTTTAACACGTCTGGCCCTCATGTAGGGCTTTCTGTAGGACCTGAGCTCTTCTAAAAGGATGCTGCCTCAGAGCAAAATATCCACACTCTGTTCAGAGCAATCTCTTTGCTTGTGGTGAGGTCACCAAAGCCTTACAGATGCCACCAAACCTAGCACAGAGTGGCACAAACTGCAGCAGGGGGCAGTTTCAAGGAGGTGCCCACAGATCACTCTGTGACCACGGTCAGGATGTCATAGTGGTCTTCCAGCTTCATATATGTTTCTGGTATTGGGATTAAAGTGTCATTTCAAGCTGGGAATTTAGCAAGGCGTGAATCCACACATTCGCTCTTGAATTGGTCTCATCCAGAGATGTGGATCTGGATTTCTCCTCACTTTCCTAGGTGGGAGTTAGGGAAAACAGCAGCAAATTCAAGAGTGAAACTCAACCAAGGCCATGCTGCACTGAGGTGGAAAAGGACTCTTTTTCAGGCCCCGGTTATTCTGGAAACTTCCGTAGAGAAATAGCAGCATGCACCACTCTTAATACATGGCCAATTAAACTACAACCATCCTAGTGGGCAAGTGGTCTGGAGGATGTTGTCTTCTGTGCAGGTCGCATCCCTTGCATGATGCAGCGGGGGTGGGACAAAGAGCTCGGCCCTGGCCAGTGTATGGGCTGCAGGGGGGTTGGACACAACTAAGTGCTCGAGAGGTAGCATAGGAGAAAAAAAAGGAACTCGTGTCTTTCGTTTCCTGGTGTGACTCAGACATAGCAAGTGGCCTAATTTACAAGACAGACTTCCAAAACCCTGCTGAAGTTCTTTGAAATAGTTCCTGTCAGGTAGTGGCAGTCCTGTGCCCATAGTCCTTGCTCAGGAGCAGCTCCTCTTACCTTTGCAGACCTGGCAGCAGGAGTCTGGCACGGTTAGGGGATTGGAGCACAGCAGCTCTGGGCAGGTCACCAAGCCACAGTAAATCTGGCCTTCCTAAGAGAGAAGAGCAAAAATATATATTGTCATCATTGCCAATGTCCAGACAGAGCTATGAGCACCCGGTGTTGGGGTGCCAACACTTCTGATTGTAGATCCAGCATAAATCATCAGCACCCCAGAATACCATCCTCAAGTATCACTAATCACCCAATGACTGAACGCTGAAAATCTGCTCCCACCGCTCTTCAACCTGCAGGACATGGCGTGGTGGCCCTCTCCTAGCAAGGCTGGATCCCATTGCCAACCCACATGCTCACAAGTGGAGGGGGTGGATAGGGATAGGTAATGCTCTGATCTCAGACATCAGTAGTGCTATCAGAACTGGAACAGCCACCACAGATCTGTAAACTCTGCATAGCGCCAGCTTAGATTGGCACAAGAACCTGTTCCTTAATACAACCCAGGATGAGGACCTGCTGGATAGGGGAATTGCAATGCTGAACTGGAGCTTGCTCCATCTCACAGCTCTGCCCTCTCTCTCATTCAATAACTCCAGAACAGAGTACACAAAGACACTGGACCAAGAGCAATGGATGGATGATCAGATGTGGGCCTTCCTGGCTTGGTGGCTAGTTTGGAAAAACAATGAAAAGCTGAAAACCATGGAGTAAGGCCAGTGTTGATGCTTGTGCACCCCAGTCCTACATTGCTCAATGGAATTGCAACCATTTGCTGCAGGGACGAGTTTTTCTGCTTTGCAGGATTGAAAAAGATATCCAGCAGCCCAGAAGCAGCCAGATCCCACCAGCAAGGCTCTCTTCTCCATGCTGCAGTGTTCTCCAGGGCATCACTAAGCTCTTGGTCAATGGAAAACAAGTTAACCAAGATGTCCCCAGAAAACCAAATCACAGCAGCATCCCTGACCATCCAAAAGCCAAGAGACAGTGCAGGAGACACAGAGAGGAGGCAGGAGGTCTGGTGGATCACATGGAGGTCACAAACCAAAGCCTTCGGGAGCATCCAATGGGGTCCAGACCTACAGGGAGAAGGATCAGGCTATAGAAGCATGCTCTTCCTTCTCCTTCTGACCAGCAGGTCACAGCCAGGGCCTGCCCTGGGTGGGAGAGAACACGTCATATGAAGCAGGGTTTGAGCCAGAGGCTCTGGTCTCAGGATGCTTTTCGAAGCTGTTTCCACCAGCTGTTCACGCAGCTGTTCTAACAGCTGAGATCAGACACAGCCCTGCAAGACCCCATCACTGCAGGGCTCCACGGTCATCCTTTTATTTTCTGCTTTGTATCCAAGGCATTATCCTGCCCAATAAACAGCTGGACTGAGATCCAGTGCCTCCAAGAGCGATAGGCAGGTCTGTGTGTCCCCACATCTGGAGATGGTGGGGTCAGACAGCACATGGGGTCAGACTGAGGGCTCCTTCCCCAGCATTTGTCCCCATCAGAAGGTGGGCTAGCATCCAGCTGGGGTTGGTAAGAGAGGAACAAGCCCTAAAAGCTGTTTAATTTCTAAAAGAATGAACAGAATCACAGAATCACAGAATCACAGAATTGTAGGGGTTGGAAGGGACCTCTAGAGATCATCGAACTATTGCTCTTGCCACCTGGCTCCAAGTTTAGCCAAACACCAAGGGCTAAAAGCAGGTATGCCAGATATCAAAGCTAACCCACCACTCAGCAGTAGCCATCAGGTGCATGCTCTTGGCATGATGGAGTGATGTGGGGTGATTGCTCACTCCTCTTTCTTTCCTGGCCAAGATTAGCCTAATTCTTTGCTGCAAGCAGAACACAGAGAGGTGGAGCTGGTGTCCTCCAGAGCTCTGTGTGACAGCTCGTGAAAGCCATGTCTGTGCCACCCTCTTCTTTTTGATGGCAGTATCCAAGTCCAGCAACACCACTCCTAAGCTCCCTTCCTCAAGAAGGAGGAACCTCCCCACCCATCCACCCAGCTCCAGGCTCGTGCTGCCCCACGCTCTGTACACATTCACCATCACCTCTGGCCAGGCTGCTTTGTGCATCCCAAGAGAAGTTTGTCACTTTTCAATGGGTTTTTGTAGGATTCCAGCCTGTAGGAGAGGCAGAGTGGAGCAAGCCATGTCTCAGGACATTGCTGGAGGGTCAGGGAGGAGGGATTTCTCTCTGATGTGGTAGAGAGGTGGTAGATAGACAACTCTGCAATTAATGCCTCCAGTCTATCTGCCATCATCTCCAGGATGAGCTCCACCACACAGGGCAGGAGCTCTTCCTAGAGGCACAACACCCCAACACCGGTGGTTGGGAGACACTAAATCATATCTGGAGTTCAACTCTGCTCCACTCCAGTCTCTTCATCCCAATAATTCCTGAGGCCTAGCTAGCACCTCATGGCCATGTAACCTTGCAGGTTGCAGATGAGCTCTCCCAGATCCTTTTTGCAACAAACCTCATCTATTTTGCAGCAAATACATGTGCAGAAAGGCTTCTGGCTCTCCTTTTCCAAAGAATCAAGGAATCGTTAAGGTTGGAAAGAGCTCTAAAATCATCAGGTCCAATTGTCAACACATCCCCACTGTACACATTCATAGAATCATAGAACCATTATGGTTGCAAAATACTTCTGAGATCCTCAAGCCCAACCTCCACCTACTCTCAACATAACCACTAACCACTCCGTCAGTGCCACATCTCCATGGCTCTGGAACAGGGACAGAGACCCCACTACCTCCCTGGGCAGCCTGTGCCAATGCATCACCACTCTTTCGGAGAATAAATTTTTCTTAATATCCAACCTGAGATGTCTTGAGACGTCTCAGTGGGGCAGGTGAGATAGCTGAATGCTGTACAGACCACTCTGCATCCTCTGGGACAAAGCTTTGCCCGCTGTGCGCCCTAAGGAACCTTAGCCTAGGACAGGTCCATGGATTTCCATCAACCAAGAGGTGTGACCAGATGTTCAGACTGATTTTCCCAGATTGCTCCTGCAAAGTTTTTTGACACTGCAGGATAATTGCAGACCCCGAGCCCTCCCAACCCAAGGGTTCATCACTGGCTTACAGAGCAGCTGCACTGCACACACTGGTTGGGCTGGCGGCTCGGGAAGAGCTCACTGGTGGTGAACATCTCTCCTTGCTGGTACGTTGTCCCATTGTACTGGCAGGATCTGACAGGTGCCCGGAGACCAGAAGGGGAATTTGGCTCTGGAAGGGAGGAGAAGAGAGCAAAGAAATGAGAGCCAGCCCCCACCAGCTTGGCTGTTCAAGCTGATTCCCCCCAGCCCAACCCCAAAGAACAGGGAGCTTTGACACATCAGTTATTATGAAGAAGTGGTCAGGGCAGTGCACAGCTTGTGAGGACTCAGGTGCCCGAAAGCTTTCGGAGAATGGAATTGCCCTGACTGCAATGAGCTTGCCACAAAGGTTTAACCTGGACAGATGTTGTTCATTTTTAGCTAATTACCCTCGGGAGAAGCTATTTGCATAGAATCATAGAATCATTTGAGTTGGAAGAGACCTTTAAAGGTCATCTGGTCCCATTCCCCGTCAATGAGCAGGGACATGCACAGCTCAGAGCCTGGGGCTTTTCATCTGACTCTGGCTGATGTTAGAGGTCATCACATCCAAGAAAGGAAAAAGATTTTTAAAAACTGTGCAAGATCTTCAAAAAAATTCTTCCTCCTGTAGTCAGCACTTTCTGTAGTCAAATGATTTGCTTCATGTGCTGACTTCAGACTTGTCACTGATCTGTGATCTGATATTTTGCCCCTACAAGGCTCCTTAGGGTGGGGGGGAGCCGGAGAAAGTGGTTTGTTAAAGGGTCCTCTTACAAAAAAGTGACATTTTTGTGCAGGCAAGAGCAATGCCAGCAGCCTGAGCTGCCACTGTTGCCATGACCTCAAGACCAAACCCAGAACCACTGTGCAGCTCCTCGAGCACTCAGGCGATGACAACGAAGCTATGTCCAAAAAACAGCTGTAAGCAAGCCTGTGACTCAGTTTCCCTGCTTCCTTCCTATGAAAACCCAGAAGGGTACAAGGAGCTTTTGTGTCCCTGGCACTGCACAGGCATGGTGGCCACAGGGAGTGATCCACCCTCTAAAATCAAGTCCAATAATCAACCCGTCAGCGCCATGTCCACACCCAAAGTCATAGAACCACAGATTGTTAAGGTTGACAAAGACCTCCAAGACCCCCAAATCACACACACTATGCCCACTGATCACGTCCCTTAGTGCCATATCCCCATAGTTGGAGGTTGAACACCTCCAAGGACAGTGACTCCATCACGTCCCTGGGCAGCATGTGCCAGTGCTTTACCACTCTTTCAGTGAATAACTTTTTCTTTGTATCCAACCAGAACATCCTCTGGTGCAACAAAAGGCCATTACCTCTCGTCCTAAAATTCCCCTTTGCTCCTGTCATTCCCTCCCCATGGGATGGCCCCGTACCGAGACACCGTGGGCAGCACTGCTGGGGGTCCGTGACGGGACTGGCACATTGCAGAGCGGGGCACTGGATCCGATAGCACCTCGTGTTGCCATTCTGGGGAGAGACAAGAGTGATCCTTTCAGCTACACATTTATCCCACAAGGAAAGAAGGAGCTTCCCAAAGTTGCCCCTTTCTTGGAGTTTTTCTAGGGGAAGAGGCTGTTGCATGATAGAGCCCCCTTAGCACGACAGATGGTGCTGGTGGAACTCAGCCAACTGAGGCTTCACAGATTCATAGAATATCCCAAGTTGGAAGGGACCCACAAGGTTCATCGATCCAGCTCCTGGCTTACCATCCTCAGCTCAGGCTCACTGCCAGCTCATGGTTTCCTCTATCATCACCAATGATCACCCATGGTCCCAGTGCAGCCTTGAGCCACCTCCACCCACAGCCCACCAATGCTGCCGAGACAGCTCCCTCACAAGGTCAACCCAACATCTGTGGGGGATATGGGGATTTATCAAAAGTAAATATATATTAATCTAGTGGAAAGCATCTTCTCTTGTCAAATTAGACACCAGAACCAGCTGGTAATGCCCTGGTTATGGCAATGCATGTGGGACATACCTCGGAGCAGCTGCAGCGGATGCAGTACATCAGCCCCTGCGGCTCCAGGTAGGGGTGCCAGCTCTCACCTGGGCTATACTTCTTGCCATTGAAGTCGCAGAACATATCCGGCCCTGAAAGACAATGGGGAGAGACTACATGAGAGAAAGAATGGCTCTCCGGAGAGCTCTCCTTCCTCTGCGATGAGCAGAGCAAGGAGGGATCAGTGGCTTCATGCCATCACCCATGAGTAGCTGACAGTCACACCCCATCCACCCAACCCCAAGGTGAAGACATTCATCAGAACCATTTTTTTTTTAACTGTGAAAGGTTTCTTTATGCTGGGACTCATCCGACCAAATGGCAACTCCACTGTACATGCTGGATTGCATTTGCAGGCGAGGAACAGAATGTGTGTTGTTGAGGCACAAATTAGCACTGTACCTCTAAAACAAGTCAGAATAAACCCACATTTGAAGGCAGGCAGCTGTTTGCAGGTTGACACAATGAGATGGAATTTCCCCCAGGAAAACCAGAAGGGCTGTGAGTGGTGGGGAAGAGAGGAGAGTCTGAGTTTGGAGAGATTTTTAAAATAGAAGAAAGGAAAAGGGAATAAGAAGAAATGAGAAATGAAGAATAGAAAATGGAAAAATGGAAAAAGGGTAAATAAAAATACATTTTGGAGTGGAAAAGACATTTGGGAGTTGAAAAGCATTTTGAAGGAAAACTTCTGGTCTCTGTAAGAAAGATCATTCTCTGAAAGATCCATTGACAAACACATCAGCCCAAGGAGGATGGCGCAGTCTTGCCCAGTCCCACCAGTTAAAGTGCCCTTGGCTTCACTGGGCTTCAGGCATCACTGGTTGGGACGGTGTTGGTTGAACCAATGTCTTCCTTTATGGGCCTGTCCTTGGGAACAGCAAGTTCACCACTGAGACATCTCCACCCATTCCCCATTCTTGCTTGTAGAAAAGCTGTGGCTCTGCACAAAGGATGATTCCAAACATGACACCAACCTTTCCCTGCCAGTCTCTGCATGAGAAATATCCACTTTTTGCCCCAGAGGGTCAGCAAGCCCAAGGGGTCCTTACAAAAAGGACATTTGTGGGAGAAGACAATGCTCAAGCCAGCAATTTTAACACGTCCCAACTTTAAATGGAAATATTTGGGAGATGCTGAAAAACCGCAGGCTGACCAAGTCAAAACTTCACCCCAAAAACCACAATTCACAATTTTTTTATTCCTCTCTGATCCTACCATCAAGAGAAGAACCAGATTCCAGCTTCTGAACTGGAGGCTTCCATCCCAGAAATGATACAGTCCTACCTCTGCCAGGATGGATCTAACGTGCCATGGCACAGGGATGCGAGGTGTTGGACACCATCAGGGCAGGAGATACCCTTGGGAGATCCCTTCTCACCCCAGATTCCAGCAAGTCCCTAGAAAATCCCCTCCAGCTCCAACTCTTTGCTTGCACACCCTCAGGCGGATGAGGACCAGCATGCAGCAGGTCCATATCCCCCCAACAACAACCCAATTCAGCCATCCTTAAGGCCCACATCAGACAGCCCCACCTGGCCCTACAGGACTGAGCCAGACTTATAATGAAAACAGACCCCATAACTTCACTGCAGCCTGGTGGCTGCCCCTGCTATCCCATGACGTGTCCCCAGGACCCAAACAGCTGGAGGAAGCACCAGTGCTTCTATTGTGAATAAGTACATGCCTGACCACGCATGTTATTAGTGCTGTAAGTGCTTACAGCCCCACTAAAACTGGAGGTGATTTAAAAGATTATGTCATTGAGGCGATTTGAGGTAGTGTGGGTGATGACGTTGCTCAGAGGCAGCTGAGATGTTTACACTCCCTGAAGCATTTATAGGCCTTTAAAATCTTACAGAGCCCTAGGGGAGAGGGCAGAGGGGAACGGCTGTTTGCAGGGGCACGGCACCCAGCTCCTGCCACCAGCACTGGAGATGCCACCTCCTCATTGCAAGTTCTCCCAGCAAGCAGGCATCACTTCTAGGAATACACTTTGGTGGGCTGCCACCCCTTCTGCCAGCTCCTGAGCATCCTCAGGATGAGCCCAATGGGTGCTCTGCCACTGCCAACTTCTAGCTCCTCATTGAGTTCATAGAATCATAGACTCATTAAGGTTGGAAAAGACCTCTAAAATAATCACATCCAACCCCAACCCATCCTACAATACCCACTGACCACGTCCCTAAATGTCACATCCCCATGATTCTGGAACACCTCCAGGAAAGGTGATTCCCTTCTCCCTGGGCAGCCTGTGCCAACGTCTCACTGCTCTTATAGAGAAGGATTTTTCCCTAATATCCAACCTGAACCTTACAGCAATGTGAGGCCATTCCCATCATGAGATTCTTCAGGGTAGGGGAGGAAAAGGGAGGGAAGGGGAGGGATGGGGAAAGGAGGGAAGGGGAGGGAAGGGGAGGGGAGGGGAAGGGGAGGGGATGGGGGGAGGGGAAGGGAAGGGAAGGGAAGGGAAGGGAAGGGAAGGGAAGGGAAGGGAAGGGAAGGGAAGGGAAGGGAAGGGAAGGGAAGGGAAGGGAAGGGAAGGGAAGGGAAGGGAAGGGAAGGGAAGGGAAGGGAAGGGAAGGGAAGGGAAGGGAAGGGAAGGGAAGGGAAGGGAAGGGAAGGGAAGGGAAGGGAAGGGAACCAACAACTCATCATCAAAAGGATGAGAAAATGACTTCATTTCTCCCTGCTTGCAGTATCTTCATGAATTATGCTGAGGGTGAAGAAATCAAGTTGCCTGCATGTGACACAGCCCCGCTCGGCTTGCAGGCTCCCATGCCAGTTGGCTGCTTCATCCAAACATTTAATCACTCGCTTTTCACAAGTGGAGACCTGGTTTGGGTCCAGCCCTCGAAAGCAGCCTGATTCATGTCTGCAGAAGGCCTGCTGGTAAAATGAGAGCCGAGTGGCAGCGCCGGGCAGCAGCAGACGCTTGTCGGCATCTCAGCAGCGCTATGCCGCGTAGTTGGCAGGAGGCGTACGCCTATTTGGTTAAAAGCAAGCTGGGATGGATGGAAGGAGGAGGCTTAAAAGCTGGAGGCTCTGGATCATTTTTTCCCATGCCAGGCTAATAATTTCATTTTCAGAGGTTGACGTTTGGATATCTTCCCAATTCGCTGTGAGTGAAAAGCCATTTGTGGCAGTAAATCGCTCCCGTGCCTTTCAGTCTCCTTATTTATTGCATCTACGGCAATAGCACGCTCACAAAAGTCATCTTGTTTTACTTCTCATGTTCCAAGGAGGGCTCTTGAGCTGCAGAGCACTTTCAAGGCTGCAGCATTAGAATCCAAAGCCACCACTTCGCTTTTCTTCCCAAAGGAGGACTCCACGAAGGCGGAGCAAAGGACCAGAGCCCAGCCTGTCCCATGCCACCCCAACACAACCACAATTTGAAACTTGCTCCCCACTCAGAAGTGACCCTGTGTGACCTGAATATGAGGAGCAGAGGTGCAAAGAGGTGAGCTCCCCATTCCCAAGCCCTCCAAGTTCAGCTCCCATTTGACCACTTTCTCTCAAACATAGGAGCCCTCCTTGCAAGATCCTTCTCTTCTGCACACCGTTATGGGTTGTGTGCATCCCTGACCTTCTGCCGTGGCTCCAATTCTTTCTTGGGTGAGCATCATCTGCTTAAATCCAATCACTGACAGCCCCAACAAGGGCCATGGCCCAGCCCAACTCACAGCCAAACCAATCTGGCACAGGCTGTCCCCAAACAGTGCCCAGGCATTTGGCAAAGGCCAGGTAGGCACTGGCCAACACCGCACTGGGGAGCGTGCCAGGAGCATGACTCCGACACCCCTGGTCAACACTTGAGGCTGTGCCCAGGGCTTATTGACTTTAATTATCATTAATTATCTTCAGTTATCATTAATTATCATGAATAGCATCCTGAGCAGCAAGGGCAGCATGTGATGTGAAATGGAAAATTTGACGGGGTGTAAGGCAAGCAAGGGCTGTTGTAAAGAAGAGTGATCACTGGCCAAGACAGGGACAAAAAGGACATAGAAGCAGTCAGCCTGTCCCCCTTTCCCCTTCTCTCTTCCCTTCCCTCTTCCCTTTCTTCTCCCCTCTCCTCCTCTTTGCTTCCCTCCCCTCTGCCTTTGGAGATACAACCTGGAGAATCTCATGATGGGAATGGCAAAGCCTGGGTGGTTAGATTTAAGCACCAGAAGATTTAAGCACCAGATGAGGCTATTGAGGTTCTGAGATGCTGTATGAATCCACTGGAGCAGCATCTTCATAAGGTGGTCCAGAGACACCAGCCTGAGGTGATAAACTCAACAGGATGGAGAAATCCCTTCTCTTCTACCTGCAGTGACCACTGAAAATCCTTCACCCCAAGAAAATCCCACTGCTGGGGAGCAGAGATGTCATCCCACATCCTCATGTCCCAGTAAGAGACTACAAACCAAGGAGAGCCCACAGTACCCCACAGCCTCCCTTAATGGATGCACAAGACCCTTATGTTGGTCATTCCATCCCTGGACATCTCCTGGACTTGTACAAGTTCCCTCAGGACAGCATGTCCATGGGACCTGTCCCTTGAAGCTCTCCCATCCCCTTTGCACTGCCCATGTGAGCCAATTCTCTGCATCCCCTCCACAATGGCCTGGAGGGACATGGATGTCCCCGTGGGTTTCTCAAAGCATTGTGACTTATCCTGCTGCCTCAATGCTCACCCATGGCTGAGCCAAGGGGTGAAGCAGGTGGGAAGGCAGTCTGTTAGCAGGAACCACTGAAAATTATTAAATCTGAACACTACCAGTATCCCACTTTCTGCTGTCAAAACATCCTTTGCTTGTCTATAGCCATGACATTTCCCTGTGGACACAGGGACTGAATCTCAGTGATGCCAAGCCAGATGCATACAACATGCACACGCCTTTACATGCGAGCATGCAAACCCCTGCTCCTAGACTGAGGCAGACATGTGAAGAGAGTCCAATTGGTCACGGGAGTTGTAAAGCTGCTTTTACATCACTGCTTGAATGGCTCTAGCCTTCACATACCCATCCGCAGCATGGGTTCACACTGTAAAGCCCGAACCATGGCTAGAAAGGGACTAAAGTACCCACAAGACCCAAAAGCACAGAAAACTAGGGTAAAACCAGCCCAGTGCCTGTTTCCCTAGCAGAGAGTTTCCCTCTGGATACCAGGGGATCCCATAATGAAAGGTAAATGAGGCTCCACCTACTGCTCCTGCGGCTCAGGGATGAGGGGCATTAGATACCCCAGAAAGGACACTACTGAGACATCCTGCATCTTCCAGCAAAGACACAATGCTGTGCTTCATGCTCCAATCCCAGCCTGGGATTTCCCCGACCCCAAAACCCACGTTGCTCCCCCAGTTCTGTCCCACATCCCAGCAACACTCTTGGCTTTTTCAGAGATCAGGCACCTGCAACCAGCACCATGCCAGGCACGGGGGGTGTTTATGCAAACCAGTTTTCAAGTTTTAAGAGCAGCCATAAATAAAGTGTAAAAAGCACTGTCTGGTGTAGAAAGTGCAGGCGCTCCCTTGACAGCCTGGTATTTATGAAGGGTTTAGAATGCAGCAAAGGGGTTGGGTAAAGCACACTGGGCCCTTGACATGTTGCACCTGAACTGCTCTGCTCATGTCCAGATCAATTCCCACGCGTTCGCCTTACTCAGCTCTGGGCTGGGCATTTATTCTTGGAATTCTGGGAGATGGGGAATCCCCACAGCTCCACAAATGCAGCCTCACAGCTCAACCCTGAGCCTCAGAAGCAGTGGATGGAGCCCCATTTACCTCCACTCCTCCCCAAAGGGGTGCTTCCATCGGGGTGCGCAGCCCTCACCTCTCCCTTACCGTGGCAGCCAGCAGGATTTGTGCTTTTTGTCCTGGTTCTTCCCATCCTGGAGCACACGGACCCACACAGCACAGGAGTTTAAAGCAGGACAGGCAGAGCCCCTTCCTCCAGAAGCCACATTATAAACCAACGGAACAATAACTCACGAGCTCCTGGGGAAAAGCCCTGCTCTCTCCAGAGATGCTGCTGTTTAAATCCTCCAGCCAACACGCCGTTGCGTTAAGCTCTTATGCTGGATTGCTCACAGAGGACGGGCTGCAGCATTCAGCCCAGTAACCTGTGCCTCCAATATTTTTCCAGTTGAGAGTGTAAATCCCCTAAAATAGCCTGTTTCTATGGGTAAATTCTTCTTTTCTGACTTGCCATTGAAGCCTGAGCGTTTCTGCTTCTCACCTATTTTTAGCCAAGACACACTGTAGGTCTCTTGTCTGATGAGCCTGCTTGGAGCTAATTTATTCCTGCATTCATTTGTCCTAAGGTCTTGGCCTCGAGCAAAATGTGGGGCAGTGAGTGGCAGAGTGAATGGTGTCACCAAACCCCCTGTCCTTAGCTGTGTGGCATCTGGAACCCTTTGCACCATACTATGCAGTGGGCTCCAATCCTGTCCCCAAAACACACCTGGATCCTCTTGGGATCGAGGACCATGCCCAGGTCTTTTTGCTCACACTGTCTCAAATCATTGAGATGTGCCCAATTTAGGGGCTCTGCCGCCACCACTGGGTACCTCCACCTCACTCAGCAATGATGTCACCTTCTGGGGATGTCTCCATCCCTCTCCTAATGTGGGCACCACAGTTAACACAGCAGAGCATCAGACCCACATCCATGTGCAATATCAGATGCTGTGGGCTGAGCTCAGTGCTGTCAATAAGCCCAGGGAAGGGAAAAGAGCCAAACTCACCTGGATTTTGCTCTCCAGGGCTGCACACAGCACTGGGGAGCAGAGATTGGAAATCTCAGTATGTTCTGCCACAGACTCCTTATGCACATCCTGATCCACCCTCCTGCCTCCCCCCAGCCCTCCCAACCCCTGGAACAAGCAACCCAGCGCTCATGTTTTTTGGGTTTGTGCTCCAGGAGGAGGATTCTTTGCTGGGAGCCTAACACAGCTCTGGCACCAGGCAAGTGATAAATCACCCCAGTGCAACCACCAGCCCAGTGGGATTTCAGTAGACTAAAGGGGAGAATAAACATAGGGTCATGATGGGTCCTAATCATGCAGTCCCAGTGCCTCCCCCGAGCCAAACACAGCTCCTGGGTACCTTCAAGCTGCTGAGCAGACCTAAGCACGTGCAGAACTTCCCTTCCCCATCCCACTCTGGGAGCAGGAGCAGGAGGGAGCAAGGGATGGGTGAGGAGAAAAGTCCTCAGCTTTGCTTTGGGGGGAGTCATTTCCCCCAGTCTGCTCATTCCTCCTCCCATTCTCAGATGAACCCAAGTGGGATGGGACCTGTGCAGGCACAGGGCAGCAGTTCAGCTCCCTTTCCTATGCAATATCAAGCCCAAGGGAAGGGACCCTGAACTTACAGTCTATCCCCAAAAAGAGCTGGGGCCGGCAGCAGGTGGAGGGGCCACGGCCACATCCCCTCCACCGGGTTAGGGAACCCAGCCTGGGCCATCCTGCCCACCTCCCACGTTCCCAGCCCCGCCCTCAAAGCCCTCCGCTCCTTCTCGGGGCGCAGACCCCCACAGATGGGGAAACTGAGACGCGGAGGGGAGCAGGGGCTCAGCCCCCTACTTACGAGCCCGTGCTCGGCTCTCGGAGGCGAAGAGCAGCAGCAGACACCGGAGGAGGAAAGCGAGGGGACCCGCACCGGGGAGCATCTCAGCCCGGCGGTCGGTGCCCGGGGAGCTTCGGTCCCTGTTCTCGGTGGGTGCTGTGGTGTCACAGCCCGGCTGCTGCGGTGTGGCTAACCGATGTCCCGGTGCTGCTCCCGGTGCCGGTGCTCGGGGCTGTCCCGGTGTCAATGCTGGGGATACCCAG
Organism: Meleagris gallopavo; assembly: GCF_905368555.1. NCBI lineage: Eukaryota > Metazoa > Chordata > Aves > Galliformes > Phasianidae > Meleagris > Meleagris gallopavo. Next base: position 192,380,559 of record NC_139404.1, read on the forward strand.
AGGGAGAGGTGATGCCCGGAGCACGGCGATGTCTCGGTGTCGGTGACCGAAGGGTCTCGGTGGTGCCGGTATTTTGGGGGTCCCGGTGCCGGTGCCCGATGGTGCCGATGCCCGTGGAGGTCCCGGTGGTGCCGGTGCCCGTCGGGGTTCGCCTCGCTCCGATCAAAGGCGCCTCCTTTAGGGAGAGCGAAGAGTTTGTTTGTTGGTATTAAAGGCGGAGGTCTCGGGGGGGGGGGGGGGGGAGGTAGGAGGGGGGAGGACAGGAGGAGGGGGTGAGATCCGCAGGACGGCTTTTTTTTTATTATTAGATTCCCCCCCCCCCCCCCTTTTTTTTTTTTTTAGGGGTGTTTTAGGAAATTCCTTGGCGGCGGAGGGCGGAGGGGGGCGGGGGGGTGCGGAGCCACACGCTTAACCCCTGCATCCCTGCTGCCAGCTCCGAGCTCAGAGCGGGGCTGAGCCCCCCCTGTCCCATCAGCCCCATTGCTGTGGGGTCCGTGCTCCGAGCTGGGCTGCAACCCTCCCTGCTCCATATAAAGCCCATTGGAGTGGGGTCCATGCTAACAGTGGAGCTGCAGCCCCCTCTCCTGGGGCCTAACTGTAACCTTAACCCTAACTCTAACCCTAACCATAACCCTAATCCCAACCCTAAACCTAACCTTAACCCTATCCCTATCCTTAACCACTAACCCTAAACCTAACCCTAATCCTAACTCCCCTCCTGGGGCCACCAAGGTGAGCAGAGATGATGAGCCCTGTGGCCACTCTGTACCCCAATTCCCATCCCAGTACTCCTCCAAGTGATGTGGCTCACATCAGCTCAGCAGCACCACATCCTATGGTCAGAATATCTCACACAGATGGGTTCCTGCAGCTCCCTTACATCCCCAAGACCAGATTTTTCCTCATCTCCTGCTTCCCACGCCCCCAGTCAGGACAGACTTCCCCTAGTTTTGATCCTGAGCCAGTTTGTTATGGATTGTCTTCCATTCATTCAATTTCAGGATCAGAGTGCGAGGTCTTCATGCCCAGCACCAACCCACCTGAGATTGGCACTGAGCCACAAGTGCCAACATGCCCCCAAACCCTCAAATCCCATTCAGACCAACCACGTTCCCCATTTAGCTTGGAAGGGAAGATGGTCACAGGGAAATTCTACAACAAAAGCTCTTCTTCCCATCTCTCTTCCCTGTCTCTAGCCCTGTCCCAGAAGCCCAACACCATCCCCTGTACCAAACCACAGCTGCAGGTGCCTATTTCCCAGAGCTGGCTGTGAGAATGGGAAATCTCCTTTGTAATAACAAACCTGTTATAATTACAGCTTAAATCGTCAGCTTTGGTACTTCCCTTTCGATCTTATGTGGACAAACCACGATGCATTCCTGCACCCTGGACACAGCTGGATGCATCTCTCTGGAAGAAGTTGGCAACCATGAACAGCAGCAAAGCAGACACGGAGGAATCCTCACCTCACCTCCACTCTCTCACATGGGAATATTTGTGATCCTTGAAGAGCACAGAGCTGGAGGCAGAGATGGGTGGCTGTAGGGATGGTCACAGGTCGACTTGTTTACGAACGAGCTCTAAAAATAATATCACCTCACCACTCACTGCCTTCCCCTGTGGATTGTGAGCATGGTGCTGATGAAGGACCAAAAACACAGGAGCTGTAAGCCAGGCACCTTCTGTCTGGCACCGTCCGTCTGCAGGAAGCACAGTGCAGCTGCTGTTGGATTTCATGGCTGACCGGAGGAATCCTGACACGACCACACACCTTCAATACAAAATACAGGGCTGGGTTTTAGAGCAGCCAGCAGAATGCCTGCGTTCTGGATCCAGAGGTCCCTGGTGGGTTACAAGAGCTGATTGTCAGAGCAACCCAGAGCCCATCCACACTGCTCTTCTCTGCTGGGGTGAAACCCTTGCAGCATCCACGCAGGTTTGGGATGGGGATGTGATCAAAGAACCCACATTTTTTCACCATCCTTCTGTCTTCAGAGCCTCTGCATGGTGTAGATTTATCCTGACCAGATGGATTTAGCTAACACACATCACACAACAGCGATATTAAAGAGTTTGGGCTAAATAGCAAACTCCTTCCAGCTCCCCCCAGGATGAGGGGTACCTCCTCACCCAGCTCTTCCCTTGCACAGGGCAGACCTGAAAAGCACATTTGTAGCTCAGGTCTGCGTGTGGCTATGGAAGGGCAGAGAAAAATGGGGATGTGAAGCCTGGATCAATGAAGTTATTTTGCATTTCTGCTGCAACAGCAGCCGCTGAATTCAGGACTGTAGATCCTGGCCCTGCATCAGGGCAGAAAGTTATGAGAACGTTCAGCCATGTCCTAAGTGCAGACCCAGGAAATAAAGGCCAGGCTTGTTGGGAGCAAGGTGCTGTGTTACATCTCTCTTACATCTCATAAAGAATACATTCACCCTTTGGCAAAAAAAATGAGGCTCTTTATCTTAATCTGTGAAGGAATCTGGTGGACAGCTTGATTCTGCCAACATCAATCCATCTGCGATCATGAAGCAGGCTCCAAAACCAGGGGATTGGCTTGCAAATAATAAAACCTGGGTCCTTTCTATTTGCCTTCTGGTTCCTGAGCCTTTAGGTCCAACTCACTTCATGTTTTCTGGGCAATTCCTTTTTGTTTTCCGAATGAAAACTGAGATTCTCCTACCAACCCCTGAATAAACAGCGTGGGCTCCAACAACATCCCGTGCCATGCGAGCCTCGTGGCAGGACAGCAAGCTGGCAGGGTTGCAGGGTGCAGTAGCTGGAAGTTTGCAGCCTGGAACCATGGGCCAGGGTAACCACATGGTTTAGAGCTGCCAGCAGTGGGCAATCAGACTGGAAACCTGCTGGATGTAAAGAAATCTGGCTGCAAAGAAGCAGGAGCAAGCCCTGACCCAGGGGTGGAGGAGATGTTGCTAAAACACGTTGTTCCTTCTGCCCATCATGGGGAATGCAGGCATAAATCCTCAGTGTTGGCCATCCCAAAGCAACCACCATGCTGAATCCCCATGGCCAGCCCACACCACTGACCCTCAGCCATCCAAGCCAGCAGCAAGCTCCTTCCATTGAGCAAGGAAACATCACCTAGAGGGAGTACAGTTACACTACAAAGGCTAATGGGTTTTAAATAAATAGAGTAGACTTAGACAAGACACTAGGAAAAAATGCTTCACATTGAGGCTCTGGCACTGCAGCTCAGAGCTGTGAGTGCCCACCTCCAGCAGTGCCCAAGGCTGTGGTTGGGGCTGTGGGCATTGGGCTGTAGGAGGTGTCACTGCCCATGGAAGGGGGAGGGCGGCTGGGAGGGGCTTTGAGGTCCATTCCAACCTCTGGGAATCTAGAGTTCAATGAACTGCAACCATTGGGAAGGCTGACACCCAAACCCAGGGCTGCACAGAGCAGAGGTGAGATCCCTCCTGTAGCTCCACAGGCTTTACTCATCTCCATTGATGGCTAATGATCATGTAAATAATGTCTGGCATGCATTTGATGGAATTTATTCATCTTTGATGACTTTTGTGTGTCCCTTTCAACTCAAATGACTCGACAGTCTGACACTGGCATGCTAGAAGTTGGACTCAGTGATCCCTATGGGTCCCTTCCAACTTGAATCATAGAATCACAGAATATCTCAAGGTCTACTTTACTCATCTATAGCCAATGGAGATGGAGTCCTTCCATCAGAAGGGGATGGGGGTGGAATAGGATGATGCCTCTCTGCCATACTCCACTAAGTAGAGATAAATGGAGCAAAATCCATATTTTCTTCATGCCACAGCTTCACAAAACTCCCCTCTCGCAGACACAGAGTGACACAGAGCAACCTGAAAGGGGAAAAAGAAATCAAAGCACTGAGCCCACTCAAGGGCAAGGACGTTTGGCTCCTGCCCCATTGAACCTGTGCTGATCAATGGCCCTTGAGGCACATAGGTCATAAGGCCAGAGAGGGACACTTGGGTAATTAGGGCTTCGGGACTCCATTCCCCACTGGTCCATCTGGGAACCACACAGAGATGGAGAGAAGCAGATGCAGAGGAAAAACATTCTTCTCTGAGCTGCAGATGTCTGACCCTCGTGCACAATGCCCCAGGAGTTGCTCTCACCACTGGCTCTGCACCTCCAAACTGAATGGGAAGAGAAGTGCTGGCAAGGGTCCTTCAGGCTGTTTTTATGCTGTCACTTCTTGTCCTGGCTGCTGTCAAGCTTCCCTTGCTTGAGGTGAATCTCACATAATACTCACTCCTTTCCTTCACTGCTCGCTGGACTCTCCATCCCACTGCACCCACCCAAACAGAGAGGGTTGGTATCGACCTCAAATACTCAGACATCACCTTTCCCAGCACCTGATTGCCTGCTCTCCTCCTGATGAGTGATTAATGCTGGTGAGAGCTCAGGAGGCTCCTGGAGGTTTCTTCAAGGCAAGGCCCACAAAGGCAATCTGCAGAGGACATCACCCTTCCTCTCCTGATTCACAACGTGGGAGCAGCCTTCACATTTGTCACACTGCAGCGATGTAACAACTGCAGGAGATAACACCTGCAGCCCAGAGTGCTGGAGGTAACACTGTTCATCATAGCTCAGGTGTGTTCCCAAGGATTTTGTGGGTATGCAACAGGATCTGGTCAAAATCCACAACAGCACAGGCCAGCAATGGCTTGCCAGAGTTTGAAAATGGTTGTTTCTCCATGCAGAAAACCATAAGCACTGCAGCAAAGGTAGTTTTAGCATGACTCTGAGTGCTGGGGAACTTTTAAGAGACCTAAATCTGTACCTTTGAAAGCTTGGGGTAATCATCAACTGATAAGGCTTAAAAACAGGCAATGAGATAATTTACAAATAGAACATGGAGAGGGAAATTCAGTAATTTTTGATCATCTGAGCTCACTGGCAAGCACAAGAGCAACACACAGCAAGTAGTCTATAATCAGGGCAAACTGATGGAGAGAGGACAGGGAAGAAAAGCAGAGATTTCCCTCCAGGGATAGAGATCAGTGACCGAAAGTGGGTGAAGAGAGGCAGCAGAGCAAGTCCCCTGGAGCACAAGCAATGGGATGGATTGTCCAAGGCAAGGAGCAGAGAGGCTGAGCAGGACACAGAGAAGGTCAGAGATGCAAGGGTAAGCCAAGGGGTGCAGCAATGTTAAGGACAAAGAGGAAAGCTGGGAAAGTTGTCTGTATTTCCCATCTCTACTGCAGAACATCCTCCCTCCCTGCACGGGGGGTTGTGGATGAGTGACCCCATAGCTGGCATCGTCAATGGGAGAACCACAAAGTGACAGTGGCAAAACGCTGCCAGCTTCTCGGGAAAGGTGAGAAGCAAAGAAACGTTCCTTGACAGGCTGGGTGAGGCAGAGGTGTTGGCTTGGGGTGGCAGGATGTGAGGCTGGAGCCGTGCACAGGCTTAGGATACCCTCTGCAGGCCAGCCATGAGCTCCGCACGTCCCAAATCGCACAGGCTTCGCTTGGAAGCTGAAGATTCAGAAAGCAAATCCTGCCGAGGCCAGGTTGGGTATGCAGCAACATTGTGGGAGAATATCCGGAAAAGATCTCTTTCCAAATCCCAACCTCTGTTGCTAGAACTTCTGCAGAGAGCTAAAGCTCTGCATGGAGGCAGTGCCTCCTCTTCCCAGGTGCTCTGCTCCTTCCCAGCTCCAGGAGGACCTGCAGAAATAACACTCCTTGTCTCCTTCCATCCAGCAGGGGCAATTTCTGGACCATACCTGGTCCCAGCACCAGAGCAGTGCTTCCCTCCTGTTGCCATACGGATCCACAGAGCCATGAGGATTTTTTGGTTTCCTCTCACTTACCTTTATTGCAGACCGGTGTCGTGCGGACGCCCACAACAAAGAGGATCAGTACACTCATATCCCTTTTGTCATTTGAAATAGAGATGATTAAAGACCAGAATTGTGGATAAGAGAGCAAGAAGCAAATGGGAGCCCTCAGCAAGCTCCCAGAGCCCCAGCTCCCTCCCTCCAGCCCCATTAGGAAAAGCCACCCAGCAAAAGCAGCCCTGCAGAGACCAACCACACTCAGAAGCTGTTTCTTGAGCAGAGGTTTCTCCTTCCTCTCCCCAGCAGCATGTCTTCTGAGCAGGCCCAAATGTGTAGGGCTTCACCTCCATCCCTGCGGCCATCTCTGCTGTCCAGGTTGGCCATAGATCTTCATCAGAGAGGGAGCTGATGCTTGAATTAAAAGAGACCAAAAAGACAAATTGTTTTAGTGCCACAGTAAATAGATGAAAAGAAGCAGAAGAGAAACACAAGAGATTTCCATAGCAACCAGTACAAAGGCTGTGCCTCTGCTGGTTTTCTGTGAGCCTCCTCCTCTGCACACAGGCAATCCAGGGGTGCTGCTATGAGTGCTGACTGAGTAGAAAAGGGATGGGTTTTAGGGAACTCACGATGGAGCTGGGCATGCTGCAGTCCTCTGTACCAGCTCCTTCACCAAAGGAAGAGCCAGGATCTTCTGGAGAGGTGTTCTGAACCTAAGAGTTGCTTTAAAATTCAACAGCGCAACGAGAAAAGGGTAGAAGTGGCACTGAGGGACACAGTGGGCACAGTGGGGATGGGTTGGGGTTGACTTGGGGATTTTAGGGATCTTTTCCAACCTTAATGATTCTATGATTTCACCATTTTATGATTCTGGATCCTATGATGCCACGTACATGATGGGTACCAGGCCCCACCTACCCCATGTGCACACAGATATTCAAGATGGCATTTCCATTTCCTTCTTTCCTTTATCTTTTCCTCCCTATTTATCCTTACATTCCTCCCAGTCCTGGCACAAATGCTTCCCTTCTTTGTTTGTCGGGGATGTTTGCACACCAGGATTTTATCATAGAATCATAGAAACACCAAGGTTGGAAAAGACTTCCATCAAGTCCAACCATCCACCGACCCCCAACATAACCCCAATATTTGTCTCATGTAACACATCTAAATGTTTCTTGGACCCCTCCAGGGATGGTGACTCTCCCACTCCCTGGGCAGCCCATTCCAGCACCTGACCACTCTTTTTTGAGAAGAAATTTTTCCTAATATCCAACCTGAATTATAACATCATGTCATTATATAATAGAAACAAATACTTGTTCAGGCAGGACCAGCAGTAGGAGGAGATACCGCAGCAGCAGGGACAAATCAAGGACTAAAATTTAATGAAGAGAAAATCAGAGACACTAAAAATTGGGATTGAACCTCTGATAAGGCTTCAGAGTCCCCATTGCTGAACAGAACATCTTCCTGAAGCCTCACAAAGCCTCCCCTTCCTCACATTCCCAGAGCATGAGCACATCACAAAGTGTGGATGGATCCATGTTCCCTCCTCCCCAGTCCAACAGAAGAAAGAGATGCTCCTCCTCCCTCTGTGCATCCTATCAGCACATCCTCGGATGCTGCTGTGTGAAATGGCAAACTCACAGCAGGAGGAGTTTCGGGCCAATGTGACAGGGATGATTTATCCCCCTCTTTTTTTCATCTCCCAAGATCTTAGAAAGGATGAATCTTCCCTTGGAAACTTTGAGATATGTTTGACCCTCTAGCAGATGAATAACCCCAACCCTAAAGAAATGGTTTGCCCAAACCCCCTTACTCCCAAAAATTAAGGAGAGGACAGAGCTGTGCCATGCTCCTCACCATCTGTGAGGATAGAGAGCTGCTGCCTGTATTCACACTTCTGTTCCCAAGTGCCTTTCACCTGCTGCTGTACAATACTGAAGTCCAAGAGGGAAGGAGAGAGATAATAGACCTCCTGACCCAACACATGCCACAGAGCTGAAAGTGGAAGAATGGTGGGGAGGAGCCCAGCATGGATACCTCACATTTACAATCCAGACACGCCGAGGTCTGACCTCACAAGCTTGCACATGGCCTCATTCACGGCCACATCCAAATTGTTTTGGGAGAACAGTCCACGGCCTCAGGAACCCCAATACTGTGCCTGCAGGTGGGAGGGAGCTCACTGCTCCAGGCCAAAGCTGTGCCAAGGGTCTTTCTCATGGATGCCCCATCCCTGCAGGCATTCAAGGCCAGGCTGGATGTGGCTCTGGGCAGCCTGGGCTGCTGGTTGGTGACCTGCACACAGCAGGGGATTGGAACAAGATGATCATTGTGGTCCTTTGCAACACAGGCCATTCTATCATTCTATGATTCTACGATTCATGTCTCTGGCACAGGGGAGTGAAGGAGAAGGAAAACCAGGAGTGTGACACAGCCCCTTTCCCTGGGACCTTATCCTCACTCTGTCCCAGCAGGACATTAAACTCAGGGAGCAGCTGTGCAAAGCAGCTCGCAGTCTGGACTCCCCGTTACTTGCCCAAGGCAGGAGGAGGGCCATGGGTTAATATGGCCAGCAGGGACACTGAATTACAGGAGATTTACATCTGACAAGGGAAAAAGTTTTCTGATGACAGGGATAGGCTCTGACAGCCGCCCCGGGGGGAGGTGAGCTGCCAGCACTGGAGGTTTATCAGAACAGGATGAACAAACATTGCTCAGGAGTGACTCAGGCTGAGCTGATCCCGCTGCGGGGAAGAGGGATGAGCAAACAGCTCTTCCAGGACCTGGCCAGCCCCATTTTCCATGAGTCCATTGCATCTCTGGTGGGTGATATAGCACAGATCTGAAGTTCCCTACAGCACATGTCCTCCACAGCCAGCTGGTCAGCACTGTTCATGTAGCATCACGCTGGGGAGCTTCACATTCCTATCATTTCAGGAGGAGAGGATTCTCATCCCAGCACCACAGCTTCACCCCTCAACCTCTCCTTCATGGAAAACCATCCTTCTGTAAATCCTGCCTGGAGGTGGAAGGGGGAAAAGGGAGCTGCCATGAAACAGATCCCACAGAGCTCGTCCCTACTACTTCCATCTCCTTGCTGTTCAGTCCCTATTTGTTTATTTTGGAGCATATCCAGAGAATGGCAACAAAGCTGAAAAGGTTGTAGAGCAAAGTCCTATGGGGAGCAGCTGAGCCTCCGAGGAGCATTTAACAGTTATTAACGGAAACAATCAACACTGCATCACCAAAACTCCAAACACTGACAGTGATCATAGAATGACAGAATAGTTTGGGTTGGAAGGGACCTTGAAGCTCACCCACTCCCAACCCCCTGCTGGAGGCTGGCACACCTCCCACAGCCCAGGTTGCTCACAGCCCCATCCAGCCTGGCCTCCAGTGCTTCCAGGCAGGGGGCATCCACAGCCCGGCTGGGCAACCTGTGCCAGCGTCTCACCACCCTCACAGGACAGAATTTCCTCCTAATCCCTGCTCTAAATCTACCCTCTCCCAGTTTAAAACCATTTCCCCTTGACCTGCCAATATATGGCCATATAAAAAGTCCTCCCCCAGCTTTCTTGTAGCCCCTCCCAGGTCCTGGCAGGCTGCTATGAGGTCTCCTTGGAGCCTTCTCTTCCCCAGTCAGCAGACTCCCAGCTCTCCCAGCCTGTCCTTGTAGGGAGGTGCTCCAACCCTTTGACCATCCTCACTGCCCTGCTCTGGACCCTCTCCAACAGCTCCATGTCTTTCTTGTGTTTGGAGCCCCAGAACTGGACGCAGTGATCCAGGTACGGTCTCACAAGAGCAGAGCAGAGGGCAGAATCACCTCCCTCGCACTGCTGGTCACACTTCTCTCCATGCAGCCCAGGCAAAGGCTGTGAACTTCATTCTCACACGGGCCTAAGTATCATCAGGCACCAATGGAACAAAACTCATTGCTTTCTTTATTACACGGTGGAAGGCAGCAGCCCCATGGCAGGCAGCACCAGCCCTGCTATGGCACGGCCACGTTGCCAGGGGCAGCCACCAGCTCCAGGAAGCAGCCTGCAGCTGGCACAGCCATGTCACAAGAGCACAAGAGTGGGGGGGGCTGCGTTCCAGAGCCAGCTGGGTGTCACAGCAGCCCGGAATGCTGAGCAGAAGGGCAGTGCCAGCCACACATCGCCGCCGAGTAGCCGAGTGAGCCAGGGCTGTGGCGGGCAGGAGCAGCCCATGGCGATGGATGGGGCTGCTCCTCCTCTGCCTCACAGCCACACGCGGGGACAGGGACACAGCAGGACGGCGAGACGCTCCTGTGCTCACCCACAGCACACAGAAGTCGCTCCCAAACTGGAGCCCGCCTCGCTCCCCAAGGACCCGGGCAGCTCCCCAAGGACCCCTGGCCCTGCCCCAACATTTGCTGCTGCTTTGCTGAGTCCTGACCCCACTGCAGGTGCTGGCACCGGACCTGCTGATTGCAGTGGCCCTTTCCACACAGCCCTGGGGACAGCAACCCGGTGAGCAGGGCTGTGCAGGGGAGGGCAGCACAGGGCAGCAGGGCAGGAGGCTGCTCCTCTTGCACTTCCCCTCTGCCTTGCAGATGGACAGCCCAACACCAATGGCTCCAGATGACCAAAAGGGCCTCAGCTCAGCCCACCAAAAGGATGTCCATCAGAAAAGATAAGTCAGCTCCAAACTGGAGCCTGTCGTCCTCCTTCAGGATCAGGGAAGCTCCTGAAATCCCCCTGCCCTCACCCCAACATTTGGTGCTGCTTTGCTGAGTCCTGGCCCAACTGCAGGTGCTGGCACCACACCACTTGATTGCAGTGCTTGTGTCAACGTGGCACTGGTGACCCAAACGGCCAAGGAAACCATTTTCAAAGCAACAACCCGGTGAGCAGGGCTGTGCAGGGGAGGGCAGCACAGGGCAGCAGGGCAGGAGGCTGCTCCTCTTGCACTTCCCCTCTGCCTTGCAGATGGACAGCCCAAAACCAATGGCTCCAGATGACCAAAAGTGCTGGAGCTCAGCCCTGCAAACTGAAGTCTTACAAAAAAGATAAGTCAGCTCCAAACTGGAGCCTGTCGTCCTCCTACAGGATCAGGGAAGCTTCCAAAAATCCCCCTGCCCTCACCCCAACTTCTGGTGCTGCTTTAATGAGTCCTGGCCCCACTGCAGGTGCTGGCACCACAACTCCTGATTGCAGTGGCCGTGTCAACATGGCAGTGCTGACACAGTGAGCCCCAAATGGCCAAGGAAACCATTTTCAGAGCAGCAACCCGGTGAGCAGGGCTGTGCAGGGGAGGGCAGCACAGGGCAGCAGGGCAGGAGGCTGCTCCCTTCTTCCTTCCTTCCTTCCCCTCTGCCTTGCAGATGGGCCTCCGCACCAAGATGGAACCAGAGCAGGACACACGCCTGTCCTCAGCTCTCCATCTGGTCTCCGTGCCCCCAGGACAGCCCTGGGGACACAGGCAGCCCCACACAGCCATGGAAATGGCTGGCAGAGCAGCAACCCGGTGAGCAGGGCTGTGCAGGGGAGTTCAGCACAGCAGCAGGGCAGGAGGCTGCTCCTTCCTTCCTTCCCCTCTGTCTTGCAGATGGACAGCCCAACACCAATGGCTCCAGATGCCCAAAAGTGATGGAGCTCAGCCCTCCAAACTGCTGTTCACGTGCTACAAAGAAGGTAATTCAGCCCCAATGTCTAGCCTGTTGTGCTCCTAAAGGACATGGAACCTGGCCCTACCTCCATGTTTGGTGCTGCTTTGCTCAGCCCTGTGCCCTGTGCAGGTGCTGGCACCAGACCTGCTGATTGCAGTGGCCCTTTCCACACTGACCTGGGGACACAGGCAGCCCCACACAGCCATGGAAATGGCTAGCAGAGCAGCAACCCGGTGAGCAGGGCTGTGCAGGGGAGGGCAGCACAGGGCAGCAGGGCAGGAGGCTGCTCCTTCCTTCCTCCCCCTCTGCCTTGCAGATGGACAGCCCAACACCAATGGCTCCAGATGCCCAAAAGTGATGGAGCTCAGCCCTCCAAACTGATGTCCATGTGCTACAAAGAAGGTAAGTCAGCCCCAAACTCCAGCCTGTGGTGCTTCCCAAGGACCATGGAAGCTGCCCAAGGACCCCTTGCCCTACCTCAGTGCTTGGTGCTGCTTTGCTCAGCCCTGTGCCCTGTGCAGGTGCTGGCACCAGACCTGCTGATTGCAGTGGCCCTTTTCACACAGACCTGGGGACACAGGGAGCCCCACACAGCCATGGAAATGGTGTGAAACAGAACTCTGAAGACCAGGACGCAACAAGAGCCTAAAAGGGATGGATGGGCCCAATGCAGAAATACCACAGGCACCACGTCCAGAACAGAAGGAAGCACCGTAAGCGAGCGCTGCTGAGACCGGGATGGAAGTTGAGGAGCCACCAAGACTGCCAGCCTTCCTGCCTCGACCCCCAGACGACCACCGAGAAGCCAGCACACAATTAAAGACTATTGGCACAACCTTCAGAATAAACTTTCTCATTCCTTACACCCGTGCTGCTTCTTCCATCTCGTGGCATCCAGACTGGGAACCTTGGGGAGGTTTCCTTATTTTCTCCATCTCCTCCTATTTATGCAGCTGTATATCATGGAATCACAGAATGGTTTGGCTTGGAAGGACCTTGAAGCTCACCCAGCCCCAACCCCCTGCTGTAGGCTGGCACACCTCCCATAGCAGAGCAGAGGGCAGAATCACCTCCCTGGCCCTGCTGGTCACACTTCTCTCCATGCAGCCCAGGAGACCGTTGGCCTTCTGGGCTGCCAGCGCACATTGCCCGCTCACCTGGAGGCTTCCATCCACCCACAGCCCCAAATCCTTTTCCTCAGGGCTGCTCTCAAGCCATTCTCTGCTCAGCCTCTGTCTGGGCTTGGCATTGCCCCCACCCAGCTGCAGGACCTCGCACTTGGCCTTGTTGAACTCCATCAGGTTGGCGTGGGCCCACCTCTCCATCCTGCCCAGCCCTCTGCATGCCATCCCTTCCTTCTGGACTCTCATTTCGCCCTGCTTCCATGGCACAGCATTCCACCACCACAAAGAGCTTTGAAGACCTTCTCTCCTTTCTAGCCCACTTCTGGACTTCTCCCCTCCACATTTCCATTCTCAGGAATTCACCTCAAAGCCTTTGCAACAACACAATACTGCAAGCTGAACAACGCCAGCTGCGTGTTGCGTGGGCACTGGGACCCCAAACACACCAAAAGAGAAACTGCCTGGGGAAACCCCAGGCTTCTCAGGTTCCCCTTGGCTCAGTGCTGCTCGGATGATCCGGGAACGGGGACCTACAGGGGACAGTGGTCCTATGGTGAAATCCCTCTCCAAATGGCTGATTTCCTGAGTGAATTAGGACAACCTTTTTTGACAACCGAGCAAAGAACAGCAGCAGCATCTGCCCTGGCATGGCTGCCCTTTCCCACTGTTAACACAGAGCATTCCTCGGGAGAAGTCCTAAGAGAGGAAAAGGAGCTTTTGAAAGCTCGCATCCAACAGCTGGAAAATGAAATTACATCTACGACAGGGCAAGCTGCCTCACCTTTCAAGGGGATTTCCCCTTTGAAATTAAGACCCATTGCACTAGAAGGGGAAAAAGATTTGCATCTGCAGGATCCTTGGATCCTAGGTGTACCCAAGAAGGCCGAGCAAACTAAAAGACAACTGGAGGATCTGCAAACCTCAGATCCTCTAGAAAGAAGGCCAGGAATGACTCAGAAGACCAAAAAGTTCCAAGACAGACCTCCAGCGTTGGCACCCGGAGAGTGGCCCCCTGCACTGGCCACATTACATGTAGCACAGCTCATGGATCTGTCAGAACAACTGAAGCAAAGACCACGAGACAGCATAGCAGCTTGGCTGCTGAGATGATGGGACGGGGGGGCCGAAAGCGTGCTCATTAATGGGCCTGAGATTCCTGAACTGGCATCCATTGCCACTCGCCTGGCTCTCAGACAAAGGCTGCGTGCCACATCCTGATGCAAACCATTCCCTCATTCAGTGGCCAGTGGCGGCGTGCAGACTCATGGCCCAACAAAAGTGAGTTGCTGATAAATACTGGTCTACGGAGCTCAATGGAGCAACTCCACAATCATCCTAGAGAATCAGGAATGAAGGAGGCAACACACGATGATGCCTTTGAGAGTCCAGACTTGGTCAAGTTTTCGGCGGCGATGAGGGAGCTCACATTCCAACAAGCTCCTCCCCACCAAGATGGCACACCGGTGGCCATACCGAAGCCCTTCGTCACCTCGGAGGCCATCATCCAGCAGGCTGCCCAATTGCTGGCTGGTCTAGGGCAGGCAGAGCGCCTTCGCACCAGGTGCAATATCTGCAGTACCGCTGGAAGGGGCAGAGGTCCTCCCCGTCACTAAAACCAGGAGAGCCACCCCACGGACTTTGCAGTCGGCACCCGTACGGGTATCAGAAAACAAATGTTTAACGACTCAATCCGGGCTGGGGTTCAGTTTGCAAACATTCATCATCAGCACCATCATGTCCTGCTCCAGCTATGGAGGCAGGAGGAGGACAGTCAAAAACTTCCAAATCACCCCAAAAAACCTGGGGTGGGAACTACTGACAGACTGCCAACAGCAACGTGGAACCTGGAAGAGTTCCTGGTTCCCAGTAGAAGGAAAAAGCCTCCTCAAGTGACCTGGCCCACTGTGCCCTTTCAGGTCCTGCCACAGGGGGACGTGCACGCACCAACACATTGCCAGAACCTAGTGGTGTGTGCCCTGCCAAGTTGGGAAAAGCCTAATGACGTCAACTTGATCATTATACTGATGATCTCCTCTGGATATCCAACGCACTGGAGGCCGTCAGACAGGCAGCAGATTCACTGACCACCTATCTGCAAGAAAGAGGATGGGCTGTAAATCCTCAGAAGCTGCCAGGTCCAGGAGAACACAACAGGAGGCTTTCCAACAGGCAAAACTGGCAGTGAAACCAGCCCGAGCAGTGGGTAGATTTGATTCTACCCTCCCAGCTGAATCGGATGCTCATGTCGCTCAGGATGGCTTTGGCTCGGGCCTGTGGCAATGCCAGAGCTCCGTTCAGACCCCCACTGGGTTCTGGTCCCAGGTCTGGCACGGAGCAGAAGAAAGAGACGGTATGACTGAAAGACGCTTATTGGCTGCCTACTCTGCATTACAGCCAAATACAGCATAACCCAAACAGCTGAGGGCAGAGTTAAGACCACCCTGCCAATTCAGGGGTGGGTGAAAGATCTGAACCACCTTCCTAAGACAGGGGTGTCCCAAGCACAAACGGGGGCACGATGGGTCGCCTGTCTCAGCCAGAGGACAGTCTGTCCACATCGCCACTGGAAGAAGAACTCCAGAAGATCCTAGGCCAGTGAGTAACACCGTGATGCAGCAAAAGAAACATTGGTCGCTCCACCAGAGAAGGGTCCCGTTCAGGAGGGAAATATCCCATGCCTGAAGATGCCTGGTACACTGATGGGCCCAGCAAGGACAACCCGAGCAAGTGGAGAGCAATAGCATCCCATCCCTCCACCGAGACAACCTGGTTTGAAGAGGGGGATGGTCAGAGCAGCCAATGGGCAGAAGTGCGAGCGGCGTGGATGGTTATAACCAAGGAACCCGGTGATGGGATCCTGAACATCCAACAGACAGTTGGGCTGTGTACTGGGGGCTCACTCTTTGGATTGCACAGTGGGCCACCCAGGAGTGAACAATCCAAGCCCCACCAACCTGGGGCAGAGATGTGTGCTGACACATAAGGCATGTGCTTAAACACAGGACTGTACGTGTCTGCCACGGCTCTGGTCACCAACCCCTACAATCACCGGGAAATGACGGAGCCGACACGCTGGCCCGAGTTCGATGGATTGAGAATTCACCATCTGAGAACATCGCCCGGTGGTTACATCAGAAGCTACGGCATGAGGACAAAAGACACTGTGGGCAGCTGCTGCAGCGTGGGGACTGCCCATACAGCTACCTGACATCACCCGGGCATGCCGAGACTGCGATGCCTGCTCCAACATGAGACCGAGACCGTTGCCCCAAACAACAGCCCATCTTGCTAGAGGACACAGTCCTCTCCAGCGATGGCAGGTTGATTACATCGGGCCCCTCCCTGGCTCTGAGGAGGTGACATATGCCCTGACCTGCATACACACCACAAGCGAGCTTCTGCAGGGCTGTCCAGTGCCGAGAGCAAACCAGGCATATACCATCAAGGCACTCACTAAACTGATGTCTGCCTACGGGACACCTCAGGTCATCGACAGCGACCACGGGACTCATTTGACCGGCACCACGATACAAGGCTGAGCTGAAGACAGCAACATCGAATGGCGATATCTGCCATATCATCCAACGGGGGCAGGCCTCCTTGAATGCTATAATGCTATTCTTAAGGCTGCCCTGAAGACAGACTCTCAGTCCCTGCACGGCTGCACAAAGAGACTCTATGAAACCCAGACGGATCGGAATGAAAGGCCTAGAGACGGCAGACCCTGAAAATGCTGCAGACAACATGGGCCTCCCTGCTTAGGATCCAAATTATGGGCACCGATAATCGGGGAAGACCCCAAATAGGGCTCAGTGAAAATCACCTTCTGCCCCCTGCCCCTGAGAATCTAGAACCAGGTACCCATGGAATAAAATGGCCTTGGAAGGTGCAGGTAGGACCGACGTGGCGTGGCCTACTTGCACCCTGGCGGAGATTATTGGAGGTGGGAGGCTCGGTAGTCGCTCCGCTAAGTGGTGCATGGCCTACGGAGATTGTGGTCAACACTCCAGTTTTCAGTGCTAAGGGGACCCGAATCCTGACTCCTGGTCCCATGAAACATCTCTACTACTCCCCGCGAGTCTCTGAGCCCCTGGGATCACCGGAAGGAGCGAAACGCCATCAAAGTGTTCCAGTGTTGCTGTGAGATCAAGCACAACCCCTGGCGATGGCCCACGTGGGACTGACGGAACATAAGATGGACCTGCACCAAACAACTGCGTGCCTCCAGTAACACCACCGAGCTCTGGCCCATGAGAGAACATGAACTTCAGCCACAAACCCATCATCAGCGGTCTCAGATTGTGTCAAGCTGCACCGCGACGGGCACTTGTACAAATTGTTGTGTTGGATCCCTGTACGAGGGAAGGCTCACCCTCCAGCTGACTCAATCTTTGGTTCCTGCTGTGAAGGGGTGCAGTGGATGGGAACTGTGGAGTTACGGCCTGAAGCTCCGATTGAGCATCCGGGGAAAGGAGCAGCTCAGCCCTGGGAGCACAGGTGAAGGCAATTCCGCTGTGCAAATGGAAGGGGAGCAGCCTGGCTGCACCTCTCCTGGACCCCACTGAGGGGCTGATTCCCACTGGGGAAGGATCTCTTTCTGGCGAGCCTTTCTTGGAGGAGCTTTCCCCTGTGAACTTGGAATCTACTGATATGGGTGAGCAATCTTCTTCCCATCTTTTATAGCACCTTTCTTTCTATCCTACTGGTCCTTCTGTCCCTACACCTCCGGTGTGATGACATTGATCATTACATCATATTGATTGGTTACACACTGGAAGGGCTCAGAGGAGTTCCTGGCAATGGCAGGTGCATTTCCAGAGGCTCCTGGGTAGCACGAGATCAGAAGTGCTCCTTCCAGCCATGGGAACCAAACGCATTCAGCAAGCACTCAGCCACGTGTGCTCGGACTCTGGGAAGGAAGGGGCGCTCCTCGCACTGCTGTGCTCTGGGGCACAGCTCCTCCTGCCTCTCATCACCTCCTGTTGGGCTCCAGGTGGAGATGGGAGAAAGGCAAGGGCTGGGAACGCCATGCAGACATGGGCAAAGCACCATCAGACATTTAGGGATGAACAACTGATCATTTATTACACGGACGGCGGAAGGCAGCAGCCCCATGGCAGGCAGCACCAGCCCTGCTATGGCACGGCCACGTTGCCAGGGGCAGCCACCAGCTCCAGGAAGCAGCCTGCAGCTGGCACAGCCATGTCACAAGAGCACAAGAGTGGGGGGGGCTGCGTTCCAGAGCCAGCTGGGTGTCACAGCAGCCCGGAATGCTGAGCAGAAGGGCAGTGCCAGCCACACATCGCCGCCGAGTAGCCGAGTGAGCCAGGGCTGTGGCGGGCAGGAGCAGCCCATGGCGATGGATGGGGCTGCTCCTCCTCTGCCTCACAGCCACACGCGGGGACAGGGACACAGCAGGACGGCGAGACGCTCCTGTGCTCACCCACAGCACACAGAAGTCGCTCCCAAACTGGAGCCCGCCTCGCTCCCCAAGGACCCGGGCAGCTCCCCAAGGACCCCTGGCCCTGCCCCAACATTTGCTGCTGCTTTGCTGAGCCCTGACCCCACTGCAGGTGCTGGCACCGGACCTGCTGATTGCAGTGGCCCTTTCCACACAGCCCTGGGGACAGCAACCCGGTGAGCAGGGCTGTGCAGGGGAGGGCAGCACAGGGCAGCAGGGCAGGAGGCTGCTCCTCTTGCACTTCCCCTCTGCCTTGCAGATGGACAGCCCAACACAAATGGCTCCAGATGATGAAAACGGCCTCAGCTCAGCCCACCAAAAGGGTGTCCATCAGAAAAGATAAGTCAGCTCCAAACTGGAGCCTGTCGTGCATCCTACAGGATCAGGGAAGCTTCCAAAAATCCCCCTGCCCTCACCCCAAAACTCTGGTGCTGCTTTGCTGAGTCCTGACACCGCTACAGGTGCTGGCACCACACCATTTGATTGCAGTGGCCGTGTCAACATGGCACTGGTGACCCAAATGGCCAAGGAAACCATTTTCAGAGCAGCAACCCGGTGAGCAGGGCTGTGCAGGGGAGGGCAGCACAGGGCAGCAGGGCAGGAAGCTGCTCCCTTCTTCCTTCCTTCCCCTCTGCCTTGCAGATGGGCATCCGCACCAAGATGGAACCAGAGCAGGACACACGCCTGTCCTCAGCTCTCCATCTGGTCTCCATGCCCGCACGACAGCCCTGGGGACACAGGCAGCCCCACACGGCCATGGAAATGGCTGGCAGAGCAGCAACCCGGTGAGCAGGGCTGTGCAGGGGAGTTCAGCACAGGGCAGCAGGGCAGGAGGCTGCTCCTTCCTTCCTTCCCCTCTGCCTTGCAGATGGACAGCCCAACACCAATGGCTCCAGATGCCCAAAAGTGATGGAGCTCAGCCCTCCAAACTGCTGTTCACGCGCTACAAAGAAGGTAATTCAGCCCCAATGTCTAGCCTGTTGTGCTCCTAAAGGACATGGAAGCTGCCCAAGGACCCCTGGCCCTACCTCCATGTTTGGTGCTGCTTTGCTCAGCCCTGTGCCCTGTGCAGGTGCTGGCACCAGACCTGCTGATTGCAGTGGCCCTTTCCACAATGACGTGGGGCAGCAACTCGGTGAGCAAGGCTGCGCAGGGGAGGGCAGCACAGGGCAGCAGGGCAGGAGGCTGCTCCTTTTATTCCTCCCCCTCTGCCTTGCAGATGGACAGCCCAACACAAATGGCTCCAGATGACCCAAAGTGCTGGAGCTCAGCCCTGCAAACTGCTGTCCCACAAAAAAGGTCAGTCAGATCCATACTTTAACCTGTCGTGCAACAAACAGCACCATTGAAGCTCCCCACGATCCTCCTGTTCTTACCCCAAAACTCTTTGGCTGCTTTGCTGAGTCCTGGCCCCACTGCAGGTGCTGGCACCACACCACCTGATTGCAGTGGCCGTGTCAACATGGCACTGGTGACCCAAACGGCCAAGGAAACCATTTTCAGAGCAGCAACCCGGTGAGCAGGGCTGTGCAGGGGAGGGCAGCACAGGGCAGCAGGGCAGGAGGCTGCTCCCTTCTTCCTTCCTTCCCCTCTGCCTTGCAGATGGGCATCCGCACCAAGATGGAACCAGAGCAGGACAAACGCCTGTCCTCAGCTCTCCATCTGGTCTCCGTGCCCCAACGACAGCCCTGGGGACACAGGCAGCCCCACACAGCCATGGAAATGGCTGGCAGAGCAGCAACCCGGTGAGCAGGGCTGTGCAGGGGAGAGCAGCACAGGGCAGCAGGGCAGGAGGCTGCTCCTTCCTTCCTTCCTCCCCCTCTGCCTTGCAGATGGACAGCCCAACAGCCTGCCAGCACCTTCAGTGCTGCACACATCAGCGCCTCCAGGAACCACAAGGATGGTGTGAAACAGAACTCTGAAGACCAGGACGCAACAAGAGCCTAAAAGGGATGGATGGGCCCAATGCAGAAATACCACAGGCACCACGTCCAGAACAGAAGGAAGCACCGTAAGCGAGCGCTGCTGAGACCGGGATGGAAGTTGAGGAGCCACCAAGACTGCCAGCCTTCCTGCCTCGACCCCCAGACGACCACCGAGAAGCCAGCACACAATTAAAGACTATTGGCACAACCTTCAGAATAAACTTTCTCATTCCTTACACCCGTGCTACTTCTTCCATCTCGTGGCATCCAGACTGGGAACCTTGGGGAGGTTTCCTTATTTTCTCCATCTCCTCCTATTTATGCGCCTGTATATCATGGAATCACAGAATGGTTTGGCTTGGAAGGACCTTGAAGCTCACCCAGCCCCAACCCCCTGCTGTAGGCTGGCACACCTCCCATAGCAGAGCAGAGGGCAGAATCACCTCCCTGGCCCTGCTGGTCACACTTCTCTCCATGCAGCCCAGGAGACCGTTGGCCTTCTGGGCTGCCAGCGCACATTGCCCGCTCACCTGGAGGCTTCCATCCACCCACAGCCCCAAATCCTTTTCCTCAGGGCTGCTCTCAAGCCATTCTCTGCTCAGCCTCTGTCTGGGCTTGGCATTGCCCCCACCCAGCTGCAGGACCTCGCACTTGGCCTTGTTGAACTCCATCAGGTTGGCGTGGGCCCACCTCTCCATCCTGCCCAGCCCTCTGCATGCCATCCCTTCCTTCTGGACTCTCATTTCGCCCTGCTTCCATGGCACAGCATTCCACCACCACAAAGAGCTTTGAAGACCTTCTCTCCTTTCTAGCCCACTTCTGGACTTCTCCCCTCCACATTTCCATTCTCAGGAATTCACCTCAAAGCCTTTGCAACAACACAATACTGCAAGCTGAACAACGCCAGCTGCGTGTTGCGTGGGCACTGGGACCCCAAACACACCAAAAGAGAAACTGCCCGGGGAAACCCCAGGCTTCTCAGGTTCCCCTTGGCTCAGTGCTGCTCGGATGATCCGGGAACGGGGACCTACAGGGGACAGTGGTCCTATGGTGAAATCCCTCTCCAAATGGCTGATTTCCTGAGTGAATCAGGACAACCTTTTTTGACAACCGAGCAAAGAACAGCAGCAGCATCTGCCCTGGCATGGCTGCCCTTTCCCACTATTAACGCAGAGCATTCCTCGGGAGAAGTCCTAAGAGAGGAAAAGGAGCTTTTGAAAGCTCGCATCCAACAGCTGGAAAATGAAATTACATCTACGACAGGGCAAGCTGCCTCACCTTTCAAGGGGATTTCCCCTTTGAAATTAAGACCCATTGCACTAGAAGGGGAAAAAGATTTGCATCTGCAGGATCCTTGGATCCCAGGTGTACCCAAGAAGGCCGAGCAAACTAAAAGACAACTGGAGGATCTGCAAACCTCAGATCCTCTAGAAAGAAGGCCAGGAATGACTCAGAAGACCAAAAAGTTCCAAGACAGACCTCCAGCGTTGGCACCCGGAGAGTGGCCCCCTGCACTGGCCACATTACATGTAGCACAGCTCATGGATCTGTCAGAACAACTGAAGCAAAGACCACGAGACAGCATAGCAGCTTGGCTGCTGAGATGATGGGACGGGGGGGCCGAAAGCGTGCTCATTAATGGGCCTGAGATTCCTGAACTGGCATCCATTGCCACTCGCCTGGCTCTCAGACAAAGGCTGCGTGCCACATCCTGATGCAAACCATTCCCTCATTCAGTGGCCAGTGGCGGCGTGCAGACTCATGGCCCAACAAAAGTGAGCTGCTGATAAATACTGGTCTACGGAGCTCAATGGAGCAACTCCACAATCATCCTAGAGAATCAGGAATGAAGGAGGCAACACACGACGATGCCTTTGAGAGTCCAGACTTGGTCAAGTTTTCGGCGGCGATGAGGGAGCTCACATTCCAACAAGCTCCTCCCCACCAAGATGGCACACCGGTGGCCATACCGAAGCCCTTCGTCACCTCGGAGGCCATCATCCAGCAGGCTGCCCAATTGCTGGCTGGTCTAGGGCAGGCAGAGCGCCTTCGCACCAGGTGCAATATCTGCAGTACCGCTGGAAGGGGCAGAGGTCCTCCCCGTCACTAAAACCAGGAGAGCCACCCCACGGACTTTGCAGTCGGCACCCGTACGGGTATCAGAAAACAAATGTTTAACGACTCAATCCGGGCTGGGGTTCAGTTTGCAAACATTCATCATCAGCACCATCATGTCCTGCTCCAGCTATGGAGGCAGGAGGAGGACAGTCAAAAACTTCCAAATCACCCCAAAAAACCTGGGGTGGGAACTACTGACAGACTGCCAACAGCAACGTGGAACCTGGAAGAGTTCCTGGTTCCCAGTAGAAGGAAAAAGCCTCCTCAAGTGACCTGGCCCACTGTGCCCTTTCAGGTCCTGCCACAGGGGGACGTGCACGCACCAACACATTGCCAGAACCTAGTGGTGTGTGCCCTGCCAAGTTGGGAAAAGCCTAATGACGTCAACTTGATCATTATACTGATGATCTCCTCTGGATATCCAACGCACTGGAGGCCGTCAGACAGGCAGCAGATTCATTGACCACCTATCTGCAAGAAAGAGGATGGGCTGTAAATCCTCAGAAGCTGCCAGGTCCAGGAGAACACAACAGGAGGCTTTCCAACAGGCAAAACTGGCAGTGAAACCAGCCCGAGCAGTGGGTAGATTTGATTCTACCCTCCCAGCTGAATCGGATGCTCATGTCGCTCAGGATGGCTTTGGCTCGGGCCTGTGGCAATGCCAGAGCTCCGTTCAGACCCCCACTGGGTTCTGGTCCCAGGGCTGGCACGGAGCAGAAGAAAGAGACGGTATGACTGAAAGACGCTTATTGGCTGCCTACTCTGCATTACAGCCAAATACAGCATAACCCAAACAGCTGAGGGCAGAGTTAAGACCACCCTGCCAATTCAGGGGTGGGTGAAAGATCTGAACCACCTTCCTAAGACAGGGGTGTCCCAAGCACAAACGGGGGCACGATGGGTCGCCTGTCTCAGCCAGAGGACAGTCTGTCCACATCGCCACGGGAAGAAGAACTCCAGAAGATCCTAGGCCAGTGAGTAACACCGTGATGCAGCAAAAGAAACATTGGTCGCTCCACCAGAGAAGGGTCCCGTTCAGGAGGGAAATATCCCATGCCTGAAGATGCCTGGTACACTGATGGGCCCAGCAAGGACAACCCGAGCAAGTGGAGAGCAATAGCATCCCATCCCTCCACCGAGACAACCTGGTTTGAAGAGGGGGATGGTCAGAGCAGCCAATGGGCAGAAGTGCGAGCGGCGTGGATGGTTATAACCAAGGAACCCGGTGATACAAGGCTGAGCTGAAGACAGCAACATCGAATGGCGATATCTGCCATATCATCCAACGGGGGCAGGCCTCTTGAATGCTATAATGCTATTCTTAAGGCTGCCCTGAAGACAGACTCTCAGTCCCTGCACGGCTGCACAAAGAGACTCTATGAAACCCAGACGGATCGGAATGAAAGGCCTTCTGAATGAGAGACGGCAGACCCTGAAAATGCTGCAGACAACATGGGCCTCCCTGCTTAGGATCCAAATTACGGGCACCGATAATCGGGGAAGACCCCAAATAGGGCTCAGTGAAAATCACCTTCTGCCCCCTGCCCCTGAGAATCTAGAACCAGGTACCCATGGAATAAAATGGCCTTGGAAGGTGCAGGTAGGACCGACGTGGCGTGGCCTACTTGCACCCTGGCGGAGATTATTGGAGGTGGGAGGCTCGGTAGTCGCTCCGCTAAGTGGTGCATGGCCTACGGAGATTGTGGTCAACACTCCAGTTTTCAGTGCTAAGGGGACCCGAATCCTGACTCCTGGTCCCATGAAACATCTCTACTACTCCCCGCGAGTCTCTGAGCCCCTGGGATCACCGGAAGGAGCGAAACGCCATCAAAGTGTTCCAGTGTTGCTGTGAGATCAAGCACAACCCCTGGCGATGGCCCACGTGGGACTGACGGAACATAAGATGGACCTGCACCAAACAACTGCGTGCCTCCAGTAACACCACCGAGCTCTGGCCCATGAGAGAACATGAACTTCAGCCACAAACCCATCATCAGCGGTCTCAGATTGTGTCAACCTGCACCGCGACGGGCACTTGTACAAATTGTTGTGTTGGATCCCTGTACGAGGGAAGGCTCACCCTCCAGCTGACTCAATCTTTGGTTCCTGCTGTGAAGGGGTGCAATGGATGGGAACTGTGGAGTTACGGCCTGAAGCTCCGATTGAGCATCCGGGGAAAGGAGCAGCTCAGCCCTGGGAGCACAGGTGAAGGCAATTCCGCTGTGCAAATGGAAGGGGAGCAGCCTGGCTGCACCTCTCCTGGACCCCACTGAGGGGCTGATTCCCACTGGGGAAGGATCTCTTTCTGGCGAGCCTTTCTTGGAGGAGCTTTCCCCTGTGAACTTGGAATCTACTGATATGGGTGAGCAATCTTCTTCTCATCTTTTATAGCACCTTTCTTTCTATCCTACTGGTCCTTCCGTCCCTACACCTCCGGTGTGATGACATTGATCATTACATCATATTGATTGGTTACACACTGGAAGGGCTCAGAGGAGTTCCTGGCAATGGCAGGTGCATTTCCAGAGGCTCCTGGGTAGCACGAGATCAGAAGTGCTCCTTCCAGCCATGGGAACCAAACGCATTCAGCAAGCACTCAGCCACGTGTGCTCGGACTCTGGGAAGGAAGGGGCGCTCCTCCCACTGCTGTGCTCTGGGGCACTGCTCCTCCTGCCTCTCATCACCTCCTGTTGGGCTCCAGGTGGAGATGGGAGAAAGGCAAGGGCTGGGAACGCCATGCAGACATGGGCAAAGCACCATCAGACATTTAGGGATGAACAACTGAGCGTTTATTACACGGACGGCGGAAGGCAGCAGCCCCATGGCAGGCAGCACCAGCCCTGCTATGGCACGGCCACGTTGCCAGGGGCAGCCACCAGCTCCAGGAAGCAGCCTGCAGCTGGCACAGCCATGTCACAAGAGCACAAGAGTGGGGGGGGCTGCGTTCCAGAGCCAGCTGGGTGTCACAGCAGCCCGGAATGCTGAGCAGAAGGGCAGTGCCAGCCACACATCGCCGCCGAGTAGCCGAGTGAGCCAGGGCTGTGGCGGGCAGGAGCAGCCCATGGCGATGGATGGGGCTGCTCCTCCTCTGCCTCACAGCCACACGCGGGGACAGGGACACAGCAGGACGGCGAGACGCTCCTGTGCTCACCCACAGCACACAGAAGTCGCTCCCAAACTGGAGCCCGCCTCGCTCCCCAAGGACCCGGGCAGCTCCCCAAGGACCCCTGGCCCTGCCCCAACATTTGCTGCTGCTTTGCTGAGTCCTGACCCCACTGCAGGTGCTGGCACCGGACCTGCTGATTGCAGTGGCCCTTTCCACACAGCCCTGGGGACAGCAACCCGGTGAGCAGGGCTGTGCAGGGGAGGGCAGCACAGGGCAGCAGGGCAGGAGGCTGCTCCTCTTATGCCTTCCCCTCTGCCTTGCAGATGGACAGCCCAACACCAATGGCACCAGATGATGAAAAGGGCCTCAGCTCAGCCCACCAAAATGGTGTCCATCAGAAAAGATAAGTCAGCTCCAAACTGGAGCCTGTTGTGCATCCTACAGGATCAGGGAAGCTTCCAAAAATCCCCCTGCCCTCACCCCAACACTCTTTGGCTGCTCTGCTGAGTCCTGGCCCCACTGCAGGTGCTGGCACCACACCACTTGATCGCAGTGCTTGTGTCAACGTGGCACTGGTGACCCAAACGGCCAAGGAAACCATTTTCAGAGCAGCAACCCGGTGAGCAGGACTGTGCAGGGGAGGGCAGCACAGGGCAGCAGGGCAGGAAGCTGCTCCCTTCTTCCTTCCTTCCCCTCTGCCTTGCAGATGGGCATCCGCACCAAGATGGAACCAGAGCAGGACACACGCCTGTCCTCAGCTCTCCATCTGGTCTCCATGCCCGCACGACAGCCCTGGGGACACAGGCAGCCCCACACAGCCATGAAAATGGCTGGCAGAGCAGCAACCCGGTGAGCAGGGCTGTGCAGGGGAGGGCAGCACAGGGCAGCAGGGCAGGAGGCTGCTCCTTCCTTCCTTCCCCTCTGCCTTGCAGATGGACAGCCCAACACCAATGGCTCCAGATGCCCAAAAGTGATGGAGCTCAGCCCTCCAAACTGCTGTTCACGCGCTACAAAGAAGGTAATTCAGCCCCAATGTCTAGCCTGTTGTGCTCCTAAAGGACATGGAAGCTGCCCAAGGACCCCTGGCCCTACCTCCATGTTTGGTGCTGCTTTGCTCAGCCCTGTGCCCTGTGCAGGTGCTGGCACCAGACCTGCTGATTGCAGTGGCCCTTTCCACACTGACCTGGGGCAGCAACTCGGTGAGCAAGGCTGTGCAGGGGAGGGCAGCACAGGGCAGCAGGGCAGGAGGCTGCTCCTTTTATTCCTCCCCCTCTGCCTTGCAGATGGACAGCCCAACGCAAATGGCTCCAGATGACCCAAAGTGCTGGAGCTCAGCCCTGCAAACTGCTGTCCCACAAAAAAGGTCAGTCAGATCCATACTTTAACCTGTCGTGCAACAAAAAGCACCATTGAAGCTCCCCACGATCCTCCTGTTCTTACCCCAAAACTCTTTGGCTGCTTTACTGAGTCCTGGCCCCACTGCAGGTGCTGGCACCACACCACCTGATTGCAGTGGCCGTGTCAACGTGGCACTGGTGACCCAAACGGCCAAGGAAACCATTTTCAGAGCAGCAACCCAGTGAGCAGGGCTGTGCAGGGGAGGGCAGCACAGGGCAGCAGGGCAGGAGGCTGCTCCCTTCTTCCTTCCTTCCTTCCCCTCTGCCTTGCAGATGGGCATCCGCACCAAGATGGAACCAGAGCAGGACACACGCCTGTCCTCAGCTCTCCATCTGGTCTCCGTGCTCCCACAACAGCCCTGGGGACACAGGCAGCCCCACACAGCCATGGAAATGGCTGGCAGAGCAGCAACCCGGTGAGCAGGGCTGTGCAGGGGAGAGCAGCACAGGGCAGCAGGGCAGGAGGCTGCTCCTTCCTTCCTTCCTCCCCCTCTGCCTTGCAGATGGACAGCCCAACAGCCTGCCAGCACCTTCAGTGCTGCACACACCAGCGCCTCCAGGAACCACAAGGATGGTGTGAAACAGAACTCTGAAGACCAGGACGCAACAAGAGCCTAAAAGGGATGGATGGGCCCAATGCAGAAATACCACAGGCACCACGTCCAGAACAGAAGGAAGCACCGTAAGCGAGCGCTGCTGAGACCGGGATGGAAGTTGAGGAGCCACCAAGACTGCCAGCCTTCCTGCCTCGACCCCCAGACGACCACCGAGAAGCCAGCACACAATTAAAGACTATTGGCACAACCTTCAGAATAAACTTTCTCATTCCTTACACCCGTGCTGCTTCTTCCATCTCGTGGCATCCAGACTGGGAACCTTGGGGAGGTTTCCTTATTTTCTCCATCTCCTCCTATTTATGCACCTGTATATCATGGAATCACAGAATGGTTTGGCTTGGAAGGATCTTGAAGCTCACCCAGCCCCAACCCCCTGCTGTAGGCTGGCACACCTCCCATAGCAGAGCAGAGGGCAGAATCACCTCCCTGGCCCTGCTGGTCACACTTCTCTCCATGCAGCCCAGGAGACCGTTGGCCTTCTGGGCTGCCAGCGCACATTGCCCGCTCACCTGGAGGCTTCCATCCACCCACAGCCCCAAATCCTTCTCCTCAGGGCTGCTCTCAAGCCATTCTCTGCCCAGCCTCTGTCTGGGCTTGGCATTGCCCCCACCCAGCTGCAGGACCTCGCACTTGGCCTTGTTGAACTCCATCAGGTTGGCGTGGGCCCACCTCTCCATCCTGCCCAGGCCCTCTGCATGCCATCCCTTCCTTCTGGCACGTTGACTACACCGTTCAGCTTGGTGCCATCTGCAAAATGCTGAGGTTGTACTCCATCCCACTGCCTGTGTCATCCACAGAGATGTTCACTAGCACTGCTCCTAGCACACAGCCCTGAGTAGCACCACTCAGCACTGGTCTGCACCTGGACGCTGAGCCGCTGCCCACAGTGCCACCATCCAGACAGCATGGAGTTGTCCACCCATCAAACCCATTTTTCTCCAATTTGGTGAGCAGGACATCAAGCAGTGGGGTGTTACACACAGCTTCAACTGGAGCTTTGTGGGGGGTTGGCTTCTGTCTTCTTCCCCTTAGTGCAGCAGTGAGCTCCGGTGGGGAGAAGCAAAGGTGAGGGCGGTTACAGTAAGCTGGTGGTCGGCCTCCTCTCTCTTGTAACAGTGATAGAACTGGAGGGAATGGCTTCAAGCTGTGCCAGGGGAGATTTAGGCTGGATGTTAGGAAATACTACTTTTATGACAGAGTGGTCAGGCACTAGAATGGGCTGCACAGGGAGGTGGTGGAGTCACCGAGCCTGAAGGTGTTCAAGGAACGTTTGGATTTTGTATTGAGGGATGTGGTTTATTGAGAGCTATTGCTGATGGGTGGACGGTTGGTGTAGGTGATCTTGAAAGGTCTTTTCCAACCTTGGTGATTCTGTGAGCAGAATAGTAAGCAGCAACAGCGAATCAACGTAGAAAAGGACCGGTGGATTCTGCAGGGTATTCGTAAAGATGCAATACAGGGCCACAGAGGGACGGCGTCGCGCCGGGAGCAGCAACCCTCGCTCTGAGGCGAGCTCCAATCCACACCCAGCCTCCTTCCGCCTGAGCATTCGCGCCCACTGGACAAACCCGGCGGAGATCTTACATATATACCCGCCTCATTAATATGCAATAAGGTGGGAGGTGCCACCGCGAGGGCGGGCCCGATGCGGGGCGGTGCTGCCTCATGACTATGCATCGCCTCGTGCATAATGCATGAGGGGCGTGGCCTCGCCTTAGCGCTCTGTCCCTTCAAAGTGCGGGAAGATGGCGGCGGCGGCGGCGGGCCCTGGGAGCCGGGCGGCGGGCTGTGCGCGGCGGGGCGGGCGGCGGAGGCGGCGAGGGCGGGCCGGGGCGGAGGAGCAGGAGGAGGAGGCGGAGTGCTCGGCGTGCCGCCAGGCTCTGGGGGAGGCGGTGACGCCGCCCTGCCGCCACTCGCTGTGCCTCGCCTGCTTCCAACGCTGCCTGCAGGGCCCGGCCCTGCGCTGCCCGCTTTGCCGCAGCCGTTTTTCCAACCGGGCCCGCACCGACGCGACGGCTGCCGGAGGAGGAGGAGGAGGAGGCGCGGAGCAGCGGCCGCCGGACCCAGGTGCGGCGGCGGCGGCGGCGGCTCCTGCCCCTCCCCTCCCCTCCCCCCTCCTCGGCCCCAACCGCCGCGGCGGCAGCGGGGGGGGTGTGGGGAGGCGCTGGGCGGGGCCAGAAGGGGGCGTGGTCATTTCGCGTGGTGGGCGGGGCTTGTGTGTGAGGAGGCGGGGCTCTGAGGGAGGGGGCGGTGCGCGGAGGCTCGGCTGGGTGGTGGGACGTGTGATGAGTTGTAGGGGCTCAGCTGTGTGCTGTGTGGAGGGACTGTGGTCAGTCCCCTGCAGGCAGAGGATGTGGGGAACGGGCAAGCCCCCTGATTTCTGGAGTTAGCTCTGTTCGTGGCCTGGGATGAGAGCTTTCAGACTGCTGACCCCTTCCCTGGGGAAGCAGTGGTGATGATGGGACCTGTATGCTTCCCTGAGGCAATGTAGGAAACTGTAGGACCTGTCACCTTCTTTGGGATGAACATGGTGACAGTGGGACCCATCCCCTTGTCCAGGATGGCACCAGAGGTGGGAGAACCCATCCGCTTCCCCAGGGCAGCACTGGTGGCAGAAGGACCCATCCCCTTCCCTGGGAAGGTGCCAGCGACAAGAGGACCCTTCCCATTCCCCACAAAGACATTGGAGACAGGAGGACTTTCTCCAGTACATGGGAGACAGGAGGACCCATCCCCTTCCCCAAGGCAACAGCAGAGATAGGAGGACTGATTTCTTTCTCCAGAAAGGCACTGGTGATGGGAGAACACCCCATCTCCTTCTCCAGGGCACTGCCAGTGACAGGAGGACCCATTCCTTTCCCTCACTGTTGGCACCAGAAGGAACTGGGCAGTCCCAACTGGAACAGTGTCACATGGCCAAGGTGGCACCGGTTTGGATCATCCACTGGCCAGCAGCCAGTTATTTTGTAATAGCATTGCCCAAATAGTTAATGGTTACAGAGGAAACCTGCAGGGGTTGTAAACACCGGGTGAGTTCCTGCTGCATCGCAAGAGGAAAGCTCTTGTGTTGAGGGACGTTCCAATCTTTGTTGACAGAAAGTCCATCATTTCCGAGGGATTTTTTTTTTTTAAGGCATTTCCTCCCTGTATGGAGAGCGGGCTGTCTGCACTGACAGCACAGCGTGACGCTCCGGGGGACGATGCAGCACTGTTGGCACAGATCATCTGCATCACCACGAGCACTTCTCCGCCACTGGGAGCTCCGCGTTGAGCTCCAGATGGACACCACAAACCAGCTGAGCTCTGCCCCAGCCAGTCCTCACCTCTGGGCTCCCACCTCATGCATGTGTCAGCACCCTCTCATTCGCCGCGGGAGAAATTGGCAGGATGAGCATAAACGGCTTAAATTGGTGGTTTGAACTCACCCCACTAACCTCCACTGGAAGCGAATTCGGAAGGATTTGCTGGATGTGATGAATAGAAGGGCTGTCTGGCAGCAAGCTATGCCAAGCAGCTGGAGGACGGACCGCCGCCGAGCCACGCTCCTCCCCAAAACCTCCCACCAAGACCGTGCTTGCCCTGGCCTGGCCTGCATGGGAATATCCAGCCACGCTGCAGGAACACTTACATTTAAAAACAAATTAATTTCAAGTCTCTGCTTGTCTGGCATTACCCGAGATGCGTGTGTTTTGCAGCAGTCACATCGGTAGTCATTTTCTTTCTGAACCTCCTAAAACTCTGAAATGTACTGGAGGGAACAGCAGGGAATCTTAGCATGGAGAAACATGGAGAGTGCACCCGAACAAGGATGTGCCTGTGGCGTTACCCAAGTGCTGGACAAACTGCTGTGATCTGCGTGGAATTGCCGACGTATGGTTGTGCTGAAGGCTGTGGAGTGGTTCAATTAACGGTTAATGAGGTGAGCTAAAATGAGCTCTCGTCTGGAATGGTGTTCCTGGTAAGATCAGGCCTGTCCTGAAGCAGCACCAGGTGGCTGCATCAGACTGAAAGCTGTAAAGCTAATTGACTGCTTGTTCCGTGAGTCATGCTAATAGTGTGGAAATTGAAGATTACAAATGGCGACCTCCTAGAAGCAAAGAGAGCAGGGGATGCACCTTACTTCGACTACAGACAGGTTTATCGTAGTCACAGACTAGCTGGGGTTGGCACACGCCCCTGGGTCCTTCTGCTCAAGTAGGGCCACCAGAAGAAGGCTGCCAGGACCGTGTCCAGGTGGGTTTTGACCCTCTCCAAGGATGGAGACTTTGCAGCCTTTCCAGGCAACTTGTGCCAACGCTTAACCACTCTGATTCATTCAGTGGAACTTGTCTTGTTCCAGTTTGTGCTCGTTTCATCTTGGTTCCCAAGGGAACGGCATGTAGCTGCATCATGGGAGGTCAGGTGGGGGTGAGGAAAAGGTTCTGCCCCAGAAAACTGTGTGCATGGCACAGCTACCAGGGCAGCGGGCACAGCTCTGAGCTGCTGGATCTCAGGGAGCACTGGGACACCTTTCAGCATATGGTTGGAGTGTAGGAGTGCTGTGTATGGCCAGGGCTTGGGGTCAGTGACCCCTCTGGGTCCCTTCCAACTTGGGTTGTTTTATATTTCTATGTTCTTCATGGCCCTTCATGGTCAAGGCAAGCAACATCCTCTTTTGTCCCCATCCACCAAGGTGGTCACCTCATCACAGAAGACTGCCCCATCATTTAAGCCTGCCTTCTTTGTAAATCCCTGCTGACTGCTCCCTGTCACTTTTTTGTCCATCATGTTCCTGGAAATGCTTTCCAGAATCATTTGCTCCACCACCTTTCTGATACCACGAGGCTGACCAGCTGGTCATTCCATCTCATTGTCAAGACGGAATGTCAGAGTAGTGACATTGGCTTTCTTCAGAGCTCCAAGAATCTCTCCTTGTCACCATGGCCTTTCAAAGACAATTGAGAGCGGCCTTGCAAAGACATTAGTCAAATCTCAGCACACAAGTGCTACCCATCAGGTCCCATGGACTTATGTGCCTCCAGTTGGTTTAAATTTCCTAATATGATTGCTGCTCCAGCGTGGGTGAGTCTTCTTGCTCCAGGCTTTCCCAGGACCTGGGGCTCCTGGGGCTATTCCACGTAGACTGAGGCAAGGAGGCATTGAGCATCTCAGCATTTTTCCACATCCTTTGGCATCAGCACCATGCCCTCCAAGCAGCAGAATGATGTTTTCTTTAGCCTGCCTTTTGCTGCTGGTGTGCTTGTAGGGGCCTTTCTGGTTGCACGTCGTGTCACTTTGCTGTTTTTGCTGTTTTCATTGCAGCATCTCTGTTGGTTCTGGTGAAGGTTCAGGAGGACCTCCAGCTGTGCACAGTAGGCAGTAAGGGCAGTGCAGCCAGTTCATGGTGCCTGGTGGCAGGCATGAATTAAACCACAAGAAGTTCTATTCCACATAAGAATACACTTTTTTTTTACTGTCCTGTAACCAAGCACTGGCACAGGGACCAGAGATGGGCTGAGGTCTTCTCCTTGGTGATCTCGAAAGGCACCTGGTGTGGGGCTGGGCATCCTGCTCTGGGTGGCAGAGGGACCAGAGGTGCTTCCAGCTTCACCATTCTGTTATCAAACATGCAAGAAGCTGATATGCTTAACTGTATCACTTGAAATCCACAGAACTAATTTAGGAAACTACTTTTTAATATTTTTTAAAATTATTACAAGCCTATGAAAGGTGCTGCCTCTTGACATAGCTGAATTATTCCAGCTTAAACTGGCTGACTGCTTCTGATTTCCAGTCTTGTTTTGTATCCTTCACTGGGATTCCTGCATAACGGTGGACTTGTGGAGGCCGCAGCTGGGATCAGGGGTTATGTGCTGTACAAACAAGTATGAAGACAAAGTCCTTGTTGTGACACCTGCCCAACAGAACTGGCTGGAGGTGAGCGGGGCGAAGGTGATCTGTCTGCCCTTAGAGCCCCTGTGCCATCTGGTGGCCTCCAGCTGCCCCACTAGAAGGACCTGGGTTGGCCTGTGGGTTCCTGTGGCCCATCTCCCTGCTCCGTGGGCATCTCTGGTGATGAGTTGCATCTGGAAACGCAGCTGTGGATGCTGCTGTAAGAGCAAATTTTGAACTGAAGATGCAGCGATACAGGGTAATGCTTGTAGTACTTGGCTGAGTGAGATTTCTCGTAGCCAAACAGTTGTCTGTTGAAAGCCTTGGAAACAGATAGGTGCAGCAGATGGGAGGCTGGGAGCAGGGCAGGACGTGGAGACAGTGGGTGTTGGAAGATTCAGCCAGACGAGATGAACAGAGACGCGTGTACCATGCTCCTGGTGAGCTGCTCAGGCCAGGCTGCAACAAAATAAGGATGCTCAGTGTTCTCCAAGGACAGCAGTCTACCTGGCATCGAGAAAGAAAGAATCTTGTGGAAGGAAAAGCAGGTGAGAACTCAGCTTTGTCATCTCAGACAGCGCAAGACCAGCTTCACCCACATGTGTCAATTTCTGCTTCTCACTCCTGATGTTACCATCAGACATTACAGATATCCTGCAGGAACTTGGAGAACCGAAGGAGAAGTGAGCAGAGAAGCAGAAATTCAATTTTTGGGGAAGACCTTGATTAAGAGTGGCAATAAGGTGGTCAAGGGGCAGAGAAGACTTCTGCAAGAGAGCAGCAGGTGTTTCTGGAAGGGCCGTGGGAAGCCTGATGCTTTCTACCAAAGTGGGATGGATGTGCCTCAGTCACTCCTTATAGACACGTGAGTCATCAGTGCAAACACCTCCATAAGGGGTTCCATGGCCACCTTTGTTTAAGGATCTGACCGCGTGGAAAACTTTGCCTGCTATCTAATCAAAACCTCCCTTGTTGTAAAATCAGTTGGTTGCCTTTGTTCCTCTTCTGCCCAGTAGCTCTGCAGAGCAATTAATAACCACTCCTTTTATAAGAGGGTGTTTTTAATTGCCAGGCCTGGAGCATGACTTCCTCATCCTTCCTCTGAGTGTTTTGGCCGTGGTTTCCCTTTCAGCCTGCCGACCTAGACCAGTCTTGAGCATTTCCTGGTGGTTCCTTCATTTCCTGTCATTTCTGCAGCCTGTCTCCAGCTTTATTTTTCCCCAAGAGCACAGTGCAGTCACGATAAAGTCTTTCCACACTGTGTGAACAGCAGTGATGTGATTCCACATCCACTCAATGCAGCACATTTCTTTCTTCCAGCATGGGTGAAGCATGGCAGCTTGATGGCACGTGTTAAATTTAAGGCTGTCCAACAAAGGA
This sequence comes from Meleagris gallopavo, assembly GCF_905368555.1. NCBI lineage: Eukaryota > Metazoa > Chordata > Aves > Galliformes > Phasianidae > Meleagris > Meleagris gallopavo. Next base: position 192,414,987 of record NC_139404.1, read on the forward strand.
CGTGTGAAGAGGTTGCCCAAGGAGGCTGTGGATGCCCCATCCCTGAAGGCATTCAAGGCCAGGCTGGATGTGGCTCTGGGCAGCCTGGGCTGCTGGTTGGTGACCTGCACACAGCAGGGGGTTGGAGCTGGGTGAGCACTGTGCTCCTTTGCAACCCAGGCCGTTCTATTACTCTATGATAAAGGTGAGAATGTGCATGATTATGGCAAGGCTGTGCCTTCAGGGGCAGTGCTTTGAGCCTCACTCTTCTCCTGTGCTGCAGTCATCCATGATACTTAAATTCTTTCTGATCTACCATTGAAATCAGTAATGAAGAGAATTCTTAGGGCCAGCCCTAAACCAGTCCTAGAGACTGTGTGGGAGGCTGTCCTGGCACGGCACTTGGTCACTATCTCTTGAAAAACACTTTTTCAGCGGATGGTGCATCATCCTTCTGAGTAATGGTTATACCCAGACTAGCTTGGTATGGGGTTTTGTGTGATTCTGAACGGAAAAGGCAAAGCCTTTTTGTTACTTGTATGCTGGGATCAAGATTATCCTATACCCAGCTATCACAGAAGCTGGAAGCCAAGCTGGGAAAAGCCACTCGAGGAAACCTCGTGTGACATGCCTGCCTCCCAGCCTGCTCTTCTTTATCCACAGAGGTGTGAAGCCAGTATTTAAGTTCTTTGCACCATGCTGGATTCCTGACCTCTCGTTTTCCTGTTTTGTTTCTTTATACATTTCTGTGCAGAGTGAGATGTTGTCAGCAATAGCATAGTACGTGTATGAAGGCTGCTCTGAAGTACACACATCCCCCCTAATGCTGCCAGTCCCTTAATTTTCTCAATAAAGAAAAAGAGTGGATATCTCCACGTCTACAGCAGGTGGAAAAATACCACTCAACCTTGGGAGATGTCCTCCTATCATTACTTGTTTACCCCTTGCCCCCTAATTATCTCACCAGAGATGGAGGTGAGATTGAATTAACACGAGTTGTTCATATACAGTGGTCGGGACAGGAAAGAGAGGGAAGTCTTCCCTAAATATTCCTTTCTGTGTCCTCATAAAGCTGTTTATGATATATATGAAGCGTTCCACTGACTTATCTTTGCATAATTACTTAATAAACCACTTTGAGTGAGTTAATTATTCCCATCAGAAACCTGTTTCCAAACCTCTCTGCATTCACGGCCAGAAAACTTGCTCTGTGTTTCAAAAGCATCAAGATCTCATTCCACAAAGCAGAACACCGACTGCTGGAAGTGGGAACAAAAAGCTGTGAAAAATCTCAAGATTCTGATTGTCTCTGCTAGGAGCAAAGGGAAAAAGGAGGTGGCAGACATTCCTGTGAGCATCTGTGCAAGCAGCAGAGCCCATGGAATCACAGAATTGTAGAAGCAGATGAGTTGGAAGGGACATCTAAAGGTCACCTAGACAGGAGCTTTGGCCGCAGGACAAGGAACCGAAGGCTTTCTGCACTGAGGTGACTGTTTTAGCATCTTTATATTCCATCTGCATGGAATATTCTCCAAGTGCTGCTCAGGAGTGCAGATGAGCAGTGCCTGGCTGCAGTGCCAACTTTGGAGGGCTAAAATCGGGAAGATTAGAAAATAGAAAGTGTGTTGTCCTGTCACATGGTGCAAGAACCCATTGTATTTTTGTGATTGAGCACAACAGGATGGAAGCCCTGTCTGCAAGCATGGAGGAGCAGATGCTGATGTTGACTTGTGGTTTTGGTGTGAATAACATCCTCAAAGCAAAGCCCACATCCCTATGCCAGCCTTTTCCTGCAGCCCTTCACTCAGAGACCATCCCTGTTCCTCTGCAGCTCCCTCAGGAGAAGAACCAGGCAGGAATTCTGTTGCCAAACCAAACAAGAGGCATTTGCTTGAGTCTCACACATTGCCATCGTTCTGCTTGGCAGCACGTAGGGCAGCATCGAGCCAGCACCTCCAGCTGGGATTAATGGTGGCACCCAAAATTAGGATGTGATGAAGCAGAGGTGTGGAACACACTGTGGGTATTTTTGGGGACAAGGAGGATGTAGGATTGAAGGTCCAGGGGAGCAGAGATGCGCTCAGCATGCCCCACTGATAATGGGGCATTCTTTCTGCATTTCTAAAAACAAGAGTTAGGAATATGGGCTCTCTGTGGGTTTTTTATGTCTCTATGAGAGAAACCAGTTATGCATAGTGATGCTGGACCTGGAATTGCCCCCACCTGGATGCGTTATCTAAACCAGCAGAACTTCATAAGCGTCTCATCATTTAGGATCTCTTCTGGCTTGCTGAACTGAAGCAAGTGATGGAACTATTGCTACGGCTCGCTCATCTCCCTGGGTTAACCCACACGCTTTTATGACTCTGGAGGGAGGAAACACCTTTTTAGCAGGGAGGATAAGATCTGAAGCCAACCTAAAGCACCCAGCAGGAGGTGGTGGTTGCTGCAGGCACACTGCAGATGGAAATTCAACCTGATGACGTGCACAGGGAGCTCAAGGATGTGATCAGCACGACTGGTGGCCGCCTTCTCGTGTGGGCACAGAGCCGTCATCGCACATGGTGGCACCAGCGTGGCACTTTCCTTTATGGCGTGAGCTCTTGCAAGAGGGAATGGAAGCTGTTTCAAAGACAAAGCAGACTGTTAGTCTGTACTCCACCGCAAGAGGTTTGTTCCCTTTCGAAGCAAGCAAACCTTGCAGCAGTTCCATGTGGTTTGGTACACGTGGGCACTGGCTGTGTTCCCACTGCGTCGCTTCATCACTGGGAGTTCAACTATGGGGGTTTTGTTGGTGAATTTAAAAGCCAAAAAGATGCAATCAGCCATCAGCTTGGGGCTGTATCAAGGTCCTGGGCTGTGCCCACAGGCACAAGCTGACAGGCAAACACACACCAAGGTATTTGGTGGCAAAACAGGCAAATTGCAGCAGAGTAAAGGTGCCAGCCATCTGCTCACTTCCACATTGGAAATCATCTCTTGGGGCCAACATACTGGTGGTGTTTTGGGACGGAAAACACTCCCTAAACCAGCGATGTGGGTATAGTTGTGCTGGGAAAAGCCAACACCAGCTGCATTGCAGACACGCTCGCTGCGTGCTGCCCACTTTACCAGCACCGTTTGCAAAAACCTTTTGTGGGCAGTGGGGCAGAGGAGGAGCGAAAATGGGCAGCCCAACACCCTGCATTAAATGTGCTTCCTTTCTCTCTTCTTTTTTCAGATTTTATATTCAGAGCACCCATCAAGTTAAGCAAACCGGGGGAACTTCGAGAAGAATATGAAAGCCAGCTAAGGAAGGTAGAGTACTCAGTGTAACTGCAGTTTTTCTTCCAGAATCACGTGGATTTCCAGCAGGAATGCCATCCTACCTGTAAGGAGGCTCGAAGGGCTTTTCATCCCTGCTCTGTAACAAAGGTCATTTATTCCCTTTTTGCTGCTCAGCCAGCTCAGGGAGGTGTTGGCAGCAGCCAGGCGTGCAGAAGCCAGCTCCTGCTGCCCTGGGCTGCCTTCCAGAGCCTGGAGATGGACCGTCCTTGGTGGACCTCTGTTATGAAGGGTTTGTGAGAGCATCTGTATCCCTGGAGGCAATTCAGTAGAGAATTTTGCGTTTTGTACGTTTAAAAAAAGGGATTGTTTGAACCTAAGTCACTGAAATTCTCTGGCATGGGCTGCACAGAGCTGTGGGGGCCCCATTCTGGAGGTGCCCAACGGCATGAATGGGGCCCTGGGCAGCCTGAGCTGATGGGGTCAACCAGCTCAGAGTAAAAGTGAAGCTGAAAGGGGCTCTAAGGTCCCCTTCCAACCCAACTATGCCATGATTCCATGATTCTGTGATTCTATGAAATGCCTCCAATGGCTTATCACGTACAGAAATTTGAAACAAGAAACACTATGGCAAAAGCAAGGACTGCTGTAGCTGAGCATCTAATCGTTTCCAGTCCCAATTGCTTTAATCCCATAACTGTGCTCCCACTGTGTTCCTGGACTCCTGCACGGTACTGCTGGAGCAGCACCATGATGCATCCTGCTTTGGGATGTTCCCCACTGTTCGGTTTCCTGCTGGGGAGAAGGAGCAGATTTGTCACTGATTACATTTTCTTTGGGCTTTTGTTTGAAGGTCTCAACAACATAGAGCTGGAAAGATAACCTCGTACACTGACTAAGCAGGAAAGTACAGCTTAGGTGGTATTTCAGGTAAACAGCTACTCAGGGAATGCCTGTATTAAAATCACACATGAATTAGGTGGGATTTTGAAAAGGGGAAGGGCTTTCTCTCCTTCTTCTCCGTGTGTGCAATTAGTAGTGCAACCTCATTAGGATCACTTTGATTGCAACCTTTGGTTAATTGATGGTAAGGAATGGAAACTTTTTTGGTCCAGCCTACTTGTGCTGGGTAGACTGTGTGCTGTGTGTTGGGTGCTGTGGCTCTTCTGGAGACACTGGGATGCTTTGTTGAAGAGTTGTTGGGTTAGGCAGCAATGCAAGACTAAGCACTTAGAAACAAAAGTCTGGTTTATTAATTAACTTAAACGTGCATCACTGTATTTGGCAATTGAATTTATTTTTGCTGGAACCTGGAGGACGAGTCTGTTCTACTTAAAGAAAAAAGCAAGCTTTTCATGTAGGTATTAGCAGCAGACCTTGGCAGGGTATTATGAATATCCTGGTAACTGACTGAGAGAATTCCCACCATGATTTGGGAGCCAGCTCATCGATCCTGCAGGTTTTCCTGGTTTCTGAGGCAGAACTGCTAATTTCTCCTTGTGGGGAAGTTCTTGGTATGATCAGAGGGGGCTTTTGTGCCTCCAGGTGCGTGTAGGCTTGCTGTGCTGAACTGGGACGATGCTCTTCGGGTCCCTCCAGCCTGGTCCAGATCTGCAGGTAATGGCCCCAGGTTGCATCAGGAGAAGTTCAGGTTGGATACTGAGGAAAATTTCTTCTCCAAAAGAGTGGTAATATGTTGGCACAGGCTGCCCAGGGAGGTGGTGGTGTCACCATCCCTGCAGGTGTTCAGATAAAGGGCAGATGTGGCACTGAGGGACACGGTCAGTGGGCATGGTGGGGGTGGGCTGGGATTGGACTTGAGGATCTTGGAGGTCCTCTCCACCCTTAATGGTTCTGTTATTCTATTCTATGATTTTATTCTATGATTCCTGCAGGGATTAAACCATCTTCTCTCCCGTGTAGCTCCTGTACAGCGTCTCTGCAGGACAGACTTCCTGACTAGTGGGTACTTTGTCACCATTTCCCAATTCTGATCACACGACGACTAACTTCACATGCGACATACCGAGTTCAGATCAGCAGTCTGAGTCACAGTCAGCTTGCGGCAGGCTGCAGAAATCTCTGCATCTGCTGCTTGACTTCAGTGAGGAGATGCCACACAAACATGCACCAGCACCTCTCACTTCCCCATCTGTGTAAAGGAGATACTTGAACGTTCCTCTGGCGTTTTGAGGATGTTTGGCTGTTGGCTTCCCCTTTTTGCTCACAGAGAGATGGGAGAGGGGTTTCTGTGCCATCACGGCAGAAATTCCAGCTTTTCCCTTGCAACAGGCAAAATCTTAACACTTGGCTCTTTTAACTCTTGGACGAAAGAGTCACACATGGTGCCCGTGATTTTCAGGGGAAACTTCAGAATGCAGAGGGCTCAGATTTGGAGACCAAAGCTGGTGTGTAACTGGCTCTTCCTCTGTCTGGAGGCACACGGTGTCACCTGGTGGTGACATGAGGACAACCTTTGTTGTCTTCAGCCTTCCAGCAGCTTTTGCATCTCCCATGAACTGTTTTTCCAAAGCTGAGTTCTGGACCTTCTTCTCTCATCATGCAGTTAAAACCAAAGTAGTAGCCATCATTCTGCAGTGGAAAACGTAGTGGAAGTGGACCATCTTGTGGTGTGATTTTCTTGGCACTGGGTGACCTGGCTTTTAGAGTCAAGCACTTGCTTCCTACCTGCAGGACAAGAATTGTTTTCCTTTTTTATGCCATGTTTTTTTACCCCCCTTTGTGAAACGACTGCCTCCTGGTGATGCATGCCAGCACAGTTTGTGCTTGCACCTTCAACTTGCTGTCCCATGGGTTTGCCTAAAATTCTTAGATATTCCTTCCTACATGTTGTTATGTAAGCTTGTGGCTTTACATTTGGGAATTGGGTATGATTTTGTAAGTTGGAAAAAAAGCCAAGATTCCCATCTAGCTCCTTCCACTCATATGGAAGGGATGGAAGTATTGGGTGGGATTTCATTTGCCCCAAAAAGTCATCTTTATGATGAGCCTCAGTGTGACCTTTTGTTTCAGATACTTCCAGAGGGGCCTCTCAAAGCACAAAAACACTGCAGAAACCTCATAAAATGTGCAGCAGAGTACTACCCATGTCTCAGTCACATGGTAGTAATCTCACTCAGTCAGATGATGTTCTCGCTTCAGATTATTAATAGATCAGGATTTCAAAGATGTGTCTTCAAGCATCGCTAAACCAGAAGCAAAATCTGTCTTTGGAACCATTTGCTACACACCCACCATCACCCAGATGAGGTTTTTTGCTGCTTTGTGCCTTCTCCTCCTCCTCCTCCCTCCCTCATCCCTGTAGGTTCACATTCAGTAGAATTTGGATCCTTCCTCATCTGAAAATTACACCTTGCTTTTTGTGTAACGCGATTCTGAGATGGGTTCACTCACATGTCCGTGCTTATTTTTTTAACCTTGAGAAAGGGAAGAAAAACAGAGCATATTTTTTGAAAAACTAGTTGTTGTTGCAGTGCCACCAACTCTTTTCACATACTGTGCTGCAGCGCAACTACCAGCGAACCCCAGGAAAGCTTTGTGCCTTTATTTCCATTGGCACTGGAAGGCAGAAGGATGCTGCTGTCCTAGCAGGAAGGTGGGAAAGCATGAAGAGATCCCACACTGAGCTGTGGCGCAGAAACAGAACTGTAATTCCAGAGCAGAAGGTTGGAACTGACAACCAGAGGCCAGACTTGTCGAGGAGGACAACCTATAGAAGTGGGGTGGAAAGAAAGTTCCATCCAGGCACCTAGGTGGGCTCTTCGTGGCTTTATATACAAGTGTTGAGTTCAGGAAGAGATGAGGGGCTGAGAAATGAGGGAGGAGAGGTTTGTGGTGTTACCCTGGGCAGCGTGGACGGATGGATCCAAGTGCATGCTGCACACCTTGTTCAAAAGGAAGAGATAGGGGGGTTGGTTCAGTCTGGAGAAGAAGAGGCTCAGGAGAGACCTCACTGCTCTCCACAACTGCCTGAAAGAAGGTTGTAGTGAGGTGGGGTCTGCTTCTGCTCCCAGGTCACAGTGATGGGATGAGAGGTCATGGCCTCAAGTTGCACCAGAGGAGGGTCAGGTTGGATAGTAGGGAAAATTTGTTCTCTGAAAGTGCATCGATGCTCTGGCACAGGCTGCCCAGGTAAGTGGGGGAGTCACCATCCCTGGAGGTGCTCCAAAACCGTGTGGATGTGGCACTGAGGGGCATGGTGGGGATGGGATGGGGTTGGATTTGGGGATCTTGGAAGTCTTCTCCAACCAATCCAGTGATTCTGTGATTCTAAGAGACAATCTGAAGGAGGAGAGGAAGGCTTTATTAGCTCTGAACAGCACATCCCATCGCAGCCCATCCATCTGTGACCACATTAGGGTAATCTTTTGCTTCAGGAGGGCTGAAGCCTCTATGTTAGCACAGTCTGGCCAGGAGGGGCTGATGGAAATGAAGGGTTCCATCTGAGCTGGTTATAAGCAGCCATTGAGCAGTGAGTTGTGCTTTTCCCAGGAGGGCAGCCCTAAGCTACCAGATCTCAGGGAGCACTGGGATGCTGCTCTCAGCCACATGGTTTGGGGTTGGGTGGAGCTGGGAGTTGGTTGGTTCTTCCCAACTTGAGATACTCTGTGATTCTAAGCAGGGGGCAGTGAATGGAAGGAGCACTGTCTATGGGGTACAGCAGCACCGTGGTTCAGTGCAGAGCTGATGGGAAACAAGGCAGGACACTGCTGGGGCTACCATGCAGTTCTGTAGGATTCCTTGTTCAGCCTTCATTCAGCCTTCATTTGGGTTCATAAAGTGCTGTAGTATAGCACATGTGAGTAAAACAGTGTTGCTTCATAGTCTTTGTGAATTGCTGCCAGTGCTAAAAGTAATGAGAAATTGTCTAAAAACGGGTGAGAATTCAAAATCAAGTTACAACTTCAGGACTCCTGTTGGCCATCAGAGAGATGGATGGTCTCTCTGGGTCTCCTCCATCCCAACATGTCCATGAAGCAGCAGAAGTTTACATGGCATGGAGATTGCCATAACTCACAAAGGTGAATTCAGGTGGTGCTTTCTGTATACCTGACAAGTTGTGTGTGTAGTGCTGCAGTCCATTTGAAGACTGAAATGTTGTAGCTTGCATTAAACTGTTGTGTATATGCATTGCTCTGCCCTATTAATTTGTAGTGTGATAATCCACAAGTAGACAGAAGTTTTTTTCTCTAGTTTAGAAACCAGTTTGGCAGAGAACTCATTGTCAAACATTGCATCTAACAGTGCCTTTGTTGTTTTGCAATGATATCCCTGCTTTGTGTAGATGTAGAAAGAAAACAGTCTTCCCATGATTGCTTATGAGGAAAGCAGAGCAGGGAAATGGAGACTCAAAATTAAATGTTGTGGCCAAACTTTTTTGGAAAATCACAATTGACAACCAGGTGTGGAACTCATGGCATTTCAATTATGCTCTTTTGTTGTTGTTTGCAGCTGAGAGAAGAAAAGGTACAAGAAGAAAAAGCTTCTGAGGACCTGATTCACAAGCTCATGCTAGATGACGTGGAAGTAGGAAAACGAAAAATGGAAGAACAGCAGAAAAAAGATGAGTCTCTCGTGCTCAAAGTGAACCAAGAGTGTGTAAGTAAGCTTGTACTTTCCAGTCCACATCAGAGACACCAACCAGGTGAAATACTGCTGAGATTCAACCCTGGAGCAGGAGTTAGGTTTCTTAAGATGTTTCTTCCTTTGACTCTACATGCTTTCCAGGGCTGATTTCTCTGTAGCCCTGAAGGATACGAGCTAACAGTACACAAAGATTCATACTAACGAGACCTATCTTCTAAGAAGGTTTATCATGACCACAAATGTCTTTCTGGAGGTTTGTCTCCACTTCTTCCACCCAGTTTGCTCACAACTGCAGGTGCAGCTGCACTGAACGTGCAGAGGTGGCACACAGCCGTTCCTGGAGCATGTCTCCACAAGTCCCTTACAGTGTGGCCCTATTTCTCCTTCCAGTTGTGAGACTCCATAGGAAATGCTCTTAAGAATTACAGGTAGAGGGTTATTTGGGCTCTGGCTCATGTCCCGTAGTACCTTTTTTGTAGGATTACTGCTCATCCAGTGCTTGATCTTTAAATTACCTTTCTTGGGCATGTCACAGCCGTACATAGGAGCTGTGTGCTTATTTTTGCATTATTTGTTCTTTGGGGACTGGAGCTCTTACACCTCCAGTGAAGAGAACTGCATGAGCATGTGCTTCTGCTGGGAGGTTGCGTTCATAGTTTATATCCTTGAGGTCTCATCACATCGGGGGTTTTTGGAATATTAATACCTTTGCAAGAAAGACCTTTACTTTCCAAGTGATTCTTTTTGTCGTATATGTCAGCTAACTCTTCCTTGATTGACTTCAGTTTCCTGAACGTCTCTCGGATTCAGAAAATGAAGAACCGTTCCAAGGCAAACAAACACATCGGTCAGCATTTGTTTCCAAGACCAGTGCCTACTCCTTCGCTTTCCTTTCAGGGTAAGATGCTGAGACTCCATTGAGGCTGATTAATGTGCATTACAGATGTAACTGTCTTCTTCTTCTTGCTGTTGTTCCAAATGTTCCTGAAATGCTTTGAATTTAATTAAAAGAGTTGTTGCAGTCCAAAAAAACCAGTCACTATTCTGGAATTGAAGAATTGGTAAATGTAGCATCTGTCTGATTACCTCCTGCCTGCTGTAAAATCCTGGGAGGTAATGCATTTACTGTTCATCCCATGAAGCTGAAAAATCACTCACTGTAGATTTAAGTTACAAAACTCAGAAGTACAGAATTCCTTATGTTAGATTCGAATGAATGGATCTATCTCCAGCACACATGCTAAGAGGCAGCATCTGCCCCAAACAGTTATCAGTGAGAGCTGCTGCATGAGGCGCTGTGAAGTCACGCGGTGTCATTTCACACCAGCAGCACACGGCTTCCGAAGTGCTGTCGTTAACTCTGATGTCAATTAGCTGCAGGGGGTAGAGGTGGCAGGGTATTTAGCACAAAGCCCTTGCACATAGACTGGTGCTCTAGGGAAGACTCGGGTGCTGTGGTGCAGAGCTGCTGTTCCATCTGCTGCTTCAGCTCTAGATTTCCATGGCCAAAACCCTGGGCAGCATCTGCTCAATGCTGTGGCATCACCCTGATGTGATGCAGGCAGCACCCACAGCCCTGCAGGGCTCATGGCTTGATTCCAACTCTTAGCAAGATTATTTAGAATCAGAAAATCATCAAGGTTGGAAAAGACTACTAAGATCATCTAGTCCAACTGTCAACCCATCACAAGACTATCGCTATCACCCATGACATTTCTGTATAATATACAACAGTTTAGTTGGAAGGGACCTACAGAGGTCATCTACCCCAACACTGCTTTTGGTTGATGGCTTCATTCAGCACACCGTGAGGTCTCAGCATACAGGTGGACAGCAGCCAGCTGTTCCCATCAAACAGCCACCTCTGGGCTTGGGGCTCTGTTTGCAGACATGGTCCCTGCAGCTCCAGGTCTCAGGTGTCCTTTCTGCTGGGGATATTCAGCATGTTGCTCCCAAGATAAAGAGCAATCTGATGTAATTGCTTTACAGGAACCTAACCTGCAAGGTGGAAAGGAGTCGGAGCTGCAATGACACTATCCAGGAGAGATCAAAGAGCAGGCAGAGATCAGCCCCAGTCAACAAAACAAAGGTACCACCTGTTCCCAACAGCGTGCGGCAGGAAAGGGTTTGATGTGTCACCTCCTTATCTGAGGTCATACAGTGCCAGCAATCTGCTTATTATCAGATACTGGTTTTGTGGTGGTGTTATTGCCCTGGGCCATCTCCTTGCAGCTCACAATAAAAACCTGCCAGGTTCGAAATTACAGGGCAGGAGAGCAGACAGCTTACCGAGCTGTTTGTTTGTGTTGTGGGATAACTGGAAATTGGAAGGGCTCTCTTCATTCCTTTGTTTTGTAATTCATTTTCTTTCCAAGGCTGAAGCCCCAGCTTCAGTTAAAGGAAGTTAAATATCATAAAAGTTTAGAAGAAAATCCTCTCTTCCCCCCACTTTCTCCCCTGTTCTTAATTCAAAGGTGCTTAAAAAGTTGTTCAGAGTTGTTCAGAGTTGCTTAAACAGAGCAAAACTTACTGCTCCCCTGATGCTAGCATACTTTCTTTGGTGCTTTCACTGAGCTCTCTGCTATGGGAAGAGTCGGCCTGGTCTTGCTTCCCTCAGATCCAGGGAATTAATGACATCTGTTGCACTGTGCACCAGGCCTTATGTCTCAGTGGGCAAGGACTGTGGTCTTCGAGTCTCTTGTTAAAAGCTTGGTCCAGTTGCCATCTAAACTGGACTGAGCTTCAAGTGAGGGTCTGTGTCTGAGCTGCCCTCCCAGGCCATTCATTTTTTCAAGTAGTTGGTGTATGGGCCTGGCCCAATAAAAGCTGTGCTGCAGGGATGTCCCACAAACCTATTTTGACTCCAGAACAAGCCAGTAGGAACCATTTACCTTTGACTATGTGCAGCTTTTATGTCAGATTTATGTGTGGGTTGGTTCTGGCACATCCCAGATAGAACAGCATTAGGAGATGACAAGAAATGCTGCTCTTCAGGTCTGCCAGAGATTGTCCCTGCACTGGCACAGTGCATGGGGAATGCTCACAGAGGTTCCACTGATCTGCCTCTGGCACACAAACAACTTTTTGTAGAGGAGTGTGTTAAACCCAGGCCAAGTATTCATTCCTGCTCCCCTGTGCCTTGCTAGGGAGCAAAGAGCCCTCTGGTGATCATTACCTTTGAGGAGAGCAGCTTCCTGCAGCCAGGACAGTGCTGGGGCTCCTCAGCATTGTTTCGCCAACAGAGGGGTTGCCATTTGCCCTATCCCAGTGGCCCAAAGAGCATTTCTAACGCTAAAATAAATTTGAGACCAAGATATTAGATTGGGCAAAAGGAAAAACTTCTTATTTTGGTAAGGGTGGTGAAGCACTGGCACAGGTTACCCAGAGAGGTGGTGGATGCCCTGTTCATGGAGACACCCGGGGTCAGGGGGTGGACTCTGAGCACTGATGGAGCTTTGAGTGTCCCTGTGCACTGCAGGGAATAAGATCAGATAGCCTTATGGGCCCCTTCTAACTCAAACCATTTTGTGATTCTGTGATGGTGCTGTGTTGTGTTGGCGGTGTTGTATGTCCAGTGTTGACGGTGACACGTGCTGTAACCAGACTGCATGGAGGAGGAGCTGAGCTGCAGCCCCATGCCACATTTCTCTCCTTCTCCTTGCCCATATTTGCCCGTTCCCTTCTCCATGACAAGCTTGTTGAGCAGCCAAACCTTGCCTTGCAGGTCCCACCCATCACCAGCGCATCAACACCTCTGCTGGGAGTTCTCTCCTCCACCCAGAACAACCGCTGCCTCTCTGCTCCGGACCTGACGGCGGAGAAGCGCCCACTCCTCAACCCCGCGTCGTCTCTCTCAGCCCTGCACAGACCAGAGCGATCCATCAGCCCCGAGAGCAATGACAGCATCTCAGAAGAGCTCAACCACTTCAAGCCCATCGTCTGCTCGCCGTGCACACCTCCCAAGAGGCTTCCTGATGGCCGTGTCCTCAGCCCTCTCATCATAAAATCCACTCCGAGGAACCTCAGCCGGAGCCTGCAGAAACCGACCACCTACGAGGCCAGCCCCAGAATACTGAAAAAATGGGAGCAGATCTTTCAGGAGCGCCAGATTAAAAAGACTCTCTCTAAAGCAACCCTTACGTCGTTGGCTTCGGAACCCGGGGAGGACGTTACACTTCCTGACATCACCCATAAGGAACATTCCCAGATTCAGGATGATCAGCTGCTGCCAGATGCGACAGGAGACCCTCACCCTGAGCTGGATTTCCTTCCTTCTATCAGCGAGATGAAGAGAGGGAGCGAGAGGAACAGGGATTCCCAGGCCTTAACAGCAGATAACAGTGCTGAAACAGAGGTGCGATTGAACGCAGCCCCATTGCATGCACGCGTGTCCGAAGCCCCTGACGTCAAAGCCAACGTGTTCACGGACAAATCCTGTCTTAATCTCGGCCCCAAAGTGCTGAGCAGAAGGGTGATGGGGGTGCCAGACAGCAGCACTCTGGGGGTCCTGTCGGGGAAGAAGCAGCTGAAATGCCTGAACAACAGCGAGCTGATCAACGTGCAGAACAACACCTGCAACTCCGTCGAGAACATCATCAGTGAACAGCCGCCAGCCTTACGACGGGGACGGAAGAGACGCTGCAAAACAAAGCACTTGGAGCACAACGGCTCCGTCAAAAGACTGAGGCACACAGCAGGGGAGCCGGGCTTGGAGGAGCGCCTGGTGCGGGAGGTGGAGCAGAAGCTGCAGCAGGAGGAGGAGGACAGGAGGTTGGCCCTGCACCTGCAGCGCATCTTCGACAGCGAGAACAGGACAGTGGATAGGCGGAAAGTCAGGGTGGATCGGTACCTGCTGCGGTCGAAGAGCACTCTGGGTGCCAAGTAGCACTGGTGGACGATATTGCCTTTCTAGAGGACGATGAGGTTTATCAAATTATCTTATAGGAAAGCTATTTTTTGTCATACTTCAACCCACGCTGTCGTTTTTCATTTTGGTGATAAGACATTCGAGGTCCAGTTCAGAGAGAAGCCAGAGTCCTTCCAGATTTAAAAAAAAGAGGAAAAGTTCCTCCAGCCTGGCTGGTCCATTGGTCTGAGAGAGGTCTGGCATCCTGTGAATGCACTGCAGTGCAGCTGGTGGTTGTTCTGGCTGGAAGGGTTGGTTGCACAGGCAGCCTGGGTCCTGGGCACCCTGCTCCCTGCTGAGTGGGACTCAGAGGTCCCTTCCAGCCTCAACTGTTCCATGGTGGACCTCATCCATTCATTGCCATGTCCATGTTCCACAAGAAATCGGAGCTCTGCTTGCAGAGGAAACCAGGCTGGTCCCATCCTGGGATTTGCAGGAGGGATCAGGGGATCCACCTGCAGTGCTGACCAATGAATGTATCTCGCTGGCTGCACCAGCAGTGCAGATCAGAGGTTGTCTTCTACAAGTAGAAGGCCAAATGCAGTGGGAAAAAAAAGTTGTAAAATCAGGTTTTTATAGAAAAGCATTATAGGAACTTGTACGTTCATGTTAATGATGGGGCAGAGAGCATCTGGGAGCCGTCCTCCAGGCACTGCGACCCAAGGAACAATGCAGCTTTTCTCCCAGGGTCTCACCTCCCTTCTAAATGTTGAAGCCCAGAAAAGGAAATGCTGCCCTGATGTTGGGAAGAAGGGGGGAAGGCACTGTGGGCTCTGGGCAGGTGCAGTGCAGGGAGCGTGGCTGGCCTCTCCCAGCACTCAGTGAGTGCAGAATGGATGGAATGGGAGCCCAGTACTCCTGCCATGGAGTGCAGGGGGTACAAGCCACCTTCCCCACTGCTTAACCACTAACAGCTCAGGTGAGCAATGCGCTGCACGAACCTTCTTTAAGGTATAAGGGCACGGGGCTGCCGGGGGCTGGGGGAGCTGTTGGGCTTAGTGGGGTAGAGTTGTGCCTTTGGTGACAGCCACACTTGGGGCTTTCCTACCTTTCCCCTCTCTTCCCTATCATCCAAAGTGATCCTTGGGTTCTTGTGAGGAACTGGGCTCAGGAAGAATCAGCTTCATCTACGGGTGCTGCTTTGCAGTGCGTTTGGGGGAACACCGGTGCCAGGGGACGAGTTTTGCAGGATGGACCTGAAGCATGGGACAGCTCGCTGTGACCAATCCCAGACAATTGTCGTTGCCCAAATTCCTCCTATCTAAAAAACAGCTGAATGTCTTCCTCTTTAAAAACAAAAAGAAAAAAAGGAACTGATTTTATTTTTCTCTTCCATGTCCTTGTGTGACTGCAAGGACCCTGGCGCTTTTTCCTAATGGAACTGGATTTCTTTTTTTTTTTTTTTTAAAGAAAACTTATATTTTAATGGATAAAATTTATATATTTTAAATACTATATTTCAACAGATTGACACTTTTTGTTTTGAGAAAGCTTATAGCAGTGATTCCGTAATATATAGATCTGTATCCGTATCTCCTTCACACACCAACTGGATGCTCCCTGATCTCTGGGACCATCCCTGCTCCCTCACAGCTCTTTGGACTCAAGTCATGTATTGAATCGGGAGAAAACTGAGCAATTGGAGCCCCAATTTGACCTAGAAGAGTGATGTGGAGATCAGCAGCAACAGCCTGAATTTGCCCTCTGCACTGGTTTCTACAGAATAAGCTCAGGATGGAAACTCACAGTGATTTTTTTTCTCCTCCCATGAGTTTAATTTGCCTGTTAATTTTACATCTTGTCGCTGCCTCTTGCTCGTGGTTAATCCTGGAACCCTGAACAGTTTCCTCCTTTCTCTTTTCTGGTTCTCAGCACTCTTGAAGCAAATGTGCACACCAAAACTCACATTTCCGTGGGGTTTCCACACTGAATGTATCCTTTCTTTCCCCTCTTAAGAACGATTATGGAGCCCAATGCACCAGGCCAGTGTCTTCTTAAATATCTTTTTTTTTTAAAGACGAGTTACATAAATATTTATGTATTAAATATATGGCTTCGGCAGCAGCTGGCTCCCTTAAAACCCAGCCCCACCTGCGCTGGGATGGAAGGAGACCTCCAAATGTTGTCTGTAGCTTGCACAAAAAGGAGTGGTATATCATTTCACTGACAAGAGCAGAAATCCTCGGCCTCCCCTGCTGTAATGCAGGTGGTGGCCACAAACAATGACATCGGAGAAGCGGAATACCTCTTGCTGAGCACTGGGTGCAGCACAGGATCTGCAGAGGCCCTGAGATGGAACCAACCATTGGTTTGCACCTCCTGGAAAGCAGCTCATGACCCTCATCCTTCCTGCAGTCACCTCCTCTTGGGGACCGGGGGAAGCCCACAGGCCAGCACTGGCTCCTGGTTGTTCCCCCACCATGTCCCACCATCCTGCACATCCCTAGGAGTGGGATGCCATCACCCGGCGACCAAATCTGCCAAAGATGCTGCCTGACTCTGCAAAGCAGCTCGGACACTTTGGAGCCCTCTGCATGGGATCAGATGTACAGAACGGTTCGTGCTCGGAGTCGGTGAGAAGAGAGAAACGAAGGAAAAGTGCCAAAAGAAAGGATGATGCAAGATGACTGTATGATGATGTTCTATATTGTCAGTATTTTTCTTCCAATGCTATTGTACATGCAGTGCACAGTAGTCACGAAGTATTGCTCGAACAAGTGCTTCTTTGTATTGTATCAATGAGAGTAAAGAGGAGGTAGAAGCCTTAAAGACTATCGCCGACATTAATCTGAAGCCTTCAGTGCTGCTCCGGGGGCAGCGGCCCCACAGGGCTCCCAGCTCCTCGCCATCTCCTGACCCTACAGAACCCATCCCCCAGCATCCCTAACAGGGATCCCACTGGAAACGATCCCACAGGAAAACCAGGGCCCACCAAGGATTGTTTCTGTATCACCACGATGGTCTGGGATGTAACCACGTTGATGTCAGATGTCACCATGACCGTTGGGATGTGACAGTGTAGGATGTCACTGACTGTTTGGGACGTCACCATGACAGTCTGGGGATGTAATCATGACAGTGTGGGATGTCACCATGACAGAGCTGCGGGGCATTTCCTGGAGCACTGCTCAGTGCACCAACTCAGCACTGGAGCCATCTCCATGCGCAGTGCAATTCTGACGCAAACTTTTATCTTCCCTCTATCTTCAGAGCACGGCAACACATCAGAACAGCCCTAGAACTAGCTACTCACTATGCAAACAGGAAAATCTTCAACTGATGACAAAAGGTTTTATGTATGCCTGGTTTTCTTGGTGTTTACTGTCGAACTGTTTGAAACAAATATCGATGTTGCTACACTTTTTCCAATACGCTTTAAATCGTTGTGCTTTAGTGTTCTCCTCCGCTGCCATCGGAGCACCGGTGCGGTGAGAGACTACGGTCATTTTGGATCTCAGCTGAACCACTGTGGCTTCATCTGAATGTTTTAAAAGCGATGGAAGTTGCTCAGAGACTGCTGACTTGCATGTGTAAATGTGTGGGTAAATGACATGCAGAGTCCGTCATGTTGTGGCTTCTGTCGTTTGGAACAGAGTAAATCCTGCTTGTGAAAAATTGTCACAAAACAGAAACATGCCAACCGTGTACAAATCCTGTATACATTTTAACAGCATCGAGGACTTTAACTGCAGGACAAAGGCCAAGGTTAAAGCAGAATAAAACCAGGTTCTGACAGTGAGCTGCCTGGCTGTGCTGAAATTGCTGCGTGGGGAAACTGTAGTGATTCCACTGCTGCCTGTTCTGTGCAGATTCCGGGTGCCTGTGATTAATATTTTGCAAATAATAACAATAGCAAAGGTGAGTATAATGACATTCTTCATATAGGTGTGAGCAGGTGTGCTTTTCCTCCACTGCTCCCCTCGTTCCCCATCTCCTTGGGTTACACTGTCACTGTGTTTTCAATAGGTGGGTTTGGGTTATTTATGCTTTTTTGTGCTCGGCTCAGCTCCCTGAGAGCGTTCAGGTCCAGCAGGCAGAGCCGTGGGGTGAGGACAGGAACACTGTGACCTTGCTAAGAGCAAGTGGATGCAGACAGGGCTGTGCTGTCCCCCCACTGTGCACTGCTGCCTGAAGCACCCTGCGATGCCCAGGGACTGTTTTGTGCAGGAGGAGAGAGCACACACCTTGTTTACAGTAGTTGCAGAGCATGACTGAGCAAACACACCACTCTCATGATGTTTTTGTGCTTTCAAGCTGGAATTTGTTGGGCTGAAAGCCTCACGCAAACCTCTTCGCTGCACTTGGTTTTCCAACCTCAGGAGAGGAAAAATGGCTCCAGACAAGTCACAAATAATAACATTTTATCTGAGAGGACAAAGGTGTGAGGTGCTTTATCCAACCCCTGCCCCTGCTGTGGATGTCACTTTGGGCACCTTCTTGGACGCTTTCTTCCCTGGCAGCAGCAGCTGTTTTGATCTCTTCTGCTTGGAAGCTGCAAGAAGTGCTTTGACCACTGGTACCTCATCCCAAAGCCTGGTCGTGCCCGGGGCCAGCTCCTTGCTGGTCTCAAACACCTCCTGGAGCTCCTCCATCAGCCTCAATGCCTCCCGGTATGTCTTGGGGCTGGATTTTCTCTTCTGCAAAGCAGACGCTGGAAAAGGTGCAAGCAGAGCACTGGCTCCTCTCAATCATAGCTCTCCAACATTCGAATTTCCCTCCTGCTTCCCTGTATGCCAGCAGCCCCAGCCCTCCCATCCTAACAGCAGAGGGGATGGGGACAGGGATGGGAGCAATCTTGAGCAATCTCAGAGTGCAGACAGGTGTCTGTAAGGCTGCAGGGCTGGATTCAAGGCAGGCCGTGGCTCTTGTTAGAGACTGCAGGACGTGTGACTCAATTTCTACTTTTTCCACCACTCTTTCCCCAACCAGTGCCACTGAGGAGCAGCCAGGTAGTGGGCTTGTACTAGCAGCTCAGGATTGTGCCATCACAGGGGCTGGGACAGAGATCAAACTTGGCCCCATTGCTTCATCTCAGGGGCAAATAGATACTCTAAGATTTTCCCTTGACAGTCAGGTTTGGGGTAGGGTTACTCTGGCTGTGCAGCCAAAAGACTGCAGTAGTGTCTGCTTTGCATTTACTTCTCTGTTAGCCCATAGCTAGAGAACATCAGTGTCCAGTGTTTTTGGCTGAGGGGCTCAGAGACATGGGATGAGGCTGCAGCAATAGGGAGTGCCTCCATTCCCCATTACTGGGAGTTAGGGCTGAGCTCAGGAACAGCCTCATCCTGCCTCGATGGTGACATGAAGAACAGAGATGGGGGCATGGGAACATACCCAAGGGGACACTTGTGACAGTTGAGCTGTTTCTCATGGCCACCAGGATTCTTTCCAGGACTTCTGCTTTCGTCTTCCTAGCAGGAGGGTCAGGCATCCTGCAACGCTGTGAGGAAGAGAGGAGGCTGCAGCATGCCTTCCTCGTGGGTGATGCTCCTCCACCTCCTCCTGCCCCTCTCAAAATCTAACAATGCTCAAAAACCCTGGAGATGTGGCACTTGGGGACATGGTCAGGGGGCATGGTGGGGATGGGTTGGGGAATCTCTGAGGTCTTTTCCAACCAGAATGATTTTGTGATTCAAAGCCCATGCTTCTGCAGGAGGTGGTTGGGAACACTTTAAAATGGATCAATTGGTCCAAAAGAAACTCTGACTGAAGGGTTTCCACTTCCAGACACCACCAACACCAGTGCAGGTGTTCTCTCCCTTCAGAGCTTGGGCTCGTCACCTTTTTCTGAGGCACATAGGGCTTCTGCATGCTGTCCAGTCGTGGCTTAGCATCCCGGTACACCAGGGGGTGCTTCAGGACATAGTAGAGTGCCTGCACATTCTTCTGTATCCCTGTGAACCAAAGGGAAAATGGGACACCAGAGCTTTTTGGTGCTTCTTTCTTGGGCAGAACAGACTACACTGCTCATCAATCTGCCAAGGGTTTTCTAAGCAAGGGCCCCCAGCCCTCCTCACTCACCAACTGGCTCAATAAAATCTGGGTCAGTGTCTCCACCGAGCAGCTCCTCATAGCCCTTGTACCGCTCTGGAACAGCCCAGGAGCTGCCTTCCTCCCTCTGCTTGCTCCTCTTTTCCAGCCTGTCCTCTGCCATGGGTTGCAGCAAAGGCTTGGAGTCATCCTCCACCTCAAAGCAGCAAATGAAAGGACTTGGCAGCAGCACTTGGCCACCAGTCCAGGTGATGAGGTCAAAAGAGCCTGTCCTGGTGTGAAGAGGTGCCTCCTGGTGGCACTGAGCCATGCAGTCACCACCTTGTCCCTACCAGGCATGGGGGGGAAGGGGCCAGCACCATCCCACTGCAGACTTACAATCCCAAGGAAAAAGTTGCCGTGGTGAGCAAGAAGAGAGAGTTTTCCTGCAGGTGCCGCAGGGACAATTTGTGCTTTCCTGTTCACATTTCCACGCTTAAATCCCTTGCAGTCAAGGGAGGATTATAAGCACTGGTGCTGTGAATACCTGCACAGCGATGGCCCAGCCTCACACACCTGTGTCATGAAGAAGGCTTCAACGTCCTCCTGGGCTGTGCTGGGATCACGTTCCCCATGCCCGACTGCTGGCGTGAAGCTGATGGGAGGCAGTGGCTGGGATGAGATCAGAGGTGCAGCTCTTCCTGGATCCTCTGCCATGCCTGGGAGTGGTTTCCAGATGAAGGCTTCAGCAGGAGCTTCCAGCATCAGTGGCTGCTTCTCGACTTTGGGAAGATGAGATGAGACCTGAGAGGACACAGCAGTGTTCATGCAACGCTGTAAGCATCAACGTTGGGTTGGATCCCATGGCTGGAGGCTATTTCTTAGGGGACAGGGAGTGCCTCAGCTGCAGGGACACTCCACAGCAGCTTCATTTCCCCAGCAATCAGCCCTTAAGCTAAGGCTGATGGGCAGGGCTGGACCCAAAGTCTCTGTTCTGAATCCTGTATGGAGGAAAGAATTGAGAAGTGAGAACCCTCCCCACCCCTTCCCTTCCTCCATCCTACCAACCTCATGGGGATCCACACAGCCTACAAGCTCTTCCCTTACCCCAGTAATCTGAGTCCCAGGCAATCCTACCCCAAATACTGCAGCCATGGTTCAGTCCCTGCCTTAGGACAAAGCCTGCTGTGCACCCTGCCCTGCCTCACCTTGCGGCTGGCTTTGAGAGGGATGGAGAAGTGCCACCTCCTCACAGCTGGGCTCTTGTGGTGAACAAGTTGAATCCCCAACTTCTGCTGGAGGAGCCGGGTCAGCAGAGGTGGGTGCCCTGTCAGGAGCAAGGGTGCATGAGGGCTTCAGGCAGCAAAATTTAGCCTGAGGCTGCACTACTGCAGTCATGGTTGGGCTGTTGAGTTCCAGTGGGACCAGGAGCAGCAGCAGGGCACTGCAAATAGGGCATTGCTGTTTGCTTTGCTCTTTAGCAAGGATTAAAGCACCTCCTTGAGGACTTGGGCCAGCACAGCAGCATCCAAATGCTGAATGAGAAGGGAGTCCATGTCCCAGAGAGGGAACTGCACCCACTCTGGGAAACCCCAAGGATCAGCTCATACTGTACCACTGCGGGTGGTGGTAAGAGGGTTGTTGTGGAATGTCAGCTGCTTCAGACGTGGGAAGAAAGCCACAGGTAAGAGGGCTGTCTCATCCATAATCTGCAAGATAGAACAGTTTGCCATTTACTCTGAGCAGCTGCCACTGAGCTGAGGCTGTAGAGTTTCATCCCAGTCCTATCAAAACACATCCCTGTGATGTATTGGGCAGGAGCCAAAAGTGCCAGAAAGGGGAGGTTAAGTGAATGTGTGGTACTTGTCCACCAGGGCACACTGAGAGCATCACCTTCCACTGGGCAGCTCCAGCAAAGGCAGGCCTTCATATCCCCCATTTCCTGATGAAATCCCTTCTTCTGGTGAATACTGATGAATTCTCAGGGTGATAAGGCACCTATCGCATAGGTACCCATTGCTGGCAGTGCCCCAATGATAATGTGTAGGAGCCTAGACAACCTGAGAGCAATTCAGCTGCCTAACAGGTGTCCTGTCCCACCTGAGAGATGCTGGGTATCTGAGATGGACGCAGGGGTTGGAGAGAGCTCTGCAGCAGAGGCCAGGGTATCTCCAGGGGGACTAACCCCAGCTTCAGACAGCTGAATCTCTGCACCTATCCAGAGACACAGGGCCCAAATCACCTTGTTGAAGGCCAGGCTGAGATGTTCCAGTACAGGAAAGAGAGCACAAATGTCTCTGCACGTGGAAAGAGCAGGCAGAGTCTTCAAGGCAGATGGGACTCCCTCCCAGGGAGGGCCCTAAAAAGAGGAGAAAGAGGGTGAGAAATGCTCCAGAGGCTCTCAAGGATGTGGCAACATCTCCATGTACTCAGTGCATGTTGAGATTGGTGCTTTCTCAACTGCTGCCTGCTGTGCTCTAGAAAAGGGGCAAATCAGCACAGACAACCCATCCATCAGGATACCATCCTTCAGAGCTCAAACACAAATGGAATCTGAATGAATGAGCTCCATCAGGCTCCTGAGTTTCAGTCCCCACCTGAGTTGCAGAACACACTTCCCCACACAGGAAGGATATGTTTGAGTGTTTGCATTAGCAAAGTTTAAGCTCATATCTATCTTGGTTAAGTGAAAACTTGTTCCTGACCTCCCTGATGACAGACAATACTTACTTGCAGCACTCAGAGTGTAACTTGCCAAACTGATGGGTGCTTATGCAAACTCTGCTGAGAGAGGCAAGGGGAAGTTTTGGAACCCACACCCCAAACCACAGCTCAGCCAATGGTTCTTACCGGCATCAGGCATCCCTGAGAGTCAGAATTAAACACGACCTCTGCAATAAAACACAAGCAAAGTGAAGGTTTTGATGTCCAGTACATGAAGCTGAGCACTGGGCTGGCCACAACCATGGCAAGGTTGGGATTGCCCTGGAAAAGCAAGTTAGCATCAGGCAGGAACTGGCTCAGTGGCAAAATGTGCTCCAGGTAAGGGGGGATTTGCGTCCAGTAAGCACCCAATAGCACAGGTTAGCTAAGATGTCAGAAACAGTGCCATATGTCTTTCCTTCACAGTTTCTTCAAGCAGCTTCACTTGCTAGTAAACACCCCACAGATCTGGAAAGGTTTCATTCTGATGTAACTGAGCCCTCTCCCACTGTAACATCTTGCAGTATCAGCAAGGGCAGGGAGAGGCGTGTGCTGCTCACCAGTCCTGTCTGGAGCCCCGTTGTTCTGTAACACGATGTCTTCAAGCTGACCTTTCTTCATTTCCAGCTCTGCTGGCACCTCCATGCCCTCATGCTGCGATGGCCGGGGCTGCTGCCAGAGGCTGCTCAGACACTGGTACCACTCTGCCCTGAAGCTGCCATCATCCAGCGTAGGGTGGAGGGAGAACTGCATGCTCTCTGCTTGGTGCAGGTAGGGGACTGCTGAAATCCTGTTTCTGTCCAGATTCAGTTCCCTCAGGCTATCGGAAGAGGGAACGTATGGGAAGCTCCACTTTTGCTTTGAGTGTTCACACAGCCATCTGTTCATCCTGGCTCTCAAGCTGCCTCCTCACTGGGCAGCCCAGCAGTACTGCAGAACTGTACTGACCCTCGTTCTGCTGCCCCATTTCCCCTCCTCCTGACAAATGAAATCCTAACTGTAGGCTCAATCCAACACTACCCATAAAGCCCAACACTTCAGTCCCCCACACCAGCCCATGGGTCACCTAGCTGAAGCTCATCTCTTGTTGAGAGTTTAACAGACAAGGAGACATCCTAGCAGCTCATTAAATCACCCATGGCTCTGAAGAGCTGTGGTCCTACTGGGGTCCCCTAACAACGTTCCCCCTTTCCACAGACCAGCACCAGTGCACTTACCTGGAGTCACAAGAAAACTTAGAAACCCAAATCTCTGCATGCCAGCCCCCAGCCTCACAATGAGCAATGTGACATTTCCTCCAGGAATATCTTGGCAGAGCCAACAATGCAAAGTCCCACCTTGTATCACCAGGTGCACTGTACCCAAGCCCACCACAGCTCAGCTGAGCTGCCCCTTCCTAGTTACTCCTCTCTGGCTGAATCATAAAAGCTGACATTAAAGAAGGGAAGTTGATCTGCAGCCTCTCCTTGCGCTGCTGCACTGACAGAAAGGACAAATTGGAGCAAAGAAGGGAAAAATGGAGAAAGCTGTTTCTCAAATCAGACCCAGAGATCAGCAGACATCCGGGGCAGGATCTGAGTTACCAGCCATCTGCTGGCTTTGGCCCGCCTGTGTTTTGCAGCAGGCTGTTTGCTATTGTTCAGTCCCATTCGCAACGCTAGAGAGAGCAAACAGGGAAGCATCTGAGTGAATCACAAAGATTTTGTTTTCCATTTTAAGGCTGTTCCCATGCAGCAGCTGACAGCTCCAAAAGCCAGCACTGTCTGCTGGCAGGTTCCTGCTTACCTGCGGAGATGAGACAGGCTCACAAAGACACCCGGGTCTGACAGATGGTTGTCATCCAGCAGCAAGACCTCTAGAGACTGAAATCTCAAATGAGCAGAGCTGTGAATACAAAGAGGCTCATTAATAACATAGTCAAGCAAAGACAGGTGAAAAACACATCTTCTGCTGTCACTGGGAGACATGCTGCTCATTCTGCTGGGAGACAGGGCAGGGGCTGCTGGCATTTTTGAAATAGAAAACTGCTAACCTACCTAAAATCGAATCAGCCTGAAAAGACCATCTAGCTCAGTGCCTTATCTCCAACCATGGCAAAAACAACGGGTGCCTTGGCATGGTGGCTGTGCTTAAGCTACTGGGAAGGCTCTAATTAAGGATGAATAAACAGCAACCTGCTCATGTGGCTTGGCCAGCAGACAGAGCTGCTGAATCATGTCTCTGAGTCCCTCTCTGCCACAGAAGACATGCTGGGTGACCACGGTCCCAGCTCAAAGTATCAGGTCAGCCCCATGGCTCCAGCATCCCACCCCCGTGTGTAACCCACTGGCACCTCAGGAACCAAACCAAAGTGTGTGCACTTACCCCCAGGAGCCTGCCAGGTCTGCAGGCAGAGACCGAAGCCTGTTGGCTGTCAAGCGAAGGACCTTGAGCTGGGACAGATCTCCCAACATCCAAATGTCTTCAGGGGATAAGTTATTGTAGGAGAGATCCAGATCCTGAAGGAAGCAAAGAACAAGACAGCTGGCTTTACTGAGGGTGATACTGAATGCTTTCCACCATGCTACAGGGACAGTTTTTTGGAGACATTACAATAGGTTGCGTTTCCCTGACAGGAGCTCAAAGCTCTTTCCAAATCAATTTCATTTTCCAATCAATCTTTTCAGTGCTGTGCTGTCTTCTCCAGGTCGTCAGCAACCAGGATCTCAGACACCAGACATCAATAAAGGTGGGATCTGTGAAGGTATCTTAGGATAACACACAGATGGGCCCCATCCCTACCTTTCACAGCTGATACCAGCGACCAGGCTGCTTGCTCAGGGATGGAGAGGACTGGAAATTTGGTTCTCCAACACCCAGAGCTGTGCCCACAGACTGAGACAAACCCTGAGCGAGTGGCCAAGAGTACATGGGAGACGTGCAGAATCTCTCCTGTGTTTCAAGGATTTGGGGACCTCCCAAAGCCTGTAGGAAGGAGGGAGGTCAGGACCACAGCAGCAAGATGAGCCCTGTGCTCAGAGCCTACAGAGCTTGCAGCTGAGCTGCAAACCATTCTGTGAATGAATCAAGAAAGAAGTCCTTGAGACAAAACTTTCCACTAGCAGCTATTTGAAATTCTTTATCCAGTAAGAGATAGAAATCCAGGCAAAGACACCTCTGTGAAGAGAGCAAGCTCTCTGCAAGAGAGACCCACTAAAAGCTGGAGGAAGAGGAGAAACTACAGCCAGCATCCCAAGCATGTTTTTTGCTCTTAGGATCCATTATTTTTCTCTCTTTTTCAAACAAACAAACAAACAAACCAATTTACCAATCTGCTGTGTTAGAGAGGCAGCCCATAATTCATAGAAACTGTGGATATCTGGAGATGGGGAGGTAGAGGGTGGCATGGAGGAGGATGGGAATCTGCCAGCCATCGTACAGCATTGTGTGAAGGACGACACTGGTGACTGACAGCCTGGCACTGGGGTGACCCCAGAACCTCAGGGTGAGGACCCATGAGGAGTAAAAGAAGGGCAGGGGGTGAGGAGAACAACAGGATCTACTGTGGGGACTCCATGACGGACTGAGTGGAGAGGACCCTACAGCACAGAGAGGTGGTCTGTTATGGGGAAATAAGGAGTCCTATGGCAAAAAGAGCTGAGCAGTGGCC
The DNA here is from genome assembly GCF_905368555.1 of Meleagris gallopavo. Lineage (NCBI taxonomy): Eukaryota > Metazoa > Chordata > Aves > Galliformes > Phasianidae > Meleagris > Meleagris gallopavo. The sequence continues at coordinate 192,441,065 of NC_139404.1, forward strand.
ATCTGTGAGGGATGGCTCTGAGAGAAGCAAAATGTGCAGATCCCTGAGGGACAACAGAAAGGTTTGCATCCCAGATTTAAAGGAAGCAGGAAGAGAGGATCACCCTCCAGCTTCAGAGAACTCACACTGAAGGGACACTCATCCATGCTATGTGTTATTCTTCGGCGTTATGCTGGGGAGGGAAGATGAAGAGTCTCAGGTCTCTCTCAACTTACTTCCAAATGCTTGAACTCTCCAGCAGTGATTTTCAGGTTTCGGAGTCGGTTCAATGAAAGTTCCAGTTCCCGCAGCCCTGGAAACTTCCGAAATGGCTCTGCAAGAGTGAAAGAGGAAACATTTTAGCAACTGAGGAAGAACAGTAACAGAGCAAGCCAGGTCCTGTCCAGGTCTGGGGTGGACCAAAACCAGAATGAACAAGCAGGATTCTGTAACATTCAAGTATTATCACTTGGCACACTTGAAAGAAAATGCCAGCTCCATTAGACAATTGTCCCTACAACACCTAGTTTGTTTTCTTGCCTTTGTTTCCCACCCAGATTGGATTAGTGCTTGAAGCCACTGACAGCACACTGAGCTTTATGTGTCTTACTAGTCATAAATAGATCTTCCATCTTAACTGAGCTCGTGTCACTGGATTTGGATTCACCTCTCAGCTCTACCATTACACTTCTGAGCTGTTGGGTCATTTCTTCACTCAGTGTTTCAATGCATTAAGTGGGGATTTTCTTTGCAAAGAGCTTTGCTTTCTAATAACAAAACAGATACCACAGCAGCACACAATTATCATCCCTGCAGATTATAATGTCAACAGGGAGTTGGTGCAAGGATTTCAGCAAATTTTAGACAAGCATAAGCCACCCCAGCTTGAAAAGCAGTTTTTTGGCAATGCAATCCCTTACCTAAAGTCAGCAGGTTCTCAGCAGCGTTTATAAAAGCAACACAATCAAATTTCTCAAAATCATCTTCTTTAGCCTGAAAGATATATTCAAACATACATATACAGAGCTCTGGCTGTACATTGATTTGAAACAATCGAGTCTTTCTGTTTCTCACAATGCCTAAATCACAGCACTTCCCTTAATTACATCTCCCATTGGTTGTCTGATGATGGAGAGCATCCCTGTGGGGGAAGCACAGCTAATTTGGTGGCTGGCATCCAGAAGACCTGGACTACCTGAGCTCCAAAGCAAAACCTCCTCTGTGCTCTCACTGTTGCCCACGTGGCCCACCAAAGTCAGCCACTCTACAGCACATCTGTCCTTCACAGCAACAGGCCAGAACCCTAAAAAACACACTACAAAGCTATCAGCACTTCAGATCCTTTTGTTTTTGTCACCAGCCCAAATACAAGTTGCTGCTGAAGTCAAACTATCACAGCTGAGAGAAACATCCTCAAAACCAGAGTGAAGTGGGTGTAAGTGGGGAACAGGCTACACCTGGTGAAGACCGTGGTCATTTGGTTATGAAGACATGAGTTCACAAGGCAAAGTTTCACAAGGCAAATCATTCAGGCCTGTTTACAGCTGGCTGGCTCATCCTCCTGTGCAGCAAACATCATAGAATCAAGGAAAACCCTGCACTGGAAGGATCACTGGATCACAAGGATCACTGAGTATAAATATGCATGGTTCTAACATACTTTTTCTGATTTCTGCACACTTATGTGCTGGTATAGTTTTTTTTTTCCCAATTTTTAAGGCAGTATGTTAACATTTATGGAGCCTCTAGTACTCACAGAGACCAGATTTTGGCCGCTTATGTTCACAGAGCACAGGTCAGAAGGGTTCTTCAAACAGTGGTGTTTCATCTGGAGGGGAAAAGAAAAACAAAAACCAAACACAAATGCTAAGCCCTGCACCATGTCCACGAGCAATCTTTTCTTATTCTGGAACCTGGACTCCGAGACCAGATCTGAAGTTGTTCCCTCCCTCACCGAGTGATTCCCTCACCTTGTGCTTTGGGTCACAGCAAGTGGGGAGAAAGCGTCAGGGGGTTGGGGAAGGGAGAAGAACTCACCAGAAATGGCTCATCCAGGATATGGTCTTCATTATTTTCTTGTGCAGAGACAGCACTTGGAGGCTTCCTCCTCTCCTCTGGTGTCTCCTTGGTGGTTCCTTGCTCAGCCCAGGGCTGTGGGGTGGCTATGGGCGCCAGCAGACAGCGCCCAGCCTCTGGGACAACAACACAACAAAGCAGAGGAGGTGGCAAGGTGAGTTTGCAATGTTCTGAGTGTGCTTTTCAAAGGGACTCAGCTCCACCTGATGTTTCAACCCAGCAGCGAAACCCATCATTTTAAACTCAAACTTTTTTAATGAATAATTGAATCACAGAATCACTAAGGATGGGAAAGACCTCTAAGACCATCAAGTCCAATCCCACTAGTCTCCACTGATCACGTCCCTCAGTGCCACATCCTCATGATTCTGGAACACCCCCAGGGATAGTGACTCCCCCACTTCCTGGGCAGCTGTGCCACTGCCTGACCTTGCAAAGAAGATTTTTTTCCTAATACTTAACCTGAATACTGGAATATAAACTGATTGGTAACCATATACTTAAGACAGAAATATAAAGCTGTAGCCACAGCCAAACAAGTCCAATCTCCCTCCCAAAGCAAGACTATCAGCAACACTAGATCAGCCACTGGTGGCTTTGTCCAGCAATTTCACCACCTCCCAAGGCAATTCTAGCTGCAGACGTCTCAGCCCACTGCAGAGGAGTGGGACCAGATGGACTTCAAAGATCCCTTTCCAACTCAAATGATTCTATGATTCTAACTCAGGATGCACCTCCTCCAGAAGTTACCAGAAGTTTCTGATAATGTCCAATCTAAACCCCTCAGTTGCAATTTTTGACCTCCTTATGCTGCCTGCCGCTATTAAGAAGATTCTGGTTTCGTTCATTCCAGCTTTCTTTGCAGCTGTAAGCACCAAGCTGTTCTCATACTCTTCTTGGCAAGGTAAAACAAGCCCAGTGCCCTCAGCTTCTCCTGATCATGTGCGCCAGCCCCCTGACCAGCCTGGTACACCTCTCCACTACTTTCCAACCATCAGAAGATATTTCTGCCATTTCTAAGCACTTCACAGATGTTCCTGTGAAGAATCTCTAGCTCAGAACAGCTGAGGGAGTGCTGCATGGTGCTGTCCATGTGCCCATCATGCTGAGACGTGTGCTGGAGCACGTATTTAACAGACATTCCTAGACATTCCATCCCTTTCAATTCAGTTTTAATCGATTTTAAGACCTTTTAGGCACAGCTTTAAGTACTGTTCTCTGGGTTATCCACTATGAAGTTAATACAGAAAACCATCTCTGAATGTTCTCTCTAACTGGCCCACCACCCCATGGAAGGTAGATTTGCCCACGTGGACACAACACGAGCTACAGGATGACTTTCCCTGCAGCTCTCAAAGAAGTGTCACCTCTTCTGTTGCACAAAATATTCCTGGCAGGAAAGCGGTTAGCTGCATAATTGCTCCCGTCAGCCATTTTGTAGAGTCCTGCTGTAGCCATCCTGATTGCAGCACTCCTGGAAAGAGTGGGAAACAAATATGTGGGTTAATTTTTTCACTGCTTCTAGTATTACCTTGCTTTAAGCAGCTAAGTGTAAGGGTAGTCATGAATCAGCTTGTACACTAAGGAGCACTGTTAATGACACACAAAGAACATCACTGCTCTTAAAATAGAGGAATAAATGAGGCAGTATATGGATGTGCATGATTTTCCACCTCAGGACAGCAAGATGCTGTGTGTGAGTCAGGCTGCATGGACAATGGTTTGTGGGATTTTTGCTTTATCCATTCCTCACTATAGAACAACAGAATCGTTAAGGCTGGAAAAGATCATCAATTTCAACCATCAACCCATCACTATCATGCCCACTTCCCTTTCTCCTGCTCCTTTCTACTGTGATCTGAGAAGGCTCTGGGATACAAATCTCACACCTTCTAACCCCCACAACAGGGGAACTCTGTTAGCAATTAACACTTTTATCCTGGAGACCCTCAAAGAATGCCTTCATTGAGATGGAGATGCTGTGGATTTTGTCACTGCGTGTGCACAAGGTTCTTCCAACCTCTATGTCCATGCACAGGCAGCAGCCTCCCATCTTGTAGCATGAAGAGGTGACAATCTTCAGGTGTCACCATAATGGTATCTCCACACCTTCTCTGACACCCCACAGCACAGCTTGACTACAGTGTTCACATATGGTAATGGCACCTGGGACAACAGTCACCTGGTGTGTGGTATGGGCAGTGAAATGTTGGCATTGGGAGGCACACACTAACACACAGGTGGACCCTACATCCATCTACACAACCCCTACAGCTGCACTCCACACACATACCCCATTCGTTAAGGTTTGAAAGGACACTAAGATCATCCAGCCCAACCATCTATTCATGCTTGTGACCACTCTAGACTACGTGCCACATCTCTATAGTTCTGGAACACCTCCATGAGAGGCAGTGACTCCACCACCTCCCTGTGCCAACTCTTTCTGAGAAGAAATGTTTCCTAACATCCAACCTGAACCTCCCTCGCTGCAACTTGAGGCCATCACCTCTTTGTCCTATTGCTGTCGACTGGGAGCAGATGCTGACCCCTCTTCACCACAGTCTTCTTTCAGGAGTTGGAAGGAGCCGTAAGGTCACCCCTGAGCCTCCTCTTCTCCAGACTGAACCTCACCTCCAGGCCCAGCAGCCCCCTCTCCCTCAGCAGGGTACCTCCAGGCCTCACTCCCCACACACCCAACACACACTGCCCCGAGCAATCTCCCCCCAAGCCTCATGCTCTCCACGCTCGTCAGAGCAGCTCCAGGCCTCACCCCGTATCCCTGTGCCCCCCGCCCCATCCTCCTGCGCGCTCCCCCCGCGGCCTCCTCGCCATCTTCCCCTCAGCGCGGCGCCGTCTCCATGGCAACCAGAGAGGCACGGAGCGGGACTACAACTCCCAGCGCACCCCGCGCTTCCCGCCGCCGCGCGCGCACAGCCAATCAGCGGCCGCCACATCGCGCGGGAAAGGCGGGGCGGAGGGCGGTGAGAAGATGGCGGCCAAAGGCGGCAGGAATGGGTTGCTCGATAAGGTGCGGAGCTGCCGCCCGGCTTTGGCCTCTATTTCTTTTTTCTTTTGCCTCAACGCTGCCCTTGGGGCTTTCTTCGGGTTCATCCCGGCTCTCCAAGGCGCTGTGAGGGGATGGGGAGCGGGAGGCGGCGGGCGGGCTGAGTGCTGAGGGCTGTGTGAGGGGCTGAAGGGTCTGTGGGAGAGCCGGAGTAAGAGCTGGGAGTGTTCGTCCTGGGGATGGGAGGGCTCTGAGAAGACCTGGATTTGATGTTACAGTGTCTGCGCGGGGCTCTGGGAAAGGTGGGGAAGGGTCTCGGTTGGGGGGTGTTGGTTGGGTTGGACGGGAGCTGACGGCCTCAGGTGGCTCTGCGGTGGGTCAGGAAAGCTTTTATCTGAAGGAGTGGTAAAGCACCCGCGCAGCTGCCCAGGGAGTGGGGTTTCACTGCCCCTGGGGGTGTCTCGTGGGGGTGGCTTGGGGATCTGAGAGGTCTTTCCTAAGTTATGGAGCCAGGCTGAGAGCTGGGGGTGTTCAGCCTGTGGAAAAGAAGGCTCTGCAGAGAGCTTACGGCACCTAAAGGGGTTGCGAGAGAGCTGGGGTGGGTTCTTTATCAGCTGTGTGGCGTTAAGCTAAAAGAAGCTGGATTTAGATTAGATGAAGAAGAAATTTTTCACCACCAGGGTGGGGAGGCTCCAGCACTGCAGTCCAGAGCTGTGGCTGTCCAAACCTGGCAGTGCCCAAAGTGGTAGATGGTGCTGTGGGCATTGGGCAGTGGGAGGCTTCCCTGCCCATGGAGGAATTGAAACTGGCTGAGCTCTAAGATCCCTTCCAACCCAAATGTTCTGTGATTTATATTTTTTAACCTTTCTCGTGTATCAGCTTTGATCTCAGCTCAGTTCCAAGCAGACAGGTGTTTGTGTCGCAGCTCAATCCTTGTGTTTGATGAGTGCTGATGCTCCTCTGTCACAAAAACAAAAGGCCTGGAGGCGTTTTGTTCACAAGATGATAGAAACTGATGCCTCCGTCTCAGGGGGAAGGAGGGTGTACCTTCAGAGTGCTGTGCTTCCTTCAGTAAACTTCAAAGCGGGGATGGCTGCAGTTGAGAACAGTTTGGCTCTTTTTCTGTTGATGTACGCGTATTTACAAGCACAGTTCTTGTGTATTTGTTTTGAGATGAAGTTCCCCGTGCTGTGTGTGAGATTTGGTGTGAATTCTTCAACACGGCGTCAGCCACTGAGTGAATTCTGTTAGTGGAAGATGCTACTGAAGTACTTTGTGTGCAGCCTTCAGCTCTGATGTCAGAGCACTTTGTGGTTACGCTTCAAGAGCTCTAAGAAATACCACCCTCTCAAGGTGTTCTGTGTCTTCTGCTGTGGTTGTTTCAAAAGGAAGTGAAGCAGTTGCTAAGGGAAGTACATCGTAGTGCAGGAGGAGCTTCAACAGAGCTGCACAAAACACACACAAGACAGTTTTCTTTCCTCCCTCTCCTTTGTGCTGATCCACGTGCCTTTGTTTCCTGCTTCCTGATGACTTAAATCTGATAATTTCTGTATTGCAGAAGTGTTATCTGGTAAATCATGTTCTTAGTCCCTAAATTGCTCAAGTTTTTCTCAAGCAAGACAGCAGTGGCATGGGACCGAGGCTTTGAAATCCCATAAAAGGGCTGCTCGTTTTACATTTGTGTTTGTACTTCACCAGTGAGCTGAATCAGGGTGAGTTCAGGGAGACTGGGGTGTTGACTATCCCATTTTTTGTTGTCTTTTTCATATTCTTTCAGCACTGATGACAACCAGGCAGTTCCTCCTGACCCTAGGCAGCCTGGTCTGCTGGTTGGCGACCTTGCACATAGCAGGGGGATTGAAACTGGATGATCATTGTGGTCCTTTTCAACCCATTTCTTTGACTCATTCTTTGATTCATTCTATGACCCATAGAACCAGGGCTGTGTGCCTTGGAGGGCTCAGAGTGCCCTCAGTCTGCTGGGGCTCAACCTACTTCCCTGGACTGCATCTCAGTGTCCTGATTTAAAGAGCCTACACCAGCATTCACATATTCACAGTTGAAACAAATCTTTCTTTATGACTTATGTTTTCAGTACTCACAGCATGCCTTCATTCAGCAACTTCAGAGCAGTATTTGGAGAGACAGGCTGCCCAGAAGCTGTTGCAAGCTACGTTTGGGTGCTACGTAAACGAAGCTGACAGCAGAACAGGAGGAATAAGGCAGGGGGAAAATGAAGTTTGTGCTGTGTCTCTGAGATGTGAATGGCTTGACACCTCCCATAGGATTTTTCTGTGCCTGTTGCCAGGGAGGGAGCTTGCAGCTGTAGGTGAAGGTGACTTCACACATGGTGAGGGATGGAGTGCTTGGAGCTGGGGTTGGCTGGGGTAAGACAAAGTTTGTGTATTGCTGCTCCTTTTTTTTTTGGAGCTAAGAGCAGAATGCTTCCCTGCAGTCACCCAGCTGCAGGTAGCAGTGTTGCTCAGGTATGGCAGCCAGGTCCTTGTGTGTGTCCTGAGCTTTTATGACTCTCCCACACATTGAAGCCTTGTTCTTACACGAGTGTGTTTTCAAGTACTAATCCACTTCTGAGGTGTGCCTGACTGTAGGGCACTGCATGTGTGTTCCCCTGGTTGTTATCCCCTGGTAAGGGGAAGAGGAGGCTTCTGTCACTTGGTTTTGAAAGAAAGAAGTTGAGCTGCAGCTGAACTGAAAATGATCTCGAAATGGTTGTGGATTTGTGTGAGTGCCCCTCCCTGGCTCTTTGCCCCCACAGGTCAGAGAATTGAAAGAGGAGCTGCAGTGCAGTGCTGTGTGGTGCTGGGAGGAGGAACCTCAGAGGGGCAGAGGTGAAGGGGAGACTGAAGCTCCTCCCTGGCTGAGTCCCATGGTGCAGATATGTCCCCATTGCAAGGTCCTCTCTGGCCTGACCCACCCTGGGGGATTCAGGATGGAGAGCAAGAATCCAGAAAGCGATTCTCACACTGCCTGGGTAAGGCTGGCCGTACATCTGTTCCCCTGTGCAGATTCCTTCAGTAAGTGACATGTCTGCAGTCTGGTGCCTGTGGGGACAGTGACCACAGAGTAGCTTTAAAATCCTGAGGCTTTCAGCGATAAGCCTATGTTTGGTTTCAGTTGTTATTTTGATTCCTCAGTCTTTTCTCACTGGCGTTTTCCAACTATTCCATCTTCAAGCCTATCTAGGAAGCTCTTGGTTTTAGGACATAAGCAGCTGGACTAAAAACTTGAGTTTTGGCAGTGAGATGGATGAGCAGAGGCTCCCAGCTGTGACAAACGTCCCTGAGGTAAGAGCAGATTAGGTGACAGCCAAAAGGGATGTGTGGGACTGATCACACCTGGGATCCCATCAGAGCTGGAAGGCTCAGGGTGGTAGCACTGCCTGCTGTGCATCTACCCAGCTGTGCCTCGAGTCTCGGAGCACCTTTTCCCAGTGAAAAATTGTAGACGTGTGTAAAGGAATAAACACAGCTCCTTCTTTGTCCTCTCTGGAGCATGTTGACCAAGGGACTGCTCCACCCGCAGCGTGCTTTGAGCAGGGAGCATTGCTGTGTCAGGTGTTTTATCATAGAATCACAGAATGGCCTGGGTTGCAAAGGAGCACAGTGCTCATCCAGCTCCAACCCCCTGCTGTGTGCAGGTCGCCAACCAGCAGCCCAGGCTGCCCAGAGCCACATCCAGCCTGGCCTTGAATGCCTGCAGGGATGGGGCATCCACAGCCTCCTTGGGCAACCTGTTCCACTGCCTCACCACCCTCTGCATGAAAAACTTCCTCCTCATATCTGACCCAAACCTCCACTGTCTCACTTTAAGACCATTCCCCTTAAAAAATAGGTAATTCTTTCCCATTCTCTACTCCTGATAGTGTTGTTTGTGGGAATCTGAAGGGCTGGGAATAAATCTGCCATGGATGCTTTTGTAAAGAAACATAAATAATTGAAAGAATTGTTAATTCCATTTCTTTCACATTTACTTCTTGCTCCTAATTCATACCTATGGATCCTGAAAGGTAATCATGACTTCTCCAATGTGTGCGTAGTAGTTCAGGTTTTACATCCTCCTTCCAGGGAAGGAAAGGAGCTCTTCTGACAGATGTGTTGTAAATGCAAGTGGAGGGCTCTGGAGTTGGAATGTAACAGAGGGGAGTCACTCAAGTTGCTCAAATGACTTTGATACAATGTGCTGCTTTGAAAGGGCTCGGGTACCCAAGAACTGCCACCGCAAACACTGTCAGTCAAAGGGAAGTTAATGCCTTTAAGCTGTGCTATCTGGGATTCATTATTGTGAAGGATCTCCTTCTGCAGATGGGTCTGAGGGAGATCTGAGCACAGAAGAGCTGCCGAGTCGCTTGGTTTGTAGCAGAGTTTGGTCTGCCTGACACTTCTTTGCCATGCCTTGTGTGGGTCTCTTACGACCATGTTGGTAACGGTGTTTTGAGTTCTTCCTCCCGTTATCAGCCCCCTGAGGATCTGTGTGTAACTTTCTTCCCACAAACCGTGAGTACCCTCAGAGGCCACGAGGAGGGCCACGCTGCAGCTACCAGGATCAAAAGCAGAAGAAAACCAATGTAAAAAATTTTCTCAGTTTTTCCCTTCACTGATGGCAGAGTTGAAATCTGCAGAGCTGTTCTTTGGCAGCGAAGCTTTAGTGCTGGAGTGGCTGTGGTGCAACACAGCTCCCTCTCACACAGCTCTGTAGGTATTGGGGTTTCTCTCCTAATCTTTGCGTTCCTGACAGCAACAAGTGTGTTAAAAGGAACTGTTAACCCATCCCTAATCTCTCACATTTTGCTCTCCATTGCAGTGGAAGATCGATGACAAACCAGTGAAGATTGACAAATGGGATGGCTCAGCTGTGAAAAATTCTTTGGATGACTCTGCCAAAAAGGTGTGTGGTGACAGTGCTGCTTCATCGACCCTCTGAGCTCTTGAGAAGGATGATGTGGGGGGTCCTAGTGAATGAAAAACTGAACATGAGCCAGCAGTGTGCTCCTGCAGCTCAGAAAGCAAATGGGATCCTGGGCTCCATCAGAAGAGGGGTGGCCAGCAGGGACAGGGAGGGGATTGTCCCCCTCTGCTCTGCTCTGCTCTTGTGAGGCCCCATCTGCAGCACTGCGTCCAGGGCTGGAGCCCCCAGGACAAGAAAGACAGGGAGCTGTTGGAGAGGGTCCAGAGGAGCCACAAAGATGATCAGGGGCTGCAGCACCTCCCTACAAAGACAGGCTGAGGGAGTTGGGCTTGTTCAGCATGGAGAAGAGAAGTTGTGGAGTGACCTCAGTGCAGCCTTCAGTACCTAAAGGGAGCCTGCAGACAGGAGGGGAGTCAGCTCTTGGAAAGGGGAGATAACAGCAGGACAAGGGGAATGGTTGGAAGGTGAGGGAGGGCAGATGGAGGTTGGATGTCAGGGGGAAGTTCTTTACTCAGAGAGTGGTGAGGTGCTGGAACAGCTGCCCAGAGAGGCTGTGGATCCCCGTCCATCCCTGGAGGTGTTCAAGGCCAGGTTGGATGGGGCCCTGGGCAGCCTGGGCTGCTGTGAGATGTGGAGGTTGGTGGCCCTGCCTGTGGTGGGGGGTTGGAGCTTCGTGATCCTTGAGGTCCCTTCCATCCCAAAGCATTCTATGATTCTTTGAAAGCAGAATGAACCCATCTCTGCTCTCCTCCCACAGGTCCTCCTGGAGAAGTACAAATATGTGGAAAACTTCCGCCTGATCGATGGGCGCCTCATCATCTGCACCATCTCGTGTCTCTTCGCCATCGTCGCTTTGATCTGGGATTACCTGCACCCTTTCCCTGAATCCAAACCTGTCCTCGCCTTCTGCGTCGTCTCATATCCTTTACATATGGTCTCTTTTTAAGACCGCGGGGGTTTGGTTTTCCCATAACGAACAACAAAGCCCTTCTGTGTCTTCCCATGGTCGGCCCTGTGGGAATTTCTCTGCCTGGAAATCAGCTGAGAGCCTACTCTGATTCATGTGACACAGTGCTCTGGTCGTCATGTGAGTCTGTGTGTGAGGATCCAGGCTCTTCTGGGTGCTCTGGTTGACTTTTCTAAAAGCCAACTCATTTTGAAGAGTGAACTCTGCAATACCAGAACCTGCTTAGAGTGATGTTCCTAATGGGATGGCAGTGGGATTTGTGTGTGGGCTGCCAGGTTGGTTTGACAACGCAAACGGGCACAACACCTGAATTTCCTTAACTTGGTCGAACGTATTTTGTGATGATGGGAATCCTGACCATCTATACCTCCTACAAAGAGAAGAGCATCTTCCTGGTGGCTCACAGGAAGGACCCAGCTGGGATGGACCCTGATGACGTGTGGCAGCTCTCCTCCAGCCTCAAACGGTACCATGAGCACCGCCTGTGGTTATCACAGGGCAGGAAAGCTGGGTTTTGGTCAAATTCCACCAAAATGAGGGAAAAGGAGTGGTGTTTTTTGTGCAGATTCCACACGCATTGACTCTGTAGGATGCAAAGTGTTCTCTCTTATTTTTGCACTCTCAAATCCGTTTCACAGTCTCTCAGTTAAGAAAAGAGAGATGGCACCGAGGGGTCCTTTGCCACAAAAGTTCACATTTCCTTCCCCATTTAATAAGAAGTAAAAAGCTAATCCCTTAAAATGAGCAGGTTGCCCAAGGAGGCTGTGGATGCCCCATCCCTGCAGGCATTCAAGGCCAGGCTGGATGTGGCTCTGGGCAGCCTGGGCTGCTGGTTGGTGACCTGCACACAGCAGGGGGTTGGAAGTGGGTGAGCACTGTGCTCCTTTGCAACCCAGGGCATTCTATGGAATTACACTCTGAAGTTCCCCCCCCCCCCCCCCCCCCCAGGTTTGATGACAAATACACCCTGAAGCTGACCTTCATCAGTGGGAAAACCAAACAGCAGAGAGAAGCTGAGTTCACCAGGTCCATCGCCAAGTTCTTCGATGCCAACGGGATGCTGGTGATGGAGGCCTACGAGCCCGAGGTCTCCAAGCTGCACGACAGCCTGGCGCTGGAGAGGAAAATCAAGTGAGCCGGCCTCCGTGGAGCTCAACGCAAATAAAGGAAAGCAGTACAAGAAAGTGAATTTGCTTCTAATTTTGTCTTTTTAGTTGGTTGGTTTTGTCCTGAAATCCTCTTCCCCTTTTGGATCAATGGGGGTCAGAAGCCCTAAAGCTGCGCCCACCCGTGGGGATGCGTTTGGGGACCCCAGGGTGTGTTTGTGTGAGGGGGGGGGGGAGGGGGTTTGCTCTGTGCCACGTGTCCCATTGGGAGGAATTCAGGACAGAAACCCTCGTTGAAACCAACGGTCTGTTGTTTGCAAACGAGTTCTCTTTATTTTTATATTTAATTGCTCTGGGGGATTGTTTTTATATGAAACCTTTTAGGGACGTGGGAAGGAGCGGCGTTCTGCGGTTGTCTCACGGCTGTGCATCCGGCTGCTTTTTCTTCTCGTCGTGTACGATGAGCCCTTCTGGAAAACGGCATTTTTTAAAGCGCTTTTATGTTTTCGTTTTCAATAAAAGGAACTAAGCGATGTGAGCGATATCCCGGCGCAGCTTTGGGGGCGGTCCGTGGCCCGGGAGGGGGAGGGCGGTCCTTGGAACACCCCCGTGGGGTCGGGGCGGGGCTGGGGGAGGGCTCAGAACGGCGGAAGCGGCTGCGGGAGACGGTGATCGAGGTGGGGAGATGGGGGGGAACCGCGGTATGGGGGTGCATTAGGGTTTGGGGCGTAATGGGGGATGGGGAACATTGGGGGTGAAGGGGGGGGTGGTTGTATGGGGGATTTGCACGGGGGGATTGGAGAAATTCGGGCGGTGGGGGGGTGGGATGGGAGGGGAGGGTGCCCTCGGGGTCTGCAGAAAAGGGGAGGCGCGGGGGGCATCGGTGGGTATGGGGGATTGGGGCGCCGGGGGCGCTGGTGCATATTGGGGGGGTTGTGGGGGATATTGGTGCATACTGGGGGGGGGTTGTGGGAGGTGCATACTGGGGGGGCATTGGTGCATATCGGGGGTGTATGGTGGGTTGGGAAAAATGTGGCTGTTGGGGTCAGGGAATGGGGGGGTGGAAAAGGGGGAGTCTTGGAGGGGGCTCAGGGGTATAGAGGTATTGGTGTGGGGGGGGGTTCATGGGGATATTGGGAAAACTGGGGTTCTGTGGGGTCAGGGCATGCTGGGATGGAGTGGAGGAGGTCCATGGGATAGCACTGACCCCACACTTACCCTAATTCCGGTCCCACTGGGGACAGGCACCATGGCTCAGGCTGTCACCTGGCTCAAGGTGAGTCCTCATCCCATATCCTTGCTGGGGGGGCTACAAGGGGACACCCCCTTTTCCCTCCATTTAACTCCTCCAATCCCAAACCCCAGTGGCTGTGCGGGGCTAGGGAGTGCCCCCAAACCCCAGAGGCCCCACTCAGCCCCCCCCAGGAGACGTTGTTCCGACAGGAGGGACCCGGGGGGGTGACGTTCCGAATCCCAGCTCTGCTCCATGTGCCCCCCCGCACCCTGCTGGCCTTTGCTGAGAAGCGCTCCTCCGTCCGGGATGAGGACGCAGAGCTCCTGGTGCTGCGCCGGGGGTGGTGGAATGGGCGTAGGGTGGAGGTAATGGGGGAAAGGGTGGTTTTTGGGGTCTGGGGATGGTGGTTTTGGGGATTCAAAGTGGTGGTTTTGGGGTTCGTGGTGGTGGTTTGGGGGTTTGGGTGGTGGTTTTGGTGTTCAGGGTGATGATATTGGGGTTTGGGTGGTGGGTTTAGGGTCTGGGATGGTGGTTTTGGGGTGGGTTTAAGGTTTGGGATGATGGTTTTGGGGTTCATGGTAGTGGTCTTGGAGTTTGAAGTGGCGGTTTTAGGGTTTGTGAGATGGTTTTGGGGTTCATGGTGGTCATTTGGGGGTTTGGGTGATGGGTTTAGGGTTTGGGATGGTGGTTTGGGGGGTTGGATGGTGGTTTTGGTGTTCAGGGTGGTGATATTGGGGTTTGGCTGGTGAGTTTAGGGTTTGGGATGGTAGTTTTGGGGTTGTTTTAGGGTTCAGGGTGGTGGTTTTGGGGTTCATGGCAATGGTTTTAGGGTTTGGGTGGTGGGTTTAAGGTTCATGGCAATGGTTTTGGGGTTTGGGCTGGTAGTTTTGGGGTTTGGATGGTGGGTTTGGGGTCTGGGATGGTATTTTTGGGGTGGTTTAAAGTTTGGGGTGGTGGTTTGGGGGTTCATGGCAATGGTTTGGGTGGTGGGTTTAGGAATGAGTGGTGGGTTTAAGGTTCATGGCAGTGGTTTTGGGGTTTGGGTGATGGGTTTAGGGTTCATGGCAATGGTTTTGGGGATTAGGATGGTGGTTTCAGCGTTTGGGTGATGGGTTTAGGGTTTGAGTGGTGGTTTAGGGTTTGAGGTGATGGGTTTGGGGTTCATGGCAATGGTTTTGGGGTTTGAGGTGGTGATTTCAGGGTTTGGGGTGGGTTTAAGGTCTCAGATGTTGGTTTTGGGGTGGCTTAAAGTTTGGAGTGGTGGTTTTGGGGTTCATGGCAATGGTTTTGGGGGTTGGGGTGGTGATTTCCACGTTTGGCTGATGGGTTTAGGGTTTGAGTGGTGGGTTTAGGGTTTGAAGTGGAGGCTTTAGGGTTCATGGCAATGGTTTTGGGGTTTGGGGTGATGGTTTCAGGGTTTGGGTGATAGGTTTGCGGTTTGGGGTGGTGGTTTCAGAGTTTGGGTGGTAAGTTTGTGGTTTGGGATGATGCTTTTGGGGTTTGCAGCACTGGTTAGGGGGTTTTGGAGTTGTGGTTTTAGGGCTGACCCTTGCTGTTCCCACCAGTGGGGCCCTATGGAGGAGCTGAGCCAGCTGACCCTCCCGGGCCACCGCACCATGAACCCCTGCCCGCTGTACGAGGCCAGGAGCGGCACCGTTTTCCTCTTCTGCATCTGCGTGCAGCGCCGCGTCTCCGAGTGGCACCAGATCGTGGTGGGACGCAGCGCAGCGCGGCTCTGCTGCTCCTCCAGCCCGGACCACGGCCGCACCTGGAGCCCCCTGCGGGACCTCACCGACGAAGCCATCGCTGCCGACCTGCCCAACTGGGCCACTTTTGCCGTAGGGCCGGGCCATGGGGTGCAGTTGGACTCGGGCCGCCTGGCCGTGCCGGCGTACGCCTACTACGTTCACGGCCGGCTGTTCGGTTTCCCGTTGCCCTGCTGCACCCGCCCGCACTCCTTCGTCTTCTACAGCGACGACGGCGGACGGAGCTGGCAGAAGGGTTCTCTGCTGCGAGGCATGCGGACCGGAGAGTGCCAGGTGGCTGAGATCGGTGCCAAGGATGGAGGGACGCTGCTTTACTGCAGTGCCCGTCGGCCGTGCCGCTGCCGGGCCGTGGCCATCAGTGCTGACCGTGGCCAACGATTTGGCCTCCCAGCGAGGTGCCCGGCGTTGTGTGAACCGCCGCGGGGCTGCCAGGGCAGCGTGGTCAGCTTTGTGCCGACCGTCATTGGGTATCATGTAGGCACCACTGACACCGAGAGCCTCAGTGGGGACACCCAACATTGGCTGCGCTGTTCGAACTCAACCAACCAGCACCTACGATGCCATTCAGGCAATGAGAGTCCCAATGGGGACACCCGGCGTTGTCTGCTCTGCGCTACTCCCCCCGCCATTGTTGAGTGTCCTACAGGCACCACCAGCCCTGAAAGTCCCAATAGGGTCACCCAACTCTGCTACCATCCAACCAACCAGCAACAAAACTGTGATTTAGGGCTCCACGTCAATACCGCACCGCACAGTGAGTGTCCTATAGGCACCACCAGCACCGAGAGCCCCAATGGGGACACCCAGCATTGGCTGCTCTGCTCCAACCCAACCAACCAGCTCCAGCAATGTGATTTAGGGACCAAGAGCCCCAATGGGGATACCCAGCATTGGCTGCTCTGCTCCAACCCAACCAACCAGCTCCAGCAATGTGATTTAGGGACCAAGAGCCCCAATGGGGACACCCAACGTTGGCTGCTCTACTCCCACCCCACCAACCGGCGCCACCGCCGCGATTTAGGGCTCTACGTCAACACGGCACCACCCAACGAGGAGGGCTGGCAGCACCCACGGGTGCTGCAGGAGGGACCTTGTGGGTATTCTGACCTGGCCGTGTGCCCCGATGGGGTTTTTGGGTGCTTATTTGAGTGCGGGGAGGTCAGTGCCTGCGAGGAGATCGCCTTCTGCCTCTTCACGTTGGGCACCGTGGGAGGCACCAAAGATGGTGCAGGCAGTGAGACACCGTGCCTTGGGGAAGAACCCATTTTTGGGGTTTTGTCCCCAGAGAGCAACGGGGAGAACTCAAAGGAAGATTTTAGGGCTGCAAACCCAGCGGAGGAGAAGCAGCGTTACAAGGCTTTTAATTAACACTTTTCTAATGATTGACTGACGCCCATCGTTGGGTTGGCGATGGTGTAGAAAGGAACTGGCTGTGACAGGACATGAGGGGACAGCAGCACATGCCAGTGCCCAGAACTAATCAGAAATCAACATTTTAGGGGGTGTGGTGGTGTTGGGTTGGGGTTGGACTTGGGGGCTCAGAGGTCTTTTCCAACATCAGTGATCCTGTGATTTTCAGCTGGGGAAAACCCAAAATCAGAGATGAGTTACAAGTTCCTGACTCTATTACGTACCATGAGAGAATATTTCTCCTTTTTCCCCTGTTTTTCCATTGCCTGACGCTTGCTCAGAGCCAAGCTCTGTCTGCCCAACCACAGTGGCAGACAGGTGGTGGCCACATCCCCAGGCTGGTGATGGCAGCTCAGCGTGGGCCCACATCCTTGTGCCACCAGCAAATAAATCTCCAAAAAGAATCCAACTGGGCGGCAGAAGGAGGGATGTGGGACACCAAGTGGTGGGGACATGGAGTGATGGATGTGTGGAGTCATAGGGATATGTAACATGGAATCGTGGGGATGTGGGACATGGAGTTAAGGAGACGTGGGACACAGTGCTGGGGATGTGGGATGTGGAAGGGTGGGGTTTTGGGATATGTAGTGATGGGGATGTGGGACATGGAGTTAAGGAGACGTGGGACACAGAGTGTTGGAGTTTTGGGATATGTAGTGATGGGGATGTGGGACATGGAGTTAAGGAGACGTGGGACACAGAGTGTTGGAGTTTTGGGATATGTAGTGATGGTGATCTGGGACATGGAGTTAAGGAGACGTGGGACACAGAGTGTTGGGGACATGGGATGTGGAGTGATGGGGATACGGGACAGGAATGTGGGACATGGCATGAAGGAGGGCGTGGGGCATGGAGTGATGGGGGTTTGGGATGCGGAGTGGTAGGGACATGGGACAGGGAGTGGTGAGGACGCAGACATGGAGCGGATAGGACATGGGGCATGGAGTGCTGGGGGCATGGGACATGGAGGGAAGGGAAATTGGGACATGGAGGATGTGGGACAGAGTGAAGGGAATGTGAGAGTGATTGGGGCATGGAGTGATGGATACCTGGGGCGTGGAGCTGACATGGAACATGAAGTCATGGGGATGTGAGACATGAGTGAAGGGGACATGGTGTGGCACGTGGAGTGATGAGGATGTGGGATATGGAGTGATGGGGACATGGAGTGACGGGATACAGGACCTGAAGGGGACATGAGACGTGGAGTGAAGGGGACATAGTGCACAGAGTCTGAAGCAGGGGGGCTCTCAGCAGTGCCCACCCTGTGTTCTGTGCCTGTCCTTGCACCCACAGTGCTCGTACACCTGGAGCATCCATACACCCCTGTGCCACTGTGCTCCTGTTTCTGCCAACTCTTTGCCATTCCTTCAGGAATTCAGCTGGTTCTGGTCCATTGAGGGCTGTTTTGGGCAAGTGGTCCCAGTGCTGATGTGGGGACAAAGTGGGGTGTCTCCAAACTCATCTCCCTGCCCCGGATGGGATGGGATGGGGATGGTCTAGGGATGTTACAGGACAGAATGGGAACAGCCAGGGACAGTAAGGACCAAAAGGATGGGGACATCAAAAGGGGTTGGGACAGATTTGGGACAGGGAGGATGAGGATATGGATAATGGGGACAGGACGGGATGGGGATGCAGAGAATTCAGACAGACAGGAGAAAGACAACCAGGATTGGGACAAGGATGATAAGGAGCAACAGGATGGGGACAGAATGGGACAGGAACAGAGAGGGATGGGGACAGGGTAGGATTGTTAGAGAAAAGAATGGGGATAGACAGGAGGGAGACAGCCAGGGTGGGACAGGATGAGATGGGAACAGAACAAACTGGGGAGAAGATTGGATGGGAACAGGACGTGGATGATGGGATGGGAATGCACAGGACTGGAACAGCCAGGATGGGGACAGGAATGATAAGAACCAACAGGATGGGGACAAGAAGGATAGGGACACAATGGCATGATCATAGGACAGAATGAGAATGGGCAGGATGGGAAAAGGATGGAAAGGGGGCAGGTTGGGATGAGGACAGGATGGAGTGGGGACTTCCAGGAGGGGGACAGGAGGATGGAGGAAGCCAGGATGGGTATAGGGATGACAGGGAGCTGCAGAATGGGGGCAGGATAGGATGGGGACTGTCAGAAGGGGTGGGGACAGATTTGGGACAGGGAGGATGGGAACAGAATGGGATTCTTAAGAGGAGAGAATGGGAACAGCCAGGAGGAGAACAGCCAGGATGAGAGCAGGATGGGATGGGGACCATCAGAAGGGGTTGGAGGCAGGGTGGGAGTAAAATGAGATGGGAACGAGGAAGGATTATTACAGGGCAGAACAAGGGCTTGCAGGAGGGGAACGGGAGGATGGAGACAGGCAGGATGGGGACAAGGATGGAATTGTTGCAGGACAGTGTGAGGATGGCTGGGATGGGGACAGGGAGGATGAGGATAGGATGGGATGGAGACAGGGATGATGGAGACAGGATGGGATGGGAATAATGGGAACAAGGAGGATGGGGACAGGATGGGATGGGGACAGGAATGATGGAGACAGGATGGGATGGGGATAATGGAAACAAAGAGGATGGGGACAGGGAGGATGGGGGACAGGATTGGGACGAGGAGGACGGTGACAGCACAGCTCACTCCGGCACGGGGACAGCCAGGAGGACCCAACCACACCGGGGCCAGCCAGGAGGGGCCGCCAAAACCCCACCACCATCACCATCACCACCACCACCCTATAACCCCCCTCATCCCCATCCCATCCTTCCGCTCCCTTCCTTTCTTTCTCCCTCCCTCCATCCTTCCCTCCTACTGCGGCCTCCGGGAGGGGGATGCGGGCCGTGGGGGTGCTGGGGCTGGGGGCCCTGCTGGCCTGGCTGCCCTCCGCCCAAACCGACACCTTCTCAGCTCTGCGCAGCGTCCGTCAGGCGCGGGGCAATGAGGGGCGGCTGCTGCGGAGGCTCCGTGCGTATCTCCGGGAGGAGAGCGCCCGGCTCCGCCGCCTGAGCAGGTAAGGACCCCCGAGCCCAATAGGGGACACCCCACAGCCAAGCCAGCCCAGCTCCGGGTTGGGGATGAACTGCTGGAAATGGGGGTTTCAAGAAGAAAAGGAGCAGCCATGGGTGGTACTGGGGAGTGGGCTGGGAATGGGAACGTGGGATGGGGGTTCCACAGCAGCAAAATAAGATGGGGTTGGAACTGGGTGATCCGTAAGATCTCTTCCAACCTAAGTTATTCTTAGGATGGAACTTAGGAATGCTTAGGATGGGAAGTTGGGGTTTGGTGGTTGGGGATGTGGGTCTGATGCAGAGGTGATGCCACCACCACAGGTTGTCGGGTGACACTTTGCGTCCAGGAGAGCTGTCCCCATTATAATTTGGGCATGTTGGGTTGCTCACAGCCCCTCTCCCTGGGCAGTCACTTCCTCACCCGTGGTGCCACCCCACGTAGGTTCTATGAGAAGGTCCGGGCACTGCACCAGGACCCTGGCGCCTCGGTGGACAACCCTTTGTTGGCCTTCAGTCTCATCAAGCGCCTGAGCTCCGACTGGCCCAGCGTCGTCTACAGCAGTGAGGCCACTGAAAACAGCCGTGGTACGGCGGGGATGTGTCGGGACAGTAGAACAGTGGGATGGAGGGGCCAACGGGGAGGATGGGATGGAGGGGACAACGAGAAGGATGGGATGGAGGGGACAATGGGGAACAGGACACAACAGGGAGGATGGCAGGAAGGGGACAATGGGGAGGATGGAATGGAGGGGTTACTGGGGTACTACAGGGTTCCCAAGGAAGCACCACAGAAGGCTGACGGAAGCTGGCAGCCTCCAAGCCCCACCAATCACAGAATCGTTGAGTTGGAAGCCCCAACCAAACCCCCCTCCATCGCCCCATTTCTTCCCCAGCTCTCCATGTCGGATTCCAGGAGTTGCAAAGGGAGCTGCCCGGAGCTGAGGACCTGGATGGGGCGGCGCGGGCGCTGATGCGGCTGCAGGACGTCTATGCACTCAGCGTGAAGGGCATGGCCAATGGCCTCTTCCAGCCCACCAGCACCGACCGCCCACCCCTGTACAGCCCTGGTCGGCGTGTCTCACTGTCGGCTGATGACTGCTTCCATGTGGGCAAGGTGAGGGTGATCCCAGCCCCATGGAGTGTCTCATAGAATAGCTTAGGCTGGAAGGGTTCTTATAGATCACCCAGTTCCAACTCCATCTTGTTTTGCTGCTATGGAGCAACAGTGAGTTTTTCCCTTTGCTCATGGAGGTGAAGCGGCCCTGCTGAATCAGCCCTGAGGCATCTCGTGGCTCTCATCCAAACTGGGGATTTGTGATGGTTCATGGCTCGGGGAGGGGAGAAGCCAAGCTGATGGTGTCAAGGAGCCCTATGGTCCTGTCCTGGAGCCCAATCCATCCCAGTGCTCTTCCAGAGCTTGGTGCTGAAGGGAGGGTTTCCCAATCCCAGTATGGGGTGAAAAGTGGGCCTGTGGGTCCCTGAGAGGGAATTAGGATGCTTTGATAGAGACTGAGGATTTTTTTCAGGGCAGAGTCCCCACTGCAGAGCCAGGACTGAGTCACAGAGCATGGGATGGCATAGGACAGGGTGGGATGGGATGGTTTGGGATGAGATGGAGATAGGGATAAGGACATAGATGGGATGGGATGGGATGGGATGGGATGGGATGGGATGGGATGGGATGGGATGGGATGGGATGGGATGGGGCAGGGTGGGGTGGGGTGGGATGGAATAGGATGAGATGGGATGGAAATGAGGTTGAAGAGGTAGATGGGATGGGATGGGTTGGGATGGGATGGCATGAGGATAGGGATAGAACAGGGATGGGATAGTTGAGATAGGGATTGGGATGGGATGGAGATGGAAATGGGATGGAGATGGGAGGGGGATGAAGATTGGAATGGGGCTGGATATAGAGATAGGATAGGATGGAGATGGGGATAGAGATGGGATGAGATGGAGTTAGAGGCAGGGATAGGATAAGGGATGGGGATGAAGGTGGAGATGGGGTGGGGATGAGATGAAGACATGATGGGGGAATAGGGATATTGAGACGAGAAAGAAAAAGAGGGGATAGGACAGAATGGAGATAACAGTGTGACCAGATGTGACTAGATGAATGGGAATGGGAATGGGAATGGGAATGGGAATTGGGATGGGATGGGATGGGATTAGCTGCAGTGAGGATGGGAAGGATTGGAACAAAATAATTTTAGATGATGATGGGAAGGAATGGGACAGGAAAAAGGCCAGGCTGATCCAGCAGCAGCTCTGAGCACTGCTTCGCAGGTGGCCTATGACACAGGTGACTTCTACCACTCCATCGCTTGGCTGGAAGAGGCCGTCAGCCGCTTTCGCCTCTCCTACGGCAGCTGGAACCCAGAGGAGGAGCGGGGCAGCCTGGAGGATGCACTGGACTACCTCGCTTTCTCCTACTTTATGGTATGACCATGACCCCTAGTGCCCCATGGCCTGACCCATTCCACTGTAGGGCCAAGCCCTGAGCTCATGAGCTCCCTGTCCCATCCAGGCTGGAAATATCTCCCATGCGCTGACTCTCTCCAGGGAGTTTCTCCACTATGGTACGTGAGGTTCAGATGTGGTCCCAGGGAGTTGCGGAGAGGTTTTGGAGTGTCTCTATCACCTCTATATGGGCTTGGGGTGAAGCCTTCTCTCTGGTAGATCCCAGTAACCAGAGGGTAACAAGGAATGTGGCCAAGTATGAGAAGCTGCTGGCAACACATGGGGACCGTGTGGGGAGACCCCTGCAGCGCCCCAATGTCACCCAGCTGCAGAACCGGGATGCCTACGAGGAGCTGTGCCAGGGCCTGGGGGCACAGGTAGGGCTGGCAATAGGGTACCACAGCCCCCACCTCATCCCCAGCCCCATCCCCACGTCCTCTCCATCCCTTCTGTCCCCAGATGGCCCCGGAGCAGCCCTCACAACTTGGCTGCTCCTATGAGACCAACGGCAGCCCCTACCTCCTGCTGCAGCCTGCCAAGAAGGAAACGCTGCGGCTCCAGCCCTACATTGTGCTGTACCACGACTTTGTCAGCGATGCCGAGGCTGAAACCATTAAGGGACTGGCAGGGCCCTGGGTGAGCAGTTGGGTGGGACAGGAATGCTGTCCCCAGTGGTGTCCCCTTGGACAATCTTTGGACCACCCTGACCTGTAGAGTGGTGGGTTTGGCTTGGCTCCATCCATGCTGCCATTGAGCCCACCAAGGCTTTTGGGGACAAACTGTGTCCCTTCCCAGCCAGGGTTGGTGGACTGGTGACACCCAATGACAGTCATTGACACTACCGTGACATCACATCATACTCTCAGTGTGTTGCTTCCATCACCCCATGGGGACACCATAGAGATGTTTGGCCAATGGCTACTATAATTACCCCAAAGTAGTCCCCAAGTGGGGTCCCTGCTTGGCTTTGGGGCCTCTAGAGGGTGGCCCTGTCTTCAGCAATGTCCCCTCCTCATGTCCAGCTGCAGAGATCCGTGGTCGCCTCTGGAGAGAAGCAGCAGAAAGTGGAGTATCGGATAAGCAAGAGGTAGGAGCCACTACTGGGGCCAACGTGTCCCCATTGCCACAAGACCCCAGTCTGCTCTCAAAGTCAATGGGGGCTGAGGTTGGGTGTCCCCATTTGTTCCCAAACAAAGTCAATGGGGGGCTGAGGTTGGGTGCTCCTATTTGCTCCCAAATAAAGTCGGTGGGGGGCTGAGGTTGGGTGTCCCCATCTGTTCCCAAACAAAGTCAATGGGGGCTGAGGTTGGGTGTCCCCATCTGTTCCCAAACAAAGTCAACGGAGACTGAGGTTGGGTGTCCCCATCTGTTCCCAAACAAAGTCAATGGGGGCTGAGGTTGGGTGTCCCCACAGTGCCTGGCTGAAGGACACAGCTGACCCCGTGGTGCGGGCACTGGAGCTTCGCATGGCGGCCATCACTGGCCTGGACCTGCGGCCACCCTACGCTGAGTACCTGCAGGTGGTCAACTACGGGCTGGGTGGCCACTACGAGCCCCACTTCGACCACGCCACGGTCAGGAGAGTCTGGGGGTCCTGGGGTGCTCCTGGGATGGTCACTGAAATGGTTCTTTGGGTGTACTTGGGATGGTCCTGGGATGGCCACCAAGATAGTCTCTGGGGTGCTCCTAGGATGGTTATCAGAATGGTCCTGAGACAGTCACCAGGATGGTCTTGGATTGTCCTATGGGTGCTCCTGGGATGGTCCTGGGTGGTCCCCAAGGTGCTCCTGGGATGGTGCTTTGGGAGGGAGGTTCCTGGAGTGTCCCCTGGGATGGAGCCAGGAGTGGGCTGTAGGAAGGAGAGGAGGAAAGAGGAAGGAAGGGATTTTCCTGGCAGCAGCTCAGAGCCGTGAAGTCCATTAGGGTAAGAGGTGTCTCCCAGCAGCACCCACACAGACTGACCATTTCCACTTCCTTGCTTTTGGGGCAGTCCAGGAAGAGCCCCCTTTACAGAATGAAGTCAGGCAACAGGATCGCCACGGTCATGATCTACGTGAGTCCCCATTTTGGTCTGAGAGAGGCTGCATCCGTGTGGACATCAGTAGGGTTGAGAGTGAACGTGGTTGGAGAGGGGTGAGGGCAGCTCTAAATCACACAGCTATGGTGCTAAAAGTAGATGGCTATGGTGATAAAACGTAGTGTTGGTAGAGGATTTCACAGCTTGTGCAATGCCACAGTAAGGAAAGCATGGGGGATGGAATCTGGGGAGGCTTTGTGCTTCAGAAAGCAGTCGCGTTACAAAGGGCAGGAGGAGGATGAGGGCCATGATTCACATTTCTTTTGCTCCTTTTCCAGCTGAGTGCAGTGGAGGCAGGTGGCTCCACTGCCTTCATCTACGCCAACTTCAGTGTGCCAGTGGTTAAGGTGAGGGGAACCTGCACAAGATCCTGAGAGTGGGGAATGGGGGGGGGACACAGCTCTCCCAGTTCTTCTCTCTTACAGAGAGTCACAGCTGAGCCCATCCCAATATCAAATCCCAACCTGCAGCTCCCTGATGCTTTCGAGTGCCGAAGTCCAGCTCTGGAGCTCCTGGCTCCATTCTAAGGGTGCCAAACCCAGTGTTTGGGCCTTTCAGCTTTCTCTTAGGAGTGTCAAACCCCAGCCCCATAACTCCCTGATCTGTGTTGTGTATACAGCCCTTGTTTTGGGGTGCTGATCCTTAACTCTGAAGCTCCTATCCATTTCTTGGGATGATAATCCAACCTCAGGGCTCTCAGCTCTGTTTTGCCAAACCGCAGCCGTGAGAGCCCAGCTGTTGAATCCTGGCTTAATTTTGGGGTGCAAAATCCCAATTCTGGAGCTCCCAGCTCTGTTTGAGGGGTGCCTAGCTCTGGGATGTGTCTTTTTACTGCTCTGTAGAATGCAGCCCTGTTCTGGTGGAACCTGCGAAGGAATGGTGATGGTGACGGGGACACCCTACACGCTGGATGCCCCGTGCTGGCTGGGGACAAGTGGGGTGAGTGGCAGCACCCAGTGTCACCCCAGGGTGATTCAGGGTCAGAGGGACAGCAGGGAGGCCATCCCCCTGAGGTTGGTATAGGGGACAGAGACAGATGGGGCCCTTGTCCCTTCCAGTGGCAAACAAGTGGATCCACGAGTACGGGCAGGAGTTTCGGCGGCCGTGCAGCCGGGATCCCCGGGACTGAGTGACCACCTGGGCTCAAAAATGCAGCTCCTGACCTGGGTGCTGTCATTGTCACCATGGCAGTGAAAAGCCTCCCCAGCACAGCGCAGCTCCACTGGGGTTCATCCAGGAGGAGAAGAGGGTGCTGCAGGGGCAGGATGTATTTGTTCAGCTGTGGGAAATCTGTTGAAAATAAAATTGAAGGAGACTCAACTGGAGGCTGGGAGAAATACTTTGGTGTGGCATTAAGGTTACTGGGAGGGTCGGGGGGGAGCGGATGGTACAAAACCCACACATGTTCCATAGCTTTGACCTTAAACACACCCTCTGTCCCATTTCTAGTCTCCTAAGAGGAGCAGCAGTGAGAGCTATGGCACTCCTACAGCCATCAGTATGCTTCGGAGTGACCAAAGCAGCCACACGGACCAGAGCAAAGCCAACACTACAAAAATCAACCTGTTGTGGGGTCCGGATGCATCTGAAACCTGGCTGTGCAACCTCACGCTCCCCTCTGGTGCCGGGGTACAACAGCAGAGAACAGCACACAACCCCTTGTCCTCTGCCAGCATCACACGATGAATCTTTTTTGCAGAGCTGCTGCTGTAAGAGGGACCTTGGTGCTGGAGCTCAGAGTGCAGCAAAGCCAGCGCAGGGGCTGCTGCCTTCCAGCCTCCCTGGCCCCCAGCCCATGCACAGCCCCATTTCCCCAGGGCGCTGCAGACAAGCTCCCTTTCTCTATCCAACCACAGTGCTAGCGTGACTGGAAGGCAAAGGAGGCAGCCGGGCTCCCCAGCAGCACCTGGTGATCAGGCAGGGCCCTGGTACCACTTGTTTGCTCTGTGCATTTCAGATAGGGTGACAGGAGCAGCAGACCAGGCAAAGCAGAATGGATGGGGTTGGGGTCGGCCCCTGCACATTCTCGGCCCGCAAAGAAACTCACTGATTTTAAGGGAAGAGGTTTAAGAGCTTCCCAAGCACCTGGGCTCTGCTGTGCCTCCTTGCACATAAAAACCTACAGAGCTTCAGCCCACACTGCTCCGAATTCCTGCAACCGAAGCATTCAGGGTGTTAAAAAACACACGGTCCAACACAGCACAGGTTACTGAACAGCCAAAGCACCACGTTTTATTACTTTCAGATGTTTCTGTACATGTGGGAGCAATCAGTGGTAAAGGGGAGGGGAAAAACACAGGCTGTGGCTCCAGCATCCCCTCCTCCTCCCCGCATTGGAGCACAGAGAAGGGATGTGGGGACGTTTCTGAGGATGAGACACTTCCATGAGTCACCAGAAAAACCCAACGCAGACCTCACCACTGTGACAGCCCAAGAACAGCCAGATCTACCCCTTCCCAGAGGCTGCTATTGGCAAACAGAGGAATTCCTAACCCAGGCTTTGCACAAATGCTTTATTTGGAGGCGAGAGCAACGGACACCAAACAGGGTACCAGCAGGACGAGGCTGACACAGGACACAGCAGTCTCCAGAGGACTGACAGACACAAACACATTTTCCTTTTGGAAACAACAGCAAAAGATACGAGGTCACCTGAGAGCAACACCCTGCCAGGCTGGAAACTCAACTGGCCCAGCATCCAACAGCAAAGCCTGCAGTAAAAACCCAAGCGCGGTCCCACAGGTTTCAGCTGCTTTGCAGACGTGGTGCCAAGTTTATGTAGAAATGCAACCTGGAGCTTGGCTGGCAAACTGGTTTTTGACCTTACCCAGAAGATCCAGGTGTAGATTTTCAGGGGGTGTGAAGCACCAGTTAAGCCCAGCTGACTTGCCAGACATCTCCCATTCACACTCAAGACAAAAGGCAACAGTGGAGAGGAAGAGAAACGTGCAGATCAAGATAATGTGGGCTCTCCTGCTCCTGTATCTGCATGGTGTTGGAGCAGAAAGCCAGCAAGGGGCTCTGCCCTGCTGCAATTACTCAGCCCTGCCCTGTAGAAACAAGAAAAGCCAGAAGGTTCACTCTGAAAGGTGGGAAGCAGGGCTGGAACTCAGGTCACAGCTCCTTCCTCTGCCAAAAGACAAACATCACCAACAGCTATCATCTCCAAAATACACAGTCAGATTCCAGGAGGGGAAACCCCGTCGGATTTGGGGGTCTGGTAGCTCCAAGCACAGCCCTCAGACCTCTGCATCACTGCTCTGCACTTTCACTCCTCACCACCAGTGCTTATTTCTTGAGAGCATGTCTCAGCTGCTCACAACTTGACTTCCAGCTGCAACAACCATCAGTATTTTCAACTGGCTTTGGTACAGTCTCCCACCTGCTTTGCTTCTGAAGGTGTCTGACAAGGGCAGGCTGAACAAGAGAGACAAAAAGGGTTAAAAGAAAAGCAAGCTCCATGCAGCAACGTGATACAGCAACGATTTCAACACAGTCTGATGTTCCACCCCTGGATCAATGCTGTTTTCTAGATGCCAGCATGCAGGAGTGGCCATTCAGACTTACACACTGCAGACATCCACTCAGGCTCCGTGTTCAGAGCTTTGGCCACACAGGAAATATTTCTTTCCAGCAGTCACAGTGCTCCTGTAAGCTACAAAAGGCTGAGGGCTTTGTCTGATGCACGCAGCCCCAGAGCTGGCAGAACCTGTGCAGGCTCCAAGCTGAAGTCAGCCCTTACACAAACCGGTCTCCCAGACCACATCTGCTCCTGCCAAGCCTCAGGGTTTTCCATCGTGAAAGCTTCCATGGATCCTCAATCCAACAACTGGAACAAAGGCAAGAGAGATTTCTACATCATCAAATGCTCCTGCTTGAAATCTGCACCCTTACAGCTCAGCCTCCTCCCGTCTGCCTGCTTTGACACAAAGTGCTGAAGGCTGTGAAAGAATGCACTGATCAGACAGCAAAGGAGGGAGAACTTCCTGGGTTTCCCTACTTTTATTAAGTGAAGGAGAACACTTTCCCCTGCAGCTCATTCTCTGTGCTAACTTTCACCTAAATACCATTTCTCTCTGCCTGCTGCTCCCTCCTCCCAGGAAAAGCAATTGCAGACAGGCAGAAATCCTTCAGACAAAAGCAGACTCTCAAAAATGTTTGCAATTCAGCACAGCAGGAAGGGATTCCCACTCCATCCGCTATTGCTCTCATCCCTGTAGCTAACTTCCCCAAATCCAGTTTTGAGACAGCCAGGACCCAGAACTTGGCAGGGAGCAATGCCACATTAAATATCCTGCTGAAATATACGTGGGGAGGACTGAGGATGCTGCCAGCCTTCAGGATGCATCAGGAAAAAGGGAGATGTAGCATCTCGGTTACTGAAGGTCCATTTAATCCACCAGGAACTACAGCTGGGCTGGATGTTACACCACGGTCACAATGCAACAGTGAACAGAAAGAGGAATGTCAGGAGCCAGCAATTCTCTATTAACACTGAGTGCCAGTGGTCTGGCAATGAGCAGAGCCCTCTGCAATTTGGCTTTCTTGCCCCTTGTTCACGCATTTCCCACCCTGATGTGTTGGGCAATGGGCACAGCACAAGGCCACAACTCACATGTGAAGGAATGAGATGAGGAGCAGCTCTCCATCAGAGGGAATCTCCACGTTTACCAGCTCTTCACACCGCTTCCCTTTGCCCCACCTGCACCTCAAACACACCAGAAGTTCAGGATGGCTCTGGAGAACTGCTGCCCATCACAGCTCCCAGGATCAAGCCAGGAACAGAACTGTGCCTCAGCAAAACAGCATTAAATACTGCCTCCATCATACAGCACACGAAGGGGTTCTGGACACAAGGCAAATGGAATAAGATTTCAGACAACCACCAGCAACACGCTGAGAAAAACTGCTCCAATACGTGCCAGCTCTTATGCTCCAGTGTGATTCTTAGGAGAGGTGAAAGCAATCTGACCAACTGCCTGCAGGTAATTAACCCTGAAGAAGCATTCTCCCATGTAACTGCAGATTTGTGTGGAAATATGGGGGGGCAGGCAGGAGATGATGTAGGAAGTGACTCCGAAAACAAGGTGTATCCTCTGGTACTGGGGAATCAGCTGCCTGCACCTCTGCATCAACATCAGCAGGATTGACTCCAAGCTCTTCCAGGAATTTATCTGCTGCACTTCTTGCATCTTTTTCACCCCAACGATGCTGATCTCTGCTCAGTCATGTGTGGCAGCTACACAGAGGGAAGCATAAACACATTCCAGAGGCAGAAAAGGGCCAAATAGGCAAACTGCCTGTAATTCAGGCTATTTTTCTCAGTGAGAGCTTGAAACAAACGTTAAGAAAGCTGCAAGATTCTGAAATGGAGCTGACGATTCCCACCCTTGCCTTTTTGTTTTACCCTCTGGTCCAAATTTGCACAAGAAAGCAGCATCAGCTTCCTTCCACAGCTTAATCCATAAGGCTGACACTGGTGAGATGGAACTTGAGTTTCCAATGAAGCTGATTCCCCCACTGCTTTAGGGGAAAAAAACGAATATATAAGAAAAACAAAACAAAAACTAAAGCTAAGGGGCACTTTGAAGACGATCAGATGATTCCACGGAGAAATCCTGAAGCCTTTGGAAATGCTGCAGTGACTTTGCTGGCTCTGGATTGTCAACAACCCTTCTGCAGTTGGGTCCAAAAAAGCCTGAGAACCGATGGAGGTCGATAAGACTGCTTGGGGTTTCAGGAGGTCTTTGCTTGTGGCAGCAGAGAGGAGCCCACTTCTGAGGGTCTGAAGAGCTTTTCATGGTCTTCAACACAAGCTGCTTCCCAGCAAGGAAGTCCCTAAGCACGGACACGTTGTGGAGAACTGTTCTAAGGGATGATGAACCTCACACCAACTTCTCACTGCTGCTGAACTGGAGAGATGAACAGATATGGGATACATCACAGTGGCCTCTGGTGCAGTTTATTTACAATATGACTCAGTGCTGGAGATAGCAGGGTATTAACAAGCAGGAAACACACTAGGAAGGAAAAAGGAGAGTGGAAAAAAAGGTCACGTTAAAATTAAGGTATTCTCTGCAGATCTTTGGCTCTGCCTCTTTTCCCTCTCATCATTTATACACCACTTCCTTCCACTGAATTTAAAATATGCAGCCCACATTCCTACATTTCTGCTGTTTCATCCCCAAAGGCATAGGACAAAGGGGAAAGGAGAGATCATTCAGCAACACCCCTTTAGTATCACCAGTCCTACAGCATTGTACATGTTGAAATTTATAGCTTCTGTTGAAGAATTCTCAGCTACAAAGTAAGAGAACTTCTCAGGACTGCTCACTGACACATGACAGATGACCTTGAGGCAGATGAGTACCATTTGTGAGTGTGGTCTGAGCATTGGTTTAGTCATTACCTTTATGATGCTGTACCCTTAGGAGGCTTTCCAAGCAACCTTATCAATGACAACCAACTCTCATTGCTACATCGAGACCTGGCTCCTATAGTTTAGTTCAATACACCCGAGGTCAGCAGACAAAGAAGCAGAGAGCTCTACCTGTCTGATTTGACCAGCATTCCCTGGCCAAAGCAGCGTGGTACGAGTTGCTTTCAAGGCACAAGGCCTTGATTATGTAAATAAAAACCTGCATAAACCAAATACCACAAAGCTTGTAATTCTGCCTTCTGGCAGGCTCCAGAGAAAGGAATCAGCAAAGTGAGATCTGCCTCACTCCTTCCCTTCAAGGAAGAAGGTTTCATTAACACGAGACACTATGTGAAAAGTTTACAGAGAACACAAACATCAAATAATTCCTGGCTGTGATGCCAAGCTGTTTGTTTATATGTGGTTTCAGCATTATGCTAGAACTCCTAGCTACCTCCCACACTGAAAGCCACAAGCACACAGTGAGAGCAAGGACTCTGCTCACAGACTGCCCAGCTGCAGCACTCACAAAGCCTTACCACTGGAATCCACCGATGGGCTCTGTAAACCTGTGACGGATCAGGAACGTCGCAACAGCTTCAGCAACCTGGAGGAAGGAAAACTAGGTCAGAACTTAAAGGGATGTGAAGACAACGAGAAATCCAGAGAGCCTTCAAAGGATGCAGCAGTTCCACCTATAGTAATGTGCCCTTGGGATTTTCTTGCTGGATGAAGTCTGCTGCTTGAAAACGAAGAGTCTAAAAGGAGATACATGCTTGCACCTTCACACTGATCACACAATCAAAAGTTTTTTCACCACCTCTTTCAGCAATTTCTTAGATTTAGCATGCAAAAAGAAAGGTTAGGTGAAACCATTATGTATGTTATTTCTATGAAGAATAAATCAAGACAGCATTCTGGCACTAATCACACCACTTAGAAGCTATGCTGAAAAGCACAACAACATTCAGGTGAAAGCTATTCCTTCAGGTTGGTAAAGGAGAGCTCTGGCAGGCTGAGTTTTGCACTCATGGTGCAGAACAAGCATTAAAACCAGTCCTGTTCCCAACCACAGGCTCCACTGACACGAGTCCTCCTGTCAGGACACAAACTGCAGCAAAACACAGCAGTCACTCTGCTTCCTCAATTTGCAAACTGTCTCAATAGCATTTGTTTCATATTTGGGAAACTTGAGCCACCCAACTCAGTACAACACAGATGAGCTCCAAAAGCTGTGGCTTAGTGCTAGGAAGAATGAAAAGCTTCTTGAGGGAAGGCAGGAGGTTAAAGGGAACCACACTCCATATGGTAACAGTTAGTCCCATCACCACCAGCTTGAGAATTAAACCTATAAGCTAGCCAAGCTCTGTATCTCATCTAACATTTCAACTCAGGCTTTCCAGTCAGCTTAAAAATATGATAAAATCCAAGCTGCTCTGCAAAAAAACTAGTGATGGTATCTCATCCAAAAGGCTCTTGTGGTGTAAAACTGTGCTTCATAGCAAGCAATGGCCCCTGTTGTGTTTAAGCAGTGGAGACCACGATGCACACAGCTTCACCCCCAGGCAGAGCTCACCTTGTCTGGAGCATCTTCATGGACTGCATGGCCACACTGTGGAAGGACTTGCATCTGAAACTTCCCTGCAGATTAAGAGAATCATCACTTTTTAAGCAGTCCTGCTTCCTGAACAGCAATAGTTTAGGGAAGTAATTCTCACCTATGCAGGAAACAACAGACACTGGAACCTTAAAAGCAAGGTGAATTTATGAACACTTCTAAGGAGGCTCTTTGCATTCTTTACAAACCTCACTAAGCCTCACTGTGAGCATGAAAAAGAGCGTGGCCTGCAGGGTGAGGGAGGGGATCCTCCCCCTTTGCTCTGCCCCATGAGGCCACTTTAACATAACATTCATCATGCTGCCCTGTGCCACTTTCCAATACCAAATGCCCTGCAAATCCCATGAAGCTGGGACCAAAAGAAAAAAATAAATTAATAAAGCATGGATGGAGATGCAGAATCTTTATCTGATAGAAACATCCAGAGACCAAACAGTTTTGGATGGTCTCAAGTGTTCTAAGCTAGGAATGTCACTAGAATGGGAGAAAAAAACATGAAAAAGAAAGCCTTGCAGAACATCATCCTGATTCCCTAAAAGAAAGTGGCAGCCCCACTGCTGGAAACATCAGTCACCAGATTGAACAAAAACCATGGAAAAAGCTCATCACAACTTTAATTTAATCCCTCCCTCCTCAATTTCTCCACGTTTCCTATAACCACACACAGGCAATATTTTTGGATTGACTAAATCTTCAGTGCACAATTGCTTTGAAATCGATTGCACCTGCTAAGAGGCTATTCCCCCTATATCTTTGCTCAACAAATTGTCAGCCAAAGAGAGCATGAAGGTAACAAAATTAAATATTTACCTTGCATCTGTCCAATTGTCAGATCTTTATCCAGCCTGTCAACACCTACAATCAAATAAACAGATGTACTGGAGAAATTCCAGGAAGAATATAACTAAGCAGAGCTTTACCAGGCATTGTGAAAGAGAAATTTTGGCATAAAAAGAAAGTGAACCAAACATCACCTTTGACAACCACTAGAACATTTCACGGCTGCACCTCATGATGGTAAAGTGACAGGAAAGAATCTCTGCCTAAGCTGTAAGAACACATCTTTTCCACAGCTTAGAAGCTCATAGAATGGCCTGGGTTGAAAAGGATCACAGTGCTCATCTAGTTTCAACCCCCTGCTATGTGCAGGGTCACCAACCACCAGACCAGGCTGCTCAAGGTTTTTATCTTTCCTACCAGAGCACATGAAGGGCCTACAGCTGGCTGCAGAACATCCATGATTTCAGAGGAAAGTCACACCTCCATCTGTAGGAAAGTAGCAGAGTAGTGGAGGCTGAAGGGCAGCGTGGATCTCCTTTGCTCCTCTTTGCAGTTATACAACAAAAATAAGCATTTAGCACTGTAAAATCCAGTACATCATTTTGTGCCATCTTGATCCTAGAGGCTCTGACCTAATTCCAAATATGCATGGTTCAAACTGACCCGTTTATGATACTTCATGATACACACAACAGCCAGAGTGGAAGAAATGGGTGCACCATTCTGAGAGAAAGACTTGAGCCAAAGGCTGACCTTATTTTTTAAAACACAACTGGGACACCACTGAAGTGAGCTGCTGCTAAATTTAAACCAGATACGTACCAGCTAAAAGCAAAAGCTTTGGAGTTGGACAGCTTAGAAACAGGTTAGATAAGCCCCTGAACCATCCATCCCAGTACTTCTCTGTTTTCGCCAGCTCAATTCGCCACGTGTATAAGTGCTCCTTCTTTGTCTGCAGGGAGGAAAGAGAGCTCTGCATTAGTGATCAGTGGAACAGCTTATGTAAAATGAACTCCATATGGAAGTATGTAAAAATGCTGGCTCCCTCTGGTGGATTGCACACTCTCAGCAGACAAGTTTTTGCTCCTTGTTTTCTGTCCAAATCACAACCAAAGTATACAAATAAGGAGTGAGAAGATCAGCAGGAGCTACACCTATAGACTGAAAGATGACTGCATTTTTCAGGGCATTTAGTTTTCTGCTTTTTGCTGGCATGAATAATTTGTGCACTGTCTGAAAAACAACGGGATAAATCAGCTGTAATGATTTTAGAATCAGAATCACAGAATCACAGAATGGCCTGGGTTGCAAAGGAGCACAGTGCTCACCCACTTCCAACCCCCTGCTGTGTGCAGGTCACCAACCAGCAGCCCAGGCTGCCCAGAGCCACATCCAGCCTGGCCTCGGATGCCTGCAGGGATGGGGCATCCACAGCCTCCTTGGGCAACCTGTTCCACTGCCTCACCACCTTCTGCATGAAAAACTTCCTCCTCACATCCAACCCAAACCTCCCCTGGCTCACTTTAAAACCATTCCCCTTGTCCTGTCACCACCCACCCTCACAAACAGCCGTTCCCCCTCCTGTTTATCCGCTCCCTTCAAGCACTGAAGGCCACACTGAGGTCTCCCTGCAGCCTTCTCTTCTCCAAGCTCAACAAGCCCACTTCCCTCAACCCTTCCTTATAGGAGAGCTGCTCCAGCCCTCTGAACATCTTACTGCCCTCCTCTGGATTCGTTCCAGGAGCTCTGTGTCTTTCTTGTACATGGGGAATCCTCCTTGAGGAACTTACACTCTTAGGCTGCAATTGATTGTACAACCTCCCAAATGCTGACGGGTCTTTGAAATAAGCAAAAATACCACGAAGGCTCAGTACAGAGCACTCCTCGTTCACAAAAGTTGACATTTCAGGTCACGTGCATTCAGAGCACCCGAGGAAAGAAAAACCAAAGACCAAGTGACAACCCATGATGGAATCAATGAGATGAGGCCAAGAAGAAAAACAAAGTCCCAATATCAAGTTTCCACTGAGCTGCTCTCATTTATATCAGAATCATTTGGATAATCATGGGCCAGGGAAGTGCCATGCAAACGTATGCTGAAACACAGCAAGAAATTCCCTACCTCAGTGTCATCTTCCTTCTTCCTTTTGTTGACAGAGACTCCGCCTTCATCATCATCTTCCTCCTCCTCCTCTTCTTCAATAATGCCCTCCACGATGGCTTTAGGACCTTCAGGACTGGCAGCTCCTTCACACCTGTGAAAATAAAACCAAAAACTGATTCCCTTTCCAAAACCAAAAGGTAGCTGAGCCAAAAGCAGTCAGCTATTTCTCAAACACAGGATAAGAAAAATTCTCCCCACAAATTTAAAAGCAGCTGTAGATGAAAACAGCATATGCATCCTAGTGCAAACATCAATGCAAACAGGTATTTAAAACAGGCAGTAATGATCAAACAAGCAACAACAGCTCTTCTTAGCAAAGTACGTGGAGACCTTTGCAAAGGTTTCAGATTCAAAGGATCAGAGTAGCACAAGCAGATCACGTTGACCCCCCAAAACTCACCTTGGAGCATTCCTGGAACACAGAATTAAACCATTTCTAAAAGGAAATGAAAGGCACTGTACTCAGAAGGCAAACCCAATTTAGGCCAACATTTCTGAAAAGACATTAGACAAACACTTCTGTCCTTAATGTGGGCAGAAAGGAAGGCAAAACAAAGAGCACACAATCAGTTGTGGTTAATTTATTTTTTTTTTTAATGCAGCTTTTTGTGGATTCTGCCCCACTGAAATTCTGGGCAGGTTTTCTCCAGGTGCCATAACTACAATTCAGCTGTGGGTATCAGCAGTGATCAAATGAAAAGAAATATATTTCCTAGAAGAAATTTCCATGTTCAGGAGTATTTATGCTCTCCAGTAAAGGTATTTGTAAAACAGAAGAGAAGATTTTAAGAACTTAAAATTAAAACAACATAAAACAACCTACTGTTTGACTTGACCGACCATAGAAACTCTAGCAGATTCCAGATTTCTTATTTGTCCACTTTTTACACTAGAGGAAAAAGGAAGAAAGGCAGATTACTAAATGATTGGTGACTAGCAGACCTAGAAACAGAAGCAAAACCAGATGACTTTACCCAAACCACCTGTGCTCAGGAGTCATTCAGAATGAGTCACACCATATGCCAACTTACAGTGATGGCTGGTGATTCAGGTAACTATGAATCTAAAAGACATATAGGAAGAATGCTAGTGGGGAATTGGAGCAGCTCTTGGATGATCCTTCTCCAACACCAAGCCAACTCCCAGGAAATTAATTATCTTTGTAACCTCTCTTGTCCCATCAATCAGCCAAGGAATTGCTGACAGAACTGCTGAATGATTGAGGCTGGAAGAGACCTCTGAGGATCACCTGGTGGCTCTCTGCTGGACTTTCTCCAGTATGTCCCAGTCTCTTTCATACTGGAGTTGCCCAGACTCAGATCAGCATTCCAGATGTGGCCTCGCCAACGCTGAAGAGAGGGGAAGGTTCACCTCTCCTAAACTGCTGGTGACACTTTTCCTAATGCAGCATCTTAGTGACAAGGGTTCACATTCCATGTGCTGTCCACAAGGACCTTTCCTGCACTCTTTCCAGCTGAGTGCCCCCAGCACAGCCTCCTCCCCAGAGGCAGGGCTCTGCATTCCTTGCTAAACCCCAGGAGGTTCCTCTTAGCCACCTCTCAGCCTGTCCAGGTCCCTGTGGATGGCAGCACAGCCCTCTGGTGAATCAGCCACTCCCCCAGCATTGCATAGCTGGGGATGGGAGAGCCAAAGGAAGAATGTGACAAATGTCACAAGGTTTGCTTCCTTCAGGATTGAAGCTAAAAAAGCCAAGTGATTTTGTAGATTACATAAGCCCACACATTACCTCCACTCAATTGCATTCTCAAGTGACTTGAATGTTTTGGGACGACTCCTTAAGAAGTTCTGCATGCTGTTCAGTGCATCCATGGCTGTACCTAGAAAGAAATATTCTAATTTTTTGACATCTGATGTAATTATTACCATGTTTGCCTATACGGAATCGGCTACCAGGGAAACCTGGTAGTTGGGGTTCAGATTGGATTTAATGCAGTTAAGGAAAATACAGCTTAGCACACCTAGGCCTACATTAGAAAATTAACAAGTAGGACATGTAGAAAAAGCAGCAACCACTCATCAACCATGCATTATGTATATAAAAAAGCCCTCTCCTTGATAACAAGAAAGTTGGTTGCAGCCAAATTCTGAGAACAATAGCAACCACAGATCCCCCCCAGGAGAAGTAAAGGGAGACCCACTAGAAAGACTATTTCACACAGATAACTTCTGTTAAGAGAATATAACTGGCATATATTTAAGAAATGGCTAAACTTTGTGTGTTCAGGAATTTAGGGGATAAGAATAAAAAGACGAGCACGAAAGAAAGAACCATATCCAAGCATAAACAGCCTTACCTTCCACAACATCTATCATGCACAGACCCAGTAAACTTGGCACCAGGTTTGCAACTGCTGTGTGCACTGCAATGGCACCACCCATGCTGTGCCCAATCAGCATGATAGGGGGAGGAAGGTCTCCATACAAAGCTTCAACCACGTTTCCAACGTCTCTGCCAAAAGAAGGTGAAAGAATGGTCAGCATCTCTACCTTGATATATTTCTGAAGGAAAAAATACAGATCCAAGATAGCTGTCTGGCTCCAAATTTTCTCTTATCTAACCCACACACCACTGGGACAAGTTTATGGTCTTATCACTGTGCAGCTCCATTTAGCCACCAACATAGGAAATCATTTAAGCTGATA
This sequence comes from Meleagris gallopavo, assembly GCF_905368555.1. Taxonomy (NCBI): domain Eukaryota; kingdom Metazoa; phylum Chordata; class Aves; order Galliformes; family Phasianidae; genus Meleagris; species Meleagris gallopavo. The sequence continues at coordinate 192,478,732 of NC_139404.1, forward strand.
CTTTCCTGAACAAGCATGCTGTTTTCCTTTTTATAAACAGAAAGGGCTTTGTTTTTTTTAATTCCCAAAGAGAACCTTTTGGATTGACATCAGTTGGTAGGAGTTTTAAATGGAAGGTGAGAAAAGCCTTGCATTCTTTTGCACGGAAACACAGGCTAAAAAAGTCACAGCTCTAAAAGGAGAAAAATTTTGCAATTAAATAGAGAAAAATAGCCAAGCTCTATGGATGGAGGCAAAGATAAACAGCACTGAACACAAGCAAAGGTTCAGATTCTCACTGGAGTACAATAGTACAAGGCAAGCAGAGATTTCCCCTTCTCTTCCATAGGGCACCTGCTTTAAGCTGAAGCTGTTACTGCTGTATACAAATATTTGCTGCCACAATTCACAAAAAGTCAAAATAGCAGCATGGCTAAAGAGCAAAGAGCTCTTCCTCAGAGCTTACTGAGGAGCACAGTACTTTAAAGTAGCCTCAGAGGTGCCAAAATGGGCTTTCCATTCAAAGAACACCAGAGCAAGCTTGCACCCAGTAAACCATAAGTCAAAAGAAAGGCTGAGTAGTTTGTCTGCTCTGTCAAGGAGAACACAACCAGAGGATTTAATAAAAGATTAAAACTATGATGTAAAGCTCCCATTTAAAGGCTAACAAGGAATAAACTTTAAGCTCACTTCTAAGAGGACAGAGAAGTTTAGAAACAAAAGGCAACTTGTTTTCCTCCACGGTAGTGCTGTTGCAGATGTAAAAAATCCCAATTATTTCGTACAGCAGCTCCTTAGGACAGTGATGTACCAGGATCTGACAAGCTGTGAGCAGCAGCAATAAGGTATACAATGGAAGTCAGAATGCATTTCACACATGGCCTCCCCACAACAAATCCAGCAGATTTGTTCATAGGAAGGTTACAAAGTCCTTCCTGGTTTAATTGTAGTCATAGGAAAGACACTCTTTGTACTCAATGTAGACATAACAAGACTTGCTTAGTAGGAACTGCTTGCTTTTCTGCAGTTTGTGAAGAAGGGGATTTGCATCCCAAAGCAGGTCAGGACAGTCTGTAAAACCAACTTGATTATGTGACCCATGCTGGGGAGATGCCTCCAGTCCAGTCATAGAATGATAGAATGGCCTGGGTTGCAAAGGAGCACAGTGCTCATCCAGTTCCAACCCCCTGCTGTGTGCAGGTCACCAACCAGCAGCCCAGGCTGCCCAGAGCCACATCCAGCCTGGCCCTGAATGCCTCCAGGCATGGGGCATCCACAACATCCAAGGCAGATACACTCTGACTGCTCAAAAGCAGAAGAACCACCACCAAACTGGTGCCTTCAAGCTAAAATGCTTAGATCAGTCATGTCTGAGGAAGGCTTTTTCCCTTCTATTAGGATATCTCCAATAAGTGTTACTGAGCAGTGCATGTTTAAAGTGCTCACTGCAGTGAAGCTGCTGATCTGTAAAGTGGCTTTATAACTAAGGGGAGATCCAAAGAATGAAATACAACTGTGAAACTGTGAAATACAACTCAGCTGGCAGAGGTATAATTCTAAAGAAATTTTAAAGCTGTCCCAACGCAGAAGGAAAAGAAGCAAAAGCTACCAGAATTATGTGAAATGAAACCATCTTCCAGTTCCCTTGAATGAAGGTTGAGTGTCCTCCACTGTTTACTGTTTAATCAAGAAAAGAAAATAGATATGTGGAAAGTGAAGTACTGAGGGGAGCACATAAGCTTCCTTACTTTGACATTGTCTCCGCAGACAAATCTTCAGGATTCCTAACTTTTGTTTCTCCTGAAAGAACAAAACAAGTTCCTGTAAGCTGAAAATCTTCAGACCTCTCAGGATGTGGAGCAGAAACGTACAAAGCTTTCTGGCACAGTTAGAAAAGACTCCATTTCAGTTATCATGAATAATTAAGGAACCCAGAATTAACAGAAACTCTTGGTACTTTGTCACATTATGGCTTAGGGGCAGGAACAGTCATGGGGAGTGTTTCCATGTGAACAATGTACCTCACAACTGAACAACACACTTTATTTCTAATGGTAAAGACCTCCTTTAGGTTATGAAAATATAGAGGAGGGGTTGCTGCCAACATGCAGGAAGAAGCAAGCCCACCATCACCCTGCACAAAGGCACAGGGAGCTGAGGGTGCTCATATATGGGGTTACATCACTTCACCCATCCCTGCCACTGAATAAAAAAAATAAGGATGCCTTCAGGATAATTTCTCAGTCATTTTGGGAAGGATTCCTTACATCTCTTTTAAAAGGCAAGTCAGCAATGTGCTTACATGATATTTAAATTCCTTTATTTATTGTACTTACCATGGCCTCGGAGATCTAAAGCCACAATCCTGCACTGAATCCTGCTGATGATTGCAGACTGCAAGGAAAAAGACAACAGAATTTGCAAAGTGCCACATCTCATCTGCAAAAGGATTAGCATCATTAAGCACGGACTGAACAGCAGCAAGGACTGGCATGGAGGGACAGAACCTCCACTCCCAACAGCTGAACCTGCAGCTCCCACAAAAACACCCCACACGAGCTACCCTCAGTTAACCAGAGCTCCATCCTTCCTACCATTGTTCACATCATCTCTGAGAAGAACGTGTATTTTATTGTGCTTTAAGATATCTTGTGCTTCCCAGGAAAGCGAATTCAAGTCCTGTAGCAGAAGTTCAGATGCTGAAGCAATGCTCCCCTCTTTCCCAAGCCACAAATGTTCCAAAATTAGCCCCAGCTATACAGCAGCCATGAAGATGAAGCAGCTGCCTTGCAGCACTTATTCACTTGGATCTTACAGAATGGAACTTTACAGTAATGTTGGAATGTACAAAATTGATTAGTCCAAAGATGTTGAAGGGGAACAAGGGAGGAATCTTTTTAAAGCAAGGCGATGATGGCTCTATTTGTTGCTGACAGCTCAATTTGCATAAGTTATTTCAGGCATCACAGTGATTAAACAGCCTTCTTTGTTGGAAGGAAGAATTTTGTGTTAAAGAATCATTGATTATTTAAATATCAGCCCCGGTAGGAGTGGGAGAATTTGTTGAGGGACTGTTAATACAACCACCCACATAAGGGGCAGATCTGAAAGGCAACCAGTCCTCCCATTTGGTTGTTCAGCTCAACTCCTAAATGAGTGCAGTAGTTGCAACTCAAACAGCCACAAGTTCATATTTCAGACCCCAAAAGTCACCCCAACACCTCAATTTGCAAGCTGCTTATGCTCCTAAGCAATGACTTAACTCAGCAATGAGATGCCTTCTGCTAAAGATCAAACCATTGTCATCAGAGAGTGAGGAAAGAGGATCACCAACATGACATGACAGAATGGGAAGCTGTCCAGCACCCTGAGTTGTATCCAAACAGAAATATTTTGGGCAAGAGAAGCACAAGCAGATCAGGCAGGAATTTGCCAGGCCAGTAAGCAAAAGAAGAAAGCAGCACTCTGGCTCTGCAGGCTATTCTTCTATTTATAGATTGGGGCACTCAGTGCCTCCCAGTTTGGGATTTTCATGTTTGGTTGTTCTTTTGGGTGTGAATTTTATAAATATATATAATAATATATAATAATAATAATAATAAATTCTTTTGTTTAGTACTTTAAGCATTAAGTTTAATACCTGGCTTAATTGCTTAGGACAGACGTTATTTTCAACACACCCACAGGAAATAATTTAATACCAGCTGCATAAAGGCATAGCTAATTATTGTGCCCACTTCTTTCCCCAAAAGCACAGTCAGATTTGTGCTTCTCACCCAGGGAAACCTATGTTACCTTTGTCAGCTGCCAGCAGTAACACCAAAAGCCCAAAAAGCACAGTGTTATAATGGCAGTCACTCCCCTAAATCCAACAAGCTTCAGATTTAAGTGTGAAAAGGGTTTGCTACTAAAAATAAGAATTCTAGAGAGGGTGGTGGCAGCTTGTAGGATGATGTTCAGAAAAATGTGGCTTCATACATCTGCCTCTGGTTAAAAGCAATGGTCTTCAATCCAACTTTTCCAAGGCTCCTGGAAACTGTGACCAAAAACAATTACTTGACCATCTTGGCAACCAATGATCTACAAGCAGGTAAGGACAGGATTTAGTAAGAAAGAGATTTAAGACAAAGTTCAGCAGTTTCTGAAGACACACAACTGCACCAGTCTCTGGGTCAGCTACAGCTGCAGACATAGATGAACTAAGCTAGGTGTCAAACTGCCATTCCATACCAAAATTGCAGCCCACTTCAGGAGGCATTTTTTGGATGTCTTGTCATAGCACACAGTGGTTTACCCGTGGGTTACACCATAAGGATTACGCAGAGGTAGCAGACACCTTGGGAATTCAGCAGTTGGTATTAATTCCTGCAAAGAGCTCATTCTTGTTACATGCATGACATAATAGTAGGCACAGAAGAGATACTGGATATGAGGAAAATTTTCTTCTCTGTAAGACTGGTGATGCACAGCACAGGCTGCCCAGGGAGGTGGTGGAGTCACTGTTCCTGGAAGTGTTCCAGAACCACAGAGATGTGGCCATGGCTCAGCAGGCAGGCTGGGGATGGGTTGGACTCAAGGATCCTACAGTCTTTTCCAACCTCCATGATTCTATGATTCTGAGGTCCCATATAGAAATAACAGATACTTCAAGAGATTTTAGTTTATTTTACCTGCAATCCTTTAAATTTTCTTCCCTGGCTCTGGTTTTGTTGTTTTTTAGCTCGCTTTTTTTTTTTTTTTAAACAAAGGAACAGGTTTGGGGATGGTACTTTGGTTCCATCAGCCCATGTGCTTGCTCCTATTGCTACAACTTCTGTCCATGTTTCAGAGAGCAGCAAATGAGATTCCTTGAACAGGCTCTCAACCATGCAAAGTAAGAGTGTTATGATGAGATAGAAGTGTTGAAAATTGGAAAGCAGCCTTCCAAAAATAAAAATTAAAAAAAAAAAAAACAAAACCAAACCCATGGGTACACTGTGATAGATTTGCCTTAACGCTTCATTAAAACATGCAAGTTATGTGGAAGTTTGGGAAGCTGCTGGTAATTAGTGGCCTAGACAATACACCTTTGCATGTCTAATATATATTCTTAGATGACCTGAGTCAGATGCATACCAGGAGATCATAACACTGTTTTCTGCATTAATTTTCTCTACATTTAAACACAACTGAATGGTTAGCAGCCATCCGTGCTTACAGGACTACATTTGCATAAGTATCTATCTCCATAAATCACAAGTTTACTTACAGTAAATACAGCCCAGGAAAGAGCAGAATGGCCTCCACCATGTAAGAGCAGTAAGACAGGTCCCTCCAGTCCGCTTTTGTAAATTCGAAAAGTGTACGAACAGTTAAGGAGACTTCATGGTTAGATTTCAGATTCTGCAATCACAGTGTTTTGTTCCTATGCTTGAGTTCTCAAGGCCTCCTTCCTGCCTCTGTGCAATGGGTTTGGACAAAAAAACCAGGACAAAACTGAGCTTGTTTTAAAATTTCAGAGTTCTTTTCCTGTTGTGCAGGACTTCCCCTCCTCTGGAACCTACACATCTCATGCCTAAACCTTTTCTCCTCTTCCTGCAACAACAAAGAGGAAAACTAAACCTTACTAATAGGTGCTACGAAGCATGTAATTCTAATGTGGAGTGTTTTCCATTAGATTTAAGATGAAAAGTCAGGCAAGCCAGAACACAAGATGTTTTAGGGCAGCACAACCACTCTCTGGCATATACATTCATAAAGAAGCTTCACAGAACCCACCTCACCACGACCTACCAGAAGGAAGCCCTTGCTGCTGTTAAAGGTCACAGGGTAACACAATAAATCCTAAATAACAGACTTGCTTGAACTGAAGGTGCCCATGTCCATCACCTATCCAAACAGATCCATTACCCTTTGAACTACTTATAAAGCCTCAGGTGTGCGTGTGATGCTTCACAAGGAATGCAGACATGGGGCACATCACAAAGAATTCATAGCTGGAATTGGACAAGCAGACTTAATGAGAATATGAAATAATGAATGGGTGAGTAAAACAACAAGAAAGTCTTTCACATTTTCAAGCATCATATGCTATTGGCAAAGGAGAAGTAATTGAAGTGTTATAGGGGTTGAAATAGTTTGGAAATCAGGTTTTCTTAATGGATAGACCAAAGCAGGATGTGCACACTTAGAAATTATAAAACTATTCAAACTACAGGGTTTGTGTTACTTAAACACAGATAAAACAATCCTCACTTTGCAAAAAGAAGAGCTGGAAGTACCTCTTGTGCCACTTCTGTCAGAAGTATAGGCAGCTACAGGACACCTGGGAAGCCCTATGTCCCACACTATTTTTCAGGGGGCTCCCAGTTAGCACCCAGCTGTTGCTGGGTGGGTGCAGGAAGCCTGTGAATGGGACACCCAAAGCCAACTCACAGCCTTTGCCTCCTTTCCAGAGGTACCTAGACAAGGTCTGAGTACCTGAGCAATGGGACCAGGTGAGCCTCATGAGGTTCAGCAAAACCAAGTGCAAGGTCTTGCACCTGGGTCAAGGCAACTCTTACTACCAATACAAGCTGGGGGATGAAAGGATTGAGCACAGTCCTGTCAAAAAAGACCTGGGGGTACAGGTGGATGGCAAGCTGGACATGAGCCAGCACTGTGCCAACCGTTTCCCCCTGTCCTGCTGTTATCTCCCCTTTCCAAGAGCTGACTCCCCTCCTGTCTGCAGGCTCCCTTTAGGTCCTGCAGGCTGCACTGAGGTCACCCTGCAGCTTCTCTTCTCCATGCTGAACAAGCCCAGCTCCCTCAGCCTGTCTTTGCAGGGAGGTGCTGCAGCCTCTGCTCATCTTTGTGGCTCCTCTGGACCCTCTCCAACAGCTCCCTGTCTTTCTTGTCCTGGGGGCTCCAGCCCTGGACGCAGTGCTGCAGATGGGGCCTCAGGAGGGCAGAGTAGAGAGGGACAATCCCCTCCTGGTCCTGAAATGAGCCAGCACTGTGCCCTTGCAGCCCAGGAAGCTAATGGTATCCTAGGCTGCATCCAAAGCAGCACAGCCAGCAGGTCAGGGAGGTGATCCTGCCTCTCTGCTCTGTGCTGTGAGGCCTCACCTGGAGCACTGCATCCAAATGTGGAGTCCTCAGTGCAGGAGAGACGTGGAGCTGTTGGAGAGCATTCAGAAGAGGGCCACAAAAATGATCCCAGGGGTGGAACAGCTCTCCTACGAGGACAGGCTGAGAGCTGGGGCTGTGCAGATGGAGAAGAGAAGGGAAGGCTGCGAGGTGAGCTGAGAGCAGCCTGTCAGCATCTAAAGGGGAGCAACAGGAAAGAAGGGGACAGGCTCTTGAGCAGAGTCTGTGCTGGCAGAACAAGGGGAAATGTTCTGGTTTGCTTTTTTTAATATATATATTTATATTTTTATACATAAAGCGCCTATCACTTGATTGATAAACATTCTTTGGAACCATTTTGATGGCAGGGGTAAGAACAGGAGTCAGCCTGTTAGTACCTCAGCATTTCTGTTTCCAACCAATTGAAAAAAAAAAATAAAATAAAAGCCACAAGACTTTGCTGCCAGCCTGGCATGCTGGCGTTTAATACTGCTACTCCATCAGGGTTGGAGGGAGACTTATTGTGAATGGCAACAGTTTGCACTGTGACTTCTCCACGACAGTAGATTTAGGTTGGATCTAAGGAAAAAGCCTTTTACAATGAGGATGGTGAGGCAATGAAAAAGGCTGCCCAGAGATGTGGTGGATGCTCCATCCCTCGAGACCTTCAGGCAAGGCTATCAGGCCCTGGGCAACCTGATCTAGCCTTGGTGTCCCTGTGCAGTGCAGGGGAGTTGGGCTAGATGGCCTTCACAGGTCCCTTCCAACTCTTAAGGACCATATGATTCAAACTGAGCATATCAAAGAGGATTACAGCCACCAGCTGGATTAGTCCATAACAGAAAGACTTACAAAAAGGAGTCAGCTTGAAGAGAAGTATAAAAGCACTACAAACATTTGGAAAAGGAGCATGGATCTTGGAGATCAATAACCAAAAACTAGTTTGACATAGCTGGACATCTTCCTGCTGGCACCACCACATCTGTCTGGAACAGGGAGAGAAGTTTCCCTGTCTGCACATCAAATTGGGGTGCAACAGATAGCAACCCACTCTCCCTGGGGATGCATGTATCTTTGTATGTACAGGAACAGAACCTAGAAGTTTACTTGCAGAAGGATCTTGGGAAATCTGTAGGTATTAACTTTCTTTTAGAGTTGAGGCTCATGTATTGTACTGCTGATACTGAATCTGAATGTACAGTTTAATGATTTCCAGTTAACTGTCTTAATAAAACTTAATACAAATCAATAATCATCAATCCTGATACAGTTTCAACTACGTGAACTAAGGAGTTCCTTGCATGCAAAATACCTTACTGAGCAGTTGGAATTACTCACTGAAATTAGTGATTACTACTGCAAAAGAATCAATCCCATGAACCAGCCTTGCTGGTTGGAATGCTTTGATTGCTGATCCATACAAAAAGGGAAAAAAAGAAGATGAGATGAGAAGAAATACTTGAAAAGTTGAAGGGAACCCCAATAAACTCAGCCACGTGATGCTACCCCAGTCACTGAGAACAGAAAAGTCTTAATCTGAATAAAAGGATATATCCTTGCCAGTTTCATTTTCCACCACCACGTCCTCCATAGATTCAAAGTACTGGCTCCAAAGCACTGGGGAGAAGTCACGCTTTCTTCCAGGGCTGAAAGAAAAAACAACTCCATAGGTAAGAGGTATTACAATTAGTCTTTTGTTGTAATTGGCATACATTGAAGAGAATATACCAGTGTTACACAGCAACTTGGAATTGGAAGCAAGTGATATGCAAGTGAAATTCCCTTACAATATCATGGATTTTGGAGTCAGTGAGGAAATGTCTTTTTTAATCATGGTTCCTATTGAGGAGATCAGAAGAACAAATGTGAAAACTAATGGAGACAGAATGAGAATACTTCATCACAAAGCAATACCAAGGAAGGCCAAGCAATAGCAATTAAGACTACACACCAACATCGAGGGAAAAGTAAAAAGGAGCAGGGCAAATATTTAAAGATCCCATCACAGTACCATCTCTCAATTTGCAACAGCTACAGATGACACCTTCCAAAAGTCAGCAGCGGTCTGACTGCATGGAATGGTCCTTCTCTAGTCCTAATGGGAGCAATATGGTGCTGACATGACTGGGAGAGCAGGAAGTCATCCAAAATATGACTCAGTCCATGAATCATAATTTAAAAAAAAAGGGAATGCCCTTCTCAGAAGTCACCTTGACACCACAGCTTTGAAATGTAAAGTGTCAACTATGTGCTACAGGATGCTACCAATCTAGCGTGGGATCTCAGAATGAAGCATCTTATTAAAAGTCAAATTAGTACTTGTTGGGAGACTTGGGAACTTGCTGAGAACTTTCCTACAAACCCCCTCAAATTTCAGAAGAAATATCATTCAAAGTCAAACTGTCCTAAAAAAGCAGGATCTGTAAAAACCATAGAATGATAGAACAGCCTGGGTTGCAAAGGAGCACAGTGCTCATCCAGCTCCAACCCCCTGCTGTATGCAGGTCACCAACCAGCAGCCCAGGCTGCCCAGAGCCACATCCAGCCTGGCCTTGAATGCCTCCAGATTTGGGGCATCCACAGCCTCCTTGGGCAACCTGTTCCAGTGCCTCACCACCCTCTGCATGAAAAACTTCCTCCTCACATCCAACCCAAACCTCCCCTGCCTCACTTTCAAACCATTCCCCTTGTCCTGTCACCACCCACCCTCACAAACAGCCGTTCCCCCTCCTTTTCATCCACTCCCTTCAAGTACTGGAAGGCCACACTGAGGTCTCCTTGCAGCCTTTTCTTCTCCAAGCTGAGAAAAACTTTTAAAGTTTAGGACCATAACGACAAGACTGCACATCAGATGCTGATAAGAATGGGCTTCCAGGCTCCAGCAGGCACTTGTTCCCAGGTTAATCAGAAAATAACCCAAGTTGGAGGGACCCATAAGGATCACCAAGTCCAATACTATATAATTACAGTAACTCATGGTGTTGTGGATCGTGATCTTAGTGGTCTTTTCCAACCTTAATGACCTATAACTAATACTGCAACCCATGACCATGACTTGCAGTGGTGAGATCTGGGGACCAGGGCTACTAAAACAAAGCCTGGGTCTCCCAGTAACACATTTCCAAAACACAAATCACAATCTTTATTCCTCACACACAGAGATTCAACCCCTCTTTATAATCAAGACTAATTTCTGCCACAGTTTGTTGACAAGTACATCACAAAACACAGCAACTAATGATGCCTCAAATTAGCAGCACCGATTTCAGGCTGCACCCAGCACCTTGGGGATGCAATTCTCCTAAATTATTGGGTGAACACAGATGTGTTCTGTGGACATTACACAACCCAGGACTCTCAAAGATGCCCAGCTGACGAGCCAATTTATTCTTTGCTTCCATCAAAAGGTGCAGCTGTGCCCTCTCCTTGTACCCCCATTACTGAAGAAAGGCTCTGCAATAAGAATTTTCCCAATGACTCAGTTGATGTGAAATCTGTTTCCTCAGCTGAACGAATATACCCATTTGCTAAGGCTAAAAGAGTAGTGTTTAATTTTGGCAGTGACATAATCAAGCAAGATTCAAGCCTAGTACACAGGATGAGTAACAGTGCACCATTTTAACAGCCTTTTTGCATTGAATCTCTTCTGGGGGAGGCAATCAGCACACAATACGGAAATCAGGCATGGGCGTGGGGGTGAAAGACCTTCACAGAATAAAATCTCTTCCATTGAAGGAAGTTTCCCCTGAATTCCTGGCTTCCTAAAGAAAGAGAAATGAACACACAAAGCACCTTTTCAGTTCTGTAAAAATAAAACTCCTATTTCCCCATGATATTTCTAGAATGAGAAACATAAAACAACCACCCCCTGAATATTCCAAGTTCACTTCTGTGGGTTTCCAGACTTTGGTATTCTTGTCAAACTTCAGTTAAATAAAAGATGTCACACACATATGTATGTAAACTCAGAAAATCTCTTCTACTGCCTCGGTTTAATTTCCTTCCAAAACAATATCTAATGATAACCTTTATAAGCCAAGACTTGGCATGAAATGAAGTCAACTCAGATGACTGATATGAGCTTCAAGGTTGGATATTAGAGCAAGATTCTCCTCACAACAGCAATAATGCACTGGCACAGCTGCCACCAGGGAGGTGGGGGAGTCACTGCCCCTGGAGGTGGTCAGGAACCATGGATATGTGGCACTGAAGGACGTGGTCAACAGACTTGGTGGGGATGGCCTTGAGGATCTTGGAGTTCTTTTCCAACCTTAATGATTCAGTGATTCTAAGGTACCTGAGTTCCAATGGTTTATCATCTAAGACAACAAGAACTGGTATGATGAGAGAAAGTAAAGCTCCATCCATGCCATAACGTGGCACCAAGAGTGCTCTGGAAAGGTTTAAGGAAGGAGCAGGGTATGACATGCCTCCAAATTTTCACCATGGGATCTCCAGAGGCTGCATCCTCAGCACTGTGCTGCACTAATGGAGGACAGATGCCATTAGTTTGTCACATAAAATTCCAGTCAGATCTACTTCCACAGCACCTGTGACAAAAGTGCCACAAGTTAATTAGGCTGTCAGAAAAAGCAGTACTTTGTTTGCTTTTAATCCCACACTATCAGTGTCTTTGCCTGTTCTCTACAATATTAATGACTATACAAACCCCTATCACATTTTTCCTGTTTGGCCACGTGCTTTTCCAGCTGAGAGTCTTGCTTTATTCATTTTCTCCTTGCCTGGATGCCACCCCAGCCCCCATCAAGCTCTCTGGACCATTTCTGGTTCTTGCTGGAGATGGAGCAAACAGCCCACAGCTTGGATAATTTCCCATCTCCTGTTGTTGTTAACTGCTATAGAAAAACAAGTTTCATCACCCTTTAAAAATCCCACATTTCGGTGCTGTCAGGTTTCCCTACAGCACTTTATTGCTGGTTTAAGGTTTGACTGTTCTCAATAATTCAATGTGATGGGCAGATATCATTATCCAGCTGGCTATGCTCCTTCCAGTGTGATCCATACATCTGGTTAACAACAGGAACTCCCTGTAAACTCCCCTTCATTGTGAGATGAGATAGTTTGCAAGTGTTAGTTCCTAGGTTGAACAAGAAGAATTCCCAAAGCAAGTCTCACTTGGCTAACAGCAAAACACCCCCAGGTTTGTAGAATAACACACAGGAACTTCCTTACACAAAAACAAAGGGTGTCACCTCCATTTCTGAAGGATGAAGAACAAAGACTTAACAAGGCGAAGTCCCACACCTGGGAACAAAGAAACTGCATTAACAGGGGCAGATGGTTCTCAGGAAACCTCAGAGATAACCTTCAATCTGGAGCACAGACCGTATCATTACTGCACAAGACATGCATGCCATCATGCCTGCAATAACACACCTATGGCTGGAATCAATCATTAAGGATATAACTGAAGAGGATCCCAAGAAATACACAACTAAGATTGGAAAGGCATACAGTATCATAATTAAAAAATCACAGCACACAGCATACAGTTTAACCTTATCTGGTTAAACACTACGCCAGGAGTGATGCAGAGCAGAGGACTGGAGAAAGAAGGTAAATCACTTTATTTCAATTACTCTTTAGCACATTTATTCCCCAATTCTCTGAGATCAGATAACCTGGAAACACTGATCATTCTCAGGCCTTTTAGGCTGACCTGATGCATGCATCTCCTCTTGGAACTAGCAGGCCTTCCAGTTACCAGGAGCACCAGTACAGTTGCTGTATGTAGGATCATAAAATCACAGAATCATTAAGGTTGGAAAAGACCTCTCAGATTCCCAAACCCAATCCCAACCCATCCCACCGTGCCCTCTGACCACATCTTTAGTGTCACATCCCCACAGTTCTTGAACACTTCCAGAGATGGCAACCCCAGCACCTTCCTGGGCAGCCTGTGCCACTGCATCACTGCTCCTTCTGATTTGTCTGGGTAAAACCTGAGCAAAGTATAAAAACAAAACAGAGAAAAACAAGGCAGAGACAAGAGATTTGTTACCTCCAGCACCATGTGTGACAGCCCAAGCCCAGTGCAAGGTCTACTGTTAAGCTTCTGTAAGGTCTATTGACCACCTCCTGCTAAAATGTTCGTGCAGAAGGCAGGCAGGTGCTGACAGAAAGACAGACCTACAAAGAACAACTTACAGCTTGTAGGAGCAACCCATGAAATCAGAGCCAAGCTGTTCCCTGGGACCATGCCACTCCACTTCTTGTCATATTGCTTGATTTAGTGTTATTGGCAAACGCTTCAAATTCAGTTTAATAGGAGTTAACAGCTCCAGAGGAAAGGTTAGGAGTTGTGGGTCAGGTATATGAAATATCTGGGAACAATACAGCATAAACTGTTGTGTTTGTAGAAAGTGAAGAGGACCTGGGAGGTGAGAACTACTGACACCTCTGATGTAACTACGTGCAGACTGCAATTTAAACAAAGTTCCTGCCTCCAATCCACACTGATGGAAAACACGAGGGACCTTCAATTTACTACTGAACCCTACAAAGGGCAAAAATAAGAGCACTGTTTTCCCATGAGGCAGCTGGTGAGTGCATCTGAAGTACACAAAGCAGCAAAGAGCTACGAGAAACTGACTGTGATTTTGTTGTTTCTTGGAATTAATACCTTCCATCCATTATTTAGAGCTGCTTTTTAGTGGTGCATCAATGCAAGCAAAACTAGAAGCAAGTCCAAGTAAAGAGCAGCTGTGATTTTGCCCCTTGATGTTGCAGAAGTGTTTTGTCGACCAAATATTTAAGCTGATGGAATTAATTACTGCTTTTTGAAGTATCCAGCAGACCAAAACAGAAATGGATCCGCCACAATGAAGTCTGAAACTCAAAGCCAGCTGCTATGTGAAGCTGGAGTTACAAAAGAACTTCTGGGCTTTCTCTACAGCTCATTTCATCCTATTGTGCTGTCTGTCCACTGCATGCTGGAAATGGATCCAAAAAACAAGCCATCCCAGAGCAACCGAAGCCCAAATATTTCACCAAATTTCTCACCAAACTGAGTTGGGTTTTGTCTTTTAAAAAATAAATGTAAAAAAGAATACTTGTATCAAGCAGAGAGAACCATTTTTAGAGATTCCTTTTCCTTAGAGATCATTTACAACTACGAAGGCAATTACAGAACATCACATGCACGGATCATGATCTATAATCCTTGCATTGTACTTAAAACCTGACCAAAGGAAATCAAATATAATCTGTTTAAGAATTGCCATGGCTGACAAGAAGTATTTTAAATAAACTAATTAAATTGGCAAGAATAGTATGTAACGTGGAGGCAGAAAGCCTCAGCTCTCAAAGTCAAGTCTTTGAAAGGGTAAATAACAGCAGGATGAGGGGAAATGGTTTGAAGCTGAAGGAGGGAAGATTTCAGTTGGATGTCAGGGGGAAGTTCTTTAGAGAGAGGTGAGGTGCTGGAACAGCTGCCCAGAGAGGCTGTGGATCCCCGTCCATCCCTGGAGGTGTTCAAGGCCAGCTTGGATGGGGCCCTGGGCAGCCTGGGCTGCTGTGAGATGTGGAGGTTGGTGGCCCTGCCTGTGGTGGGGGGTTGGAGCTTCGTGATCCCTGAGCTCCCTTCCAACCCAAGCCATCCTATGATTCTATGACAAGCTTATATTTGCTCCATTACGTAGGCACTTAAAATGACCTTCAGGTTCTTCTTGCTGGTTTTCATGCACCACTTAGGCCAAAGAGATGCAGACAAATTCAGGTTTGGATAACACAGCTTTGTTCAGTTGAGCAATATGGTCAGAGAGCACTTAAACACAGAGGCAGGAGAGCACAGTGCCAGCAGGAAGGGTATTGCTGGAACAGCACACATGTGTCTGCAGATGAGCAGGCTGCAATTCAGAGGACAGAGGCAGCAGAAATCAATGGAATGTGTTGTGAAATCCTACAGAATCCCAGCATACATCTTGTACTACCACAAGAGCCCATCGAAACTAAGCTGCAGCAGCCATTTTAACCACGCAGTCCTGTGTTTTTGCTTCAATATTTATATCAGTGTTCTATGCTAATCAAGGATTCGATATCCCTGCTGCTTCACTGGGCTGATTTGCATTTCCCCATGCATTGCTTTGCTGATATACTGCCAGAGGTGTGGAGGAGATGCAGACGCAGCTGAGATGCATAGAGCAGAGCTGAGCTCAGCCCCAGGGACAAGCACAGCCACTTCTGGCCACCTCAACTGCTTGAATGAGACTTCTCAGTAAAGAAACACAAAGAAGTGATCGTAGTGGAATATGACAAGATCTAAGTCTGTTCTCACCTATTTGGATGCAGTAATGGGTGATATTTTATTACAAACAAAACATTCATAGAATGACAGAATGGCCTGGGTTGAAAAGGACCACAATGATCATCTAATTTCAACCCCCTGCTATGTGCAGGGTTGCCAACCACCAGACCAGGCTGCCCAGAGCCATATCCAGCCAGCCTCCAGGCATGGGGTATCCACAACATTAAACTTTTTGACAGAAAAGATGTAAGAAGGTATCTGGGCTGAGAATTCCTCTGTACTTACGACAAAGGCTTCCTCACCAAGCTGATATCTGAAAACAGTGCTTTGAAGGAAGCATCCTACCCTTGCAACTTGCCTTTATGCCAAGGATGGCTGATGCCTGAGAAACCTCAGTGCTGCATTCAGGTCTTTTTTCCTACTTGCAGTCTCACTTACTGCACTCTCTTCTTTCAAGCACCCCATGCAGTCACATGAGCACGGCCTGCCTGGCTGATGAAAAAGATAGAATTAATACAAAAAATCAAATGTACCCAACATTCCAATGAGAGGAACAGTGCACAAGAAGCAAAGCATTTATCTGTAGAACAACCAGCTTGCCAGTGCTGCTGGATATTGAGTTTAAACACATTCCAATTAATGGCCCTGCTTTCAAGTTAAGAAATTCATCAGTGCCCAGAAACAAAATAGATTTATAAATAAAAGATGATAGCAGAGCAAACAAATCTTTCTCTAATTTTAATTACTTTTGTTCCCTAGAAGAGTTTGATTTTTTTTAAGGATCACTTCAGTAGAGCCTTCTAGATTTGCCAGTGCTGAAAGTCACACACTTGTCAACGAACAGCTGATCACATCATGCTCCTTTGGTAGCTAAAGCTAATCTTTTCACACAGAGGGTGGTGAGGCAGTGGAACAGGTTGCCCAAGGAGGCTGTGGATGCCCCAGCCCTGCAGGCATTCAAGGCCAGGCTGGATGTGGCTCTGGGCAGCCTGGGCTGCTGGTTGGTGACCTGCACACAGCAGGGGGTTGGAGCTGGGTGAGCACTGTGCTCCTTTACAACCCAGGCCATTCTCTGATTCCATGAAAACAACCTGAGTAGAGCCATTGAAAACAAAGAAACAATCCACTGAGATGCACAGTTGTGGATGGTAACTTCATTCCTATACATGAAATAATCCTTCCAGTCCACAGGTGTGTGAAAGAGTCCAATCAGTTTCCAGTTTTGGGCATTGCTGTCCAAAACCAACCATAACATAGGATGAGATCAACAGGAGGGACCGGAGAGGAGGGGAGAAGAAACGGTGACAGGAGACAAAGCGCTGAGCCCACAGAGCAACCAGGGCTGTGTGACCACAGTGTGACTATAAATTGACCCAGCTGCTACTGAGGAAAGGATATGTGAAGTTTTGATCCCCCACCCACCCAACAACAGACTTTATATCAGCACCTTCTGAAAGATTTTGAAAGGAAAAAAGAAAAGACTGACAGCATCAACAGAAAACCAACAACCCTTCCTGGTCGCTTCCCTCTCTGACATGAAGTATTCAAAAACCCTCCAAAGACTGAAAAGATAGGAGGCATTACATAGCTTACAGCATTGTGACCAAGCAGCACTCTGCCAACACAAACATTACCCAACTGTAGAAATACCCCACAGATACCCATCGTAAAATCAATTAAAATCAACCTTGCAGATGCTGGATTGAAATGTATTTGTTTATCCATCAAGGATAAGAGAAGCAAGAAGTATCACAGGCACTGGATCTGCACCTCATTAAGTCTGGGCAGCCTTTAATTTTATTATTTTCCTGATAAAAATGATCATGAGAGTGGATGTCCAGCAACAACACTGACATGGGAAATGCATCCCAAGCACAGCAGCCTTTTGCAGCCAATCCCCAGCAGACCACAGTGCCACCATCACCCAACCGATTCCAGCAGAACACAGCTCACCTGATGCTGCAGGAAATTGAGTTCTGCCTTTTATCACTACCATGGGGACAACTGCCTCTAGGAAACATCTGGCAGGAGCCAACACCAGCAGTGACACCAACTGCAAACTCATTTTCTTTCCCTTGGATCTGAACACCAACGTTGGAAGTCTTTATGTTTATTACTGAGCTATGAAGACTTAATTAAACAGGGGATTTGTTTACAGAGCCATCATGTGTGCACTGCTTTATGGAAAGAATTAGCTTGCTGACAAAGTTTACAGTCCACAAAACTGCTCTAAAATACATTGAAACTTGGTTAGTTCCATTTTAAGTGGCATAATTAAATAGCCAGTATTAAATCTAATTCTATATGTAACACATATAACATTCTGCACACTCTTGTGTAATCCCAAGACTCTCACAACAGAACCGAGTGAACCCATGCTTTACAGCACAACATTCAGGACTGTTTCTTTCTAATTAATCCCTAAATACCACTTTTTTAATTAGCCTCAAAGCCATGGCATTATTTACATACGGAGCTTAGCTTTAACATAGTCCACATTAAAAGGAAAAAATATATTTCATGGAGATTTGTTAGAATTAGTTCAGATTCTAACTAAATCAATTGCATTGTATTAAGAATATAATGTAAAAGAAACATTTTGAAACTATGTTTTAAAGGAGAGAACTACCTGTCATTTAGATGCCTTTCACATCCATAAACACCCAAACATTTTTATCTCAGTCTTTTACAGCTGTCGTATTCATTATTTCTCTCTGTTATCTGATTTCATGCATCAAGGCAAAGGAGATCTCCTGTAGGAATTGTAGGATATTTTTAACCTCCAAACGGAGCACTCGATGCCATCAGGAGCTGTGCAGCACACATCTGGCCCTCGCAAGCTCTCACATGGAGGGCAGCATCCCTCAAAGGGTCAGCCTGTGGTCTTGTCACAGCCCAGATCTCTGTATGGAAAGTCAGACACCACTTAAAAAACACTTTTTCCAGGTTTAATCAACTGCTCCTGTTTCTGTTATTCTACTCAAATCTATGCTCTCCTGCCTTTTGCATGGGGCTGACAGACAGCAGCCTGAGCCCACGTCCTCGTGACTAACACCAGCTTCCTTCACTCTACAAAGCACCCTGCATTCCTTCTACCATAGTCAGGCACTTGCTAGGAGCACAAGCTTCTCCCTCACACCTTTGGAGATGAAGTTACTGGTATTTTTCAGTGCTCTCCTATTTGCAGCCCACTTTCTCCCTCTGACCGCTCACTAAAGAACAAAGCTTTTGCTGAAGTTGTCCTCATCCAGTCAGTCCTTGTTAGTTCCCATCCACACAGCTTGATTCCAGTCCATCTTCTCTCACGCTTCCAAAAGATGTTCTCACTCTTGTTTAAGAGATTTGACATCCCTTTACCCTGTGTTGTACAGTACTGGCCTATCTGAGATGAAATGCTGTCATCACTCAAAGCACAGCCTTAATCTCTTGGCAGAGTTCACCTATTTTATAGCTTCGTATAACCTTCTGAGATGAACAACATCTAAATAACATTTCAAAGCACTTCTCCCCCTCAGCCATGACTTCACTGACTTTGAGGTGCCACCATGATATACGTACCACAACATACAGACTCTCCCTTCAAACTAAAGGACTCAGAGAAGAGTGCCACCGAGGGGTAACGGGATGTCCCAAGACACTAATTCTAACTGAATCACAGAAACATTAAATAGCTTGGGATGGAAGAGAACTTGAAACTCCCCCCCTGGCCCCACTCCCTGCTGTGGGCTAGGTGCTCCTCACCAGCTTAGGCTGCCCACAGCCTCATCCATTGCCTTGGGTACTTCCAGGGATGGGACACCCACAGTTCTAGACAGCAGTGCTAGAGCTTTGCTGTCCTCTGAGTAAAGAATTTCCTCCTAATATCTAATCTAAATCTCCCCTGTTGTTTCAGCTTGCCTGTCCTGCTGCTTTATCCCTGATGCTCACTGGATATAGGGATAAAACAGTCTGAGGAAACTTTCCTAGTAGCTCTCTTCTGAGAAAGGAGCTGAATTCTGGGCATGGTTTTAACCCAAAAAAGGGAACGTTTAGATTAGATGTAAGGAGCAAATCCTTTCCTCAGAGGGTGGTGCAGCCCTGGCACTGCTGCTCAAAGCTGTGGGTGCCTATCCCTGGCAATATCCAAGGACACAGATGAGGCTGCAGGCAACCGGGCAATGGTCCCTGCCTGCAGAGGGGTTGGAGCTGGGGGTGGTGGTGGGGCTCTTCTAACCCAACCGTTCTCTAATTCTGTATTTTCTATACCATTCATGAAGGCCCACTACACCATTCACCACCTCAACAGGGCTACCACCCCACACAGAAAGGCCCTCACACCCCAACCCCCATCCCCACCAGCCGCCACATTCCTTTCTCCCCCTCCCACCTCCCCCAGGCACAAAGCCCTCCCAGAAATCCCCTTCTCCTACAACCCCCCTATAATACCCCCCCCCCCAAACACCCCATAGAACACCACTCAGCTGCAGTCAGCACAAAGAACCCCCCGAAACCCCCCTCCCCCCTCTCCCACAAGCACCCAACCTTCCCTAATGAGGGAGGCCTCACCCTCTCCCTTCAGACCCCCACCACCTCCCTCCCTCACCTACCCCATGCGCATCTTGGAGCCGGACTGACCGCCACCCCCGGGCAAAGGAGGCCTCGTCGGGAGGCGACCCAGGTGCAGCTGCTTCTCCAGAGCCGACATAACGACAAACACGACGCAAAGCTCCGCACCGGCCCTCACCGAACGCCCGGGCCGCCACCAACCCCACTCTGCTCCGCCCCACCGGAAGCGCCTCTATCCACACAGCGCCGCCGCGCGGCACCACGGGAAGCGAGGCGCCCCGAGGCTTTCTGGGAAACGTAGTCCGGGTCTCTATGGGGTTCAATGAGAACGCGGTGCATGATGGGAATTGTAGTCCCGGAAGTGCCGTGAAGGCGGGAGATGCTCCCGCCGGGGCGGCTGTTGCCGGGCAGCGGAGCGGCCTGAGGGAAGCGCTGAGGTGAAACCATGCAGCAGAGGAGGCCGCGGGCCCCGGCCCCAGCCCCGGGGGTCAGCAGGCGGCGTCGAGGTGCGGGGGTAAGGGTGGGGGAAGGCTGGCAGAGCGCTGCAGTCCCGCTCCGTTCTCTGACATCGCTCCGTTCCGCAGCTCCCGGTGACATTCCCGCGTCCACCAGCCTGCCGCCGCTGGTAGAGGGCCCTCCGCGCTGCGTCCTCCGCTGCACCGTCGGCAGAATCGTGTGGACGGCCTCCAAAGCGCCCTCCGCCGCCGTCCTCGTTCGCCTGAGGTGGTGGGGTGAGACCTCGGACGGTACCGTGTTCCACCCCGCCTCAAAGCCGGGACAGGCGGCGGGCAGCAGCCGGTACGCCGTGCGGTGCGGGCCTCGGCAGCTCGCGGCCTACCTCACAGGTGAGAGCCGGCAATGGGGCTTCCACACCCACTGCTATCCGCGGTCCTGCCTTCGTTTAACAGATTGCTCCGTCTCTGGAGGTGTTCAAGGCCAGGTTGGATGGGGCCCTGGGCAGCCTGGGCTGCTGTGAAATGTGGAGGTTAGCGGCCCTGCCTGTGGTGGGGGGTTGGAGCTTCATGATCCTTGAGATCCCTTCCAACCCGGGCCATTCTGTGACTCTGTGTGATTCTATGCTCTCTGGTGACAGCAACAGGGCCTGAGGGAATGGCATGGAGCTGTGACAGGAGAGGCTTTGGAAAAGGCTCTATCCAAGAGAGTGGTGGGCATAGGAGGGACTCCCCAAGGTAGTGGGCACAGCCCTGAGCTGCAGGAGCTCAGGGAGTATTGGGACATTGCTCTTAGCTATAGGGTTTGGGTTTGAGTAGTGTTGTGTGGAGCTGGGGCTTGGACTCGGTGATTCTTGCGGATTTTTCCCGGCTTGGGATGGTCTGTGGTTTGAGCAGTGGGCCTGGGAGAATCTCATGAGGTTCAGCAAAGCCAAGTGTATGATCTGAACCTGGGTCAAAGCAACCCCCAGCATCAATGCAAGCTGGGGAAAAAAAGAAGTGCAGCCCTACCTAAAGGGCCTGAGGATACTGGTGAATAGCAAGCTGGACATCACAGAATCACACAGAATGGCTCGGGTTGGAAGGGACCTCAAGGATCACGAAGCTCCAGTCCCCCACCACAGGCAGGGCCACCAACCTCCACATCTCACAGCAGCCCAAGCTGCCCAGGGCCTTGAACATCTCCAGAGATGGACGAGGCATCCACAGTCTCTCTGGGCAGCTGATCAAGCACCTTACCACTCTCTGAGTAAAGAACTTCCCCCTGACATCCAACCTCAGTCTTCCCTCCTTCAACTTCCAACCGTTTCCCCCTGTCCTGCTGTTATCTCCCCTTTCCAAGAGCTGACTCCCCTCCTGTCTGCAGGCTCCCTTTAGGTACTGAAGGCTGCACTGAGGTCACCCCGCAGCTTCTCTTCTCCAGGCTGAACAAGCCCAGCTCCCTCAGCCTGTCTTTGTAGGGAGGTGCTGCAGCCCCTGATCATCTTTGTGGCTCCTCTGGACCCTCTCCAACAGCTCCCTGTCTTTCTTGTATTTGGGCCCCAGCCCTGGACGCAGTGCTGCAGATGGGGCCTCAGGAGGGCAGAGTAGAGAGGGACAATCCCCTCCCGGTCCTGAAATGAGCCAGCACTGTGCCCTTGCAGCCCAGGAAGCTAATGGTATCCTAGGCTGCATCCAAAGCAGCACGGCCAGCAGGTCAGGGTGGTGATCCTGTCTCTCTGCTCTGTGCTGTGAGGCCTCACCTGGAGCACTGCATCCAAATGTGGAGTCCTCAGTTCAGGAGAGACAAGGAGCTGTTGGAGAGCATCCAGAAGAGGGCCACAAAAATGATCCCAGGGATGGAACAACTCTCTTATGAGGACAGGCTGAGAGCTGGGACTGTGCAGATGGAGAATAGAAGAGAAGGCTGCGAGGTGAGCTGAGAGCAGCCTGTCAGTATCTAAAGGGGAGCAACAGGAAAGAAGGGGACAGGCTCTTTAGGGGAGTGCTTTGCAGTAAGACAAGGAGAAATGATATCAAACTAAGAGAGAAGAGCTTTAGATTGGATATAAGGAAAAAATTGTTTATGCTAAGGGTAATGAAGCGCTGGCAGAAGTTGCTCAGAGACACCCAAGTTCAGGCTGCACAGGGCTCTGAGTGCCTTATGGAGCTGTGGGTGACCCTGTTTATTGCAGGGGAGTGGGACCAGATAGCCTTTAAAAGTCTCTTCCAACTCAAATGGTTCTATGATCCTTGGGTCTCTTCCAGCTCAGGATGTTCTGTGATTCTATGATTCCATTTTCACTGGAAGCTTGATGTCTAGAGGATGTCCCCAGCCCAGCAGGGCTCTGAGGTGTTCCAGAACCGTGGGGACATGCTCAGTGGGCATGTTGGGGATGATTTGCAGTTGGACTTGGGGCTCTTAAAGGTCTTTTCCAACCTTAATGATTCAATGATTCTTTACTCCTCGTCTCACATCGTGATAGAGCTTAATTTTAACCTTCAGGAACTTTCATTTTAACAGGCAAGTTTCAACTGTGTTTAACTGTGACCTTGTTGTGTCACACTGAAATGAAGCTTTTCCTGATTATTGCAGATATGGGCATGCTTGTCCTGGAGGTCCTGACCAAACCTGACCGTCTTCCAGTTGGCAGAGTGGAGATCACTGAATTGTCCCAGCTCTCTCCCAGCCATCCCATCAGTGGGTTTTTCACCATAGTTTCACCAACAGCTGATAAACTGGGAGAGCTACAGGTATTCCTTATGGCTTAGCTCTTTATTGTTGTATATGAAGCTGTAATGCAGTATAATGTGAGGATCCAATTGTGCTGTGTCCTACAGACCTTTCCCCCATCTCAGGGCGTTTACAGATTGAGGTAAGAAGTCTAGATAGGAAATAGGGAAATCCAGGGATGTTCTTATCGCATTATCATCCATTTTGTAGATTGATTCTGAAGATCTGGTGTAGCATTTTCAGGTAATTATGGTTCATTTAAGTTTTCTTCACTAAAGTATGTCCTTCAAATTAAAAAGCAAAGCCCTCTTTTGCTTCTGAATGCACAAAAAAAACCCCTGCATTTTGATAGTCTTGCTTACAATGCTTGAGAAAAAAATCCAAAATCAAAACCAAGGAAAGATTGAATTGCTCAGGGGAGAAATCAAGGTTCTCAGAGATGGAAAAAAAAACTCAGCTGCAGCGTCATGTTCAGCAACAAAGTCAGTGTAGGACAACATACAAAACAAGTGCAGATTTTGATTACTAATGGTGTTGGCAGTGTCTCCCTTAGAAGAATAAGTGACACTGGTATTTTAACTCCAGTAAGACTCTACAGTGAGTTTTAACAGTGATTTTAGAAGTGGATACTCCATTCTGATTTTTCTTCACAGCCTTCCTGGGCTGACATTGCAGAGTATTTTGAAATCCAGAGAAAAGGGGCTGTTCTGTGCTACAGCCCTGGGGGTTCGTTTTTGCTGAAAGATGAGCAGTTGCAATTTGGAAACATGGGATGTGAAATAAATAGTTTTAAATCATAGAATCACAGAATGGCCCGGGTTGGAAGGGAGCTCAAGGATCACGAAGCTCCAACCCCCCACCACAGGCAGGGCCACCAACCTCCACATTTCACAGCAGCCCAGGCTGCCCAGGGCCCCATCCAAGCTGGCCTTGAACACCTCCAGGGATGGACGGGGATCCACAGCCTCTCTGGGCAGCTGTTCCAGCACCTCACCACTCTCTCAGTAAAGAACTTCCCCCTGACATCCAACCTCAATCTGCCCTCCCTCAACTTCCAACCATTCCCCTTGTCCTGCTGTTATCTCCCCTTTCCAAGAGTTGACTCCCCTCCTGTTTATAGGCTCCCTTTAGGATATTAAGGTGTTACATGTCTGATTGATATAAACATCACTTTCTATTATAAAAAAAGTAGAGCTTTCCATAGTATGAAAAGTAAAGTTAGATAGAGCACATGCAGCACTTCACTAAGAAAGGGAGCAAATTCTGTTTTCTCATTGTGTTTTTCAGGTTTCACTTGTTCTTGAACCTCTGTCAGACACATACAAAACCAGCAGCTCTGTCCCAACCACAGGTGCAAGTTCAGATATGGCTCCTGCTCCATCTCAGCGAGTGCAGGTCACTCCTCCTGGCCAAGAGCAAGTTAACAAAAGCAGGGTCACAACTCCCAGGTATCTTTTATTCACCTTGGCAAAATTCTGGCTC
This sequence comes from Meleagris gallopavo, assembly GCF_905368555.1. Lineage (NCBI taxonomy): Eukaryota > Metazoa > Chordata > Aves > Galliformes > Phasianidae > Meleagris > Meleagris gallopavo. The sequence continues at coordinate 192,503,255 of NC_139404.1, forward strand.
ATTTTGCATTTCACACCTTTTTAAGCAGTGGCAATACAGCTGTGAATTGTGGAATACTTGCTTTTTTTTGGCTGTGCATTTTACCAACTCCAAAAGGTTCAGCGTTTAATTGCTTAAAGGGTCTGTTTCTCATCTGCAACAAAGTTGCATCGTACATTAATGGAATTCAAGCCATGCTAGTTGACATTAGAGATGCCACAAGTCTGTTATTTACAGCTTGAGTCAGTCTGTCTGATGGTAGCAGATGAGGAGTTGGTAAAATAAGGTGTGTCGTTTCATTTTGGAGAGGGTACAGAAAGGAAGCAGCTGCAGTGCTGGGGAGAATTTGAAGAGGTTTGAATCCCTTTACTGACCCGCTTCAGTTGTTACTCAGAGTTTTGTTTTGCAGTTGGGGAAAGGACCATTCGTTCTTCCAAGAGAACTCTGAAAACATAAAGGATGTTTCCCACCACCGCCTCATTTTACCAGATGAACATTTGAAGGTGAATCCTTCGAGTCAGCAGTCAGTGTCATTTCCCAGCAGTGCTGATCCTGAAGCTCCCCTCAGAACAAACACACACGTGTTCTCTTTGCACAACCCAACTACAAAAGACCTGCTTTCAGGTTGGTGTGCAGTTAGCATCGTCTTTTAGATATCAGAGAAAATAGACAAGCAGGACACATTTCCATTTTCTCTCTCTGTATTTATATTTACTGTAAAGACTTGAAATGGGACTGCTATTGAGGCACGCTAAGATGACACGCTACTTTTAATTTTGCTACTGTGTCTTAATAACAGCCTTCTTATGCCTGACTGGGTGTGTGTAAATGAGTTCTTTGTACTGCTGAGAGTGGGAAACTGATAGAGGATTGCTGGCACTCCTGGCAGCCCTATCATTGTTATGGTGTACAGTATGCACTTAATCTACAGTGTGTCAAGATCTCTTTATAATAGTGTAAAATAGAAGTTTTATGACTGTAGCCAGCATGTTTGGATTTTAAATTGTATTTGAATGCTGAGAGTTAATTCTGCTTATTTCCCAGTTCTTCTGGATCAAGGCAATAAACTCCGTGATGCCATGGTTGCTTCTGTGATGAAGTCCAGCCCAGACATGGAGACTGAACTGAATGAAGTGCCTCCTTTTCTAAAGCCAGATGGTTTCAGAGCAGCAGCTAAGTAAGCTCAGAAAGGGGGAAGTGAGATTTAGTTTCAAATCATAGATTTTAGGGTCAGAGAAATCCCAGGCATTTATACAGACTGGAAGGAGCAGTCCTTGAGAGCAGCCCTGCAGAGAAGGACCTGGGGGTCTTGATGGATGAAAAGCTTAACATGAGCCAGCAGTGTGCTCCTGCAGCTCAGAAAGCAAATGGGATCCTGGGCTCCATCAGCAGAGGGGTGGCCAGCAGCGACAGGGAGGTGATTGTCCCTCTCTGCTCTGCTCTTGTGAGGCCCCATCTGCAGCACTGCGTCCAGGGCTGGAGCCCCCAGGACAAGACAGATAGGGAGCTGTTGGAGAGGGTCCAGAGGAGCCACAAAGATGATCAGGGGCTGCAGCTCCCTTCCCCTACAAAGACAGGCTGAGGGAGCTGGGCTTGTTCAGCCTGGAGAAGAGAAGCTGCGGGGTGACCTCAGTGCAGCCTGCAGGACCTCAAGGGAGCCTGCAGACAGGAGGGGAGTCAGCTCTTGGAAAGGGGAGATAACAGCAGGACAGGGGGAAATGGTTGGAAGTTGAGGGAGGGCAGATTTCAGTTGGATGTCAGGGGGAAGTTCTTTACTCAGAGAGTGGTGAGGTGCTGGAACAGCTGCCCAGAGAGGCTGTGGATCCCCGTCCATCCCTGGAGGTGTTCAAGGCCAGGTTGGATGGGGCCCTGGGCAGCCTGGGCTGCTGTGAGATGTGGAGGTTGGTGGCCCTGCCTGTGGTGGGGGGTTGGAGCTTCGTGATCCTTGAGTTCCCTTCCAACCTAAAGCATTCTGTGATTCTATGAAAGCAGGCCTTATCAGGAAAACCTGAAATACTGAGATTCATGTGGTGTATTATAGGATTCTCAGTCAAATGGGAAATAGATTTCTCTTCGTGAATAGAGGCCTCCGTTTTGTGGATTGGTCTGATCTTTGATTTAAATGACCAATTCTAATTCTGTTCAGAGCCATTTTTGTGTGTAGTACAGAACTATTTGATAGTGAAACATTACATTTTGGTATGGTGTAGAAGGGGGATGGCAGACTGATGTTACTTGATCCCAGATAAAAGGTTTTCAAAGCAAAATAAGTAATGAGTGACATAAAGTGAATACTTCTGCATATTCTAGTTTGCATTCCTTGCTGACAATGTACAAGAAAAACTTCTGTCTGTAACTATGTTCTCAAAATTAGTGGTCATTATGGTTTTCCATCTGATTTTCACTAGCAGGTTGGTAAAAATGAGTGTGCCTTTTCAGCTTCCAGCTCCAATATCACATTTTGTTATAGACTTAATACATTTTCTCCATTCAGTGAAAGTGGGATTTGGAAGTAGGAAGACTAATGCACATTTTTGCAAGGGGAACTTTAAGTTCTCATTTTTGGAATGAGATGAATAATTGCTTTTTGTTCCACTATAAACCATAAAATGCAGTCATCATCTTTAACAGTCAGTGTTGCTGTTTCTAGTTCAATTAGAATGTAAATTGTAGTGATGTTGTGTTCACATTTAAAAAAAAAAACAACAAAAAAAACCCATTTTAATGTTAATATTTTGTTTATTTAAGTAAAAAAATACAGTGGAAATGAAAACATGACGTATGTTCCTCTCCACTTTATTGTGTTTTTCACTTTGTCTTTTCTTCCCTAGATTGGGCACTGCATTAAAAGTCATTTTGGAAAAGCCCACTAACATACACAAATCATTGGTGGTTCTCATTTAATCTGTTGAGGCACAAATGTGCAGGTGTGCTTTCTGTGTGATGAATGAATTGATCAGAAAGGTGACTTGAGTTAACATCCATTGTGCCTGAAGAACTCACTGGGTGGGAGATCAGTCCCATTGCTTTTGCTCAAACTGTTCCAATTTGATTAAAAATAGATGATTTTTTTGAACTCTGCAGGAAGATCTCATCGATCATCATTCATAAACATCTTTATTTGACCTTCTCAAGCCCTCTCTCTTGTTTGAGCAGTTGGGCCATCCTGCCACTCTGCAGAGGATAAGAGCTGTGGATGAGCAATGTGTCTTGCAGCAGACTGCAGGGCTGCAGAAAGGTTTTGTGTACCTGGAGGTTAGGCTGCAAATCATGAAGTCTGTACATAACCTTGCATTTTTACCCTTTATGTGACTGAAATCTTCAGCATGCCCGAAAAGCTTAATACCTTTATTTTTCCTTTGCTCAGGAGCCCCAAAGGCTTGAACTCAAGTTTTATGCCTGCTCTTCAGGATCCCCATCTCTTTACATCTGAAGTCACAGGTCAGCAATTAGACCTCAACTCTGAGGAGAGAGCAATACAGTTACTGTTGGGCAGGTGAGTGATTACTGAGTGTCACTGCAAATATTGTCCTTATCACAGAATCACAGAGTAGTTTGGGTTGGAAGGGAGCGCAAGGATGATGAAGCTCCAACCCCCCACCACAGGCAGGGCCACCAACCTCCACATCTCACAGCAGCCCAGGCTGCCCAGGGCCCCATCCAACCTGGCCTTGAACACCTCCAGGGATGGACGGGGATCCACAGCCTCTCTGGGCAGCTGTTCCAGCACCTCACCACTCTCTGAGTAAAGAACTTCCCCCTGATATCCAACCTCCATCTGCCCTCCTTCAACTTCCAACCATTTCCCCTCGTCCTGCTGTTATCTCCCCTTTCCAAGAGTTGAAAGGGTAAATAATATTTGCCCACTTCATACTGAAAAATGCTTTTTGACCTTTCATGTTTTCCACATTTCTGGAATTGTGAATCATGAGTTCTAGTGGTGACAGGAGGTGCTTCATACATCTGCTTGCACCGCTAATATATGACAGCCTGCATGGTTCCAAGTCATTTGGCCTAAAGTTGTTATCAGAAAGTTGGACCCCAGTATTTCAAAAGATGAAGTTATTATAGAATGGCCTGGGTTGCAAAAGAGCACAGTGTTCATCCAGTTCCAACCCCCTGCTGTGTGCAGGTCGCCAACCAGCAGCCCAGGCTGCCCAGAGCCACATCCAGCCTGGCCTTGAATGCCTGCAGGGATGGGGCATCCAATAATAGTTGTAATACTTGTAACTGTTGTGTCCTAAAATATTGAGATATACATAAAACAAATACATTTCTGTGAAGAGCTTGCAGTCTGTAAATTAAAAAGAGAGAACCTTTTTAGTTAGTTTTGATCATTCTCCAAATATTAAGTTGATCTTTGTCTCATTTTGTGAAGAGTAGCAAGAGTATAACTGCTGCTTACATTGTCTCTGTTCCAATCAGGAGTGTGCAGTGCAAGGACTGTCAGATGGGCACAGTGCTGTGTAAGCTGTATGCAGAGACAGTATAGCACAAAATCAGTGCAGAATAGGAACTGTTGTCAGAATTCGTATGAAATTGACTGCAGAAATTGCATCACAACACTGAGTCGTGTTTCTTTCTCTTGTGTCCACAGTGCTGATTTATCTCCTGTGCGTTTCTGGGATCAGCCAGGTTCCCTTCTGGATTCTCTCTCTATTGGGAGTGAGGTGTATGACAGTGAACTCAATGATCCCCACTATGACCAGAGTCTACTAGAAAGTCTTTTTTACACCACACCTGTAAGTGAAGAGCAGAAGGAAAGTGCTTAAAGTGAAAGAAAAAAGCTGCAGATTTCAGAATTAGTAAAGGCTTAATAAATATTAAGTGTCCTTTAGAAGCTTGTGAGAACATTGCTTGAAATTAACAATAGGAAAGGAATATTGTAAGACTACAAATTCAAGCATCAGATTGGAAACTATGAGTCTGTGAAGAATCAACTTCTATATATTTATGAAAAAAATTTGGTACAGTTTGAATTGTTTCACATTAAGCAATCCACAAGTTATGGTTTTTCTTCTTTATAAATCTTGATGGTGACAGCAAACTTCTTACTTCATGTGCATTATCTCTGTTTCAGAAGTCAGATTCCAGTTTAAGTGATTTCCTCAGTGATGAAGATGTTAACCCTTCCAAAAAAGTAAGCAAAACAAAAACAGTGAAGAAAGCTGAAGCTGTGAATGAACAGAAGGATTCCACTGCCTCAGATCAGGATCAGAAGGTGACAGAAATTAAACCCAGGTAAATAATTGCATCAGCAACTCATTCAGTAGCATCTTCCTTATTGTCAGCAGCTGTTAGTGCTCTGTTATCTGCTCTGTCACACAATTTACTGAGTATGTATCCACTTCACAGGGATGGAGCTCACATCAGCAGGGTCTGCTTCACTGCTCAGTGTTCTCTTCTTTATCTGTAGGATGTAAATTTCTTCAGTTCTGACCTGCTCTAAACTAGATTTTATTTTGTTATTGTGGGTTTTTTTCCCCACATCAGAACCAATAAAACCCCAGAATATTCAGTTATTTTTTTCTAATTCTTTGACTTTCCAGAAGTTCAGGTGAGGACTGAGATGATTTGAAGTGATATTTTTTTTAATGCTGAGTGTGTTACTCAGATTGCATATTATCACACATTTTGTTTAAACAAGTAAATAAACATTCTATTTTACAAAGCCAGTAGTGTAAGGATTCTTTTTTTGCTAATTCACATGCACATATGCAAGGGGCTCTCAATTCTAGCAAATAACCAGGAAAATTACAGTAAGCAAGAGTGAATTATAAGTTTCTCAGTTATATGTGATTGTAACAGTGTCCCTCAAAAATCTGGTTATCAGCATTTACTAGTTCAATACCAGCAGTATTAAGATTGGATTTCTTTTCCTAATTCATCACCAGGTCGTTATTTCTGATTTTTTTTTCTTCCAAATGCTTCTGTTTTTTTACATAGAAGCAAGATTTATATTTCCAGAGGTACCAGCACAAAACCATTGACAAGTCAAGTCTGAGAAATAAAGCTCAAGTGAGATTTTAAATCAGTCTTGTTTCTGTTCCTCTGCAGCAGTGACATAACCAAGCTGTTTCTTCTGCCCTGTGTGTCACATGAAATAAACCTTTTCTTTTTGAATAGTTCAACTGTCAAAACTCCAGCAGCATGGAACATGTTCATTTTTGGTGTTTGAGTAGTAATGTACCCTAGATAGTGTGTATGGTATGATTCCTGTTACAGAGACCACCAAATTAATTGTGAAATGTAGGTTAAAAATGTGCATTTTCATGGACTGTGAGTAGTGTATAAATAATATCCCACCAAGCTACAGTTTTTATCTTCACACAGTTGTGTTAAGAGTGTTTGATTCTCAGTTTTATCTCTGCAGCTGCTCTTCTACCAGACAACTTGCTCCTCCAGATGTTGACACAGAAGAAGCTCATGTCACATCCTTGAGTGTTGACAGGTTGGCTTTGCTGGGGAGAATTCACCTGGCCAGAGTCATCATTGAAAGCCTGGGAATCCCTCTTGAGAGCAACCAGATTACACCAAGAAAGAAAGGTTCAATGTGGAAGCCTCCAAGGCCTGCTTCTTTTAATAAGTGGTAAGGTGGATTGTTTCTCACTGAAGTGTTATCATAGAATTACTGAGGTTGGAAAAGACCTTAAAGGTCATTGAGTCCAACTTCAACACAACCATCCTACCCTAACTCTAACAGCCCTCTGCTAAATCGCGTCCTGAGCACCACATCCAAACAGTTTTTAAACACATCCAGGGATGGTGACTCAACCACCTCCCTGGGGATCCTATTCCAGTGCTTAACAACCCTTTCTGTAAAGAAGTGTTTCTTGATATCCAACCTAAACTTACCCTGGCACAACTTGAGGCCATTTCCCCTCGTCCTGTCACTTGTCACCAGTGAGAAGAGACCAACCCCACTCTGCTGCAATCAGCTTTCAGGTATTGGAGGAGAGCAATAAGGTCTCCCCTCAGCCTTCTTTTCTTCAGACTAAACAGCCCCATTTCCTTTAGCTACTCCTTGTAGGGCATATTCTCCAAGCCCTTCACAAACCTTATTAGGCCTTGTTATCTGTGCCTTGGAAGTAGATTTTGCTGAGCTCTGATGTAAGCCAAGGTTACCCAAGCTTTTCAGGCTTTTGAGGTCTTCCTATTTCTCTGATCATCCTGGCAAATTGTTTACTATAGATTTAGAGGTGTGAATAATTTGTCCTGGTTTGGTTTCACTTCAGGCTGGATTTTTTTCCAGTATTTTAGGAAAGTGTGCTTTGTGCATGGCTGAACTCTGAAAGCAAAAGGTGTTTTTTTAGAGGAGAAACTGACTTACATGTAAGCTTTTGAAAGAATTAATAAATAAGTAGTTCAATCTGAGCAAGCTGATCTAGCAGGGCATGTCCCTGTGCATTAAGGGGAGTTGGACTAGATGACCTTTCAAGGTTCCCTCCAACTCTAAGGATTCTGCAATTTACTCTTTAAAAATAGAGCGACTTAATAAATTGTGGATTTGAAGCTTGTCTGCTTTGTTCAGTTTGTTATTAGTATCCACTCTGGTGGATTGTGATCATTAATTCATTCTGTGATTTGTTTACTCACAGTACCTTCTTTGTGGAGTACCACTTTCCTGTGGGAGCCTCCAAGAATGAAAAAGGACAAGTCTCCTTAACGACAGAATTAACTCGAATAGCTTCAAGTAAAATCACAGATGGTGGTAAGATCATTATTTGTCCCCTCTTCTGTTCAGTGTTGTCAACTGCTTCATCTCTTAGAAAATGTTTTCTTACGTATTTGTTTGCTGCCTGAAAAATACTTCAATTTTATATTACAATTAATGGCACCTCTAGAGAGTTGGTGCACTGTGGGCAATGGAACTCTTCCTCTCTGGGAAGAGGAAACCATAAAACATAAAACCAGTATCCTTTCTGCAATATTCAAGATGAAGAAATACTTCTAGAAATATCAGGTACTTCTGTCTCAAATAAATAGCTGCCTTTTCCAGATGCTGAAACGTGCAAGAGCTCAGAGAGTCTCCTGGGTCCAAGAGATCCTGGCAAGTTCTATGCTCAGATCAGCAGACATTCATCTCTTTACTGAGAATTGCCACTCTTTGTATCTCTGAGATCAATTTAGGTGATATTTTTTTGCCCTCAATGAGCAAGGAGTGGTGTGTGAGCGAGATCTTCTGTCCCTTGTCTTCCCAGAAACTGGAATTCCAGGGTCATGTTCAGTTGACTTTCCCATTCATTGGCTTTGCCTCTTCCTGGGTCATATTTATTGTGTTCTCTTGTGAATTCTCCATCTGTGTAGAGACAAAGCATCTTCTGAACCTTGGCTCTTTGTAACACAAGGATAACACAGCCCCCTGCACTTTGCTTTGTGTACTTAGACTGCAGTTCTCTGGAACTTAGAAAAATTGATGAGGTTGGAAATAATTTGAAGAAACCACGTAGTGCTGTTGTCTTCCCTGAGAGCTGTTTATCTCATTTATTAAAGATCCCCAATAAGGGGGATTCCTCAGCCTCCCTAGGCAGGCTGTGAAAGTGCTGACCTTCCTGTCAGTAAATTTTCCTCATGGCCCACCTGAACTTTTGTCATCACAAGGCTCCTTATTTTATCTGTGGTGAGTGAGGACAGCTTGCTACTTCAGCTCTGCTACTGTACTTGTTCTTTTCCAAACTAAACACCATGCAGTCTTTTCTTGCAGATGCTTTTCTCCTGAACCTGTGATCGTTCTTGCAGCTCAGCTTTTGACTCTCCAAGATAAGACAACAGAGACATATCTGTAGCCTTTACATGCTATTATAGTATTAATTTTCTCATGCTGCACTCCTGCTATTTTCTGGCCTTCGAAAATGAACAACAGTTTACTTTTGGCTTGATGTTAACAAGTAAAGCAGAATTAGAAGTTCATGTGTATATCAGAGGTGTGATTATCTCCACATGAAAGTCTATTAATATTCAATTTGTTCTGAATATTTGTTGCTCCTGTGAGAGAAAAACAAAGTTAATTATTCACACACTCGCAGCATGAATGAATAGGTAGAAATGTTGAGAGATTGTAGCAGCAGCCCTTCCCTTTCAGCTGCCAGCCTTGCTTAATCTGCTCATTCTGGCAGATGTGCAGATGCTCCCTGTGCGTTTGCCCACCTTCCTCAGAACAGCCACTCTTTCCTCTCCTGCCTCCTGAATTTCCTGTGTCTCCATTCGCCCTGCACTCTGCAGAGACTGAAGATTTCTGTTTCTGAAGAAGTCTGAGGGGTAGCTTAGCTCCAGCTAAGAGCTCACAAGTCTCTGTCTTCCTTGCAGTGGTGAAATTCCAGCAGCGATTTGTGTTCCCTGTTCGTTTTGGTGGAACGATGATAGAGCACTGGTGGAGCTCTGACCTTGCTTTTAAAATCTACATGCGAAAAAGCACACAAAGAAAGGTATTATTAGTAGTTGTTTATCTTTGTGTATTGAAAAGCAAAGAAAGCCTTGGCAATTCAATTCCCTTCAAATACTTACAAACTCAGTAGTGTTTTCTCCAAGTCTTCTGCAGTACTTCCTTCCCATTCCTGCCCTCTTAGCTATCAGAGACAAAACAAAGCAATGTGGCTTGACTGAGCCACTTCTTAACCAACCATTGCCAGACATTATGAAAGGAATCAACACTACGTGTGGATTCTGTAAGCTGAAGTAGTTGCTGTTCAATCTTGTCATCCAGCTAAATCATTTTCTGAGCTCAAGACTGGCAAGCAAAAAAAAAACAAATTGTCCTTCCCTCATCTTTAAAACTGAGCTCTTGCTGTTTAAGCATACTGAATCAATTACCAGCATTTGTCTTCGGTGAGAGCAGAGCTTGTTAAGATACACAGAGTGAAGTAATGTGTATGTAGGTGACATCATGACCAGGGTGGGGGGAATAATGGCATAACTTGTGCATTTAGAGGGAAAAAATCTTTACTTGGAGAGAGTAGATGGAAGGAGCTGTATCTGCATAATCATCTACAGGCACTGAAAGGCAGCTGGAGATATTTACTCAGCCTGTGTTTTATTTTAAACAATGCCAAAGATATCTACCCTTCTGTTCAAAAAGGAGCTTTTCTTTTAATGGATTAATAAATTGTGTCTTCAAGAATGGAAATCTCGCTCAGTCATGGGGATTTGGGATGTTAACCTTTGTGTTCATCTGGGACTGTTTACTGAAGCTGATAGAACCTTTCTGTTATCCAAGTGACACCTGAAACAGGAAGCAAGGGAAGCTTTCCTACAAATCTCTGTTAGAGCAGCTGATGGTGTATGAGTGGGCAGGGTGAGTGGCTGCCCATCATTTCCCAGCTCTTTCAGGAGGTTTTTTCTTGACAGCATGCCCACAGCTATTTAACCTTCACAGAAATCTTACAAAATATGTTCTTGCTCTACCCTCAGCCAGTGGCCATTGGCTCAGCGGCGCTTCAGCTGTGCAAGGTCATTCAGTCAGAACTCCTCACTTTCAACTGTGAAATACCTGTAGAAAAAGAGGGAGATCAGATACAAGTTGGACCGCTGAAGGTATGTTTTATTATTACATGGGCTTTGTGCTAAACCACCTGTTGTTACTTATTTTGGCTAGATTTTTTTTTTATTTTATATTTTCTCCTTTAATTCGTCGAGTCTCAGATTTGAAGGTACAAGAAAACAAAGCATGAAACTTTTTTTTTTTTTTTTTTTTCTCCTTAAGCTGTCAGAGAAATATTTAGAACCTTTTTTAAGGATTTCACTGTGTGAGTTTCCTCTGCCTGTAGGATAAAACAAATGTCAGTAAGCTAGGGCTTGGATAGAGAAACCACTCTGCTTTTTGTGTGGAACATGTTCAGGGCTGGGAGCCTTGATGTATGAGAACAGGAAGGCAGCAGATCTGTGTTCCTTGGTTTCACACATGATGTGATCTCAGATCTCTCCTGATACAGAGATCTGATGTTCCTTCCATCAGTAGCAGATTGTGTCTTCAGGAGTTGCCTTCTTGAGCCAGAGATTCTATCAGCATGTTTGGCTTCTGATTGAGGAGTAACAGATCTGCCCAGTACAATTGAGAGGTTTGCCAGTTCTGAAGATAAAGAGCTCCCTAAGTTAGCAAGTGAAAGGTGAAGAGAATATTTAGACATTTTACGTTCAGAACTCCTAAATTATTCCCAAAGGATGTGAGTGTGGATTGGTTCTGACACTTCAGGACTTGCCTGATGTTCTCTGTCATATCGACCTATGAAACTTAGTGACCCCCTTATAGAATCACAGAATAGCTTGGGGTGGAAGAGACCTTAAAGATCATCTAGTTCCAATTCCCCTAACATTGGCAGACCATAGAAGCCATTCAGTTGAGCTGTTAGTAGAGGAGCCACAGAAGAGTGAAAAACAAAACACTGAGGTTAGGCATAGGGGAAGAAAAGTGGAAGGAGACACTGTAGGAAACTAGTGAAACAGAATTCAGTGCAATAACTTATGGAAGAGAAAGCTAATCTTTATTTTTAAGAAAACTGATTCTGGTCACTCCATCTCTTAGATTTCACTCAGTGTAATACCTACCTGTCAGCAGGATACGTGCCCAGCTACTCTGCCCAGACATGGAGGATGAGGGCTGTCAGCTGCTGACTCCACATTACATTTCTTGGGTTATTTCTGACAGATGTTTTCAACTCCTCATCACGTGCATTTTGCACCATTTAGCAGTAGGTACTATTTGGGATCTTGTGCCTCAGTACCTTCTCTCATTCCTCCTAATTCATAGGCAAAATCCTTGAGTGATTATTTTGCTTTCCTCAGCTGGGCATTTTATGGCTCAAGTCCTTTCTTCATCATACTGCCCTGTGTTCTGAATTCAATTTATTCTTTCTCTTCTTGCTGTCTTATCCATGGCAGAACTTTTAGCCCATGTTCTGGTGTTTCTTTTGTTATTTCACACGTGGTTTCATCCATACCTGTCTGACTATTTCAAATCTTGACAACATGAAGAGGCAACTCAGATGTAGGACAGAGTGTTTATAAATTAATTATAATAATAAAGAAATCAAAATAGGAAAATTGAAGACAAATGCAGCACAATTGAAAAGAAGAGATAGGAGCCCACAGTAGGACAAGGATTTAGGGACAGCTGAAGTCAACAGGGAATGTAAAGATGTAAGATAGCACTGAGAAAGAAACACTTCTCCTTTGTCATAGCTCTCCTCAAGCAGTAGTTGTTGTACCAAAGTGAAGATAAGATACTTTCTCAAAGAGCTTTTCACCTTGGCTAAGCATACTTGGGTTACTACTTGGTAAAAATGTGTGTAGTTTATTTTGCAGACACAGCTTGTGCCTGAAGGTAGGCACCCTGGGTGATAATCCAACACAGTTTTAAACAAAACAGGCAATGCATTATTCCCAAGTTCACCTTGCTGTCTCTTGCCTTGATATGGGACACATCTTCCCATCAGCTCTTTGCTTTGTTCAATGCAGTTATCAGTAGAGCTCGCAGCTGACAACAAGGACTTCACCTGCACCACTGCCAGGTGCTCAGTGGCTGTGCAGCAGCAAGTCCCACCTCATGCCATAAGAAGTCCTCGGATGGAACTTTGGGAACCCAACAGGGACCATGTAAATGCAGAAAGCTGCTTGAAATTAAGCAACCGCGTGGATTCAGAGAAGACAGGAGCAGCCTGCACAAATGTGCAGCCACCACGGTCTGTTTCAACCCCTGTGGCCCGTAATCTGGTGACACAATTGCCTGCAGCTGAAGATTATGGGTTATTGCTGCATGTGCTGCTGATGGTGCCTGACGGAAAGGATTTTGTTGCTGAAAACAGCGGACTCCACACTTCTTGTAATGTGTATTTAAACTGCAAGCTGCTCAACACAGAGGAGGCAACAAGATCTGCAGTCGTATGGGGTACAACGCAGCCTACCTTTAATTTTTCTCAGGCAAGTCACCTCTTTTCTATGTCAAACTGGTTGAAATGTGCTGCTGCATACTGACAAACCTTTTGTAGATTAGTTGTCCTTACCTCCCTAGGGACTTCTCTGCATGGCCCTGCCCATTGCACTTAAACTACTTCCAATATTGTTTTGGCTGTATGGCACAGTATGAGATGCAGTTTCTCATTCCCCCTTTTTTTTTTTCCTCTTTTTTTTTTTTTTCCCCAAAGAAAGTTGAGGTTTATGACTGGAAGAAGTTGACTGAAGAACACAGTTTTGTACACCGTGCAATAACGTAGGGTCACTAGAATGCTCAGTGCTTAGCAAATAGCTTTCAGTGTGTTCTGTGTCCTCATCCTATATGAAACTCTGCAGGTGATGCCTTTTTCCCTGACTTCCAAACACTTGGAGCGACTGAAGAACAACGTCATGGTTATTGAAGCATGGAACAAGGTTGGAAAGCCCAGCAATGACAGACTGCTGGGACTGGTGAAACTGCCTCTGCATCAGTTTTACATCTCATTCAAGTAAGCATCATTGCTCCACATTTTCTTGGGCTGGGAGAAGTTGTAGTTGGTATTCAAAGATGGCATCTGATGAGTTGTGGGAGTTCTTAATAATAGTTAACAGCAGTGGGCATTTTTTGTCCTGCTCAAGCTTCATCTGGCACTTCTCTCCACTGAGTGATATTGGAGTAAGTCACAGTGTCCTGGTACAGAAATACAAGTAGGCAGAGAAATAAACACCATGCTGCATTGTGCTTGGATCCAGGAACCATCCTGTGCAACTATGGAAGAGTAAATCTGAGAGAGATTGAAGTGAAGTGGTTCCATTGGTGATTTTCCAAGGTTGTGAGTTTTGTTCTTAATTTTACTCTGCGTAGATCCCATTGCTAGGGGTGCTGTCAGTTTGCACAGCACAAGGTAACGTTTGTGGTGTCAAAAGCCCATCTACTTCAAGTGTTAAGTGTCATTTTATCTAACAGTTCCCTGCAGAGCTCTTTGTTCCTTTTGGTTCGCTGTTTTGGCTCCTTGTTCAGTCAAAGACTTGCTTAAAATAATTTAAATTAATAAAAATATTGGACAGAAAAAAATGTTCTCATGAAAAGGATTGGTTTCTTTAGTTATGGTCAAACTAATGATAGGAGGAAATCAGCTAGTGCTGGAACTGACTTGCTACTACGTTGTCACTTATTAGTGACACTGTTTAGTGTCTGTTTGCTGGTGGCTGGTTTGGTTTTTTTTTCATTAAGCCACTGGTTTGCTTATATTTTCACTGTACTATTAAAGACTTTTGCTTTTTGGGGGAAGATAGTCACTTTCCCTTCCTGTATTCCTGCCCAAGTCCGTCAGCAAAGACAAACAACTGCTTCATAAAAAATGATACTTGGTTACAGTTATGTTAATAGGAATCTTGTTCCCATTCATCACCTCGCTCACAGATCTCCAGGCTGGCTTTATCACTAAGGGCACTTCATTTTTTTTAGAGCTGTATTTTCTCGCTGCTGAAAATAGCCTTTTCCAGTCAGCAGAACTCAGAGCTGGGCTTTAGAAAGACTGACGTGATTGAGCCAAATTTTGGAGAAGTGGGGAGACAAATTGGTTTCTAACTGCACTGAATGTTCCATCTAAAATGAAATGCATGTGATGCAGTTTGTATCCATAGAATTGTATCATAGAATCACAGAACGGCCTGGGTTGCAAAGGAGCACAGTGCTCACCCACTTCCAACCCCCTGCTGTGTGCAGGTCACCAACCAGCAGCCCAGGCTGCCCAGAGCCACATCCAGCCTGGCCTTGAATGCCTGCAGGGATGGGGCATCCACAGCCTCCTTGGGCAACCTGTTCCACTGCCTCACCACCCTCTGCATGAAAAACTTCCTCCTAATATCCAACCCAAACCTCCCCTGGCTCACTTTAAAACCATTCTCCCTATATACCCATGTATTCATGTGGCTCATTCTCATGATAGGGCTTTGTTTTTTTTCTTTTCATCTGCTCTAGAGATCCAAAGATTTCCCACCTGCTGCTTCAGGCTCACTATCCAGTGGTTGCTGTGGACAGCTACATGCCTGTGATAGACATCTTCACTGGCAGTAGAAGTGGAAGCCTGAGGGTCATTCTGGCAATGGGCTCAGCTGATCAGATCGTGGCACTGCAAAGGCTGAAGAATGAAGAAAGAACGGAGCCTCCCATCACCCAGCGCCCTGCCCACTTCCTGGACCCCCCTCCTACAAACCTGACCATGGTATTGTTCACTAAATTCCCATTCTTGCTGTTAGGGACAGATGAAAAGAATTTTCCCTCTATGTTTATTAACAGACCTAGTGATCCCTAATCTCTTTGTAGGCACTTTTGTTATAGATGATCGTGTTCTGTACAAAATGATATTGTTGTACTCTTTTGTCTGCTTTCTCTCAGCAATCTTGACATTATTCCCTTTCTTACTTTCCTATATATCCACTGCTTCTACTTATGTGACAAATGTAAAGAAAATATTACAGGAAATGTTAATGTACCACAGTGGTTCTGAACTCCTCATTTTGGGCTCATGAGAAGCTCTTGTTGCCAGTCTTCTTGCATGCTGTTTCCTACACAGACTGCCTTTCCATGTGCATTTTCTTCTGGTTTGTTAGCAGTTGGAGAGAGAAGGGGAAGAAGTGATGGAGCATGTCTTTGAGATTCATGTGGAGAGTGTGAAAGGACTCACTCCCCTGCAGTCCACAGTGTGGGGAGAGGCTGACTGCTACGTTCAGTACTATTTCCCAGTACAGGAGGCTGGCTCTGGTGCATTGCCAGGAGCAGAACTGCACACAGATGGTAGGTTTGTTTTGTGATACCTCCTTGTTTAGAGCATTGCTCTAAGTTAAATATTTCCTCAGAGCTCAGCATACAGAAAGGACCTTCCAGTCCTTGGGCTAGGTCATTAACTTAAAAGCCTGCTTCAGTTGAGGTAGATGGCAAGGTGTGCAGCAAAAAAGATTCCTCTTCCTGAGTCTATTCACACAGTGCATTTTTGTTGAAGAGCACAGAAGAGTTCACAGACTGATCTTGCAAACATGCAAGAACAAATTTGCAGGAAATATCTCTGGAGGCATTCAAGGCCAGGCTGGATGTGGCTTTGGGCAGCCTGGGCAAGTTTGCTGATGATACGAAGTTGGGAGGATCGGCTGACACGTCTGAAGGCTGTGCTGCCATTCAGCGAGACCTGGACAGGCTGGAGAGCTGGGCAGGAAGAAACCGGATGAGGTTCAACAAAAGCAAGCGTAGGGTCTTACACCTAGGGAGGAATAATTGCATGCACCAATACAGGCTGGGGGATGAGCTGCTGGAGAGGAGCTCTGCAGAGAGGGACCTGGGCGTCCTGGTGGACGACAGGTTGGCCGTGAGCCAGCAGTGTGCCCTCGTGGCCAAAAAGGCCAATGGCATTCTGGGGTGCATTAAGAAGAGCGTGTCCAGCAGGTCGAGGGAGGTGATCCTCCCCCTCTACTCTGCCCTGGTAAGGCCTCATCTGGAGTACTGTGTCCAGTTCTGGGCTCCCCAGTACAAAAAAGACAGGGATCTCTTGGAAAGAGTCCAGCGGAGGGCCACAAAGATGGTGAAGGGCCTGGAGCATCTCCCCTATGAAGAAAGGCTGAGTGAACTGAACTGAACTGGGCTGCTGGTTGGCGACCTGCACACAGCAGGGGGTTGGAACTGGGTGAGCACTGTGCTCCTTTGCAACCCAGGCCATTCTATCAGTCTACAATTCTATGAAATACTAAGATTACGTGGTTAACTTCACCGAAGGCTTTCCATGCCTTTTGAGAAACCACCTGTTTTAAATCTTTAGCAGAAGGAAGGAGTATTTGAACCATTGCAAATGTAGAAAAGGGCTTAGTCTTCATGTACTTTCAATCACTAATACCTATTTCCTGTGAGGAAATGACAGTAATGTTGTTCCTTAGCAAGTGCTGTGGACTACTTCAGCTTCCAGACACACATAGTTTTCAGCCTGTGGCTCGTGGGAATGTGTGACTTGCTTGTAAAGGATTTGTGAAGTGAAATTCAGAAGAGCAAGCCTTTGCCCAGGCGGTTTTAACTTACTGTCTGCTGGTTCTGCCTCCTGAAGGGTTGCAGAGAGGACAAGGCTGAAGCCTGCTAATACAGACAGCTGAAGCACAGGAGTGTTTCTATAGCAAATGGTGTGGTCTGCACAGAGGCTTTCTGAGCTTCCACCAGCCATAGTTCGGGAGTTCCCATAGTGCCATATGAACCCAGCAGCTTTGCTCTCACTTTGGCCTGGCATTTTAGCACAGGTGTGGCACTGCACACATGTGGCTGTATTGCTTCCAACCCAGCACTGCTCTCCTGTCCCTCCACGAGTCTTCCAGTGCTTCTGATTCCAGGTTAACTTGTTCAAAACCAGTTCAGATGTTTAAAGTTTAGTGTGTCAATGTTTTCTACTTCTGTGCTTGGACTTGAATTCAGCAGTGGCTGTTCAACCAACTCTGTTTGACTTGTAGGCATCGAGTTGAAGCCTTTTCGCACGGCAACCGCTTTATGTGTTCCTGATCCTGTCTTTAATGATGAGCATCATCATTCTCTGTTGGTTCCAGCTGATGTCCCAGTTCAGAGGCTTCTGGTCAGTGCATTTATGGCACCAGGAGCAGTTGGAGGAGGAATCCAGTTTGAAGTCTGGTGCAGGTACAGATTAACATCATATTCTTATTCGATGTCAGAACAACACAGAGACACATCTGATATTGAAGAATCTCTGGCTGTGGAATAGTTATTAGGTAGGAAGTGAAAAATGAGTGAACTTATCAGCATTTGGTGATGAGGACATGCATTTAATGTTGCTTAAGGCATTCGGACCTTTTCCTCCCATAAGTGCTGATTACTCTTTTCTTATAACTTTATTAGCAAGCACACATGAGGAAGGGTTAACACAGGACAAGCTACTTGGCTTCCTTACATGTTATTACCAGCATAGTGATCTAAAAGCTGTGTTTAAATGCTCAGCACATCTAAATTTTAATAGCAAGCATGATTTTGTTGTTTTGGTCTTTAGTCAGTGGCTTCAAGAGACTATACTGTAAAATGCTTTGTGGTATAGATTAAGATGAGATTCTTGTTTAAGCAAAGCTCAAATCAATTTTTTTTGGCAGCTGATGCTAGTTACTAGTGATGGAAAGTAGAGAACATGAAGACAGGCAGCTTTAGAAAAGCACAATTGTAAGAACTGTTCATTCTGTAGTAAACAAGCTCAGCTATTAAAAATTCACAGGTTCCTATGAGAATTATTATGTGCTGGGTGTGTTCATATTAAAATTGATAATGACCAGAGCAGCTAAAATTACCACTGACCAGTTTGTCACCTAGCGTAGCATAAACCTGTTTTTCTCCCAGCTGGACAACTTGTCCAGGATGCCATGAGGGACAGTATCCAAGGCCTTACAGAACCCAGAAAGATTACATCCACTGCCATCCCTTCACCCACCAAGCAGGTGACCTTATCTTAGAAGATCCTATTACTCAGGCAGGGCTTTCCCTTGGCGGACCCATGTTGGCTATGCTTGATAATAATAGCAGAAGCCAACAGATGTGATTCTGCAAGATGTTGGAAAGGTTGGAGAAAACCACTACGATTATCCAGTCCAACTTCAAACCATTCCCAAGTGCCACATCTCCACAGTTTTTGAACACCTCCAGGGATGGTGACTCCACCACCTCCCTGGGCAGCCCATGACAGTGCCTGACCACTTTCAGAGAAGAGATTTTTCCTCATATCCAGCCTACTGGGATTACGTGTTCAGGGTCTGTCCCTGATGCAAAAAATGCAAAAGAAAATGCTGCTCTATACCACTACCACATCACTCAGTCACTGCTGCAGCAGATGCCTTTCTCCTGATCTATTTGTTGTTCATTAGATGTGATGCCAGAACTGACTTTAAGTGAAGCAGAGCAGCACAATTAGAAACTGTCTAGAGTCATTTTATACACTCAGAAACTGGTACAACTGATCTGTTCTGCAAGTAGAATAACAGAATGATAGAAAGGCCTTGGTTGCAAAGGAGCACAGTGCTCAGCCACTTCCAACCCCTGCTGTGTGCAGGTCGCCAACCAGCAGCCCAGGCTGCCCAGAGCCACATCCAGCCTGGCCTTGGATGCCTGCAGGGATGGGGCATCCACAGCCTCCTTGGGCAACCTGTTCCACTGCCTCACCACCCTCTGCATGAAAAACTTCCTCCTCACATCCAACCCAAACCTCCCCTGGCTCACTTTCAAACCATTCCCCTTGTCCTATCACCACCCACCCTCACGAACAGTTGTTAAGTAGTGTTTTTATTTATTAACAGAAATTGAGAATGGGGAGTATTTGGTGCCAGATCCTTCTCTTGTTTTCCTTTGGGATGTCAATTTTTAATAGTTTTTGCTAGCTGCCTTGCTGTGACTACTGCAGATGTACATAGATAGTGTTACCTATGTGCTCAGTCTACTCTGAGCACTTAGCTGAGTTTTCCCCCTAGCTATCAGGAGACTGACAGCTGTGGTCTGAAGACATGCAAATTAAAGTTGTCTTGCATGCATTTTGAGAAAAAAAAAGATGATTGTTTTGTCATCATCCAAATGATATGACTGGCAATGTTTCTTTGTGTCTTCCCAGGTATTATTACCCAAATGTCAGAGACCAGATGGTTGCCAAAGGGACCTTGCCTTTGTCACGGCTGTGTGCCATGATAACTATGCAGCATCGTGAAGAAATAGGAATACAGACTTTTAATCTTCCATTGGTCTCCAGGACTGATTCCTCAGAAGAATTTCATCTGCGGTCTTCAGGTAAAGAAGTCTTGTGGTTTTTCACTTTGTGTATAAAGGTGGAAGCCTGTGCATTCACTGCCAAGGTAAATTAAAAGTAAGCGTTTGTGTTGTCAACTGATATGGACTGTGAGTGTTTTTCCTCCCAGCTGTCCCTATCATGATATCTAGTGAAGAATCAATGAGATTCTTCCTCAAACTCTAAGAAATTTGAAAAAGCCCTCCCTGTGTATGGAACTGGTTAATAACTTAGGGACTGAAGTTAGGCTCCTCATGTGAGGTAGTGAATGGGAGGTCTGAAGAAGGGCTGTGTATGATATGTGATACCACAGAATGGTTGGAGTTGGAAGGGACCCTTAGAGGCCACCTGGTCCCACTCCCTGCAGTGAACAGGGACACCACAGCTCCATCAGTGCTCAGAGCCCATCCCCTGACCTTGGCTGTCTCCAGATCCATCACCTCCCTGGGTAACCTGTGCCAGTGCTTCACTGCCCTTCTCATAAACAACTTTTTTTTTAATTATCCAATCTAAATCTCCGCTCTTTTACTTTGAAACCATTTCCCCTTGATAGAAGCAGAAACATCTCTTTGTTCTGTGATTGCTTTTTCAAATAATACAAACATCAGCTCTGGGAACTTCGGTAAGGACATCTGTGCAACTTCTTTCCATCACAGAAGCTTAGCATTAACTGTAGAACCAAAAGTCAGCTTCTTGGAAAAAGTGCCCACAAGAAGGCTGGGGAAGAAGTTCAGTATGCTTCAGTTATTTTGTAACAGATTGTCCACATGCAGCAGCAGAAAATCTCATTGAAGCTTTTGTCACTGCAGTGCTATAAAAAAGATGTGTTGAAATACTGCAGTTTAAAACCTATTACAATAAATGCACACATGAGGGCACGGCTGAGTTAAACAGGCTGTCCTACTTTCACTGTGTCATAAATCTGACCCTGAGAAGGGGCCATTAAGAACACCTGACCAGATTGCCAGGAGGTCAGGTTGCAGGATGCATTCCTTAACATTTCCTTCTGTGCCTCCTGCATCAGGCCAGAATTTCTATCTGAAGCAGAGCACCTGGCACAGTCAGTCTGAACAAGCTTTAATTCCCTGCAAAGCGTCTCTTGTTTTTTCTATTTTTTTTTCTATTTTATTTCATTAATAGAATAAGTTTTGTATTAAGATTTAAAGCTAAGTGTTGGTTATATTGGATGCAGCTATTTAAAAAGCTGACCATTTCTTTTCTTTCTTTCATTTAATGCAGGCTTGCTTGATGTGAGTGTGAGATACCAACGTTCTGTGAAAACGACAGCAGGAAGAACTGCTCAAACTGTTTCTCTTTCTGTACAAATACACAGAGCAGCTGGTTTGCAAGCAGCAGCCAGGTAAAGCTTCATTCTGAAAGGAAGATTTGTCTCTTAAAACAGCTTTACCTAGAGGCAGCAGGCTGAAATAGCAAATCAGAAACAAATTGTAACTGGCCAACTTCCCATCTGCAGCAACCAAGATTCACACTGGGCTCTGATCCAAAGTGAAAATACTTTTGTAAAGAAGACCTGTGGTTATTTTTTTTGTCCCTGAAACTGCAGTACAATATTATAGTATTCATTCTACAGAAAGCTCAGGACAGTAAGAACAGGGAATGAAGTAGTTTAGACTTGTGATGAACTAGCAGAGACATCATACATGTTCTTACAGCTAGCAAAGCTGTAACCATAGCTATTGACTCCTTAGTCTTTTTTTCAGTATTTTCTCCTTCCCCGTTTTCCTACACTGAAGGCTGGTACCCATGTGGGCAGTGGATCTTAGTGTTATCATGCTGCTTGAAAGCTAGCTGAGATTTGTTTTCTTGAATTTCCATGTAGAAACATGGGTAAATCAAAATGACATGTCCCTTTTCAACGGAATGCTGTTGCTGATAGTGCATGGTATAACCTGAATATAATTCTTGAGAACTGCATATTGGAAGAAATAGATGACTGCTGTTGTTTTAGCATACTGCCTACTGAGCTGTTCTCGTGTTCATTCAAGTAGACTCCATACGATGAATATCACTCCCATGTGGTGCTTGGAAAAGTTAAGGAAGTCAAATGACCTCAGCTTTTTCATTCTTGAAGTGTATGACCTGAATGCTTCCTGTGTCTGTTTTACTCATAAAGAACTCTATCTGCTAATTTCATCACTTTTTACTTGGCAAGTCTAGTGGGTAAAAATAATGTGGCTTGACCATTTGCTTCCTTCTGCAGTATGTTCTCTGAGAAGTTGTCTTGCAGCTTTTTCCTATGGTATGGGATATTTTTAAAGGAGCTCAGTACTTCCTTAATGACTTTGGTCTCAGATCCTGGCAATAAGAGGACAGCAACCGGGTGTTGGGCCTTGTGATAGTTAACGTCACCATTTCATATCTTCCCACTGTGTTCAGATGTGAAAGTGATGAAAATAATCTTCAGCCAGAGCCCACATCAGTTTTAACTTGAAACATTCACGGTTTTGTCCCATCTTTTTGCCACACGGATATGAAATGTCTCTTTTAGTTGCACTGCTTGCTGTATTTCTTGTGCTTTATATTCATTTCCTTAATTATTTTCTTTTCCATACCAAATGAAGAGCTGTGGCTGAAAAGAACCCTTCGGTCCGGTACTATGCAGGTGTTGGAGTTAATGCTTACGTTTCTGTGCACCTCTCCTTCCTACCTGAGACAGAGAGGCACAGCACACGAGCTGTGGCTCGCAGCTTCTGCCCAGAGTTTGAGCACCACGTGGAGATCCCTTGTAACCTCATCATTCAGAAAAGCAGTGGAGAAGCCTCTTGTCTGGGGGAGCTCCTGCAGTCTGCCAACATCACTTTCTCTGTCTACCATCAGAACGTCAAGTCAGGTAAGGAGAACGAGTGATTACGATGACTAAATGCATTTGCATAATGATCTAGTCCCCTTAATTTTCATTGAAGAGGACAGACTATTCTGTGCAGTTGTTAATAGATGTCATCACTTAAACTGTCATCAGAGATGGCTTTGAGAGGCGCTTTTCCCCTCATGAGAAGTGTTGGGATTTCCAAGACTCCAGGTTGTCAAGATAACCTTTTAATTTTAAAGGCAATTAATTAATAGTAATACTGCTTGACAGACTTGAAAGGTGGGCCTGAGTGAATCCAATGGGGTTCAACACAGCAAAGTGCAAGGTTTTGTATTTGGGCTGGAGGAATCCCAGGCATTTATACAAAGTGGGGGGCAGGGGAGTTGGAGCTTGGTGATCCTTGAGGTCCCTTCCAACCCCAAGCCATTCTGTGATTCTTGGAGCATCCTACCCTTGTATTTCTATGCCTTATTGCCTTTGATTTATGAATGAGGTAATGGAGGTTCAGAAAAATGATACATTAAAATTCCCCAATGATTCTATGGCCAATACACCAAATTCTTTTACAGCATAATATTGAGAATGGTTTTATAAACAAAATTTAGCCAGAGATAACATTGTTTTTAACTCCTGCAGAAGCGACCTTGCACATAGCAGGGGGTTGGAACTAGATGGTCTTTGTGGTCCTTTTCAACCCAGGCCATTCTATCATTCTATGATTCTATGAAAGTCAGGAGTGGCATATTGTTAGAGTAAGTGAGTTGTAATGAACCAGCTCCCTGTTGATTAATCACAGAATGATAGAATGGCCTGGGTTGCAAAGGAGCACAGTGCTCACCCACTTCCAACTCCCTGCTGTGTGCAGGTCACCAACCAGCAGCCCAGGCTGCCCAGAGCCACATCCAGCCTGGCCTTGAACACCTGCAGGGATGGGGCATCCACAGCCTCCTTGGGCAACCTGTTCCACTGCCTCACCACCCTCTGCATGAAAAACTTCCTCCTCACATCCAACCCAAACCTCCCCTGGCTCACTTTCAAACCATTCCCCTTGTCCTGTCACCACCCACCCTCACAAACAGCCGTTCCCCCTCCTGTTTATCCGCTCCCTCCAAGTACTGGAAGGCCACAATGGGGTCTCCCTGCAGCCTTCTCTTCTCCAAGCTCAACAAGCCCAGTTCCTTCAATCTTTCCTCATAGGAGAGGTGCTTGTATCTAAATTTTGTATTGCAGTTTGGTGTATATGCAACATTATTTGTTTTCCAGCCACCGACACATTGGCAGCTCGGACATCAAGAGATTATCTTCTTGGGACAGTTACAATTCCAACCAGAGACCTGCTGAGAAGACGATCAGGTAATGCAGGAGTGTTACACTGCTGCTTGCTGCTTTTTCAGGTTACAAAAGAATTCCAAACTTTCACAAGAAATGAACACTTTGAATAATAAGCACTTCTTCACCCAGAGGGTGGTGGCACAATGGAACAGGTTGCCCAAGGAGGCTGTGGATGCCCCATCCCTGCAGGCATTCAAGGCCAGGCTGGATGTGGCTCTGGGCAGCCTGGGCTGCTGGTTGGCGACCTGCACACAGCAGGGGGTTGGAAGTGGCTGAGCACTGTGCTCCTTTGCAACCTAGGCCATTCTATGGATTCTATGAGCTCTGGTTCTTGGCTAATGACCAGAGAGCAGAATGTTCTTTGCTGACATTTTTCAGGGGGTAGAATAAGTCTAATTACATTCTTTTCTCCTGAAGGTATTACAGGCTGGTACCCAGTTACCCTCTCTGAAGATGTAATGCCTTCACACCGCACAAACATCATGCAGACTGTTGTGGGAGGACTGGAACTTTCTGTTACTTTTGCTCATCACGACGACAGAGAGCGTGTTTTGGAGGCTGCTCAGCTTTTGGGATGGAACAGTGAGGAAAGCCTTGAAGACAGCATGGATGAGGGCGATGAATGGGAGCCGAGTGACAGAGCGGTGGTTGTGACCATTTCAACCCCAAGAGTGTGGCTGCCATCGCACTGCTTGCTGCTTGCAGGCCAGATGCAACTGAATAAAAGCACTTGCTGCTACCTCAGGTATAAGCTGTATGATCAGGAAGCCACGTGGACTTTGCTTAAGAGGCCAAAATTGTGTGAGGACAACAAGAACGTTACAGTGAACTTTAAGAAAAGCCACAAGGTGACTCTCAGGAAGAGCCGAGGGCTGATTTGGTTCTTCAGAGAGGAGAGATTAGAAATCCAGGTGTGGTGGGCATATGGCAAAGAAAATGGTGTGGAAAGACCTCTTGATACAGATCGTCTCATTGGATCTGCATACGTCGACCTCAGAGCATTAGCAGAGAGGTCAAAGAGAACACTGAGTGTTGGTGGTAAGTCCAGAAAGAACATTGTCGTGTTTCAGTTCTCTTTATTGATGCTCGGTTGCTTAATTCTGTAATTAAGTAAAGAATTTACAGCTTTGTTTTGTCCTTTATGTAATCCATGCTCAGCTCCTTTCATTGAAGATAAACAAGGTTAAGATGCTTGCTTCTCTGAATTCAAAACCTAATAACTTTAAATGGGTGCAAAGTTGCCAGCAGTGATCAATAACGGGGAAAGCAATTAGCCTAGCTGGATTAATGAGGAATGTTTCTCCAGAATGGCATATTGGGCACTGTAGTAGGGTGAGAATAATGACTGAGCATGAGAAGGTGATGGACACTTCTGCTCTGTTCAGTTTCTGAGGCTTCTGTCCTCCCTGTGGTGTTTGCTCAGCCACCAGCAGCACACAGGCAGCTTTGTGGACAGGTCAGTGAGTGATACCTTGCATAGAAGTAGCACTGAAAATCCAAATTCAGGCTGCTGATCTGATGTGAGATCTTACAATAATGAGCTTCTCCCGAGGCCATCCTGGGTTGTGTGCTGTTGTGTTTCTTTAGCTGATAGTGAATTCTCTTACAGGAGTGTACCCGTTGTTCAGATGCAATGCTGCAGACCTCGCAGGGGCTGCTGTACGTGTTCACGTTGCCTTTTCCTCCACTTCTGCTGCCCCAACCCTCACACCACACTGCACAGAGGAGCACAGCAACAGTGAAGATGAAAGCACAGAGGGAGCACCTGGCCTGAGCCAGCAGGTCTGTGAAAATCAGGGTCAGAACCTGGATGTCAGAAGCTCAGAAATCAGCAATGGGAAACCACAAGAAGACGACGTGGTGTTTCTGGAAAGCACCATTGCTGTCAGCATCCTTGTGGAAAGAGCAATGCATCTCAGTTTAAAAGGTAAAACCCCAACGAGGCCCTTTTTTGTTCTTGTTGTTGCTGTGTTTATTTGTTTTAATTCTTGTTTTCCTGCGTGTGTGTTTGTCTTGTTTGTTTCTTGGGGTCTGCTCATGACAGCTCCTGTGAGGAGCAATTTACAAACAGAAAAACAACATCTTTTTCTCAGACTTATCCCCACATAGTGAATGAATGCTATGGGTTTTGAACTTTGCTTGCAGTGTTGTAGCCTTGAGACTGTTACATCACAGTGTAAGTAGAGGGGGGAGCAGGAATTTAAGCTATTCAGCCTATCTCTATTAATAACAGCCAAAATGTAAATAACGTTCACAGTTACAGATGACAGCTGAATTCTGAAGTTAAGCTTTATCTGAATAACATAACCCTGAGATGCTCCTATCTCAAAGGCTCCTACAAATTTGCATTTTTAGCGTGTAATCAATTTGTAAAGCTGGCTTACTTGTGCTATCTGCAGGCTGCCAGGCACAGCAGTGAGGAAGGGCAGTGGAAGGGCAGAGCAGGCTGCACTCACCAAGGCTTGACACTCTATTTCCCTCTCTGCAGAGCAGGAGTTACAGTTAGGTGACTAATCTCTATGCTGAGGGTCACCAAAGAGTTGCCCTTCACTTTCAAATTTATTCTAAGCATATTCAGATTATCCTTCCTAGCAGGTGATGTTTGGCTCTTGATGTGCAGGAATGTAACGCAGTGAGTTAGCAGTTTTTAGAGCCGCCTTCTTGCCTCAGTGTGAAGTCTGTAATGAATCTTTGCTTGTTAAAGATGAGCTGAACCTTTGAAAGCACTTCAAGTGCTCCACTCTTTGCCCTGGACACCTTTAGTGCTGTGTGATTGATCACTTTGTGTCTGCTCAGCACTTGGAGTGATCAGATCTCCTTTGCACCCTTACAAATACATACATCGTTAGCAAATAGGGGTGTGAATGAGGGACTGACATGAGGTGAGTTCACTGGACGTGTGATAAAATCAACCAGTTCCTAGTCTAGGTGATGCCCCAGAAAAGAACATTCAGCATTTTCTGGCATGACGCAACACAACTAGAAGTCAAACAGAAGCTATGATGTAAGTGCAAGTCGTTCAGGTACATCCTGAGCCCCACAGCTGGGGGTTTTTTAAACCATTTTTCTGTATACCGTTGGAATTCATCGTCTTTGGAAGCCTGATGCAAAATTATTTGCTGCTGCAAAGCTTTTGGAGAGATAAGGAGGTGTTTTGTGATGGTGTACACTATTGCACTATTTCTATCTTCAAACAAATAATCTTTTCTGGGTATTTTTAGAGGAAACTAACTCAGAGACAACAGATATGCTGATACAGTGCCTATATGAAAGCTGGTTACAACAAGAATTTGCATTCTTTGTGATAAAACCATTCATTACTGTATTGCAGATAAAAAGGCTGAATACATTTCCAGTCCTGTATTTAACAGATATTAAACTTCAGGCAGTTCTGCAAGAACTGTTTAAGATGCACAATTTTCAATAAATGAATGAAGATGCAGAATGTTTCCCCAACTCTCTTGATATTGTTTGTCTAAAGTCACTTCTTGTGTGGCTATTTGTGTTTCTGTTTTTTCACCTTTCAAAAAATACAAAGGAAAGAAGCAGTTTAAACTTCATAATGGCAGAAAGGACTGAAATTACTTCTACTTTGACTACAAAGATTGACTTTTTGGTCTGCCTTTACACACAGGAGGCCAGGAGATAGTCTGGGAAGATCTTGCTTATTTCTCTGAGCTGTCCTCATGTCACCCACATCTGTGTTTGAGCTGCCATCTTTGCAGTCTTGCCAAACTGAGAACAGTTTTGTAGGGCACGTTACAACTCATTGTTTGTTTTAAATAATAAAAATTTCTCTTGTTCTCAAGTAAATTTCCATGGTTAAAGACACAAATAGTAACTTTGTAAGCTACAGCAAATAATCATAGAATCACAGAATGGTTTGGGTTGGAAGGGAGCTCAAGGATCATGAAGCTCCAACCCCCCACCACAGGCAGGGCCACCAACCTCCACATCTCACAGCAGCCCAGGCTGCCCAGGGCCCCATCCAACCTGGCCTTGAACACCTCCAGGGATGGACGGGGATCCACAGCCTCTCTGGGCAGCTGTTCCAGCACCTCACCACTCTCTGAGTAAAGAACTTCCCCCTGACATCCAACCTCAATCTGCCCCCCCTCACCTTCAAACCATTCCCCCTGTCCTGCTGTTATCTCCCCTTTCCAAGAGCTGACTCCCCTCCTGTCTGCAGGCTCCCTTTAGGTACTGAAGGCTGCACTGAGGTCACCCCGCAGCTTCTCTTCTCCATGCTGAACAAGCCCAGCTCCCTCAGCCTGTCTTTGTAGGGAGGTGCTGCAGCCTCTGCTCATCGTTGTGGCTCCTCTGGACCCTCTCCAACAGCTCCCTGTCTTTCTTGTCCTGGGGGCTCCAGCCCTGGACGCAGTGCTGCAGATGGGGCCTCACAAGAGCAGAGCAGAGGGGGACAATCACCTCCCTGTCCCGGCTGGCCACCCCTCTTCTGATGGAGCCCAGGATCCCATTTGCTTTCTGAGCTGCAGGAGCACACTGCTGGCTCATGTTCAGTTTTTCATCCACCAGGACCCCCAGGTCCTTCTCTGCAGGGCTGCTCTCAAGGACTGCTCCTTCCAGTCTGTGTAAATGCCTAGAATTCCTAGGAATTCTAGAGGAAAGAGTTTTTAGTTAAGATGGATTCATACTCCTCAGCTTTGGTCACTCTGGCTGATGTGATCTTAGAGCTAAAACCTGAAGTGCAAAGCCACATGCTGAGTACTTGGAAGGCAGAGGTGAGAAGTGCATCTCTAACAACTGAATGGTGTTTGATTGCAAAGTGTGACCTCAGTTCCCCTTGGTGAAGATCATTTCTCCTGGCAGATCTTGCCAGCTGCCCCTTCCTTCACTGTCTGAACAGCTCCATTAGCAGTAAAGTGTATCTGCAGCTTTACAAGTGGGGATGCACTGAAGCAAATTAATCTCCCTAATGCAACTGTAACTAAGAGGATCCAAGTCTGGAGGAAGGGTTACATGCAGCGGTAGAAATCCTCTCTTTCATTCTCTATTTCCCCAACATCTTTGCACATCATTGTCTCTGTTCCTTTGTTAAGATATAATATAGTGCAGGTAATTGTGTAATTTCTACATCTTTCATTTGTTGCTATCTAATCCATGATATCCAGCAGCATCTGGGGAATGTTCAGCTCCATCTCTTAATTGACCTTGCATTCCTCTGCTTATAAATGATCTAAGTGGAAGCATATCCAAAAAATCAGACTAATTAATTCCTTATCTGTTTCTTCACAAGCCTTTTCCTGGCTTAACTCAGGATGCATGAGGAAGACAGTGGTTATATTTCCAGCCCTGAACTGCTCTCACATGAGAAGTCTCAGGAAGCTCTCACAGGTGCATTGCAGAGTGATTGCCATCCTGTGGTGTAGGAATCACAAAGATCTGGGTGGTGCATGGATTAAAAGCAGTGTTTCCTAAGTCTACCTCATTCAACATCAAGCTGTATGTCTTCATGCTCTCTACCCCTGCTCAAAGCACAGTTGGATGGCCAAGCACTGCTCCCTGCCTTCCTCATGCAGGCACGTGGAGCTGTGCAGCTGCCTGCTGAACCAGACAGGGAGCTGATCCATCTGGAAAAATAACAGCACAAAGGAGAAGGCAAAATTTTCCTTGGACAAGCTCTCAGATCTGGTGAGTTGAACCATGCTGGAAGTGGACTGATTTCTCAGATGAGTGAGTCTGGAAATCATCAGCATATAGCTCTTCTGAATCACCATCCAAGGAAAGCCATACATCAGCATTCTGTGCACTGCTCCTCTTGTGGCAGAAATCCTTCAGTTAATTACATTAATACTTAATTAAATGAGCGTGCTCTCAACAAACCAACTGTAAAGTCACGCTGACTTTTATAACTCAAAAGTATTTTCTGTTTGCAGCTAGGATTGCCAAGCTCTGTGGTCCAGCCTGGAAGATAGATGAAGTACTGGAATGGGGTTCCAGGGACTTGGGTTTAATTCTGGCTTTGCCTCTGACTTTTTGGATGATCCTGGGCAAAAGGTTTCTGCGTTTCTCCCTTGGATGTTCTGCATTCTGTTCTCTAAAAGATTCATGTATTATTTGCCTCCACTGTTAACACAAAGTATTCTCAGTTTCGCCCATGGAAAGGAATATTTCCTAGGTGATGGGTTTCTTCGTTAATTACCTACTTTTAATTGCCTTTAAATTTAAAAAATAAATGAATAATTTCTTTTATCTTCCAGCCAATTCTGTTTTTAACTGTCTAATTTTAGGGAGTCCTCTGACAGACCGGGAAGTGGCCTCACCCAGTAGCTGTGTGTCGTTTGCTGTTGCTGGTTCAGATGCTCCAATAACCACTCCAGTTATAGAAAACACAGAGTCACCTGTCTGGGACTTCCAGCAACAAGCAAGGTGGGTGACATGGGCTCACACAGCTATGCTTGCAAAGCCTTTGGGTGTGACAGCTGGGTGTGAAGTTCTGCTTATGGGCCTATACTGCTTTATTTCCTGCTCTGTGGTTTTATAAGCTTAATCACAGAATCACAGAATTGTAGGGGTTGGAAGGGACCTCTAGAGATCATCGAGACCAACCCCCCTGCCAAAGCAGGTTCCCTACACCAGGTCGCACAGGTAGGCGTCCAGGCGAGACTTGAATATCTCCAGAGAAGGAGACTCCACAACCTCCCTGGGCAGCCTGTTCCAGTGCTCCGTCACCCTCACCGTGAAGAAGTTCTTACGCACATTCGTGCGAAACTTCCTGTGCTGCAGCTGATGTCCGTTTCCCCTCGTCCTGTCTCCACGTACCACTGAAAAGAGACTGGCCTCACCGCTATGGCCGCCACACCTCAGGTATTTATAAACCTGGATCAGGTCCCCTCTCAGTCGTCTTTTCTCAAGGCTAAACAGACCCAGTTCACTCAGCCTTTCTTCATAGGGGAGATGCTCCAGGCCCTTCACCATCTTTGTGGCCCTCCGCTGGACTCTTTCCAAGAGATCCCTGTCTTTTTTGTACTGGGGAGCCCAGAACTGGACACAGTACTCCAGATGAGGCCTTACCAGGGCAGAGTAGAGGGGGAGGATCACCTCCCTCGACCTGCTGGACACGCTCTTCTTAATGCACCCCAGAATGCCATCGGCCTTCTTGGCCACGAGGGCACACTGCTGGCTCATGGCCAACCTGTCGTCCACCAGGACGCCCAAGTCCCTCTCTGCAGAGCTCCTCTCCAGCAGCTCATCCCCCAGCCTGTATTGGTGCATGCAATTATTCCTCCCTAGGTGTAAGACCCTACGCTTGCTTTTGTTGAACCTCATCCGGTTTCTTCCTGCCCAGCTCTCCAGCCTGTCCAGGTCTCGCTGAATGGCAGCACAGCCTTCAGGCGTGTCAGCCAATCCTCCCAACTTCGTATCATCAGCAAACTTGCTGAGGGTGGCCACTATCCCCTCATCAAGGTCATTGATGAAGATGTTGAACAAGACTGGACCCAGCACAGACCCCTGGGGGACACCACTGGTCTCCAGCCAGACTCTGCACCACCAACGACGGCCCTCTGCGCTCTGCCAGTCAGCCAGTTCTCAACCCACCTCACTGTCCAACAACCCACCTCACTGTCCAAAGTGAGGTGCTTAGACTCCCTTTCATTCAGCTTTTGATCCGGCAAGCTCTAAAAGGCGTTTTGTCCAGCTCTGACAAGCAGTCTTGTTGAGCTTCTCCCAGCTAGAAATACTTCTTTCCGTGTTGTATAACTGCCACACGCTTATTTTGGGTGGAAAGTTGTTTGAGGAGGCTTGATCTTAAAGCCAACTCGAGGAAGGGCATTTGAGCTGCACTAAACCATGGCTGCACTGTGTTTCAACTTAAGACTTTGGGTGAGTCAGTCTGTTTCCATTCAGCTGTGGTTTCCCCATGTAGAGGAAGGGGCTGCTAATAGCTAAAGTCTCTTGGGAAGATCTGGTAAGGCTTGATCCAATTTATTGGGTTTTTCTGCATATTCATAGCTGCATTGTGACTTAAAAGCTGCTCAGCAAAGGCATTTGTCATTTCAGTGTTCCTCTTTATTTCCCAAAGATCAGCTTTCAGCCATAACCCCTGTGTTTTGCTGTCACTGTGCTTACTGAGTCACCGTGGGATTGGCTGGTTCTCCATTCCTCTTTCCTAAGATTCCTTGTGTTTCAGCATCCTATCTTTGAATCTACAATGAGAGTGAGGAGAGGGAAATATATAATAAATAAACAAAAGCCCAAACCTCGTAAAGTTATGCTTTTGGTTCCCTTCCCTTTCCTCATCATTCCAGGTACAAACTGGTTTGTATGGATAGACACACCACCATTGGATCTTCAGAGGCATTTTACTGTGCCTGCTCTTTTTCCTGTTTCACATAATAAATTATGATTTTATTTTTCACAGATTATCCAAAGAACTTCTGCTGGATCCGCAGCAAACCTTGGTCTTCAAAGTGTGGCATAAAGCAGGTAAGGTTTGTAGGGCAGTGTTGAGAAGAGTGGTTTTCTGCATTCCTTTCCTCGGGTGACTTCAAGTAACTTGGAGAGTGCAATTGCAGAGATACTGTTGGCCTTGGGCTGGAAGAATGCGATAGAAGACACATTGATTTCCTGCCCCTCAGCATCTTTCTTTTCCCTGTTTATCTCCTGGCAAGCTTTGGCTTGTTTGCATTTCCCTATTTTAATTTGACAGTATTTTAGAGGTTGGATTTTTCTACTGAAGGGACATTTGGATACTTGTATAGTCTCATGGGTATGTATTTCTTGTTGGGACAGCCCCATTTCAATTCAACTGCTGGGATGTAATCTTTAAAATACCAATTTTTTCCCCTTTCTTTTTATATTTTAAAGTTCAGCTGGCAGAATTTTTGCTTCCAAAGTAAACATCGTGTGTAACTCAGCCTTTCTCTGCATAGTGCAGAGCACCATGTGTGTACAGCCATTCTCCTTTCAGCTCTGCTCTCTCGTTGTTTCTGCAGGGATGTATTTAGGTGAATGGAATCACAGAATCACAGAACTGGAGGGGTTGGAGGGGACCAACCTCTTTCCAAAGCAGGCTTCCTACAGCATCCTCTTCTTGCTTGATTGTTCTGTGCTTCAGAGAAATTTGTAAGACAGAAAAGACAAAATGTTGTACAAGAATGAAACTGTGTAATGTCAAATGGTATTTTTGGAGCTGTTGGAGAGGGTCCAGAGGAGCCACAAAAATGATCAGAGGGCTGCAGCACCTCCCTACAAAGACAGGCTGAGGGAGCTGGGCTTCAGCCTGGAGAAGAGAAGCTGCGGGGTGACCTCAGTGCAGCCTGCAGGACCTAAAGGGAGCCTGCAGACAGGAGGGGAGTCAGCTCTTGGAAAGGGGAGATAACAGCAGGACAGGGGAATGGTTGGAAGGTGAGGGAGGGCAGATTGAGGTTGGATGTCAGGGGGAAGTTCTTTACTCAGAGAGTGGTGAGGTGCTGGAACAGCTGCCCAGAGAGGCTGTGGATCCCCGTCCATCCCTGGAGGTGTTCAAGGCCAGGTTGGATGGGGCCCTGGGCAGCCTGGGCTGCTGTGAGATGTGGAGGTTGGTGGCCCTGCCTGTGGTGGGGGGTTGGAGCTTCGTGATCCTTGAGCTCCCTTCCAACCCAAACCATTCTGTGATTCTATGATTTTTGAAAGGTTTGGCAACACAAACCTTCTGATAAAGTACTGGATAGGGCACATAACCTCCACATCCTTCCTTGCACCTACAGCCAGACCCTCACTGCTGTGAACTGCCACCTCTGTAGGTCTTCAAGTTATCAATAGCTGCAGCAGGGACAGGCAATTTGGCACGTTTGCTGGGAAGAGGCTGCTTTAATTGCTTCAAACAATTTCTCCTTCAAAGTCAGACACCACAAGTGTCTTGGTTTGAAGGACGATAAAACTCCAAATCTAAGCCCCTGTTTGATTTTCTTAAACCCTATTCTTTATTACCACTTTTTAAAAACCTTTTTTATTTATTTATTTTTAATGAGAATTCTTTCCTTGTCAATCCTCGACGCGTTTCAAAGGCTGTATAACTGACTGCCTTTTGGCATTCCTCAAATGCTCAAATCTCATGCAGCTTGAATTAAAGCACGCTTTGTATTCTTCTTCCTCAGAAACAGAACGGGTGATAGGATTTGCATCAGTGGACCTTTCTCCCCTTCTTTCTGGCTTCCAGCTGGTGTGTGGGTGGTACAACATCACCGACTTCAGTGGGCAGTGCCGAGGACAGATCAAAGTAGCAGTCTCTCCCCTTCAAAATATAAATAATCTCAAAGAAGAAAGGCAGGCAAGGATCCGCACCCAGCCTCCAAGCTCTGCAGTACGTACTTCGCTTTCTTACCCTGTGCACTGTCTGATTAGATCAGCACTGACTCTATGGGATTCTGAAGTAATGAGCAAACATAGCAAGCTTGCCTTACAATGGATCAGTACTGAGATAGGATGTATACATGTAGTGGAGTCACTTTACCTTGCTTTCCACCAGTTCACTCTTCAGTAGTGTGAGGGGGGACCCAGCAGCATCCTTCTCATGCTACACATTATATGTGCTGTTGCTGAAAGCAAAAAGGCAGAATTTTACCCTCTTGTCTTTTTAACACGATGATTTTTTTATTATTATTTTATATGATACTGCTTCCAGCATGATTTTTTTCTCATTATTTACCTGCTTTCCCTTGTTTGGATGACTGTTCTATACAACAAAGCTGGAACTGGAAAATGTAAATTGGAAATTGCAGTTACAAAGCAGGGTAGTCTGGTAATCAGACTTTCTACATACTGATAGCTGAATCTGCCTTTTAACAGAGTCTCTGAAATAAGAGTGTGGTTGAACAGTACTTTGGCTCAGTGCTGGAAAATCCTTTGAAAGTTTATGTTTAGAAAATGTTTGTTTGCTCAGTCAGATACTACTGCAATTTCTGTTTTCTCACTGTGGAAGACTCATGCGAGGTGTTCATCTTTCTTCTAGGTGAAGGCCATCTTTCCAGCACTTCCCAGTAATGTTCCAAGCTTTTCCAAACCCGTGTTGCCAAAAGAAGTTGGTGTTCCTTCTCGAGAACAGTAAGTCAGCTGCCTGTGAGCCACACTGATCACTTCCAGGATGCAGAACTTTGCATATTTAATAACATAAAGCCCTGTCAAAGGTCTTTTCCTATGTTGGAAAGATTATCCTGAACTATACTGAATTCCCAGCCCAGGAGATGGCAACCTGGGGACAGGTACCTTTCTACAAAACCCAGATTTTCTCCTTACTGATGTTTCATTTGCAAGCTGCTGCTTTAGAACTTCCATTATATTGTTACTAAAACTGGCAGTTATTTCTGCCAGATCTTTAGAAGAATAAGAGTTCTTTATATTACTAAGTTAGAATTGAGTGTTACTTGCATACCCCCTTCATTTTGCCATGTCTCTTGTCCAAGCAGAGATTTCAGACTGCTTTCTGTGTTCCAATGTAGGCCTGTTCCTAGCAGAACTAGTCCCCCTAGGGCACACACACCTCGGCATGAGGAGCACATGCAGAACGTGCGCAGGTTTCACGAATCCTTGCAGCAAGCAGAAGGAAACGCACAACGGGCAGCCAGGATGGATTCACTGTCATTGTCATCGCATGCTTCTCTTCTGACTGCTCTCAGGTAAGGCAGAGCCTTAGATTTACAAAGCACAGCTTGAAACTTCAGAATTCCTGCACTGAATTTTAAAGAAAATGAAAAAATACAGTGATTGATAAAAAAGTATCAGTGTAAGTTACAGAAGGATGTCCTTTCACAGCAGGGCGCCTCTCTTCTTACTGGAAGCACTCATTTTTCTGCTGTCTACATTCTAGACTTACAGATAGGTCTAAATTTTGGGAGAAAAATGTTTATTGTCTGCAAGAATGTAGGTCTGAAAGAAACTTTCCTTTCACTTCTCCTGCCATTACAATCAATATATTTTAAAATACTCAGATTTTTATCAAGATCAGTTGTGAAGTCAAGTAATACTCTTTCCTTTAAGACTTCTACTGAAAAGTCATTGCAAATCCAACTTTGAATAAGGATGTTTTAAACTAGCTGCTTTTTTTTTGTTAAAGTTCCCAGCCTAAATTTGTTCTTGAGTAAACATTGTTCTGTCCCATGGGTAGAGCAGCCTCGATGCTTACATGCTGATCTGTTTTACAATACATACCTCTAACATTGTGCTTGTGTATTTACACCCTGTTGAGTGGAAGGATGTGGATAGAATCATTCTGCCATCGTTTCTTGTTCTTTTTGTTCCTTACCTTTTTCTCACAACTGCTTACAGAAAAAACTTGAGTGAGCTGGATGAAGTTCAAAGATACTTCAGCCAGAAGCTGACCAGGTCTCTTCCTGACTTCAGTGATGGTAACAGATCCCAGCCAAGTCACGGAGAGCAGGAGGGTGATCATCAAGGCTTGAGGAGCAGAGAAATGGATCCCAACCGATGCCATCTTTTAAGAAAATCGAGTCAGCTGGTGTCCCAGGTCAGCAGCCTCATCAGTGGTAAGTTGTTACTTGGTCTGGGGTTTTTGGTCAGGAGCTGCACTGAAGCATTTTTAAAGTCCTCATGTAATAGAAACCAATGCCTGGTGATGGTGGTCAGCATGTGTTGATCCACTGGGAGAATGCTTCAGAGAGATTTTCAAACTTCTGCAATAATGATAGCATTGAGTTGCAATATTCAGAAGGCAGATGAGATTGGAGTTAAGGCCTAAATTCCACTTAAATTCCAATGTCCAATAGAAAAAGAGTGATCTTGTGCAAAACCAGTCTGCAGAGCAGCACCGAGCTGTGACCCTTTGCTAAGAGGAATTGGAAGAGGAAACTTAATTTTGTTTTAGCTTAACCATTCAAACCACTGTGATTTTCTAACAGAGAGGCACTTGGAATAGCAAAATGACTTGGAATTGAAATGCTGTGCAGAGAAAAAACAGTGGCCAGGAGTACTGCCAGCTGGGCAGTTATTCTGGGCTTCTGCTGCCTCTTTCTGCCTGCAGGGAAACTACACGTCCAAGAGATGGAGCTGGAGTGGTGAGGCAGTGGAACAGGTTGCCCAAGGAGGCTGTGGATGCCCCATCCCTGCAGGCATTCAAGGCCAGGCTGGATGTGGCTCTGGGCAGCCTGGGCTGCTGTTGGCGACCTGCACACACATCCTGGAACTGGATGAGCACTGTGCTCCTTTGCAACCCTGGTCATTCTATCATTCTATGATATGATTCTATGATTTCTCTTATACCAGAACCATTCTTCTATTTCCAGACCCTGTGCCAGGAGCACAGGCAGCTCTTTGCTTTCAGTCTTAATTCTGCCACAGTAACTGAACAGTAGTCCAGAGTGAATTTCTGTTGTATGTGTATTTATTTAATAATTGTGTGTCATTTGGTGACCCTGCACATAGCAGGGGGTTGAAACTGGATGATCATTGTGTCCTTTCCAACCCAGGCCATTCTGTGATTCTACAATTTGATAAGTGTTGGTAATCTGAACTGAAAGCCAGAGAATAGCAGTAGAATATCAGTGGCAACTGTGTCTTCTGAGCCACTAAATAAAGCTAGAAGAAAAGCTGGTAGGATTATCCACGTTTGCCACCATTGTTACTCCTCTCTTCTTCCCTGCAGTCTGAGCAGCACAAACTGCTTTTAGTTGTTCCGAGCAATAGATATTTTTTCCATTTGCTGTAGGTGACATTCCACGGACTGTTCGTTATATCAGAGTATCTTCTCTGTCCAGTTTTTTCTT
Source organism: Meleagris gallopavo (assembly GCF_905368555.1). NCBI lineage: Eukaryota > Metazoa > Chordata > Aves > Galliformes > Phasianidae > Meleagris > Meleagris gallopavo. The sequence goes on from NC_139404.1 coordinate 192,540,841, forward strand.
TATTTATGTAGATTTAAGTTATTTTTCGACACTGTCTTCCTGAACATTTCCTTTCTACCTTTAGCATTTCTGTCCTCTGCCTTTGTAAGTGGTAGAACATGGTCATATCAGCAGCTTTTGACAAAGTTGCTGTGTGTGTTTGACTCCTAGCCACTACTGCGTATGTGATGTTCTGCTAGAAGCAAACAATTTCTCTCTGCATTTTCTGTTTTCTATTAACCAGACTTGCAGACTATCACGAACAATACTAAAGACTCTTCTAACGTGGATCAAGACAGCAGCAGAAAGCTGGGTGCTTCTCATGTACTCAACCAAAAGGACGGAGATGACAGAAGTGATGTGTATCAAGGCCAGCTGGGCTTGGACTCACGTGGTGTCAGCAGTGATACGCAGCAGCCGTGCTCCTTTGGGAGGTCTGTGCTTGGCAGACGTGTGCTGCAGGAACTGCTCGACCAAGCTGTCCCTGAAGGGGAGCATCCAGCAGACTGCATCCAGGGAGATGGAGGTGCTTTTGCCCATCAGCCACACAGTGAAGAAGAGTACGAAGAAGAAGACATTATAGAACCACGAACTCTTAATGAAATAACAACGCTGACTGACAGAACCAGTCCTTGGTCCAGTGTGCTCTCAGTAGAGCTGGGAGCTGACCAGCAGCCTGCAGACTTGCAGCCTGAAGGTCAGCACTCGATGGACATAGATTGTTTGAGGAAAGGGAACAGCCGACGGAGCAGCACCTTGTCCAGCACACCACGAGGTGACAACAGAAGCATGCTCACCTCTCTTAGTTCATGCATTAGCCCCCACACATTGCAGAGCAGTCCTTGGGCAGGAGCAGAAGGCTTTAAGAGCTTGAATAACAGCACAGAAACAGCTGACAAGGAGCTGGTTCAGCCTGCTTGTTTGTCAGAATTGCATCAGACAGTCGGTGGCCTCGTAGAAAATGGAAATTACAGTTGGGACAGAACACTTAACACTAAGCAAGTAGAGCAGCACACAGAGTTTCACACAGCCTCCAAGGAACTACTGGAACTTCCAGGAGGCATTAGTCTGACTGCTCCAAAAGCTGCAGTGAGAGAGGAGGAAAGAAGTGAAGTTTTAAATGAAGATCATCAAGATGAGGAAAAAAGTGGTTCTGATGAAGTCTGTGCCAAGAGTGTTTCTGCCCAAGCAGGCTTGGAAGGGCACAGTGGCAGCTTCTCTGAGGGCAGCGACGAAGATCCACTGGAAGAGTCAGGAAAGTCTGAGAAACCAAAAATGGTTCTGTATCCTTCTCTTTCCTTAAGCACACATGGCATTCAAGGAGGTTCTTATCTTTTGGTTAGAATTCTCCTGGGAAGAAAGGTTGAGGGAACTGGGCTTGTTGAGCTTGAAGAAGAGAAGGCTGTGGAGAGACCTCATTGTGGCCTTCCTCTGCTTGAAGGGAGCGGATAAACAGGAGGGGGAACGGCTGTTTGTGAGGGTGGGTGGTGACAGGACAAGGGGAATGGTTTGAAAGTGAGCCAGGGGAGGTTTGGGTTGGATGTGAGGAGGAAGTTTTTCATGCAGAGGGTGGTGAGGCAGTGGAACAGGTTGCCCAAGGAGGCTGTGGATGCCCCATCCCTGCAGGCATCCAAGGCCAGGCTGGATGTGGCTCTGGGCAGCCTGGGCTGCTGGTTGGTGACCTGCACACAGCAGGGGGTTGGAAGTGGGTGAGCACTGTGCTCCTTTGCAACCCAGGCCGTTCTATGATTCTATGAATCACACAGGCTTCTGAAATGAAGAGTTCACTCTGTGGAGTTCTTTGCTATGCAGTAAGCCTAGAATCAATGATCAGGCATTGCAAGTCCTGTTAAGGTGTGTTTCGTGGAGTGTAGTGCTGACTTCCTTGCCATCTGTAACCAGTATTTGCAGTGATGAATGGTAATTACTTCATTTTCATAGAATCATAGAATTGCTCAGGTTGGAAATAACCTTAAAGGTCATCAAATCCAACCACAACTTAACCATCTACCCTAACAGCCCTCAGCTAAATCACATCCCTGAGCAGCACATCTAAATGGTTTTCAAACACATCCAGGGATGGTGACTCAACCACCTTCCAGGGGAGCCTATTCCAGTGCTTAACAACCCTTTCTGTAAAGAATTGATTCCTGATATCCACCCTATACCCTTATCTGGCGCAGCTTGAATTTTTGGGTAGTTTCAACCTGTCTTCCTGTACTTTTTAATCTGTGCTGGCATTACATATCTTTTGTATGAGAAGAAACATGTTGTATTTTGCATTTAAAACATTCTCCCACGTTTCTTGCACAGATTCCAAATCTCACATTCAGTGTCACTAAGCTGTGCTGGAATCTTTGCAGGAGGAAGTTCTCTACAAAAGCAAGTTTGTGACCTGTGTTTTGTGAGTCCAGGTGAGAGACCCAAGCATTCACAGTGATACCATACTGATGAAAATGATTGAGTTTCATCACCTGGGACTCATTAGCCCCTGTTACAAGAGGCTCATTCCCAGTCCTCAGCTCTTGTGAAGCCTTGTGCTGTTGCCCATCACCAAAGGTTGTTTCTTAACAGCTCTGCTCAGATCTGAACCCGCTGTTGTTCCCAACTTCTTCCTCCCACCCCAGCAGATGGAAGCCTCCATGAGAATGCTCAGCAGTTCTTCCCACCCTCCCACAGTAAGTATGGGACATCCTTTCCTTTATTGTTCTACTTGATGGAGTGCAGTTGTTAAATCATAGAGTAATGGCTTAGGTTGGAAGGAGGCTTAAAAATCATCCAGCACTTTTCCCTTTCTTTCTTTGCCTGGCAGAGCTGAGGTTGTGGCAGTTTCCAAACCACGGTAAGTCTTTCTGACTTCTCTCAGGGAGGATAGATGTCAGCATCAGTGGCTGTGTTAGTGACACTTGTGCCTCTATGTTGCAAGAGGTGACGTGGTTTTTTGAGGTCTAAGCATGATTCTTTTGCAGCCACAGCAGGGCTGTTGATGTGGATCTCAGTCCTGTGCCAGCTGGGCTACTTATTTACCTCTTGCGGGAAAGATATTCATTTCCCTCACTGTGACCTATGGAACAAATGCTGTGAGGAACATTTGTATAATCACAAACAGCTTGCTTGATTAAAGAGAACAAAGTTAGGCAGGATATAATAGCTCTGAAGTCATGGAAGCTGCTTGCAGTTACAGCCCAGGTAAAATGCATGAATTTTTGCAGTTTTGCGTTGTTAAGTCCTATGTAAATGAGATGAGTATTTTTTTAATATCTTTTTCTAAAGCCCTTGACTTGTTCCTGATGGAAATAAGAAGCTCTATCAGAGCATGCTTCCAGTATTCCTGGATTTGACCTGACTGATACTCAGCCTGCAGTGTGTTTCAGTGCTCACTGAGCACGCACCTCATGCTACGTCCAAATATCTCAGATGAAATCCAAAGCAGAATCTCAGATGTGTTTCTCCTTTGGAGTTCTCTGTGTTCCCTTCTATCCATACCCACTTGTGCTGTATCTCACTGCCATGCCCGCCTTCCAAGTTTTGCTTTCTCTGAAGAGTTTCTGCTTCTTCCTGGGAGCACTTCATCCTTCAGCGCACTTCCAAAACATCCCTCAGGCCCGTGGTTCAGTGTTAATTCTATTTTTACTTGAATTCCTCTGTGCAGCGCTAAGCTGAGCGGCTAGAAACACACCCCTGAAAGGGATTAATGACTGGGGAGAGTATTATCAAAGCCCTATTTGGATATAGCTGAGATTAAACCTCTTGAATTCTGTGGTTGACCACAGCCAATCCTTTGCAGCAGCACTTGGAAGCATCTGTTGAGAGAGGACCCAGCCCTGTGTTACGCAGCCACCACGAGAACAGGATGTTTTCTGCTCATGTCAGTGGCACACCGCAGTGCAGGAAAACTGCCCTCTCATATTTATGTTCAGAGCACAAAGAACATCGCTTTCTAAATCAGGGTTCCTTTGGTTTCCGCACAGCTCAGCAAACGCCACGCGTGGCAGCGGGGCCGAAATGTGAGCTGCTCCCATCTGCAGGTCAGCAATGTCCCGCCACTCACATGGCACTTGGCAAAGCTCCCTGCTGGCCTCGGTGTGATCCTGACACCTCCTGCTGCCTGGCTCCCTGCTTTCCCTCTTTTTTACACAAAATGAAGAAGCAGTGCTGAGGAGGCAAAGCGGGCCGGCATGCCAAAAGAGGTGGCAGAGTTTTGAGACAGAAAAGGGTTTTCTTGTGCATCTGGGGCAGCTCATGGACCTGAGTTCTGCTGAGCCTCACAAAATGTGAATGTTTCTAGACTATTTTTTCTCCACATCTCAACCCCTCGTTCCTGAGGTCTTTCCTCATTGTGGCTTTCCAGTACTTGGAGGGAGCGGATAAACAGGAGGGGGAACGGCTGTTTGTGAGGGTGGGTGGTGATAGGACAAGGGGAATGGTTTGAAAGTGAGCCAGGGGAGGTTTGGGTTGGATGTGAGGAGGAAGTTTTTCATGCAGAGGGTGGTGAGGCAGTGGAACAGGTTGCCCAAGGAGGCTGTGGATGCCCCATCCCTGCAGGCATTCAAGGCCAGGCTGGATGTGGCTCTGGGCAGCCTGGGCTGCTGGTTGGCGACCTGCACACAGCAGGGGGTTGGAGCTGGGTGAGCACTGTGCTCCTTTGCAACCCAGGCCATTCTATGATTCCCAGCTTCCCTGGCCCACACTTGTCACTGCTGTCTGCCTGCTCCAGCAGCCAGGCCTCCACTTCTGCCCCTTCTCAAGTTCAGCAGCTCTGCACTTGTCCTCTCAGCCCTTCTCCTGATATAACCTGGGGAAAATTACCCGTGGCTCTGGCTCAATTTAGCAGCATCCAACACTGTATCACAGCTACCATAAAGCTACAACTGTTTTATCGTAGCCATGGTGTAGGTGGACCACGTTTCTGACATTACTTCTCCTCCCTCTTTGCCTTTACTGCATTCATGTGTTCTGTTCTATTTTATATATCACTGCTGAGATTTCAGGGCAAAAGTTTAGTCCCTCTAGACACTGTCATTCTCAGAGCATCCCAGTCTGCTTGTGGGAAGCTCTTTGGGGGAAAAAAAGGGTATTTGGGAATCTGGAGAGTGTTAAATCATAATATATATATTATATATATGTATATGTATGTGTATATATATGTATATGTATATATATGTATATGTATATATATGTATATGTATATATATATATTTTTTTTTGAGGAGTACTCCAAAAAGATCAGAAATATAGATTGAAAGCTATTTTATTCAGCATCAATATTTTAGTGTTATTTCACATGGATGTGTTTTCATTTCAAATTAGAGGAAATACTTCTATGACATAAACCTAAGGCACTTCCCAAATAAGAGCTTTTAGCTGTTCTAAATGCAGCCAGCAAAGATGCAGACATCCTTCCTTCGTTGTAATGTTGGTTCTTTGTTCCCAAAACCTTCAGTTGTGACGTTGGTTTGTGCTCTGTTCCAAAAACCTTTCCTCAGTTGTGATGCTGGTTCTTTGTTCCCATCACCCTTCCTTGATGGTTAGGTTGGTTCATACTCCCTTCCCAACACCCTTCCTTGTTGTATTGTTGGTTCATAGTCTCTTCCCAACACTCTCGCTTGGTTGTTAGGTTGGTTCTCACTCTGTTCCCAGCACCCTTCCTTGGTTGTGATGTTGGTTCTTTGTTCCCAACACCCTTCCTTAGTTGTAACATTGCTCTATTCCCATTCCAAGTGCAACCATTAAAGCTCTTCTTTTTCCATACTCTGGTTACCCACAGGACAGAGCTGAGACTTTATCCTGTATATATGTCCTCTTAACCAGCTGAGCAGAAGTACCAATGCTTTTTGTCGTTTTCCAGATCAGAAAAAGCAGAGCAGGTGGCTGTGTTGCTGCACCCACTTGGGACCAGGCACACTGCCCACTGTTTGACGCGAGCCTTTTGCTGCCCAGAAACAGAAGTTGGTGTGAGGTCACCCCGTGGGAAGTTTGTAGCCTATTAACACAGATCTGTTTGCACTTCGTTAGCACGCAACCAGAGCTGCCCATCAGACCTGCAGCACCATGGAGCTGCAAATGCAGTTTGCTTCCAGGTTACCAAAATTCTCTGACCTTGGAATGAGCAAACCCCCAACCTCTTCAAAATGCTCAGAAATCCATCTGCTTCACCCAAATCCCTGTCACGCAGCAACCAGAGAACCCTGGGCTGGTTTAAGTGTCCTGCTGTGCTGCAGCCATCTCTATAAAAAGAAAGGTGAAGGGTGATCTGGACGTAACTCCTCTTCCTCTGGGTTTTCTGATCTCAGTGTGCTCTCTGTGGCTGAGCAGGGGATACTTGGCACCAGTGACAGCTTTGGCGTGGGGACAGAGAGAGAGAGAGAGAGAGAGCCAGGAGCGCTGCCTGGGCTCAGGCATAGCAAGGAATGGTGTAAACATGCTTCAGACCTGTGCTCTGGAAACTATGCAGAAGGTTAAAGTTGAGCCTGTCTGGAGCTGCCCACTCGCTGTCAAAGGAGCAGCTCTGAAACGTGGCCAGAATGCCTCACCGTGTGCTGTGCCTGGAAGGAATCGGTGTATTTCTAAGAAAACAGCCTTGTGCAGAGGGAAGTGAAGAAGTGTAGGTCTTCCTTTATCCACATCCCAAAGATGCTGGTGAAGCTATAGCCGTGAATGTGATTTCCCAGGGCCTGTGGCTCGTGTCTGTGAGCTGGGAATGCTCTCTGTGCTTGCCAGTTCACAGCTGCGCATTAGGAATAGCAAAATAGAAAGAAGAGCTGCTGAGCCTCTGTTAAGGCTGGGAATCTTTTCTTGGAAGGGTTCTTAGGGACACGTACACTGCTGCAAATGGACACAGTGGTGTGAAAAGGGAGGGGGATTTTACCTGTTTCTATCAGAATGAGCCCAATCTGTTTGGCAAGCACACCTCCTGTGTGGCAACTGGGAGCATCCAGACCACCATCCACCATCAGGGATGTTGTAACACAGCAGGAAGATGCTCTGCTGCCCTGTTTGCAGTGTAAGGGCACAGTGCTCTTTTGGGGTAAGCTATTGCATCAGTGCCATATGTAAAATGTGGGCGAGGGACTGCAAGTTCTACAGAAGCCTCTGGATGAGCAGGAAGGCTACTGCCTGAGTGCTTCCTCTCCTACCAACACCTTTTGAGTTGTTTAAGATCCACCTCGTCCGTCTTTCATCTCCACTCACTTAATCTCCCCAAAAAGGAAGAGTAAAAAGAACAAAGGAAATAAATCTAATTTAATTTTCCTTCCTTAATTTTGCTTAAATTACTTTTAAAAATGGATAAGGAGCTGTCTGGATGGTGGCACTCAGAGAGCTGTGGTCAGCAGCTCAGGGTCCAGGTGCAGACAAGTGTTGAGTGGTGCTCCTCAGGGCTGTGTGCTGGGAGCAGTGTTAGTGAACATCTTTGTGGGTGACACAGGCAGTGGGATGGAGTGCAACCTCAGCACTTTGCAGATGGCACCAAGCTGAGAGGGTGCCCCCTCCCTGTAAGCACCGAAGGCCAGGCTGGATGGGGCTGTGAGCAACCTGGATTATAGGAGGTGTCCCTGCCTACAGCAGGGGGTTGGGGCTGGGTGAGCTTCAAGGTCCCTTCCAAGCCAAACCATCCTATGATACCATGATACACAAGTGCATAAATAGGAGGAGATGGAGAAAATAAGGAAAGCTCCCCGAAGTTCCCAGTCTGGATGCCACGAGATGGAAGAAGCAGCGCGGGTGTAAGGAAAGAGAAAGTTTATTCTGAAGGTTGTGCAAATAGTCTTTAATTGTGTGCTGGCTTCTCGGTGGTCGTCTGGGGGTCGAGGCAGGAAGGCTGGCAGTCTTGGTGGCTCCTCAACTTCCATCCCGGTCTCAGCAGCGCTCGCTTACGGTGCTTCCTTCTGTTCTGGACGTGGTGCCTGTGGTATTTCTGCATTGGGCCCATCCATCCCTTTTAGGCTCTTGTTGCGTCCTGGTCTTCAGAGTTCTGTTTCACACCATCCTTGTGGTTCCTGGAGGCGCTGATGTGTGCAGCACTGAAGGTGCTGGCAGGCTGTTGGGCTGTCCATCTGCAAGGCAGAGGGGGACGAAGGAAGGAAGGAGCAGCCTCCTGCCCTGCTGCCCTGTGCTGCCCTCCCCTGCACAGCCCTGCTCACCGGGTTGCTGCTCTGCCAGCCATTTCCATGGCTGTGTGGGGCTTCCTGTGTCCCCAGGGCTGTCCTGGGGGCACGGAGACCAGATGGAGAGCTGAGGACAGGCGTGTGTCCTGCTCTGGTTCCATCTTGGTGCGGATGCCCATCTGCAAGGCAGAGGGGAAGGAAGGAAGAAGGGAGCAGCCTCCTGCCCTGCTGCCCTGTGCTGCCCTCCCCTGCACAGCCCTGCTCACCGGGTTGCTGCTCTGAAAATGGTTTCCTTGGCCGTTTGGGTCACCAATGCCACGTTGACCCAAGCACTGCGATCAGATGGTGTGGTGCCAGCACCTGCAGTGGGGCCAGGACTCAGCAGAGCAGCACCAAATGTAGGGGTGAGGGCAGGGAGATTTTTGGGATCTTCCGTGGTGCTGTAGGAGCACGACAGGCTCCAGTTTGGAGCTGACTTATCTTTTCTGATGGACACCCTTTTGGTGGGCTGAGCTGAGGCCCTTTTGGTCATCTGGAGCCATTGGTGTTGGGCTGTCCATCTGCAAGGCAGAGGGGAAGTGCAAGAGGAGCAGCCTCCTGCCCTGCTGCCCTGTGCTGCCCTGTGCTGCACAGCCCTGCTCACCGGGTTGCTGTCCCCAGGGCTGTGTGGAAAGGGCCACTGCAATCAGCAGGTCCGGTGCCAGCACCTGCAGTGGGGTCAGGACTCAGCAAAGCAGCAGCAAATGTTGGGGCAGGGCCAGGGGTCCTTGGGGAGCTGCCCGGGTCCTTGGGGAGCGAGGCGGGCTCCAGTTTGGGAGCGACTTCTGTGTGCTGTGGGTGAGCACAGGAGCGTCTCGCCGTCCTGCTGTGTCCCTGTCCCCGCGTGTGGCTGTGAGGCAGAGGAGGAGCAGCCCCATCCATCGCCATGGGCTGCTCCTGCCCGCCACAGCCCTGGCTCACTCGGCTACTCGGCGGCGATGTGTGGCTGGCACTGCCCTTCTGCTCAGCATTCCGGGCTGCTGTGACACCCAGCTGGCTCTGGAACGCAGCCCCCCCCACTCTTGTGCTCTTGTGACATGGCTGTGCCAGCTGCAGGCTGCTTCCTGGAGCTGGTGGCTGCCCCTGGCAACGTGGCCGTGCCATAGCAGGGCTGGTGCTGCCTGCCATGGGGCTGCTGCCTTCCGCCGTCCGTGTAATAAACGATCAGTTGTTCATCCCTAAATGTCTGATGGTGCTTTGCCCATGTCTGCATGGCGTTCCCAGCCCTTGCCTTTCTCCCACTTTCGGCCCCCCCGTCCCATCATCTCAGCAGCCAAGCTGCTATGCTGTCTCGTGGTCTTTGCTTCAGTTGTTCTGACAGATCCATGAGCTGTGCTACATGTAACGTGGCCAGTGCAGGGGGCCACTCTCCGGGTGCCAACGCTGCAGGTCTGTCTTGGAACTTTTTGGTCTTCTGAGTCATTCCTGGCCTTCTTTCTAGAGGATCTGAGGTTTGCAGATCCTCCAGTTGGCTTTTAGTTTGCTCGGCCTTCTTGGGTACACGTGGGATCCAAGGGTCCTGCTGATGCAAATCTTTTTTCCCCTTCTAGTGCAATGGGTCTTAATTTCAAAGGGGAAATCCCCTTGAAAGGTGAGGCAGCTTGCCCTGTCGTAGATGTAATTTCATTTTCCAGCTGTTGGATGCGAGCTTTCAAAAGCTCCTTTTCCTCTCTTAGGGCTTCTCCCGAGGAATGCTCTGCGTTAATAGTGGGAAAGGGCAGCCATGCCAGGGCAGATGCTGCTGCTGTTCTTTGCTCGGTTGTGAAAAAAGGTTGTCCTAATTCACTCAGGAAATCAGCCATTTGGAGAGGGATTTCACCATAGGACCACTGTCCCCTGTAGGTCCCCGTTCCTGGATCATCCGAGCAGCACTGAGCCAAGGGGAACCTGAGAAGCCTGGGGTTTCCCCGGGCAGTTTCTCTTTTGGTGTGTTTGGGGTCCCAGTGCCCACGCAACACGCAGCTGGCGTTGTTCAGCTTGCAGTATTGTGTTGTTGCAAAGGCTTTGAGGTGAATTCCTGAGAATGGAAATGTGGAGGGGAGAAGTCCAGAAGTGGGCTAGAAAGGAGAGAAGGTCTTCAAAGCTCTTTGTGGTGGTGGAATGCTGTGCCATGGAAGCAGGGCGAAATGAGAGTCCAGAAGGAAGGGATGGCATGCAGAGGGCTGGGCAGGATGGAGAGGTGGGCCCACGCCAACCTGATGGAGTTCAACAAGGCCAAGTGCGAGGTCCTGCAGCTGGGTGGGGGTAATGCCAAGGCCAGACAGAGGCTGGGCAGAGAATGGCTTGAGAGCAGCCCTGAGGAGAAGGATTTGGGGCTGTGGGTGGATGGAGGCCTCCAGGTGAGCGGGCAATGTGCGCTGGCAGCCCAGAAGGCCAACGGTCTCCTGGGCTGCATGGAGAGAAGTGTGACCAGCAGGGCGAGGGAGGTGATTCTGCCCTCTGCTCTGCTATGGGAGGTGTGCCAGCCTACAGCAGGGGGTTGGGGCTGGGTGAGCTTCAAGGTCCTTCCAAGCCAAACCATTCTGTGATTCCATGATATACAGGTGCATAAATAGGAGGAGATGGAGAAAATAAGGAAACCTCCCCAAGGTTCCCAGTCTGGATGCCACGAGATGGAAGAAGCAGCACGGGTGTAAGGAATGAGAAAGTTTATTCTGAAGGTTGTGCAAATAGTCTTTAATTGAGTGCTGGCTTCTCGGTGGTCGTCTGGGGGTCGAGGCAGGAAGGCTGGCAGTCTTGGTGGCTCCTCAACTTCCATGCCGGTCTCAGCAGCGCTCGCTTACGGTGCTTCCTTCTGTTCTGGACGTGGTGCCTGTGGTATTTCTGCATTGGGCCCATCCATCCCTTTTAGGCTCTTGTTGCGTCCTGGTCTTCAGAGTTCTGTTTCACACCATCCTTGTGGTTCCTGGAGGCGCTGATGTGTGCAGCACTGAAGGTGCTGGCAGGCTGTTGGGCTGACCATCTGCAAGGCAGAGGGGGAGGAAGGAAGGAAGGAGCAGCCTCCTGCCCTGCTGCCCTGTGCTGCTCTCCCCTGCACAGCCCTGCTCACCGGGTTGCTGCTCTGCCAGCCATTTCCATGGTGGTGGGGCTGCCTGTGTCCCCAGGTCATTGTGGAAAGGGCCACTGCAATCAGCAGGTCTGGTGCCAGCACCTGCACAGGGCACAGGGCTGAGCAAAGCAGCACCAAACATGGAGGTAGGGCAAGGGGTCCTTGGGCAGCTTCCATGTCCTTTAGGAGCACCACAGGCTAGAGTTTGGGGCTGACTTACCTTCTTTGTTGCACGTGAGCAGCAGTTTGGGGCCCTGAGTCCCATCGCTTTTGGGCATCTGGAGCCATTGGTGTTGGGCTGTCCATCTGCAAGGCAGAGGGGAAGGAAGGAAGGAGCAGCCTCCTGCCCTGCTGCCCTGTGCTGCCCTCCCCTGCACAGCCCTGCTCACCGGGTTGCTGCTCTGCCAGCCATTTCCATTGCTGTGTGGGGCTGCCTCTGTCCCCAGGGCTGTCGTGGGGGCACGGAGACCAGATGGAGAGCAGAGAACAGGCGTGTGTCCTGCTCTGGTTCCATCTTGGTGCGGATGCCCATCTGCAAGGCAGAGGGAAGGGAAGGCAGAAGGGAGCAGCCTCCTGCCCTGCTGCCCTGTGCTGCCCTCCCCTGCACAGCCCTGCTCACCGGGTTGCTGCTCTGAAAATGGTTTTCTTGGCCGTTTGGGTCACCAATAGCACGTTGACCCAAGCACTGCAGTCAGATGGTGTGGTGCCAGCACCTGCAGTGAGGCCAGGACTCATCAAAGCAGCACCAAATGTTGGGGTGTGGGCAGGGGGATTTTCGGGAGCTTCCGTGGTTCTGTAGGAGCACGACAGGCACCAGTTTGGAGCTGACTTATCTTTTCTGATGGACACCCTTTTGGTGGGCTGAGCTGAGGCCTTTTTGGTCATCTGGAGCCATTTGTGTTGGGCTGTCCATCTGCAAGGCAGAGGGGAAGTGCAAGAGGAGCAGCCTCCTGCCCTGCTGCCCTGTGCTGCCCTCCCCTGCACAGCACTGCTCACCGGGTTGCTGCTCTGAAAATGGTTTCCTTGGCTGTTTGGGTCACTAATACCACGTTGACACAAGCACTGCAGTCAGCAGGTCCAGTGCCAGCACCTGCAGTGGGGCCAGGACTCAGCAAAGCAGCACCAAATGTTGGGGTGAGGGCAGGGGGATTTCAGGAGCTTCCCTGATGTTGTAGGAGCACGGCAGTCTCCAGTTTGGAGCTGACTTATCTTTTCTAATGGACACCCTTTTGGTGAGCTGAGCTGAGGCCCTTTTCAGCATCTGGTGCCATTGGTGTTGGGCTGTCCATCTGCAAGGCAGAGGGGAAGTGCAAGAGGAGCAGCCTCCTGCCCTGCTGCCCTGTGCTGCCCTCCCCTGCACAGCCCTGCTCACCGGGTTGCTGCTCTGCCAGCCATTTCCATGGCTGTGTGGGGCTGCCTGTGTCCCCAGGGCTGTCGTGGGGGCACGGAGACCAGATGGAGAGCTGAGGACAGGCGTGTGTCCTGCTCTGGTTCCATCGTGGTGCGGATGCCCATCTGCAAGGCAGAGGGGAAGGAAGGAAGGAAGAAGGGAGCAGCCTCCTGCCCTGCTGCCCTGTGCTGCCCTCCCCTGCACAGCCCTGCTCACCGGGTTGCTGCTCTGAAAATGGTTTCCTTGGCTGTTTGGGTCACCAGTGCCACGTTGACACAAGCACTGCGATCAGATGGTGTGGTGCCAGCACCTGCAGTGGGGCCAGGACTCAGCAGAGCAGCAGCAAATGTTGGGGTGAGGGCAGGGGGATTTCGGGAGCTTCCCTGGTGCTGTAGGAGCACAACAGGCTCCAGTTTGGAGCTGACTTATCTTTTCTGATGGACACCATTTTGGTGGGCTGAGCTGAGGCCCTTTTCGTCATCTGGAGCCATTGGTGTTGGGCTGTCCATCTGCAAGGCAGAGGGGAAGTGCAAGAGGAGCAGCCTCCTGCCCTGCTGCCCTGTGCTGCCCTCCCCTGCACAGCCCTGCTCACCGGGTTGCTGTCCCCAGGACTGTGTGGAAAGGGCCACTGCAATCAGCAGGTCCGGTGCCAGCACCTGCAGTGGGGTCAGGACTCAGCAAAGCAGCAGCAAATGTTGGGGCAGGGCCAGGGGTCCTTGGGGAGCTGCCCGGGTCCTTGGGGAGCGAGGCGGGCTCCAGTTTGGGAGCGACTTCTGTGTGCTGTGGGTGAGCACAGGAGCGTCTCGCCGTCCTGCTGTGTCCCTGTCCCCGCGTGTGGCTGTGAGGCAGAGGAGGAGCAGCCCCATCCATCGCCATGGGCTGCTCCTGCCCGCCACAGCCCTGGCTCACTCGGCTACTCGGCGGCGATGTGTGGCTGGCACTGCCCTTCTGCTCAGCATTCCGGGCTGCTGTGACACCCAGCTGGCTCTGGAACGCAGCCCCCCCCACTCTTGTGCTCTTGTGACATGGCTGTGCCAGCTGCAGGCTGCTTCCTGGAGCTGGTGGCTGCCCCTGGCAACGTGGCCGTGCCATAGCAGGGCTGGTGCTGCCTGCCATGGGGCTGCTGCCTTCCGCCGTCCGTGTAATAAACGATCAGTTGTTCATCCCTAAATGTCTGATGGTGCTTTGCCCATGTCTGCATGGCGTTCCCAGCCCTTGCCTTTCTCCCATCTCCACCTGGAGCCCAACAGGAGGTGATGAGAGGCAGGAGGAGCAGTGCCCCAGAGCACAGCAGTGGGAGGAGCGCCCCTTCCTTCCCAGAGTCCGAGCACACGTGGCTGAGTGCTTGCTGAATGCGTTTGGTTCCCATGGCTGGAAGGAGCACTTCTGATCTCGTGCTACCCAGGAGCCTCTGGAAATGCACCTGCCATTGCCAGGAACTCCTCTGAGCCCTTCCAGTGTGTAACCAATCAATATGATGTAATGATCAATGTCATCACACCGGAGGTGTAGGGACAGAAGGACCAGTAGGATAGAAAGAAAGGTGCTATAAAAGATGGGAAGAAGATTGCTCACCCATATCAGTAGATTCCAAGTTCACAGGGGAAAGCTCCTCCAAGAAAGGCTCGCCAGAAAGAGATCCTTCCCCAGTGGGAATCAGCCCCTCAGTGGGGTCCAGGAGAGGTGCAGCCAGGCTGCTCCCCTTCCATTTGCACAGCGGAATTGCCTTCACCTGTGCTCCCAGGGCTGAGCTGCTCCTTTCCCCGGATGCTCAATCGGAGCTTCAGGCCGTAACTCCACAGTTCCCATCCACTGCACCCCTTCACAGCAGGAACCAAAGATTGAGTCAGCTGGAGGGTGAGCCTTCCCTCGTACAGGGATCCAACACAACAATTTGTACAAGTGCCCGTCGTGGTGCAGGTTGACACAATCTGAGACCGCTGATGATGGGTTTGTGGCTGAAGTTCATGTTCTCTCATGGGCCAGAGCTCGGTGGTGTTACTGGAGGCACGCAGTTGTTTGGTGCAGGTCCATCTTATGTTCCGTCAGTCCCACGTGGGCCATCGCCAGGGGTTGTGCTTGATCTCACAGCAACACTGGAACACTTTGATGGCGTTTCGCTCCTTCCGGTGATCCCAGGGGCTCAAAGACTCGCGGGGAGTAGTAGAGATGTTTCATGGGACCAGGAGTCAGGATTCGGGTCCCCTTAGCACTGAAGACTGGAGTGTTGACCACAATCTCCGTAGGCCATGCACCACTTAGCGGAGCGACTACCGAGCCTCCCACCTCCAATAATCTCCGCCAGGGTGCAAGTAGGCCACGCCATGTCGGTCCTACCTGCACCTTCCAAGGCCATTTTATTCCATGGGTACCTGGTTCTAGATTCTCAGGGGCAGGGGGCAGAAGGTGATTTTCACTGAGCCCTATTTGGGGTCTTCCCCGATTATCGGTGCCCGTAATTTGGATCCTAAGCAGGGAGGCCCATGTTGTCTGCAGCATTTTCAGGGTCTGCCGTCTCTAGGCCTTTCATTCCGATCCGTCTGGGTTTCATAGAGTCTCTTTGTGCAGCCCTGCAGGGACTGAGAGTCTGTCTTCAGGGCAGCCTTAAGAATAGCAATATAGCATTCAAGGAGGCCTGCCCCCGTTGGATGACATGGCAGATATCGCCATTCGATGTTGCTGTCTTCAGCTCAGCCTTGTATCACCGGGTTCCTTGGTTATAACCATCCACGCCGCTCGCACTTCTGCCCATTGGCTGCTCTGACCATCCCCCTCTTCAAACCAGGTTGTCTCGGTGGAGGGATGGGATGCTATTGCTCTCCACTTGCTCGGGTTGTCCTTGCTGGGCCCATCAGTGTACCAGGCATCTTCAGGCATGGGATATTTCCCTCCTGAACGGGACCCTTCTCTGGTGGAGCGACCAATGTTTCTTTTGCTGCATCACGGTGTTACTCACTGGCCTAGGATCTTCTGGATCCTGGCGATGTGGACAGACTGTCCTCTGGCTGAGACAGGCGACCCATCGTGCCCCCGTTTGTGCTTGGGACACCCCTGTCTTAGGAAGGTGGTTCAGATCTTTCACCCACCCCTGAATTGGCAGGGTGGTGTTAACTCTGCCCTCAGCTGTTTGGGTTATGCTGTATTTGGCTGTAATGCAGAGTAGGCAGCCAATAAGCGTCTTTCAGTCATACCGTCTCTTTCTTCTGCTCCGTGCCAGCCCTGGGACCAGAACCCAGTGGGGGTCTGAACGGAGCTCTGGCATTGCCACAGGCCCGAGCCAAAGCCATCCTGAGCGACATGAGCATCCGATTCAGTTGGGAGGGTAGAATCAAATCTACCCACTGCTCGGGCTGGTTTCACTGCCAGTTTTGCCTGTTGGAAAGCCTCCTGTTGTGTTCTCCTGGACCTGGCAGCTTCTGAGGATTTACAGCCCATCCTCTTTCTTGCAGATAGGTGGTCAATGAATCTGCTGCCTGTCTGACGGCCTCCAGTGCGTTGGATATCCAGAGGAGATCATCAGTATAATGATCAAGTTGACGTCATTAGGCTTTTCCCAACTTGGCAGGGCACACACCACTAGGTTCTGGCAATGTGTTGGTGCGTGCACGTACCCCTGTGGCAGGACCTGAAAGGGCACAGTGGGCCAGGTCACTTGAGGAGGCTTTTTCCTTCTACTGGGAACCAGGAACTCTTCCAGGTTCCACGTTGCTGTTGGCAGTCTGTCAGTAGTTCCCACCCCAGGTTTTTTGGGGTGATTTGGAAGTTTTTGACTGTCCTCCTCCTGCCTCCATAGCTGGAGCAGGACATGATGGTGCTGATGATGAATGTTTGCAAACTGAACCCCAGCCCGGATTGAGTCGTTAAACATTTGTTTTCTGATACCCGTACGGGTGCCGACTGCAAAGTCCGTGGGGTGGCTCTCCTGGTTTTAGTGACGGGGAGGACCTCTGCCCCTTCCAGCGGTACTGCAGATATTGCACCTGGTGCGAAGGCGCTCTGCCTGCCCTAGACCAGCCAGCAATTGGGCAGCCTGCTGGATGATGGCCTCCGAGGTGACGAAGGGCTTCGGTATGGCCACCGGTGTGCCATCTTGGTGGGGAGGAGCTTGTTGGAATGTGAGCTCCCTCATCGCCGCCGAAAACTTGACCAAGTCTGGACTCTCAAAGGCATCGTCGTGTGTTGCCTCCTTCATTCCTGATTCTCTAGGATGATTGTGGAGTTGCTCCATTGAGCTCCGTAGACCAGTATTTATCAGCAGCTCACTTTTGTTGGGCCATGAGTCTGCACGCCGCCACTGGCCACTGAATGAGGGAATGGTTTGCATCAGGATGTGGCACGCAGCCTTTGTCTGAGAGCCAGGCGAGTGGCAATGGATGCCAGTTCAGGAACCTCAGGCCCATTAATGAGCACGCTTTCGGCCCCCCCGTCCCATCATCTCAGCAGCCAAGCTGCTATGCTGTCTCGTGGTCTTTGCTTCAGTTGTTCTGACAGATCCATGAGCTGTGCTACATGTAACGTGGCCAGTGCAGGGGGCCACTCTCCGGGTGCCAACGCTGGAGGTCTGTCTTGGAACTTTTTGGTCTTCTGAGTCATTCCTGGCCTTCTTTCTAGAGGATCTGAGGTTTGCAGATCCTCCAGTTGGCTTTTAGTTTGCTCGGCCTTCTTGGGTACACCTAGGATCCAAGGGTCCTGCTGATGCAAATCTTTTTTCCCTTTCTAGAGCAATGGGTCTTAATTTCAAAGGGGAAATCCCCTTGAAAGGTGAGGCAGCTTGCCCTGTCGTAGATGTAATTTCATTTTCCAGCTGTTGGATGCGAGCTTTCAAAAGCTCCTTTTCCTCTCTTAGGACTTCTCCCGAGGAATGCTCTGCGTTAATAGTGGGAAAGGGCAGCCATGCCAGGGCAGATGCTGCTGCTGTTCTTTGCTCGGTTGTGAAAAAAGGTTGTCCTAATTCACTCAGGAAATCAGCCATTTGGAGAGGGATTTCACCATAGGACCACTGTCCCCTGTAGGTCCCCGTTCCCGGATCATCCGAGCAGCACTGAGCCAAGGGGAACCTGAGAAGCCTGGGGTTTCCCCGGGCAGTTTCTCTTTTGGTGTGTTTGGGGTCCCAGTGCCCACGCAACACGCAGCTGGCGTTGTTCAGCTTGCAGTATTGTGTTGTTGCAAAGGCTTTGAGGTGAATTCCTGAGAATGGAAATGTGGAGGGGAGAAGTCCAGAAGTGGGCTAGAAAGGAGAGAAGGTCTTCAAAGCTCTTTGTGGTGGTGGAATGCTGTGCCATGGAAGCAGGGCGAAATGAGAGTCCAGAAGGAAGGGATGGCATGCAGAGGGCTGGGCAGGATGGAGAGGTGGGCCCACGCCAACCTGATGGAGTTCAACAAGGCCAAGTGCGAGGTCCTGCAGCTGGGTGGGGGCAATGCCAAGCCCAGACAGAGGCTGGGCAGAGAATGGCTTGAGAGCAGCCCTGAGGAGAAGGATTTGGGGCTGTGGGTGGATGGAAGCCTCCAGGTGAGCGGGCAATGTGCGCTGGCAGCCCAGAAGGCCAACGGTCTCCTGGGCTGCATGGAGAGAAGTGTGACCAGCAGGGCCAGGGAGGTGATTCTGCCCTCTGCTCTGCTATGGGAGGTGTGCCAGCCTACAGCAGGGGGTTGGGGCTGGGTGAGCTTCAAGGTCCTTCCAAGCCAAACCATTCTGTGATTCCATGATATACAGGTGCATAAATAGGAGGAGATGGAGAAAATAAGGAAACCTCCCCAAGGTTCCCAGTCTGGATGCACGAGATGGAAGAAGCAGCACGGGTGTAAGGAATGAGAAAGTTTATTCTGAAGGTTGTGCAAATAGTCTTTAATTGTGTGCTGGCTTCTCGGTGGTCGTCTGGGGGTCGAGGCAGGAAGGCTGGCAGTCTTGGTGGCTCCTCAACTTCCATCCCGGTCTCAGCAGCGCTCGCTTACGGTGCTTCCTTCTGTTCTGGACGTGGTGCCTGTGGTATTTCTGCATTGGGCCCATCCATCCCTTTTAGGCTCTTGTTGCGTCCTGGTCTTCAGAGTTCTGTTTCACACCATCCTTGTGGTTCCTGGAGGCGCTGATGTGTGCAGCACTGAAGGTGCTGGCAGGCTGTTGGGCTGTCCATCTGCAAGGCAGAGGGGGAGGAAGGAAGGAAGAAGTGAGCAGCCTCCTGCCCTGCTTCCCTGTGCTGCTCTCCCCTGCACAGCCCTGCTCACCGGGTTGCTGCTCTGCCAGCCATTTCCATGGCGGTGTGGGGCTGCCTGTGTCCCCAGGTCAGTGTGGAAAGGGCCACTGCAATCAGCAGGTCTGGTGCCAGCACCTGCACAGGGCACAGGGCTGAGCAAAGCAGCACCAAACACTGAGGTAGGGCAAGGGTTCCTTGGGCAGCTTCCATGTCCTATAGGAGCACCACAGGCTAGAGTATGGTGCTGACTTACCTTCTTTGTAGCACGTGAACAGCAGTTTGGAGGGCTGAGCTCCATCGCTTTGAGGCATCTGGAGCCATTGGTGTTGGGCTGTCCATCTGCAAGGCAGAGGGGGAGGAAGGAAGGAAGGAGCAGCCTCCTGCCCTGCTGCCCTGTGCTGAACTCCCCTGCACAGCCCTGCTCACCGGGTTGCTGCTCTGAAAATGGTTTCCTTGGCCGTTTGGGTCACCAATGCCACGTTAACACAAGCACTGCGATCAGATGGTGTGGTGCCAGCACCTGCAGTGGGGTCAGGACTCAGCAAAGCAGCAACAAATGTAGGGGTGAGGGCAGGGGGATTTTTGGGAGCTTCCATGGTGCTGTAGGAGCACGACAGGCTCCAGTTTGGAGCTGACTTTTCTTTTCTGATGGACACCCTTTTGGTGGGCTGAGCTGAGGCCCTTTTGGTCATCTGGAGCCGTTGGTGTTGGGCTGTCCATCTGCAAGGCAGAGGGGAAGTGCAAGAGGAGCAGCCTCCTGCCCTGCTGCCCTGTGCTGCCCTCCCCTGCACAGCCCTGCTCACCGGGTTGCTGCTCTGAAAATGGTTTCCTTGGCTGTTTGGGTCACCAATACCACGTTGACCCAAGCACTGCAGTCAGCAGGTCCAGTGCCAGCACCTGCAGTGGGGCCAGGACTCAGCAATGCAGCACCAAATACTGAGGTGTGGGCATGGGGATTTTCAGGAGCTTCCCTGGTGTTGTAGGAGCACGGCAGTCTCCAGTTTGGAGCTGACTTATCTTTTCTGTTGGACACCCTTTTGGTGGGCTGAGCTGAGGCCCTTTTCGTCATCTGGAGCCATTGGTGTTGGGCTGTCCATCTGCAAGGCAGAGGGGAAGTGCAAGAGGAGCAGCCTCCTGCCCTGCTGCCCTGTGCTGCCCTCCCCTGCACAGCCCTGCTCACCGGGTTGCTGTCCCCAGGGCTGTGTGGAAAGGGCCACTGCAATCAGCAGGTCCGGTGCCAGCACCTGCAGTGGGGTCAGGGCTCAGCAAAGCAGCAGCAAATGTTGGGGCAGGGCCAGGGGTCCTTGGGGAGCTGCCCGGGTCCTTGGGGAGCGAGGCGGGCTCCAGTTTGGGAGCGACTTCTGTGTGCTGTGGGTGAGCACAGGAGCGTCTCGCCGTCCTGCTGTGTCCCTGTCCCCGCGTGTGGCTGTGAGGCAGAGGAGGAGCAGCCCCATCCATCGCCATGGGCTGCTCCTGCCCGCCACAGCCCTGGCTCACTCGGCTACTCGGCGGCGATGTGTGGCTGGCACTGCCCTTCTGCTCAGCATTCCGGGCTGCTGTGACACCCAGCTGGCTCTGGAACGCAGCCCCCCCCACTCTTGTGCTCTTGTGACATGGCTGTGCCAGCTGCAGGCTGCTTCCTGGAGCTGGTGGCTGCCCCTGGCAACGTGGCCGTGCCATAGCAGGGCTGGTGCTGCCTGCCATGGGGCTGCTGCCTTCCGCCGTCCGTGTAATAAATGATCAGTTGTTCATCCCTAAATGTCTGATGGTGCTTTGCCCATGTCTGCATGGCGTTCCCAGCCCTTGCCTTTCTCCCATCTCCACCTGGAGCCCAACAGGAGGTGATGAGAGGCAGGAGGAGCAGTGCCCCAGAGCACAGCAGTGGGAGGAGCGCCCCTTCCTTCCCAGAGTCCGAGCACACGTGGCTGAGTGCTTGCTGAATGCGTTTGGTTCCCATGGCTGGAAGGAGCACTTCTGATCTCGTGCTACCCAGGAGCCTCTGGAAATGCACCTGCCATTGCCAGGAACTCCTCTGAGCCATTCCAGTGTGTAACCAATCAATATGATGTAATGATCAATGTCATCACACCGGAGGTGTAGGGACAGAAGGACCAGTAGGATAGAAAGAAAGGTGCTATAAAAGATGGGAAGAAGATTGCTCACCCATATCAGTAGATTCCAAGTTCACAGGGGAAAGCTCCTCCAAGAAAGGCTCGCCAGAAAGAGATCCTTCCCCAGTGGGAATCAGCCCCTCAGTGGGGTCCAGGAGAGGTGCAGCCAGGCTGCTCCCCTTCCATTTGCACAGCGGAATTGCCTTCACCTGTGCTCCCAGGGCTGAGCTGCTCCTTTCCCCGGATGCTCAATCGGAGCTTCAGGCCGTAACTCCACAGTTCCCATCCACTGCACCCCTTCACAGCAGGAACCAAAGATTGAGTCAGCTGGAAGGTGAGCCTTCCCTCGTACAGGGATCCAACACAACAATTTGTACAAGTGCCCGTCGCGGTGCAGGTTGACACAATCTGAGACCGCTGATGATGGGTTTGTGGCTGAAGTTCATGTTCTCTCATGGGCCAGAGCTCGGTGGTGTTACTGGAGGCACGCAGTTGTTTGGTGCAGGTCCATCTTATGTTCCGTCAGTCCCACGTGGGCCATCGCCAGGGGTTGTGCTTGATCTCACAGCAACACTGGAACACTTTGATGGCGTTTTGCTCCTTCCGGTGATCCCAGGGGCTCAAAGACTCGCGGGGAGTAGTAGAGATGTTTCATGGGACCAGGAGTCAGGATTCGGGTCCCCTTAGCACTGAAGACTGGAGTGTTGACCACAATCTCCGTAGGCCATGCACCACTTAGCGGAGCGACTACCGAGCCTCCCACCTCCAATAATCTCCGCCAGGGTGCAAGTAGGCCACGCCACGTCGGTCCTACCTGCACCTTCCAAGGCCATTTTATTCCATGGGTACCTGGTTCTAGATTCTCAGGGGCAGGGGGCAGAAGGTGATTTTCACTGAGCCCTATTTGGGGTCTTCCCCGATTATCGGTGCCCGTAATTTGGATCCTAAGCAGGGAGGCCCATGTTGTCTGCAGCATTTTCAGGGTCTGCCGTCTCTAGGCCTTTCATTCCGATCCGTCTGGGTTTCATAGAGTCTCTTTGTGCAGCCGTGCAGGGACTGAGAGTCTGTCTTCAGGGCAGCCTTCACGCCTGGGTGATCCACTTTGCAATCCAAAGAGAGCGCCCCCTGTGCAAACGCCAACTGTCTGTTGGATGTTCAGGCTCCCATCACCGGGTTCCTTGGTTATAACCATCCACGCCGCTCGCACTTCTGCCCATTGGCTGCTCTGACCATCCCCCTCTTCAAACCAGGTTGTCTCGGTGGAGGGATGGGATGCTATTGCTCTCCACTTGCTCGGGTTGTCCTTGCTGGGCCCATCAGTGTACCAGGCATCTTCAGGCATAGGATATTTCCCTCCTGAACGGGACCCTTCTCTGGTGGAGCGACCAATGTTTCTTTTGCTGCATCACGGTGTTACTCACTGGCCTAGGATCTTCTGGAGTTCTTCTTCCAGTGGCGATGTGGACAGACTGTCCTCTGGCTGAGACAGGCGACCCATCGTGCCCCCGTTTGTGCTTGGGACACCCCTGTCTTAGGAAGGTGGTTCAGATCTTTCACCCACCCCTGAATTGGCAGGGTGGGTTTAACTCTGCCCTCAGCTGTTTGGGTTATGCTGTATTTGGCTGTAATGCAGAGTAGGCAGCCAATAAGCGTCTTTCAGTCATACCGTCTCTTTCTTCTGCTCCGTGCCAGCCCTGGGACCAGAACCCAGTGGGGGTCTGAACGGAGCTCTGGCATTGCCACAGGCCCGAGCCAGAGCCATCCTGAGCGACATGAGCATCCGATTCAGCTGGGAGGGTAGAATCAAATCTACCCACTGCTCGGGCTGGTTTCACTGCCAGTTTTGCCTGTTGGAAAGCCTCCTGTTGTGTTCTCCTGGACCTGGCAGCTTCTGAGGATTTACAGCCCATCCTCTTTCTTGCAGATAGGTGGTCAATGAATCTGCTGCCTGTCTGACGGCCTCCAGTGCGTTGGATATCCAGAGGAGACCATCAGTATAATGATCAAGTTGACGTCATTAGGCTTTTCCCAACTTGGCAGGGCACACACCACTAGGTTCTGGCAATGTGTTGGTGCGTGCACGTACCCCTGTGGCAGGACCTGAAAGGGCACAGTGGGCCAGGTCACTTGAGGAGGCTTTTTCCTTCTACTGGGAACCAGGAACTCTTCCAGGTTCCACGTTGCTGTTGGCAGTCTGTCAGTAGTTCCCACCCCAGGTTTTTTGGGGTGATTTGGAAGTTTTTGACTGTCCTCCTCCTGCCTCCATAGCTGGAGCAGGACATGATGGTGCTGATGATGAATGTTTGCAAACTGAACCCCAGCCCGGATTGAGTCGTTAAACATTTGTTTTCTGATACCCGTACGGGTGCCGACTGCAAAGTCCGTGGGGTGGCTCTCCTGGTTTTAGTGACGGGGAGGACCTCTGCCCCTTCCAGCGGTACTGCAGATATTGCACCTGGTGCGAAGGCGCTCTGCCTGCCCTAGACCAGCCAGCAATTGGGCAGCCTGCTGGATGATGGCCTCCGAGGTGACGAAGGGCTTCGGTATGGCCACCGGTGTGCCATCTTGGTGGGGAGGAGCTTGTTGGAATGTGAGCTCCCTCATCGCCGCCGAAAACTTGACCAAGTCTGGACTCTCAAAGGCATCGTCGTGTGTTGCCTCCTTCATTCCTGATTCTCTAGGATGACTGTGGAGTTGCTCCATTGAGCTCCGTAGACCAGTATTTATCAGCAGCTCACTTTTGTTGGGCCATGAGTCTGCACGCCGCCACTGGCCACTGAATGAGGGAATGGTTTGCATGAGGATGTGGCACGCAGCCTTTGTCTGAGAGCCAGGCGAGTGGCAATGGATGCCAGTTCAGGAACCTCAGGCCCATTAATGAGCACGCTTTCGGCCCCCCCGTCCCATCATCTCAGCAGCCAAGCTGCTATGCTGTCTTTGCTTCAGTTGTTCTGACAGATCCATGAGCTGTGCTACATGTAATGTGGCCAGTGCAGGGGGCCACTCTCCGGGTGCCAACGCTGGAGGTCTGTCTTGGAACTTTTTGGTCTTCTGAGTCATTCCTGGCTTCTTTCTAGAGGATCTGAGGTTTGCAGATCCTCCAGTTGGCTTTTAGTTTGCTCGGCCTTCTTGGGTACACCTAGGATCCAAGGGTCCTGCTGATGCAAATCTTTTTTCCCCTTCTAGTGCAATGGGTCTTAATTTCAAAGGGGAAATCCCCTTGAAAGGTGAGGCAGCTTGCCCTGTCGTAGATGTAATTTCATTTTCCAGCTGTTGGATGCGAGCTTTCAAAAGCTCCTTTTCCTCTCTTAGGACTTCTCCCGAGGAATGCTCTGCGTTAATAGTGGGAAAGGGCAGCCATGCCAGGGCAGATGCTGCTGCTGTTCTTTGCTCGGTTGTGAAAAAAGGTTGTCCTAATTCACTCAGGAAATCAGCCATTTGGAGAGGGATTTCACCATAGGACCACTGTCCCCTGTAGGTCCCCGTTCCCGGATCATCCGAGCAGCACTGAGCCAAGGGGAACCTGAGAAGCCTGGGGTTTCCCCGGGCAGTTTCTCTTTTGGTGTGTTTGGGGTCCCAGTGCCCACGCAACACGCAGCTGGCGTTGTTCAGCTTGCAGTATTGTGTTGTTGCAAAGGCTTTGAGGTGAATTCCTGAGAATGGAAATGTGGAGGGGAGAAGTCCAGAAGTGGGCTAGAAAGGAGAGAAGGTCTTCAAAGCTCTTTGTGGTGGTGGAATGCTGTGCCATGGAAGCAGGGCGAAATGAGAGTCCAGAAGGAAGGGATGGCATGCAGAGGGCTGGGCAGGATGGAGAGGTGGGCCCACGCCAACCTGATGGAGTTCAACAAGGCCAAGTGCGAGGTCCTGCAGCTGGGTGGGGGCAATGCCAAGGCCAGACAGAGGCTGGGCAGAGAATGGCTTGAGAGCAGCCCTGAGGAGAAGGATTTGGGGCTGTGGGTGGATGGAAGCCTCCAGGTGAGCGGGCAATGTGCGCTGGCAGCCCAGAAGGCCAACGGTCTCCTGGGCTGCATGGAGAGAAGTGTGACCAGCAGGGCCAGGGAGGTGATTCTGCCCTCTGCTCTGCTATGGGAGGTGTGCCAGCCTACAGCAGGGGGTTGGGGCTGGGTGAGCTTCAAGGTCCTTCCAAGCCAAACCATTCTGTGATTCCATGATATACAGGTGCATAAATAGGAGGAGATGGAGAAAATAAGGAAACCTCCCCAAGGTTCCCAGTCTGGATGCCACGAGATGGAAGAAGCAGCACGGGTGTAAGGAATGAGAAAGTTTATTCTGAAGGTTGTGCAAATAGTCTTTAATTGTGTGCTGGCTTCTCGGTGGTCGTCTGGGGGTCGAGGCAGGAAGGCTGGCAGTCTTGGTGGCTCCTCAACTTCCATCCCGGTCTCAGCAGCGCTCGCTTACGGTGCTTCCTTCTGTTCTGGACGTGGTGCCTGTGGTATTTCTGCATTGGGCCCATCCATCCCTTTTAGGCTCTTGTTGCGTCCTGGTCTTCAGAGTTCTGTTTCACACCATCCTTGTGGTTCCTGGAGGCGCTGATGTGTGCAGCACTGAAGGTGCAGGCAGGCTGTTGGGCTGTCCATCTGCAAGGCAGAGGGGAGGAAGGAAGGAAGGAGCAGCCTCCTGCCCTGCTGCCCTGTGCTGCTCTCCCCTGCACAGCCCTGCTCACCGGGTTGCTGCTCTGCCAGCCATTTCCATGGCCATTGGGCTCCCTGTGTCCCCAGGTCAGTGTGGAAAGGGCCACTGCAATCAGCAGGTCTGGTGCCAGCACCTGCACAGGGCACAGGGCTGAGCAAAGCAGCACTAAACAGGGAGGTAGGGCAAGGGGTCCTTGGGCAGCTTCCATGTCCTTTAGGAGCACCACAGGCTAGAGTATGGTGCTGACTTACCTTCTTTGTAGCACGTGAACAGCAGTTTGGAGGGCTGAGCTCCATCACTTTTGGGCATCTGGAGCCATTGGTGTTGGGCTGTCCATCTGCAAGGCAGAGGGGGAGGAAGGAAGGAGCAGCCTCCTGCCCTGCTTCCCTGAGCTGCCCTCTCCTGCACAGCCCTGCTCACCGGGTTGCTGCTCTGCCAGCCATTTCCATGGCTGTGTGGGGCTGCCTGTGTCCCCAGGGCTGTCGTGGGGGCACGGAGACCAGATGGAGAGCTGAGGACAGGCGTGTGTCCTGCTCTGGTTCCATCGTGGTGCGGATGCCCATCTGCAAGGCAGAGGGAAGGGAAGGCAGAAGGGAGCAGCCTCCTGCCCTGCTGCCCTGTGCTGCCCTCCCCTGCACAGCCCTGCTCACCGGGTTGCTGCTCTGAAAATGGTTTCCTTGGCCGTTTGGGTCACCAATGCCACGTTGACCCAAGCACTGCGATCAGATGGTGTGGTGCCAGCACCTGCAGTGGGGCCAGGACTCATCAAAGCAGCACCAAATGTTGGGGTGAGGGCAGGGGGATTTTTCGGAGCTTCAGTGGTGCTGTAGGAGCACGGCAGGCTCCAGTTTGGAGCTGACTTATCTTTTCTGATGGACACCCTTTTGGTGGGCTGAGCTGAGGCCCTTTTGGTCATCTGGAGCCATTGGTGTTGGGCTGTCCATCTGCAAGGCAGAGGGAAAGTGCAAGAGGAGCAGCCTCCTGCCCTGCTGCCCTGTGCTGAACTCCCCTGCACAGCCCTGCTCACCGGGTTGCTGCTCTGCCAGCCATTTCCATGGCTGTGTGGGGCTGCCTGTGTCCCTAGGGCTGTCGTGGGGGCACGGAGACCAGATGGAGAGCTGAGGACTGGCGTGTGTCCTGCTCTGGTTCCATCGTGGTGCGGATGCCCATCTGCAAGGCAGAGGGGAAGGAAGGAAGGAAGAAGGGAGCAGCCTCCTGCCCTGCTGCCCTGTGCTGCCCTCCCCTGCACAGCCCTGCTCACCGGGTTGCTGCTCTGAAAATGGTTTCCTTGGCCGTTTGGGTCACCAATGCCACGTTGACACAAGCACTGCGATCAGATGGTGTGGTGCCAGCACCTGCAGTGGGGCCAGGACTCAGCAAAGCAGCACCAAATGTAGGGGTGAGGGCAGGGGGATTTTCGGGAGCTTCCGTGGTGCTGTAGGAGCACGACAGGCTCCAGTTTGGAGCTGACTTATCTTTTCTGATGGACACCATTTTGGTGGGCTGAGCTGAGGCCGTTTTCATCATCTGGAGCCATTGGTGTTGGGCTGTCCATCTGCAAGGCAGAGGGGAAGTGCAAGAGGAGCAGCCTCCTGCCCTGCTGCCCTGTGCTGCCCTCCCCTGCACAGCCCTGCTCACCGGGTTGCTGTCCCCAGGGCTGTGTGGAAAGGGCCACTGCAATCAGCAGGTCCGGTGCCAGCACCTGCAGTGGGGTCAGGGCTCAGCAAAGCAGCAGCAAATGTTGGGGCAGGGCCAGGGGTCCTTGGGGAGCTGCCCGGGTCCTTGGGGAGCGAGGCGGGCTCCAGTTTGGGAGCGACTTCTGTGTGCTGTGGGTGAGCACAGGAGCGTCTCGCCGTCCTGCTGTGTCCCTGTCCCCGCGTGTGGCTGTGAGGCAGAGGAGGAGCAGCCCCATCCATCGCCATGGGCTGCTCCTGCCCGCCACAGCCCTGGCTCACTCGGCTACTCGGCGGCGATGTGTGGCTGGCACTGCCCTTCTGCTCAGCATTCCGGGCTGCTGTGACACCCAGCTGGCTCTGGAACGCAGCCCCCCCCACTCTTGTGCTCTTGTGACATGGCTGTGCCAGCTGCAGGCTGCTTCCTGGAGCTGGTGGCTGCCCCTGGCAACGTGGCCGTGCCATAGCAGGGCTGGTGCTGCCTGCCATGGGGCTGCTGCCTTCCGCCGTCCGTGTAATAAATGATCAGTTGTTCATCCCTAAATGTCTGATGGTGCTTTGCCCATGTCTGCATGGCGTTCCCAGCCCTTGCCTTTCTCCCATCTCCACCTGGAGCCCAACAGGAGGTGATGAGAGGCAGGAGGAGCAGTGCCCCAGAGCACAGCAGTGGGAGGAGCGCCCCTTCCTTCCCAGAGTCCGAGCACACGTGGCTGAGTGCTTGCTGAATGCGTTTGGTTCCCATGGCTGGAAGGAGCACTTCTGATCTCGTGCTACCCAGGAGCCTCTGGAAATGCACCTGCCATTGCCAGGAACTCCTCTGAGCCCTTCCAGTGTGTAACCAATCAATATGATGTAATGATCAATGTCATCACACCGGAGGTGTAGGGACAGAAGGACCAGTAGGATAGAAAGAAAGGTGCTATAAAAGATGGGAAGAAGATTGCTCACCCATATCAGTAGATTCCAAGTTCACAGGGGAAAGCTCCTCCAAGAAAGGCTCGCCAGAAAGAGATCCTTCCCCAGTGGGAATCAGCCCCTCAGTGGGGTCCAGGAGAGGTGCAGCCAGGCTGCTCCCCTTCCATTTGCACAGCGGAATTGCCTTCACCTGTGCTCCCAGGGCTGAGCTGCTCCTTTCCCCGGATGCTCAATCGGAGTTTCAGGCCGTAACTCCACAGTTCCCATCCACTGCACCCCTTCACAGCAGGAACCAAAGATTGAGTCAGCTGGAGGGTGAGCCTTCCCTCGTACAGGGATCCAACACACCAATTTGTACAAGTGCCCGTCGCGGTGCAGGTTGACACAATCTGAGACCGCTGATGATGGGTTTGTGGCTGAAGTTCATGTTCTCTCATGGGCCAGAGCTCGGTGGTGTTACTGGAGGCACGCAGTTGTTTGGTGCAGGTCCATCTTATGTTCCGTCAGTCCCACGTGGGCCATCGCCAGGGGTTGTGCTTGATCTCACAGCAACACTGGAACACTTTGATGGCGTTTCGCTCCTTCCGGTGATCCCAGGGGCTCAAAGACTCGCGGGGAGTAGTAGAGATGTTTCAGGGGACCAGGAGTCAGGATTCGGGTCCCCTTAGCACTGAAGACTGGAGTGTTGACCACAATCTCCGTAGGCCATGCACCACTTAGCGGAGCGACTACCGAGCCTCCCACCTCCAATAATCTCCGCCAGGGTGCAAGTAGGCCACGCCACGTCGGTCCTACCTGCACCTTCCAAGGCCATTTTATTCCAGGGTACCTGGTTCTAGATTCTCAGGGGCAGGGGGCAGAAGGTGATTTTCACTGAGCCCTATTTGGGGTCTTCCCCGATTATCGGTGCCCGTAATTTGGATCCTAAGCAGGGAGGCTCATGTTGTCTGCAGCATTTTCAGGGTCTGCCGTCTCTAGGCCTTTCATTCCGATCCGTCTGGGTTTCATAGAGTCTCTTTGTGCAGCCGTGCAGGGACTGAGAGTCTGTCTTCAGGGCAGCCTTAAGAATAGCATTATAGCATTCAAGGAGGCCTGCCCCCGTTGGATGATATGGCAGATATCGCCATTCGATGTTGCTGTCTTCAGCTCAGCCTTGTATATCACCGGGTTCCTTGGTTATAACCATCCACGCCGCTCGCACTTCTGCCCATTGGCTGCTCTGACCATCCCCCTCTTCAAACCAGGTTGTCTCGGTGGAGGGATGGGATGCTATTGCTCTCCACTTGCTCGGGTTGTCCTTGCTGGGCCCATCAGTGTACCAAGCATCTTCAGGTGGGACCAGAACCCAGTGGGGGTCTGAACGGAGCTCTGGCATTGCCACAGGCCCGAGCCAGAGCCATCCTGAGCGACATGAGCATCCGATTCAGCTGGGAGGGTAGAATCAAATCTACCCACTGCTCGGGCTGGTTTCACTGCCAGTTTTGCCTGTTGGAAAGCCTCCTGTTGTGTTCTCCTGGACCTGGCAGCTTCTGAGGATTTACAGCCCATCCTCTTTCTTGCAGATAGGTGGTCAATGAATCTGCTGCCTGTCTGACGGCCTCCAGTGCGTTGGATATCCAGAGGAGACCATCAGTATAATGATCAAGTTGACGTCATTAGGCTTTTCCCAACTTGGCAGGGCACACACCACTAGGTTCTGGCAATGTGTTGGTGCGTGCACGTACCCCTGTGGCAGGACCTGAAAGGGCACAGTGGGCCAGGTCACTTGAGGAGGCTTTTTCCTTCTACTGGGAACCAGGAACTCTTCCAGGTTCCACGTTGCTGTTGGCAGTCTGTCAGTAGTTCCCACCCCAGGTTTTTTGGGGTGATTTGGAAGTTGTTGATTGTCCTCCTCCTGCCTCCATAGCTGGAGCAGGACATGATGGTGCTGATGATGAATGTTTGCAAACTGAACCCCAGCCCGGATTGAGTCGTTAAACATTTGTTTTCTGATACCCGTACGGGTGCCGACTGCAAAGTCCGTGGGGTGGCTCTCCTGGTTTTAGTGACGGGGAGGACCTCTGCCCCTTCCAGCGGTACTGCAGATATTGCACCTGGTGCGAAGGCGCTCTGCCTGCCCTAGACCAGCCAGCAATTGGGCAGCCTGCTGGATGATGGCCTCCGAGGTGACGAAGGGCTTCGGTATGGCCACCGGTGTGCCATCTTGGTGGGGAGGAGCTTGTTGGAATGTGAGCTCCCTCATCGCCGCCGAAAACTTGACCAAGTCTGGACTCTCAAAGGCATCGTCGTGTGTTGCCTCCTTCATTCCTGATTCTCTAGGATGATTGTGGAGTTGCTCCATTGAGCTCCGTAGACCAGTGTTTATCAGCAGCTCACTTTTGTTGGGCCATGAGTCTGCACACCGCCACTGGCCGCTGAATGAGGGAATGGTTTGCATGAGGATGTGGCACGCAGCCTTTGTCTGAGAGCCAGGCGAGTGGCAATGGATGCCAGTTCAGGAATCTCAGGCCCATTAATGAGCACGCTTTCGGCCCCCCCGTCCCATCATCTCAGCAGCCAAGCTGCTATGCTGTCTCGTGGTCTTTGCTTCAGTTGTTCTGACAGATCCATGAGCTGTGCTACATGTAACGTGGCCAGTGCAGGGGGCCACTCTCCGGGTGCCAACGCTGAGGTCTGTCTTGGAACTTTTTGGTCTTCTGAGTCATTCCTGGCCTTCTTTCTAGAGGATCTGAGGTTTGCAGATCCTCCAGTTGGCTTTTAGTTTGCTCGGCCTTCTTGGGTACACCTGGGATCCAAGGGTCCTGCTGATGCAAATCTTTTTCCCCTTCTAGTGCAATGGGTCTTAATTTCAAAGGGGAAATCCCCTTGAAAGGTGAGGCAGCTTGCCCTGTCGTAGATGTAATTTCATTTTCCAGCTGTTGGATGCGAGCTTTCAAAAGCTCCTTTTCCTCTCTTAGGACTTCTCCCGAGGAATGCTCTGCGTTAATAGTGGGAAAGGGCAGCCATGCCAGGGCAGATGCTGCTGCTGTTCTTTGCTCGGTTGTGAAAAAGGTTGTCCTAATTCACTCAGGAAATCAGCCATTTGGAGAGGGATTTCACCATAGGACCACTGTCCCCTGTAGGTCCCCGTTCCCGGATCATCCGAGCAGCACTGAGCCAAGGGGAACCTGAGAAGCCTGGGGTTTCCCCGGGCAGTTTCTCTTTTGGTGTGTTTGGGGTCCCAGTGCCCACGCAACACGCAGCTGGCGTTGTTCAGCTTGCAGTATTGTGTTGTTGCAAAGGCTTTGAGGTGAATTCCTGAGAATGGAAATGTGGAGGGGAGAAGTCCAGAAGTGGGCTAGAAAGGAGAGAAGGTCTTCAAAGCTCTTTGTGGTGGTGGAATGCTGTGCCATGGAAGCAGGGAAAAATGAGAGTCCAGAAGGAAGGGATGGCATGCAGAGGGCTGGGCAGGATGGAGAGGTGGGCCCACGCCAACCTGATGGAGTTCAACAAGGCCAAGTGCGAGGTCCTGCAGCTGGGTGGGGGCAATGCCAAGGCCAGACAGAGGCTGGGCAGAGAATGGCTTGAGAGCAGCCCTGAGGAGAAGGATTTGGGGCTGTGGGTGGATGGAAGCCTCCAGGTGAGCGGGCAATGTGCGCTGGCAGCCCAGAAGGCCAGCGGTCTCCTGGGCTGCATGGAGAGAAGTGTGACCAGCAGGGCCAGGGAGGTGATTCTGCCCTCTGCTCTGCTATGGGAGGTGTGCCAGCCTACAGCAGGGGGTTGGGGCTGGGTGAGCTTCAAGGTCCTTCCAAGCCAAACCATTCTGTGATTCCATGATATACAGGTGCATAAATAGGAGGAGATGGAGAAAATAAGGAAACCTCCCCAAGGTTCCCAGTCTGGATGCCACGAGATGGAAGAAGCAGCACGGGTGTAAGGAATGAGAAAGTTTATTCTGAAGGTGGTGCAAATAGTCTTTAATTGTGTGCTGGCTTCTCGGTGGTCGTCTGGGGGTCGAGGCAGGAAGGCTGGCAGTCTTGGTGGCTCCTCAACTTCCATCCCGGTCTCAGCAGCGCTCGCTTACGGTGCTTCCTTCTGTTCTGGACGTGGTGCCTGTGGTATTTCTGCATTGGGCCCATCCATCCCTTTTAGGCTCTTGTTGCGTCCTGGTCTTCAGAGTTCTGTTTCACACCATCCTTGTGGTTCCTGGAGGCGCTGATGTGTGCAGCACTGAAGGTGCTGGCAGGCTGTTGGGCTGTCCATCTGCAAGGCAGAGGGGAGGAAGGAAGGAAGGAGCAGCCTCCTGCCCTGCTGCCCTGTGCTGCTCTCCCCTGCACAGCCCTGCTCACCGGGTTGCTGCTCTGCCAGCCATTTCCATGGCTGTGTGGGGCTGCCTGTGTCCCCAGGTCAGTGTGGAAAGGGCCACTGCAATCAGCAGGTCTGGTGCCAGCACCTGCACAGGGCACAGGGCTGAGCAAAGCAGCACTAAACACTGAGGTAGGGCAAGGGGTCCTTGGGCAGCTTCCATGTCCTATAGGAGCACCACAGGCTAGAGTATGGTGCTGACTTACCTTCTTTGTAGCACGTGAACAGCAGTTTGGAGGGCTGAGCTCCATCACTTTTGGGCATCTGGAGCCATTGGTGTTGGGCTGTCCATCTGCAAGGCAGAGGGGGAGGAAGGAAGGAGCAGCCTCCTGCCCTGCTTCCCTGAGCTGCCCCCTCCTTCACAGCCCTGCTCACCGGGTTGCTGCTCTGCCAGCCATTTCCATGGCTGTGTGGGGCTGCCTGTGTCCCCAGGGCTGTCGTGGGGGCACGGAGACCAGATGGAGAGCTGAGGACAGGCGTGTGTCCTGCTCTGGTTCCATCTTGGTGCGGATGCCCATCTGCAAGGCAGAGGGGAAGGAAGGAAGGAAGAAGGGAGCAGCCTCCTGCCCTGCTGCCCTGTGCTGCCCTCCCCTGCACAGCCCTGCTCACCGGGTTGCTGCTCTGAAAATGGTTTCCTTGGCCGTTTGGGTCACCAATGCCACGTTGACCCAAGCACTGCGATCAGATGGTGTGGTGCCAGCACCTGCAGTGAGGCCAGGACTCAGCAAAGCAGCACCAAATGTTGGGGTGAGGGCAGGGGGATTTTTGGGAGCTTCAGTGGTGCTGTAGGAGCACGACAGGCTCCAGTTTGGAGCTGACTTATCTTTTCTGATGGACACCCTTTTGGTGGGCTGAGCTGAGGCCCTTTTGGTCATCTGGAGCCATTGGTGTTGGGCTGTCCATCTGCAAGGCAGAGGGGAAGTGCAAGAGGAGCAGTCTCCTGCCCTGCTGCCCTGTGCTGCCCTCCCCTGCACAGCCCTGCTCACCAGGTTGCTGTCTCCTTGGCTGTTTGGAAATGGCCACTGCAGTCAGCAGGTCCAGTGCCAGCACCTGCAGTGGGGTCAGGGCTCAGCAAAGCAGCACCAAATACTGAGGTGTGGGCTGGGGGATTTCAGGAGCTTCCCTGATCGTTGAGGAGCAAGGCAGTCTCCAGTTTGGGAGCTGACTTATCTTTTCTGTTGGACACCCTTTTGGTGGGCTGAGCTGAGGCCCTTTTGGTCATCTGGAGCCATTGGTGTTGGGCTGTCCATCTGCAAGGCAGAGGGGAAGTGCAAGAGGAGCAGTCTCCTGCCCTGCTGCCCTGTGCTGCCCTCCCCTGCACAGCCCTGCTCACCGGGTTGCTGCTCTGCCAGCCATTTCCATGGCTGTGTGGGGCTGCCTGTGTCCCTAGGGCTGTCGTGGGGGCACGGAGACCAGATGGAGAGCTGAGGACTGGCGTGTGTCCTGCTCTGGTTCCATCGTGGTGCGGATGCCCATCTGCAAGGCAGAGGGGAAGGAAGGAAGGAAGAATGGAGCAGCCTCCTGCCCTGCTGCCCTGTGCTGCCCTCCCCTGCACAGCCCTGCTCACCGGGTTGCTGCTCTGAAAATGGTTTCCTTGGCCGTTTGGGTCACCAATGCCACGTTGACACATGCACTGCAATCAGATGGTGTGGTGCCAGCACCTGCAGTGGGGCCAGGACTCAGCAAAGCAGCACCAAATGTTGGGGTGAGGGCAGGGGGATTTTCGGGAGCTTCCGTGGTGCTGTAGGAGCACGACAGGCTCCAGTTTGGAGCTGACTTATCTTTTCTGATGGACACTATTTTGGTGGGCTGAGCTGAGGCCCTTTTGGTCATCTGGAGCCGTTGGTGTTGGGCTGTCCATCTGCAAGGCAGAGGGGAAGTGCAAGAGGAGCAGCCTCCTGCCCTGCTGCCCTGTGCTGCCCTCCCCTGCACAGCCCTGCTCACCGGGTTGCTGTCCCCAGGGCTGTGTGGAAAGGGCCACTGCAATCAGCAGGTCCGGTGCCAGCACCTGCAGTGGGGTCAGGGCTGAGGAAAGCAGCAGCAAATGTTGGGGCAGGGCCAGGGGTCCTTGGGGAGCTGCCCGGGTCCTTGGGGAGCGAGGTGTCTCCAGTTTGGGAGCGACTTCTGTGTGCTGTGGGTGAGCACAGGAGCGTCTCGCCGTCCTGCTGTGTCCCTGTCCCCGCGTGTGGCTGTGAGGCAGAGGAGGAGCAGCCCCATCCATCGCCATGGGCTGCTCCTGCCCGCCACAGCCCTGGCTCACTCGGCTACTCGGCGGCGATGTGTGGCTGGCACTGCCCTTCTGCTCAGCATTCCGGGCTGCTGTGACACCCAGCTGGCTCTGGAACGCAGCCCCCCCCACTCTTGTGCTCTTGTGACATGGCTGTGCCAGCTGCAGGCTGCTTCCTGGAGCTGGTGGCTGCCCCTGGCAACGTGGCCGTGCCATAGCAGGGCTGGTGCTGCCTGCCATGGGGCTGCTGCCTTCCGCCGTCCGTGTAATAAATGATCAGTTGTTCATCCCTAAATGTCTGATGGTGCTTTGCCCATGTCTGCATGGCGTTCCCAGAGCTTGCCTTTCTCCCACTTTCGGCCCCCACATCCCATCATCTCAGCAGCCAAGCTGCTATGCTGTCTTTGCTTCAGTTGTTCTGACAGATCCATGAGCTGTGCTACATGTAACGTGGCCAGTGCAGGGGGCCACTCTCCGGGTGCCAACGCTGGAGGTCTGTCTTGGAACTTTTTGGTTTTCTGAGTCATTCCTGGCTTCTTTCTAGAGGATCTGAGGTTTGCAGATCCTCCAGTTGGCTTTTAGTTTGCTCGGCCTTCTTGGGTACACCTAGGATCCAAGGTTCCTGCTGATGCAAATCTTTTTTCCCCTTCTAGTGCAATGGGTCTTAATTTCAAAGGGGAAATCCCCTTGAAAGGTGAGGCAGCTTGCCCTGTCGTAGATGTAATTTCATTTTCCAGCTGTTGGATGCGAGCTTTCAAAAGCTCCTTTTCCTCTCTTAGGACTTCTCCCGAGGAATGCTCTGCGTTAATAGTGGGAAAGGGCAGCCATGCCAGGGCAGATGCTGCTGCTATTCTTTGCTCGGTTGTTGAAAAAGGTTGTCCTGATTCATTCAGGAAATTAGCCATTTGGAGAGGGATTTCACCATAGGACCACTGTCCCCTATAGGTCACCGTTCCCGGATCATCCGAGCAGCACTGAGCCAAGGGGAACCTGAGAAGCCTGGGGTTTCCCCGGGCAGTTTCTCTTTTGGTGTGTTTGGGGTCCCAGTGCCCACGCAACACGCAGCTGGCGTTGTTCAGCTTGCAGTATTGTGTTGTTGCAAAGGCTTTGAGGTGAATTCCTGAGAATGGAAATGTGGAGGGGAGAAGTCCAGAAGTGGGCTAGAAAGGAGAGAAGGCCTTCAAAGCTCTTTGTGGTGGTGGAATGCTGTGCCATGGAAGCAGGGCGAAATGAGAGTCCAGAAGGAAGGGATGGCATGCAGAGGGCTGGGCAGGATGGAGAGGTGGGCCCACGCCAACCTGATGGAGTTCAACAAGGCCAAGTGCGAGGTCCTGCAGCTGGGTGGGGGCAATGCCAAGCCCAGACAGAGGCTGGGCAGAGAATGGCTTGAGAGCAGCCCTGAGGAGAAGGATTTGGGGCTGTGGGTGGATGGAAGCCTCCAGGTGAGCGGGCAATGTGCGCTGGCAGCCCAGAAGGCCAACGGTCTCCTGGGCTGCATGGAGAGAAGTGTGACCAGCAGGGCCAGGGAGGTGATTCTGCCCTCTGCTCTGCTATGGGAGGTGTGCCAGCCTACAGCAGGGGGTTGGGGCTGGGTGAGCTTCAAGGTCCTTCCAAGCCAAACCATTCTGTGATTCCATGATATACAGGTGCATAAATAGGAGGAGATGGAGAAAATAAGGAAACCTCCCCAAGGTTCCCAGTCTGGATGCCACGAGATGGAAGAAGCAGCACGGGTGTAAGGAATGAGAAAGTTTATTCTGAAGGTTGTGCAAATAGTCTTTAATTGTGTGCTGGCTTCTCGGTGGTCGTCTGGGGGTCGAGGCAGGAAGGCTGGCAGTCTTGGTGGCTCCTCAACTTCCATCCCGGTCTCAGCAGCGCTCGCTTACGGTGCTTCCTTCTGTTCTGGACGTGGTGCCTGTGGTATTTCTGCATTGGGCCCATCCATCCCTTTTAGGCTCTTGTTGCGTCCTGGTCTTCAGAGTTCTGTTTCACACCATCCTTGTGGTTCCTGGAGGCGCTGATGTGTGCAGCACTGAAGGTGCTGGCAGGCTGTTGGGCTGTCCATCTGCAAGGCAGAGGGGAGGAAGGAAGGAAGGAGCAGCCTCCTGCCCTGCTTCCCTGTGCTGCTCTCCCCTGCACAGCCCTGCTCACCGGGTTGCTGCTCTGCCAGCCATTTCCATGGCTGTGGGGCTGCCTGTGTCCCCAGGTCAGTGTGGAAAGGGCCACTGCAATCAGCAGGTCTGGTGCCAGCACCTGCACAGGGCACAGGGCTGAGCAAAGCAGCACCAAACACTGAGGTAGGGCAAGGGTTCCTTGGGCAGCTTCCATGTCCTATAGGAGCACCACAGGCTAGAGTATGGTGCTGACTTACCTTCTTTGTAGCACGTGAACAGCAGTTTGGAGGGCTGAGCTCCATCGCTTTTGGGCATCTGGAGCCATTGGTGTTGGGCTGTCCATCTGCAAGGCAGAGGGGGAGGAAGGAAGGAGCAGCCTCCTGCCCTGCTGCCCTGTGCTGAACTCCCCTGCACAGCCCTGCTCACCGGGTTGCTGCTCTGAAAATGGTTTCCTTGGCCGTTTGGGTCTGCCTGTGGTGCCAGACCTGCAGTGGGGGCAAGCAGACCAAATGTAGGGGTGAGGGCAGGGGTGAGGCCTGCTCTGGAGCCGTCGTGGTGGGGCTGTCCATCTGCAAGGCAGAGGGAAGGGAAGGCAGAAGGGAGCAGCCTCCTGCCCTGCTGCCCTGTGCTGTCCTCCCCTGCACAGCCCTGCTCACCGGGTTGCTGCTCTGAAAATGGTTTCCTTGGCTGTTTGGGTCACCAATACCACGTTGACCCAAGCACTGCAGTCAGCAGGTCCAGTGGCAGCACCTGCAGTGGGGCCAGGACTCAGCAATGCAGCACCAAATACTGAGGTGTGGGCTGGGGGATTTCAGGAGCTTCCCTGGTGTTGTAGGAGCACGGCAGTCTCCAGTTTGGAGCTGACTTATCTTTTCTGTTGGACACCCTTTTGGTGGGCTGAGCTGAGGCTCTTTTCGTCATCTGGAGCCATTGGTGTTGGGCTGTCCATCTGCAAGGCAGAGGGGAAGTGCAAGAGGAGCAGCCTCCTGCCCTGCTGCCCTGTGCTGCCCTCCCCTGCACAGCCTTGCTCACCCGGTTGCTGCTCTGCCAGCCATTTCCATGGCCGTGTGGGGCTGCCTGTGTCCCCAGGGCTGTCGTGGGGGCACGGAGACCAGATGGAGAGCTGAGGACAGGCGTGTGTCCTGCTCTGGTTCCATCGTGGTGCGGATGCCCATCTGCAAGGCAGAGGGGAAGGAAGGAAGGAAGAAGGGAGCAGCCTCCTGCCCTGCTGCCCTGTGCTGCCCTCCCCTGCACAGCCCTGCTCACCGGGTTGCTGCTCTGAAAATGGTTTCCTTGGCTGTTTGGGTCACCAGTGCCACGTTGACACAAGCACTGCGATCAGATGGTGTGGTGCCAGCACCTGCAGTGGGGCCAGGACTGATCAAAGCAGCACCAAATGTTGGGGTGAGGGCAGGGGGATTTTCGGGAGCCTCCCTGGTGCTGTAGGAGCACAACAGGCTCCAGTTTGGAGCTGACTTATCTTTTCTGATGGACACCCTTTTGGTGGGCTGAGCTGAGGCCCTTTTGGTCATCTGGAGCCATTGGTGTTGGGCTGTCCATCTGCAAGGCAGAGGGGAAGTGCAAGAGGAGCAGCCTCCTGCCCTGCTGCCCTGTGCTGCCCTCCCCTGCACAGCCCTGCTCACCGGGTTGCTGTCCCCAGGGCTGTGTGGAAAGGGCCACTGCAATCAGCAGGTCCGGTGCCAGCACCTGCAGTGGGGTCAGGGCTCAGCAAAGCAGCAGCAAATGTTGGGGCAGGGCCAGGGGTCCTTGGGGAGCTGCCCGGGTCCTTGGGGAGCGAGGCGGGCTCCAGTTTGGGAGCGACTTCTGCGTGCTGTGGGTGAGCACAGGAGCGTCTCGCCGTCCTGCTGTGTCCCTGTCCCCGCGTGTGGCTGTGAGGCAGAGGAGGAGCAGCCCCATCCATCGCCATGGGCTGCTCCTGCCCGCCACAGCCCTGGCTCACTCGGCTACTCGGCGGCGATGTGTGGCTGGCACTGCCCTTCTGCTCAGCATTCCGGGCTGCTGTGACACCCAGCTGGCTCTGGAACGCAGCCCCCCCCACTCTTGTGCTCTTGTGACATGGCTGTGCCAGCTGCAAGCTGCTTCCTGGAGCTGGTGGCTGCCCCTGGCAACGTGGCCGTGCCATAGCAGGGCTGGTGCTGCCTGCCATGGGGCTGCTGCCTTCCGCCGTCCGTGTAATAAATGATCAGTTGTTCATCCCTAAATGTCTGATGGTGCTTTGCCCATGTCTGCATGGCATTCCCAGCCCTTGCCTTTCTCCCATCTCCACCTGGAGCCCAACAGGAGGTGATGAGAGGCAGGAGGAGCAGTGCCCCAGAGCACAGCAGTGGGAGGAGCGCCCCTTCCTTCCCAGAGTCCGAGCACACGTGGCTGAGTGCTTGCTGAATGCGTTTGGTTCCCATGGCTGGAAGGAGCACTTCTGATCTCGTGCTACCCAGGAGCCTCTGGAAATGCACCTGCCATTGCCAGGAATTCCTCTGAGCCCTTCCAGTGTGTAACCAATCAATATGATGTAATGATCAATGTCATCACACCGGAGGTGTAGGGACAGAAGGACCAGTAGGATAGAAAGAAAGGTGCTATAAAAGATGGGAAGAAGATTGCTCACCCATATCAGTAGATTCCAAGTTCACAGGGGAAAGCTCCTCCAAGAAAGGCTCGCCAGAAAGAGATCCTTCCCCAGTGGGAATCAGCCCCTCAGTGGGGTCCAGGAGAGGTGCAGCCAGGCTGCTCCCCTTCCATTTGCACAGCGGAATTGCCTTCACCTGTGCTCCCAGGGCTGAGCTGCTCCTTTCCCCGGATGCTCAATCGGAGCTTCATTCCGTAACTCAACAGTTCCCATCCACTGCACCCCTTCACAGCAGGAACCAAAGATTGAGTCAGCTGGAAGGTGAGCCTTCCCTCGTACAGGGATCCAACACAACAATTTGTACAACTGCCCGTCGTGGTGCAGGTTGACACAATCTGAGACCGCTGATGATGGGTTTGTGGCTGAAGTTCATGTTCTCTCATGGGCCAGAGCTCGGTGGTGTTACTGGAGGCACGCAGTTGTTTGGTGCAGGTCCATCTTATGTTCCGTCAGTCCCACGTGGGCCATCGCCAGGGGTTGTGCTTGATCTCACAGCAACACTGGAACACTTTGATGGCGTTTCGCTCCTTCCGGTGATCCCAGGGGCTCAAAGACTCGCGGGGAGTAGTAGAGATGTTTCAGGGGACCAGGAGTCAGGATTCGGGTCCCCTTAGCACTGAAGACTGGAGTGTTGACCACAATCTCCGTAGGCCATGCACCACTTAGCGGAGCGACTACCGAGCCTCCCACCTCCAATAATCTCCGCCAGGGTGCAAGTAGGCCACGCCATGTCGGTCCTACCTGCACCTTCCAAGGCCATTTTATTCCTGAGTACCTGGTTCTAGATTCTCAGGGGCAGGGGGCAGAAGGTGATTTTCACTGAGCCCTATTTGGGGTCTTCCCCGATTATCGGTGCCCGTAATTTGGATCCTAAGCAGGGAGGCCCATGTTGTCTGCAGCATTTTCAGGGTCTGCCGTCTCTAGGCCTTTCATTCCGATCCGTCTGGGTTTCATAGAGTCTCTTTGTGCAGCCGTGCAGGGACTGAGAGTCTGTCTTCAGGGCAGCCTTAAGAATAGCATTATAGCATTCAAGGAGGCGTGCCCCCGTTGGATGATATGGCAGATATCGCCATTCGATGTTGCTGTCTTCAGCTCAGCCTTGTATCGTGGTGCCGGTCAAATGAGTCCCGTGGTCGCTCTCGATGACCTGAGGTGTCCCGTAGGCAGACATCAGTTTAGTGAGTGCCTTGATGGTATATGCCTGGTTTGCTCTCGGCACTGGACAGCCCTGCAGAAGCCCGCTTGTGGTGTGTATGCAGGTCAGGGCATATGTCACCTCCTCAGAGCCAGGGAGGGGCCCGATGTAATCAACCTGCCATCGCTGGAGAGGACTGTGTCCTCTAGCAAGATGGGCTGTTGTTTGGGGCAACGGTCTCGGTCTCATGTTGGAGCAGGCATCGCAGTCTCGGCATGCCCGGGTGATGTCAGGTAGCTGTATGGGCAGTCCCCACGCTGCAGCAGCTGCCCACAGTGTCTTTTGTCCTCATGCCGTAGCTTCTGATGTAACCACCGGGCGATGTTCTCAGATGGTGAATTCTCAATCCATCGAACTCGGGCCAGCGTGTCGGCTCCGTCATTTCCCGGTGATTGTAGGGGTTGGTGACCAGAGCCGTGGCAGACACGTACAGTCCTGTGTTTAAGCACATGCCTTATGTGTCAGCACACATCTCTGCCCCAGGTTGGTGGGGCTTGGATTGTTCACTCCTGTGTGGCCCACTGTGCAATCCAAAGAGTGAGCCCCCATTACACAGCCCAACTGTCTGTGGGATGTTCAGGATCCCATCACCGGGTTCCTTGGTTATAACCATCCACGCCGCTCGCACTTCTGCCCATTGGCTGCTCTGACCATCCCCCTCTTCAAACCAGGTTGTCTCGGTGGAGGGATGGGATGCTATTGCTCTCCACTTGCTCAGGTTGTCCTTGCTGGGCCCATCAGTGTACCAGGCATCTTCAGGCATGGGATATTTCCCTCCTGAACGGGACCCTTCTCTGGTGGAGCGACCAATGTTTCTTTTGCTGCATCACGGTGTTACTCACTGGCCTAGGATCTTCTGGAGTTCTTCTTCCAGTGGCGATGTGGACAGACTGTCCTCTGGCTGAGACAGGCGACCCTTCGTGCCCC
This sequence comes from Meleagris gallopavo, assembly GCF_905368555.1. Lineage (NCBI taxonomy): Eukaryota > Metazoa > Chordata > Aves > Galliformes > Phasianidae > Meleagris > Meleagris gallopavo. Next base: position 192,582,400 of record NC_139404.1, read on the forward strand.
CGTTTGTGCTTGGGACACCTCTGTCTTAGGAAGGTGGTTCAGATCTTTCACCCACCCCTGAATTGGCAGGGTGGTCTTAACTCTGCCCTCAGCTGTTTGGGTTATGCTGTATTTGGCTGTAATGCAGAGTAGGCAGCCAATAAGCGTCTTTCAGTCATACCGTCTCTTTCTTCTGCTCCGTGCCAGCCCTGGGACCAGAACCCAGTGGGGGTCTGAACGGAGCTCTGGCATTGCCACAGGCCCGAGCCAAAGCCATCCTGAGCGACATGAGCATCCGATTCAGCTGGGAGGGTAGAATCAAATCTACCCACTGCTCGGGCTGGTTTCACTGCCAGTTTTGCCTGTTGGAAAGCCTCCTGTTGTGTTCTCCTGGACCTGGCAGCTTCTGAGGATTTACAGCCCATCCTCTTTCTTGCAGATAGGTGGTCAATGAATCTGCTGCCTGTCTGACGGCCTCCAGTGCGTTGGATATCTAGAGGAGATCATCAGTATAATGATCAAGTTGACGTCATTAGGCTTTTCCCAACTTGGCAGGGCACACACCACTAGGTTCTGGCAATGTGTTGGTGCGTGCACGTACCCCTGTGGCAGGACCTGAAAGGGCACAGTGGGCCAGGTCACTTGAGGAGGCTTTTTCCTTCTACTGGGAACCAGGAACTCTTCCAGGTTCCACGTTGCTGTTGGCAGTCTGTCAGTAGTTCCCACCCCAGGTTTTTTGGGGTGATTTGGAAGTTGTTGATTGTCCTCCTCCTGCCTCCATAGCTGGAGCAGGACATGATGGTGCTGATGATGAATGTTTGCAAACTGAACCCCAGCCCGGACTGAGTCGTTAAACATTTGTTTTCTGATACCCGTACGGGTGCCGACTGCAAAGTCCGTGGGGTGGCTCTCCTGGTTTTAGTGACGGGGAGGACCTCTGCCCCTTCCAGCAGTACTGCAGATATTGCACCTGGTGCGAAGGCGCTCTGCCTGCCCTAGACCAGCCAGCAATTGGGCAGCCTGCTGGATGATGGCCTCCGAGGTGACGAAGGGCTTCGGTATGGCCACCGGTGTGCCATCTTGGTGGGGAGGAGCTTGTTGGAATGTGAGCTCCCTCATCGCCGCCGAAAACTTGACCAAGTCTGGACTCTCAAAGGCATCGTCGTGTGTTGCCTCCTTCATTCCTGATTCTCTCGGATGATTGTGGAGTTGCTCCATTGAGCTCCGTAGACCAGTGTTTATCAGCAGCTCACTTTTGTTGGGCCATGAGTCTGCACGCCTCCACTGGCCGCTGAATGAGGGAATGGTTTGCATCAGGATGTGGCACGCAGCCTTTGTCTGAGAGCCAGGCGAGTGGCAATGGATGCCAGTTCAGGAATCTCAGGCCCATTAATGAGCACGCTTTCGGCCCCCCCGTCCCATCATCTCAGCAGCCAAGCTGCTATGCTGTCTCGTGGTCTTTGCTTCAGTTGTTCTGACAGATCCATGAGCTGTGCTACATGTAACGTGGCCAGTGCAGGGGGCCACTCTCCGGGTGCCAACGCTGCAGGTCTGTCTTGGAACTTTTTGGTCTTCTGAGTCATTCCTGGCCTTCTTTCTAGAGGATCTGAGGTTTGCAGATCCTCCAGTTGGCTTTTAGTTTGCTCGGCCTTCTTGGGTACACCTGGGATCCAAGGGTCCTGCTGATGCAAATCTTTTTCCCCTTCTAGTGCAATGGGTCTTAATTTCAAAGGGGAAATCCCCTTGAAAGGTGAGGCAGCTTGCCCTGTCGTAGATGTAATTTCATTTTCCAGCTGTTGGATGCGAGCTTTCAAAAGCTCCTTTTCCTCTCTTAGGACTTCTCCCGAGGAATGCTCTGCGTTAATAGTGGGAAAGGGCAGCCATGCCAGGGCAGATGCTGCTGCTGTTCTTTGCTCGGTTGTTGAAAAAGGTTGTCCTAATTCACTCAGGAAATCAGCCATTTGGAGAGGGATTTCACCATAGGACCACTGTCCCCTGTAGGTCCCCGTTCCCGGATCATCCGAGCAGCACTGAGCCAAGGGGAACCTGAGAAGCCTGGGGTTTCCCCGGGCAGTTTCTCTTTTGGTGTGTTTGGGGTCCCAGTGCCCACGCAACACGCAGCTGGCGTTGTTCAGCTTGCAGTATTGTGTTGTTGCAAAGGCTTTGAGGTGAATTCCTGAGAATGGAAATGTGGAGGGGAGAAGTCCAGAAGTGGGCTAGAAAGGAGAGAAGGTCTTCAAAGCTCTTTGTGGTGGTGGAATGCTGTGCCATGGAAGCAGGGCGAAATGAGAGTCCAGAAGGAAGGGATGGTATGCAGAGGGCTGGGCAGGATGGAGAGGTGGGCCCACGCCAACCTGATGGAGTTCAACAAGGCCAAGTGCGAGGTCCTGCAGCTGGGTGGGGGCAATGCCAAGGCCAGACAGAGGCTGGGCAGAGAATGGCTTGAGAGCAGCCCTGAGGAGAAGGATTTGGGGCTGTGGGTGGATGGAAGCCTCCAGGTGAGCGGGCAATGTGCGCTGGCAGCCCAGAAGGCCAACGGTCTCCTGGGCTGCATGGAGAGAAGTGTGACCAGCAGGGCCAGGGAGGTGATTCTGCCCTCTGCTCTGCTATGGGAGGTGTGCCAGCCTACAGCAGGGGGTTGGGGCTGGGTGAGCTTCAAGGTCCTTCCAAGCCAAACCATTCTGTGATTCCATGATATACAGGTGCATAAATAGGAGGAGATGGAGAAAATAAGGAAACCTCCCCAAGGTTCCCAGTCTGGATGCCACGAGATGGAAGAAGCAGCACGGGTGTAAGGAATGAGAAAGTTTATTCTGAAGGTGGTGCAAATAGTCTTTAATTGTGTGCTGGCTTCTCGGTGGTTGTCTGGGGGTCGAGGCAGGAAGGCTGGCAGTCTTGGTGGCTCCTCAACTTCCATCCCGGTCTCAGCAGCGCTCGCTTACGGTGCTTCCTTCTGTTCTGGACGTGGTGCCTGTGGTATTTCTGCATTGGGCCCATCCATCCCTTTTAGGCTCTTGTTGCGTCCTGGTCTTCAGAGTTCTGTTTCACACCATCCTTGTGGTTCCTGGAGGCGCTGATGTGTGCAGCACTTAAGGTGCTGGCAGGCTGTTGGGCTGTCCATCTGCAAGGCAGAGGGGGAGGAAGGAAGGAAGGAGCAGCCTCCTGCCCTGCTGCCCTGTGCTGCTCTCCCCTGCACAGCCCTGCTCACCGGGTTGCTGCTCTGCCAGCCATTTCCATGGCTGTGTGGGGCTGCCTGTGTCCCCAGGTCAGTGTGGAAAGGGCCACTGCAATCAGCAGGTCTGGTGCCAGCACCTGCACAGGGCACAGGGCTGAGCAAAGCAGCACCAAACAGGGAGGTAGGGCAAGGGGTCCTTGGGCAGCTTCCATGTCCTATAGGAGCACCACAGGCTAGAGTATGGTGCTGACTTACCTTCTTTGTAGCACGTGAACAGCAGTTTGGAGGGTTGAGCTCCATCGCTTTTGGGCATCTGGAGCCATTGGTGTTGGGCTGTCCATCTGCAAGGCAGAGGGGGAGGAAGGAAGGAGCAGCCTCCTGCCCTGCTGCCCTGTGCTGAACTCCCCTGCACAGCCCTGCTCACCGGGTTGCTGCTCTGCCAGCCATTTCCATGGCTGTGTGGGGCTGCCTGTGTCCCCAGGGCTGTCGTGGGGGCACGGAGACCAGATGGAGAGCTGAGGACAGGCGTGTGTCCTGCTCTGGTTCCATCGTGGTGCGGATGCCCATCTGCAAGGCAGAGGGGAAGGAAGGAAGGAAGAAGGGAGCAGCCTCCTGCCCTGCTGCCCTGTGCTGCCCTCCCCTGCACAGCCCTGCTCACCGGGTTGCTGCTCTGAAAATGGTTTCCTTGGCCGTTTGGGTCACCAATGCCACGTTGACCCAAGCACTGCGATCAGATGGTGTGGTGCCAGCATCTGCAGTGAGGCCAGGACTCAGCAAAGCAGCACCAAATGTTGGGGTGAGGGCAGGGGGATTTTTGGGAGCTTCCGTGGTGCTGTAGGAGCACGACAGGCTCCAGTTTGGAGCTGACTTATCTTTTCTGATGGACACCCTTTTGGTGGGCTGAGCTGAGGCCCTTTTGGTCATCTGGAGCCATTTGTGTTGGGCTGTCCATCTGCAAGGCAGAGGGGAAGTGCAAGAGGAGCAACCTCCTGCCCTGCTGCCCTGTGCTGCCCTGTGCTGCACAGCCCTGCTCACCGGGTTGCTGTCCCCAGGGCTGTGTGGAAAGGGCCACTGCAATCAGCAGGTCCGGTGCCAGCACCTGCAGTGGGGTCAGGGCTCAGCAAAGCAGCAGCAAATGTTGGGGCAGGGCCAGGGGTCCTTGGGGAGCTCCCCGGGTCCTTGGGGAGCGAGGCGGGCTCCAGTTTGGGAGCGACTTCTGTGTGCTGTGGGTGAGCACAGGAGCGTCTCGCCGTCCTGCTGTGTCCCTGTCCCCGCGTGTGGCTGTGAGGCAGAGGAGGAGCAGCCCCATCCATCGCCATGGGCTGCTCCTGCCCGCCACAGCCCTGGCTCACTCGGCTACTCGGCGGCGATGTGTGGCTGGCACTGCCCTTCTGCTCAGCATTCCGGGCTGCTGTGACACCCAGCTGGCTCTGGAACGCAGCCCCCCCCACTCTTGTGCTCTTGTGACATGGCTGTGCCAGCTGCAGGCTGCTTCCTGGAGCTGGTGGCTGCCCCTGGCAACGTGGCCGTGCCATAGCAGGGCTGGTGCTGCCTGCCATGGGGCTGCTGCCTTCCGCCGTCTGTGTAATAAAGAAAGCAATGAGTTGTTGTTCAGTTGGTGCCTGATGGTACTGAGGCCATGTGAGCATGATGAATACAGCCTTGAGATCCAAGCTTCTCTCTCTCTGCATTTATCTCATAAGGAGCAGAAGGGTTGCCTCTATGTAGAGGCTGAGGGTTATCAGCCCAGCCTGGCTCCTTGTAGATGCATGGAAATGAATGATTTGGACCTGTGCCTGGTGCTCGGGCTCGGCTTTGGCTGCATCAGCACTTGGAACGTTGAGATTTTGTTTTTTCTGTCTGCAGAGCGGCCGCAGGGCTGCACTGGGGGCCATCCCATACCGACGGCCGCAGCAGAGGCCAGCCCTGGTCCCAGCTGAGCTCTCGGAGGAGGAAGCCAGGAGGATCGCCAGGATCTTCTCTGCTCGGCTCTGTGAGAAGGAATAGTGTGGATCAGAGTGTGGGTGGAGATCTCATGGCACAGCTGATTCCTGGCACGTCACAAGCACCATGTCCTCAGGGAGAGGAGGTGGGAGCAGCAGAGCTCAGCCTCTGACCCTTAATTGGCCTAATTGGGGCTTACTTGGAGGGAGCAGAAGCATGGTGGCCCACCAAGGTCGGCTGCAAGGGGAGATCCCAGGTGACACTCAGCTCCCTGCTGGCCAATCCATTGACTGACTTGTTCTTCGGTTCTCCAACTACCGAGATTCATTCTTATGCCATTTCTCTCATGTTTATACAACTTTGGTAAAACGTCCCATTTGGGAGCATCTCCTTGACCCAAAGGATGGAGAACATGAACAAATTGCCATCCTGGAGGACAGCAGGAGAGCTGCTGCATCGCTGCCCGTGTGTGGGAGTGGGAGAGGAGCTCCCTCCCCTCCTCATGGCCTTTAAGAATCACTGTACATCCAGACCAAGGATGCTGTGCAACGAGTGTACAAAAGGGTTTGCATAGAAATACTGAACTTTTATATTATAAATTATATTGTAAATTATTTCTGTACATTTCTACGCCAGATCCCCGTGTTGCAAACCGAGCTAAGTTATGTCCGCGCCGCTGTCGGAGCGCTGTTTGTGTTTCAATAAAGTGATGCCCATTTCTGGCTTTGTGTGCCTGCTCTGCCAGCTGCATCCATGGGATTGAGTACCTCCAAGCAGTGCAGGTGGAGCAGAGCGGGGTGAGGGGGTCCTGGTGGTAACCCCAAAGGTGGGGATGGAGCCGCCCTGGGGATACCGCGGCTATGAGTTTTAAGAAAGTAGAAACAGGGCTTTTGTTGAGTTCTCACTCCATCCTGGAGCCGCTTCCCATCCCCGCAGCCTTTGTGCATCGCTGTCTGCCCAATGGGACGGTGGTTTTGTTGTCTGTACCCCATGGATGTGAACTCAGGGTTCCTCCATGTGAGCGCAGGGGACATGCGGTGGTGGCTGCGGCGCAGGAAATCCCTGTGGTAAACAAACCCAGCCCTGGCAGCTGTGTGGGATTAATGACAGCCTCGTGCTGGGGACAGAGGGTCTGTCCCAGGCTCCCAACCAGACCAGATCGTATTTTCCAGTGCTGCTCCCCCACAGCTTTGGCGCAGGGACTGAAATGCCGTCACCCCTTGGAGCTGCCAGGCGGCCCCGCTCTCAGCAGCTCAAATGCCAAGTGGGGGACGGGGCTGTGCTGTCACCCGATCCCCGCAGCCCCTGGAATGTCCTCTGGGTGCTATAAAAGTGGGGGCAGAGAGCTGGCGCTCGGGGCCACACGTGGGTGGAAGGAGTGAGACGGGGACACGGAGCCGAGCGCCCGCGGTAAGGCCCTGTGGGACACCGGGAGTCAGCGGGCTGCACCAGGCTGCTCCAGGCCTCAGTTTCCCTAAGGATGCAGAGAAACGGAGCGGGATTTGATTCTGTGCTTGTCTGAAGCCAACCAGAGCTGTGGCAGTGAACCGTCATCTCCATCCGTGAGCCAGGAGCCCCATAGGACGCGGCGTCCCACTGCCAACCTTTGCGTTCCCTCCCAGCCATCATGGTAGGCCTGAAGCCCCCCGAGGTGCCCCCCACGGCCGCCGTGAAGTTCTTCAGCGCCGGGACGGCCGCCTGCATCGCCGACCTCTGCACCTTCCCCCTGGACACTGCCAAAGTGAGGCTGCAGGTAAAGCCCCGAGAACCCCACGGGCAGATGGAGCTCCCACAGCGCCGGGAGCCACCGCGGCGATGCCACTGAGCGGGGACAGCTGGGGCACAGAGGGCAGGGTGATGTGGTGGGCACCCCACAGATCCAGGGGGAGGTGAGGATCCCACGCAGCACCAACACGGTGGAGTACCGGGGTGTGCTGGGCACGCTGAGCACCATGGTGCGAACCGAGGGACCCCGCAGCCTCTACAGTGGGCTGGTGGCCGGGCTGCAGCGGCAGATGAGCTTCGCCTCCATCCGCATCGGGCTCTATGACTCTGTGAAGCAGCTCTACACCCCAAAAGGGGCTGAGAGTGAGTGCAGTGGGGGCTGGGACCCCACCCCTGTTGCGCATCCCAACCTGGTGTGCACCCGCCCTAATAGACTCCAATCCACCCCAACGGGGTCCAACCACCTCAATGGGGGACCAACCCACCCCAATGGGGAACCAACCATCTCAACGGGAACCAATCTACCCCAGTGGGGGACCAACCCATCCCAGTAGGGATCAATCCATCCCAATGGGGGACCAACCCATCACAATGGAGGACCAATTCATCCCAGTAGGGATAACCCACCCTGGTAGGGGAAAAACCCACCCCAATGGGCACCAACCTACCCCAACAGGGGACCAGTTCATCCCAGCAGGGATAACCCACTCCAGTGAGGGACCAACCCACCCCAGTAGGGGACCAATTCATCCCAGCAGGGACCAACTACCTCAATGGGGACCAACACACCCAAAGCATGCAGAACCCAGCCCTAAATGCACAACCCTCCCCAAAGTATACCCCCAAACTCCAGAGTCACCCCTCTTCCCTACTTGTGGCACGGGATGGGGTCCCCAACACGTGCCTTCCCCAGGCACAGGGCTGCTGGCGCGGCTGCTGGCGGGCTGCACCACGGGGGCCGTGGCGGTGACGTGCGCCCAGCCCACCGACGTGGTCAAGGTGAGGTTCCAGGCACTTGGGGCACTGCCAGAGAGCAACCGTCGGTACAGCGGCACCGTGGATGCCTACAGGACCATCGCCAGGGAGGAGGGAGTGCGTGGGCTGTGGAGAGGTAGGGGAGGGGATGGGATGGGATGGGATGGGATGGGATGGGATGGGATGGGATGGGATGGGATGGGATGGGATGGGATGGGATGGGATGGGATGGGATGGGATGGGATGGGATGGGATGGGAGGTGGAAATGGAATGGAAAAAGAGATAGGCAGATGGGATGGCAGATGGGGATGGGATGGCGTGGCATGGCATTGGGATGAAATAGAAAAGAGGAATGGAATGGGATGGGAACAGGACTCATAGCATCAGAGGAGTTTGGGTGGGAAGAAATCTTAAAGCCCCCCCAGGCACCAACCCCTCCATGGGCAGGGACACCTCCCACAGCCCTGGTGTCCGTAGCTCCATCCATGGCTTTGGGCAATGCTAGAGAGGGGCATCCACAGCTCTGGGCACCAGTGCCAGGGCCCTCCTTAAAGGGGAAGAATTTCTATGAGAACTGTAGGGATGTGGCACTGAGCAACACGGTCAGTGGGTTTGGTGGGACTGGGTTGGGGTTGGACTTGGGGATCTTGGAGGGCTTTTCCAACGTTAATCATAGAATCATGGAATGGCCTGGGTTGCAAAGGAGCACAGTGCTCACCCACTTCCAACCCCCTGCTGTGTGCAGGTCACCAACCAGCAGCCCAGGCTGCCCAGAGCCACATCCAGCCTGGCCTTGAATGCCTGCAGGGATGGGGCATCCACAGCCTCCTTGGGCAACCTGTTCCACTGCCTCACCACCCTCTGCATGAAAAACTTCCTCCTCACATCCAACCCAAACCTCCCCTGGCTCACTTTCAAACCATTCCCCTTGTCCTGTCACCACCCACCCTCACAAACAGCCGTTCCCCCTCCTGTTTATCCGCTCCCTTCAAGCACTGGAAGGCCACACTGAGGTCTCCCTGCAGCTTCTCTTCTCCAAGCTGAACAACCCCAGTTCCCTCAAAATGATTCTATGAACCCCATCTCTCAGCCCTGAATGGGGACAAGGGCTGGGGACAGTGGCACTGGGGCACCCAGCAGGCTATGGGCCCCATCCCAACCCCACCGCCCTCCCCACAGGGACGCTGCCCAACATCGCCCGCAATGCCATCATTAACTGCGGTGAGCTCGTCACCTACGACCTCATCAAGGACACGCTGCTGCGGGCGCAGCTGATGACAGGTGAGGACGGGACCGAAGTCACAGCCCCACGTGCCATCCCGGTCCCCAAAGACCTCACCTCCGTTCTGCCCCACAGACAACGTCCCCTGTCACTTCGTGGCTGCTTTTGGGGCCGGATTCTGCGCCACGGTGGTGGCGTCACCGGTGGATGTGGTGAAGACGCGGTACATGAATGCCAGCCCTGGGCAGTACCGGAATGTGCCCAGCTGCCTGCTGGCCCTGCTGATGCAGGACGGCATCTCTGGCCTCTACAAGGGGTGAGTGATGGAATGCCACCAGCTGGGCTCTGCTCACCAACCCCGTACTGCCACCACGGCACAAAGCAGGGATGGCTGACGTCCCCTGTGACGCTGCTGTCCTCACTGCAGGTTCGTCCCCTCCTTCCTGCGTCTCGGCTCCTGGAACGTGGTGATGTTCATCTCCTATGAGCAGCTGCAGCGTGTGGTGATGCTGGCCCGGTCTGCACCCCCCTGATCGCCCCCAGCCCCACTCGTCAGCGCTGATGAGCTGCAGCAGTCAGTTATATTAATTGCTGAAGCAGCGGGGAAGGGAGACAGCAAAGGTCCCCAACCCCATGGGATGAGAGGGACCAAAGGCGGCTCTGTGAGGGTCCAGCAGGAGGAGAATGGAGAGAAGGGGAGGATGGAGGTGTCCAGAGCAGAGAGAGGAGAAGGAAGAAGGTGTTGAGGTTTTCCAGTTGGGAACAGTGGTGCTTTCCAGCAGCAGTGGGACAGAGAGGTGGGAAGGAGCAGTGTGGGGTGGGGGGTGTGGTGAATCCGGGTATTCCTCACTGATGCTGCAAATAAATCACCCCTATGGGGTTTATCTCAGCAGGACTTGGGATTCCGTCACCTTATTTTTATTACAGGAGAGGGTGAGGTTTTTCTCCTGGTCCGGAGGTGCAGTTGGGTTACAAACCTCGTGGTCTTTTCCTCAGTGATTCTGGTCTTGCAGAGGGGAGCAGCCCAAAACTGGGGAATGCTGCAGTGCAGAAGGAAGGAAGGAGGGCAGCAATCGGTGCACCAAAACACGAGGGGAGCAGAGCCAGGGTGGTGGGAGCAGTCCCAACAGCGTTCTGTGAACGGATGGGGTCCTGGCACTGGGGGAAATCCCCCATTTTTACCTCACTCACAGTGCTGGCAGCCTCGCTGGGAGGAAAGCAGGAGGCTGACAGCTCCTAGGACAGCAGCGCACTCCTCAGGAGCATCTTCTTGTTGGGCGTGAGGCGTGTGGGGAAGCAGACATTGAAGTGGATGAGGAGGTCACCTCTACGCCGCGGGTCCTTGAGCAGAGGCATCCCCTCCCCAGGCACCACTTTGCAGTACGTGGGGCTGCAAAGCGAGACAGGGCTGAGAAGGGTGGTGAGATGCTCCTGTCCCCAGATGGGGGAGACGGGGCCCCACTGAGGTGCAAAGAGCATCTCCTGCCAGCACGGCCCCACACAGTGCCCTGCGTGCCCATGTGAGGTTTCTGAAGGCAGATTTGCTCCCACCCAACGCCAGCCCATCCTGCCCTTTCCTCCTCTTGTCCTCACATTCCTTAACCTGGAGGCAACGCCGCGCCATCCAGCTCTCACCTCCCCATTTTTGCCTCTCCAAGCACCCTCAGGGTGAGCAGAGCACAGCGGGGCTCTGCCTGCAGGTCGGGAATCCCCACCCTGCTCCCAAAGCTCTTGGAGCACCCAAGAACCCAAGCAGAGCAGCCGGCAGCCTGCAGGGTTTCCTCCCACAGCACTCATTCGCCTGCAGCTCTGCACCACCTCCCGCCCCCAGCCCTCTGCTCACTGCACGATGTCATTGATGGGGATGCTCAGCAGCCGCCCGTCCAGCGTCCTCACATCCACCGTGCAGCCAATCAGTGCCTGCAGACACAGGGCAGGACCCCGAGCTGCAGCTGTGGCCACACAGGGACCCCTGTCCTTAACCATGAGAGCAGCGGGGCGGCCAAGGAGGACAACTCCCATACACCAAAGGGGCCGAGGCCTCGAACCCAGCAGTGTCCTCCTTCTCTGCATGTTTTGCTGCTGCTGGCTGAAGGCAAATGGCAGCTGGATATCCCCTGCCTCTGACCCTCACCTTTCCCAGAGGGATATTGGCCACGTAAATGAGGTCGTTGTTGGTTCTTTTAAACCTCGGGTGAGGTTTCTCTTGGATAACAAAGGTGATGTCGCCTGGAATGATGTTTGGGCCCTAAAAAGGGGAAAAAAAAGAGATCTGGGAATGGTTTGGGTACACCGTTTTAGAGAGGGGAAGGAGGCACCAATAGCTGCACCTTTGTTGATGGCATGTAAGAAAAGAGTTTTTTCTTCATTTAGGGCAAAAAAGCCAACAGTGTGTTTTAGCAAAGTTAAGCCAAAGGAAACCAGAGTGAGTTCTGCAAACATGAGGGCACACAGAACAGCACCTCTTTCTGTTATTCTGACCCCAAGATAAAGGCAGAAGGGGCTCCTTTCCTTCTGATTCTGAGCACAGCAGCACGGCCGCACTCCTGAGGAATCTGTCACTTCCCTGGGTCAGTGCTAAGGGCACAGCACAGCCACGCGTCCACACAGGAGCAGTGGCAGAACAACCACCCTGAGCTCCCACTGCTGGGACATGGCAGAAACAGGAAACCTGTGAAGAACACAGAGCTGTGCCTGAGGAAATCCAGCCCAGGACTTCAGGCCACGGTGGTTACCTGGTCTCCTTCCTTCTCAAACGTGACCCTGGTGCCTTGCTTCCACCCCGGCTGCACATCGATGATCAGGATCTTGTCCCTGATGGTGCTCGTTTGGCCGTCTTCGTTCATCACCTGCAGGGGGGATGAGCTCAGGGGTAGAGCAGGGGAACCTCTGCTGTCAGAACAGCTCCAGGCTGGGCTGGATGCACCCTGGGCAGTGTGATCTGGTGTGGGGAAGGAGTCCTCACCCTGCTTGGCACAAGCTTGCTGTCCTTACCCGACGGGAGATCTTTATCTTCTTGGTGCAGCCAAAGAAGAGATCTTCAAGGGAGACATGGAGGTCCCACACCATTGGGGGGTCCTGCTTCATCACACCTCTTCCTCGCAGCCCTCCAAAGGGCAGGGTCACCTCCAAGCCATCCTTGGTGAAGAACTCTGCATGGGGCAGCATGGGGGATGCAGGGCTCCAAACCCCAGTCCCAGGGAGAAAGAGAGAACAAAACTTCCAGCAGAGAGGAGATAACAGGGAAATATTTCACACAGGGGGCAGTGAGACCCCAGAACTGCTGCCCAGAGCTGTGGGTGCCCCATTCCTGGAGGTGCCAGAGGCCACAGATGGGCTCTGGGCAGCCTGAGCTGGGGGCACCCAGCCCAAAAGAAGGGGTGGGGCTGAGGGGGGTTTGATGTCTGTTAGGAAAAAGCACTGAGACAGACCATGAAATTCGGGGTCTGGTGGTGAGCACAGCCCTAAAGGCTGCCCCAGGGATGGCAGCAAAGCATCCACCCACCTGCAAAGGGATTGTGTCCTCCAAAGAACTCCTTGAAGACTTTGTCGGGGTTGTTGTGGAACACATAACCAGCAGTCCAAGCATCCTCACCACCAGACTCCACAGGGATGCCACCTTTGAGACCTTCCTCACCAAACCTATCGTAGATGCCTCTCCTTACGGCTAGGGGACAAGGAGGGATTGGGAACAGCCATTTTACTGAGAGAAGGACGCCCTCAGAACAGCCCTGTGGAGTAGGATGTGGGGGTTCTGGTGGAGAAAAGCAGGACATGAGCCAGCAGTGTGCACTCGCAGCCCATAAGGCCAGCAGAGCTGCACCTACAGAGGGGGCAGTGGGCAGGGAGGGGATTGTTCCCCTCTGTCTGCCCTCATAAGGCCCCGTATGGAGCACTGCATTCAGGCATGGGGCCCCCAGCACAGGAGAGATGTGGGGCTGCGGGTCCAGAGGAGGGCATGGGGATGCTCAGAGGGTGGAGCACCTCTCTATGGAGACAGGCTGAGGGAGCTGGAGGTGTTCAGCCTGGAGAAGGGAAGACTGCGGGGAGACCTCACTGAGGCCTTCCAGTGCCTAAAGAGAGCTGATAAATAGGAGGGAGAGGGACTTTTCACACAATCTAATAGGGATAGGACAAAAGGGAATGGCTTTAAACTAAAAGACAGGCAACTAAGGTTAGACACGAAGAGGAAATGCTTTCCTCAGAGGATGGTGAGACCCCAGCACTGCTACCCAGAGCTGTGGGTGCCCATCCCTGGAGGCGACAAGGCCATGATGGGCCTTGGGCAGCCTGAGCTGGACAGGGGGAGTGGGGAGGGTGATGGCACCCAGTCCACATCAGAGGGTGGGGATGGAAGGGTTTTAACATCCCCTCTAACTTCAGTCATTCTGTGATCCTATGATTTTCTCCTGCTTCTCGTTATGGACGAAAGCCCCAGACCCAGGCTTTGCTTGGGCAGAGATGGGGAAGACAGGGCCCCTAAAGTGAGGATGTGTTGGATGTGAGCAGGGCTTGCCGCACTGCATGAATATTTACAAGGGTGGATAGTGATAGGACAAGGGGGGGATGGTTTTAAAGTGAGCCAGGGGAGGTTTAGGTTGGATGTGAGGAGGAAGTTTTTCATGCAGAGGGTGGTGAGGCAGTGGAACAGGTTGCCCAAGGAGGCTGTGGATGCCCCATCCCTGCAGGCATTCAAGGCCAGGCTGGATGTGGCTCTGGGCAGCCTGGGCTGCTGGTTGGGGACCTGCACACAGCAGGGGGTTGGAACTGGGTGAGCACTGTGCTCCTTTGCAACCCAGGCCATTCTATCACTCTATGCAGTTCAGCCCCCACGGCTTACGGTCGCTCAGCACATCGTAGGCTTCAGCCAGCAGCCGGAACCGCTCCCACGCCCACGGCTCCTTGCATTTCTGCGGGTGGTTCTCCAAGGCCAGCAGGCGGTACCTGCGGGGGGAGGAGCAGAGCGCGACCTGCAGCCCCCGCCAGGCCCGGTGGTGGATTGAGGCAGCCGGCTGCCCCGATCCCAGCCCCACCTTGTCCGCCCCTTTTCCCCACACGTCCCCGTCCCCCCCTCACGCCTTCTTAATGTCGGCATCCGTGGCGGTGTGGCTCAGCTCCAGCACGGCGTAGTAATCCTGCCCCATGGCTGCTCCGTCGCTATGGATACGCAGCAAGCGCGGAGTCACCACGGCAACGCGGCCAGGCCGCACTTCCGGCTGTTCGCCACACTTCCGGTTCCGACGGCGCGAGGCACGCCGGGAGCCGCGGCTCTTCCGGCGCCGCCATTTCCCGCCTCCGAGCCGACCCCCACGCGCCTTTTTGAGCTCAATGATGGCTTTTCCTCCACACGCGCTCTATGAAAGCTGCTTTATTTCAGCCCACAGCCACGGTTTAATCCCCAACCCCCACCCACCAACAGCAGTCACCCCCACGACAGATAAAAATCGGTTCTAATGGACAAAGCTGAGCAGCTGACACAGGGGAGGCAGTGGAAGCAGCCGCAGCCCTGCTCACAGCCCTCACAGCCACGCTGTGCACAGCCCCCACCACTACAGGTCGCCCAGTTGGTACCGCCGCACCACCCCGTCCCTGCAGCACGTGTAGATCTGCTTCTCCCACGCAGCAACCTAGAAAATGGGGAAAAATGCAATAAACCAACAGAGCAGGGGGGAGTACAGCAGCTCTCGTGGTACGGGGTGGGGAAAAGCAGAGGAAGCCAACAGCTTTGCCGCTGTGCTGAGAAGCACCCACACATCTAAAAGATACACGGACCAATTTATGTTTTCTCCCTGAAAATTCATAGAATGGCTTGGGTTGTAAAGGAGCACAGTGCTCATCCAGTTCCAACCCCTGCTATGTGCAGGTCACCAACCAGCAGCCCAGGCTGCCCAGAACCACATCCAGCCTGGCCCTGAATGCCTGCAGGGATGGGGCATCCACAGCCTCCTTGGGCTTTTTGGAAAAATAGACCTTTTCTGTTAATCATTATCACCTGGGAGAAATATTCTCTTGTCCCTTTGGTACCTAACAGCTCACTGAAGGAAATTCACATATACAGAAAAGATGACGTGTTCTTTTTTGTGGGTTTATTTGCAGTCTAAGCAATGCACTGCTTTGTCCTTAGAACAGCCCTGACACCTGGCTCTGGCACTTCCAGAGATGGGGCATCTTTCAGAGTTGTTCTATGGGGGAACAGCAGGTGAGCATCTCCTGAAGCAGCAAGAGCTGCCAACTCATACAGAAGTGGGCCCACAAGAACCTAGTGAGGTTTAGTAACACCAAGTGCAGGGTGCTGCATCAGGTCAGGGCAATGCCAGATCTCCTTGAGAGCAGCCCTACGCAGAAGGACTTGGGGGTCCTGGGGGACGAGGAGCTGGACATGAGCCAGCAGTGTGCGCCTGCAGCCCGGAATGCAGCCAGCTGTGTTCTGGGCTGCATTAAAAAGGGGTGGCAGCAGGGACAGGGAGGTGATCGTCCCCCTCTGCTCGGCTCTTGTGAAGCCCCATCTGCAGCACTGCGTCCAGGTCTGGGGTCCCCAGCACAGGAAGGACATGGAGCTCTGGGAGCGGGTCCAGAGGAGGGCACTGAGATGGTCAGAGGGCTGGAGCAGCTCTGCTGTGAGGAAACGTTGAGGGAACTGGGATTGTTAGCTTGGAGAAGGGAAGGCTGCAGGGAGACCTGAGTGTGGCCTTCCAGTACTTGAATAAACAGGAAGGGGAACGGCTGTTTGTGAGGGTGGGTGGTGACAGGACAAGAAGAAATGGTTTTCAAGTGAGCTAGGAGAGGTTTAGGTTGGATATGAGGAGGAAGTTTTTCATGCAGAGGGTGGTGAGGCAGTGGAACAGGTTGCCCAAGGAGGCTGTGGATGCCCCATCCCTGCAGGCATCCAAGGCCAGGCTGGATGTGGCTCTGGGCAGCCTGGGCTGCTGGTTGGCGACCTGCACACAGCAGGGGGTTGGGACTGGATGAGCACTGTGCTCCTTTGCAACCCAGGCCATTCTATGATTCTACAGCTGTATGAAACTTGCTGAAGATTTCACTCTCATCTCAGAGGTGGGCAGGTAAATGCTCACATAAAGTGTCTGCTGATCTGAAGGGAAAAAAGGGTTTGGGTACTGCTGAATTGGATAGGACAAGAGGTCAAGGCCATTGCACCAGAGGAGGGGTCAGTTGGGTATTAGGAAACGTTCTCCAAAGAGTGGTGATGCACTGGCACAGACTGCCCAGGGAGTGGAGGAGTCACCATCCCTGGGGGTGTTCAAGAGCTGTGGGGATGTGGCACTGATGGATGTGGGCAGTGGGCATGGTGGGATGTGCTGGGGTTGGTAACCTTAGAGGTCTTTTCCAACCTTAATGATTTTATGATTCCCTGAATTCTGCAGGTCAAATTTCAGGCTCAGAATGACACTGCATGCTAAATTTGTGTTTATCAGCTCAGGAAAGGACTGTGAAGGGGGAACAACTTAAAACTAAGCTGATTTCCATCAGTACCGTGTGGTGCGGAGCCCAGGGAGCACAGCTCACTGTCCCCCATCTTTGTGGACACAGAACAGCTGAAGTACTTTTGTGGTCTCACATCATAAGGAGCCGAAGACAGGCAGCACTGTGCTGCCACTCCAATAAACTCCCAAGCACAGATCAATTCCAGCTTCCTTACAAGAAAGAAAAAAAAACATTCTGCCAGATCTACTCCACAACTAACTAACTTCTCTGTTTCAGTTCTACTCCTGCAAAGCGGAGATAATACCACAGAGAGACGCTGACAGCATTTGCTTATGCCAAACATTAAAAGAAAAACCTTGGGCAGCCAATTCCTGAGATAAATGCAACTGCCTGATGCTTGGCATCACCTTTCCCCAAGCACTCTACTTCAGTCAACACCCCATATTCCTTACCTTGTACACAGGGTCACAGTCTGCCTCTGTGAGGTCGATGACGTAATCGAGGTCTTGCTGAATGATAAAGCACGTTCCATCACCTATACAAGCAGAAAGAACACCAAGGAAGGAAGGAATATTGGGTGATGAGTAAAAACAGGCCACGTTCTTTCTATAAACAGCACTACAGGCCCAGCAGAAACGCCCAAGAAAAGGGAGACGTGCTGTGAGGACATGAGTGAGATGGGAAAAGGCTCTATTGATTCAGAAGCTCCTTGCAGGCCCTGTTCTGGGAGGGCACAAGAAAAATCACAAGGCAAAAAGCAACTACGTAATAGGAAGTTCCACTACATCACCTTTTTGCAATGGACACTTGGTCAAGCCTTCTTCTAGTGGCTTGGACATCCAATGCTTGTATATAAGAGAGGGCATAAAGAGCATAAAACTGCTCAGTCAATTCTAAAATCTGTACACAGCAATTGAGTTACCTTGGCTGGCAATGAATCCATCTCTGTACGGGAACAGAGAAAGCACTGGTGCTCCTGATCTGTGAATTATTTGGATTGGAGCACTGGAAAAAAAAGGAACAGGAAGAAGAAAAACATTATGGACAAATCAAAATCCATCCCAAAGTCTGAGTGCTGAAAGAAGAATGTGAAGTAGTGATTAAAAGATACATAAGGAGAACATTAAGACACAGGGATTATCCCTACCAAAACAGCCACAAGTTTGGAGCTTATCCTGCATGAAAGACTTCTCAGATTTTTCCATGCCAGGCTCCTCTGCCCTCACCCATCCATTTGGATGCTCCTTGCTCAGAGCTTGCCCTTCACCCCAACTAAAAGCCACCTCAGAGCAGCTCCTGCCAAAGCTGAATGGTCCTCAAGAGAAAGAAAAGACTGCAAGAAGCTCTTAAGCTCACAGTGCCATTGCCTGGGCTGTATCCACCTTCAGAAGAGGCAGTGTCTGCCAGAACCTTTGATTTGACTCTTCCTCAGAGGAAAACAACCACCCACAATTGCCATTCAGTACTTGCAGCCCCAGGCATGCACTCACTTGGTGTTTCTCACATCCAGCTGATAGATGTTCCCATCCTGAGTCCCTGCTAGGAAATAGGTACTTGAGAGGAATGTGCAGCAATTGAATGCATCAGATCCATCAAAGAGGAACACCTGGGAATATAAAAAACAGCAAGTGTCAGATCTCATAGATGTGCCAAAGCAGCCACAGGACAGACATGAATAGGAAGCCATTTACTCATGAAGTCAGTAAGAATGTTTCTGTGAGTCATGGAACAAACTTGCAAATCCAGAGGTAGGTCAATAACCTTCTCAACTCTGCTCCAAGATGTGTGGGAGAACAGTGCCCTAGAATCAGCTTTGCCAAATTAGCAAGGTTACTGCAATCAGTCAGTGCCCCTGGGGCACTCTGGAGAAGAGATCCATCACACCATGACAGGCAGACCAACACTGAGTTCAAACTTGTCTTCAGACACCCCTGGAGCAGCAAGACCAGATCTGCAAAGTAGGTTTATGAAGACTGCTCCCTCTCCATAGAGCCACAACTGTTGCTACAAGGCTGCAAATTAATACCAGCCAAGCCTTTAAGACCCCACTCACCAGCTTTGGTGAGTATCTGCTCCACTCAATTTTCACTCTCCACAAGGAATTAAACCTGCTATGCCAGAAGCTTGTGTCCTACAGCCCAGGAGAGTCTGTAGGATCTTCAGGACCTCAGACCCGCCAACTCCCTTCCCTTTGCTGGAGGGAAACGGGCTGGTGAACACCTCAGATCCCTTTACATGCTATTCAAAATAAAGAGCAATTTTACACCCCAGCTGCATGGCTGTGCATCCCCTGAGCAGGCTACAGGAAAGGACTGCTGGGAAAGCAGCAGCTCTGCAGACACAGCCTCAGTTCCTGCATTCTCAATGATTCCTACTGGCTGCTTTTTAGTTTGCCACATACCTGGGTGGAACACACGAGCAATTCTTACAACCCCCCATATATAAACCTACCCAGAAAAAAGGAGAGAAAGGATCTCTTTATTGTACTGGGCTTTAGTCTCTCTTTCAGTGAATGAATACAGGGGAGAACACTGCAACCTGGGACCCCATCCAAAGGCACTGCTCCCCAGAGGGCTGGATAGATAGCAACACATGAGCACATGGGAGTGCCACAGGACTCAGAGCACAAAACCAGTGCGTGTGCACGGTGCTGGTTCCCATCCCCTCCTGCAGAGGGGTATTTTGAAGCACTACTGATACTCTCAGCCTCCTTACCAGCTGCCTGCTCTGCAGCCCAACTCCTTGCAGCTTCTTGTCTTCTCGAGCCAGCAGCAGGATTTTCCCTTCTGTCCCAATCTCACGTTCACCTGAGAGGAAGACAAAAGTTAACTCAGGGAGTAAACTACAGAGAGACAATGCTCTGATGGTTGGGATCACAACTGCTGAACCCACAGCAACATCCCTCTTATGCAAAGCAGGCCAATAGCAAGCGAGACTGCAGTCTTAATCACCCAAGCTAGAAGATAAGGCTGAATTCCTCCACAGGGCTGTATTCTGGTGACCTAGTGAAGGCATACAGCAGCATGCCACGCTCTCTCAATTACACCTGCAGCACCAGCTGGCAAAACAAAGGGGAAATAAAGGTTGTCCTGTAAGAATGTTCCTTACTGGGGGCTTTTTCAGGCGTGCCCAGGTTCACTGAGTCATCAGCAGCGCCCACAGCGATGCCATTGATGGGAGAGCCACAGTCAGCAATGACACCCAAACAGGAGGATTTGCCACAGTCCCAGAGGCGTGCAGTGCCATCCCTGGAGCAGGAAAGGACATTTCTTCCCCGATCCACAATGGCTGTATCCAAAATACCTGCATCAAAGCAAAGGCCGTGTTCAGAGACAGCACAGAAGGCAAAGGCTGAGAAGAGCACACATTTCCCAAGGCAACCATGCACCCACCTACAAGCCCCAAGGCAATGACCACAGAGAAGTCCATGTGAAAAACACAGCTCCCAGTAGATCAGCATGGGAGCCATCACGCTGCACAAGGGTGGGATGCTACCAATAACATCACAGAATGGTTGAGGTTGGAAAGGATTTCTAGAAATCACCTGGTGAAACCCCCTAAACTATGGCCCTTTTCACCCTTTGTGAGCTGTCACTTGGAGCAGAACTGGGCAGTGACCTCCCACATCTCAGACTTAGCTGATACTGCAGCTCCTGCCAAGTTTCTACCTCCAAAGTTAACCTCTAACTGGGGCAGGAAGCTGTCTAGCTCAGCACTCCTACAGCACTGCCAACTACAGCTCTGGATAATCCCAAAAGCTGCACAGGGCAAGCAGTAGCTCTATTACCCAGCTGCAGTAACATCAAAAGAGCAGTCTTAGCAAATGCTAATGCCCCCTAGCCACTCCATTTTGAGTCTAGATTTGAAAAACAAAACAAAACAAAAAACATGACAGTGTTTTTCTGGAGGGGAACAGTCAGATGGTTAGAAGACTTAATTAATACTTTCTCTACAGAAGCAGTCATTAAACATCACAAACTGAAATAACAGGGGAAGCCTGAATCAGTGGAAGCCAAGCAGTTTGGGCTGGAGTTCTGAAGGTCAACCTTGGAGGCATCAGGAGCCAAACAGAGCTGTTCAGACCCAATGCCATCACATTGCCTGCCTTCCAGGACATTTATGTCAACCTGTTTTAAAGCCATGCAATTAGATCACATGAAAACAATAGCATGTTGAGTGCAAAACAAGTTAATCAGGCTTTCAGCAGGTGGCTGTGTTGCTTACACTCCTCAGCAAAGCACCTTGTGAGATGGGGAGAACAGGAGCCTGTGCAGAGCTGTGCTATTTGCTCAGGAAGGTGGGAATTTGAGCAGTGTTTTGAGCATCCTGTGCTGCATCTGCAGCTCACTTGGACTTGCTCATGTTCACCCAAGCATTCAAACTGGTAAATAGGAGTAAAACAGGAGCTTGCTTAAGCATCATGTATAAATTCAGATTGCTTCTGAATGAATGGTCTTGAAAACCAAATCTTTTTAGAGATTATGTCAAACAGAGGCTCTGTCCATAGAATCACTTGAGTTGGTAGGGATCTCTCAAGGCCATCTGGTCCAAATCCCTGCAGTGAACAGGGACACCTACATCTCCATCAGGTGCTCAGAGCCTGGTCCAGCCTGACCTTGTTGATCTCCAAGGATGGGAAACATTTCTGCCCAAAAGCTTGCTCTCAGAAGGCTTTCTGGGTGGCTCACCATCCATGTCTTGCAGTCCATTGGGAATAAAGTGTCAACTGGAAGAGTTTGTAGCAATCACAGCAAACAGCCCTCAAAGCACCACAGAAGGTGGACCAGGAATCCTCCATGAAAGTAATTTATTGTCATTTTCAGCAGCAAGATCATCAAGAGGAGCAGAGCTGAACATCTGAGAATGAACAAGCTTATTCCAGCCTCTACAAAGAAATCATCACTGAAGCATCCTTGCAGCTGCTCTTGCTGAGCATGGTGCTGAAAATGAGAGTGGCATCCTCAAGGCAGTAACTGCCCATTCACCTTCTGCACATCTCTTAAAGCTACTGCATGCTTTTCTAGGCAAAGGGAAAAAAAAAAAAAGGAAGAGGCTCTGGAGCAAGTGAAGGTAAGCATGATGAGCTGGGAACAAGCAGGAGGCACTTCTACTGCAGGTCAGAGCTCCACCTCTGGCACTCAGAACAGGCTGAGGGATTGTGTCTTCCCTCAGCTCATCAAGAGAAAGTTTCAGCTGTTTAACACAGCAACCACTGATCTTTTTATTCACATTCTGGGAGGCTGAAAAACTTCTGAGATCCAACACAAATGTACAGCACGAGGTGCAGCAGGCTGGGGACTGAACTTCAGCCCTTGAGTGCAATGCAATTACACACACAGCAGGTTAAGCATTTTAAAGGCTAAGTACTCTGTACCTCCTTTGTGACCTTTAAACGTTACTACGCAGCTGGCATCTTCTGCTGACCAGATCTTTAGCTGGGCATCCATTCCCCCACTCAGAACCACAAGGCCCGATGGGAAAAACCTGCAACAATTCACATCATACACATGGCCTTCCAATAGTCTCTGGAAAAACAAAGAACTACATGCTAGTTCCATTGTCATCACCCTCATGCCAAGCAATTTTTGAGCTATGACATTGGAGAGATGGGTGTTACCACGTGGGCAGAGGATTAAGCTCAGATCCTCTGGGTCTGCACTCCTGGAACAGATTTATCTGAATTCTAGGCAGGCAAAAAAGAGTGAGACACTTTGAGACTCACTCTGCTATGTGAATACTCACTGCAAAGCAAAGGAATTACATTTGTTTCTAATAACAGATTAAGTGTCATGGGCAGTTTCTCCTCCTCTTCTCTACCACAGAATAAAGCAGTGCCTGCACCACGCAGGCTAGGAGCTGTCAGTTCCCTCCAGCACTCCAGCTGTAACTCCTCATCTCCGAGCTCTCATCACACTGATGAGCATTCTTTCTTTTCAGAGCAGTTGTGCTTTTCAACAGACACAACAGAAAAACCTCTATGATGTACAGATTCCCATTAGCTTTTCAGTCAAGAACCAGACACTTGCCTGCTCACAGCATGCAGACAGCCTGCCCCAGGTCGTAGCTGAACCACACTGCAATGTCAGAGACAACACAACACCAAACAAAGCTGCTGCTCTTACTCTTATTTCTCCATTTGCAGCCTGCCAGATCTTCATGGTCCCATCTGTGCTGGTAGACACACCAAGGCCTCCACCACTGGAAATATCCAGACAGGTAATCTGCAGGAGGGACAAACCACACAGTATTTTAGCTTTAGGTGATTCTGTACATAGCAATTCCTGCTCAAGAATGTACAACTCCACAGGAGATGTGCTAAGTACACCATCCAGCACAATTATCTCACCGAGACAGATTGCTTAATTCTTTAAAACAACTGGAAGTGCCCATGCATTCAGCTAAAGATTTCAGCTTGGTAACAGACCCCCTAACATTTAACATCCTTAAGCTCACTGATTTTGTCTCCTCAACCTCTCAATACATTTTGAGCTGTTAACTATGCCTTTACATGAAGAGAGGATAATGAGATGAACAGGTTGCCCAAGGAGGCTGTGGATGCCCCATCCCTACAGGCACTCAAGGCCAGGCTGGATGTGGCTCTGGGCAGCCTGGGCTGCTGGTTGGTGACCTGCACACAGCAGGGGGTTGAAACAAGCTGATCATTGTGTTCCTTTGCAACCCAGGCCATTCTATGATGAGACGAGCTGAGGGACTAGAAGCTGGCACAAAGCACCCCAGATTTCTTCTAATTGCCACCAACCAGACATAAGAATTGTTATTCTCTGCTTGTTTCACTGCAGAGATGTGCAAAGCAGGGAGGAAAGCAATGCTGAGTCAGAGAGCTGCATGGAAAGCGGTTGGATTTTAGGCTCACTCCAGATGAAGCAGGAACTTGGATTTTCCCAGCAACTCTCATTTGCAGTTAAGCAATGAGCTAAGCTGCTCTGCACAACCCCAGATAACTGCATGCCCTGACTGCCCAGCCTGCAGACACTGCTTAAGATACCTATGGAGCCAAAGTTTCCCAAAACACTGAACTAAAACTGATTTGATGCAAGCAGGCTGTCTCCTCAGATGGGCTCTGTGACAGCAGGGTACAAACAACTGCATGCTCTGCGTTAACTCCAGCACACCTGAGTACCTTTGAAGAGAGTTAAACTCACACTCTTCTAAAAGGATCACCATTCCCACAATGAAAGACATTACTGCTGCCACTGAGAAAGGAAGATGTGTTGCAGTTGTGGATGAAGTGATGCAAGGTAACAGGTAAACTACACCTGAGATCATAGAATGGCCTGGGTTGGAAGGGACCTCAAAGATCATGAAGCTCCAACCCTCCCCACCACAGGCAGGGCCACCAACCTCCACATTCCATAGCAGCCCAGGCTGCCCAGCTCCCTCAGCCTGTCTTTGTAGGGAGGTGCTGCAGCCTCTGCTCATCTTTGTGGCTCCTCTGGACCCTCTCCAACAGCTCCCTGTCCTTCTTGTCCTGGGGGCTCCAGACCTGGACGCAGTGCTGCAGATGGGGCCTCACAAGAGCAGAGCAGAGAGGGACAATCCCCTCCCTGTCCCTGCTGGCCACCCCTCTGCTGATGGAGCCCAGGATCCCATTTGCTTTCTGAGCTGCAGGAGCACACTGCAAAATAGAGGTTTCCAATATACTGCAGCAATAAAAGGCAGAAAAAACACCTGGATTTTGTTAGAGCAAGGGTTAATGCCAGCACTGCATCCTGCTGGAAGAACGCTGCCTTCTCTTACAAGAATTGGAGGCTGTTGGATTCACACTGCATTATTTTCAAAACCTTCCAAGTGATTCTATTTGCACTCTGTGGATTAAAAGAAAGCACTGCAGTGGCAAAAGCCACCGACAGACACGAGAAACACCAATCCACCGTGAGAAGTCACACTGAGGAATGCAGACTGCAGTTCTTATGGCACCTTATTGCACGCATGCATCACCCAGAGTTTGTGCCTCCACTTTAAATAAAGCCAGCTTAGGAATTAAAACAGGAGTTAGAAGATATTGAAGGAAAAGGCAGTGCCTTAGCTATTTAAAAAGTCATTAAACACGTTTATTTACATATGGTTAACCTGGGTGATGCTTAATTTAACACAACAATCTGTGGCAATTTGCTCTCTGTTAAGAAAAAGCAGCCTGTGAAGGATGTTATACAGGAACAAAACGTCTCGCTGATGTATGACACTCACAGATGCTCAGGAGGGATACAGAAACAGGCAAGGGCAAGCATGAGCACTCAGAACAAGCAGCAGCAGGTAAGCAGGGCAACAGGAGGTGAGCTTTAAACTCATCTACACATTAATGGATATCGCTTCAGCTGCTGCCAGAGGAGCTCTGCAGCACAGCTGCAACCCATCACACCCCTCTGACAGCAGACTCAACACTTCTGCCTGCATTTCCATTTTGCTATGCTGTGAACGTTGACTGCATTTATCACACAAGAGGGCAGCTGGGAACTCTTCAGTAGCACAGAGCTTAGAAAAGTGATTCACCTCTGCCTCAGGAGCTGCCTCTGTGCCAAGCCTGGGCTCAGCACAGCCCCACTGCCTTTTAGAACAGCTGCAGAGATGTGGAATTGCCTCTGTATCAAAACACATCTTGATTTATATTGCTGTTGAGCTTCATTAACACAGACTTTGCTTTTCAGCATTTTCTGCTGAGTTTGTCACAACAATTTACTCAATAAATCATGAGTCAGGTGTACTACAACACTGGAAACCATCAGGGGCTCCCATTAGGCAGCTGGCTGTGTGTGCAGGCTGCAAGCTCCATCATTTCTTGGATCATTTCCCTCTTGGGGTGAAGCATTCAGCAAATGCACAGACCACTGCCCAGCAAAGCCAAGGTATGCCTTCCTCCACAGTACAGAAAGGAAATTTCAGGTCCAAGTTGGCTGCTCTGTATCAGGGAGGAGCTGTGCTTCTTGCACCTCCAGACTGCGCAGGTACAAGAAAGAGGATTGCTTAATAAAACAAGCAGGTCTTATCAAAGTAAGTGGCAAGTTCATGAATATATACTTTAAAATACAAGTTGTCCTTTTGTAGTCTGTGAATTCCCAACCAGATTAAGAAGAATGCACGCAACATTCAATTCCTGGCTGCTCCGCTGACCCTGCAAATGGAAGCTCAGTGCAGCTGTCTTATGGCAAGCATCACAGACAGCTTTCTTGAATGACAGCAAACAGGCAGTGCAAAGCAGGAGCAGATTTAATCAAAGATGAAGAGCTCTGTGCACAGAGCCTCTTTTGTCTTGTGGGTTGTTTTTTTTTAGATGTACTAATTCATCTATCTTACGACTTCACAGTGGAATCCACCACGGAACAGAATATGAGCAGATTAGAGCACTTGCAAGAAAGTGGTTAAAAGCAAAGCGACAACTAGAAGAGGAAATGTTCCAAGAAGGCCATGTCTGGTCTCTGTGGCACTGAGAAATTCAAGTTCTTTGTGATCAACAGGAAAAAACAAAACAAAAGTGTACCTACCAGCAGCAATGCCTTCTCCAAACTCACTTAATACCTGCAGCTCCATAACACCAAGTTCTGGTATCCACTGCTCTGAGCATTCAGCCATGCTCTGTCCTGGGAAGCCAGACTTCCCAGAGCACCCTCATAAACCCCAGCCCAATTCCTCTCACATCCCTGTGGTTCTTTTAGCTGTCACCCTCAGACTCCTCTACAACTACTCCTCTACTACACCCTCTTGCAGGGAACAGTAAATATATACATACTCCAGTGCTCACCTCAAAACTTTAATATGAAAAAAATCATACGAAATAAGCTAGGAAATACAGGGAAATCAGGAAATTGCTTGGATCTTTTAATTTATTTATTATCAAAAGAGAAAACAAAGTCAGACCCAAATATTACCCAGTCCCACTTAAGCATCCAGTTTCTTACAACTGTTACAAGGCAATTTGAACTTCAGGAACCTCCAGGACTATAACAGCACAAATAGCCATGAAATAGAACAGATTAGTTTTAGAGATACATGCAAGCATCTATAGAATCTTGGACTTCTTTCTGTGCGTGAAGCTTAACTAGGATTGTTGCTGTTATTTATAAGGCCTGATGTGGTTTACTAACCAGTTTATACACAAAGTTATCACTTGACCAGGAACAGAGCAGGCAGATGCATCATGAAAGCATTCAGTCACTGCCATTTATTTCTTACTTAGCAAGGTTACTTACACTTTTCTGATGAATCCTGGAAAAAGTTGTGTATGGTGCCAAGAATTTGGTGGACACATTCTCATGAGGACAAGAAACAAGAATACTTTTCTAGGGGAGAAAAACAGAAGTGCTGTTAGTCCTTCTGAAACACTTGTAAACACCTGAGGCACAAACAACTTACAGCCACTGGTGATGAGAGAAGCAGAGAAATACTACCACATCAACTTCAACCTTTGAAAAGAACTCCAAGATCCCCAAGCCCAACCCCAGCCCACCCCCACCATGCCCACGTCTCTTAGTGCCACCCCCCACGACTTTGGAACACCTCCAGAGGTGGTAACTTCACCACATCCTAGGCAGCCTGTGCTGGATGTGCATTACAACATTTTCAAAGCCGAATTTTTTTTCCTCCTTTTCAATCTGAGCCACTCCTAGTGCAACTTGAAGCCATCAGCTCTCATCCTACCGCTGTCACCTGGGAGAAGAGCTCAACCACACCTCACTACAACCTCCAGAGACACCTGAGCACTGCACAAAGGGAGACCCAGGTGACAGCTACTATTTCAGCTGCACTAAGGCTATGGCCCCTTCACCTGTGGAAAGCAGTTACTAACCCCACATTTCCCCCAGCCCTGTCACCTTGGTGACTTCGCCGACCACAAAGCCCTCAGAGGCAGCGATGTCAGGGACGCCCTCGGTGCTGAGCCCACGGCGGGTCAGGCTGCCATACAGCGTGGGCTTCCCTGCAGACACAGCAGCCATCAGCTCACCCTCCTCATGTTTAACCCACAGGGTTCATCCCTGAACTACCTTCAACCATCTTCTTAGCCTGCCCACAGACTATCCTCACACCCTCCTAACCATCCCCCCAACAAACCATTCTGATTCCCCCTTCCTAACCCACAGCCCTCTGCCTTCTACCCCCAAAACCACCCTCACCACTTCCTAACACACTGGAACAGGTTGTTCAAGGAGGTTGTAGAGGCATTCAAGGCCAGGCTGGATATGGTTCTGGACAGCCTGGGCTGCTGGTTGGTGACCCTGCACACAAGCAAGGTGTTGGAACTGGATGAGCACTGTGCTCCTTTGCAACCCAGGTCATTCTATCATGATTCTATGACTCTTCTAAACTGTCCTCACCCTCTCCTCCTAACTCATGGAGCTTCCCCAAGCTGTCATCACTCCATTCATCCTAACTCACAATCTCCTCTCATATCATCCTCACCACCCACCCAACCCACAGGCATCTCTCAAACCATCCTAACCTACGGGGTGCCCCAAGCCATTCTCACCCCTCCGCTTAACCCACAGCATCCCCCCACAAACCTTCAATCCTTTCCTAACCTATAGTGCCTCCTGCAAAACCACCTCTACTCCCTCCTTCTAACACACAAACCTCCCCTAAAGCATCCTCACCCTCTCCTAACCCAGTATCTATCCAAAACTATCTTCACTCCTCTCCTAATCCATAGGCACCCTCCAAAAACATTCCCATCTTCTCTTATCATCTCCTTAAACTCTCTTAAACTGTCCCCCATCAAGTTATTCTCACCCCTCTTCCTAATCCACAGACTATTCCCACTCCTCAAACCATCCTCACCCTGTCCTTATCCCCAGACTACTCCCAAAACTGACCTCAGCACCTCAAACTATTCTCACTTCCTCCTAACTCCCACCAAACCATCTTTACCCACCTCTTCCTAACCCACAAGGCCTCACCAAGCCATCCTCACACCCTCTTAACCTCATTTTCCTAAACCAAACCACTTTCATTCCCTCTTCTTAACCTACAGATTCATTTTTCTCTCCCCAAGACTCCCCTCACTTCCTACTCACAGCCCACCCCCAACCATCTTCATTTCCCCTTCCCAAAACCCCCAACCACCTTCACCCTAAAACTCTCCTCCCTCCATCTAACCCCCAGATTTCCCCAGAGCCATCCTAGTTTCTCTCCTAACTCACACCCCCTCCCAAAACCCCCTCCACTCTTCCCAATACCCCCTCAGCCTTCCTTATCCTCGTATCCCCTCCACAACCACCCTCAACCCCTCCCACCCCGACCCCACAGCTCCCAACAGGTCCCAGCCCCCGCAACCTGCGGGGTCATTTCCCCTTAAATGCTTTCCCCAACCCCTGGCCACCACGTCACCCTTCAGCTCCCACCCCCCTCACCCGCACCACCCCCACCCAGGCGCACCACAGGTCGCCCTCAGCGCTCACCCGGGCTGCGGCAGCTCAGCCAAGCCTCGCCTTCATCCCTCCTGCGGAGAGAAAGACCGGCAGTGACCGCGGGGCCGGGAGAAGGAGATTGGGGCTGGAAAGGGACCGAGATGCAGCTCCCACCTCAGCGCCTGACTCCAGTCGCTCTGGATCCGCAGCGTCGCCGCCATCTTGACACTGCACCTCCTTCCTCTTCCGCCTTCCTCTTTCCCGTCAGCCCTTACGCGGGGCGGAAGCGGAAGGTCCAGGCGCCCTCCAATGAGCGAGCGTCTCGCGACTTCTCCCCGCCCCGGAAGTGTCTACGCGGAAGTGAGCCTTAAAGGGGCCTCGCGGAGTTACAGGGGTATGGAGGGAGCTAAACGCCTATAGGGGATATTGGGGGAGGGAGGGTCTGGGGGCGCATAGGAGGTGATGAGCTCTCTGGAGGTTGTATAGGGGCACTCATACGGGTTTGGGATGC
Source organism: Meleagris gallopavo (assembly GCF_905368555.1). Taxonomy (NCBI): domain Eukaryota; kingdom Metazoa; phylum Chordata; class Aves; order Galliformes; family Phasianidae; genus Meleagris; species Meleagris gallopavo. The sequence continues at coordinate 192,611,731 of NC_139404.1, forward strand.
GCTGGGTGCCCAGGGAGGGGTACGTGCGGGGTGTTGGGTGGTCTGGGGGGTCGTATGGGGGGTAGTGGGTGATGTGGAGGACAGCTGAGCACCCATGGGCGCGTGGGGTGAGCTGGGGGGCACATAGGGGTGCTGAGTATTCGTAGGGGCATAGGAGGTTGTGAGTGTCCTTGAGGCACATGGGGAGGTACTGGGTTTTATGGGGGATACTGCGTGCTCTGGAGGGTGTATGGGGATTGCTGGGTACCCCTGGGGGCACGTGGGTGCTGTGGGGGTGCAGGGGGTTACTGGGTGCTCATAGAGGTATAGAAGGTGCTGGGTTCCAAGGGGGGGTGGTGCTGAGTACCCTAGATCTTACACGGGGCTGCTGAGCACTTATAAAGGTATGGGGAGGTTCTGGGTGCACTGGGTGCTCTGAGGGTTGCATGGGGATTTCCGGGTACCCATAGAGGTATGGGAGGTGCTGGGTGCCATGGGGATTGTATGGGGTGTACCCATAGGCTGGGGGGAAAGAAAGGTGGTGATTCTGTACCACCCAAAAAGAAGATGCCCCCAATCAGGGCAGTCATGGGAAGCAGCACCCTGATGTCTGCCATCACCCTCAAGCCCCACTCTAGGAACCGGAGCGATGGCAAAGCCTGGACATGCCTGGAGCCGTCCTAAATCGCAGGAGGAAGAGGAGGAGGACCCGGTGGAAGCCATGGTGTCACGGACGGGCTGTGCAGAGCAGCACTGGGCACTGCAGGAGTGCATGGCAGAGCAGCGGGACTGGCGGCGCTGCCAGGCTCAGGTCCAGGCCTTCCGGCAGTGCATGGCCCGGCAGCAGCGCCCACACCCTGACGAGCTGCACCCCAACCCACCCCAACGCTCCCCACATGGAGACTGAAGCCCCCAGGACTGAACCCCACACAGGGACACTGCACCAGGCACCCTGACACCTCTATCAGTCCCCCAGAGATGCGGGCTGTGCTGTGGGACACGTTTCCTGTTATTTTTCCTATTTTTTTTTTTTTTTTTTAAAGCAGATTGTTATCTTGTTTCAATCATCTTAATTTTAAGCCAGGAAATTAAATCTGATGGCATTTCTCCTAGCTGAAGAACTCATGTCTTTCTGCAAAGCACAGGGGGGATTGCTGCACTATGGCAGTACCATACAATAAAGGTTTAATCAATGAGGCAGCAGCCCAAAGCATCCCAAATTGGGCCACTCACACCAGGATTTCCACTCTGCCTTTCTCAAAGCTTTCAGTCTCTGGAGGGTGAGCTGCTCCCTTCTGGGAAGGCCCAAAAATATTTGGGGTGGGAGAAGAAGGGAGGTGAGGTGCAGCCCCCACTTAACCTCATGGCAAATAAGCTGTAAAAACGGATTCAAAATCTCTCTCTGTTTGGAAGGGAAACTTGAGATTTCTGTAGGTCTTCTACAGACCCCAGGTATAGCAGGGAAATGGCTCATTTCCTGATGAAATGTATCAGAAGATACAACTTTTCCTAATCTCAAGGCATCCAAAATAAGGCTGAAATTTGATTAGTGTACCTACCCAAAGGATGGCATGATCAGGTGGTCTCAGCCTAAATTAAAGCAGCTTTAGAATCACAGAATGGTTTGGGTTGGAAGGACCTTAAGGATCACCCAGTTCCAACCTCCCTGCCTTAGGCATTCAGAAATACAAGGAGCAGAGGAGAAACTTGGGTGCTGTAACCTCTTCTAATTCGTGTCCACATGGATACCTACAAGCAGCAGCTCCCTTCCCCTACAAAGACAGGCTGAGGGAGCTGGGCTTGTTCAGCCTGGAGAAGAGAAGCTGCGGGGTGACCTCAGTGCAGCCTTCAGTACCTAAAGGGAGCCTGCAGACAGGAGGGGAGTCAGCTCTTGGAAAGGGGAGATAACAGCAGGACAAGGGGAATGGTTGGAAGGTGAGGGAGGGCAGATTGAGGTTGGATGTGAGGGGGAAGTTGTTTGCTGTGAGAGTGGTGAGGTGCTGGAACAGCTGCCCAGAGAGGCTGTGGATTCCCGTCCATCCCTGGAGGTGTTCAAGGCCAGGTTGGATGGGGCTCTGGGCAGCCTGGGCTGCTGTGAGATGTGGAGGTTGGTGGCCCTGCCTGGGGTGGGGCGTTGGAGCTTCGTGATCCTTGAGCTCCCTTTCAACCCAAACCATTCTGTGATTCTGTTTTGCAGGAGCAGCCAAACTCTGATCCCACATTTCAGCACTGCTATGCACAGAGCCAGGGCTGGGGGAAGGAGCAGACATGGTCTGGAGCTCAGTGCTAGCAGGGATGATCAGTATTCCTGTGCTGACACAGAGCTGTCGGGCTGTAGCTCCCCAAACAGCTTTTGTCTCTGCTTCCTGAAGTGCTGACAGCTTACCACGCTTTCAGGTTTTACTTTCTCTCCTTGCCTTAGTGCACCATTCTGAGAAATTCCCCCAACTCTATGCTTCCTGCTTTCAACACACAGTAATTTCTCCCTTTCCAAATGGTCTGGCTTGAGGGATCCAGGGAGAAACGTGTCTTTTATGGTGTGAAAGGCAAATCTGAAATCAAGGGGTAACTTTGCATACACTGCCTGACAGATGGCTCCAACCTTCCTCCCTCTGCTGTGTTTTTTTTGTTAAGCTGCAATTGTTCAGATGCTCAGGAATGGTCATCCCCAACTTCCCAGTGTTCTGAGGCTCCATTCAAGTTGGCAGAGCTCTGATCTATGCAGCTGTATGAGAACAAGATGTTCCAGCCTTCAGCTGCAGAAAAGAGCATGACAGTCCCTTCCACAGCAGTAGCATCTGGGAGAATATGGGTTGCAATGATGGGGAAGTGCTTTGGAGTCTTTTATCCTGGGAGGAGATAGGCTTCTCATTGCAGCAGAGTCCCTGCTGGCTGTCCCTTATGAAGACAGGACAGGCTGAGGGAGCTGGGCTTGTTCAGCCTGGAGGAGAAAAGCTGCAGGGTGACCTCAGTGCAGCTTTCAGTACCTAAAAGGAGCCTACAGACAGGAGGGGAGTCAGCTCTTGGAAAGGGGAGATAACAGCAGGACAAGGGGAATGGTTGGAAGTTGAGGGAGGGCAGATTGAGGTTGGATGTGAGGGGGAAGTTCTTTACTCAGAGAGTGGTGAGGTGCTGGAACAGCTGCCCAGAGAGGCTGTGGATCCCCGTCCATCCCTGGAGGTGTTCAAGGCCAGGTTGGATGGGGCCCTGGGCAGCCTGGGCTGCTGTGAGATGTGGAGGTTGGTGGCCCTGCCTGTGGTGGGGGGTTGGAGCTTCATCCTTGAGGACCCTTCCAACCCTGGCCATCCTGTGATTCTGTGTCACCTTGCTCAGACTGACAAAAGAACCAGTTGCAGATTTTGAGATTCTATATTTCTAAGCCTCCTTGAATTCTACCCTCCAATTCTAGATCTGAGCAGTTTTGCCTAAAGGAGCAATTCAGGCAATCATTATTAACTTAGACACTTCTGTAGGTTGAAACAGTAATGTTCACAAACCAAAAGCAAAACATACCAAAAAAGGAGAACCGAGAAAAATGAAACCAAATTTCACTGTGGACCCCTTTCATTCACAGCACAAACAAGTCAGGTACAAACAGATGTATTTGTCCTTATTAAGATGAGACGTTTCACAACAATGGAAATTTCTCCTTGTCAGTACAGAGCTCACTAAGTCAACTTTCTGGAGGCTTGAGCAGCTGAGGAAGATCAGCCTTACATTCCCAGGGATGGCTCTGAAATGGACAGAGTGTTCTCCAACACCTCAGCTCACCTGGGCCAGCAGCTCTTCGAGTTCTGGTCGGGACTTCAGTCGGCTCTTGAAGTCAGTTTCTGTGTGCTGTAGAGAGGAAAAGAAACAGCACATCAAAAATCACCTTGAGTACTTTCCAAATCAAGAGAAAGAGAAACCCTCTCTCAAAGTGCATCAATGAAAAGTGAAAAGTGAAAGATTGAAACGTCAGCTGAACCAAGGTAGTGGGACTCCTTTGTGGCCCCAGTTCAGCCTTGGAGGCTCCTCCTTACTGCTGCAGTTCTGATGTGAGTATTTCTGATAAAAAATGACACAGGAAACAGAAAACTGGGAGCGAGCCATAGAACATGTGTTAAATGCAGCTATCAAACCAAAGTCTTCGAGTGAGAAATTACTTTTTGAAAGACTGAGCATTGGCACCGTGCCCAGGAAGTTGCACAGCTCCAGCTCTGCCACTGCCTATCACCACTGCATCTACGTCCTTACAGAGTCCTGCCGCTTCCTCCAGAGCTTTGTCAGGGCATCCCACAGCTTTAATCTCTCTCTATGTTGCCAGTCTTACAAAGCCAGCTCGGGTCTTTCCCCTGGGCACCCTGCATCAGACTGCAATGACTTTGCAAATGGCACAATGTCACAGTTCTCCCTCCAGAGACAAAGCTATCAGCCAAAATATATTAAAAAAAAAAAAAAAAAAAAAAAAAAGATGGCAAACCTAAGACTGCGACCAAAGCAAAGGAGATTACTGGACTCAAGAGACCTCCTCCAATATTCCTTGTGTTTTTGCAGAGCTGGAGATAACTAAATGTTCTACAAAGGCCATGTAAGAAAACTGCTTTTACATTTGAATTTAGTGTACTGCCTTCCCTTTCCAGCTGTAAAATCTTTTTAGTCCCTGAATTAAAGAGGTTCCTGGAACTGTTTTGTCTGAACATAAAGCAGCAGTAGCTTAAGTATCTCCCTATGCCTGGTGCAGTAAGAATCCTGTTTAGAGACTATAATTCTGTCTTGAAGTCCTCAGTGCTGAGAAAACTGCTAGTGGTTTCTGCAGAAACAAGCAGAACCCTTCCCAGAGCAAATCCTACCAGAACTGAACACAATATTTGGTTTTCTAGTTCCAGCTTTGCTACCAACTCCATGAAATTCCTGGTGACTCCCAGGTAAGAGGTTGTAAGGCACTGTGAAAGAAGAGTATTCCCTTCTGAGTCGCAGGGAATCCACATGAGCAGAGGAAAGCAACTTGCCATCTCCTACAGAGCTATGGGCCTGACTGGGAAGATACCCTCTGTGGCACTAATTATAAAAGGATAAGTGGGAAATAAAAATCCCATCAGGTATTAAAAGGAATGGTGTTTGATAGACCAAATGAGAGCCTGGTTCTGGGAAATCCTGGGTGTCCACAGCTCTAGAGCAGACACTGGCAGCCTCAAGACCAGGTCCCTGTGCTTTTCAAAGCAAATTCACATCATGCATCACACCTGCCTTCAAAATGCAAACACACAGGTAAAATTAAGCATACCTCTTTCATTAACAGATGGACCCCTTCAGGCTGATTGCTCTGAATAATTTCCAAGAATATTGGAGCAAACGTTGAGCTCAATCTGCTGATCTGAAAGAAGAAAGAAAGTGCTGCAGGAGCAGAACAAATGCAAAACAGACTTGTTTTACTAATGGCACAGAGAGAGAATCCATGAGCCCAGGGCACTCAGCTCCCTCATTAGAGAAGCACTCAGCTTGGTGTGCACACCTCGTGTATAAACACAGTCCAAAGCTCTTGGTTTGGTTCTCTTTCATTTAGGTGAGACTCTACACAAAAGCTGTCATGGCAAACTTGCAAGTCCTGGTTTTAACCTTGCACCAAATCTCTCTAGAAAAAGTCTGTGTTAAGGTTTAGAATAATTCAGCAGATACTCAGCATGCAGCACAGGAACATGCTGAGTGTATGCAGTAGTGAATTGTCACTTAGGAGAAACACCTACTTAACTAACTGCACAATTTTGAAACTGGCTGATACTGAGAGTATTTCCACATTTCACTGAGTTTGTTCAATTGTCGTCCTCAAACATGACGTTTCTACCCTTTGTATTCTGCAGAAAATAGATAATAAGTTGGCTGAAATAGAATCACAGAATGGCCTGGGTTGCAAAGGAGCACAGTGCTCACCCACTTCCAACCCCCTGCTGTGTGCAGGTCGCCAACCAGCAGCCCAGGCTGCCCAGAGCCACATCCAGCCTGGCCTTGGATGCCTGCAGGGATGGGGCATCCACAGCCTCCTTGGGCAACCTGTTCCACTGCCTCACCACCCTCTGCATGAAAAACTTCCTCCTCACATCCAACCCAAACCTCCCCTGGCTCACTTTCAAACCATTCCCCTTGTCCTGTCACCACCCACCCTCACAAACAGCCGTTTCCCCCCCTGTTTGTAGGCTCCCTTCAAGTACTGGAAGGCCACACTGAGGTCACCCCGCAGCTTCTCTTCTCCATGCTGAACAAGCCCAGCTCCCTCAGCCTGTCTTTGTAGGGAGGTGCTGCAGTCCCTGCTCATCTTTGTGGCTCCTCTGGACCCTCTCCAACAGCTCCCTGTCCTTCTTGTACTGGGGGCCCCAGACCTGGACGCAGTGCTGCAGATGGGGCCTCACAAGGGCAGAGTAGAGAGAGACAATCCCCTCCCTGTCCCTGCTGGCCACCCCTCTTTATGAGGATCCAGGAATCACTTCTCTACCTTCTACTTCATGAGTAACCTTTAGCCAGAAATCTAATTAGACCTCATAGTGCTTTGAGTTAAGAAAAATTACACCTTTCAGTTGTTCAAGGGACTTAACTCCTCTTGTTCAAGTTTTTGAGATATGAGGTGCCGCACAAGAGCTGCAGCACTATCAGCAACCAGCAGCTCATACCTGGACAACCCTCTGGTGGGTGGTGAGGACTGCATCCAGCTGCATTTTGGAGCCTCGCTCTTCCAAGAACAGCACTTCGTTGGTTTTGGTGGGCATCGCGTAGCTGCAGGAAGCACAGTCAGTGCTTAGGATGGGGAGGAGAGATTGGCACTACTTCACAGGAACAAATCAACTTCCAGCAGCAGAGAATGTGGAAGGAGATTAACTTTTCATGACAAATTAATTATGCAAACAATGTATCTTGCAAATCAAGCACTGGCAGAAGCTGGGCGCCTTACTGGAAAGAGATAAGGGAAGCTTGCAGCACTGCAGGCAGCAAAAACCTCTTTTAGCTACACAGAATCATATGCAAGCTCAAAAAGAGAACTTTTAAGTCCCGTGTAGTTGAAGGAGAGCTTTAAAGCAAAAGTTCTTATTTATTTTGCAATCGTCTTTCTATTCCCATTAGGAACAGAGCTGAAAACACTGCTGCAACACGTCGCTCAAAGGACATTATTTTCACCTCTGTGATTTAACAAGAGTACAGAGACTGGATCAGACCCTGCTCTCCCCTAATTAATGCAGACACCTCGGCTTCCCTACCTGATGTTCAAAATATCAATAGCAACAGGCTACATCCTGCTGCCCAACAGCCCCCAAATGCTTTCAAGCACACTGCTGCTGACAGCACCCCCATTGCTCAGTGTCTCTGGGTATCCTTCTTGAAACAGCCACCTATCAGCTGCTGTTGTGTCACAGCTTTTAGTGCTGTTTGGTGCAAAAACATCACAGAGGGACTAAAATGATCTACGGACAAAGGATTTTAGATCTATGGCTGATTGTTCAAAGTGCATGAGCATAAAGAAAATGGTTTTTGATGGGTTTTACCAGCCTCAAGCTGGGACCGGTGACTACAGAGGTACACTGACAGCTGTTTCAGACAAACACCAGTAAGTATTTTCACTTCCTTACAGCAGTGTAGTGATTCCAGCTCCTCAGATGCATTGCTGAAGCCAAGAAGCCCTGTCACAATCCTCAGACTCATTCAAATCAGCAGCACTTAGGCTTCCATTCCTGGACACAACATCCACAGCCTTTAGGTTTTTTTTCCCCCAAAGGAATAAAAGGCAACAGCTATTTTTCCTTGAGATCTGTTCAGTCATAGCCCAAACAATTCCACTGCAGCCTCACACAAATAAAGCATCTCAAACTGTAGACAAACAAGCTAAAAGAGAGCACCAAGAGAACAACCTCGAGGTGATGGAAGATTGGGATTTTAAGTGAGCATCTGTCAGAGATTATATCACGGCCTTTACTCAAGCTATCCTCATTGACAAGCCTCACACAGCCTACTGTAAGGTGACTGCAACAGATGACAAACACACAGAGCTGTGTTCTTCATACCTTTCATTCACTCTAATGGACAAGTGGTTGCAGAGTTTATGCACATATTGAGCAAAATGCTCCACGAGACACATATCATAGGAAGTCATCTGGATGTTAATATCTCCATACTCGTGTTCAGTCCCAACATTTATCTCTTTCATCTGTACTCTGTCTCTTTTTCTCTTTGGAACCTGTATTAAAAGAAAGAAAAGAAAGCATTTTTTTTCCCCCCAGTGCAGCTGGAAATACAAGACATTAACTGTTGCTTAACACAGGAGGTTGAGTTAGCATACTCTAATTTGTCAAAGGTTTGCTGAACCACGTTGAACACATCACAGCCCATCTGTGCTCATTTTTCCCTGCCTTTGAAACTGGGATGACATTATCTTAGCAGATGTTCAGAAGTTGAGCAGCTCAGTTCTTGGATGGTAGCACTACAGAAGTGGCACAAAAAAAAAATACACACATACCATGATTAATTCCTTCCAGAAGAAACCAACGAGTGGAAATCAACCTGCTTTCAATCCAGCCCCTGCCTTCGAGGCAGCTGTCTGGATGAGTTATTGTTTCTTCATTTTGCAAAAATTGTCTTCTCTCCCAATTCCAGAGAATGTGGAAAACTTAAATGCAAATACGACCTGCTCACAGCATTCAGCAATCATTTGAAGGTGCTTTGTCAAATTCATCATTAGGAAGAGATTCCTCCCACCCTAACAACTGAAATTAAACAAGAATGTACTGGACAAAATATATATATATATATATTTATGCAGTGTTGTACTTCATGTGACATAACATTCTCTACTGAGAGATGCAGCAGTAAACCATCACCTGCTCGTTTTTTAACATGGTTCATCAGCCACAGAATTAATAACACCAATGCTTGAGTCAGACTGTACACGGATGGGTCAGCTAAAAGGTCTTTGTGCCTACCTCCTTTGGGAGCAGATGTTTATACTTCCCAATGCCATGTGTAGGACGGGATTTGTAGTGTCTGTGGTAACTCACAAGTGCATCACCTGAAAAGGAAAGCAGAGCAACCATGTATGCCATTCAGCTGAAAACATCTTTTCTTTTAACAAACAGCTACTGGTGCTTTGAGAGATCAGAATCTGTGCTGAGGACATGAATTTGTCTTTAGTTGTTTGGGGAAAGGCAAGGGCAGGCCAAGCTTCAGCAGCTTCATTGAGCTGCCTGCATATCCTATCCAGCATGGTACAATAGCAAGCTGGTTAGTGTGAGCAACAGGAAGGGAGAAAGAGATTAAAGGTGACTCATTTCCCAAGCAAATTCTCAGCAACAAAAAAAAAAAACAGCAGTGGATGGGGAGGATATTGATGAAACCTTACGTCTGTCTTCCCTCACGTGACAGCAGTGATGCTATTATGATGGATCTGAGCCTCACTTCATTTTAAATTCACCCCTGTTCAAATATGCATGTGCTAGGAAGTCAAATCAAAATGGCATCGGATTTATTTATACTTCTTTCTCCAGAGTAAAATGAAACCCTCAACAGCTTTCACTTTAATAAATGAAGCTCAGAACAGCAAAGAGAAACTGAACACCAAGGACCTAAGCCACACAGATGCTTTCATATCAAAATCAAATTGCTACAGAGGATTCCACCAGCTCAATAAATGTTAAAGTGGGACCTCACTCTGACATAGGTAAATTCCTGGATAGTAATACAGCCAAACAGGCTCTGGATGGTGTCAGCATAAAGCCACGAACAGAAGCATCAGCTCAGCCAGGAATGTGGAAGCAGGAGGAAAAAAAATAGGAAAAAAAGGTACAAGGGGAACAGCATGGACTCTCTTTACTTAACCAGCCCAACTGTGACTAAAAGACATTCAAAAGGAAACAGGGATGCTCAAATGTAAATTATTTATTTAGGGTAGATAAAATTCTGGTTTGCATGCAATCAACAAGAAGCCTTACCTGCAGCACACAGACAACTTTCTCTGGGTGTTGCTGCTCTGTAGGAAAGAAGATTATTGTTAAAACTCCAATTTCACACATCTGTGGAAATGTTACAAATGTGGCCAAACTGCCTGAACGAAGGCTCACATCCTCATGTCTCTCAGTCACAGATGAGATTCCATTATTGAGGAGACTCTCCCCTCACCCTTCAGCTTTTCAGCTCCCAGACATCAACTCCAAGTCTTCCCTCCTCAATTTAAAGACTTTCTTCAGCAAGAATTACTTGTTAAAAACCGTATGTTTTCTGACACAGCCTGTAGAGGCGACCAAGCATTCTTAACACCTTATATTGTGTTGTATTTAATGGACTTGATTTCTATGACTCACCGGCTGAGAGCAAACACTTGCTTTAGCAATGTTCCCCTTTTCAAGCACAGCACCTGTAACACATAATCACAAGGTGAACATTTAGTGAGTTTTTACTGGTGTTTCCCAGAATACACCCATAGAAACAACATCTGAGAGCCTCTGACCGTATCCCAAACCCTCTGATTTGTTCACAGCCTCTCCACACTGTTACACCCCAGAAAACTGCCACAACACAGAGGAAAGTGACAAATGAGGATGACTACAATCACCTCCTCCTGCATTCCCTCACTCTGGAGAAGTGATAACACATTCCAACAACCATTGAAAGGCTAAAGGAACTGGGCTTGTTTAGCTTGGAGAAGAGAAGCTGCAGGGAGACCTCAGTGTGGCCTTCCAGTATTTGAAGGGAGCGGATAAACAGGAGGGGGAACGGCTGTTTGTGAGGGTGGGTGGTGACAGGACAAGGGGAATGGTTTGAAAGTGAGCCAGGGGAGGTTTAGGTTGGATGTGAGGAGGAAGTTTTTTGTGCAGAGGCTGGTGAGGCAGTGGAACAGGTTGCCCAAGGAGGCTGTGGATGCCCCATCCCTACAGGCATCCAAGGCCAGGCTGGATGTGGCTCTGGGCAGCCTGGGCTGCTGGTTGGTGACCTGCACACAGCAGGGGGTTGGAGCTGGGTGAGCACTGTGCTCCTTTGCAACCCAGGCCATTCTATCATTCTACGATTCATCGACCACCCAGCAGAGAAACAGGGAGCTCTGCTTTGTCACTACCACCACCCTGGCAGGCTGCATCATCAGGAGGGGACTAATTACACATCTCCCCATCTCATAAACAAAGGGTGGGAAGGACCTGGAGATGGTGATGGGATGGGGGCTGCCATGGCCATGGTGTCTATGGTCCGTCCTTGGGTGCTCAGGGAGGGGTTCAGATCTCTGCCCCATCCATGGGCTGCAAGGAAGGCCACTGGGGGTACCAGAACCGGTTTGTCTCCATATCCGTCAGAACTGGGCCACAATTGCCAGACCACCCCCAGCACCAGAACGGGACAGGGACCGTCCCGATCCTAGCACCGACTCAAGCCTGCCCCTCTCCTTCACAGCATAGCACCAGGGCCAGGCCTGGACTTCTCTTCCCCGTTCTCCCCCTTCTACCAGAGCCGCGTCACCCACCCCTTCCCCTTCTCCCCCGGCCCCGCGGTTACCGCCGCGCTCATCGCTCCGCAGAGCCGCAGGGCCGCAGGGCCGTGTCCGTCGCTCACAGCGCTCCCCCAGCGGTGCACCCCCAACACCGCTCCGCCGCGCCCCGCAGCCCGCGCCCCGCGTTCCGCCCCCACCTCCCAACAGGCCCCGGGGAGGGCAATGAGGTATAACCCTGCAGCTGGGGGTGGGGAAGGGTGGCCAGCAGGGACAGGGAGGGGATTGTCCCTCTCTACTCTGCCCTTCTGAGGCCCCACTGTGTCCACTGCAGCACTGTGTCCAGGGCTGGAGCCCCCAGGACAAGAAAGACAGGGAGCTGTTGGAGAGGGTCCAGAGGAGCCACAAAGATGAGCAGAGGCTGCAGCATCTCCCTACAAAGACAGGCTGAGGGAGCTGGGCTTCAGCCTGGAGAAGAGAAGCTGCGGGGTGACCTCAGTGCAGCCTGCAGGACCTCAAGGGAGCCTGCAGACAGGAGGGGAGTCAGCTCTTGGAAAGGGGAGATAACAGCAGGACAAGGGGAATGGTTGGAAGGTGAGGGAGGGCAGATTGAGGTTGGATGTGAGGGGGAAGTTTTTTACTCAGAGAGTGGGGAAGTGCTGGAACAGCTGCCCAGAGAGGCTGTGGATCCCCGTCCATCCCTGGAGGTGTTCAAGGCCAGCTTGGATGGGGCCCTGGACAGCCTGGGCTGCTGTGAAATGTGGAGGTTGGTGGCCCTGCCTGTGGTGGGGGGTTGGAGCTTCGTGATCCTTGAGGTCCCTTTCAACCCAGGCCATTCTGTAATTCTGATTCTGTGTGAGGGGGGCTGACTTCTTGTGTAGGTAGACAATTATAGGACAAGGGCGAATGGATATAACCAGAAAGAAGGTAGGGTTAGGTTAGATGTTAGGATGAAATTCTTCACTCAGAGGGTGGTGGAGAACAGGCTGCCCAGAGAAGCTGCCAATGCCCCATCCCTTTAGGTGTTCCAGGCCAAGCTTGAGAGTTTCCTGGTCAGCCTGATCTAGTGGTTGGCAATCCTGCTCACAGCATGGGGGTTGGAACTAGATGATATTTGAGGTCCCTTCCATCCCAAGTCATTCTGTGATCTTTTGGGAGGGGCAGGGGGAGGTGCATCAGGGAAACAAGGCGGTATGGCAGCCGAAGGGTGAGCAAGGATGAGCCCAGGGAACTGCTGAGCTGTCAGCATCAACTTTGTACTGAGAGCAGATCATGGAATGTATGGTAGAATGACAGCATGGCTGGGTTGGAAGGGGGCTTAATTCCCTCCCATCTCCACGCTGTGCTGTGTGCTGAGTGCCCCCCAGCTCAGGCTGCTCAGTGCCCATCCATGGCCTCATCACCCCTAGGGATGGGGGCACCCATAGCTCTGGAGCTCTGGGTAGCAGAGCTGGGGCCTCACTACCTCTGGGGAAAGAATTTCATGGAATCATAGAATGATAGAATGGCCTGGGTTGAAAAGGACCACTAATGGTCATCTAGTTTCAAACCCCTGCTATGTGCAGGGTTGCCAACCAGCAGCCCAGGCTGCCCAGAGCCACATCCAGCCTGGCCTTGAATGCCTCCAGGGATGGGGGTTTCTTGCTCACATTTAAACTAAGTTGCCCATCTTTTACTTTAAGCCATTCCCTTTTGTCCTATCCCTATTAGATTGTGTGAAAAGTCCCTCTCCCTCCTATTTATCAGCTCTCTTTAGGCACTGGAAGGCCTCAGTGAGGTCTCCCCGCAGCCTTTCTTTTTCCAGGCTGAACACCCCCAGCTCCCTCAGCCTGTCTCCATAGAGAGGTGCTCCATCCTCTGAGCATCCCCATGCCCTCCTCTGGACTCCCTCCCACTTTTCCAGTATGTCCAGGTCCCTCTGAATGCTGTTCCCTCCATCTATTGTCTCAACTGCACCACTCAGCTAAGTGTCATTTGTCAGCAGCTGAGGAGGCTCTCAATTCTGCTGTGACATTGAAAATGCTGTTATAGAGCACTGGTCCCAAGATGGACCCCTGTTGTAATGCGCTGGGACAGGGAGTGCGGGTCACCATCCCTTTGTGGGATGTGGCACCGAGAGACACGGGCAGTGGGCATGGTGAGGATGGGTTGGAAATCTCAAAGGTCTCTTCCAGCCATTACGATACTCTGACACAACACGCCATAACGGCTGTTTGCACACTGCAGGAGTACGCAGGAGCTAAAAGAATTCAGCCTTCCCCTGCTCCTCAGCCCCCACAGCGCGGACATCGCGACCTGGCGCCGCACGCCACCCTCCGCCCATCGCCCACCCTCCGCGAACCGATTGGTTTTCTGCCTCTCTTCTCGCTAGCTGATTGGTCTTCTTCTCTCCCTCTTCGGAAACTGATTGGTCCTCCACTTCGTCCATCAAACCGGCGAGGCGCCATGTTGAGCGTGGCTGCGCGGTTCCCGCCTCGTGGCGGCCATGTTAGCCGCAGCGCTGTGAGGGCTGTGAGGACGGTGGGCGGTTGGCGGAGCTCAGCGCTGACTGATCCAGTTTTAGGAGCAATCAGCCGGTATAACGCTGACCCTGCCGACTGTAGGATCGGTGCAGGGACCCGGCAGGGGCTCATCATCCCCACGCTCCAGCTGGAGCCTGAGAAAAGGGCATGGGTCCAATCCCAGCCTAAGAGGAACTGAGAGAAACGGTGCTAAAGCTGCCCTGCTGCATGGCCCGAGCACTACAAGTGGTATTTGTTATGTGTATAAGTGGTTGCAGAGGCAGGACTGGACCTTACCCCTTAGCAAACATCCACGTCGCTGTTCTGGGGTCAGCTGAGTTTGTGCTGCCGGTGGCCTTGGAAACGAGGGAAGGTTTCAGGATGAGGCAACCAGGCCCTGCTGCAGGCAGGCGTTCAGCTTGTGGGAAAAATGAACACAAACTCTGTTGTGGTGGGGGTTTTTTGTTTGTTTTGTTTTGTTTTTGGCTGGCTGCTCTGCTGAGGAAGGGGTAAATCCTTGTTGCCAGCACTCTGACAACACTTTGTATTTCTGTAGCTGCTTCTTAAAGTAATTTAAATGGAAACGCTGTAGGAATGATGGACTGGATGATGGAGCTACAAGATATGGGTTAGTGGCTTGTGGTAGTAATGGCAATGGGAGGATGGTTGGACTAGGTGATCTTGTAGGTCCTTTCCAACCTTGTAATTCTATGATTCTATAACTGAAGGAGCCTTCCCTGGTGGGTGACGTGCTTCCAACTGGGAGGTGAGGTAAACAGCGAGGTCTGCCTGGCACTCCTGGGTGGGAAGAGCTGGCTTTAGTGTGTCCCTGTGCTATCAAACCCAATAGCCTGGAGGTGGCTTAGGAACAGTCATCCCTTTGCATACTGCTCCTGTCTCTGCCATTCTCCTTAACGTGCTGCCCCATCTCTTCTTTGCCAGGCCATCTCCTACACAAGACTTAATTTTACCTATACTTTCACTTGTGCCTTTCCTTCCTGGTCCCAGTTTCCCATTTTTTGTGTCACAGGTGCTTCTACTGCTGAGCCCCAAGCTCAGAGCTGCGCTTCATGGGCAGCAGCTGCCTGGCAGTGTGGTTTCAGATCAGAATTTAAAGCAGTGCTGATTGATCACTGCTCCGATTGCTTCTGGCTGGAGCTGTCGGAGCTCATGATAGATTCTCTCACTCTCTTTTTCCAGATCATCAGCGTTCATTGATATGGCAAGCCTCTCCACTGCTGACCAGACTCGTACATTTGCCTCCTGCTTTGAGATCCACCCTGTCAGCCCCTGTATTGCCTTTCCAAGTGAGTGGAGCTTCTGATACACTCCTGATACTCTGGATCTGCATCTCCATTGCAATCTAATGCATGAAGGGAAGACAAGAAAGGTGAGAGAACGAGGTCCGTACAAAAACAGAGCCCAGATGGGCTCTGTACTCCAAGTGAGGCTATTGTCACCTCCACCTTGTCAGCCTTGGGTGGGATCTGTACCATCTTTGCCTCCAACCTCCATGCCTTGCAAGGATGCAGGCTCCCGGATCTGAGCTGTGTTTTTGTGGCACTTCCTGGACACAACAGAGCTGCTGATGTGGAACAGATATTGTGCTGCCCTTTGATCTCACCTCTGGAGCCACAGGTGTGGCCACCTTGGCAATTACAGCCATTGGATGACTCCAAGTGCTTTGAGCAAGGAGCACTGGTGGAGTTTGAGCTGGGTTCAGTCCGGCACTCCTTCAGGGAAGGCTGTTTTTCCT
This sequence comes from Meleagris gallopavo, assembly GCF_905368555.1. Taxonomy (NCBI): domain Eukaryota; kingdom Metazoa; phylum Chordata; class Aves; order Galliformes; family Phasianidae; genus Meleagris; species Meleagris gallopavo. The sequence continues at coordinate 192,627,398 of NC_139404.1, forward strand.
TTTGTGAACTCTGAAGCCAGACCACACAAAAAGTCAGTGTCAGTCTTGTTTATAAGCTCCCTTCAAGTACTGAAAGGTCTCACTGGAGTCCCTTCTTCAGGCTGAACAAGCCCAGATCCCTCAGCTTTTCTTTGCAGGAGAGGTGCTCGGCTTTCTGAGCATCTTTGTATCAACTGCACCACTCAGCTTGGTGCCATCAGCAAACTTGCTGAGGCTATGCTCGATCTCACTGTCTGTGCCATCGATAAAGATGCTGAAGAGTCCCAAGAGAGACCCTTGGGAGACAGCTCTCATCACTGCCTCCACTGGGACGCGGAGCCATTGACCACAGCCCTCTGGCTGCAGCTGTCCAACCAGTTGTTTTCTATCCAGTAGTTCAGCCTTCACATCTCTCCAACTGAGAGATAAGGATGTGTCGCAGGACCGTGTTAAATCCTTGTGGAAGTCCTTCTAGATGGCATCTACCATTCCTTTGTCCAAGGATGCTCTCATCCGATGATAGACGACCACCAGATTGGTTGGGCACAGACTGCTCTTGGTGAAGCCATGCTTGATGTCTGGGATCACTTCTTTGTCTTGCACGTGCCTTAACATGGCTTCCAGAAGGATCTGCTCCATGATCTTCCCAGGCTCACTGGTCTGTCGTTCCACAGATCTTCATATCCCCCTTTCTTAAAAACAGTGAAGATGTTTCCTTTTCACCAATCACTGGGGATTTCACCCGACAGCCATGACAAACAGCACAGGTTTGCTTGCACTAGGGATAGTTTAAGAAGAAAAGCTTTTAACATCAAGTTAGTTCACTAGAACCAAAATGTAACCTAATGTAGATGAGTTACGTCTCAATTACGTGCATCAGCTTGTACACAATTCCTTCCTTTTCCTTCACTTTACACAACTGAGTGAGCAGTGATGATTGAAAAGGTTTCATGCTATTACTACACAGGTGCCAACTGATGTTCCAAATTTTGTTAAGTATTTCTTTTGCTCATTCATTTTTAGCCTGAAAAGGCTCACGGAGCTTACATCTGAGTGCTATCAGAAGGTCTGTGTCATTGCTACCTGTCTTCAGAACTGCAAAGATTTATACTGCTGTCAAGTTAAGAGTAGAAAGTAATTTGGCTACCAGCCTTGAAATTTACTACAGTGGAATCTTGTAGCCACTAAGAATTCATCACTTGTTCAGCAGAAATTCAACAGAAAGTCAAATGGAGCACAATCAAATTTGACAGACGTATCCTTCTTCACATACAGCTCCTGTAACTGAAATAACTTTCAGCACACTGGTGGGGAAGCCAAACCTAATAACTTTGATTGTAGGAACGCACACCCTAATGCCACCCAAGCCATTATGGCCATGCCTCGTCACCTTGTCATCCATCACTGACTAACTTGGGATAGCAGTGTAGGCTCTGGGCTGTATTCTCCTCCCTGAAGGTGGACATCAGCATGTGGTCAGCAGCATCAGCCATGGCTCAGAGCTCCTCCTGCAGCTGCTCAATCTCATCTGTGAGCCAGTAGAAGCAGGCAAGTTCTTGCCACCTCCATCCCTCTGGGCCTGATGGTGGGACCCAGGCATTTGGCCTTTCCCAGACCTATGGTGCCTCATCATCTTCTGTCTGCCCCACAGTGACCACATCTGCTCTCGGTGCCTGCGGATGCAGCTCCTGCCTGGTGAGTGTCTCACCCTCATCCTCAGTCCTTTCCCTGTTCTCAAACTCAGTCTCTTCTTCAACTTCTGTTGCCTGTGTCTGCAGCAGCTCCCTTATGAAGTGTGCTGTCCGGACGGTGCGGAATAAAGTATGCATGAAGTAGTGCTGGTTGGTGATGCACAGCATAACGAAGATAACATAGGAGCAGCCAGCCTCTGTGCTCTGATGGTAGACATTGAAGCAGTTGTTGAACATGAAGATTTGGAAGAGGACCATCGTGGTGGTGGAGTGCCCAAAGAGCTGCAGGTGGGACTCACAGGAGAGGCAGCACATGACTACGGAGAAGATGGCAAGGGTGACAGATTGCAGATGCAGAGTGGTCATGAGATGCTGATAGGAGTTGGCTGAGGCCTTGGCTGCAACAGAATGGCTCTTGGCAGTTTTTTTTCCTGCTGGCTGAGCATGTTCTCTGTGAAAACCGGGGGCCCTATCTCCAGTTTGAATGTGCTCCAGCTTCTGCTCCCAGAAGCTTCTGCTAGTTCTTGTCATGCCTTTCTTTGACTAATGAATCATTTCATAGCTAGGTAACTGAGTACCTGCTGAGACTGTCTGTTTCCAGGAGCATAGCTTGCATTTTCTTTCTTTTTTTTTTTTTTTTTTTGGTGACTGCTAGCAAAAAAAAAAAACCAACCCAGTGGTTTGAGCTGTTACTTTCCACTGGTGGGAAACCAAACCCAAACCACCCATTCTGTGTGCTGCACTAAAAAAAATCCCCAGAGGTCTCTTCTTTCTCTCAGGACTCCCCCAGATACTGAGAGGAGCCATGAGCAGGCTTTGCTGGAGGGGTTATTGCATGCATCCTCTTCTGCTTCATTGCAGATTTCTCCCTGTCACATGGCAGTGTGCCCTGCTGATGACCTGGTGTGGTACATAGCACAAATGCTGGCAGAGATGATGCTTGAGTGGTTTGCAGCCTACCCACAAGGCTGTTAATTGCCCCTGCCCCTTCTAGCTCAATCCACTCTGTCGTGTTGTGCAGATGAGCAAAGTGGTCCTGGGAGGGTTGGGATAAAGCACATGAAAGTCTCCAGTTCTTTTCTGACTTGTTTGATTACAAAAACAAAAAAGCATTTCAATTCAACTTGGAATAAAACATCCTCTGATGTGCTCAGCTCCTGTCTTCTGCAGTGCTTCTTAGGACTGTGTGTAGTCCCTGCAGGAGTCGGTGGACGATTGCCTGTGGCTTCAGTGAATGGAAGCAGATCCCTGAATTGCTTTATCTCAAAATCCTCTTTCATATACCTGCCAGTCCCTCAGGCAGAAGCTCTCTGACAGACAGTGCAAAATGTTGTATTTGCCCATTGTAAAGAGATGCTGAGACTGAACAAAGCTTTTGGACAGAGCGGTGATAAAAATGAGTGTCTTTAGCAGTCGAGGTTTGTCCCTGGTAGAGAGCACTTGCTTTTCCTGGATCAATGGGGAAGATTTCTGAATCTTTTCTGGTATACAGGCAAGGACAATATACGTGTTTGAAATGATGCTGAATTTGTCTGAGATCCCTGCTGGACTGGATTATCCTTTCCCATCATGTAGGAGAGCAGCTATAACGACCAGTGTCACGGTGATGTGCAAGGGAGGAAGGCTCCCAAATGCCAGGTGCAAAGCAGAACGAGAACTGCCTATATTAAAACTTATTTGCATTTAGCCAACTTATTAAATGCACTTTTATTTCAGGCAGTTCAAGGACTGGAAAATACACTTTAAAAAAGCAATTAATCATGTTGAGGGAATATGAATTAAATGATTAATAATAGAAAGCATAGAGCATTTGGTTTCCAAAGCACCTCATTGTGCACCTGGATTGTTGGTGCAGTTTCTTAGAATGACAGAATGGCCTGGGTTGCAAAGGAGCACAGTGCTCACCCACTTCTAACCCCCTGCTGTGTGCAGGTCACCAACCAGCAGCCCAGGCTGCCCAGAGCCACATCCAGCCTGGCCTTGAATGCCTGCAGGGATGGGGCATCCACAGCCTCCTTGGGCAACCTGTTCCACTGCCTCACCACCCTCTGCACGAAAAACTTCCTCCTCACATCCAACCCAAACCTCCCCTGGCTCACTTTCAAACCATTCCCCTTGTCCTGTCACCACCCACCCTCACAAACAGCCATTCCTCCTCCTGTTCATACACTCCTTACAGGTATTGGAAGGATACTACTCGGAAGTCACTCCACCAAATACTGGAAAACAGAATTTAGGACTACGAGAGATATTTCTTCTTGTCAGCTCCAAGCACACCCGCAGACTTCAGTGAGTGCTGCTGAGTGTTGGAGGAGAGGCTCTGGAGCAATCTCCCAGAAGGAGAACTGGAGAAAACTTTTGTTTCCAGGTAGAAATCTGAATCTGCAATCAGGCTGTGTTGGTCCTGGAGGTGAGGGTGCAGTGAATCCCTACAGGCAACCCTGCATAGCGTTGTTTGAACCTTGTTGACTGAATCACAGCAGATTTGCATCAATGCTAACGTGAATAAAACTTGCAAGCAGGAGCTGAGACCCCTAAAGGGCTCTGTGATTGAGCATGTCCTCGTTCCAGGCAGCCACGCTGAGATATTCATGGGAACAGCAGGTGCTGAAGCCAGCTGAAGCCCTGGGAAGCTTGGGGGTGAGTGCTTCTGAAAATCACATTTTGTGTTGAAATCTCAGTAACCTGAATAAGAGAGAATCAGTTGGTGTGCGATTACACCAACATACAGGAGGGAGCAGGGCTGCACGAGCAAGGGGGGTCCCAAAACCAGTGTTTAAATGGGATGAAATGGGCACATGTGATGGGATGCAGCTGAGAGCCTCCTTTCTGCTGAAACTTGAGGGCAAACCAATCAAAATGGGGGAAAATGGGTAAAAAAATTAGCTAAAGGTCAGGCCTGCCACAAGGTGGGGTTCAGGATTTCATCAGGCATAAGTCCCAAAGGCTCCTGTGTGTCCCCAGCAGCTGCTCCTGTAAAATTGGGGTGTGCTGCTGTAAATATGCTGCGCTGTCGCAATGAACTCACCCTGTGCTCTCTCTAAAAGGAGTTGGAATCTAAAAGGAATCTTCCAGTTGAGGATTAGGCGTTCAGTTGTAAAGACTTCACTTTTTGTATCCCCCCTCCTTTGAGACCTTTGCATTTTGGCTGTCTCTAGCAAAGGCTTGTGGTCACTGTGTATTTTCTTAACCTGTAACTAGAAGCCCAATTGCTTGTGTAGCCTTCCAGTCAATTAGTTACAGTTCTCTAAAAAATAATAACAAAAAAGACCCAGATTTCTTTCTTTTCATTCAAACAAAGACCTATTTCAATGAAACCAAACAAGGATGTGTTGGAATAGCACACATTTGGCAACCAACTGCCCCACACAACCCCTCTGCTAGTTGGGTTGGGCCTGTCCTGCACCACTGACCTCTGCTGACTATGAGGCTGTTTCAGAAATGTGGTTGGTCTTTTGTTTCAGGTAAGCAGTGATAGAAACACAGAATATTGGACAGAGAGGCTGTGGATGCCCCATCCCTGCAGGCATTCAAGGCCAGGCTGGATGTGGCTCTGGGCAGCCTGGGCTGCTGGTTGGTGACCTGCACACAGCAGGGGGTTGGAACTGGGTGAGCACTGTGCTCCTTTGCAACCCAGGCCATTCTAGGATTAATATCCAGGTAGGAAGGTGCCCATAAGGTGTCCAACACAGGACACCCAAAAATCATACCATATGTCTCAGAGTGTAATCCAGACATTCTTGAATTAGAACAAGAGGTGATGGCCTCAAATTGTTCCAGGAATGGCCAGGTTGGGTATTAGGGAAAATTTCTTCTCCAAAGTGTGGTGAAGCAGTGGCACAGCTGCACAGGGACTGGGGTCACCATCCCTGGGGGTGTTCAGAACCATGGGGATGTGGCAATGAGGGATGTGGGCAGGGTGGGGTGGGCTGGGGTTGGGGATCTCAGAGGTCTTTTCCAACCTTTGTGATTGTGTGACTCTATGAAGTTTGATGTCCCTCTGCATATCCCCACTCCCAGAGGTATCCCTTGAGATGGCTGGGCTGTGTTTGCTTCTGGAGACCTGGAAACAGCAGAGGTCACCAAGAATTTCCTGTATTCTGTCTGTGGCCTCACACAGGGTGGGGACTCAGGCACTGATCAGAGGCACTGAGTGGCTGCCTGGGAAATGGCCTTGAATTCTGACAGGAAGGAGAGCAAAAATAGATGTGTGAGGTTTTAAAGTCTGATTCAAACGTGACACATTGGAACCAAAATGGGGGAGGATTTTGGTATTCGTGAGGGTCAGTAAGGAATGTGGAGGAAGAGGAGGGTTTGGAGGAAAATCTCTTCACGTGGAGCACCATCAGTTGCTTCCAGGCCTCTGGAGGCTGAGCAGCAGTGACACTGATTTATGCAGACCTGGAGATCACCCAAAGCAATTACCTGCACAAACTGCAGAGCTTTTAGTTTTTTTTTCCTTCTCTGAGACAGCAGTAAAAATCATAGAATCAGAGAATGATAGAATGGCCTGGGTAGCAAAGGAGCACAGTGCTCACCCAGTTCCAACCCCCTGCTGTGTGCAGGTCGCCTACCAGCAGCCCAGGCTGCCCAGAGCCACATCCAGCCTGGCCTTGAATGCCTGCAGGGATGGGGCATCCACAGCCTCCTTGGGCAACCTGTTCCACTGCCTCACCACCCTCTGCATGAAAAACTTCCTCCTCACATCCAACCCAAACCTCCCCTGGCTCACTTTCAAACCATTCCCCTTGTCCTATCACCACCCACCCTCACAAACAGCCGTTCCCCCTCCTGTTTATCCGCTCCCTTCAAGCACTGAAGGCCACACTGAGGTCTCCCTGCAGCTTCTCTTCTCCAAGCTGGGGAGTGCTTGGATGCCATCCCTGCTCCTCACTGCGGTGTGAACAGCTCAGGATGTGAAGTGGGGGCTGTGAGAAGGAAGGGGATGAACTCTTGAACAGGTTGTGATAGGAGAACGGGAAACGAAGGGAGATTTAGATTGGATATTGATCCTTTGCCCAAGGAGGCTGTGGATGCCCCATCCCTGCAGGCATCCAAGGCCAGGCTGGATGTGGCTCTGGGCAGCCTGGGCTGCTGGTTGGCGACCTGCACACAGCAGGGGGTTGGAACTGGATGAGCACTGTTCTCCTTTGCAACCCAGGCCATTATGTGACATAAGGGAAACGTTATTTAGGGTTGAGGCGCAGGTTGCCCAGAGAGGCGGTGGTGCCCCATCCCTGCAGACATTGGAGCTCAGTTGACGTGTCCGTGAGCGCTGATGGAGCTGCGGACCACGACGGAACCGCACCGCCATCGTTCCGCTCTGAAATGGGCGCCCCACCCTAAGCCGGGAGCTAAGCTCCGCCCTCTCACTCTCTGATTGGCTCGCTGCAGGGGAAGGGGCGGGGCGTGCCCTCAGCGTGACGTACACCGAGGGGGCGGGGCGGCGCCGCGCGTGCGCAGGGGCGGGGCGGGACCGGCGGCGGTGTGAGGCGAGGCGGCGCGGTGCGGGGGACCGAGCCCGGCCCTGAGGGGAGCGGCAGCGGCACCGGCACGACGCGATCCATCGCCGTCCACCTCCCCGAGCCCGGCCGGGGGAGCGGTCCCACGGCCCTGCCCGCATCCTGAGGGGAGGAAGTAGGGCAAGAAAAAAAAAATAAAAAAAGAGAGAGAGGAAAAATCGCGGATCCCAACCGCGTGGAGCGGAGCGAGAGCCAGAGAGCGAGCGGGGCGGCGGTGCCATCATCATGTCGGCGGGCGGGGACTTCGGCAACCCGCTGCGGAAATTCAAGCTGGTGTTCCTGGGAGAGCAGAGCGGTGAGTCACGGCCCGGCCCGTGCCCGCCATCCCCCAACCCTTCATCCCCCAACCGCCGCTGTGAGGGGATCCAGCCCCCCCCCACCCCCCCTTCTCTTTTTCCCTAATCTTTTTCCCTTCCCGCCTCCCTGGGGTCTCTGTGAGCAGAGCCGTTGCCCCCTGCCTGCCCTCTGCTACCGCTGGGTTGGGAACTGCGCGCTGTTGTGTGCCGATTTCAACCAAAAAAAAAAGAAAAAAAAACAAACAAAAAAACCCATCTCCAGAGGCGGCTGCTGATTCATCGGACCCCAATTGCGGCGTTGTATCGCTGGCAGGAGATGCCGCCGTTTTCTGTGGTGTTTTCTGCACCCGCCGAGCGCTGTGAGGGACGAGCCGCCCCAGGTGCGGTGCTGGATCCACCTTTGCTCTCAGTGATGAAACACGTCATCGTGTTTTGTTGCCTCGCTTTTCCTTCTCCTTTTTTCTCCCCCCATCTCTCTCACGTGCTCAGCTGTGCAGCCCCCAGCTCGGGGCTGTGGTTGCCGTTGGATTGCATTGACCCGCACTCCCTCCATTGAGTTGAATGGACCTGGAGCCCCTCCGGCCCCTCCCGTGGGCGATTTCCTTTTGTCCGCCCCATTGAAATCATTGCTTTTTTTTTTTTTTCCCCCCCCCATCTCTTTTTCCTATTAGCAATTCAACCTCAACTTGGGCATTTCTTTTTGGGTAAGTCAGCTGATCCACTCGCTGAGGTGCTGTTTGGCCAGCCATCTTAGGAGGCTTTTTGGAGAGGAAGGTTGTGCAGATGCTGTCTGGTCTTTTTTTCTTTAGTTTTCTCAACCGTTTTTTTTTTTCATCCCCAGCTAATTAACACTGAAAACTTAAAGCTCTAGCTGTGTGTTTGCTTGTTTTACTGTATTTCTGACTTTAATTACGCTTCTGCGGGAGCTGCCAGCTCAGACCTTAAATCTCAGCAGCTCTTCGTTCACATGTGGATTTCCCATCTCTATTCAAACAGATGTCTTCAGATACCTGCTTCCTCTAGCCTGATTCTTCCCCGCCCCTTTTAGCTAATCATTTGTGTTTATACAAGACCTTAAATAATGGCCTAAAACATGAGGGAAACATATATTTTAATAACTATAAAAACCCAGCCCTGCTGCTGTGACCAGCTTGCAGATGCCTTGGGGCTTTAAGGAAGCACTCAGAGCTGCTGGCAGCTGTGCTGAGGCTCTGACCTGCCTTTGTCTCAGCTGCTGAGCGATGACTCCGTGGCTGCGCTGCGCCCAGGTGGCTCTGTGTGCAGTGGGGAAATGGCTTTTTGTATTTTGGGGTTCGGTCCCTATAGATGCTGCTGTCATTATGGATTTCTGTGTATTTTTTTTAATACTGGCTGAAGCACGAGTAGCTCATGAACCCGCTGTTGGGGACCGGCTTTAGCAGGGGGTTGGGCAGGGTGATCTCCAGAGGTCCCTTCCAACCCCTGCAGTTCTGTGATTCTCCCATTACGTGCAGCTCCTGGAAGAATAAATGTCTTAATAATGGTCTTCATTAGCATGGCAGTAATACAGAAGCATCTCTCATCCTGCAAAGGGAGCTTTGCTTTTACATCTGTGTACCTTCCTTCGCCGTTTTCCGTTTTGAAGGTTAAGGAGAAATATATTTATGTGTATTTCCAACAGCAGATTTTATAAATGTGAATATCTCTTTCTACAACTGTTGAAGTGGATTATTGCGTTCGCTTCCTGTTTAGCTGAAAGGTTTCCTGCCCTGCTGGAAGGCCATAATCAAAGATCTCCTCCTTCTGCTTGTGGGGATGCTGGATGCTTCTCTTTCATTTACATTCAGGGACTTCACTATGGCAAATGAGGTGTTACCAAGAGCTACGATGCAGCAGTAGCTGGCTGAGCAGCCACAGCGAGCTGAGATCAGACCGTCAGTGCTGACTGCATGCAGTCTCTTCAATAAATAAGTATGTTTTGGTTAAGAAATCCCTAATGGGTTCATTGCTGTGCGTGTTTTGCAGCCCTGAGATGTGATTATGTGGCCAGAGATTGCCACGTAAGACCTGGGAATGATTGGAGATGCTGTATTTGCATCTGAAACTGAGGTTGCTGTGGATGCAGTCAGGTTTTTGCTGCTGTCCTCAGCCATATTGTGGTAGCTCTGCTCCGTGTGACTGCAGTGATTCTTCCTAGTATTGCTGCTTGCTGCCAGCTGCAGATTCTCTATGCTAAGATGCTGGTAGGTTTTTAAAGGCCTTTCTCCCCTTGCTCCCCGGTTTCCAAAGCCTTTCCTTTTCCCATGGTTTCTTCCACCCCCTTCATGCTTTCGTTGTGGCAGCTCCTCGAGCAATGACACCCTGCTGCGGCTCCGTGCAATGGCAGAAGGTCACTGGCAGCTCCTTCCAGGATTTACTGCAAGTCATTGCCTCTCCATGGCAGTGGTTGCGCCTCGGCGAAGCCTCAGCTCGGTGTGGATCCATCACCAGCCTGCAATATATAATCCCTGTCCAGCTGAAAGAAGCTTCTCTTTCCTTCTCCGTCTCATTTTGTTCCCCAAATTGTAGTACAAGGATGCAGCGTTAGGTAGCCAGCAAGAAGGCAGCTTCACCAGCACTTGCTTTAATTGAATTACTTTTCTCAATGATTAGAGATTATGGAGTTTAGTAGTTTTAAATATGCTAATCTTTACTGAAAAGGCAGAGAGCTCTTTGCTGGGGGATTAGATAAAGCTATTGTATAAAAAAGAAAAATGGTCTGGTTCCTGCTGCCTTTGATCTTGTTTTATCAGGTGGCTTTCATCAGTCCTAATGCCTCAAGTTGAAGAAATTCAGATTTCTAGGTCACATCAGTTAGTGCATACGTCACCTATGCTAGGGTGGCTCACAGTAAATATGGTATATGATCAAACAGAACACCTTTAGTTCTGTCTGGTGGATGGACGTGTCTGCTTAGGTCCGTTTTTGAGTGAGCAGACTGGAATGCTGGGGCACTGTCACAGAAAGATTCTTCCATCACATGGGTTTATGGTGCAGCTTTTATTGCAAGCAAATCTGAAGGGCACGAATACAAATACAGATAGCAACATGAGTCCCTGTTGTCTCTTAAAGCACTGCACAAGATCTAAAAAAAAATAAAAAGTAAATTAAAACCAATTAGCCATGCTTATCAGAAACCAAGGTTTTAATGCTGAAGATGCTGCTAAGTGCTATGTAATGACTTGTAGACTGTAACAGTTTAGAAACCACTAAATAATGAGCTGTGATGGCGTTGGGATGGATGCTGCTGGACATGCTGTCATGGGATCACAGAAGCACAGGGTTGGAAAAGCCTTCCAAGATCTTCCAGTCCGACCATCTAATGAGGTAACTGGAGGATGGGGGGTGGTTTGTGAATGAGGGGCTGGCCTGGCACTGAGCAGTCTGTGTAGGCTGCCATCCCTCTGCAGCATCAAATCCTCTTCTTAAGGACTACTTAGCTTTGAAGCTTCCAAGAGCTGTTGTCCATTCTGCTCCTGTTGATTTCCTGGTGCCTTGGTTTTCTTGTGGCCATGTCTTCAGATGCTTGGTTTTCTGTTGGCACCTATGAAATAGAATAGCCCTTCCAACAGTGCCTGCAAGGAGCATGGCAGGCGTGGAGAGCAGGCCTGGAATTGGCTGTGGTGCCAGTTCTCATGGAGCCCTCTGGTTCCTGTCTGTCTGTGGAAGCCTCTGGAGGAGCTGGATTTCTCTTCCCAGGAAGAACAGCTGCATGTCTGTGCTTCAGTCTGTTTTTCTGTCTGTATCTGAGAAACAGTGAGTCTGCAAGCTTGAATCTCCTTATCTCCTTGATATAAAATAACGGATTTTTCTCTGGCAGATGATTTGGTGAGGTCTGGCACAAGGTTCAGGCTCTGCAAAACTGATGTGTAAGGCGTAAGTGTGAGGTGTAGGTGATGCTAACAGAGGAGCAAAGAGGGAGGACCTGAGCTGAGGCCAGCTGCCCAGGGGAGGTCTTACAGTTGGGAAGTGCCAATGCTTGCTGCTCTCAGTCCTTCTTACAGGCTTCACCAATCTATAGAAATCCACCTTCCTAGTCTCTCTATGAAGATGTAGCCACCTTCTTATGTAGCACAGGGTGAGTTCGGTTGCACAGAGGCATTTGTTACATCAAGTACCTGTTGCATATGCTGCTGATTTAGCAAAACAACCAACAGCAAACCAAACAGGCTCTCAGTGGTTTGAAACATGGCTTAGAAGAAATCAAGTTGTGCTGCCTTGACGTGAATGCCATAAGACTTTTCTATGACAGCCTCTGGATCTCTCCCGTTGAGGCCTGCAGCCTGCAGGAAATGGCTCCTTGTGGCAGGCAGATGTTTCTGAAAGGCTGTGGGAGCTCTCATGCATCCCTTCTGGGTTGGAACACAAAACTGAAGTCACTGCTGCTGATACAATCAAAATATTATGAGTTTGATGCTTTGGTGTCGTTTATGGAAGCAGTCTAAACAAAGCAGTGTCTCAGTAAATAAGCAGCCGTCACAATAGGGATGATAAAAGTAGAAAAATTTTGGGTTATGGTTTATTTTATTCTATTTCTTTACTGAGCTTACACAAAATTGAAAAGCTGAATGGCCTCCATTTGGGTATGTGGACCTGTTTGGAGTGCTATTGAGCCCTGGAGCACTGTCCTTGCTGGGGCTGCCTCCTGTTGGCTCTCTTCTCAAGTTAGGAAGGAAAGCCTTATTCAGCTGGAGAGCTCAATTGTGGCATTTGTTTAACTTGACTTTATAGAACAAGGGCTTAACTTTCTTTTTTTGTTCCCAGTTAGCATGCTCGTTCTGCTGGATGAGTGTTAGAGCTGTGAGATGTCAGTGTGTGGCTGCCTCTGCTCTGCTGTGTGCTTTGAGAAGTCCTTTCCGACCCCCGGCATGCCTGGTGGGATGCTGTCTGCTTTACTTAGTGCACTACTTAATAGCCTGAGGTTTGAGTTTTTGAGGCATTTTTACAAAGCCAAAGGCAAATCCTGAAGGCTTGACAGTGATGAGAACCAGCTGAAATGAGGATGTGCTCAGTTGTCCTTCCTTCTTTGAGGGCATTTTTTGGCCACGTTGGAAGCTTTTCTGTCAGTCCCATCACCGAGACCAGTGGCAGTGCCACTGCTGTGCAGCCACCAAGTCAGTGGTGTCTTTGGAGATGTTTCCTGTGTGGCTGTGGCTGCCTTCACAGAATCCCAGAACGGCCAGGGTTGGAAGGGACCTCAAAAATCACGAAGCTCCAACCCCCCACCACAGGCAGGGCCACCAACCTCCACATCTCACAGCAGCCCAGGCTGCCCAGGGCCCCATCCAACCTGGCCTTGAACACCTCCAGGGATGGACGGGGACCCACAGCCTCTCTGGGCAGCTGTTCCAGCACCTCACCACTCTCTGAGTAGAGAACTTACTTGCAGGCACCTGATGAGATGCTGCTGCACATGTTTCTTTATTCAGCACCCACTGTAGTTGCTTCCATTTTATTACAGAGAGATGGGACATTACTGGAAGCATTTCCGTGACTTGACTTGATGCCAGTATCCCTGGAGATGCCACTCAGCTATTCTGGGATTTGCAGGCTCGTAGTGTTCTCTCATCTAGACATGTGTAGGTGTCATCAACACACAGCATTAAGGCTTTGCTTTAAATCTGAAGCATATTTGCTTGGAACTGAAAGGCTCTGGAAGAAATATCGGAGCAGCTGTGGTGAGCAGTTAGCTATTTTGTCTTCAGACGTGGCCAGAACTGGCTGCATCAGGGTGGGTTGGTGTTGCGTTTGGGGGTCTTGGAGGTCTTTTCCAACCTGAATGATTCTATGAACTTGGCACACCTCATGATGTCTGTGTTAATTGTAGGAGAGTTGGTCTAGATACCCCTCAGAGGTCCCTTCCAACTCTAAGGGTTCTTTGATTCTTTGAGAGACCTTTGGTCCAACGGACTTCTTTCTCTACGGTTGGATCTGCTTTCTTCATAGAATCACAGAAAGGCCCGGGTTGGAAGGGACCTCAAGGATCACGAAGCTCCAAACCCTGCCACTGGCAGGGCCACCAACCTCTGCCTGCAGGTAAACCTGCTAAGGGTGAAACGTTCTTAATTTTCACTTGATGTGTCTTACATCTCCAATTGTTACTCCTTAAACCTCTGTACTGTGAATGTTTCAGACTGTATCCATGAATGCCTTTTATCCTGCTGAGTGATGTTATTCAGTCATTCGCTTCTGGGAGAGCAATCAGCAATTACTGCAGCAAACAAACCCCGCTCCACCATTCCTGTAATTAATGCAGAGGTCCGTTTATTCCATTTCTCTAAATGCTTCCTGTTACGCTTCCTGTACTTACCTCTCTTTAGGTTTGAGTTACAGCCAATTCATTTTCTTAATGCTCTTGATGTGTGCAACGCGAAGGGGAGGGAAATTAAATCTAGGATAGATGGGTAGCAAAAAGGAGAGGGGCCCACAAAGGGTGAATTTTCACTGGCGTGGCTCCAAGCAGTGTCTGGTGCAGGACTGAGAATATTCTGTGAGTTGTGTCTCTGCCAAGGGGCCGAGTAGCTGCTGCTGGAGTTGGGGAGAGAGATTGTGTGTAATGGGCTGAGAGTGGGGCCCTGCAGAGACCCTGGAGCTGCCTGCAGAGAAGTGGGCAGGCAGCGCTGCATTAACTTCACTGCTGAAGTTTCCTTGCAGCTTGTAGGGCTGGGTACTTCATTTGTTTTAAAGAAGGTATTGTCTTCTCTGGGAGTAGGAAATACCAGCAGTGGCCACGAGAAACCCTGCTTGGTGGGGTGGGAGGGATTTCATTTACAGCTTGGCAGTGGGATGTGAGCTGGATGGGTGATTGAATCATCCAGGAGATGTCTGAGGTGGTAGAGGAAATGGAGGGAATGAAATTCGTTGGAAGTATTGCCGGCAGGAGCGGAGTGTGCAGACAGAGATCGATGCATTTCGGTGGGAGCAGCGTGAGCTCAGTGCCAGCAGAGAGGGCATTCAATTAGAAATGCAGGTAAGTGGAGAATCTTTTCTTTTGTAAAAGCAGCTGAAGCTGCAGGTAATGTTTCCTGATGGATGCAGGCAGCATTGTGAAGGGAGGTGAACAAGGCTTAACTTTCATGTGTAACAGTATTAATTGGCAGCGGAATACTGTGCTGCATTATCTCCTCTTTCAAAGCAAGTTCTGACCTCTTCTTGACTTTGCTAGGCAGGAGTAGGCAGGTCCTTATGCTGGAGTTCCTCCACCTTTGGTCTTTGTTGCTTATGTTACCTGATATGTTTTCTTCTGCTTTTAAATGGATGCCTCTGCTCCTGAAGCAGTTGTTGAGTATCGTGTCCTTGGCTCGCTCAAAATGGCTGAAAATCTCTTCACGTCTGCATCAAAGCTGGAGTGGCTGCGCTGAAGCAGAGCTTCTCATGCTTGCTTGGATAAAGCTATAGGAGAACCTCTCAGCGTGGCAGGTGAGAGCAGCAAGAGGCTCAACTTCAAATGGCTGAGGAAAGTTTGGAGTTTGGCGTGTCATCTGGAGGAAATCCTGAGCTGTTTGGCCTTTCCTGCTGTCCTCAGAGTGCCTTACAGCAAAGCCTTGGCATGCTGGGTCTCTTCCAGCCCCTTTTCCAGCCCCAGCACAACTTCTTGTCGTACCTTCTCAGCTCCTCCTTTCTTGTCAGTTCTTTATTACTCAATTCATAGTTATGTTCCTATTTGTTTTCTTCTCCCACATTCCTTATTTTTTTCTCTCTGATTTAATCCTTTTTTAATTTTGGGGGGCTAAGCAGTCATTGGAGTGACTTTTATCCATGCACTAACTCCGTGACTGTACTGCTTTTCCACTGCAGTTTTAGTTGCCTTTAAACTGAACTTGGTGTGATTTGGAGGAGGGAATAGGGCTTCCCTCCCAGGGACAGGGAGGTGATTGTCTCCCTCTGCTCGGCTCTTGTGAGGCCCCATCTGCATCGCTGCATCCAGGCCTGGGGCCCTCAGCACAGGAAGGACGTGGAGCTCTGGGAGCGGGTCCAGAGGAGGGCACTGAGATGGTCAGAGGGCTGGAGCAGCTCTGCTGTGAGGAAAGGCTGAGGGAACTGGGCTCGTTCAGCTTGGAGAAGAGAAGCTGCATGGAGACCTCAGTGTGGCCTTCAGTGCTTGAAGGGAGCGGATAAACAGGAGGGGGAACGGCTGTTTGTGAGGGTGGGTGGTGACAGGACAAGGGGAATGGTTTGAAAGTGAGCCAGGGGAGGTTTGGGTTGGATGTGAGGAGGAAGTTTTTCATGCAGAGGGTGGTGAGGCAGTGGAACAGGTTGCCCAAGGAGGCTGTGGATGCCCCATCCCTGCAGGCATTCAAGGCCAGGCTGGATGTGGCTCTGGGCAGCCTGGGCTGCTGGTTGGCGACCTGCACACAGCAGGGGGTTGGAAGTGGGTGAGCACTGTGCTCCTTTGCAACCCAGGCCATTCTGTGATATGATTTTCCTGTAGCTGCATAGCAGCAGGCAGGTTGGGAAGGCTGCGTCCCATCCCGTTTAGCACTTTTTTTGGATGCTGTAGCATAATAGCAGTCCTGGAAAAAGCTTTCCTCACTGAAAGTATCCCAGTGTTGTAATCCTCTGCTGGTTTGTGCTTAAAAATTGTTTTCCTCTTTTTCCATTCAAGAGTGGTTCCATCTGTTTATTTATGTCTGCAGGCTCCTGGAAGTGTTGAAGCAAGTAATTTACTGTTAATACAGTTGTGGCCTTAGGAATTCTGCTGTTTTACTTAATGTTACACGAAGGATTTTTCTTCTGTGAAGTACAGCTGAGTTTTCCATCATTAAAGTGCAGAACATGTAGTAAATTTGAGAAGAGCCTTGTGCTAATTATTACCACGTTCCCTACAGTAAGGCCTGACCACTAGAGAAGAATTTCCCCATGGAATTGTCTGGTTGATATTTTAAATGGCCGTTGCAGACGGTGCAGGACTTGCACTGCTGAGGGTGAGTCAAGGATTTGAGAGCCATCTTTGAATGTTTAATTTCAGGTTCAGTCAACCCTCACCTTTTGGAAGATGGGGCAGTGAAGAAGTGCCCTGCATGAAGTATTTTCTGTGCTCTCTCACTGATCTGATGCTTCCCAAGCACTCGCCTAGAATGCCTGACAGGAGAATCTGCTTTTCTGTTGGATCTCTGAGCTGCTTTGTTCTCAGTAGATGATTTCCCACTGCCACCACAGAATTGCTCAGGTTGAAAAAGACCTTCAAGATCATCAAGTCTAGCCACAACCCAACCATACTACCGTAACTCTGACAACCCACCTCTAAATCATGGCTCTGAACACCACATTCAGGTGGTTTTTGAACACATCCTGGGATGGTGACTCAACCACCTCCCCGGGCAGCCCATTGCAGTGCTTAACAGCCCTTCCTACAAAGAAGTTCCTCCTGATACTCAACCTAAACCTCCCCTGGTGCAACTTGAGGCCATTTCCCCTCCTCCCATCAGCAGCAGAGTGGAAGAAGGTGACAAACCCTTGTCATGTAGTACCCGGTGGACTTGGTGGCAGCTCTTTTATGCATTTTAATGGCAAACAAATGTGACCTGTGTATTTATGTGAGACTCCCAGAGATCCTTGTTGGGGTGCTAAAAGCTGGATTTGTATGTGTGACAGCCTGCAGCCTGAAATCATCCTGTTGGAAATGAGTCTTTTCTCTGTCTTTTGGAGAGTAAAGATTAGTTTTACAGGAACTTAACTAGTTTGTGTCCTTAGAGTCTTTGTGTGAAGCAATTTATCATTATTGTTGCTTGAAAAATAATGCAGGAGGAGAATATTTGTCTTCTCCTAAGGAATGGTGATGCAGTGGCAGAGCTGCCCAGCGAGTGGGGGGGGGGGTCTCACCATCCCTGGGGTGATCCAGAGCCGTGGGGATGTGGCACTGAGGGATGTGGGAATGGAATGTGGTTGTGTTTGGGGACCTTGGAGGTATTTTCCAACCTGAGCGGTTGTATGGTATGGATTGTATGGAGCAGAGCTGGGAAGGAGAAACAGGTAGTGTGGCTTCTTAAGGTGTGCTGCTCTGGAGTTTGGTTTCTGTTGCTAAAAAATATAAGTCGTGGGGTGGTTTTGGTGCTGAAAAGCAGGATCCTGTGCAGCTCTTGTTGGTAAGCATGCTGCAATCTATTCCGGTGCCCTCTCTTTTTCCCCTGTGTTGCTGTAGCATTGCGTCATACAGGCAAACCGTCTTGTTGTGCAGAGGATGGTGTACATCCCCAGCTATTTTTGCACCAGTCCCCAGGTGTTCTTCACATCCATCCTTGTCAGCTTGGATCAGCAAACGCTGCCTGGATCCTCGCTGTGCTTTGTGGTGAGCTGTGCTTAATGAAAGTGCACAGAATGTTCTCTGCGTTTTTTCCCTTACGAGCTGCTTCCCTTAGAAGCCAGGCTGCGTTGACCTTAAATCAGGATCACTTTGAGCTTTGTTCTGAAGAAATGCTCACCTGCGTTTGCTCTCTGAAGGATGAATTTGAAAGAAGAGCACTTGTGGAAGCTGTTCTGCTGTTGTTCGGGACGAGCAAAGGTCAGGTCTGAGTTCCTCCAGAGTTGTCCAGGAGCTGTGGGTTTGGGGATGAGATGGAGCCACTGAAGAGGAAGTGATGAGAGCTCGTTCTCTTAGCTGTTCTCCTTCCTTTCTTCAGAGAAAAGTTCATAGAAACATAAAATGGCCTGGGTTGCAAAGGAGCACAGTGCTCACCCACTTCCAACCCCCTGCTGTGTGCAGGTCACCAACCAGCAGCCCAGGCTGCCCAGAGCCACATCCAGCCTGGCCTTGAATGCATCCAGGGATGGGGCATCCACAGCCTCCTTGGGCAACCTGTTCCAGTGCCTCACCACCCTCTGCATGGAAAAACTTCCTCCTCAGATCCAACCTAAACCTCTCCTGGCTCACTTTAAAACCATTCCCCTTGAAACCATACCTCCTTGTCCTGAGTTGCTGCAGTGAAAGGGCAGAATTTTCTTTGGGTCAGCACAGGGTAAGTAATCGTGAGGGGAGGGAGCCACAGAAGGAACTGTTTTCTTTTCCAGGTGGACATTGGTGCAGCACCTCAATTAGGTAAAGAGTGGAGGGTGACAAGTCACATTAGTGATCTGTAGCATGTTAGTACGTCACCTGAAATTTCTCCAATTCACTGCTCCAAAACCCAGGGAGGCTTTTTGGTTTGTGTTACGTCTTTTTCAAGGGCGAAACATATTTATGGAGGTAGGGCTCATTTCTCTTAAGCTTTCCTTTCAGCATGGGATGCAGGCTAACGTTGCTGGCAGTAGCCATGGAAAGCCTCGCGTGCTGCATACTGGGATGTGATTACGTGGTAACAGGACAAGGATGGAAATAGTATTGTGTGTCCTCTTCTAGGAGGGAAATTGGAAGCTAAATGATTGAAGTGGACTGGGACTGTGTGCTTTGTAGCTGTGATTTCTCTGTCAGACTTCCTGTTGACACAAATAGCTTTTGGCAGGATGGATGGTGGTGTCCATCCGGGTTTGCTCACCTTGCAGCTGGGCTGAAGGAGCTCTGCCTGCACTGCCTGCACTGGAAAGCAAAGGATTTACTAAGAAAAGATCCAGCTGTGCTCAGGCATAGTTCCCTGACACCGTATTTCTACTGTGCCCCTGAGGAACTGAAATGAAACTCGGTAGGCTGAAGGGCAAGAGTAGATAATGCTCAAACACTGCCAGATGTAGTGGTGACAGATGTCCTAAGGCTGTGTTTGTAGTGACCTGCAGAGAGCAGGGTTTAATTAGGAAGGCAACACATGGAGGTAAAGGAGCTGAAGCAGACTGCCAGTCATCGGATATGATTGGAAGGGAAATTCAGGTTGAAGATGCTCGTTTAGCTGCCTTTGTTTGTATATAGTATAACTTCTTCCCTGCATTTCCCCAACAGGGCAGGGAGACACAGCTGGGCTGTTCCTGGGAGGTTCCAATTATCCCTATCACAGCAGTGAACCCGGTTCCTTAGAGAGAAGATGATAGGAACAGAAGAATGTTTTGTTAAATCAAAGTGAAGAGTTAGCTGTGTTGCTGTAGAGCCCTGCTGTGGATGGTAGAGGGTGGAGATGGGTTCATTCTGAGGGTGGCCGTTTGGCAGCGAGGTGTGGGGAAGAGGGCAGCTTTGGAATGGAGCGTACAGGAGCTCCAAAAGAAAGACGTGCAAAATGTAAAGGAGCTCCTGGATACTGCAACAACCAAGCTGATGATTTAGGGAGTGCTTTTGTTTGGCTTCTGCTTTTGTTTGGCTTCTGTATATGAAGCAATATGTATAATGTATGAAGTAATCCTGCAGCGTAAAAAGCGAATCTGCAATGCATTGAATTCTTCCAGCTACTCAAGAGTAAATTATTAGAACCTTTTCAGGAAGACTTTATGGGAATTAATAATTCAGGTAGTTCTTTTAGCTGACGAAGATAATACTCTCCAGGTCTGTACTGTGCTCCTCGATTACAGGCTTCACTGAGATGCTCTCCAGTTGGCTCTGAGAATTTTTGGTGACCGTGCTGGGGACGTTTTGAGTAGGGAAGAGGGGAGTATTGGCTTTGTCTCGCAGGGAGCTGAAACACCTCGAGGAAGGGTGGTGAAGGCTGGAGAAGTTTGAAATGGACTAAAAAATGAAAATCAGATCCTGTTCTGACTAGATTTGGAGCAGAGAAATGCAGTGTAAATGCTTGATAATTTAAGTAGGTGGGTGTTCCCATAGCAAGCAGTATAGAAATGTTTTCCAGACTTGGGCTCCTCGAGGTGCATTGGGCAGCTACAATATAATACAAGCAGTGGGGATGGGGCTCAATAGGAGTGTTGGGTGATGTCCTGTTAAGGTCAGGCTCCATTTATGCTCTGTATTTCAGGGCAAAGTGCAGTGAAAATCTCAAGGTCTTGTGCTCTAACCTTATACCCTTCTGTTAGAGCTTTTCTGACTGCCATTGTGACACAGCTGGTTGTAAGATTAAAATAGCCTTCCTGTAAAGCTGCTACAAAACCATCCCTTCATCTTTGCTAAAATGGATGCCAGTGCTACAATGGGAGCTGTGGGCGACCAGCTGGGATGAGAGCTGGTGTCAACACAGATGAAATTCACTCCTACTTACCTGCAGCTGCGCTGGGGGTAGCAATACAGTGCTGATGTAGGTGTTAGGAGGAGGAGATTTCCCATCACACCTACATTTTGTGGCTTAAAACAATTCCTTGAAGTATGGATGTCCTTCCACCTTCCAGTTAGCACTCTCTGATCTCCTTTCTTGGTGGAGGTGTGTCGTCCTTAAGCATGCAAAATTCAGACTTGTTTCTTGATGAACTGTCCTAGCTCTCCCTCTACAAATACGACGTATTCCAAAAAGTGGGATCTTTCTGTTTTACGTTAGTGAGGTTCTACCTAAACGTGGAGTCTTTTGGAGTAAGCAAAGCAAATGAGTAATCTGTTGTTAACTAAACTGAACCCAAGGGTCTTGTAAGCTGGGTTAGAACATCTCCCTAGTTGTTAGTGCTTTTTGCCAATTTGATTCACAGAATCCCAGAATGGTTTGGGTTGGAAGGGAGCTCAAGGATCACGAAGCTCCAACCCCCCACCACAGGCAGGGCCACCAACCTCCACATCTCACAGCAGCCCAGGCTGCCCAGGGCCCCATCCAAGCTGGCCTTGAACACCTCCAGGGATGGACGGGGATCCACAGCCTCTCTGGGCAGCTGTTCCAGCACCTCACCACTCTCTGAGTAAAGAACTTCCTCCTCACATCCAACTGAAATCTGCCCTCCTTCAACTTGAAAACATTCCTCATATGGTGAGATTGATTTCTGGGAAGTTCCTCTGTGTTGTGCCTTACTGAGAGGGAACAAAATGGGTAATTTAGCAAGAGAATGTCACCAGGTTCGGAAGAATCCAGAAGAGTGCTTCTCATACTAGATATGATATTAGCCTCTTAATGTTAGCTTATCCTATTTAAGCACAGTTATTTTTTGAAATCAGTGAGGATTTATACGCAGATCCTTGCATAAACTGGCTGTGAACGTTGTGTTGGAAACAAATACTTTATTAAAGGTATTTAAGCTAGAAATGCACAATTATCTTTTGGTTTTCTGCCTCCTGTTTTCAACATGTTTCTGTGACAATTAGTGTCTTGTATAATTGGTTGTGTGTGGACATCTGCTTGCAGGGCATGTCTTCTCTTGCTGCTTTCCCACTGCTCCTTAAGACGTATGAAGAGATAGAAGAGCACATGTTGTCTTTTTGCTTGTATCCATAGAATCACAGAATGATAGAATGGCCTGGGTTGCAAAGGAGCACAGCGCTCATCCAGTTCCAACCCCCTGCTGTGTGCAGGACACCAACCAGCAGCCCAGGCTGCCCAGAGCCACATCCAGCCTGGCCTTGAATGCCTGCAGGGATGGGGCATCCACAGCCTCCTTGGGCAACCTGTTCCACTGCCTCACCACCCTCTGCATGAAAAACTTCCTCCTCACATCCAACCCAAACCTCCCCTGGCTCACTTTCAAACCATTCCTCCTTGCTAATTTGCTTTGCTAATATGCATATGCTTGTGCTGAAATGAGAAGAATAAAAACTGGTCCACTCCAGGAGAAGTGAATTAAGAGACCAGCTGCCCCTGAAGCTGACTGATTCTTGTGCAGTGGTTTATAGTTCTAAGGAAGTATTTATTTTCACTCTTCATGGGCTCGTTCCAAAACCAACTCTAACGATGGAAGAGGGAAAGATTGGTGCTGCCTCTGATTCTGCGCAAGTAGGAAGCATGCAGAGCGTTTCTCTGAAGCAGGGAGGGCCGTTCTTATAGGAGTCCTTGCATGAACCTGGTGCTGGGGAGCAGCCCCTGCCTCCTTCCCTTCCTGCTGGAGCTCCTCGAGGAGCTGATAGCACTTCCCATGGAGCATCTGTCTGACGTGCCTTAATTACTCTTGGTCTGTGGATGGAGCATTTGACATCTTCAGAGTATTCGAAAGCAGATAATTAGGTATTTAAAACACTGGGATGTAAAAATTGGATCTTAGGATTAATTACTTCTGGTCTCCTTGTGGATTTTTGCTCAGTGTTGCACTTGTTTTTAATAAGGTGTCTGAATGATAGAGCCTGCATGGTAAAATATGCTTCACAAAGTGGATTAATCTCCATGGCCTTTAGCTGCCAATGTATATAATGTGAATATTAAGCTCTCCCTGCATGACAAAAAAAAAAAAAAAAAACTTAAATATCAGGCTTTTAAACTTGATGGGTTCCAATTTTAGTGTAAATGCAACTGAAACAGGAATTATGACAGCTAGTAAATAAGCATGCTGTTAAATGGAGATGCAGGATAAATATGAAAAAGCCCACCTTCCCCTTGGTGGGGATGGCTCAGCTTTCCTATGGCTCAGCCAGCAATGGTGAAGGTGGAAGTGCTGCAGCGTTCAGTATGGGATGCACAGCCCAGGATGAGTTTGGTACGTGGCCTCACAGAGCTCTTCTTGGAGTGGTTTGACCCGAGGGCAAATGTTTTTGGTAAGGATGAAGCTTAAACACGTTCTGAATTTGCACTGATGCATTTTTGCACTGTAAAAATGCACATGAAGTGAAATTCTAATTGAAATCTTATGCAATGATAATGTGTAGAAGTAGAAATAAAGCAAGTAGAAATTGTCTGTAAGCTGTGATACGAGCAAGAGCCAGATTGTTTGCTTTGCTTGTGCTCAGAGCACCTTAGGAAACGTTAATGTAACTGCATTTATGCCTGGACTGGAGGCATACGGACGAGCTGTCTCTAAAAGCACTTAATTTCTCTGAATTTATCCCAGTGTGCTCACAGCAAAGCTGTGGGTCTCATCACTGAGTGAGCTGGCACAAAGTGAAGGAAATAGAGATGTTCTGAAACTTCAACCCAAACAGCTCAATCTAGAATTATCAGCGTGCTGTTTTGTCCTCATGGATGCAGTTACACCACATCTATTCGGTGTTTTATTTCTGAGCTGTGCAGGTCCTCGTCCACGAGCTCAGGAAAGGCATTTCAGCTCAACTGTGGCTGGAGTGAAGATGGCTGCACTGTGCCTCCTTCCCTCAAGTCTAGAAGATGGAAGTTTGTAATATTTACTACTGCTTAACAAATCACTGACACTGAGGGATGTGGTCAGCAGGCATGGGGGGTTGGGGTTATGTTTGGGGATCCTCATTGCAGCCTTCCAGGACCTAAAGGGAGCCTACAGACAGGAGAGGAGTCAGCTCTTGGAAAGGGGAGTTAACAGCAGGACAAGGGGAATGGTTGGAAGGTGAGGGAGGGCAGATGGAGGTTGGATGTGAGGGGGAAGTTGTTTGCTGTGAGAGTGGTGAGGTGCTGGAACAGCTGCCCAGAGAGGCTGTGGATCCCCGTCCATCCCTGGAGGTGTTCAAGGCCAGGTTGGATGGGGCCCTGGGCAGCCTGGGCTGCTGTGAGATGTGGAGGTTGGTGGCCCTGCCTGTGGTGGGGGGTTGGAGCTTCGTGATCCTTGAGCTCCATTCCAACGCTGGCCATTCTGTGAAATCCAAGAGACACACGGAGGTCACAAGGCTGCATCCTGTGCTCCATATCACACTGACCTCAGAGATGGGCACATCGGGGATCCCTGTGAGCACGGGAATGCAAATGGAATCCCTGGTGGAGTGATTTGAGAGAGAGAAATCTGCTCGGGCAGGAACAAACAGTTCCTTCCTCTTCCTTGAGTGACACCAATTTGCCTGAAGCTACAGCCGTCAGAAATTTGTACAGGAGAATTACTTCCATTCCTGACTTTTTAGTTTGTGGTGTGAGGAGCAGGATGAAGGTACAGGGCTGCCTTTCATTGGGAGCCACCACAGCTTTTGTTGAGAAGCCATCTCTGTATGACAAGGGCAGATGTAAGGGTCAGCATTATCAGAAATATGCAAAGGGTCAACATTCTCAATGGAAAACCTCCACTTCTTTATCACAATCGTTCAAGGTACTTCAAAAATCATCCCAGAGTGTAACTATTCTTGTCTTCCCTCTTCTGTATGGACAGTTATAGATGAGTTTAAAGCCAACCACAGAATCACAGAATGGTTTGGGTCGGAAGGGAGCTCAAGGATCACGAAGCTCCAACCCCCCACCACAGGCAGGGCCACCAACCTCCACATCTCACAGCAGCCCAGGCTGCCCAGGGCCCCATCCAACCTGGCCTTGAACACCTCCAGGGATGGACAGGGATCCACAGCCTCTCTGGGCAGCTGTTCCAGCACCTCACCACTCACTCTCTAAACAACTTCCCCCCGACATCCAACCTCCATCTGCCCTCCTTTGCTGGTTGATTTGTGGTTTTCTGACACTGAGCTGATAGTTGTGGGCTGTGTTTGTGCACCACTTGAGTGGTTGTTGTTGTCTTATCTTAAATTTGCTCTTCCTCTGCTGTCTGTCAGTCATTTGAATAAAACCACATTGACCGCAGTGATTTGCTTGTGCAGCTCTGTTAACCACACTTCTGGTCTTGCTTGGTCATTTGCACATGGTATGCATGAAGTATGCATGTAAACATCTTAGCATTTTTGTTAAGGCCTATACAAGACTCTAAGACTTTTCCCACTGAAAATAGCTCCCAGCTCTGCTAGATTTTGACTTCCACACCAGCTTAAGGGGCGTCAGTCATCCAAAAATGGGCCGCATCCTCCTTCAAACCTCCATCACTTTGGGTTGTATTTCAGTTCAAGTCACGACGCCATTCGCATTCCACCTCTTGGAAGCTGCCTGCAGGACCCATGGCTCAGGAGCCAGCAGGGTGGACGGCCCCTTGGTGCAGGCTGCTGGTAGATTTCAAGGTGTAGATGTGAGCAAGAATCATAGTCTGATAGAACAGCCTGGGTTGCAGAGGAGCACAGTGCTCACCCAGCTCCAACCCCTGCTATGTGCAGGTCACCAACCAGCAGCCCAGGCTGCCCAGAGCCACATCCAGCCTGGCCTTGAATGCCTGCAGGGATGGGGCATCCACAGCCTCCTTGGGCAACCTGTTCCACTGCCTCACCACCCTCTGCATGAAAAACTTCCTCCTCACATCCAACCCAAACCTCCCCTGGCTCACTTTCAAACCATTCCCCCTGTCCTGTCACCACCCACCCTCACAAACAGCCGTTCCCCCTCCTGTTTATCCGCTCCCTTCAAGCACTGAAGGCCACACTGAGGTCTCCCTGCAGCTTCTCTTCTCCAAGCCAAACAATCCCAGTTCCCTCAGCCTTTCCTCACAGCAGAGCTGCTCCAGCCCTCTGACCATCTCAGTGCCCTCCTCTGGACCCGCTCCAGCTCTGTAGGACGGCTGTTGGAATAGAAAGCTGGGAGCCCTTCATGTGGAACAGCATTGTGTAACTTCCCAGCTGCTTGACGTTGGTGCAGATGAGGAAAACTGAAATTGCCCCGAGCTCCTCTTCCTGTGACAGTGCTGCTGGTGCAGTGTTGTTTTTACAAACCCTCTAACCAGTGAAACTCACACTGGTTACATTGTATGGTCGATCTGGAACTCTTATACAGAAAACCAGACCAGTGCCTTCGTTTTCAGAATACACAGCCTGCATTTTTAAATGTGATTTTTATAGCAAAGCTGAAGAATTGACATTTCCCTGCTTTTTTTTGACAGAGTAATCATGTTTTGCTTTTTGAAATGATAATAAATATGTAGTTTTTTAACTATATGTTTTAATAAACTCTCAGCCTGGGCTTGGATGACTTCAGGATGGGTTGGTTATTAAGTGGCCCTCCACAAGTCTACATTTGATTGTGGAAGATCACAGAGCTGCCCAAGTTCCAGCAGCAGCCTTCTGCAGTAGATGAGCATAATTAATGCTTAATGATCATAGAATGATAGAATGGCCTGGGTTGCAAAGGAGCACAGTGCTCACCCACTTCCAACCCCCTGCTGTGTGCAGGTCACCAACCAGCAGCCCAGGCTGCCCAGAGCCACATCCAGCCTTGAATGCCTGCAGGAATGGGGCTGAGGAGCTGCTGCTTACAGCACTTTGGCTTTGGAGTTGAGTGTGATAGAAACCCCATGTTTACAGGGAAGATGAGTGCAAGCCTAATGATGTTCTCTGGCAAAAAGCAAGGTAAAACTGCCCCCAGATCATGGTATGTGCTGGTATGTATGCGTAGGGCTGTGCTGCATGGATTCTCCTCATCCTGTAGCAAGGAGCTGGCTCTTGTTTGTCTTCTGTGGCGAACAAAAGAGCTGTTGTGGGAATGTTTCACAGGGTGCAACTTAATTGTGTGAAAAGAAATAAATAAAGCACAGCTGTGGTTGGCAAACGGGGTGGCTGTGAGATGGAAGCAGGGCACAGACCCATGGGCACTGCTTCATTTCGGCGTGGCTGAGACCAAACAAACAGAACAAGATTTTTCATTGTGCTCTTTCATATGTTTCCCATTTTCGGAGGAAAAGTAAAGCTAATTACCAACAAAATAACACGAGTTAATGAGGCTGTTTATCACCGTGTATTTTTGTCACTGGGACAAGACATGCTGTGTATCCCAGGGGAAATCTTGCCCACCCATTAATAATCAGAGCTGTGCTGTTTTATCAGCTATGCCAGTGCTTATTAGGATTTACTTAGTGGAAAAGAATAACGAGTTGAAATCATTAACAATGTGGTTCGTCTCCAAAAAGCTTGGGTTGATCTGTGTGACCCCTTTGGGCCCTGAAATACAGTGGGGGCTTGCCCCATGTTTGTGCTGCTTCTGCTGCAGATCAGTGCCACGTGTCCTGATAAACCATTTCTATGATGGAGGGAAGGGATGCCATTCAGAGGGACCTCGACAGGCTGGAAAGGTGGGCCTGGATGAATCTAATGGTGTTCAACACAGCAAAGTACAGTTTGGCACTTGGGCTGGAGGAATCCCAGGCATTTACACAGACTGGAAGGAGCAGTCCTTGAGAGCAGCCCTGCAGAGAAGGACCTGGGGGTCCTGGTGGATGAAAAACTGAACATGAGCCAGCAGTGTGCTCCTGCAGCTCAGAAAGCAAATGGGATCCTGGGCTCCATCAGCAGAGGGGTGGCCAGCAGGGACAGGGAGGTGATTGTCCCCCTCTGCTCTGCTCTTGTGAGGCCCCATCTGCAGCACTGCGTCCAGGGCTGGAGCCCCCAGGACAAGAAAGACAGGGAGCTGTTGGAGAGGGTCCAGAGGAGCCACAAAGATGATCAGGGGCTGCAGCACCTCCCTACAAAGACAGGCTGAGGGAGCTGGGCTTGTTCAGCATGGAGAAGAGAAGCTGCGGGGTGACCTCAGTGCAGCCTGCAGGACCTAAAGGGAGCCTACAGACAGGAGGGGAGTCAGCTCTTGGAAAGGGGAGATAACAGCAGGACAGGGGGAATGGTTGGAAGGTGAGGGAGGGCAGATGGAGGTTGGATGTGAGGGGGAAGTTCTTTACTCAGAGAGTGGTGAGGTGCTGGAACAGCTGCCCAGAGAGGCTGTGGGTGCCCCGTCCATCCCTGGAGGTGTTCAAGGCCAGGTTGGATGGGGCCCTGGGCAGCCTGGGCTGCTGTGAGATGTGGAGGTTGGTGGCCCTGCCTGTGGTGGGGGGTTGGAGCTTCGTGATCCTTGAGCTCCCTTCCAACCCAACCATTCTGTGATTCTATGAAAGCAGGCATCTCCCTCAAGATAACGTGTACCTCACAGACTGAGCACCAAGTAAAACGGGATTCTAATGTATCTAAAGAAAGCAAACAGCTGATGTTGCCTGGAAAAAAAAAAAAATGATGCTAGGAAATGCATTTTCTGCCTCCTCCTTTCCCCTGTAGCTACTGCCAAACTTTAAGTACAAGTGACAATTCCTTGCATCTCTTGCTGGTCATAAAATGCCTGGAGACAGCATCAAATGCATCCATATGGCACTGAATACTTAGATCAGTGGCACAGCAGATTCTTACCAGTCATCCTCAAGCCTCGAGTTGTCAGCTGTGACAGTCAGGTGGGTTTTTTTGTGGTGTGGCATTTGGATCTCAGTGGATTGGTTACATAAAAGGCAGGATCCTCGGGGAGAATTGTACCCTGCTTGTTGGAGGCAGTCTCTTCCCCATCCTCTGTCACTGAGGAGCCTTTGCAAGGTTCACCATTGGCTTAGCATTACTTCAGAGCTTGTCATGCAGTTATGTTGTGTAGCATGAACTGTTTTTTGGGAGCTGCAGCATCACTGGAGCAAGGTTTGGGTGTGCTCATTGTAAGCAGTGAGCAAAGAACGCACTGAGGACATCACAGGTGTTGTGCAAGAGGCCCCTGGTACCAGACGGACCGCTGTTTTGTGTTCCAGGTTCTTCTCTGAGCAGTAGGAAGGCTGTTATTGTTCTTATAGATAGAATAATTGTGCAATTAATACTTTGGATTTGGCCCTGTGTCCCTGAGGATGTTCTCAGGTGTTTCCTGATGGCTGTGAATCATTTCTTTTCCCTTTGATAGAGTTGGTTGCTGAGCTGTGCCACCGCTGGAGCCTGCAGCCCAACGAGAGCCAACAAACAGCTGTAAGGATGCTGTCCTGCACACCTTCCCCAGCCCACGCTTCCCCAAAAGGTTTCCTCACTTATTAATAGGTGATCCTCATCAACAGATCCCAAATACTTCAACATAGACTTCTTTAAAAGAGTGCTACGAAAACTGAAACCACGTGGAGGTGTTTCACTACTAAAATATGGCAGGAGCAGCTCAGCTGTGGGATTGGAAGGAATCACGTAGCGAGCTGTGACCTACAGGCTGCTCTCAGAGGAACAAGGAGCTTTGCCATTTGGTGGTGTGTCTGCCCACAGCCTTTTGGGTGGCAAAAATGACACTGTTCCTCCTTGAGTTTTTATATTACCAACAGGTTCCCCTGGGGAAGGGAAATCTATCCTGAGCTTCTGAAAATGAAAAGAAACCAAACTCACACTGAGTCATATGGAAATATGTGTCACAGACCAAAATGGTGTGTGATGGGAATTGCACTGTGGGAAGAACGTGAAGTTGGGAGAAAAATGAGAACTTCATTGAGGGGAAAAGAGGACTTTTAGGGCTTTCATGGACTAGCTCTGCATTCTCTATTATGGAGACTTAAGACATTTAGCTTGGAGAAGAGAAGGCTGCAGGGAGACCTCAGTGTGGCCTTCAGTGCTTGAAGGGAGCGGATAAACAGGAGGGGGAACGGCTGTTTGTGAGGGTGGGTGGTGATAGGACAAGGGGAATGGTTTTAAAGTGAGCCAGGGGAGGTTTGGGTTGGATGTGAGGAGGAAGTTTTTCATGCAGAGGGTGGTGAGGCAGTGGAACAGGTTGCCCAAGGAGGCTGTGGATGCCCCATCCCTGCAGGCATCCGAGGCCAGGCTGGATGTGGCTCTGGGCAGCCTGGGCTGCTGGTTGGTGACCTGCACACAGCAAGGGGTTGAAACAAGCTGATCATTGTGCTCCTTTGCAACCCAGGCTTATGATTCTACGATTCCATGACATTCAGTTGGATGGGAGTACATCTTTGCACATGAGCCATGAGCCAGTCTCAGACTGCTGGGTTTTGGAAAGCTTGCTTACTACTTTTTGTGGGAGGAGAGAGGGAGATAAGTCTCCAAGTGATTTTGGCTGTGAGGAACCCAAAGTCCTGGAGCTCTGCAGCACGCCGTACTGCTGTGAGTTAAACAACTGATAGCATAGAGTTTCCCAGAGCTGATGTTTCCTGCAGTAACTGTAGAGGGTAAAAGAATGTGGAGCAGAAATCTGACCCAGCCTAATTCTTTGATTAACGCGGTTGCAAAACCACTTACAGCCCCCTTGGATGTATGCACACGTGTGGCTGACTGAACTTGAAGGATAATCTCATGGAGCACAGCACTCCTGAAATTTTCCCTTGGGTAATCCTGATGTCAAAATCTATTGCAGATTCCTTCCAGGGCAGTTTTCAGTCCTCAATTCTGCCTACCTACACCCTAATTCCTTTGAGCCAAGGATCCAGAACAATTGTCCATGTATCAGGATAAGTAATCTGCTATTTGCTGTTATTCCTAGTGAGTAGGAATCTCATTCCTATGTGGTGGGCTGGTACATATTGCTGCTTGTTCCTGACAACATAAGTCAATGCTGATGTTTTTGCTGTTGAGACAGGATCCTGTTGAAGTCAGAGCTTGTTGAACCCCATCTTGGGGTCAGTAACAGCTGGCTCTTGGCTGGAATGTAAGAAGATGGATCGGAGGGAACTGGACGTGTCTGCTTTTGTGTCATCATGGTATCATTAGGGTTGGAAAAGACCTCTGAGATCATCACATCCAGCCTTCAGGCCATCAGCACCGTGCCCCCTGACCGTGTCCCTGCAACACCTGAGCCAGGTGACACAGGCCTTGCTGCTCGAGCCATGAACAGGGATCCTGGGATGAAACTCTTTCTAGGTCAGAGAAGTGCTTCAGCTCATTCCCTTCTGTTTTGGGGAATTGCTGTGGCACAAGCAGGGATGCTGCTGCTGCTTGGAGAATCGCCCTGTGTGCATTCTCTGCTGAAGTACTCAAAAGATTGAGTGCAAATGAATGCTGACGAGCTTTTCAGACCAGCACATATTTTCGTAGTCACCCTTTTCGTAAGGCAGTGAAGTGTTAATCATTTGATTACTGGTTGTTGTAGATAAGGGAATAATTGGTCCCTCTTTATAAACTACGGCAGTAGTTGACAGGAAGGAGCGGTCAGCCAAATATGGGGCACAGCAACTCGTGTGTGTGTGTGTGACAACACTTTATTTCATATTTGCTTCCCTGGTACCAGGGCATTCTTTCATAGAATGATAGAATGGCCTGGGTTGCAAAGGAGCACAGTGCTCACCAGTTCCAACCCCCTGCTGTGTGCAGGTCGCCAACCAGCAGCCCAGGCTGCCCAGAGCCACATCCAGCCTGGCCTTGAATGCCTGCAGGGATGGGGCATCCACAGCCTCCTTGGGCAACCTGTTCCACTGCCTCACCACCCTCTGAGTGAGGGTGCTCTGTTTCCTTTAATAATTTTGGGCATTGCTTAAAATTCATATGCCTCCATTTCCATTGCAAGCCATTACATCTTCATCTGCAGCTGTGGCCAAGGAGAAGAGCTGAACCTGTGCCCCAGGAGCAAACAGCTTGAGTGGCATTTGCTGCCTGAAAGCATCTCTCTGAGATGGACTTAAGGAGCTGCAGATTTCACTGACGTCATGAGGCTGTAGCAAAAAACAGATGTTGATATTTTTGCAGGAGCTCTTTGGTGTCCTTTAGGAGGCCCATATCACTGAAAGGAGAAGCATGGAGTGTGACAACAACGTGTGAAATGTGGGATTCTTGCAGCTTCTTTGCTGTGCTTAGCATTTAGAAATTTTGCCGCTGTGAAATTTGACTTGCTTCTCTTCTTTGTGTCCAAGTTGGTGTAGCATGTGGGCATGAGCTGCAGATGATATCAGCCGTGCACATAATGGCTTTATGTGTGCTCATCTGCTAGGTAGGTGTCATTCCTTGTTATATCATGCTATTTCACTCGGCTCTGTTGCTTCCCTTCCTGCTGTTCTGCACCAGACAGTCATAAATATTCATGCACCCTTCCTGCCATCCATTTAGGCTTGTATACCTCGCTCATGGTCTGTTCGGGTTTGTTAAATGCAGGCTTTTCTTTTTAAACACTGGAGTGCTGAAGGCTGTCTAGTGAGCTAAAAGGCTGATGTCACATTTTCTGCTTGGCAGAGCTGTGGGGAACTGCTGAGATACGGAGGCTTTCAAATATTTTGCTCAGTTCTTCCATGACAAAGAATGGACTGAAATTCGAGGTGGTTATATGGCAAAATGAGAGCTGAAATCTCCTCAGCAGTGAACGTTCTGCCCGTGCTGCTGCTTGCTTCGTTGCAGCCAGGAGTGGAGCTGCTTTGCACCTGATTGCTCATCTGCAATAAAAACTGTCTCAACGTGCCTTGAAAAGGCCACAGAATCACAGAATCACCAAGGTTGGAAAAGACCTACAGGGTCATCCAGTCCAACCATCCACCTATCACGAATGGTTCTCACTAAACCACGTCCCTCAACACAAAATCCAAATGTAAATCCAAATGCCAGTTTGGATTGAGTCTCTTTAAGGACCATGGTAACCCAATTTACAAGGAGAAAACAAGCAACTTATGTTCCTTATCTTGTATTTAAAGCTGTGCATACAGGGGATGGGAAGGGTCACTTTTGTGTTGGTCATTTCATAGGTTGGTTTCTCAAATCCGAGATCCCACCAAATTTATCACAGTCTTGTGCAGAGCTCTTGCTTTTCTTCATAGGGGCATCTGGGAGTGGCTCTCAGACACTGAGCAGCTTCGTCACAGCTGTTCTCAATTCTTATTGTTCTCTCTGCTGGTGACTAGAAAGCAATAGAAAACAGAAAAAGGTGAAGTACACCTTTGTGAGGCTGCTGCAGGAATGAAGTTCAGCTCCTGCAATTCCTGGGGTCTCACCCACATGTAAGAGTTCTCATCATCACGGATAACAGCATCAAAAGGATTGGAAGGGATCTCCTGAGGCCATCGAGTCCAACCCCTGCTAAAGCAGTTCCCTACAGCACGTTGTACAGGTGGGCATCCAGCTGGGTCTGGAATATCCCCATAGAAGAGACTCCACCACCTCTCTGGGCAACCTGTGCCAGTGCTCCATCACCTTTACTGTGAAGATCTTCCACACGTATGTATGGAACTTCCTGTGTTCCAGTTTTAGGCTGTTACTCCTTGTCCTATCACTACACAACAGCAAGAGCCTGGCCTCGTCCATTTGCCTCCCAAGAAATCCTAGAATGGCCTGGGTTGCAAAGGAGCACAGTGCTCATCCAGTTCCAACCCCCTGCTGTGTGCAGGTCACCAACCAGCAGCCCAGGCTGCCCAGAGCCACATCCAGCCTGGCCTTGGATGCCTGCAGGGATGGGGCATCCACAGCCTCCTTGGGCAACCTGTTCCACTGCCTCACCACCCTCTGCATGAAAAACTTCCTCCTCATATCCACCCTAAACCTCCCCTGGCTCACTTTAAAACCATTCCCCTTGTCCTGTCACCACCCACCCTCACAAACAGCCGTTTCCCCTCCTGTTTATCCGCTCCCTTCAAGTACTGGGAGGCCACAAGGAACCCATTGCCTTGTAGCTGTTACGGTGCTGCTTTACTGCAGACACAAAATCACAGAGCATCCTGAGCTGGAAGGGGCCCACAAGAATGCAACCACCGATTTTTGATAAACTTAGTGGATGTCTCTGGAATTCCTGGATGCCATGAGATGAACATTATGGTGTGTTTCATACTGCAGGAGTGGGAAGTGGGCTTTCCTGCTTAGTTTGTAGATCCCGGACAGTGATGCTGCAGGTTGCTGGCAGTCCCTGGGGCCAAAGGAATCGATCCTGTGCTCTATCAAACAGTTTTCAATATTGCTTTTAATTAAAGAAAAGAATAAAAAAAGGCATTGTTGTGCATGGTGACCTGAAAAGAAATGAAGGATTGGCAGCGATTCATTGGCCCCCAAAGGCCAAATACAGTTGTTCAACGTTGTTATTGATTGCACCGGTCTGTCTGGGACTGCTTTGGGAGGTAGGATGCTATAAAAGCTACACAGACCCCATGTCTGTCCTTCTCCCCCTCATCAACACCGTATGAGTGGTTCCTGTGCACAACAGTAATGAGAGGAACAAAAAAAATACATTGAAAGTAGAAAATGGTGGACCATCTCTAAAGTTACCAAGATTTCTTTTAAAAAAACAACCCAAACACCCTGTTCTTTGCTTTTCTGGGTCTCATTTGGTTCTCACTTGGGATACTCTGAGTGAACTTCCTAAACAGAATCTTAAACTCCTTTAAAGATGCAAATCTGTTCGAAGGACAGGGGTGTAAATGATAAGTTACATCTCTAATAAGGCTGGGAATAAATTTTCTTAAAAGAGGTTGGTTGAACCATTTTCTTTGTACATAAAGAAGCCATTGCTGCTTTGGAATAATGCAAGAGAACAACTGAAGTGGTATGAATGCAACTTGCACAATTTTTGTAGTGTTAACAGCACAAAATGTTCTTATTTTGTGGAATCAATGGGAGCAGCCATTCTGCTCCACAGCCGGGCTGGGAGGGCATCCTCCAGCCAGCATTACCATGGGGAGCCCAAATGTGCTCTGTCTGATATGTGTGTAAAATAAAATAAAAGAAAATAAACCTATAGCCACCCATTTTTGTTAAAAATAATGGATTTTTTTTCTTTTTCTTTTTTTTTTCATCCCCCTGGAGCTACTTAAGGCAGCACAGTGGATGTGTTTGGTGGAGTTTTCTGCTTTACGAGCTTTCTCCTCATTTTTCTTTTGGATGTTTTTTGATTTATTGGACATGTAAGGATGGCAGGTATTGGGTTCAATGGCCCTTTGGCCTGACCTCATCTGGCACCTTGCAGCAGGAGAGCAGTGGCAGAATCAAAGAGTTCTGACAGAGAGTAAACAGAGAACTGAAATCAACAGCAAACACTTTGGGGTAAACAGTTCTTCTCAGCCTTGAGTTAGTGCAGGAGGGGAGAGCATCAGCTCAGCCTGCTGGGGTTGTGTTGGGTTGTATTGGGTTGTGTTGGGGTTGTGTTGGGTTGTATTGGGGTTGTGCTGGGGTTGTGTTACAGTTGTGCTGGGTTGGGTTGTGTTAGAGTTGTGCTGGGTTGTGTTGGGGTTGTGTTGGGTTGGGTTGGATTGTGCTGGGGTTGTGCTGGGCTGGGTTGTGTTAGAGTTGTGCTGGGTTGTGTTAGAATTGTGCTGGGTTATATTAGAGCTGTGCTGGGTTGTGTTGGTTTGTGCTGGGAATGTGTTGGGTTGTGTGTGGCTGTGCTGAAGTTTTGCTGGATTGTGTTGGGTTGTGCTGGGTTGTGTTGGGTTGGATTGGGTTGTGTTGTGTTGGGTTGTGCTGGAAATGTGTTGGGTTGTGCTGGGTTGTGTTGGGTTGAATTGGGCTGTGTTGGGTTGGGTTGTGCTGAAAATGTGTTGGGTTGTGCTGGGTTGTGTTGGGTTGGATTGGGTTGTGTTGTGTTGGGTTGTGCTGGGTTGTGTTGGGTTGGATTGGGTTGTGTTGTGTTGGGTTGTGCTGGGTTGTGTTGGGTTGGGGTTGTGTTGGGTTGTGCTGGGAATGTGTTTGGTTGTGTTGGGTTGTGTTGGGTTGTGCTGGGGTTGTGCTGGTTGTGTTAGAGTTGTGCTGGGTTGTGTTGGTTTGTGCTGGGTTGTGTTGGGTTGTGTTGGGTTGGGTTGGATTGGGTTGTGATGGGAATGTGTTGGGTTGTGCTGGGTTGTGTTGGGTTGTGCTGGGTTGTGTTGGGTTGTGCTGGGGTTGTGTTGGTTGTGTTAGAGTTGTGCTGGGTTGTGTTGGGATTGTGCTGGGTTGTGTTGTGTTGGGTTGGGTTGGATTGGGCTGGATTGGGTTGTGTTGGGTTGTGCTGGGAATGTGTTGGGATGTGCTGGGGTTGAGTTGGGTTGTGTTAGAGTTGTGTTGGGTTGGGGTTGTGCTGAGGTTGTGCTGTAGTGGGTGCAGCCCT
Source organism: Meleagris gallopavo (assembly GCF_905368555.1). Taxonomy (NCBI): domain Eukaryota; kingdom Metazoa; phylum Chordata; class Aves; order Galliformes; family Phasianidae; genus Meleagris; species Meleagris gallopavo. The sequence continues at coordinate 192,663,349 of NC_139404.1, forward strand.
TGGGGTTCCCCAGCTGTACCAGTGGATGAAGTTGGTCTCACAGAGGAGTTGAAGGAGAGCAGACTGTGGGATAATGAACGAGTTTTGCTTCTTGCACTGGGGGGATTGGGTAGAACTTCCGTAGCATGAGAGTGAAAAGTAGGGGAGGAGTTTTTTAAGGAAACTGCTGTAATCACTTTAATACAGCATTTCTGTTTTAGGAGCTCAGACTGACACATCTAAAAATATTCTTCTTGATTACTGGTTCATGCAGATCGTTTTAAGTCAAGTATGAGCATCCTCATTTCTGGGCTTCTTAAATAACGATCTAAAATTGGTTTTCATGCATTCATAATTCGGTATATTGTTCTTAGCAGTGCTTTTTTGTCTCAGTGCCTTGGGTTGCTTCTTCCAGATTTGGAGCTGCATGTTCTCTCATCTTGGGGTGAGCTTGTCTGTGAGTCATAGTGCTGCTGGGATTGATTTTTTCAATCAAATCTGAAAGGAATCATGGAGTGATTAAGGTTGGAAAAGCACTCCAAGATCCCCAAGCTCAGACCACCCCACTGTGCCCAGTGCCCACGTCCCTCAGTGCCACATCCCCATGGTTCTGAACACCCCGAGGGATGGTGACCCCCGCATCCCTTGGGCAGTCTGTGCCACTGCTTCACCACTCTTTGGAGAAGAAATTTTCCCTAATATCCAATCTGATCCTCTCCTGGAGGTTACCACGTTGTTGTTCTCTGTTCTCATAGAATCACAGAATGGCCTGGGTTGCAAAGGAGCACAGTGCTCATCCAGTTCCAACCCCCTGCTGTGTGCAGGTCGCCAACCAGCAGCCCAGGCTGCCCAGGGATGGGGCATCCACAACCTCCTTGGGCAACCTGTTCCAGTGCCTCACCTCTCCAGTGAATTTTCCTCTGGCTTTGACCTGGGAAAGAGGCTGACCCCCACCACGCTGCTATGACCTCCTTTAAGGAGCTGGAGAGAGCAAAGGGTCTTTGATACGACCACACAATGACCATTCCAAGTTGGAGGAGACCCACAAGGATCACCAAATCCAGCTTCCACCCAGGACCACCCCAAATCCCCAATTTTTTGGGATTATACTGTTGGTGTCTTTGTGGTGTGGAAGCTTTCTCCTCTGATATATCCCTTGGGAAAGCTGGGGCTCTGACTCTACCTCTGAGAATTTGGAAATGTTTAGGGCCATTTTTCTGCTTTACAGTGAAGGAGATGGATAGATTTGATTCTTTTTAGGGTTTTCTTTCCCTCTCTATTTTTTTTTTTTTAATTTGGCCTCACGGATGTTTCCTTATTGCTGATGTTTTAAAAGTGCTCACCAGCAATGAGTAGGAACTCAGATTTCAGTGTGACTTCTCTGGAAGAATTCTTGGACAAGATGCAGCTCTGGTACACGAGACAAGCACGTTGTGCCCTAGAAAATGAAATAGGAGGAAGTTTTTCATGCAGAGGGTGGTGAGGCAGTGGAACAGGTTGCCCAAGGAGGCTGTGGATGCCCCATCCCTGCAGGCATTCAAGGCCAGGCTGGATGTGGCTCTGGGCAGCCTGGGCTGCTGGTTGGCGACCTGCACACAGCAGGGGGTTGAAACAAACTGATCATTGTGGTCCTTTGCAACCCAGGCCATTCCATCATTCTATGATTCTATAAAATAAGGAGGTGAAGCCTGCATATCCCATACACCATAAAGTAGAACTGGCCCCATTCCAGTTCCTCTTTCCTTTGTAGGTCACTCCTGAGAGTTGCCTGGAGCCCTTTGCAGACCCTGTCTGGCAAGAAATGACCTCCTAAAGCCATGTGAGCGTGGAGCAGTGCGCTGTACCTAATGGTTCTTCATCCCTGGCTCCTGTGAGGGCCTCCCCTGTGACTCGTTACTGCTTGCAGTGCCAAGAGCAGCAAGCTGTGGCACAGAGGAACTGCTGGTACCCTCTATTTATCAGCATCATTAACAGTGTTGGGGATGGACACGCAAACCCCCGGCACGCAAGGCCCCAAAAGCAGCACAGCGCTCTCAAGAATAGGATGGATGACCTTGAAATCTCTCCCAGTGCTGCTGTCAGATCACAGTTGCTGGAACTGTGAGATTAACGTATTGATTTCGTCTTGCAAATGAATGCTTTCTGCTATAAGTGCTAGGCAGTGGCTCGGGGCTCGCAGACAAAGAGTATCGATCAGGTTGACTCAATTAGCTGCTGAAGGCTTTGAATTTGGGCCCCTGTAGTTAATGGCAATTTCACAGGCAGAAGCTTCACAAGTTCCCATCTTTTAACTCAATTATGTGTCTTCGATGCTTTGCTGTTTGCTCTCACTCATTTAGTTGTTGATTTAGAAAGATACCAGGCATCTCATCTGTGTGCTAACCAGCCACCAAACCTATCCTTTCAGGAGTCTCCTCTTTCCATACAGCAGAACAGCAGCTTGTTTTCTGTTCCATTGGATACTAAAGCATGGCTCTTTATCACAGTGAGGGCAGAGGAACGCCTGTGCTTTCTGCCTTGCACAGCACAACACTTTTCTCTCTGCTCCCCCCGGGTTGTTAGCATTGCTTGCTTTTCCATGCAGGGCTGTGTGCTGATGATCTGTGCACTTAAGCAATGGTGTCTGAGGCACAGCTGTGCGATTAGAGCTGGGTAATGCAGGCTTTCTTCTCATTACATCAGAAGCTTAAAGGAGCAGAAACTGCTTCTAATGAAACCCACGGTGCTGCTGGTGTTCAGCTGCTTAGAAAAGTTTCCAGGCTTGATGTCGAGGTGTGGTGCTGGAACAAATGGTTTATAGGTTAATCACTGATTTTCTCAGTTTCTCATTGCTTCCAAACATTCTTGAATGCTTTGTGTCTGAGTTCCTGCAGCAGAGTGACATCAACAGCTCTGCACTCCGAGGAGCAGAGCATCCACTGCCCATCTTAACAGCTTCTTTCAGATTTTGATGAGCTTTAAAATTGCATGCCTTTTCTCATAGGACCTTGGGCTTTGCTTTTAGCTGGTGGGATCATAGAATGACAGAATGGCCTGGGTTGCAAAGGAGCACAGTGCTCACCCAGTTCCAACCCCCTGCTGTGTGCAGGTCACCAACCAGCAGCCCAGGCTGCCCAGAGCCACATCCAGCCTGGCCTTGAATGCCTGCAGGGATGGGGCATCCACAGCCTCCTTGGGCAACCTGTTCCACTGCCTCACCACCCTTTGCATGAAAAACTTCCTCCTCACATCCAACCCAAACCTCCCCTGGCTCACTTTCAAACCATTCCCCTTGTCCTGTCACCACCCACCCTCACAAACAGCCGTTCCCCCTCCTGTTTATCTGCTTCTTTCAAATATTGGAAAGCTCTTAATCTACAGAAAGAAAGGCTGGAAGACCACCTACTTTTAGTGCTAAGATCCTTCTGTGCCATCCATCTCCTCATTCTTTGTAATCCATGCAGTCTGAGGTCTCCTTCTTGCCAAAGATACCTTTCCCAGCTCCCAAATCACTGAGTTTTTCCTTGTTTCCTCTAACACAGCCCTCGGTGCCTCCAGCAGCAGCTCCCTCTACTCAGCCTCAGCCTGCACAGAGCTACAACCACATTCACCATGTTCATTCCCCCACCTTTATTCCTCCAGGGATATCTTAACACATACCAGGAAGATTTTGGCTCCATGATGTCCTATGCTACTGCACTGCTGACTAATGCTGCCCTGGACAAGTTTGTATGTTGAAATTCTTCCAAGAGCTCAGATTAACGTAGGAGCACCCAATGGATCCTTGCTGAAGTCTTCCTTGTCTTCTGCCTTGGATGTAGCCCCCAGTTTGCTTCCCCAAGTGCTTGCAGTCAGTTTTAGGCAGCCAGGTATTCTTGTCTGAGTGTATTGTGCTGCTTCTCCCTGCTGAGCTTCATTTTCCACTTCAGGTCCCTTCTCCATATTTTAAAGCCAATTTTGAATTCTGATTCTGTCCTCCAGCTTGCTTGCAATCACTCCCAGATTAATGCCTTTTGTCAATTTAATAAACATAGAACCAGTGAGGCAGGAGAGATAGCAAGGGAAAATCTGTAACAGAATGGGATTCGGGTTCTCCTGCAGATTCTGTCTGCAAATCAGTGCTTTTTTTTTTTTTTTTTTTTTTTTTTTTTTGGCAGCATTCTTGAATAAAAATAAAAGGCCGTGCCCAGGAGTTCAGCTCTCCATTATGAAGTTCCAAATACAAATGATGCAAAAATAGAACTCATCTTAGGGGCTCATCTCCAAAAGCAAAAATGTGGCTTGTTGGTCCCTCCTTGATGCTCTGCAAAGGGGAAATAGGAATCAGTGAGTTCTGCAGCTGGCTGCAAGAGGAAGGTCTTCCCCTTCCCCTTCTTCTCCTTCTCCTTGTCCTTCCTCTTCCCTTTCCCCCTTCCCTGTTCTCTTCCCCTTCCCACTCCCTTTCCCCCTTCCCACCCCTTCCCCTTCCCTTTCCCCCTTCTCTGTTCTCTTCCCCTTCCCACTCCCTTCCCCCTTCCCATCCCTTCCCCATCCTTTTCCCCTTCCCTTTGAATTATGAATACAGCGGGAACTGTGAGCTTTCACATCCACGAGGATCTTTTAAGCAAGGTGATTTTGTTATCTATTTGGTGACTGGTCAGTTAACACGGTGGAATTCAACCTGTAAGCAGCTGCTCTTCATTCTGATATGGTCTGGTGGCTGCTGACATGCTGTGTAAGGGAAAAGCCTGGTCTGTTTGGGCAGAAATGTCACGGGGCTGAAGGACGTTAAGGAACTCCATCCAAATGTTGGTCAAAGCAGTTGTTGAAATACCAGATGTGCTGCAGCCCAACCCGTTGGCTTTTCTCATCAGCCTGCTGGTCCTGCAGCAGATTGTGCTTCTGTTGGACACCCGTGGTGCCCCAGGGCAGAGCTGAGTGGTGCATGCAAGACTCCTCTCATCCTGGATGCATTGCTTTGGAAGAATTACCAGTCCAGGGCATGTTTGCTCTGTCTCTACAAGGGCAATTTTTAGCTTTGTGGGAGGCCTCGTGATGCCCATGGAGGAGAATGCATTAAGATTTCACCTAGGAATTCAAATTATGACTTTGGAGTCTTTTCCCAAAGGTTCTCTGCTGGGTTCCAGTTCGCTTAACTCTTCTGCAGTTGTTGCAGTGCTCCTTACCTGTGCTGGGAGGTGGCAAATCACAGTTGCAAGGAGACTGGGAGAAAACAGCTGGAGGCAATTGATTGTTGAGTAAAGCTGTTTCCTAAGGGATCCACCTCCACCTAAATGTATTTCAACACCAAGCCAAGGCAGCTTCAGGTGTTCTGTTCCTGCAGCTCTGCCCAGGTGAAGGTGGCAGTGAGCAGGAGGGAGTTCTCCAGTGGGTTTGAGTTAGCCTGTCTAAGCTCAGCTGTGTTGATCCCACAAGGCGTAGTAGGTAACCACTGTCACAATGATTGTTTTGAAATGTAATCTCCTTTTCCTTAAAAAGCAATTAACAGGAGCTTCAAGGCAGTCTGATACCTGGCTGCAGCTTGGCTCTGCAAGCATAGGTACCATATCCACAGCTTTATAGGTGCTGTACCCACAGCTTGTCTAGTTTCTGCTTATGAAATGAGAAGCTGGATGCAATTTGCCACACCTGAGGTTTGACGTGGTCAAGCTAAGCTGCAGCTAGAGGAGTTGCAGACCTATGGAACACTCTGTGCCTGAGTGTTTGGCTCCCAGGTGCAGCTGCAGATGCTGCTGTGCCTTTCTGCTGCTGCACAGCCAGCTGGATCTGCTGGTCCTGAGCTGCAGCCAGCAGCATTAATGGCATTGGAACAGTTTATGAGCCTGCCTGTGCAGAAAGGTGCAGAGAGTGCACTGTCCAAGGGTGAAGCTGGTTGCAGGCAATGTGGGCACGTGGTAAACATCTCAGAAGTAATGCTCTTCAGTCTTGTCTTCTCATACTAAACTTGCTTAAAACTTGCATTGGAATTGTTCCTCTAATCTGTGTTGTTTTATTTGTCTCCTTGTAGTGGGGAAGACTTCCTTGATCACCAGGTTCATGTATGACAGCTTTGACAACACCTACCAGGTAAATGAATCCCTCTTGTTGTCTTCTCTAAGGCCTCTTCATTGCAGGCAGAATCCATTGGGCTGCAGTGATAATAGTACACAGACCACATTCTTAGCTGTTACATCTTGAAGCTTTATATTTTAATAACCTTTCAGAATGGCATTTCAGTGTACGTCTGCTGGAATAGCTTATCTGCAGCTCGCAGCAGGATGAGCTGTAGTTATAAAGGATGGACCTCTTAGGTACACGTAAGTGACAGCAGCTGTAAGCCTGCCAGGTTTTTCACCATTTGCTACCAGACCATTGCAGATCTCATGGAGAACAGAGTAGGCACGCTGTTCCTTAAAAAAGAAGAGGCAGAAAGCTGAGCTGTAGGCTCTGAGTGCTTTAGGATGCTATGCAGGCTTTCTAAATGCCAGGGGAACAGTCATTGTTATCCACTCCCACACTGTAGAATGAGCCTGAAAAGGTGGCAAGCTACAAAAGCAATTCAGTTTCATAAACTAAAGTGGGTCTTCTCTAAGCTACGACATGCTTCACAACTTGGTTGTGCTTGGTGATGTTCTCCATTTGCTGAACTGAGAAAATCTGTTCCCTGACAAATGTGAAGGGTTGTTTAGGGAGGTGGGAGGAGGAGGTAATGGGAAAAAAAATACAACAAAAAGCTGCGATTCTTCTGTTACTTAACGTCTATCCAAGTATCTCTTGATTAAATCTCTTTCCCCATTAATGATTCCCTTCCTGCCTCATCAGTGATTCCACATTGGTGCTCTGTGATTTGGTCACAATGAGATGCGAGTTCTCACTTAATGATAGGAGAAGCAAAGCTGCTGTGGTGTAGGAGGGCTAGAGTACACATCATTGTTCCCACGGGAGCAAACATCCTTTCAAATCCTACCCGCTGTAATTACATGGACATGTGAATGCCATCCTTTTATTTAATCTGCTTTTTTTTTTTTTTTTTTTTTTCCCCTACAGTGTTTTTCTTTCAGGTCTGCTCCTTCTCTCTGCAGAGTCTGCGCCCTAGTTCTGTTTGAGGAGCTTTGGCCCTCTGGGCTTTATGATAGCATAGCAGTCTCAATGGGAAGCTGGTCTAACATTACATAGAAAATGATTACGAAATGAATGAGTGGGCCTTAAACCAGTAAGGAATCTTAAAGGTTTAGAGGGTAGCTTCAATTTAGCTGTCAGCGATGCGTGCTTGTTTGGTGTGTTAAAGTACTTGGTGTGGTCTCATTCATCCAGAGACCCCCGTTTTCCTGAAATACAGGGAACCACGTCCTATTTTGACACAGCTGGAAGAGGGAATTAGTCATAAGAACCAGCCAAAATCAAATGACACGTAATGCCAAGCCAGAGTATACCTTCCTTGATTCCCAGGGTTTGATAGAGACCTCTCAAAGCCAAATACGTGCATGGCACTGCGTGTCAAAGCGTCTACGTGGTTAGCTGCAGCTGGAGCTCAGCTGCTGAATGATTTGCTCTTTCTGGACATTTCAGATGAATTTTGAATGCATGTTTTCTGAGAGCTGCCACAACCTATCATTTGAGCAGGGCTCGTGGTGTTCAGCTGGTAAAAATAGAAAGGTGTGGTTTGGGAGAATCTGTGCTGTACATTCCTTTTTTTTTTTTTTTTTTTTTTTGCTTGCTGCTTAATAAGAGGAATTCAGCTGCTGCCCATAGCTTATTAAAAAGCAGTTTGCATGAAAGCAGCGTTTGTGAACAGACCAAGAACCTGCAATAATGTGTCAAACCCAAAGACCTGGAATAAAACAGTGCTGTCTGTTTCAGCAGCTGTGATTCCTCTCCGTGGATATGCTGGGAGAGGTTTTCCTTGTTCTGTGGCACTGAGTGTGATGCATAATGAAGGAGCAACGTTGGCAAACAGGAAGACTCTGTGTGTTATGCAAGAGGAAAATTACAAACCACGCTTTCCTTCAGCTTCAGCCTCTTGGAGGAAGAGCAGGGAGGACGGCATTGAGTTCCGTACAGCTGATCTGTGAAGATTCCCTGCGCTTTTCTCCTCCTTTTTGTCAGCACTGTGACAAAATGGCTGTTTTTAGCTTACTTATTTTAGTTCAAGTCTGGGATACAGAGTGCCTGAATCCTCCCCTCGCCATCTGCTGCTGCTTCTCTGTATCCTTGTGGTGGGGTCAGGACAATACAGGTGGACAGACACACTTGGCTGTAAGTTACAGTGTGTGATTCTTAAACATTTTTGTTGCCAGGATCTAAAATAAGTTTTGTGCCTGGCCTTTGTGCTGCACCTCCCATATTGCGAGCACAAGGAGACTGAAGCTCCAGGACTCCTGCAGGAGGAGCTGAGCAGATCTCAGGCTGTGCAGCTCTGAGAGCTCAGAGAAGAGCTTTTCTTCTGCAGAAGTGAATCAAATAGACACAAGAGGAAGCAGAAGCATCTTTGGGGCAATCTTCATTGAGTTACTCTTTACCCAAATGGCAGAAGACAAGGCAGGAGGGAAGCATGTTGTCACATCAGGCTTTGATGGCTTCTCACACCCATCTGTCTGTATCATTTCTCTCAATGGGCAATGTCACAGTCCATGATGACAGGTGAAAATCACTGGGTGGCCACGTTGGGACCCACCAGTTTTTATTATTTGTGTATGGATCTCTGGTTCTTAAAAGTGCTCTCCTGATCCAGCTAAGTAAGCTTGCTTGCTTGTGGGTAATGCGTGGCTGCAAATGGAAATTCAGATCTGTTTTTTTCTTAATTTGCAACTGGTTTTCATATATTACTCTCAGGCAGGCTGGCTGGCTCTATTCTCTATTCTTACCACTTAAATTATCTGGCAGAATACAATACATTAATTATTAGTGAGGGTGTAATGGAAGTCTCACGATGTAGATCATTACAGTACAACAGGCTCTCCAGTAGAAGTACCTGCTACAGCATGGGAAAGCAGGGAAGAAGCAGCACGCCTCTTTGCCCTATTATCTTCCCCTTTCTCCTTTAAATCCATTTATTTGGGTCGTTATGAAGGCTCTGCAGAGGCTGCAGCTGCTTGAGGTGCTCAATGTGCTGCTGAGCCCTGGGCAGCCCCATAGCCTGAGCAGATTGCCTTGGTTTTGTCCCTAATGCAAGCAAACTGATAGGGCTCGGATTCACTCCCTCAATACAGCCCTGAAAAATGGGCTGAAGGTCTTTAAGAAGCAGTTCTTGATGGCACTCAGTAGTGCTTTCCTCTTTTTTTTTAACACGTGAGGATATTCTGCACAAAGCTCCTGCTGGTGTGGGATGCAGTTGTGCTGTGCTGAGCTTTAGCATCAGCTGAACCTCAGTGGTTGCTGGGCTGTGTGCATGCGTGTGCTGTTGTGCAGCAGCAGAAGTGAAGCTGTCCACCTTAGCCTTAAGGAAAAAGGCTCAAAGTGAAGATCCCTGATTCTGCTGATGGATGCTAACGTAGGTTGTGGCCTTCTGTGCACAGAAGTCCTTGCTGATACCTGTTTGACTTTATGGGTTATCGGTGAGCATCAATTGAGATGAAGGTTAACAACTTCTTGAGCTTTAAGATACTGTGCTGGTTATGGGTTCTATCCAGGGAATGTTTCATTGAATTGCTTGTGGTGCTTTGTCCCAGTAAGAAAACGCAACGGATTTTTCTTGCAGATCTGCTGCAGTTTGGCAGTAATGTTAACCCTGACAGTCACTGCAGTTGTTTGGGTGTTTTGTTTGAAATGTTCTTGATTCTTTCTTTCTTTTCCTGCAGGCAACAATTGGCATTGACTTCTTATCGAAAACCATGTATTTGGAGGATCGAACAGTGAGTAAGATTTTTGTTCTCTCTGTGCAGTAGGAATGAGGGTCAGCATCTGTTGTGATGGTGCACAGTTCTGACATCACTTGGAAGTACAGCCTGAGCCCTCATCTCCTGGCTGCTTCCAGCCTGACAAGTGCTGTGGGAAAAGCTTCCTTCCCTGCCTGGGGAAGTGGGAAATCATCATTTGGCTCCTGAGGGCCATTTTGTGAATGGCAGAAGGTGCTGTGTTGGCATCCTTATTGGAGAAAACTTGGAGGGATAGTTTGAGAGAGGGGTGCATAAGGGTAGGAGTTCGGGGAAGGAAGCCACACTTAAGCCATTCTGTTTTGGCAATCTGTATTTTATCCCTCAAAATGTTGCCAGTTCATAGCTAGCTCCCTCTAACCAGCTCAGTGTTACCTCCAGCAGGAACCCACGCGTGGTGCTGGTTGCTTAGCTTGGTGCAGCTCTGGTTCCTGAAATGAAACCACTGCCTGTGGTTTAAAATTAGTTCTGATTCTTCCTTAAGCAATTCAGCCACTGAGCTGTTTGCAGGAGCAGGTTGTTCAGTGCTGCATAAGCATGGTGTTGTATAAACCCCCCAGCAAATGTGATTGCATGAAAAGCACTCGAGGGATGAGATATTGTTTCCATAGCAAAACTGGCCCTTGCGCATCTTTCCATACGTGTTGCTTTCAGTACATCCTGCTTTTCCTCTCAGAGCCTTGATGGTAAGAGACATTAAACCTCATCTGTGTGCATGGTACTTTAAAGTGTAAAACCTGATACAGTGATAACCAGCGTTTTATCCTTCCTGAAACATTCACACCAGTAGCTTCTCCAGTGCTTTGGCAGCAGCTGATGGTTTTTTCCCTTACAAGTACAGCATCCTTCCACCAGCTGAGCACTCCTATTTCTCCCCTTCTGGAAGGAAAGCATTTTTGCAAAGAAAAAACAGCAGGAAGGGCTGAGATAGGTGCACACACACCAGCTTGGCTACTGCAGGTGCTTGGGAGAGATTGCTATAAAGGAGAGGACAGTTTGCTGCTGCTCCCAGCCCCCAGTCACCTCCTGCATGAGTTTATATTTTTCTTTAGCTTTTTCAAAAAGTGACAATTCTTTACTCTTTTTATTTTTAGTAGCAGTTTGGCTTTTTTAATTTTCTCCCACCCACAGATCAGGTTGCAGCTGTGGGATACTGCGGGTCAGGAACGTTTCCGTAGCCTCATTCCCAGTTACATCCGTGACTCTGCTGCTGCTGTAGTAGTTTACGATATCACAAGTAGGTATATTGCACTGGGTTTGACCTTTTTTCTTATTTTTCTTGCTTGTTTGACTGATTTTGTTAGGTACGGTTGCAATTATGGGACACAGCAGGTCAAGAACGGTTCAGGAGCTTGATTCCTAGCTACATTCGTGACTCCACTGTTGCAGTTGTTGTTTATGATATCACAAGTGAGTGGGGGGAATTCTGCATTTCTAATACTCTGCCCCTTTCATCCTTTAGCCTAGCTTTGCATGTCCTATCACAACCACGTGCTTGTTCTTCATTCTGGCATGGAAAAATTGTTTTCTTTTACCCTAGTCCAGTTTTAAGCTGGCCACCTGATCACTGCTACTGCAATGTATCGACTGTCTGATCAACTCCCTCATTTTGTAACCCTTTCCTATCACGTTTCCTGAAGTCTTGAGTCCTGGCTGGTCTTGTTGCACTTTGCCCTCCTCCATCTGCTTTTTGGTCACAGTATCACCGATAACTTCTGGTCTCAAACACCTGAATCATGTTCATAGATAGCCCAATTCTCAAATCAGACATTGCACTGATAGCTGTAGCTTGCTTCACTCCATTTGCCCTCCCACCACCACCAAGGTTTGGGCGTGGGCTGGGGGGGAACTGCATTAACATCACATTTTCTCATTTCAATCAGTCACTTTCACACTGTGCAATATATGCGACTTACCACTCCGCCCTTCTCCTTTAACAATTGCTCTTTCATTTCCTACTAAGGTATGTACATTTTTGTGAACTAAAATGTTAGTGCTTTTCTCAACTCTTCTCCTCCTGTCCCTCCCCCCCGTTTCAGAGAGCCCAAACTCACAGCATTCCCTGTTTGCCAAGAGCAGAATTTTGCTTTGGAAGAACGAAACCTTCAGACATTCTCAGTTCTGGGGCAGAACTGACTGAGAGCAACAGCCTAAATCCATACCAATTCTAAAGAGCTTGTCCTTTGCTTTATAAATACCAGGAGATTACAGCAGGAATAAGGAATTTACCTGTGAAATCTTTAATTGTTACAAATAGCACTTTCATTTGAGCTAGAATTACAGGTTAGCTGCGAACCTTGAATTATTCTTTTACCGAACCTAGCAAGTTCAATATTACTGAATAGCAGAGAGACAAATTAAGACACTGGCAAGTGATCAAGCCTTGTCTGTCTGGCACACAATATATTACTATGCAGTAGAAACCATTAAAAAAAAATCAATGACTGTCGAGAACTGCGGCAGAGCCCCATTTGCTGAGTACCAAAAATGACTGAGGCAGCTCCTCAGCTCAGTGGTAGAGGCAGAGCTCCAGGGCAGCTTCTGTGCAACTCCTTTCTCCTAATAGGATGCAGCTTCTCGCCCATGTGCTCATTAGGTCCGGGTAGGCTCCTAAATTCCTTACATTTTGGCTTTTAAGAGCCACAAATTGGCCACCTTAAGAAAAAACACCTGTGGATGTATGAGATTTGTATTGCTTGTTCCACGCAGAAGATCAGGAAACTGCTGGGAACCCTTCAGCAATAAAGGAGTTGCTGGTATTTATACAGCCCTGATATTTCTGAGGGAAAATCCTAAACCCAGCAAATAAAAAGTGCTTAAGCTGTGCAAAACCACAGAGCTCAGAATTCTTCTGAGAAGTGCAGAAGCTGTGGGGCCCTCCTGCAGTAGATGAGCAGTGCAGAATGATGGGCAGGGTCACACTGATCCCCATTCCCCACGCTGAATGTTTGTTCAACTAAACAACACGGGGACTGGTCTAAAAGAACCTTCAATCTTCTCATTCTGAACGCTGCCCAAACCAAATTCTGTATCACAGAATCACAGAATGGTTTGGGTTGGAAGGGACCTCAAGCATCATGAAGCTCCGACCCCCCCGCTGCAGGCAGGGCCACCAACCTCCACATTTCATAGCAGGCTGCCCAGAAGCTGCCACCTCTGTATCTAGAGGTGAATTCCAATGCAGGGAGTGAAGTAGCAGCCCAGGTCAAGTTAGTGCTGTAGCTTTCATGCACTTCAATGTGGGGCACTTTGGGGTTTCGCTTGCTGGTTCTTCATCACCCTCTTAGTCCGATTCCAGAAATAAGAAGCTTCTATTTGAGACCTCCAGCTGTGTTACCTGCGATGCGTGATGAAGCTCTGCAGTGATAATCCTCTCCACTGTTTTCTGTTAGATGTCAACTCGTTCCAGCAAACAACAAAATGGATCGACGATGTCAGAACGGAACGGGGCAGCGATGTCATCATTATGCTGGTGGGAAATAAAACAGATCTAGCAGATAAGAGGTACGGAGGAACAGCTCAACTTTAGCTGCTTTTCTTGGGCTGATGCTCCTTTCTCCAAGGCAGCTGTTTTAAAAGGAACATTCATATTTCCTTCTAGAATGCTGGCTGCGTCTGGAGAGGTCTTGGTTTTTAAGCTTCTCTCTTTTGGGCAAACCCAAAGCACAGACAGCAATCCAATTGCTGGGATACAAATGATGGGTGCAAGTCATCCTCCCCTTTAGAACTCTACAAGGTTTTTGCATAAGTTGGCAAACTTCTTTTTATTAGAAGGTATGCAGCTTCAGTCATAAAAATGCAAAGCAAAAGCACGACATGGAAGTGTTTTGTATCTGATGGAAATCCCTGTTTTCTCAGAACAGCTTCACTCGTGCCCCTTGCTTCAGGTTTAAAACATCCCACTAGGAATTGTTCCGTCTCTCACATGAGATGCTTCATGATTTGTATCTAGAAGCTCTTGATCCAAAGTCCTCTCCAGTTTCAGCTGTAGCAGACTGCTTAGGGAGTGGGGTACCTAGATGGGGGTGAACAGCAGAAGCCTTTCGGTATGAGATGGTTACATGTGGTCCTTCTGCAGTCTGCAAGTTGATGATTGTTACTGGGTATTAAAATCTTTCAGTTGCTACTTCTTGAAGCATAAAAACACAGCTTCCTGGGCAGGGACTTGAAGGAGTCTCGTTGGTCCATTCAGCTGCTTTGCTTTGGAGCCAGGTGTGCTGTTGTGGTTATCGTGCCGTACAGCTGTGCTCAATCTGTGGCAGCTGTATGCAGGGAAAACCATTGAATGCCTTGAGACTGCAATGTAGGAGTCATTTCCTGGGGTTAAAGACAATAGTGTTAATTTTCAAGACGTCCATCTGTTTGGTTTTTATTTTTTAATTCTGTATTCTCTTCCCCAGGCAAGTGTCCATTGAGGAAGGAGAAAGAAAAGCCAAAGAGCTGAATGTAATGTTCATTGAAACTAGTGCAAAAGCAGGATACAATGTAAAACAGGTGAGTAATGCATCCAGCCCTCACACTGCTTCTGGTGGTGCACCTTTGTGACAGTAAGATCTGCTCTTAGGCATCAGGAAGTCTTTGTGTAGGGATATTGGTAGTCTGTATGCAAAAGCTAAAAGCTCAGCTGTTGGCTGAGGTTTGGAAACATTTCTGACCTTGCAGCAAATGACTTGTAATGTTTTCCCTCTTAGAAAAAAAGAATTAGGATTTTGGACCTACAGATCTTCCTTTATACCTTCCCAGACTTCTGATGATCCAGATTGGGTGTTTAGGCTGAAGGAATTAAGGTATCAGTCAGAATGTTGGGGACGAAGGTCTGAGGAGTGCTTCTGTATCTGATCAGTGAACAGATGTGGGCAAACCAATCAAGGAGGAAAGTGGTTGGGTAAAATGCTGTGTGGTGAGATAGCATGAACTGCTTTCTCTGCTTTGTTGGAGGGTAATGAAAGTGCAAACAGATGTTGTTGGATAGCTCAAGCTATTAGTTTTTGAGAGATAACGAGTTGCCTTTGAATTGGGGAAAGCAGGGAAATGTCTTTTGAGCTGCTGCAACTGCCTTACAATTAGATTCGATGCTGTGAGATGGGCAGCAGCTCTTTGCATTCTGGCCTGCCAGGTGATGTTTTATCACTCCGTGTTAATGGAGATAAACCACTTGGCAAGCACTGAACTGGTGAAAGCAGTGAACACTTCAGAACTGACCTGAGGTGTGCATGAAAGAAATTTTGTCTGGGCTTGTTATGTAAGCAGATGTGCTTCGTAGGAGCTCATGGATTGAGAGCCAGAGCTGCACATCTATCCTGACTCTGTATAATGGGATGCTGAGTTTTCATGATTCTGTGATTCATTGATCTCACAGTATTTCATACGAAGTCGTGACCACTGAAGGGTGGCCAGCAGGGACAGAGAGGTGATTGTCCCCCTCTGCTCTGCTCTTGTGAGGCCCCATCTGCAGCACTGCGTCCAGGGCTGGAGCCCCCAGGACAAGAAAGACAGGGAGCTGTTGGAGAGGGTCCAGAGGAGCCACAAAGATGAGCAGGGGACTGGAGCAGCTCTCCTATGAGGAAAGGCTGAGGGAACTGGGATTGTCTGGCTTGGAGAAGAGAAGCTGCAGGGAGACCTCAGTGTGGCCTTCAGTGCTTGAAGAAACAGGAAGGGGAACGGCTGTTTGTGAGGGTGGGTGGTGACAGGACAAGGGGAATGGTTTTAAAGTGAGCCAGGGGAGGTTTGGGTTGGATGTGAGGAGGAAGTTTTTCATGCAGAGGGTGGTGAGGCAGTGGAACAGGTTGCCCAAGGAGGCTGTGGATGCCCCATCCCTGCAGGCATTCAAGGCCAGGCTGGATGTGGCTCTGGGCAGCCTGGGCTGCTGGTTGGTGACCTGCACACAGCAGGGGGTTGGAAGTGGGTGAGCACTGTGCTCCTTTGCAACCCAGGCTGTTCTATGGATTCTATGAAGGGTGTTACAGCAGGAAGCCATTAGTGCTGCAGGATGGAGAGGACCTTCATTCTTGGGTACCTCTGTAGAGCAATCACTTGCACACGTATGTGTGTGCACATATTTGTGAAAATACATGTATTAGAATCATAGAGTGGGTTGGGTTGGAAGAGACCTTGTTTTATGTGCTCAGCTACACCAGTAGTTTGTATACAGAATTTTGTAAGGAGTTGCTAAGAGCAGGATTATGGATTACTTTGGGTGCACCTTATAGACAGGAATGAAGAGTCTGTTATTGAAACATCTCTTGTATATTAGTAGCAAAATTATTCCCTATGCAATGAAATGATTAGATGTGTTATCTTGGTGCTACATTTCTGTGCATTAGCAAGCAAGAAAAGCAGAAAAGGGTTCAGTTCCTGCATCCACCAATTATCATTCTGCAACACAGAGGCTGCCTTGTAATTAAGGCTTGGATTTGGTGCTGGAATCCTGAATATTGTGCACAGAACAGGGGGTGTGCACTGGAGAGCAGCTGCCTCTCTGAGAGGAATGATGATGATGTAGCTGTGCTCCCTCGTCTCGTAGCTGACACATATCCAGATGTCTGTGTCCAAATTTGGAGGGCAGCTCGGTGCTGTGGGGGCTGGGTGGTGCAGGATGGGCTGCTGATCTGAGGTGTCAGGAGGAAAATCATAGCATCACAGAACCACCAAGGTTGGAAAAGACCTCCAGGATGATCCAGTCCAACCATCCACCTGTCACCAATATTTCCCACTAACCCACGTCCCTCAGTACAACCTCTAAGCATTTCTTGAACTCCTCCAGGGTTGGTGACTGCACACCTCCCTGGGCAGCCCCTTCCAGTGCCTGACCACTCTTCTAGAGAAAGTTTTCAGAATGCCCAACCTGAACCTTCCCTGGCACAACTTGAGGCCGTTCCCTCTCATCCTATCTCTAGTTACACAAGAGCAGAGGCTGACCCCCAGCTCAACGCCACTTCCCTTCAGGTAGTTGTAGAGAGCAATAAGATCTCTCCTGAGCCTCCTCTTCTCCAGACTGAACAATCCCAGCTCCCTCAGCTGCTTCCCATTAGATTTGTGCTGCAGACCCCTCACAGCTCTGCTCCCTTCTCTGGACACTCTCCAGGGCTTTCATGCCTCTCTGGCATTGGGGGGCCCAACGCTGAGCTCAGCACTGCACTGTGGCCTCACCAGGACTGAGTGCAGAGGGACAATCACCTCCCTGTTCCTGCTGGCTGCACTATTTCTGATGCAAGCCAGGATGCCATTGGCCTTCTTGGCCACCTGGGCACACTGCTGGCTCATGTTCAACCAAGCATCAATCAACACCCCCAGGTCCATCTCCTCTGTACAGTCTTCCAGCTGCTCTGCCTCACACCTGTAGCGTTGCCTGGGGTTGTTGTGATCAAAGTGCAGCACTTGATCTTGTTGAACTTCATCCCATTGACAGCAATCAGCCTGTCCAGATCCTTCTGTAGAGAGCCTTCCTACCCCTGTGCGGATCAATACTTCCCCCCATCATGGTGCCATCTGCAAACATGCTGAGGGTGCACTCAGTGCCCTCATCCAGATCATCTCTGGGCAGCCAGGTCTGCTGGTTGGCGACCCTGCACATAGCAGGGGGTTGGAACTGGATGAGCACTGTGGTCCTTTTCAACTCAGGCCCTTCTATGATCAATAAAGATGATATCAATAAAGATATTGAGCGGGACAGGTCTTGCATGGTATGCCTGTAGTCCACCCAGGCATGAGGTATCACTGCATAATGCAATGTGCTTTGTAAAGCTGCTGCAGCCATTATGGATGCTGGCTGCATTTAATGTGTGGCAAAGAAACCAACTTTGCATTCTTGTGTTTTTATTCTGAAGCCATTCAGGGATTGTACTAATGAGACTGTCAGAGCAGAAAGCTGGTTCTGAAGCAGTAGCCTCACTTGCACACTCCCCTGGGAAAACTCTTCCTTGTGTAATGGAGGTCTAGACAAACTATGCCTCTAATTTTAATTGCCACGTTACATGCTGTAAGAATGCTGTAAGAAGAAAGGTATGATAATTCAGCTCTGAGCTAAAAAAGAGTCGTGGTGGGTAACCAGCAGGCTCATTCTTTCAGTGTTGGATTGAAGATTCGACATTCGATTGATCTACAGTCACACCAACAGATAACATTATACATCCAGGCTGGATGTGGCTCTGGGCAGCCTGGGCTGCTGGTTGGTGACCCTGCACACAGCAGGGGGTTGGAACTGCATGAGCTCTGTGCTCCTTTGCAACCCAGGTCATTCGATGAATACCCCAAAATCTTGGGGCTGTTACGTGTGGCTGCATCCTCATCCGATTCTTTATTTTCTTTGTGGCTTCTCTGTTGAACAATACAACATTGTCTTATTAACAAATTATTTCCCAATGAAGCTGGAGAGCTTATGGATGCAACTGCAGAGCTGATGCCCTTCCCACACCCTCTATAAAGGCTGTCGTTAATGAGCTGAGTGCAAGTGTGACCTTCCCACAACGTTACAATGCCTAGCCATAATATATTCTGTTTCTGAAGAATGGTTACTGCCCAAATTAATTTTCATACAGGATTTTTAATTTAAATCAAATTATTTTAGATAGAGTCTACATTTAGCCATAACCAAGCTCGTTCATGTGACAGTGAGCATCACCTTGTGCCACATGTCAAATATTCATGTAAAGGTGAGGCTGGTGATGAGTGATTGGTTTCTTCACTGAGCTACAGGTTAGGATTGAGCATTGATCGTGCAGCTTTCACGCTCCCTGTGGTTGAGATGTGTGCATTAGGAAACAGGAACTGCTTTCTCCTTCCACTGGAAGCTCTCCTGTAAGTATTGACACATCTTAGGTTGTCAGTGCTTCACACGGAGCCCATAAACACCTGCAAAATGCTGTTGTTTCCCAGTGCCCTCTTTTCCCAGCACATCTGTCTTGTGGATCTAAACCCCGTGCCTGGCTCACAGTTACAGTTGGTGCAGGAAGAGGCTGGGAGTGGAGTCAGGGGAGGTTTAGGTTGGATGTGAGGAGGAAGTTTTTCATGCAGAGGGTGGTGAGGCAGTGGAACAGGTTGCCCAAGGAGGCTGTGGATGCCCCATCCCTGCAGGCATTCAAGGCCAGGCTGGATGTGGCTCTGGGCAGCCTGGGCTGCTGGTTGGCGACCTGCACACAGCAGGGGGTTGGAACTGGGTGAGCACTGTTGTCTTTTTCAATCCAGGCCATTCTGTGGAGTCCTCCATCCTTTGCTACTTAGATTTTTCCATCCCTTTCTCATTGGGGTTTGTATCCCTGCAGCACTGGATGAACACATCATGTTCTCAGCTCCACCATTGTCTCTCCTTTCAGTAACACCTCTCAGGCCCGCAGCATCATCCTTGCAGAGATGGGGAGGTGTGAGGATGCTGTGGGGCAGTAGGTGGCTCACTGCCCTCATTCCAACCACATCTCTGCATCCTTGTGTGTTGTTACTCTAAGAGATGCTGCCTGCAAAGCTTCGGTACCAATATTCCCCCACTGAGGATATGGAAGAAGGTTCATTTCTTGTCCTGCTTGGGGAGAATCATAGAATCATGGAGGAAGGGACCCCAAGGATCGTGAAGCTCCAACCCCCTGCTGCATGCAGGGCTGCCAACCTCCACATTTAGTATTAAACCAAAGAATAATGGCTAAGATGTTTCTTTTTTTCACCTCCTTAGCTGCAGCTCTTGTTTGCTACCCCCCAGTGGGAGACCAGGGAACTTCTGACTTTGGGTGCTGCTTTTCACTTCTTGCTCATCCTTTTCTGCTGGCTGGCAGCGCTGATAAGAGCAAAGAGCTCTGTGCTCCCAGCAGCAAGCCCACAAAGCCAGGAAGCCTGTGAGGATTGCACCATGCTTCAGACAACATATTTTTCAATGCCAGTACCTTCTACCAGCAGAGAAACAGAGGGGAACGTAGAGCAGACAGCCCCTTTCAGCCCTTTCCCCATAGGGTGATTTACCTGGGGCTCTGTTTGCAGGCACAGAGGTAGGTCTGCATGTGAGCACTGCAGAGAGCTACACAGGGTGCTCAACTTGGATGCTGCAGGCTTTCACTTTGTGACTTCCCAGGCATTTCTTTTTCTCGAGGACTGATGTGATGAGCTGCTGGGGGAAGCCTCATCTCTTCTGTTAGACCAGATTGTAATGTATCACAAAATCCCAGAATGGCCAGGGTTGGAAGAGACCTCAAGGATCATGAAGCTCCAACCCTCACTGCCACATGCAGGGCCATCAACCTCCACATTTCAGAGCAGCCCAGGCTGCCCAGGGCCCCATCCAACCTGGCCTTGAACACCTCCAGGGATGGACAGGGCATCCACAGCCTCTCTGGGCAGCTGTTCCAGCTTCCCTGTGCTGCAGGGCCTCTTAACATACAGCCAGGGCACCACAGGCCTCTATACACATTATTCTTCTGGCTCTGGAGAGAGAGTGCTGAAGGCAAAAGGAGCAGATGATGTACAGAGTGGAAATGGTAATAACATTGTCCCAACGTTAAATTGATGCAATACAGGGAAAAAAATAGGCTTTTGGATCTGAGGTTCAGCTAAGAGTGATTGCCAGGAGAGCTGTAAGGCTGAGGAGGGAAGCAGATAGCTTGCTTCAGTTAACACAGAGACTCCCTCCCCAATTCATTTTATTTGTCAGCCCAGAATGAGCTTTAAAAGACTTTCAGATTCATGCTCTCTCTCAGCAGTCTGTAGTTCAGGGAATCTTGTTTGCCTGCAGCCTTCGTGCCCAGAATATGTCAGGGTTCATTCTGCTGCCTTGTGCAAACAGAGGGGAGGGAGAACCCCTAAGATGTCCTTCCAGCAAACCTGGCACACTGCTGTCCGAGAGCCCTGGGCTGAGCGAGGCACCTGGCAGGCAGGCTTTCTCATGGCAGCTGCTGAAGGAGCCCCACGAGGAGCCCTCCTTTCCCAGAGCTGTCTGCAGGAGCAGCTTGGCTCTTTTTCCCATCCTTTGACTCACGCCTGTCTGATGGGCAGGAAGCACTCTTGGAGTTGAACTTCTTTCCTCGGGGAATAAGAATGAGGGAAATAACGTTGTTTGCTTTGCATTGAGGGGCAGGTTTCTTGCCTGGCTTTTCCATATGGGCAGCAATCCTCCTGGTCCTTCCATGCCACTGCAGAGTGTCACGGTGCCAACTACTCCGTTGTGACTCTGATCTGGTTGGAGTTTGCTGCCTGGCACTGTTCATATCATAGAACCATAGAATGGCCTGGGTTGATCATCTAATTTCAACCCCCTGCTATGTGCAGAGTCACCAACCACCAGCCCAGGCTGCCCAGAGCCACATCCCTGTTTGGGAAATGAGTTGAAATTAATAATGAGGGATGAGGGTTTGTCTGGCTTCGTCAGCAGAGTTGGATGCTGAGATCCAAATTTGGTGTGATTACGTTTTTCAGATGGCTGCATTTCACTTCCAGCCTTGGAAAAAAAGACCAGAGTTCTCACCCAGACATGTTTTGTGTGTGTGTGTGTGTGTGTGTGTGTGTACACACGTGCACAAATACACATCCAAGTGATAGTGTGTGCATACACGTGCATTTATGTGTGTCCCTGTGATGTCTCATAGTGAAGTAAGTGCTGGCTTGGGTCCTGGAGGCACTGGGAAGCAACGAGGTCTCCAAATAGAAGTCAGCTTTCTAAAGTTCTGCTAATTGGATTTGTTCACATATGCTGTGGCTGATAAGCAGAAGGTTAATAAGAAAGTTGATTTTCCTAGTTGCCAGATTTCTCTTTTTAGTCAAATAATTTAAGGGAGAAATACAGCTAAAGACATCAGATTTATTCCTGGGCTTAATACAGAGTAAGGATGACTGTATTTTAAACATTGAGCCCTTCTGTCAGCAGCTCGGTTTAAAAGCAGTAATTCCAGTTGGTTCCCATCATCTGACTTATTTTTAAGACACCCCCCCCACATCCTTCACTCTATTTACTGCATCCCTGATTGGCAGTGTTTGGGAATATGTACTGTAAAAGGGGGAAATGAAATAGCAAGGAATGGAAACAGTTTTTTTTCTGCAGTGCTGTTTCCAGCTCGGATCTCCAAGCACACAGCATCAACTAAGAGATCTGTGGGATGGCACATTTCCTTCCATCAGAGCACAGATGTTGTGTGAGCATCCTCAGTCAGGCACAGCCTGCTCCAAACTTGCACATCTATCCTTAAAACCACGAGAGGGGATTTTTTACTCATCAGAGGGTGGTGAGGCAGTGGAACAGGTTGCCCAAGGAGGCTGTGGATGCCCCATCCCTGCAGGCATCCAAGGCCAGGCTGGATGTGGCTCTGGGCAGCCTGGGCTGCTGGTTGGTGACCTGCACACAGCAGGGGTTGGAAGTGGGTGAGCACTGTGCTCCTTTGCAACCCAGGCCATCCTATCGTTCTATGATTTTTTCACCCCTAAAACCTCTGCACCAAGAACTGGGTTAAAATTCTTCTGCAGTATAGGAGCAACAAAGCACTGTGTGTGGCCTGATTTTGTCTTGGAGGGAGTTGATTTTCTCCATCATAGGCTGCAATGGTGCTGTGTTTCAGATTTAGGATGAGAATAATGTTATACACAGAGCCAAGGACTTGTGCTCCTTGTGCCCTGCCAAAGGGGTGCAGAGAGCTGGGGGGTGGGGGCATGGCCAGGCCAGCTGACCCCAGGGCTGTTAGGGTTAGGGATCAGTAGGGTTAGGGATCAGTAGGGTTAGGGATCAGTAGGGTTAGGGATCAGCAGGGTTAGGGATCAGTAGGGTAGGGATCAGTAGGGTTAGGAATCAGTAGGGTAGGGATCAGTAGAGTTAAGGATGAGTAGGGTTAGGGATCAGCAGGGTTAGGGATCAGTAGGGTTAGGGTTCAGTAGGGTTAGGGATCAGCAGGGTTAGGGATCAGCAGGGTTAGGGATCAGCAGGGTTAGGGTTCAGTAGGGTTAGGGATCAGCAGGGTTAGGGATCAGTAGGGTTAGGGATCAGTAGGGTTAGGGATCAGTAGGGTTAGGGATCAGTAGGGTTAGGGATCAGTAGGGTAGGGATCAGTAGGGTTAGGAATCAGTAGGGTAGGGATCAGTAGAGTTAAGGATGAGTAGGGTTAGGGATCAGCAGGGTTAGGGATCAGTAGGGTTAGGGTTCAGTAGGGTTAGGGATCAGCAGGGTTAGGGATCAGCAGGGTTAGGGATCAGCAGGGTTAGGGTTCAGTAGGGTTAGGGATCAGCAGGGTTAGGGATCAGTAGGGTTAGGGATCGGTGTGGTGCTTTGCCCAGCAGTAAAAGCCAGAAGTAAGGAGGAAAGCAATTTGGGATTTTCCAAGTTATGAGTTGTTTTGTCTTCCTAAGAACCCATTCGTTACCTGTGACAAACCCTGCTTTCCAGGGAATGTTTGCTCTGCATTGGGTATGAGTAACAGCCCCTGAACTGTTTTAAGAGAAATTAAGTGCTGGAGAAGGAAATCTGTGAGTGGTTTACCTGATGTGAGGAGCTGGGAAAGGGGAGATAGCAGCAGGACAAGGGGAAGTGGATTGAAGTTGAAGGTGGGCAGATGGAGGTTGGATGTGAGGGGGAAGTTCTTTACTCAGAGAGTGGTGAGGTGCTGGAACAGCTGCCCAGAGAGGCTGTGGATCCCCGTCCATCCCTGGAGGTGTTCAAGGCCAGCTTGGATGGGGCCCTGGGCAGCCTGGGCTGCTGTGAGATGTGGAGGTTGGTGGCCCTGCCTGTGGTGGGGGGTTGGAGCTTCGTGATCCTTGAGCTCCCTTCCAACCCAAGCTGTCCTATGATTCCATGAATAGATGAAAAGGCTTTGTCACTATGCATAGGACTTGGGATTTTAGATTTCTACGTTTCTATTTCTCTGTTCTAATTAGTCTTAAAAATATCTTGGATGTCAACGTTGGGTATATTGGCTTCAAAGTGAAGATTGCCATGGTAAGGTAGGTAAAAGGTCCCCTTTAAACAGGGGTCTGTAGAAGATGCTTGCAGAGAGACAACACAGCTTTTTGTACCACTGCTCCTTCCATCACATAACCAGGTGTTTATCCATCCTTCCAGTTTCATCCAGTCATTCTTCAGTGCTTGTTGTCCAAGAAATCCATGGAGCAGAGCTCAGTGATGTTCTCATTTGCAATTGGAACGGGCGTACCTGGGGCAGTGGGGAGCTCCAGGATTGCTCTGACATAGGGTTGGGGGTTTGGGGGTGCTCTGTGGGGCCGGGGTTGGGCTTGGTGATCCTTGTGGGTCCCACGGAGCTTCCTCTGCTGTGTGTTGGAGGGGCAGCAGGTCTAACAGCTTCCCTGCAGTGCTGTAAAGAGTGCCTGAGAGCAGCAGTTTACCACCTACTTGACAGCACAGCAGTAGGCTTCTCCAAATGGGGCTGTGGGTGGTGGTTGTGTGTTCTGCAGTGCAGCCTGGTGGCTGTCCAATAAGCCTTTTTTTTTTTTTTTTTTTTTTTTTTTCTTTTAAGTGAAGTTGAGATTATTGAATATTAAATGTTTTGAGAATTGAAGCAGTTTTAGGGACAGAATCGTGGAATCATTCAGGTTGGAAAAGACCTCTGAGATCATCACGTCCAACCCCAGCCCACCACACCATGCCCGCTGAACACATCCCTCAGTGCCACATCCCCACAGTTCTGGAGCACCTCCAGGGATGGGGACTCCCTGGGCAACTGTGCCACTGCATCACTGCTTTTTGGAGAAGAAATTTTCCCTAACATCCACTCTGAACCTCCCCCTGTGATTCTACTAAAAGCAAAGAAAGCACTGAGATTTCGGTGCACGCGTGGATTTGAGCGTAGTGCTGAAACTTTGAGTCTTCCAAAGCAAAGTGAGATTGAATCATGACTTCCCTGGTCATCCTGATGCCAAAAAAGCACTGATCTGCAAAGCTGTTCAGGTCTGTACGTTCACAAGAGCAGGTTGGATGGGGTTCTGGGCAACCTGGTCTGGTACCAGGTCTGGAGGTTGGTGGCCCTGCCTGGGGTTGGAGGGAGGGGAAGGAGTTGGAACTTGATGATCCTCGGTGTCCCTTCCAACCCAAGCCATTCCATGATTGTGTGAATACAAGCAGACAGAGCATCTGGCTCAGTTCTCTGTGGGTCACTGGTTGTAAGTGGTGCAGCTTTGCGTTGTTGGAGGAAAGGGCTGAGATGACATCTTGGTGTCCATTGAAGACACCAAGGCTGACATCAGGCTTGCACTGAGCGTTCCGTGGCTGTCGGTGGGATGGGGGTAGCACACTGATGGCAGAGCTGTCAGGTGTTTGGAAATATTGAGCGTCCTGGATGGCTGATAATGAAATGCATGGTGGCAATATGTCTGAGATGGTATAAAATTCCACGTGTGTGGAGATGTAGAGGTGAGCTGTGGGTATCCCTACTCACTGTGGGGAGTGAACCACATGGCCTCTAAGGGTTCCTTTGCAATTCTGTGATATCACTTCGGCTCTGTCCTTTTTGTAAAAGGTGGGTTTGTGTTGAACACATCAGCACAGTCAGAGCTGTTCTCTGTAGGTGAGAACCAATTAGGCAACCATTTGTTAACTCTAATGAGCAGCAGGCGAGCTGTTCCCTCAGACCTGAGCCTTACTCCGCAAGAAAGGAGGGGGCAAAGCTGGGAGGTTAGGAGAGGGAATCAGTCCTGTTCAGCCCTACCTTCCAGCCTCCTTCAGGCTGTGGGGAGCTGGACCCTCTGGGGCACAGAGGAAGGGCTCAGCAGGGAGGTGGCTGAATGCCCCATTGCTCTGGGATTGCAGGTATTAGGAGGAAGTTTTTCATGCAGAGGGTGGTGAGGCAGTGGAACAGGTTGCCCAAGGAGGCTGTGGATGTCCCATCCCTGCAGGCATTCGAGGCCAGGCTGGATGTGGCTCTGGGCAGCCTGGGCTGCTGGTTGGCGACCTGCACACAGCAGGGGGTTGGAGCTGGGTGAGCACTGTGCTCCTTTTCACCTGCATGCCCTGTTCTGACCCACGGTCCTGGCCCATGCTGATGTCAGGCTGGGCAGCGTGGGCAGAGTGGGGCACGGGCACTGCTCAGTAGTGGCATGTGGGGTTATGAGGGTCAAGTTTCTACCTGTTGTAGTGAGGCTTTTGGGGTCTGGATGTGACAAGCTGAGGTGGAAATCCCAAGTACCAACCAGAGCAGAGAAGGTGACAGAAGGTTTGCTGCCTGAAGCCCGTAACATTTCATCTTCAGTAACAACAACAAATGTGGTCTGCGGATTCTTAGGAATAAAGGTTATATTTGGTGTCAGGCTTTTTGGTGTGAGCCGTGTAAATAGTACAGAAGGATGTATTGATCATTGTTTGAGCTGCATCAAACTGGGGTGTGCTCTTTGAAGTACAATTGTTTTGATCTGTTCCTTGGTTTTTTGTTTTTTTTTTTGCAGCTTTTCCGACGCGTGGCAGCTGCCTTGCCTGGAATGGAAAGCACACAAGACAAAAGTAGAGAAGACAGTATCCTTTATGCTGCAGAGCTGTGGTGGCAGAGCGCTGCCAGTTACCGTGGGTGAAGAGAATGCAGGTCCTGAATAACAAAGGCAGGAGGAGGAGGAGGGGGGTGGTGTCTGTCCTGCAGCCCTTGGTCAGCTTATGGGAGGGGAATGGAGGCAAGTAAGGCTTGAGGTTGAAGTGCTGAGGAGGAACTCTGCTCATGCAAATGGAGGAATCTCCAAGGATGGAGATCCCATAGCCATTTAGCCCTGCAGAGAAGGACCTGGGGGTCCTGGTGGATGAAAAGCTTAACATGAGCCAGCAGTGTGCTCCTGCAGCTCAGAAAGCAAATGGGATCCTGGGCTCCATCAGCAGAGGGGTGGCCAGCAGGGACAGGGAGGGGATTGTCCCCCTCTGCTCTGCTCTTGTGAGGCCCCATCTGCAGCACTGCGTCCAGGGCTGGAGCCCCCAGGACAAGAAAGACAGGGAGCTGTTGGAGAGGGTCCAGAGGAGCCACAAAGATGATCAGGGGGCTGCAGCACCTCCCTACAAAGACAGGCTGAGGGAGTTGGGCTTGTTCAGCATGGAGAAGAGAAGCTGCGGGGTGACCTCAGTGCAGCCTGCAGGACCTCAAGGGAGCCTGCAGACAGGAGGGGAGTCAGCTCTTGGAAAGGGGAGATAACAGCAGGACAAGGGGAATGGTTGGAAGTTGAAGGAGGGCAGATTGAGGTTGGATGTGAGGGGGAAGTTCTTTACTCAGAGAGTGGTGAGGTGCTGGAACAGCTGCCCAGAGAGGCTGTGGATGCCCGTCCATCCCTGGAGGTGTTCAAGGCCAGGTTGGATGGGGCCCTGGGCAGCCTGGGCTGCTGTGAGATGTGGAGGTTGGTGGCCCTGCCTGTGGTGGGGGGTTGGAGCTTCGTGATCCTTGAGCTCCCTTCCGACCCAAACCATTCTGTGATTCTATGGTTGCACTGATGCTGGTTCTTAACCTCAGACCACTCTGGGCAAACGTAGGGCTGAAGCTACACCTCCTGTGAAGCGTTGTAGAGCAGAGGGGTAACAGAGGGGCTGGGGGCTGTGCTGAGGCCACAAGCTCTGTGTGATATACTTGGAGTTGATCAAAAATCCCTCATTTGGCAAGTCACCAAAGGTTAATGAGCAACCCTCTTCGTTAACAAGAGGATGGTGGCAGGATGCACAAGCACTCACAGTTTCATTATCAGGGAGTTTCATCACCAGTTTCTAAATGGAAGAGTAATAAGGCCCTTTGAATTTGACTTCCTGCAGCCTGCAGATAGCAGGAACTGAATGATTGTCTCCCGTGGGATTAATGGTGAGGGATTTTCCAGAGGCTCTTTCACAGATCACGGAGGGTTTGGGGGCTTTGAACTGCTTTTGCTGAGCATTGGAGCCCTCTTATACATACCTAGAGGTCTAAATCAGCCAAATGGACCCAGTGTTTGAAATGAATTCTTGCTCTTTCCCTTCTTTCTGTCCTCCTAATCTCTGTAAAGAGCAACTTGAACCCCCGAGGAGAGGAGGTGGAAGCAGCAGCTGCCCGACCCGTGTCTGTTGGCCTTAACTCCTCCCTCCCAGTGATTGACATCAAACTGGAAAAGCCTCAAGAGCAGCCTGTCAGTGAAGGAGGCTGCTCCTGCTAATACTGCGTGGCTTCTGACTTCCTCCAGAACATCACTGCTTTCCCTCCCTTTACTCTTCATTGACTGCAGTGTGAATATTGGCTTGAACCTTCCCCTTTCAGTAATAACGTATTGCAGTTCATCATCGCTGGCTGTCTCGTGGAGATGATCTATTAGCTTCACAAGCACACACACACACACACACACACACACAAAGAAAATGTCGGTGTCTTCATTATTTATAAGAAAAAGAAAAAAAAAAAAAGCCAAAATATTCCAGCGTATTCTAGTTATAACTTAAAAAAAAAAAAAAAGCAAAAAAAAAAGCAAAAAAAACAACAACGAAAAAAAAAAAAAAGCGAAGAAAAAATAGGTACAATTTCTTAATATTTGTTCCTTTTTTAATATGTTACGATACTGCACTTTGAAATGATGGAACCCCGAGTAAGGAATTGGACATAGGTGAGATGTATGTGCAGAAGGGTGCTGTCAGCCGTCCCCTGCAGCGTCTGCCCGTGTGGGGGAGCAGAGGAGAGAGCTGCAGTGCTGTCCTTACCCAGCAGTCACACGGCTGGTGGCTAAAGCTGAGCTCCTGTGCTTGGAGCAGGGGGAGCACGGGTTGTTTTCAAAGCCCCACCTTAGCAGGGTTTGGAGCGCGGGGTCTTTTTGGGGGGGGATGATTGGAACCAGGAGGACCTGGGGGGGTGGGAGGGATGTGTGTGCGTTAGCAAAACGCTCGCAGGGAACGAGGAGGTGTGTTTGGAGCGTGAGATGGGTGTGAAGAGCGTTTTTTCCTTTTACGTAGAAGAAGAAGAAGAAGAAGAAGAGATGAAACGATGGCTGCGTGGAGAGGTGGGAGTGTGGCATTGCAGCTGTTTGGAGGACGTCAGCGTGGCGTTTCCATGGTTAAGAAAGGGGAGGTTTGAAAGGAACGCTGCCTGAGCTGATGGGGACGTGTGAGTTGGGCAGAAGGAAGGAGCAGAGGTGGCTTTCCCAGGCCACGAGGGAGGGCGGTGGGCACGGCCGTACTGCAGTGAGGTCCCATGGGGGTCCCATGGGGGTCCTGGCGGGAGGCCGCAGCCAGAGGGGCAGAGAGTTGGGTGGGATGGAAGCCAACTTATGGCAATGCAGACGGATGCCTTTATTTTTTTTAGCTTTTTTTTTTTTTTTTTTTTTATGTTGGGTCTTCCAGTTGGGTTAGTTCTGTTTTGTTTTTTTGCATAGAGCTGTAGAGGTTGGTTCGATCAGAGTCGCTTCGTTTTCTATTGAACTAGGCTTCTAATTAACCGTTCCTCTTTGATATTTATTTCTCTGCTTAATTTTTTTTTTTTTTTTTTTTTACTCTTCTGGGTAATTTTGGTGGTATTTTTGCAAAGGGGTCTGTGTAGAGCTTTGGCGAGATGTATCTACCCGAGAAACACGGACGGAACACACTAGAAGTGCACCCTTTTACTCTTTACTAGTCATTGTGAAGTTGCTGTGTCAGTTAATAAACACAATTGTAAATACATTGTTTGCTGGGCGAATAAGGCTGAGATCCAGTGCAGGAAGGGGTTCTTGAGTCTCTGCGTTGCATTGCTGCTCACCAGCAGCTTCACATCCAGGCCCCTCTTGGTTCTCCTCTGCCCTGAGATAACGAAGGGAACCATCCTCACCACCCCCTGCACCAGGAGTGGCTGTAACCTCCTCGGTTCTCCATTCCCAGTGCCAGGCTCGTGCCCTGCCCTGGGTCTCTAGCAACTCTGCACAACAAGAACTTCAAAGGCAGAATGAGCTGTAAAGTGCTTTTATAATGCAATATCAAAGGCAAGGTTTTTTGGTTTGGTTTGGTTTGGTTTGGTTTTTTAACGTGGCATGTCTTGAAATAAACATCAATGATATGTGACAAAGGATCATTCTTTCTTTCTAAGAAGCTCTCGAGGGGAAGGAAACCTGGCTGCTTTTCCTGTATCGTATGGTCTGAACTGTGCAGAAACGATCCATCTTGCCTCTTCGGTTGTTTTCCGTTGCCTTTTCTTCTTCCTTTTGCTTTTCACCCAATCCACGTCGGCCATCGTTTCCCTGTTCCCCACTGGCACACACTTTTTGGGTTTCCCTTTGCTTTTCCTCCATCGGCATGGCCAGTAGAACCAGGGAACAGACTTCTTTCGTGATGACTTTGACGACAGTGAAGGTTTCTGCTCTGTTTCTGTTCTCCTCCCCGCTCTGGTTGTTGTACAGTACATGACGCAGCTGTCCATTACTCACTTCTTTGTCTTGATAACAAGTAGTTGAAGAAATTGTATAAGGGGGAAAAAAAAAAAAAAGGTTCCTTTTCTTCATGTTGGAATGTCACTGGTACCTCAGCTCTGTTTGATAATATGAAACAACAAAAGAATCCGTAGCGCTTGAACTAAATAAATACCTGTCTCATTGGAAGGCTCCTCTCTCTTCTCTGCCTCTGTCCATCGTAACGTGGGGTTTCCTCTGGGTTGGAGGTGTTGGAGGGAGCAGTGTGTGAGGGTTGGAGGTTTTGGGGGGAAGGCATCACAGTGCTCAGTGCTGCGCTGCTGCTGTTGCCCTCTGCCCGACGCAGCTTTGCCTTTCTGCTCCTTTCTTGCTCTTTTGCATCCAGCAGCTTCCTGCCTTGTGTCCCACCTTAGGGGTGCACTCCTTGGACCTGTGGTTGGACCGAACCCCGCTGCTGGTGGACCCCACTCCAGCCCCATCCTACCAGAGACAGCAGCAGGAATGGCCGGGTGAGTACGGGTGGCAGAAAGGCCCCCTGCTTGCCCTGCGTGGTTGGAAATCTCCCCTCTTTTGGCCTCAGTCAGGAGGAAACCCTTCACTGTGAGCACGGGCACTGTGATGCTGCCCGGAGCTGTGGGTCCTGAGGCTGCAGATGGGGCTGTGGGCACAGGGCTGTGGATCCCTGCCCATGGAAGGGTGGGGTTTGGGGGGCTCTGAGGGCCCTTCCCACCCAAACTGCTCCGGGGTTCTGGTTCCTGGAGGGGATGGAGGCAGTCATGGGTCTCTGTCTGTTCTGTAGGCGCACCAGTAGCCCAACCCCAAGTGCCCTCCTTGTAAGGTCTTTATCAAAAACCTTGAGTGTGGTCCTTGTGGGGGTGCCCTGGTGTGGTTGTTAGGGCAACGAGGCAGTGCTGGCACCGGTCTGTGCTGTTACAGAGCTGTAGGGCATCCATCCCATCAGCAGTCAGGGTGCTGCACTCCCTGGCGGCCTCGTTGCAAACCCCACTGCAGCCATGCATGACCCTAGATAGGAAATTACTTGGGATCCCTTTGTACCATCTTTGGGACTGAGCAGCTGCAGGGTGAGGCAGACATTTGGGTCACTGCAGGGGGGGATTTTGCTGCTCCCCCTTATGGCTGCAGTGCTGGGGTTGGGTTTTGCCTCTAGGGATACCCTCCCTCCCCCTGTAGGGATGCTTGAAGCTCGCTTCCCAGCCACCCGTTGCCCTTTCTGAGCCCAACCTTCCAGGCCTCGCCCAGGGTATAAATTAAAGCAATTCCACGTCAGCCACCCGCAGAGCACATCACATCTGGAAGGAGGACGGCTGCCCTGATTGCGTTAAGGTTTGATTAATGGCACCACTAATTAAAGTGCTGCAATCACCCACTCCCCTGCACACCATCTGCTCAGTGCATTGGCACTGCTGGGCAGTCAGGAGATGCAGTGAGGCCGGGTGCTGGCAGTGGCAGGGATGTGCCCACTTCTCACTGCACACTGCACTGCTTTCATTCCCATTGTGGGGCTTTCTGAAGCACTTCTGGGGCTCAGCAGGAGCAGGGCACACCTCCTTTCTGCTGCTTTTGTCCAGATTTAATTGCAGTCCGTTTAATTAGGATTGGAACTCGATGATCCTGGGTTCCTTCCACCCCGAAGCCAGGTGGGACATTTCTGCATCCCTCGGTGTCCCCGTGCTGTGGTACCACAAATGCAGGCTCACCCCAGGGTCTGCATCCCAGGTGCTGCTGCAGAGTTGGAGACCTCCATCAGCACTAATTGGTGGCAGTGGCTAATTGGCTCCCAGCTGTGTGAGCTGGGGACCTCGTGGGGACAAGAGTTGGACACTTTTCCCCATTGAATGCTCCTTGTTTGGTGACAGAAGCAGCCCCACGGAGCACAGCGCTGTGGGACCCATATGGGTCTCTGGGGTGGGGATGCTGTGCAGAGGGTCTTTGGGGGCTCTTTCCCAGCTCCTCCCCAGCACCACACAGACCCCAAACCCTCTGTCACCCCACAGTGCTGCTCACAGCCCTCCTCACCCTCCTCATTCCACAGACTGGGTCTCGTTGGGGCCACCTTTATTAGCCTTTTTATTTTAATTTTCTCCAAAAAACAGTGGTTGCAGGATTGGGTTTGCAGCAGTGGTGATGTGAGGAATGCCAGGGAAAGGATGAGGGTGACATCAGGGACACCCTGAGCCCCGAGGAGACGAAGCTTTGCCCGAAGAATGGGCCAGCTGCTGGTGCTGCTGTTGGTTTCCTACTTGTGGTTTTCAGTCTTTTTTTTATTCTTTTTTTTTAATTCTTGAGCTGCTTATTTCATATCAGAGTTCTTGCAGTGATGCTCCTGGTGCTGCTCAGTGTGTGAATGTGGCCCAGTTGTGCACTGCTCTGGTTTGGGGCCACCCGTCCCCATGTGTCGACCTCAAACCAAAGCCTCGGTGCCCAAGGAGCTCTTCCCATTCCCCAAAACCTCAGAGCTGTGTGTCCTTCCTGGAGCTGCTGCTGCTAGGTGCTGGCTGGGCAAGCCCCATTGTGGCCAAGGCTCTTCTCATCCCAATTCTTGGGTTCCCATCCCAATTCCAGGGTTCCTGTTTGAATTCCCCGTTTCCAATCCCAATTCCTAGGTTCCCATCTCACTTCCTGGGGTTCCCATCTCAATTTCTGTGTTCCCATCCCAATTCCTGGATTCCCATCCCAATTCCTGGGGATCCATCTTCATTTCTGTGTACTCAATTCAATTCTTGCATTTCCATCCTGGTTCCTGGATTCTCATTTCACTTCCTGGCACTGCTATCTATCTCACTTCTGGTGTTCCCATCCAGTTTCCTTTTTCCCAATTCCTG
The DNA here is from genome assembly GCF_905368555.1 of Meleagris gallopavo. Taxonomy (NCBI): domain Eukaryota; kingdom Metazoa; phylum Chordata; class Aves; order Galliformes; family Phasianidae; genus Meleagris; species Meleagris gallopavo. The sequence goes on from NC_139404.1 coordinate 192,696,260, forward strand.
GGTTCCCACCTCACTTCCTGGGGTTCCCATCTCAATCTCTGCTCTTAGTTCAATTCCTGCATTCCCATTCCAATTCCTGGAGTTCCAATCCCAGTTACTGGGTTGTTGACCCCATTTCACAAAGGTTTGTCCCCAGTTCCTGAGCTTGCTCAGCCCCAGGGACTGGAGTGAGCCTGAAAGCCAGACAAAGGCATGGAGCTGCTCACGTGTATGGGGGTCTGTGGGTATGGGATAAGGGTTCTCATCCTCCCCTTCCACTCAAATCCTCTTCCATTCTCTTGCTCTTCACACCAGCCCTGTGCCTGCTTCCTACCCTGGCACCCGTGGGCATTTGCAGATTGGTTTCTCCCTTCCTCAGGGCTGCAGTTTTGGGGAAAAAAACACTATGGTACTGGTGCCTCTCCCCAAAAGACCCTTCAAAAAAGCAGTTTTGTAAGGAGAACCTGGCTGCCTCCCTGGGGAGCAGCACCCCTCCAAACTCATCCCAAAAAAAAACAACTTCAGGTATTTCTGCAGCTAGAGATTTGGGGTAGTGGATGGTGCCAGGCTGCGGGGCCACATCCTCCCATCCCCAGCAGTTTCCCTGGGGCTGCGAAGGATCTTGGCTTAGGTTTTTGGGTTCGTGTGGGTTATCTGATGCAAAAGCCGTGGATGGGTGGGATGGAGTTGCTCCCCTTTGTCCCAAAAAGATGATTTTCTGGAGGGTGCCGAGCCAGGGGCGTGTTACCTCGGGCTGGGGAGCCAAAGGGTCCACTAAAACCAGCATGGCATCCACATGAAGGAGCCCAGGGCTGCACCAGTGGCGGCCCCAGCCAGCAGCCCCAAGGCCATCTGGTCCCCGGAGACGCGGTAGGGATCCTCGCGCACGATGACGTGGGTCACCCCGGGGGCTGCAAGGCAAAAAGGGGTGGTGGGTGGCTTGGGGGTCCCCTACTGGGGTCACGTCCCGCCCCCAGAAACCCTGAAAATCTCCCAACCCCCTCCCCCCCCATCCCCTATCCCTATGGACCACCCCAAGTGCTGCCGTGCGCTGTGTTTGCAGGGTCTCAGCCCACTCCGTCCTACAAATACCTCCAAGTATGACCAGGCTTGGAGCTGTGACCTACTGAGTGTCCCCAGGTGGGCACCAAATGGCACAGAGGGAAGAGGAGAATGACCCACCTCCATACTGGTGGCCGTAGTGGCCAGAGCTGATGTAGGCAGTCTGGTGGGAGTCGATGGGCACCGTCTGGTAGTAGTCATCATCATAGGGGTCATAGACGTGCACCTGGGTGTGGTGGGAGCAGTGTCAGGCCAGTCTCTGCCTTTTCTCCCTTAATTCCATCCCCATTGCCTTAATTATGTCCCCATCACTTTGACTCTGACCCATCCCCTTCACTCTGCCCCTGTTCCCTTTGACTGTCCCCATTCCTCTTAACTCTGCCCCTCTCAACTCCTTCTCCATCCCCTTAACTGGGTTCTCAGCACTTTAACTCTGCCCCTGCTCCCCTGAACTGCCTCCATTGCTCTGAAATTTGTCCCTGCTCCCTTAACTCTGTCCCCATCACTTCAACCCTGTCCCCATTGCCCTCAACTCTGTTTTCATCACCTTAACTCTGCCATTATCACCTTAACTTCATCCCCTCACCTTAACTGTGTCCCTACTGCCCTTAACTCTGCCCCTATCCCCTTAACCGTGTTCCCATCACCTTAATTTGTAGAATCACAGAATCATTATGGCTGGGAGAGTGCTCCAAGACCCCCAACCTCAATCCCAACCCATCCCCACCATGCCCACTGACCACATCCCTAATTCTGCCCCTTCCCGTTAACTATGTCCCCATCCCCTTAACTGTGACCGCATCACTAGCTCTCACCCTGCTACACTGAACTCTTTCCCCATCATCATAACTCTGCCCGTATAACCTTAACTCTGCCCCTGTCCCCTTAATTACGTCCCCATTGCCATCCCCAGCTCTTCCCACTGGTGCCCCTGATGCCCCTATTTCAGGGGACGAGGGTGGGGAAGCCTCACCGGGGTGGATTTCGCCTCCAGCACTGCCATCTTCCAAGCACTGCGAAGGAAGCAGAGGGAATGGGTTGGGGGCTCAGCTGGGCAGCATCCCCCTCCCTCCAGCTATGCCAGCATTAATCCTTAATTCCCAGTTAGCACAAGGGTGGGGATGGGACAGGGACCTGATGGCACAAGGCTGGGGATGGGGTGCACAGCAGGAATGGCTCTGGGTGAATGAGGTGGAAGTGTGACCCCAAACTGGCGGATAATGGCTGAGTTTCTCCCCCATCCCAAGTGATTCTAGAATCATAGAACGGCTTGGATTGGAAGGGACCTCAAAGACCATCCAGTTCCAGCATCTCCCTGTCGTTTAAGAGCAGCTTAAGGTTTCTTGCTATTAAAGACAAAGAGGAGCGGTGCTAAAAGCGCTGTTGCATCATCCTGGGCATGGCCTTAATCCAATTAGCACTCCACGTTTGCATTATTTATCAACGAACGCGGATGGAAATGCTGTCACAGTTCTTTGTGGTTGGCTAAGAGGTGATTTCTCATCCAGGATACTTAAAAATAGCTCTGCTTGGCTCAGAGGTATTCAATGAGAAAAGCAAATCTGCACCTCCTGCCCTGCATATGACCTCGGGCCTTGCAGCAACAGGGAGCTGGGGGCAGCAGGATGTGATTTTCTTCCCACTGAGGTGCTTTTGGGGCCAGGATAGTGGGGGCTGGAGCTGTTGAGGGGATTTGGGCACTTACATGGCATCGTCCTCACTCTCAGCACACAGCGTCGTCTTGGAGCCGTCCCGCAGCACGACGGTCAGCAGGCACTCACGGCTCTTCCCCTCGGGTGGCTGCACGTCTGCAAGGGGACAGACAAAGCCAACCTCAGCAGGGGGACCCGAGGGGACCCCCAGAGCCACCTCAGAGGACCCACAGTGCCATCCAATGGGATTCCCAAAGCCAAACCAGTGGGACCCTCAAAGCAACCCAGTGGAGCCCCCAAAACCACCCAAGGGGATCCCCAAAGCTGTCCTTTGGGACCTCCAAAGCCCCCTGAGGGGACCCTCAGTGACAACCAATGGGATTCCCAAAGCCAAACCATTGGGTCCCCAAAACCACCCAAGGGGATCCCCAATGTCCCCTCAGGGAACCCACAGAGCCAACCAATGGGATCCCCAATGCCAACCCAGTGGAGTCCCAGAACCACCCAAGGGGTTCCCCATAGCTGTCCTTTGGGACCTCCAAAGACCCCTGAGGGGACCCTCAGTGACAACCAATGGGATCCCCAAAGCCAAACCAGTGGATACCCCAAAGCAACCCGGTGGGACTCCCAAAGCCACCCAAGAGGATCCCCAAAGCTGTCCTTCGGGACCTCCAAAGCCACCTGAGGGGACTCAGTGCCAACCAGTGGGATCCCCAAAGCCAAACCACTGGGGCCCCCAAAACCACCCAAGGGGATCCCTGAAGGCCCCTGAGGGAACCGACAGTGCCAACCAATGGGATCCCCAAAACCACCCAGGGGTTGGGATTTTCACCCCAAAAGCCATGCTCAGAGTTGGCTTTGGTTTTCTCTTTGTCTCTGCGCTCAAAGGTCAGGCACCAACACCAGCAGGAACTTCCACTTCCACAGCAGAAAATGACCCCAAGTTTTCCACCTGGTGTTGGGCTGAGTTTGCTTTGGATGTGCCAAATCTGACGGACACACGAGAGGGACCCAACACATAACGCAGTGTTTGCCATCGCACTCCGACTTTGCCAGGAGCTCCATGGAGGCTCCGGCATCGCCGTGTGAAGAAAAGCACTTTGTGCTGCACCGTGGGCTGAGCTGAGCTCTGCTGTGTTTGTGCGAGACGGAGCACTGAGTCAGAGCCGTGGGAGCGCTGGGAATGAGTGCAGAGTGGAGGTGGGGAAAGAAGAGGGGAGAGGACACACATCTGGTGGGGATGAGGCGGTGCGGGATGGAGCGGGGAGGGTGGTACAGCCTTTGGGGTTGGGTGGGCAAAGAGCATGGATTGAAGTGGACACAGCCACACAGAGCCCCAGGGCTCGGGGACACAGCGTGCGGATGTGGATCCTGGTGACACTGAACGTGGGGACCTTGGGATTCCAAGCTTGGAGATGCAGTGTAGAGATGGAGCTGGGGGACGTGGCTTGGGGACATGGAGCCTGGGGACACAGGGTTTGGGGATATAGGGCTTGGGAATGCCAAACCTGGGTACATAAGGATTGGAGACGTGGAAGTTGGGGACACAGGGCATGGAGACAAAGAGCTTGGGGAGGACATGGGGGTTGGGAAAGCAGAGCTGAGGTATGTAAGTATTGGAGACAGAACATGGTGAAACAGCTTGGACACAACAAGGATTGGGGGGACAGTGTGTGGGGACTGAGAGCTTGGGGATGCAGAGCTTGGGAATAGAGGGCTTGGGGACACAGGATGTGGAGTTTGGGGACTCAACTTTGGGGATGCAGAGCCTGAGTACACAAGGAGTGAGGACACAACAACTGGGAACATGAGCTTCGGGGATATGGGGGTGCAGGGAATGGGGACATGGAGTTGGAGGATGCCGAGCTTGGGAACATGGGGCTTGGGGTCACAACGAGTGGGGACACGGGGATTGGGGCAGCAGGGCTTTGCTCACCGCGGCACTCGCGGCCGGTCCGCACGTCGCGGCAGCTGTACTTGATGTGGATGCGCCCGTCCATGTCGCGCTGCGTCTCGTCGTGGTAGTACACCAAGCTGCCATCCAGGTAGAGGACGAACCAATTCCTCTTCCAGCGGCGCAGGATGGAGCCTGGCGGATGGATGGTGGGGTGTGAGTGACTCTAAGCCTGCAGCGGGGTCCCGCTGCCCCCCCTGCACAACCCGTAGGGTGCCTGGCTTGGGGATGAACCACAGCAGTGTGGCTTTAACGAAACTCTTGGATCCATCCCTGAAAAAGCCATTGGGGCATCTTGCAGTCCTTATAGGCTGGGAGCAGGAGGGTCCTCATAATGCCTCCATGGCTGAGCTCCGTGACCCCAAACTGTGTCGTGGGTGTGGAACTCAGGAACAGAACCCCACTGAGATTGGGATCGGGATTGGCACTCACTCTGCCGCCAAAGCCATCCGCTCTTCACCAGTGCCATGGCCACAGGAGGGCTTCCGGACCTTCTGCTGCAGGGAGGGAAAAAAATAGAGGAACAGAAAGAAGAGGGTTAGAAGAGCAGCTCCTGCTGCCCCCACTCCCTCCCCGTGGGGCTGCGGGAGGGATATGGGAAATGCCCGGGTGAATCGGGGCCGTGCAGACGTAGGGTTTCATAACCGGGGAAACACTGAGGTGGGGAGGGGCTGTGCCACCTTTCTTGGTGCCTTTAATCTCGTTGGGATTTAGGGATTATCGTCCCGTAGAGGTAAATGGAGAAATCCGGGACGCGGATGAAAACAGGCGCTCCCTCCCCACGGCCCCGGTAACTTTCCACGCCGAGCGGCGGCTGCACTTGTTTTGTTTTCCTGCCTGGATGAAAATTAATCCTTAATGAGGCCATGAAGTCATCGTTCCCCGGGTCCCCGAGCAGTGACAGCAGCACAGTGCCAGGCAGGAACGGCCCCATCGCTGGGCACCCCAGCACCGCAGCACTGCCTGAAGCCCAGGGTGACCCCTGGGGTCTGTGACCCCCGTCCCCCTCCACCCACACCCCCCTGAAATCACAGCACCTGGTGCTCACATCTCTGGGCACCGTCGCCCTCCTGTACTCACATCCCCAGTACTCACATCTGGTGCTCTCCTGTCCCCCCACCCCTGGCACCTCTTCTGCCTCCATCCCCACTTTGTGGGGCACCGTTTTCTCCATCCCCACAGTGCCCACCTCCCCATGTACACACACCCCCAGTTCAGCACCCGCATCTCCATTGCTGCCCTCCCCCTGCACCCCATCTCCTGCTGCTCCCATACCTGGTAATCCCCGCACCCCACTCCCCTGTGCCCCCACCCCCTGCACCCCCATCCCTTGTACCCCATCCCTCTGTTTCCCATCCCTTTTACTCCATTCCTGGTACCTCATCCCCTTGTACCCATATCTCCAACTCTGGTATCCCCCACGCCCCTGTCCCCAAATCCCTTGCACCCCCTTTTCCATTTATCCCATCCCCCTGTACCCCATCCCTTTGTACCTCCATTCCCCCTCCTTGTTCCCCCATCCTTCTGTAACTCCATCCCGTTACCCTCATCCCTCATAGCCCCATCCCCCTGTACCTCCACCCCTTTATACCTCCCATCCCCCTTTGCCCCCTCCCTGTTATCCCCATCCCTTGTACCCCCCTATATCCCCTTATACCCCATCCTCTGATACCCCCATCCCCCTGTATCCAAATCTCTACTACCCCCACCCCCCCGTATCTCCATCCTTTACACCCCATCCCTTGTCCCCCCGTATCCCCTTCTACCCCATCCCCTGGTACTCCCATCCCCCTGGTACCCCCCCACTCCCCTCTACCCCCACCCCCTGTACCCCATCCCTCCGTAACTCCTGCTTACCCCAATCCCCCCATACCCCACTCCCCTTGCACACCCATCCCTTTGTACCACCATCCCCCCGTATCCCCTCCTCCTACATCCCACCCCCTCGCACCCCATCCCAAATTCCTCACCCCACTGCCCCCCCGATCCCCCCCATCCCCTCACCGTGCACAGCAGCACAGCAGATCCCCGCTGCGCTCCGCTCCCGCTCGCGTTCCCTCCGCCCGTCCTCGCTGCTCGCACAGCGCGCTGGGAGCTGTAGTCCGACACTGGGAAACGATCCTAAAGGAGCTGCGGGGCCCTCAGGAAAAATGGCCATCTGGGGTAATATGAGGTCTTGAAGCACTTCGTGGGGTTGGTGATCCCGAGGATGCTGCGGGTGGGTGGGGTGAGTGGTCCTGGAGGGGGTCACAGCATCACCTCCATCCCATAGAGCAGAGCTGGGGTCAGGGTTGGGGCTGAGAGTCAGTGCCTGAATGTGAGAGCCCCAAAAAGTGGGGATGCACGGAGGGTCCCTCCATCCCGGAGCCCTGATCCCCCCGTGTGATGCACACAGCATCACATGGATGGACTGGTTGCGTGGTTGGGTGGATGGGGGAAAAAAAGCAGCTGGGAATTCCAAGTCTGCTTGTGCTTGGGGTGATGGCGGGGGGGTCTTCTGGGGGGCACAGCTCAGAACAGAGCCCTGAGGCCATGGGGTGCACAGAGGATGCTGGGGAAATCAAGGTGTTTAACTCCTCTGTGTGGTATCCCGGCACTGGGGGCTGGGAGGGGGAAAAGCTTCTGCAGGGATACCTCCAATCTAACACCAGATTTGGGGGTTCATAAGGCAGGAGGAAGTGGGGGAGGGGTGTCAGCAATACCCTGGCTCTGCAGAACAGCATTTGGGGTCATCACGTCAGCCCCTTCTGCCAAAACCTGCGATGGGAAGGGGATAAAACTGCATGTTTTGGGGAAGCAGGTCCCCATAGCCACCCTGACTAGAACTGCGTAGAGAGGGGCAAGCCGTGAGCAAATCCAGATGCAAGGAGCATCATACAGACGTGCAGGGTGCATATGGAGCCCTGCGCAGCTCAGGAAGGGACACATCCCCTATGGCTGAACCCCAGCAGCGCCCGAAATCCCTGGGGCTGGTTGACATCGCAGGGCTTAAAATCCGACTGGAGTTATTTATAGCCAGGGCTGGGCTGCTGATACAGATGTTTGTTAAGCATTGGGCAGCCCTGCATGCAAAACCCACATCCATTCTGGCAGGCTGCTCACCCAAAGCCCATCCCCTCCTGCCCTCCCTCCCTCCCTCCTTCTGGTGCTGGCTTTGCTGTGTTGGACAGCAGGAGGAATTGGATCAATCCATGATGCTGGGTATCAGTTGTGTTGTGCCTTTTGGATAGAGCTGCGTGGTCTGAATCAGACTCGGGGTTGCTTTGTTCTGCAGTGAATTAAGAAGAAGATCTTCATAAGGAAGAGCAAGGCTTCGGCTCAAACGTTGGCTGGTGTTAGCCAGGCCCTTGGTGTGATTGCACCCAAGGCTTTGCATAGGATCATGGAACGATAGAATGGCCTGGGTTGCAAAGGAGCACAGTGCTCAGCCACTTCCAACCCCCTGCTGTGTGCAGGTCACCAACCAGCAGCCCAGGCTGCCCAGAGCCACATCCAGCCTGGCCTTGAATGCCTGCAGGGATGGGGCATCCACAGCCTCCTTGGGCAACCTGTTCCACTGCCTCACCACCCTCTGCATGAAAAACTTCCTCCTCACATCCAACCCAAACCTCCCCTGGCTCACTTTCAAACCATTCCCCTTGTCCTGTCACCACCCACCCTCACAAACAGCCGTTCCCCCTCCTGTTTATCCGCTCCCTTCAAGCACTGAAGGCCACACTGAGGTCTCCCTGCAGCTTCTCATCTCCAAGCTCAAACATCCCAGTTCCCTCAGCCTTTCCTCACAGCAGAGCTGCTCCAGCCCTCTGACCATCTCAGTGCCCTCCTCTGGACCCGCTCCCAGAGCTCCACGTCCTTCCTGTGCTGGGGGCCCCAGCCCTGGACGCAGCGATGCAGATGGGGCCTCACAAGAGCCGAGCAGAGGGGGACGATCACCTCCCTGTCCCTGCTGCCACCCCTTTTTAATGCAGCCCAGAACACAGCTGGCTGCATTCCGGGCTGCAGGCGCACACTGCTGGCTCATGTCCAGCTCCTCGTCCACCAGGACCCCCAAGTCCTTCTGCGTAGGGCTGCTCTCAAGGAGATCTTCCCCCAGGCTGTGTCAATACCTGGCACTGCCCCGACCCGATGCACTTGGCCTTACTGAACCTCATAGGTTCTCACGTTCCCACTTCCCCAGCCTGTCCCGTTCCCTGTTTGGCTTCCCTTCCTTCCAATGTTCCCACTCTTCCTCCACGTGCCCTGAGCTCCGCTACAGGGTCGGAATAATTCGTCTCCTTGGCAGCAGCAGGACAGCGAGGACGGGAGGCTCTGTGTGAAATGGCAGCAGGTTCTCACAGGGCTGGCGATGCCTCGCGCTGCCCCAATGCGTTCGTTTGGGACGGAGGGAAGGCAGCAGCGCCTCCAGCCCCAAAGGGACGGCACTGAAGCCCCGCACAGCGCTCCGGCGCCCTCTGCAGAAGGGAACGATGCATTTTGCAGGGCTGATTTCTCTCTCGTCGCAATCAGGCGCGGCTCATTAAGAGACGCGGACATTTCCAGCGCCGGGCTCCACGCAGGGGCTGCGTCGCCCCAAATCGGATCCTCCCCGCGGCTCTCGGGGCGATGCTCTCCATCCGCCGCACGGGGGGGTGCCGAGCCCGGCCTTCCCGTTTCTCAGAGGCCCCGTTCGGAACGGCCCCGAGGTTCCGCTGCTCGGCCCCGAACCCGCGGCTACGGGCGGTGTGGTTCAGAGCCGCGACCCAAAGCGGTCCGCCCGGCCCGGGACGCGCGAGGCGCCCCCCGCCCCCCTCTCGAACTACAACTCCCGGCACGCCTCGCGGCGCCGCAGGCGCACTACAGCTCCCGGCATGCAGCGCGCTCCTACACATCCCAGCACCACCCAGCGGCGGTCCGGGCCCTGTCTACGGCGCGCCAGGACTTCGTTACCCAGAGTGCTTCGCGGCGCGCTGCCGCCGCGGTGCGATGGGGCGGCGCGCGGGGCGTGTCGGGAGCGGTAGTCCTCGCGCGGCGGCTGTAACGGTCCCGCTGCGGTGCCCCCCCCCCCCCCCCCCGCCTCCCCGCTCCCCGCCTGCCGCCGCCGCCCCCTCCCCCATTCGCTGGCGGCTGCGGGCTGAGGCAGAGCTCCGGCGGACGGAGAGCAGCTCCGGTGGGGGAGAGCCGTTACGGCTGAGGGGACGCCGCCGCCGTCTGAGGAGCCGCAGGTTGGGGGGGGCGTCCCGCCGCTGGGCTTTGGGGGGGGGGTGCAGAACGTGAGGAGAGGGCGGGGGGGGGGCTGAAAGATGAGGTGAGGGGTGGAGGTGGGGGGAGATGGAGCTGAGGGCTCGGATGTGGTGGGGAGGGGGAGAAAGGGGGGGGGATGGGGGCAGGTGTTGGGGGGGGAGGATGAGGTGATGGGAGGTAAAGGGGAGGTGATGGGGTGGGGGGGGTCGGGGCTGAGATGGAGGAAAGGCAGTGAGGTGATGGGTGGGGGATCAGGTGAGGTTTGGGGGGGTCAGGGGGTGGGATGTGGGTGTGGGGGGCTCTGAGAGGAAGGGGGGTGGGCTGGGAGGGCTGTCAGAATGGGACGGGATGGGAGAGAATAGGGATAAATTGGGGACAGAAGGGCTGGGCTGCTATGGGGGGGTCGGAGTGGCACTGCCTGGGGCTACGAGGGGGCACAAAGCAGGGGATGCTGAGGGGACACGGAGGGGTCCGGCCCTTGTCACCCTCCTTAAGCCTTTGTGGAGGGGGGGTTTGTTTTCAAGCCCCGAAGGAGAAACGCGTTCACCTCCCCCCCCAAAGATTTTGGCAGGAGGCCACATTGTGTGCTGTGATGGGTTGGGGGCACTGAGGGGTGAGGAGGAGCTGGGAAGCGGCTTTGGGAGCCCCTCAGTGGGGTCTGCGCCCTGCAGGGAACTCCTAACGTGAGCTCCAAGCCAAGTTTCACCTTTTTCTTCTCGTGCCGGAAAGGAAACCGAGTTCTCGGGTCCGTGCTTCTGCATGTCGATGATTTCCCTCCGTGTGTGCAGCTCTGCAGGCTGTGGGTGCAGAAGGGAGCACTGGAAGGAAGGGGTTTGCCTTGGAGAGCGGGGAACGCTGCCGAAGCCCTCATGGAACTTTGGTGGAAATGGCACTGATGGGATCAGGGATGGTAGCGTGGAGCCTTGAGGGCTGTGAGATGCGGGCTGTGTTTTATCCTGGTGAAGTTATTATGATTTTTAGAGTCGTTGCTTTAATGCTTCGTGATTGGCACTGCGGTTTTCAGGGCAGCTCAGTGTGGGTTGGTTGTGCCACAGAGGTGCTCAGCGTCAGCCCTGCGTGCAGCACAGAGCAATGACATAATATTCAGAAAAGGTTTTGTGCTGGGCTGGGTTTTATTCTGTTTTATATACAGTTTTCTCTCTTTCTTTCCCCCCCCAACCCCCGTGAGGAGCTGTCAGGTCATGCATTCCCACAGCCCAAATTACCTTCAGAGTGCATTCGTTTGGTGCTGAGTGCTGTGGATGGAGCAGTCAAGGGCTCTTTTTTTCCTCCTCTCCTGGACAAAGGCATGTAGTTCGAACCAGAAAGAAACCCCGAGTGGTTCTGTTGATGTTTTAATCCAAATATGATTTAGGATGCAGCGATGTGTTCATTTTCAATGCTATATAGAGATGGACGAATCTTGGGCTTTTTTTAGGGGGGAGGGGAGGAATGTGAATGATGGAAACATCTTTAGGGAAACGTTCAGCTGGACTTGATTGCATCAACTGCAATATTTCAGGAGATGTTGGCTGTGAAGTGCTACTGATTGGGACTCGGATGGAGCAGTGATGTTGAGTGACATAAAGAAAGAGGAAATCAGCACCAAGAGAGCAAATGCATATTTATTTATTTGAACTTCTTTCTGAGTTTTGAGTTCTAGGGATTCCTTGGGTTGCTTGGACCTTTGTGGCTGAGAATATGACAAAATATGAAGCAGATGCCCAAGCAGAGAGCCCAGCACAGGTGTGTGTGGAGTGCTTGTCCTTGCGAGGTGACCGACTGCAGTTGGCAGTGTGTTTTCAGACAGAATGTACATTAGATCCCACAGCTTCAACTTCTGCTCTGGAAAACACGAATACTGGGTTGCTTCGTTGTGCATCTCACAGAATCACAGAATGGCCAGGGTTGGAAGGGAGCTCAAGGATCACGAAGCTCCAACCCCCCACCACAGGCAGGGCCACCAACCTCCACATCTCACAGCAGCCCAGGCTGCCCAGGGCCCCATCCAAGCTGGCCTTGAACACCTCCAGGGATGGACGGGGATCCACAGCCTCTCTGGGCAGCTGTTCAGCACCTCACCACTCTCTGAGTAAAGAACTTCCCCCTGACATCCAACCTCAGTCTGCCCTCCCTCAACTTCCAACCATTTCCCCTCGTCCTGCTGTTATCTCCCCTTTTTAAGAGTTGAAATAACTCCTTCTCAACTCTTTTTAACCGAATGTTAATGTTTTACAGAATGATTCTCCTCACTGAATGATGTGCATAGTATGGCTTGATGCATGGATGAGCTGAGGGAGGTTTTTCATAGAATGGCCTGGGTTGCAAAGGAGCACAGTGCTCACTCACTTCCAACCCCCTGCTGTGTGCAGGTCGCCAACCAGCAGCCCAGGCTGCCCAGAGCCACATCCAGCCTGGCCTTGAATGCCTGCAGGGATGGGGCATCCACAGCCTCCTTGGGCAACCTGTTCCAGTGCCTCACCACCCTCTGCATGAAAAACTTCCTCCTCACATCCAACCCAAACCTCCCCTGGCTCACTTTAAAACCATTCCCCTTGTCCTGTCACCACCCACCCTCACAAACAGCCGTTCCCCCTCCTGTTTATCCGCTCCCTTCAAGCACTGAAGGCCACACTGAGGTCTCCCTGCAGCTTCTCATCTCCAAGCTCAACAAGCCCAGTTCCCTCAACCTTCTCTCATAGGAGAGCTGCTCCAGCCCTCTGATCATCTCAGTGCCCTCCTCTGGACCTGCTCCAAGAGCTCCACGTCCTTCCTGTGTATCAGACAGCCTGGTTTATCCTTTGGAGGTTTTTGGGTGTTGGAATGAGGTGGTGTTTAAGGGCCTCTCAACATGAGCCATTCCAGGATTTGGTGGTTCTCAGGTTTTCTGAACCTGTTCAATAATTGGAAATAGAGCTTAAAAGGAAGCCTGGACCCTGTTAGTGCATCAGAAGTAGTGAATACCTATAGCATATGGAAGAATGTGTGGTTGAGGCCCTTCTGGGTCTTAGCTGATAGTAATATATCTTTACAAAGCAACAAGAAGCCTGCATTGCAGTGGGTGAGCTGCAGAGGGGTTTTTACCATTTACCTTGAGTTCTGGAAAGCACCAATGCTGGGTTACCTCGTTGTGCACCTCACAGAATCACTTCAAGTTCAACTGCAAAGGAAAATAGGAAGGGAGGGCAGGAAGGCAATGCTGCCCTTGGTGCTTTCTGAGCATTTCTCAGGCAGGTGGAAGCTCCTGGGAGAAGCACTTCTGTTGGAGGACTGCAGTTACGCCTTCAGTTGAGGTGCTGAAGTTACCAGTGAGTTGTGTCTGACTTGATCTGCTCTGTCTAGGAGAGCCTGTCAATTTCAGTTTGGTTGCCTGCATGCAGCAAGCACCCACTGCAGGTTTGTGTTTGGTGCAGGGCAGTGTCTGCTCTTGGTGAGTATTTGGGGGCAGTCGTTGTGGGTTGGCCCTGATGTTTGACTTTGGAAATGGAGCTCAGGGCTGGAGCTCACCAGGTGCTGAGTTGGGAATTGGTTTTATGTAGAACTGAAGTTCCAAACAGAGGTAGAGGACAGACTGAGACCTTTTTGCCTCCGGAGCTTAGAAACCTTTGCTGTTCTTCTTATAAAGCTCTGCTCGTTTCCAGTATCAAACCGTGGGGACCAGGAGCTGATGAGGTTGTCAAAAGGGAAACACAATTTTTATGTCTTCCTTTCTGAGCTCCTTCTTCCCTTCAGTCTGGATTATGGTCCTCATTTGTCTTCTAGTCATGCTTTTCGAGCTTGATTGTATCCGCAGAGGCTCTGATTTCCTTTTCCGCAGTGCAAGAGCTCTGTGTACTTTGTGTTTCCTCAGTGACCCTCCTCAAGCTCTCTTTGCAGAGCTGAGAGCCTCTGAGCAATGCTGTGGCTCTCCTGGATGGACCAGGAGAGGTGGGGAGGCCCAGCACTGTGCCAGTGTCCTCCTGCAGGTGTTGGTGTGACAGAGAGGTTTGGGAAGCATCCTCGTGTCAGCCCATGTGCTGGGAGAGGAGGGACTCCAATGCTGTGTTTGGGGCACAAGAAATAAGGTAATTTTTGTGGATTTTAGTTGTTGGAGAGCGAGATGCTGCATCCGACAGCTGGCTGTGATGGATTTGCTCTGGCAACCTTCGATGTGTTCACAGAATGATGGAATGGCCTGGGTTGCAAAGGAGCACAGCGCTCACCCAGTTCCAACCCCCTGCTGTGTGCAGGTCACCAACCAGCAGCCCAGGCTGCCCAGAGCCACATCCAACCTGGCCTTGAATGCCTGCAGGGATGGGGCATCCACAGCCTCCTTGGGCAACCTGTTCCACTGCCTCACCACCCTCTGCATGAAAAACTTCCTCCTCACATCCAACCCAAACCTCCCCTGGCTCACTTTAAAGCCATTCCCCTTGTCCTATCAAGGCATAGATCTTGTTTCTTAACATGCCATAATCTTTGTAATCAATTAGGCCACGTTTTGCTGTTTGAAATCTTTCTTTCTGTTCCTATTTTCCTGCTTATAGCATAGCACTGAATTGATCCCACTGAATACAAGGGGGAAATGTCAGCAGCAGCGTTACGTTTGTGTATCCAAATCTGTGTCAACCCGATTCCTTGTGGAAGTGAGGATGATGGCTTTGTGCTGCCTGTCCACTTCCAGTTGGTGCTTCCAGACCTCCAAGGGCCTTAACAGCTGAAAGCAGGAGGATGGGGGGGGGTTGTGTGGGGAGGAGACACCACGCAGGAGGTGAACGCCTTCATGGAAGCATCAATGGGGAAGAGGTGCCTGTTGGTATCACTGGTTTTGGAGTTACTTCTCTAGGCTGTGTGTTCTGTGTTGCTGTGCAGCAGTGTGTTGGTGCTTTGCTCGTTGGGTGTCTCATCTCAACATGGGACTGTTGTTTGTAAGTTGTGGGTTTTTTAGGGGAGTTGGTTTATTTTAGGGGAGGCAGCTCTGTTTTGCCATGGGAATCCCCAACGTGTTCCCTAAGAGCCCAACCAGGGCAAGTTGTGCGCTGAAGGTTTACGGAGCATTTGCAGATCCTCCCAAAGTTGGGTGCTCTGAGCACGAGGTTTCTGAGAACCACACCTCACTCTTCGTCCTGGGCTCCAAACAGGGACGTGAGTGCACAAATCTGAGTCATTGCCAGATGGGTTCTTGTGTTTCTTCTCTTTCCTGTTGGAACACTGCGGGGAAGTGATGATGATGATGATATTTGTGGCATAATGCTTTGCTTTCAAAGAAATGCACAGGGAATGAGACGACACAACCGGTCATGTCAGTCACCCAGAAAGCCCCCGTGCCCTGGTAAGGTGCTGGTTTGCATTTGGCTCTGCTTTCTCCTTTCCTTCTTTCCTCTCCTGGAGGGAAATGGTCACCTGGAAAGCTGGCGGATGGGAAAATGGAAAGTAAAGCAAAAGAGGGTTTATCGTGGCTTTCATACGATAACTTTCTCAGCATAGAAAAGGATGTTGGAATGTTTTTGCAGACTGAACGTTTCTGGGTTCTGTGCCTTAGCAAGGGTTGGAGATTTGGGAGGATTAGTGACAGCAAGCCTGGAATATTTTGTGAGAGACAATGTACAAAACTGGCGAGGAAAGAAGAGATGCCATCGTGCCCACTGGGCACATCTCAGTCTTTGATCCAACGGATGCAGGCTGCAGCAGAAGTCAAGGCAGACCATCGCATCTTGGATTTCTCAGGTTTTTTTTCTTCCTATAATTTTCTGTTGAACTTAATCAGAAAGTTCTGGGTTCTTTTAGGGCATCAAACTCTTCTGTTGATGTGTTAGGGGTTGAAGTACGGTATTTGGGCTTTGAATTCCTTTGGCATCAGGCACCCAGCTCTCCAAATGTGCTTGAAATATGGAATGTATCATTTTTATGATGGAACCATACATGAAGACGAGCCTGCCTTTCCTTGTGGTTCTTTACATGTGGATGTGTAGGAGATGGAAGCCCACCTGTCCATGTCTGTGCTCTCCCCAGCAGCTTTCCTGGGGCATTCCAGCAGGTAAGTTGGCTCCTGTTCTCCAGCTCATCCAATGCAGTGTGAAACTTTGGACTTAATTACACCTGTGTCTGGATGTATGGATATTTTCTCATGTATGAGACAACTCTTTGTGGACTTAAGGACAAACACAGTTGGAAGTGCTCTCTGGAAGGCGATGATGCTAAATGCTCGTGGCTGGATATGTGGCCAGCGAGGTGCTGCAGAAGCTCCCTGCTGCCTGAGGGAGGACTTGAAGACATTGGAGCATCTCCTGCCCTTGGGGTGGCTGGACAAGGCCGCTCACTGCCATTGCTGGCAAGTTTTCATAGAATGACAGAAAGGCCTGGGTTGCAAAGGAGCACAGTGCTCACCCAGTTCCAACCCCCTGCTGTGTGCAGGTCGCCAACCAGCAGCCCAGGCTGCCCAGAGCCACATCCAGCCTGGCCTTGAATGCCTGCAGGGATGGGGCATCCACAGCCTCCTTGGGCAACCTGTTCCACTGCCTCACCACCCTCTGCATGAAAAACTTCCTCCTGATATCTAAGCTTGTGGGTCAGGCGCTGGTTGGGGTTGGTTTCCTCTGTGGTAGCAGGGTTATGCTGTGGGCTCCGGAGAGAAATGTGGCATCGTATCTCTTCTCATCTGAGTTTCAGCTTTTTGTTCTTAATTCCTGTGTGTTGAGCTCAACCCTGGTTTGGTTTAACGTAGAGTTACCATCAAGGAGCAATGCTATGAACTGCTTTAAGCTCAACTCTTGGAAAGGGGAGATAACAGCAGGACAAGGGGAAATGGTTGGAAGCTGAGGGAGGGCAGATTTGAGTTGGATGTGAGGGGGAAGTTCTTTACTCAGAGAGCGGTGAGGTGCTGGAACAGCTGCCCAGAGAGGCTGTGGATCCCCGTCCATCCCTGGAGGTGTTCAAGGCCAGGTTGGATGGGGCCCTGGGCAGCCTGGGCTGCTGTGAGATGTGGAGGTTGGTGGCCCTGCCTGTGGTGGGGGGTTGGAGCTTCGTGATCCTTGAGCTCCCTTCCAAGCCAGGCCCTTCTGGGATTCTGTGAAGCTTTGCAGGTGCTGTTGATGCATTGCAGAGCAGATCAGCTTTACCTCAAGTTTTTGCAGCTTGTGCATTAGAGCCCCCATTTCAGAACTTCCGAAGGCAAGACATAAAGCTGCTGCAGTTCCTGGCTGCTTTGGGGCTGCCATGCAGTGAAGCATCCAGCACAAAATGCTGTGTTCTCCCCTCTCTTCCCCAGGAGCAGTGCAGAGGTGATGAAGGAAGGTGACCACAGAACCAAGTGACATTTCAGCTGTTGTTGTGGTCAGGTCACCACGTGGGGCTCTCCAGGCCTTGTAGTCCTTCAATGTCCATTACACCCTGCTCCTTTATCTTGTAAAAATGTGCCTTCTCCTGCGGTGTTCCCATGAGGGCAATCTCACCAGTATGGTCAGTGGACAAAGAATTGCTTCCTAATGCTTGAAGTCGTTTTCCAGGTCAGCAGTGGACCTCTGGAACAGCACTGGGCTCTTTGTCAAGGCCAGCAGAGCCCTACTGCAGCTAACTTTGTGGTTGGTGATTTTCCTTGTCTGACTGCATTCAATGATCATGGGCCAACCCTAAATCCATTCAGCACGCTATGCTGACATAATACAGTGGTAATTTGGGGATCAAAATGTCATGCTCAACTGAAGTTGCCTTTATCAACCTGATGCTGAACCTTGGATCTAAGAAGGAAGTGGGTTTTTTTTTGCCAAGAGCTATTTTCTATAGATTTGTTGACTGTCGTTAATTTTGTTCCTGTCCTTCTAAAGTCGAGATCAGGTCTGCTTCACTTCTCCTTTACTTTGTCCAGAGCTGATGTCTGCCTGAGTTATCATTACCCAAGTCACCTTGTCATCCTATTCTGACACTCTGTTAGAAATACTCATCTTCTCTGTTTTTTTTTTTCCACGTTCCAGAAGAGATTGAAGAGGAACCCCTGGCCACTCAGAAGTCAGAGGACTCTTTGAGGTCTCCCAATGCCTCTGAGGCCCCATTCATTGCGATGTGGAGCTGATGGAGAGCTCAGGAGACCCTGCAGCCCGTTCCCCTCCTTGAGTCAAGGCGATCTGTCTCCGGAGCATCCCAGACACGTGTTTCTCTAATCCTCCCCTAAAACATATCAGTTTAGAAGGCACCTCAGCCTCTGTAGATAGATGGCAGTTATTGCTTGGCTGCCATTTTAGCTGAAAGCTTTTCCAGTGTCTTCACTTGGCAATGTTTCTTTGGCAGATTGAGATACTTTGCTCTGGAGGACGTGCAGAGTAACCCATCCTCGTTGCCTCCATCCTCGCTGGTAGGAGTCTTGTGGTCTCCCTCAGCTTTCCCCCTTCTGGGCTGATTGAAGACCTTTAATCTGTTCTCACGGATCATATTGTTTCTAAACCTCTTCATGCTTCTGTTGCTTTGCTCTGTGCTGTGCTTCCTTCCCTCCATGCACAGTCAGTGTTCCACGGCCTGATCGCCATCGTATGAAATGAACTCGTGCTCTTTGCCACCCATTGCTATTCAAACAATCTGAAATGCCCCTTTCCTTTTTGGCAAATCCATGATACTGTTGCCTTGCAGTAAGCAGTGATGCAGAATATCCTTAGGTTACTCCGTGTGGCCCAGCAGCCTCGCTCACTGCAACGCATCCCCTCCCGTGTGCCCATCCCTATTGACTTCCACTGGGCTCTTTTGGTGCGACTCCATTGATCTCAGCTTTCCCATGCTGTTAGGTTTTCTGTAGTTGCTTTCATGAGGATCCCTTAATAATTTTTCGAGTATCTTCCCATTGATTGCAAGGAGGGCTCAATCTCTAATTTGCTGTAGAAGCTTTTCAGAGCTCCTCTCTGTAGCCATTTCCTCTTTGATCCCAAAAGCACTTTGAAAGTTTGCGACTGAATTTAAGTGGATCATCTATATGCAAATTCCTTAATTTTTCCTCTGCTAAGTTATATTTGTAGAAAATCAACATCTTCTGAGCGATGCCTGTTTGCATTATGTTGATATTTCATTAAGATGGTAACTGAAAAGCCCAAACGTCATCCCAGTTAAAATCAATTATTTAAATCAGGACTTTCTGAAGCTGTGATTGAATTACCAGGCCTGGATGTATTGAGATGCAAGCCTGATCTTCTCGACTGTGAGGACTTTCAGTCCAGTGCTTACCACGGCTTTATTGACTGTAATGAGGCTGATTTTGGTGCTTCTGGAAATGAACCACGTGGCATCACTTCTGCATGAGGCTTTGTGCCCCTCCTATCTCCTCCGTAGCCCCATCAGCTCTCTGTAGCCCCACCTGTCCCTGTGCAGTCGGTACCAGAGCCAAATGTTACCCATTTTCTTCCCATTATAACAGGCTGAGTTCCTGCTGGGAGCCCCAGCATCATCTCTGTGTTACTGATACCTGCAGCAGAGCTGAGCTTTTCTTCCCACCTTGGGGCCGGCCATGCAGCCCCCACTTCTGTTTCTCACCTGAACCCTGTAGGACTGCTGATTTTTAAGGTCACCAGGTCTGTTTTGTCCTTCTGCTCATAGGAATTTCATTGCCTCCCGCTTGTTATTCAGACTCCTCACATCTATATATAGCAACAGAAAACTCATTTTCTTCACAGACCCTCTTGTCTGCCTTTGAACCTCGTTTATCCTTCTGTGTCCTTCTCTCCTGTTTAGCTTATTCCTTTCCTGGATGCATCAGCACTTTCCTCTGGGAAGGTGTCTTTCTAGTTGGGAAGATGCTGGCTCTGCAGTTAATGATCTCCGCGTTCCCTGCAGAATTGTTCCATCACTCAAACCCAAATATTCTCAGCAGCAGCAGGAGCTGCTGTCGTGCATGAGAACAAGATACCAGCGACTCGCAGACTCCTGCCTGCTCGGCAGGCAGCTCCTACCAGATCCTGCTAGGTTTCTCTTGGCACGCCTCAGCTGTAGCATGGGGAAGAAGAAAGCCTGGCATGGTACCCTGCAGAGACTGCCAAACCTTGACTTAGACTTTCCTTTTCAGTTCTTTTCCAGGATCCTTGCAATATTTTTTCGTCTGCTCCGTTCCAGCTGATGGAGAGAGCTGCCTGTCCCAATGTGTCCAATGGCTTTTTTGACCAGCATGATTAACCAGTATTTGCTGTCCTCTGTCGAAAGAGGAGGTCGATGACAGTCAGGTATCTCTTGGAGGTGGCCCTGCTGTTTCACAGGGTCTGTTTGCAGACCCTAAATCAAACAGCAGGAGATGATTTTGCTCAGTATTCCAAGGTCATTTTTTCCTGCCAGCACCAAACACACACGTGCACACACGTACACAGAGTCATAGAATGGCCTGGGTTGCAAAGGAGCACAGTGCTCACCCACTTCCAACCCCCTGCTGTGTGCAGGTCACCAACCAGCAGCCCAGGCTGCCCAGAGCCACATCCAGCCTGGCCTTGAATGCCTGCAGGGATGGGGCATCCACAGCCTCCTTGGGCAACCTGTTCCACTGCCTCACCACCCTCTGCATGAAAAACTTCCTCCTCACATCCAACCCAAACCTCCCCTGGCTCACTTTCAAACCATTCCCCTTGTCCTATCACCACCCACCCTCACAAATAGTCTTTCCCCCTCTTGTTTGTATGCTCCTTTCAAATATTGGAAGGCCACAACTTTGTGACACGCAGCACAGGTGTTTCTCTGACTGTCCTTGACTTCCTCGTGCTTTCCCAATGCTCTTCATTGATGTCTGTGGCTGTGGCAGGATGCCTGACAGCGTGCTCTGTGCTTTACATACTTTTCTCTTCTACCAAAACAAAGCCTGATGCTCATTGCTTGCATCCAGCTCTTTTTTTTTTTTTTTTTTTTTTTTTGCAGACATCTGCTCAGGCTGCTTTCTGGCTGGCCTCATTGGCTTAAAACTTCTCATCTAAAAATTCCACATAACAGGATTGTCTCCGGTGGAGCTTTGCTGGGTGTCACAGCCTGCTTGAGCCTTGTGCTTTTACGTCATGGGGAGAGGGGCAGATCTCACAGCTGGAGAATCCAAATCATAGAATCACAGACCAACATAATATCACAAATTCAGAGAATCATAGAATCACAGAATGGTTTGGGTTGGAATGGAGCTCAAGGATCACGAAGCTCCAACCCCCCACCACAGGCAGGGCCACCAACCTCCACATCTCACAGCAGCCCAGGCTGCCCAGGGCCCCATCCAACCTGGCCTTGAACACCTCCAGGGATGGACGGGGATCCACAGCCTCTCTGGGCAGCTGTTCCAGCACCTCACCACTCTCTGAGTAAAGATCTTCCCCCTGACATCCAACCTCCATCTGCCCTCCTTCGACTTCAAACCTTTTCCCCTTGTCTTGCTAAATGTTAGACTATGGGAGACAGGAGTCCTGTTCCTTCCACATGCATGATTTACTTCTAGTCCACCATATCTTTCCTGTTTGGGGTATGGCAGGAAGGGCAGATTGCTGCCCAAATGCAACAGAAGGAGAGAAATAAACACTGGATGATGCCCTGATACCCACGGTGATGGCTTCACTCTTCCTCCAGCAAGCAATATCTGGCTGTCGATCTACTGCAACCCAAAGGGAGGTTGGAGTAGGTCTCTTCTCCCAGGTAACAGCGTTAGGACAAGAAGTGATGATCTCAAGTTGTGTCAGGAAAAGCTCTGTTTGCATGTTAGGAATAATTTCCTCTTCAAGAGAGCAGTCGGGCACTGGCACAGGTTGCACAGGGAGGTGTGGAGTCCTCGTCCATGGAGGGGTTCAGGAGCCATGGGGATGTGGCACCGAGGGACGCAGTCATTGGGCATGGTGGGGCTGCACTGGGCTTGGGGATCTTGGAGGTCCTTTCCAACCTCAAAGATTCCATGATTCTGGGAAAGAAAAGAAATGTTCGCCGCCCATTCGTGGTCGTTTGGTTGGTTCCTCCATTGTGCTCCCTATGGAGTCCTTTCAGATCTGTACAGGTTTTTAAATAGCACCAAATGTGTTCCACTTGAGGCTGTTCTGGTGTCTCACTCGTTTCGGTTTGCAATTCAGGCTGATGCCTTTGATCTGTGAAGCTCTTGATTTGGATCTTATCTTCTCGCAGACCTCTTTCTCCGGATTGTGCTGGCAGCCAGGATTAGCAGGATTACTTCACCAGCAATCTTGTTTTTCAATCTCAAAGACTTCAGCAGAGTTCCCTCCTGGGGTAGAGGTAGCAGTGATGCTGGAATACATTTCTCTGTGATATCAGGACTTTCTGGCTCTCAAGATAAGCTGCAGGGCTTACAGATCACTGGAGGCATCTGGAGGCAGCAGTCTGTAGTTGTTTTAGGCTTGATTTGACCTTCCTATGATTCTACCTTCTATTCTTCCATATTTTTTGCTTTGTATGCGAGTTTCTGTTAACCAAAAGACAGTGGTGTAAATATGGGGGAAAGCCAACCATTCTGCATTCTTTGGCCTTTGGTGTCCACATGTTGGGGTTGCTGCACAGCACCAGGACGTGGGCCAGCCCCAAGGAGGGCAAGATGGGCACAGGCCGGCTTGCTTGGTTGGCTTCTAAGAGATTGTTGTATCCAAAGTTGATAACTTGAAACATAACATGAAAAGATGCTGGAAAGTCTTGAGGACCAACAGGGCTTGAAACTAGATGATCATTGTGGTCCTTTTCAATCCAGACCATTCTATGGTTCTATGACATGAGGCCCTTTGGTATCACCTGTGTCTGCTGTCCAGCAGAGGAGGGATTGGGATTGCACTGCAGAACCTTTCTGAGCTGTTGGCTTCCTGTTGGTTTGAAAGGCAGCGTGCTCCAAAGGTTCTCCCTTAGCCAAGTCCCAGGAGGTAGCAGTACTATGAAGCAGTGTTTCCATTGAGTGGCCAAGGAGAAGGGAGGGAAGGTGATGCCATGGAGTTAGGTTTGGATTTGGGAATGGAAAGAGCATCACTGGGGCATTGCCTTGGGATGGGATGCCATGCAGAGGGATCTGGATGGGCTGAGCAGTGGGCAAAGCTCACAAGATTCAACAAAACCAGCGCAAAGTCTGTGCCCTGCTATCAGTGTGGGCTCTGAGCACCCAATGGAGCTTTGGCTGTCCTTGTTCATGGACCAGGTGGCCTTTCAGCATCCCTTCCGACTCAATGATTCTAACAGTGTGGACAATTGCAGGGACAGTGTTGGGTATCTTCTTTGTTTCTGTTCTTCAGGACAACTCCACATCCTCCCCCTCCTTCTTTTCCCCATAAGAAGGCAGACACCAGGAGCAGAAGGACCTCCCCATTTAGTAAAAAAGGAGTAGAGAAGGGCCTGGAAATCAAACTGACTTAAAACTTAAAACTCTTCTTAAAATGAAACCTGGATGCTTTGTTGAGAGATGAGTTGTTTCTGCAAGTCTTCTTGTCTTGAAATAATGCAACGGGAGTGTCCATTTTAAGGTTACTGGGGAGTGTCCAGAGCCTTTTCCTGGTTCTTCGAGCGGAAACGTGTTTGAATTGGAGCAGGATTGTGAGAGCTGTGCTTCCTGCCAGCACAGTGACAGCAAAAACGAGGAGTAGGCTGAGAGGTTGTAAGTAACAGCATTGCACATCCATCTCAGGTGGCCTGAATACAGCAAGAAGCAGAGCAAAAGCTGTTCTTGGGCAGCACCTGAAGAAACAGAGGCTGTTTCAGAGATTCAGGCTGTACCAAACCTCCCAAAGTACCCCCATCCATGGGGACACCGGTCCTGGCTTCTTCTTTTGTGGTTGATTGGGTGTCTCATAGAGGAATAAAATAGCCACTGTTGCTGCAAATAGCATTTGAGAGCATTTACGTGTAACCAACCCCGACGGTTTCTTCTTGGTTTGGTTCATGGCTGTGTTTATGGGCACTGAACCCGAGGGGAGAAACAAAAGCAATTCGAGCCAGGAAGTGATGGTGAAACATTCTCAGATAGCCCAGGGAGGTCAGATCACTGGAAGCCTTAAAACAGGGAGATGGCTGCCTCTACATTTCCTTCACTTGCTCTGCTCCTCAGAGTGGATGCACTCTGCAGTGCATGGGGCCAGAGGCTGCTGGTTGTGTCTCAATTTATCAATCCCAATTTATGTTGGGATGACCATCCTGAATCACAGAATGGCCCAGGTTAGAAGGGAGCTCAAGGATCACGAAGCTCCAACTCTCCTGCCACATGCAGGGCCACCAACCTCCACGTTTTATACCAGCCCAGGCTGCCCAGGGCCCCATCCAACCTGGCCTTGAACACCTCTAGGGATGGGGTATCCAAGTCCTGAAGGCCATAACAGTGCAGAACTAAAGCTGTATCAGTACATACTGCTGTGACAGAGACAGATTTTAATTTCTTTTTTGACTTCTAGCAGAAGGCAAAGGGAGCGATAAGATGGAGTCTGTGCTGCAAGTTCAGAGGAGGAAGGAAATTAGGATCACAGAGTCACTAGGGTTGGGAAAGACCTCCAAGATCATCCAGTCCAACCATCCACCCACGTGGGCATGCAATAAACAGCTCTTAGAAACAGCCCTTTATATATGAACATTGAGAGAAAGCCAAGCAATGGACCCAACAGTATTTCCATCAGTTGGGAAACTGCTCTTGAAATAATGTTGCTCTTGGTTGATGGCATGTTGTCCCCACCGAGGGCAGGTGCAGACATACAAGGAGGTTCTGGTTGCCTGCTGCCTTGGGCCCGATGCCTTTTAGTTTGATTTAAGCTGTGTTGGCAGGAAAATGAAGTAGGCATAAAGCATTGCTGCTGGAGGGAAGAGGTGGGAGCTGTGCTTACAGAGTGGGGATGGAGGAAGGAGAGAGCTGTGTTGTGAGCAGCAGTGATGGAGAGGATTAAAAGGTCAGTGGTGCGTCAGCAACGCTGGAGTTGGTGCTATAGTGATAGATATGGTGATATAAAACAAACAGCAAATTGACAAATGCACCTCTTTTGGATTTATGAGTAAGAAAATAGGAAGAGAACAAGTCTGCATTTGGTGCTTGCGACTTTCCTGCAGGAAGGTTGGGTATGATTTCCATTTGAACATCTTGAAATAGCTCCTGGCTGAGTTGGAGAGGAGCAGAAGCAGCATAAAAATAATCTGAGGATCCGAGAAAACACAGCAAGGGAAGCTGGTTGGTTTCCAGAGAGCACCGGGCTGCAGTAACATCACAGAGGGAAAGCAGCCAGCACTGAGTGTGTCCTCTCATCTGCCTGGGGAAAGCACACCTCACATCACTGTCCTGCAGGGAGATCAGGCAGCTCAGGTTTGGACGGGGTGTAGTTGTGCTGGGGAGGTGGGCTGCCTTCAGTAATGGATAACGGATGGAAAACATGTGCTTTTTGGCTATGGAAATGCCCATCTCTGAGGGCTTTGCTTTAAAATGGCTTTAAAATGGTTTTGTTGTTGTTGTCAGGTATCAGAATGAGGTTGTGGGTACCTGGGTGGTACTTCAGGGCGTGGGTTTTGGTGAAGCTGAGATCTCATCAGGCCCTTTAAGTTGATGCATCTCTGAACACAGCTCTTCTTTCTGGGTAGAGGGAAAGAATTGCAGAGCAGCACCAAGCAGCGTTCACCAGTGATACGGAGAAATTGTGTTTGGAGGCAATGCAGTTTGCTAATTGAAACATTCATTTTTTACCTAATGGGCCAAGCTGTGCATTAAAATTACTGTCTTACATATAGAATCCAGAATGGTTTGGGTTGGAAGGGAGCTCAAGGATGACGAAGCTCCAACCCCCCACCACAGGCAGGGCCACCAACCTCCACATCTCACAGCAGCCCAGGCTGCCCAGGGCCCCATCCAACCTGGCCTTGAACACCTCCAGGGATGGACGGGGATCCACAGCCTCTCTGGGCAGCTGTTCCAGCACCTCACCACTCTCACAGCAAAGAACTTAACATTCCTGTACACGATGGCACTCTGGGCAGGGCAGTCCTTGGCTCTCTGCTCAAATTAGCAGACCTGAAGGCAAGCACTAAAAATGCTGCAGAGAACGTTGTGGCGTCGTAGAACTGAGAGTTAAGGGTAGAAGTATCAGATTTAGTCATAAAGGGGGATGTCTCAGACCTGTATGATGCAGGAGGAGGACTGGGTTGTTCTCAACGTGGTGATGGGTGGTGACTAGAGATCTTCATTTAGGATCAGTGGAGGGAGGGGTTTTTGGAATGCAGCCACCTGTAAAATTGCTATTTACAAACTTTCTCCTTCTCCAAAATGATCTCATCCCCAGTGTTTACCTCTGGCTGTTGTGCCCTTGGAAAATAATGTAGAGGAACTTGTAGTGATGAAGTCTGAATTGCAGCAGTGGAAGTGATGCAACGGGGATACTGGAAAGCACGTGAGCAACGAGACAAAGGCTGTGTGTGAACCTGCAGGCTGCAGAAAGTGTTGTGGTGGTTGGGTGTCTGCAGACCTGTTCTGGTCATTGATCCCAAGCCCTTCTCAAAGCACTTCTCAGAGAATGATGAGCTTTGTCTGCATGTAAAACCGCCCTGTTCTTGCTGATTGGAGTGATATTTGAAGTGATCTAAGAATACTTCAGCTGTATTGTCAAGGGAGCCAGCCCTAAATAAATTATAGGGAAGATGAGATCCTAGCAAGTGTTTGGATGATGCGAGCGAGCTGAATGGGTTTTTGACCTGTTTTCTGAACACTGGGATGAGATGGATGAAAGAAAAATCATTTGGCTCAGGGACTTCTTTGTACCAAAACCTTCTAAAAGAGAAAATGAGCAGCTAAGGGAAGAGAGCAGAAAGGTGTGGGGAAGAGCTTTTGTAATGAAAGAAGTTGGGGTGGGAGGCTCTGTCTTCTGTGCCTGTGCTTACCCGTAGGGATCTGCCATAGGAGACTCAGGGTTGGCTCATGGAAACCAGATAGTTCCTGTTTTGTTCTTTTTAATCCAGTAAAGTGGTCGTTCAGGCATTACATACACCTTACAGTGGTGTAAAGACGTGAGTTCCTAGAAAGCTGGGCAAAAATAGAGCTGAAGGAGAGGGATGGTGGTCATCACAGGGATGGATTGCGTGAGAAGCCTTGGAGTAAGGCAAGTGGAAATCATTCTGTTCCCAGCTCTCCCGTGAATAATATTTCCTGCAATTCCTGCCCATGTTTGCTCCTCAGGAGGGGATTTAGAACTTTTGTGTCCATGCTTCATTCTCAATCAGAGGAAGAGGTTTGTAATTTCCCAGCATTTCACTGTTGCCTGTAGCAGTGACAGATAGATTTGGTGGTCAGATGGCGATGGAGCTTGCAGAGAGGAGAGGTGAGGCTGGAAATGAGTAGGGAACCATATGGATGTGGTGGTAGTTGGGGTTATGCTTCCTTAGGGGTGTATCAGGCTGGATATTAATGAAATGTTCAGCTCAGGAAGAGTGTTTGGGTACTGGCACAGCTGTCCAGGGAGTGGGGAGGGTCACCATCCCTGGGGGTGCTCCAGCACCATGGGGATGTGGCACTGAAGGACGTGGTCAATGGACATGATGGGGTGGGTTGGGGGTGGATTTGGGGGTTTTGGAGGCCTCTGTGATGCTGTGGTTTTAATCACATATTTTTGCACAGAGAGCTGAGCCACAACCTTTTGTTGGTGTGGCCTAAATGCACCAAGACAGTGTGAACTGAAATAAAGAAACAGGGGACGTGTTTTGTTGGAGCAGCGTGGAAGTGGCCGTGCAGGGAGAGATGATAAAGGCTGTGCTTGTAGCAGATTAACAGGGCTGCACAGATGTTTGGGAGCAGATTATTGGGCAGCACACACTACTGCATGCCAGGAGTGAGCCACCTGTGCTGCACGTGGATGGGAAGAATCAGAGAATCACTGGGTTGAAAAGGACCACAATGATCATCTAGTTTCAACCCCCTGCTATGTGCAGGGTTGCCAACCACCAGACCAGGCTGCCCAGAATCCCTTCCTTGTCCACATTTGACAATCACAAGCCCTGCTTCACAAGCAGGAACTAAGGAATGGATCCACAGAGGACCTGAGGTCCACAGAGGGCCATTAAGTATTTGTCAGAAACATATTTGCACACCAGTATCCCATTTCTTGCTTTTCAGAGAATCCTTGTATCTTCATGTCACGTCGTACATTCAGTACATCTCAACAGGTCCCAATGTTTAAATTGCAGATTTGGCCTCGAGTGTCCAGAAAATGGGAATTACATCATTAGTTAATCAACTAGAAAGAATTGGAAAGGTGAGCATTGCAGGGAGGCTGTGTGACAGAAGCTGGGAAGGACAGGTTCCTTGGGGCAGCATTTTTCTAGATGGTTAACAGCAAGACTGCACTTGCTGTTCTTGCAGTTCCTTGCTGTTCTTACTGTATGCCGTCCAGCTGTCCTGGAGGCAGCAGCTTTGTTCACTGAGGGGTATTTTGCTCCTTGGGCTGGTTAAGATAGGTGTTTTAGCAAAAGAAGGGATTGTGAAATGCCATTTCTAAACTCTCATATCCGCTCCATTCCTCAGTTACTCTTTTTGTTGTCTGGCTTTGTAATCTCAAGGGTTTTGTCACGTCAAATTTTGATGAAGAAGTGCTATGGAAGAACAGGAATTATAATATGGAGCTGTGTTGATCCTTAGGGCTTTAACAACAAGTACAGACCTCCAGTGTTAATGGTCAGTGTGAGGTTGATGATGCTGGTGTGATACACTGGAAGGGACTTAATGGTTCTTAATGGTCTTTGCTCTTTTCAGGTGTTTATTACAGAATATTACAGAATGGTTTGGGATGGAAGGGAGCTCAAGGATCACGAAGCTCCAACCCCCCACCACAGGCAGGGCCACCAACCTCCACATCTCACAGCAGCCCAGGCTGCCCAGGGCCCCATCCAACCTGGCCTTGAACACCTCCAGGGATGGACGGGGATCCACAGCCTCTCTGGGCAACCTGAATCTTTAATATCAATTAACTTAACCTCACCTTTTGGTCATAGAATCACCAAGGTTGGAAAAGACCTCCAGGATCATCCAGTCCAACCGCCCACCCACCACCAGTACGGTCCACTAAACCATGGCCCTCAGTACAACATCTGCATGGGCCTTGATCAAATTGTTTAACCAAATATGAGATACAAAATACTCAGGAAGAGCCTGGCTGTTCTTAGTGTCAGAAGAAGCAAAACTAGTTCAGCTTTTCAGAGCTGAAGCCCAGTGAAAGACAACATGACTCAAACACCAAATGCAGAAAAATGAGGCTTGAGCAATTATAACCAATTCACATTGCAGCATCACCAAAACCAAGTAAAGGCTGTTTCTCACTTCCCACTACTAATGTTGCCCATAGCAGTTGCAATAACTGATACAGATTATGGACAGTTATTCATAAAGGTCCTGTGCTTTTAATGCACTGAAAAATACATGTTTGATTTATTTAGCAGGAGAAACTCGGGACAGAAGTACCATCCTCGATGGAAATGTCGTTGGTTGCAGCAGTTAAATTTTGCTGTTCTGCTTGCTGAAGCATGTAAGAGGGTGAGAGAGACCTGGGAGGACGTTCTGATGTTTTCTAGTATTGTTTTTTTGTTATAGGCTCTGCGTGACATTGTCCTTGACAGGCACCACAGAGCGTTAGCGGTGCTGCCTGGGCTGATCCAACATTGCTGCCTATAATGGGATTTCATGTAGCTCACTGAAAACATCACGGCTGCCTATAGGAGAAATGGTTTTATGTGAGCATTTTGGATAGCATCTGTATGGCTTTCACTGGCGTTTGAGCCGAGCTCTTTGTGTATGCACCAGCACATGCCAGGGGATGCCCATAGGCATCTCTGTTCTCTTACAACCTGTTTCTCTGAGCTGGGCTGAGGCTCCTGACCAGCTACGGCTTTACTTTCCACCTCCAGCTGAGTTTGGATAGAAAGATGGAGCAACTTCCCTCCTTCTGATTCCTTTTTCTGCCCATTTCCACGCTTGGTGGATGGTGGCACTGTATGGCACAGACACAGAGGATGTGTGACGTGGTCTGGTGGCATGTCGTGCAAATCAGAATTGCGTGCAGCCGCTCACTCCGAGTGCCAGCTTGAATTTTAATCTTTTATAAACCACTCGATTGTCGAATATTACAAAGAGATGTGCCCCCCATTGGAAGGAATCTAGAGAACCCTGCATTGAGTTAATTGGATACAAATTTGAGTGTGCTTTTTTTTAAAATGAAGATTAAGTGATCTATTCAACTATTTCAGGCTCTACTTGAGACACACACACACCTGTATTTGCCTTCGAGAGGATTTTCCTCATTAATTAGGAGCGCTTTCCTTGTGTTATTACTTAATTGGATGTCACCAGGAACCTGCTGAGACAATGAAGTGGTCTTAATTGCATACAAACGCGTTGCACGATGCTTCACGTACTGGGGTGCTCCGTGGCACAACCCGTTGCTTGTTATCATCTACTAATAGCACTAGTAATTGCTCAGATAAAAAAAAAAGAAGCCCATTAGATTCAGTACATCGTTAATTAAGCACTTTTCTGTAGACAGCTCTCCTATTTGTCATACTTACTTAAGAAGTTTTCCAAGTTTGGTACCTGATGGTTTCAAAACGTCCAAACAACCATCGTTGACTGCTGGTGTAAGTTTGGAAAGGGACATCTGTGCCCCTGTGGGGTGGAGGGAGTGATAACTTTGTTAAGGACGTGGTTTTCAGCTCGGAAAGCAAATGGGATCCTGGGCTCCATCAGCAGAGGGGTGGCCAGCAGGGACAGGGAGGTGATTGTCCCCCTCTGCTCTGCTCTTGTGAGGCCCCATCTGCAGCACTGCGTCCAGGGCTGGAGCCCCCAGGACAAGAAAGACAGGGAGCTGTTGGAGAGGGTCCAGAAGAGCCACAAAGATGAGCAGAGGCTGCAGCACCTCCCTGCAAAGACAGGCTGAGGGAGCTGGGCTTGTTCAGCATGGAGAAGAGAAGCTGCGGGGTGACCTCAGTGCAGCCTGCAGGACCTAAAGGGAGCCTACAGACAGGAGGGGAGTCAGCTCTTGGAAAGGGGAGATAACAGCAGGACAGGGGAATGGTTGGAAGGTGAGGGAGGGCAGATGGAGGTTGGATGTGAGGGGGAAGTTCTTTACTCAGAGAGTGGTGAGGTGCTGGAACAGCTGCCCAGAGAGGCTGTGGATCCCCGTCCATCCCTGGAGGTGTTCAAGGCCAGGTTGGATGGGGCCCTGGGCAGCCTGGGCTGCTGTGAAATGTGGAGGTTGGTGGCCCTGCCTGTGGTGGGGGGTTGGAGCTTCGTCATCCTTGAGCTCCCTTCCATCCCAAACCATTCTGTGGTTCACTGGGCATGGTGGAGGTGGCCATACCCATATAAGCAGTCTTATTATTGCTGATTGTAATTGTATTTAAGTCAACGATTGCAGGTTGTTGACTCAAAACATTGGGTTTTACATTTCCTTTTTCAGTTGTACTCTGATGTTTTTCTTGAAGGCTTGTGTCTCTGCTTGGTGTTGCAATTCAAATATTAGTCATAAATTGTGTTACAAACAGAACGGGTTTATTTTGGCAATTGCTTCTGCTACAGTTATTTAAACAAGGACATAGAATTAATAATTGGAGATCCTTGTGGCCTTCCAATACTTGAAAGGAGCATATAAACAGGAGAGGGAAAGACTGCGAGTGTGGATAGGGTGGACCCTTTCTTTCCTTTCCTTTCCTTTCCTTTCCTTTCCTTTCCTTTCCTTTCCTTTCCTTTCCTTTCCTTTCCTTTCCTTTCCTTTCCTTTCCTTTCCTTTTCCTTTCCTTTCCTTTCCTTTCCTTTCCTTTCCTTTCCTTTCCTTTCCTTTCCTTCCCTTCCTTCCCTTCCCTTCCCTTCCCTTCCCTTCCCTTCCCTTCCCTTCCCTTCCCTTCCCTTCCCTTCCCTTCCCTTCCCTTCCCTTCCCTTCCCTTCCTTCCTTCCCTTCCCTTCCCTTCCCTTCCCTTCCCTTCCCTTCCCTTCCCTTCCCTTCCCTTCCCTTCCCTTCCCTTCCCTTCCCTTCCCTTCCCTTCCCTTCCCTTCCCTTCCCTTCCCTTCCCTTCCCTTCCCTTCCCTTCCCTTCCCTTCCCTTCCCTTCCCTTCCCTTCCCTTCCCTTCCCTCTTTCCCTCTCTTGGTCTCTGCAGTGATTTTTTTTGCATCCTCAACTACTGACTTATTTTGAAGGTTCTTATAGCAGGCTGTGAGTGGAGAGCTGAGCAGCAAGGCAGCAGTAGGACTGCAGTGGAGAGCACAAGGCTGCTCAGCCCAAATAAAAGCTCCATGCCTTGTTAGAAGGTGAGTGTTTTTCTCAGCCAGCAGCAGCAACAACAACAACCATGGAAGGCAGTGCAGTCAGGTGCTTTTTGCCTTTATTGACACCAGCAATTCCTAGGAGTATAAGCTCCAGAGCAGAAAGCAATTTCAGCATCTGTTTGAAATGCAGCGTACGGATCTGTTTGCCATGTGATTCATCTCAGCATCAAAACCCAGGCTGTGAATTTGTCTGGGCTGATGGCTCGTTTCCTCCGCGGAGCTGCTGACATTCCTCTGCACACAGCCCTGGTTGTTCCAGGAGATCTGTGAATGCAGCACTGCTTAAAAGAAAAACAAATGTTCCTTGGGGTTTTGGGGTCTGATCCTCTCATTTACTCCACCGCGGAGCTGGGTTGGGATTGTAATGCTTTGAGCTTTTGTAGTCTACACACAAGGCCAGCAGGAGAATTAATTTTAGGAGGTTTTGTAGAAAATAAGGTCAGGTAGGAATATTGGATCATCTAGGCTAATTATGAGTAAATTAGATGACACAAATTCTGAGTATCACGTGCACACTTTCAGCCTTTCTGGACTAAGCTGTATTACAGAGGAAGAGGAGAGAGGATTCCTCCTTTCCCTCCTGGGTGTGATCTGGTATACTGGCAGTGCTCTGGGGCTGGGCACAGTGCCTCCATGCCTGTGCTCACCCCACAGCAGCACTGCACCTGATGGCTGGCCTTTTATTACCTGTATCCTGACTTTGGATAGCACTTAGCATCCTCTTAGCCAGACTAACCAAGCCCAGCTTCCTCAGCCTGTTTCCACACCCTGATCACCTTAGTAGCTCTCTGATGGGTTTCTTCACTGTGTGTATGTCCTTCTGATATGTGGGTGTCCCCCCATGCCTCAACAGCACCAGCTCATGGGTGGTAGTGACTTCTTGTGGCCTGCCAGCCATGTAGAATGGCCTGGGTTGCAAAGGAGCACAGTGCTCACCCAGCTCCAACCCCCTGCTGTGTGCAGGTCGCCAACCAGCAGCCCAGGCTGCCCAGAGCCACATCCAGCCTGGCCTTGAATGCCTGCAGGGATGGGGCATCCACAGCCTCCTTGGGCAACCTGTTCCACTGCCTCACCACCCTAAATCAGTTTCGACACATCTGGGATTGCAATGTTGGCCTTAATATGGAATTGCAAGTTTTTTAGAGGAATGGTCAGTCCGTCCAAAAAAGAAGGAATAAGTAATGATGTAAAATAGGCTGACTTGCATTGCCAGGTTCCAAAGTCACAGCCACGTGGTTTTAATTGGGAACTGCCTGAAGAAACTGGAAAAGGGACATTTCTTATTTTGTTAGCAAGGAACAGTGCAGTGTTTTGTCACTCCAAATGAACTTTCTCAGCATTTAAGTGCTCTCCCTCTCTTTTTTCTTTTTTTTTTTTTTTCTTTTAAAGGAAGTGCAAGGGAAAAAAGAGAGAGAGAGAGAGAGAAAGCTGCTTGTGGCAGATTTGAGCCAAGTGGAGACTCACAGGAGCTGCCCATCAGCCAAGAGCTGCAGGAAAGGCACTGCCAGTGTGGCCAATGCTTGATAAGTTGGGGTGGGAAGTAGGGTAAGGTCTGAGGTTGGCGAGGGCCACTAAGATGCTCAGAGAGCTGGAGCACATCTTCTATGAAGAAAGATTGAGGAACTGGGATTGTTTAGCTTAGAAAAGACAAGGGAGACCTCAGTGTGACCTTCCAGTACTTGAAGGGAGCGGATAAACAGGAGGGGGAACGGCTGTTTGTGAGGGTGGGTGGTGACAGGACAAGGGGAATGGTTTGAAAGTGAGCCAGGGGAGGTTTGGGTTGGATGTGAGGAGGAAGTTTTTCATGCAGAGGGTGGTGAGGCAGTGGAACAGGTTGCCCAAGGAGGCTGTGGATGCCCCATCCCTGCAGGCATTCAAGGCCAGGCTGGATGTGGCTCTGGGCAGCCTGGGCTGCTGGTTGGTGACCTGCACACAGCAGGGGGTTGGAACAAGATGTTCATTGTGCTCCTTTTCAACCCAGGCCATTCTAGGATTCTCTAAGATTTTCAGGTTTAGCCCCAGCCCATCCCTGCAAACCATCTCATACCTACTGATGTTTGTTCTGCTTCTCAGCTCCAGAAAACCTCTCAGCCCAATTTAATGCGTAATGAAAGAAAAAAGCGTGGTTTGCTTTCAGAGAGTTAGAAAAGTATAATTAGACTGGTAATTGGAGTGTGTCTTAGACAATTAGTTTTCGTAAACGTGTATAATTTTGACCAAAGTAAAGGCTCTTTCTTGCTGTGGAAGAGGTTAAGGAATACTGTGCATGATTTTTAGGTCTCAGCGCCTGACACAGCTGGAGAGGAGCCTGTCCATCTTTCCAACAGCCCCAAATCCACACCTCCAGGAACCTGTAGGTGAGTCAGGGCTTCTGCTCTGACCCTGTCGTAGAACAGCAGAATGGTTGGAGATGGAAGGGACTCCTGAAGGCTGTCAGATCGCACACCTTGCAGTGCACAGGGACACCACAGCTCTATCAGTGCTCACAGCCCATCCCCTTATCCTGTGTATCATCATAGGATCACAGAATGGCCTGGATTGAAAGGGACCACAGTGATCATCTTGTTTCAACCCCTCTGCTATGTGCATGGTCTCCAGCCACCACACCAGGCTGCCCAGAGCCACATCCAGCCTGGCAAATCTGATCCCTGGTGTGTCTGCAGGGATGGGACACCACCACCTCTCCAGCCAACCCAAGTCTCCCAGTACCCATTCCAAGAGCACATATAACAAATCCACAGGGGGAGACACCACAACAGCAGTGATTGAACAAATCCCCCATTAAAACAAAGGAACAGAGGCTGTTATGTGGGAGCCCATCAGCTTTTAAGGAACCTTCAGAGCACGGGGAACATTCAGGGGCTGAGCTGTGCTCACTGCAGTGGGGCCGTATCCTCACTATGCAGTGCACACTCTGTCTGCCAGAAGGGATGCAGCATCTTACCCACGTGGGTACATAACGGTCATCGGGATGTTTTTCTTTTTACACTGCTTTTGTTAGGAGGAGGGAAGCCATCCAGCCCCAGAGGTCAGCCCAGGAGCAGGAGCTGCCTTGCAAACATGTGTTCCTCATTTGCTCGGCATTTTTGACGCCGCTCATTACAACAGCGTGCAGCTGCTGCTTCTCAGCCTCTTGTTTGGGGCTGGGATTGAACGGTGGGGGAGAAACATCAAAACCTCTCACTGGAATCTCACTGCTCACATGTGCAGTGTGGTGTGCAGGGAAGGCATTCCCCTGATCCGAACGATCCCACATCGTTACGGGCTGCCTTTGCAGCCTTAGCGAAACAGCTCGGAAGCCAAAAGAAGTGATGGGCAGTGCTGGTGATGGGCTCCACCTGGGTTTTACCCCAATTCCCAGCCTGTTATTTATGGTTCATGGTCTGCACTGAGTGTGACCCACATTCTGTCTGCCCAGATGTTGGAGCCGGTGCTGCATTTCGGGGCAGGCTGCTGAGGAGGCTTCCAGCACAGTCCCAGGCTTTTAAGAGACTGTGTTTGAGCTATTCTCTTCTTTTCATCTATTACAAATATTAATAACAATAAAAACAACAACGACAACAACCTAACCTTTTCTGTCGTGTATCTAATATTTTACAGAGCAATCACAAAGGGCAGTAAATTGAGTCAAACCTGCTATCCTTGGCAGGATTTCCCTTCTGACTAAATTCAATATGAACAAAGAGGACAAGGGCAAATAACTTCACTTATTCAGGTCATTTTTCATAAGACTCATAAAAGTTAGATGGAAAAGGCCTATTAGATTACCCTGCCCATCTCCCATCTTGCCAGCACTGGGCCGTTCTCTGCAGTGAAATGTTTCATCTTCAGATAGAGGAAAGATAATTTGCCACTGATTATTACTGAGTGGAAGAGGATGGATGGCTCTCTGTCTGGGTTAGCAAATGTTTGTGACACTTCTTGCAAGGCTCATCTTTAATTTCTGCCAT
The DNA here is from genome assembly GCF_905368555.1 of Meleagris gallopavo. Classification (NCBI taxonomy): domain Eukaryota; kingdom Metazoa; phylum Chordata; class Aves; order Galliformes; family Phasianidae; genus Meleagris; species Meleagris gallopavo. The sequence goes on from NC_139404.1 coordinate 192,732,288, forward strand.
GGTCTCCAATAGCTTTCTGCTCATTTTTTGGGCCTGGTGATCTTATCACGATGCTGTTTCCTCCCCTTTGGCCCACACTTGCATTCCCACCCTGCTGTTCTCCTCTTTCAAGTACTGCAATAACCCTTAGGCTATCTGTAACAATTTCACCCCTTTGTGTTGATGCCCTTCAAGTGCTTGCCAGGATGAATGTAGGAACAACAGCAGATTGTTCTTCCTGTAGAATGGGAAATGTTCATAGGGCTCTTCAGATTAAAATAATTTGAAATCCTCTTAAAGATAGCTGCTTTTTTTCCCCATAAGAGAACTACCAGTGATGAATATACGAATCCTTTAACACAATGACAAAACCCAAGAAGCTGACAATACAAACCAAGCCTCTTAGCAACGCTAAAAGAACATGAATAATTGGGTAGCAGCCTGTAAGCAAGGGAACTCTGAAGCCTTCAGTCACAGGCATGTCGGAATCAACATCAATGTTTTAATTGCTGTGCAGCCAAGAAGCTTCTCCCAGGCTTGCCTGCATGAAGTGGAATGGTTTTGACATCTATTGCTCTAAATTACAGCTGTGTGTGCAGCATGATGTGTCCAAAACTGTACTAAAACGAATACGAGTTTGGAAGGAATTCTAATAGCAGAAGTTCAGTCATAACATCGTCGAATATCTCAAGTTGGAAGGGATCCACGGGGGTCATCGGGTGAATCCAGACGTAAGACCACCCAGAAATCAGACTGTAGGTTGATCTGTGGTGAGAGTGGTCTGAGTACTGAACTGGTTACTTCTCTGATGATCCCATGGGGTGCAGGTACTGAGGAAATGGCAATCTCTTCTTATCAACAATATCTGCATTCTGACTGCTCAGTGAATGGGATGTGGCTCGTGGCACTGGGAAATAGGGAATCCCTAGGGTGCGATGTGGCCACGTTGAGTTTGGTGCTGCGAGATGTGCCACCAGGTCTGAGGAACTCGTGTGGCTCTTCTGGATCCGTTCAGCATCTCAACCATCGGTGGGTGAAGGCTGAGTTTTGGAGGGAGAGCAAGGGGAAAGGAAGGGGTCCATCCATTTTCCGGGCAGCCTGGTCTGCTGGTTGGCGACCCTGCACATAGCAGGGGGTTGGAACTGGATGAGCATTTTCAACCCAGGCCATTCTGTCGTTCTGTGATTCTGTGATCCTGCTCTAGGGGGACACTGGGGGCCTCTGTTTGGATCTTACCCAGCCAGCATCCCTTGAGCATGCTGAATTTGGGTCTCTGCTGTGTTTTCTTGTATTGCTGTTGACTCTTGTGTAACATCAGGGAAATCAGGCAAGTCTATAATTTATGAACAGGAGATGTATTGAATGTGACAGGGAAAACCACTGGAAATTAGGATGCACAGAACGAGTGTTTGTGAAAGGAAGAGGAGATAGATAGAGGGAAATTAGATGGAGGTCGTAATGGAACCGAGGTATTCCAGAGCCATGGGGATGTGGCACTGAGAGGCACGGTGGGGTGGCTTGGGGTTGGACTTGGGGGTCTTGGAGGTCTTTCCCAACCATAATGATTCCATGGATGTGGTCTAAAAATGGTACATTGTGACCTTCTGTGTAATAGTATTCCCTTATTGGGATAGTGGTTGAATTGTGGAATAAGACTGGGACATCTTCTGTCCGTTCCCCATGAAGTACATGGGTGTAAGGCTTACCCTGTACTGACTTGCAGTCAATTAATTTTGTTTGCAGAAATGCTCTAATTGTACACTTTTCCAGCCAGTTTGGCACAGGAAGACAAGCAAAATCTCCAGCGGAATGCTTTCCCCATGAAAAATCTGCATTATCTTATTTTTCCTTTGGCTTGAACAAATTAATCTGATTGGCAAACCCTTCTGAAAACTGAATAGCGTGCAGTGATTTACCTGCACAGAGCTTGTGCTTTCTGCACACACGGGAGAGCAGCAGGGCTGTCCTTTGGGAGGCCGGAGGGCTGCAGTGACCTGGAAGGCACCCAGCTGGTGCAGCTCCTGTGCTGTGAGCTCTGCCTTTCTTCCCATTTTCAGCTCCATTCCTGCTCTCGGTGGCAGCTGCTTTAATACTTCTGCCAAAGAGATTTGCGGGGCGGGGGGGGGGGGGGAGGAAAGAAGCACAAAGGAAGGAATTGCTTAGAATTTGGAGTCTAAAGATAGATGTTGCTGGTGATGGTTGGTTCCTTTTTTAGCCCAGGTTTGTAAAGAAATGAGGCAGTGACATCACAGAATGGCTTGGGTTGGGAGGGACCTTACAACTTGTCCAATTCCAGCCCCACGTCTGCCACGCTAATTTTGAGTGTGTTGGCCAACTGTGACCAAATCATAGAACTGTAGGATGTCCCATATTGGAAGGAATCCATGGGGATCACCACCCTCAGCCCCACACAGCACCCCAAACCCAACCCTATGTCAGAGCAGTGTCCCAGTAGTCCCTGAGCTCCGGCAGCTCAGGGCTGTGCCCACCACCCAATGGGGTTCAGGGCATTTTTCTGATATCCGACCTAAAAAGTCTGTGTGACAAAACAATTTTTGCTTCAAGTTTTGATGTTTAATGGCTGATGCTTTGTAAATTGGCAGTACACTTCAGGGCAGCCTTTTGGGTTCAGCAAAGATCTCTGCCTGCAGTTGCCGTGTCTCTGTACCATCAACCGTAGGGTCGGAGCTGGGTGATCTTTAAGGTCCCTTCCAACAAAAGCCGTTCTGTTGTTCTATGGAGAAGAGAGGGGCAAAGCCAGGGCTGAGGTTGTGGTTGTGTGGTTGGAGCTGGTGATGTGACTGTAGGCGTAAGGAATAGGAATGATGAGGATCAGGTCTCAGTAGTGCCCCTGTCCCAAGGAGGCCACGTGGGGGAAGCAGCCACCATACAGAGCCAGCTCTGTTCCTGCAGGACCATTAATGGAACCACTGCTGCTTAGGATTAACCCCACTCCCTGCACTGGCCAATGGGTTCAAGGTAAGCAGGAGTCACCGGGAGGATGGGCCAGTGCTGCTAACATGGGGAAACCACGGAGAGCAGAGAGGAAGAGGTGGGATGGTCCAACATGGATCTCCTGCTTGAGTTCACGTGTTTGCCACCCAGGTCCTTGCTGCTTTGTACCTTATCTCTTTGATAGGATGAGAGGTAATGGCCTTAAGTTGCACCAAAGGAGGGTCAGGTTGGATATTAGGTACATTTTCTTCTTGGAAAGAGCAGTGATGCACTGGTACAGGCTGGGGGGAGGGGGCTTGCCCTTCTCTGTTGTCTTAACAGATGCATAGTCACATTTTAAGGGATTCTTAAGGCTTTCATAAACAGCTGCAACAGCACAGAATTGCTGAAGATGCCCTCACAGCTTTTTGGGGGCCCGCAGCACAGAGGAGGGAACTGCTAACCCAGAAAAAGAAATGGGAGGAAGCAAGATCAGTGAGCTCTGCAGGGAATGCAGTTATGGGATTTGTTCTGGTTCATGTGGAGCTGACACTCACAGCACCACAGAATGGTTTGGGTTGGAAGGGAGCTCAAGGATCACGAAGCTCCAACCCCCCACCACAGGCAGGGCCACCAACCTCCACATCTCACAGCAGCCCAGGCTGCCCAGGGCCCCATCCAAGCTGGCCTTGAACACCTCCAGGGATGGACGGGGATCCACAGCCTCTCTGGGCAGCTGTTCCAGCACCTCACCACTCTCTGAGTAAAGAAACTGAAGAACTCCTTTTGTTCCTCTCCAGTTGTAACCCAGTCCTTTTGGCGTGCATGGAGCCTGAATTAGGAAACGTGGGGAATCCAGAATCAACTCAGCACTTAGTGGACTGTTCATTGCTAATGGGCTGCAGCATGGGACCAGCAGCAGAAGGCTCTGCCTTGTGCCAAGTGCCTGAGACTGCACTGATTTGAATTACTTCAGTTTTTATCTAAAGCAAAATCTGAGCGCAGCCAGGCAGGATCTCATAGAATCATGGAATGACAGAATGGCCTGGGTTGCAAAGGAGCACAGTGCTCAGCCACTTCCAACCCCCTGCTGTGTACAGGTCACCAACCAGCAGCCCAGGCTGCCCAGAGCCACATCCAGCCTGGCCTTGAACATCTCCAGGGATGGGGCATCCACAGCCTCCTTGGGTTTAGTCAGCTAAACCCAGCAACATCTGATTTTATCTTCCCAGGCTGCAGGAAATGTTGGGTATGGTGCCCACAACACACAGAAATTATCTTTTTTCAGCAGTGGATAAATTGATGCGAGGGAAAAAAAAAACACAGTATTGATTTTCCTTTTCCTGTGGCTTTTGAGAGGTTGTTAATGCAGCAAGTACACGAGAGCACTCATCTGTCTGTCTGCTCAGTAATCTCTAATAAATTGACTTTTTGAAAAACCATTTTTAGTCTGTAGTTTCGGGGACTTGATTTGTGGAGTAGATGATATCTCTTGGCACGTAATTACTCATTTTGGGGCTGTGTAGAAGGTTGCAGGATGCGTTTTGATGCATTATCTGTAGCACTAAACATCTCTCCTATTACTCATACAAGTTTTTCTCTGTAGGTCTCTTATTGTAGGTGGAGAGGATTTGGGGGATCGTTTGTGTTCATTGTTCGGAAGCAGTTTTTGGCACAGGCACTTTTCAGAGTTAATTCTTGGATGTGATGTGGCTATGAGGGCAATGATTTATGTCCAAGGAGATGAAGCGTTGTCTGGTCTCAGGGTCTCGGGCTGTGTAAGCAGGCCGGTGGCTGTAATGGGCTGAGACCTTCTGGTTCTTGTGATGGGACAAGAGGTGATGGCCTCACGTTGCACCAGGGGGAGGTTCAGGTTGGATATTGGGGATAATTTCTTCTCCAAAGAGCGGTGAAGCAGTGGCACAGCTGCACAGGGAGTGGGGGGTCACCATCTCTGTGAGTGTTCGGAACCGTGGGGATGTGGCACTGAGGGACGTGGGCAGTGGGCATGGTGGAGTGGGCTGGGTTGGGCTTAGGGGTCTGTGAGGGCTTTTCCAGCCTTCATGATTCCATGATTTCCAGTTGAGCTCTGCTGTCCTCCCGACATCCCAGAGAGAAAAGAGGATGAAGTGCAAGTCCTTTCATCCCAGCTAAAACAGATGCGGAGTCCAGCTCCCTTTCTTACGGGACCTATGCTATCCCAAATGCTTCTCATGAGCCCATTGAATTTACCTTGTCTTTTCCTTTTGCAACCTTGCATCAAGAAGGAACCAGAGGCTCAACCAACTGGAGTCAATGGCCCTGACTATCTGGTGATGGACAGCCATCAGAACAGCCATCGAGTGTACTTTGTCCTCACAGGTCTCTCCAGCTTTGCATTTCTGAATGGATGTATTTAGAACTGCAGCTGCTTCTACTAAATTTCCTTTTTCTTTCCATACCAGTTAATGGTATTCCTACCAACTGAGAAAGTGGGCATTTTTCTCTCTTCATTTCTCACCTCTTGTAGGTCTTGGATCCAGGAGACTCAACGTTTCAGGGCTTTGCCATATGCCTTCCCCATGCAGTTGGTAAAACACTTTGCATTTTTATGCCCTTTTGTGCCTCGGAAGTGTTTATTGTGGGAAGGGTTTGATGAGGCACCCAGGGTTCGCTCTCATGTTTTTCTTGGCCCTTGGGCCTCTCTTGGAAGTGTTGCCTGAAGATGGTTCCAGCAATGTTATGTAGAAATGGAATTGCACGTGTGTGTATTTATGCACCAGCACCCAGACCGACAGGTCTGCGCTTTTCAGCCATTGTTATTAATTCTGAGAAATACCTTAGAATTAACACAAAGTCTCCTTGTCAGAAGTGGAGCATGCTTGATGTCTGGAAAAGGCTCTGCTTCGCTTCTTGTTCATGGAACAGCGGAGATGCATTTTTATGGCTTTGATACTTTGGAATATACTCTTGGGGTGGCCATTTCCTGCTCTTAGGGGGAAATGTGTGCATTCTGTTTTCCCACTGTCAGTGGTTTTCCAATGCTTTCCTTTACTTCTCTCTCCAAGCTATCCTCATCCACTGTTCACATTGACCTGTGCTAAGGAGCACCGCTGTCTGTTGGAAATCTCCGTGCATTGGATGCGTTGCCCAGCAGCAGAGCATACAGTTGGCTTTGCCTTCAGTGTTGTGCTTTTTCTCAAGAGTCATAGGATCGTGAAGGTTGGAAAAGACCTCTAAGGCCACCAGGGCCAACCCCAACCATCCCCACTGTGCCCACTGCCTGCGTCCCCAAGTGCCACCCAAAGCCAAGCTGTAGAGGATGATACGATGCTGGAATAGCGAAGGTTGGAACATAGTGCAGAAGCCAAACAGCTTTTCTCTCAGGATTGAAGGGATATTTTCTACCTGGGGCATCTAATGTGAGATATCAGATGCAATTACAGACTTTTAATTCTTACGAGTTCATGGCACTTCTATTTTTTCTTGCTGGAGAGCTGGTTTTTATTCTTCACTGTTGATGTAAGACTTAGAAGGTAATGGCTTCCATGGGAGGGCTGTGTGTGTTTGTATGGTTGGCTCTTTATTGCAGAAGGCTTTTAGTAGGTCAAGGAAGCGCACATAGGAGGCTCTTAAAGTGGGCCATGAAATCATTTTGCTTAGCTGTGTTTTATCACTACTTTGACAAATCTTTCTCTCCCCTTGGACCGCGGCTCTCAAAGCAGCAAAACAACAATGCTCTGCCTTTAAATAAGGCATGGATAATATTCAATTTGTGTTTCTGCAGAAGGGTTTGCAACTTAGAATCACAGAATCGTTAAAGTTGGAAAAGCCTTCCAAAGTCCAACCCCAACTCATCCCACCATGCATCCCTGGAGGCATTCAAGGCCAGGCTGGATGTGGCTCTGGGCAGCCTGGGCTGCTGGTTGGCGACCTGCACACAGCAGGGGGTTGGAACTGTGTTGAGGGACGTGGTTCAGTGAGAACTATTGGTGGTAGGTGGATGGTTGGACTGGATGATCTTGGAGGTCTTTTCCAACCTTGGTGATCCTACGAATCTATGATTCTATATTGAGATGGGCTCTGAGGTTTGTGAAAAACTGATTACAGAGCTCAGTGGTTTGATGTAACCAGAAGTTTGGTTGTGTACAGCCCCATGAGGGCTGGTTTTCTCTCAGCGGTATAGTAAATGGGGTAGGATGCACCTTTAGCAAATTAATGGATTGAATTTGCTAAACTGATGGAAGAGCATTGCTTTTTGTGCCCAAGGGAAGGAGGTAAATTGGGAAACGGGGCCGATGGAAACCCACCTAAAGAAAGACAAACACAGCATCCTTCATCTGAGATAGGATCATAGAATGACAGAATGGTTTGGGTTGGAAGGGACCTTGAAGCTCACCCACTCCCAACCCCCTGCTGGAGGCTGGCACACCTCCCACAGCCCAGGTTGCTCACAGCCCCATCCAGCCTGGCCTTCAGTGCTTCCAGGCAGGGGGCATCCACAGCCCGGCTGGGCAACCTGTGCCAGCGTCTCACCACCCTCACAGGAAAGAATTTCTTCCTGCTATCCAGCCGTCCCATGCAGGAGGCTCCTTGGCACGCGGAGGGCAGGGAGATGCTGGGGTGAGACCAGCAGGAGCCTCCTGGGATGAGCTGGAGAAGGTGCAGGGGAACCTCACTACTGTTGTACCTGCAGGGAGGTTATGGGCAGGATGGTGCGTGTTTCTCAGAGGTGTGGGGTGATAAGAGGTAACAGATAAGTTTGACAGAGGTTACACATTGGGGTGGAGGGGAATGAGCCACAAACCCTGAACCTGTTGCCTGAGGAAACGTGGGAATCCCCTTTGGGTGGGTTTCTAACAACAGGTTTCAGAATCACTTCTGCCAGGAATAGCTCCAGTTTTGCCTTGAAGCAAGGAGTGAGTGCATGGCTTTTCCAGCTTTGCTTTCCCATAATGAGCCTGTGGGAGTTCCATGAAGAACATCTCATCCATCTTTTCTCGTAAAGATCAAAAACACCCCAAACCAAAACAATAAAACAAGCCCAATTCCTCCGAACACTCCAAAAATACTCTGCACGTCTTTACTATTTGTGCTTCCAGAAGTGGTCAGCATCCTCCTCCTCCAGGGCATCCTGGTCCTCTTGATGTGCATCCGAGCCTGCTGGACGTGCCCACCTTGGGTTCAACTCAGAGATCACCAGAGAAGAATTCATTACAGATTTTTGCAGCGCACAGAAATACAAACAGCCCTTTTTCGTTCCCTCAAGAGACACCAAAGTCTATTTGGAGGAATAAGAGTGCAGTGCAATATTTAGTCGTAAATTGAAGATTTCCACCACCGTGTTGACTTGGAGCATATGTTAGTGAAACATGTCTCTGCTTTGCAGACAATTGTGCTTATGCTGTGGCAAGCACATTTAAAACAAGCATGGAAAATGTGCTGCCGGGAACAATCCGGCAGCGATGGTGGGGTCACTGAGATGACTTAATAGGGCTTTTTTTTTTTTTCCTAGCTATCTGTATGAAATCAATGATTCATATAAATTATGCCAAGGGGAATTAATTGCTATTACGCGGTATAAAAAACTGCCAAACCAAGGGCAGAACTTCCACTTTGTAATGCATGGAATGAGGTGGAGTTATGGTATGGTTTCTGGGGGCACGAAATGGCTGCAGCTCTCATCCCGAAATGGCCGTGATGTGGTGGAAAGAAGGGATTTTGGGAGCAGAGGTTGGAGGGTTCTGGCGTGTTTGGAGGCTTCAGCACATTTGGAGGTTCTCCAAAACACACAACGACTATCAAAGCTGAAATGCATTTTTCTCCTTGGCCTGGGTACATCTCCATCACCAAGATGTGCAGAGGAATTCAAGAGTTCAGTGGGTTCAGTGGTTCAGTGGGGGCTGAATTCTTATGTTCCATATGGGGGTTAGATTGGAGTCTAAATAATGTGGTTTATTTCTTATCTCTACAAGAGGGACACTTCCTACCATTCTCTCTTGCAGAAATGTACAAAGAGAATAACATCATGTGTTTTTGTGGTCAGATCCCACGAGGATGAGGCTGTGCAGGTATCTTAGTGAGGCATCCATGGGCAGGGTGATGGCTTAGAATGTGTTCTGCTGGCATATTTTTGGGGCTGTTGGAAGATATACTGTGGCTTCTCATAGTAAATTATGGGTGCGTGAGCAGAAGATGCTTTGCTTTGGCAGTGGCTCTCTTATGCTATTGCTTTGGAATGTTTCTCACCCTAATCAGTAGAGAGGGAAAAGATGAGCTTGGCCTTGTTGCTTGATTTTGGTATGCACTTTACACAAAAACGTGGCCATTTCTTGGGAAGCTGCATTTTAAATAGAAGGTAATGTGATGAGAGGAGAATGTGAGAGTGGAAACACTGTTGTGTAAAGGAGAATGGGTGAAAGATGCACTTTTATGAGCTGTTTAAGGAAAAGTCACCTTTTGTGTGCAAGAAGATGCCCCATCCCTGCAGGCATTCAAGGCCAGGCTGGATGTGGCTCTGGGCAGCCTGGGCTGCTGGTTGGTGACCTGCACACAGCAGGAGGTTGGAGCTGGGTGAGCACTGTGCTCCTTTGCAACCCAGGCCATTCTATGGTTCTGTGATTCTATGAAGAATCTTCAAAGTTGGAACCTGCAAGGCAGAATGAAAAAGCATGGAGGAGCAGATGGAAAGTGTGGGGCGTAGGTTTTGCTGTGATTATTCAGTAGAAGAAGTGATGGATGTCATTCTAACTTCTCATTGCGTTTTTAGTGATGTTGCTCTGCTTGTCGAAGGGAATCAAGTGGCGAAAAATTAGGTCTATGGTGACAGCAATGGGTAATGACTTCTCAAGGAAGGAAGGAGAGACTTGTACTGCTTCGTAAGTGCTCAGTAGACCCTAGTGAAAGAAGTGTTGACTTAACTGGCTTGTAATTGCTTTTCAACTTATTTAGAAATGAGTTTGTTATTGAAAAGCAGTCAATCCTTGAATAGCTGTGATGAACACCGGGAACACCTCAGTGGATAAGGAGTTGCCCGCCTTAAAATTAAAATTAAAATTACCTAATCTGTGCTTCTGGCTCAATAAATGACTTGATTAAGTGTAGCTGAGTGCAGGGATGCTGCTCTGGTAGCAGTCAACATGTGTGTGCTTTGGGTGTGGTGGAAGACAAAAGATCTGTTAAGTTGTTAATTGGGACAACGATTGCTTAGGGAAACTTCGTGGATAAGTTAAACGCTGCTTTTGTGAGTCACTTTTTTGACCAGAACTCCTGCTTCCAAGACTTGGTACAGCTGGATGGAGTGCAAGCTCTTGGCACAGAAGAGTCACTGACAAAACCATCCACCTACCACCAATATTGTCCACTAACCCAGGTCCCTAAGTACCACCAGACACAGATTATACAGACAAAACAATGATGGAAGCAATGTACCTTGGCTGATTTTTCAAATGGAAATGACTGCTGCAAGAGTATCCGTGTCAATGCGACAAGCTGCAAATTGATTTTATTGTCATGAGGATAGTGGGGAAAAGATCACACGTCTGCCTTCTGTAGTGGTATTAGCAAAACATCAAGAAGGGATCAAGGACTACTGGCAACTACTGGCAACGTGTAATTCTGTTTTGGCGTTTGTCCACAAACCTCCACATGGCCCAACAGGACAAGGATGGATAAAACCAGCCAGGCTGTGTAGACATGCATGTCGTGCTCTTTGCTTTATCTCACTGTCCCTAAAAATATTATTCCATGCAACAAATGAATAAACTGTTTTGAAAAGCATGTCTTTTGTTGCTGGAAACACCTGGTTTTCCCCAAGAGAGAACATTTCCCTGGGGGACTTCATCCAGTGGGTAAATTAAAGGAGTGTCAGTGAAAGACAGGCTCTGGGACGCACACCTAATAATTAAATTTTGTGGATACCTTCTTTTAGTAAATTTGTGACATAGTCCCTGTTTAGTAAAAGTGTGTCTTCTTAGAAGAACTTTGTGAAGCTTTATGGTGCCAGGAGTTGGACTTGATGATCCTTGTGGATCCCTTCCAACTTGAGATACTCCATCGTTCTTTGCAAGGCTGGATGACTTGGAATTGTAGACTCAGAGAATCACTGAGGTTGGAAAGGACCTCTCAGATCCCAAACCCAACCCCAACTCATCCCTCCATGCCCACTGACGGTGTTGATGGTCATCAGCACTGACATGGCCATGAACACCGACGTTGGCTCAAGTTCTGCTTGTCCTCCCGTCACCACATTGGTGTGACAGAGCAGCCTTCTGCTCAGCCAGCTCAGAGAACAGCAGAAAAGGATTATTTTTAACCTAGGTGAGTTCTCCAGGCTGCTTTGCTGATGGCTGCAGGAGGGCTGTGCTGGTACTGAGGCACGGGGCAGTTTTTCAAGGGAGGAAGCAGAGGAAGAGCTGTGAGCCAACACGGCCACTGGGGCTTCCTGTGTTGAGGTCTGCCTTCCAAAATTACTTTTTTCCATGCCTTTCTTTCCTGCTCAGTGATCCCACAGATGTTTTGGGCTTCCGATTCCTCCAGGTGGATCTAATTTGATATATATATATGTATATGTATATAAACATTGCCAATACTTCTGGTTTTATTTAGTTTATTTTTGGATGTGTCCTGAAAAGAACTGAACTCTGGTCTGGATGATCTGATTTAGCATCTACATGCATGAAGCTCTATGACAAATGTCCCTGGTCAACTCTCTCCACTGTCTCCTTGCTCCCAGCCTAATGCCTTTGAGCTGTAGCCCTTCAATTATTCGCTATGTGAGCAAAGGTTATATGAGAATGGAACTCTGTCGATGCTTGTCCTCATGTCTGAGTAGATTGTCTGTCATGTTCTCGTTAATCCCTCTTTTTTTAGTGCTATGAAAGCTTGTAATAGAATGTTATTCTTGGATTTTTATTTTTTTTTCAGGACGGAGAAAGGTCAAACTGAGGCTGCTGTAGTTGTAAAGTTTAATTTTAGTTTTTAAGGTGATTGCTGCATTTAACTTTAGAATAGAAATTTTCCTGTGTTTTCTTAAGGAGTGGGGTAATGGTCTTAAGTTCTTCCAGCGGAGGTTCGGATTCAATGTTAGGGAAAGCTTATTCTCTGAAAGTGCAGTCAGGCACTGGCGTGGGCTGCCCAGGGATTGTGGGGGGTCACCATCCCTGGGGATGTTCCAGAGCTGTGTGGATGTGGCACTGATGGGATGTGGGCAGTGGGCATGGTGGGATGGGTAGGGATTGAGTTTGGGGATCATAGAAATCTTTTCCAGTGATTCCAAGACTTTGAAGGTTCAGGATTGCCAGTGGTGTAGCAAATGGTTTCAGTTAACGCTGTACTTAGGTAATTAACTTGCTTTCTTTTGACTGCAAAGTTGTCTGTGGCTTAATGACCTCTAGGTGTCTTAGAAAGTACAGATTGCACAAGAGAGAATAGCAACTCCACAATACCATGGTGGTGTAACGTTGATGAAAACAGGAGGTGAACGACTTTAGCCGTCTACTTCTGTGCCTTTGAATATTTTTTCCTGTCTAGAATTAGAAATTGTGTTTGATACAAGGACACAACCCGGAACGTTGGACTGGTGCTGGACCTGGAGGTGTTCAGGGAACGTTTAGACGTGGTGTGGAGGGACATGGTTTATTGGTGATAGGTGGACAGCTGGACTGGACGATCTGGAGGTCTTTTCCAACCTTGGTGAGCCTATGATTCTGTGCAGCATTGGGAGAAGATGGTGCTTTGAGGCTGAAAGTACGTGGGGATAGGAGCACCTGGGGACTGTGCAGAGGGATGTTCATTAAGTAATCTCAGTGAGTTTTACTCACTGGAGCTGAAGATTCTTGGTTTTGCTAGGTTGGGATGCCCAGGGGCTTAAACACAGGGCTGTGGAATCGTAGAATGGTTCTTTGGCCTTTTGGCTAAGACCGATGTGGTGTTGAGTAGTGTTGAGTAGACCAATGGAATAGGACTTAAATACAGTGGGTGCTTGAGTGCCTGGCTCCATCCAAGCATTGCTAGACTTTGTCCAGTGGGATTTTAGCTCATGATGTTTTTCTCTTCCTTCCAAAATCATGATAAATGTCCCGTTGGACGACCGTAGTATTCCATCAGTAGGGAAGGTTTTTGAGGAAGAAAATTGGCTCAGGAGGAAAGTTGCATGGTGCCATCCAACTGGATACAGTCATTTCCTCAGCTGGGAAAGGCTGTGTTTGTACTCTACAGCATGTCAGGAACTCGGTGAAGGTTTTTATCTTCATTTGATAAGTCATGGAGTGTGTTTTTAAATGAGTTGTGCCAACACAGCTTTGCCCTAGCAATACGCAGTCTGCCAAGGTGAGATTTTTACACAATGTGTTTTCTAATTAATTCTTAATCGATTTCATAATCCTTGTTCCTGGCTCTTACCTCTGGAGTCTTGATTTTTATAGAGGAACAAAAGCAATGGATAGAAAAGGATAGAAATGGATGGAAATATGACTGAAGAATAATTGTGAGATCACCGTAATGGTGAAAAGAAGCAAACTTAAGTGTTGGTCATAGCAGAGGAGGATAGAAATAAAATGAAGAATATTCTGCCTGCTTCCAAATTGATGAAGGTAGTAGGTAACGAGTTTTCTTACTAAGTAGCCCCAGTAATCTTATAAGGAAATGTTAAAGGGTTTAAACTTTCTGGCACCAAAAGCAATGGGAGGGAAGGGAGGACTCAGGGAGTAAGCTGCAGGAATCCTTTGTTGGGTTTCTTTGCTCAATTTGATAGAGGTAAATTGCTTTAAAAGCTAGAGCATGTAATCTAACAATTAGTAAAATTAGAAGTTAATGGGAAACTTGAGCAGAACGCATTCTCCTTCAGTTAATGAATTTATTCAACAAGCTGCTGCACCTTTGGCTCTCTGAAGGAGCCCGTAGGAAACTGAGAGCAGTGAGCAGGAGATGCAAGAGCCCTGACCCTGAACTGGGGTGGCTTTCCACTTGTAGAAATCTGGCAGACGAGCAAAGAAGCTGCATTGTAAGGCACTGCCATGGGCTGCCCAGGGAGTGGGGGGGTCACCATCCCTGGGGGTGTCCCAGAGCCGTGGGGACGTGGCACTGAGGGATGTGGGCAGTGGGCATAGTGGGGTGGGCTTGGAGATCTTGGGGGTCTTTTCCATCCTGAATGATTCTATGGTTCTAAATCTATGTGGGCTGTAGCAGCATCCAGAAACTTCAACAGCCAAAGCAGAGCAAAGCCCCTCAGCTCCAGCAATCCAAGGCTGGTTTTTATGTCCACCCTTGGCTCCTCGTGTGACGTTTTCTCTTTAAAATATGTTTTCCTTGTCTAAATGTCTAATAAGTGTCGTACAGAATTCGTACAAAAGTAGATTTTTGCTAGTATTCGTTTGAGTGATCTGTCTTGAGTTCTGACCATTTCTGAGTGTTTGTTGAAAGAGAGGAGGAGGGCAGTGATGCTTTGTAGGTAATGGACAGCCTCTATCTCCTCGCAGCAGCAGCATAGAATTATAAGGAACCTAATAGCTTTGACTTCTGGTCAAGAATAAAACAGAAAAGAACCTTAAAAATAACCCCAAGGGGTGATTGTACTGAGTGCCTGCTGGGCAGAAAAATAAGGGAGGTGCTGATGCTGTTGTGGCTGATGGAAGACCCAGTGATGGGGTGAACAGGAGGTGGGCACAGCCCTTCTGTCTATTTGTTTACAGATGGAAAATAGTGGAAAGATGAAGTTGCTGGTAATCTCCTGCCCTGAAGGTCACTGCAGCACTGCCCTGCTAAACCAAGCTGGACTTATGGAAGGAAAGCACTGCTTGTGCATTCAGCACACGTGGCACTCCTCCAGGAGTTGCATAGAGGAATTTATGGGCTTCTGTGACCATAGAGGTGTAGAGATGTAAAAATAATAACTTAAAAAAAAAAAAAAAAAAAGCAAAACTTGACAAATGCAGCTACTAAGGTGAAGCAATGAGGGCGAAGGCATCTAGATTGAGCGTAAAATGGGTGGGAAGAGGGTTGGTCCCATAGGTTGGGCACACTCGAGGATGCTGGGGGGCTGCAGCCTATGGGGAAGGGGTTGCACCCGGGTTTCTGGCACCCAGATTGCTTTTCTTGTTTCTTTCTCGCTGCAAAAGGAATCACTTCTTTAATTTGACAAAACGTTACCGAAGCTTTTGGAAGTGAAGCTGCAGCCCACGTCTTCTTGATAAATGGCTGTGTGTATTCCTGGAAGGAAGTTAAAACGGGGCTGTGTTATATTTGGTACCTCCTGAAGCACTGAGGCTACTCCAAGTACAAAATGTGCTCCAAGAGAGACTCATTTGCCAGCGCTGAGCGTGATGTGATGAGATTTGTCAAGTCGTCCTTTAGCTGGAGCTCACTTTGCTTTTCCTCTCTCTCCTGGAGACGGTTTGTTACATTCTGTAGTTATGTCATTGAACTGGGAGGCTGCAAAGGAAGCCAGAAACCCCCAAAAATGTGAGGAATCTCCAAGCAACACACACACTGTGTTATAAGGCAGAAGGAGAGAGGGCGACCGTGTGCACGTAGCATCATTGAGGCTGGAAAAGGCGTCCAGGGTTCCCACCCCCCCGTGCCCACCGCCCATGTTCCTCAGTGCCACATCCCCACATTCTGAACACCCCCAGGGACGGTGATCCCCCACCACTCCCTGGGCAGCTGTGCCACTGCCTGACAGCTCTTTGGAGAAGGAATTTTCTCTGGTATCCAACCTGACCCTCCCCTGGTGCAACGTGAGGCTGTCACCTCTCATCCTATCACTGTTTCTCTGGAGCAGAGGCTGACCCCCCCTCACCACAGACTCTTTTCAAACAGACAGGTCCAGTGCTGAGCTCTTGGTTGTCACAGCATCAAGATTACCCCTAATGTCAGGCTCTAGCACTGTGTTTTTTGGCTTTATTCTAAGGATGCCATCCCCAGTGGTGTTGTCCTCCAGGAGGGGATCCCAAGAATGTCTTGAAAAGCGAATATATCTCTCCATCTTTTCCCTTGGTTCCATCTTTCTCCTTGCAAGCCCTTTGGTCCCAGGGTGGTGAAATCAGCTGACCCACAAGAAATATGGATCCTGGTTTGCAAACATTGGGGTTTTTGCTCCTCTGTGTATCCCCCACGCTGCCCATGAGCTGTCCCTGAGTAGTGCAGTGGGCTCTTTCACTGTCATCTCCTTCAGTTTTCCTATCAGCTGGGAGAGGAAGGTGTGGGAGTGCCATGTAAAGCTTGGTTGGCCTAAAACCAAACCCCTGCCCAGGAACTGGCTGAGTATTTAAATAATCACAGTTCCCATGTTTTCTCCTTTTTGGAAGCTGAGAAGACCCTGGTTCTGGGTTATCTGCTCCTGATGCTGGCTCTTTCTAGATGTATGCAGTCCTCCAGCAGGATATAGGAAAGCATTGAATTTCAGCTCATACAGCCTTAGTGCAAAATGCAGCGTGTGAGTACCCAACCCAAAGCCACCAAGCATAGCTGGTGCCTGCAGGAAGATTCTCAGTCTTGGTTGAAGAGAGGATGCAAATGCTGAATAATCTGGTGGAAATCCCGATGGAAAAAACATGTTCTTTAGATTTTTAGAGGTTAAACGAAGGGAGTTGCAGTAGATGCACCCACCCAGTGCAGTGGGTCTGTTTCGTACACACACGCCTTGCTGCTCTTGCTGCAGTGCAAAGATGGCATCTCCGTGCTGGGACGAGCCATGCTTCCCGTGCATTGGGTTTGCCAACAGAGCCTTACTGATGATTCTCTTTCTGTTGTTCCTTTAGAGCTGTGGAATGCTGTGACCAGTCCCACTGCCCCGCAGCCGAAGGCAAATCGCCATCCGGATCATCTCCATCCCAAGGAAGTTTGTTCACAAGAGGTACTGACTCACGTTTGCATGGTGTACTCAGATGGTTACGTTTTAATGGAAATACTGTGCTGATTTATAAAGTTAATAAGTCTGAGGAAATGAGGACTGGGATGGAATGCACAGTAGGTGTTTGCTGCTCTTGTAAAGAATCGCACGAGTTGGCTTTTTAGTGGTTGATAGTCTTTGTGTCATCTTAGTAAATACAGTTGTTTTGTATCCAAAAGAAGGCAAAAGGCATCAGTTGGGTCAAAATCAGTGGGTTGGCAAAGGGACAGTCCTCATATGCAGCTCTGTCATCTCCCTATAGATGGTTTTCTATCAGTTTCTGTTGCTGCTTTCCGTAAAAGAAATCACAGAATCATAGAATCATAGACTCATAGAATGGCCTGGGTTGAAAAGGGCCACAGTGATCATCTAATTTCAACCCCCCTGCTATGTGCAGGGTTGCCAACTGCCAGACCAGGCTGCCCAGAGCCACATCCAGCTTGGAAAGCATCACTGCGTGTCTGCCCTGAAGGTGAATTTTCCCCTGGCTATTCATGCTCTGCTCTTACTGCAGAGAAAACACCAGGACAGCTGAAGTGTCAGCCTGACCCAACCCAGCTGCTTTTGCGCAGGACTGTGGCAAAAAATAGACTTTTTTTTATTCCCCCTTTTTATGTGTGTTGCTGATTGCTTAGTAACACAAACCTTAAATGTCAGCAGCTGGGCTACCCACTGACTTCTGCTCCCACTCGAGTCAGAGCTGCTGAAAAGCAGATGCAGGCAGAGAGCAGCAGTGCTGATGGATGCTCTCTGCACAGGGATCCGTTGCATTATGGCACTTGCACTGAACACTGGTGCATGCTGTCTCCCTTGCTCTCCCAACATTTTAGCCCGATTCCCAGTGTTCCAGCCCAGCACTGGGAAGAGCCCTGCTCTGGTTCAATGCCTGCTGTTGGCTTATGGATGAAAGCAGGCTGATGTTTCTTCTCCTTCCCTCCACACGTCCCAAGTAGGATGGGACAGTGCCAGAGGTTTCAGCAAAACTTTGCTTTTGCTGATCTTGCGGCAGTGATGGCTCCTTTTCTCTTGAATATCAAACCAGAAAAGAAGGACAAAGGGAAAAAGAGGACCTTGACTCTCCACTTGTCCTCTTTTACTGCCCCCCACAGCAGCAACGGGAGGCATAGGTGGGGCTGTGCTGCTTTGTCTGAGCAGAGCAAGCAGAAATGCAGGGCTGCAGAAGGGCTGGGGGCAAAGAGAAGGGCTCACAGTGGATGAACAGTGAAGGAGGAAGGTGGCAGAGGTGGAGCTGAATCGCTGAGAGATTGGGGTGTTTGGAAATGAAAGGAGAGAAGAATTCAGTTAAACTTCTGGTGGGCGTTGTGCTGACCTCTTAACTTTGTCTACTCAGGTTGTTTCCTGCTCAGGAAGTAAAACCCTCATCCCTTTTCCCTGCCAAATCCAGGGGAATGCCAGCAATTAAATAGTTAATCACAATGTGGAAAGCCCATGTATGTCTAAAAATAACCTCTCTTATCTGTGTTAATGGTTGGGCTTGAGGTAAACATTTAGAAATGCATTTTAGCATTAGGCTGTCTGTGTGCAGTGTGTGTGGATGGAATTTGGGGTGTGTTTAAAAACCCTTTGGATGTGGTGCTCAGGGACATGATTTAGCAGAGGGCTGTTGGAGTTAGGGGAGGATGGTTGGGTTGAGGTGAGGCTTGATGATCTGTAGGGTCTTTTCCAACCAAGCAATTCTGTAATTCCGTGGTTCTGTGATTCCTAGTGGCTAAACCTCTTTGGACTTCATGGATTCTCCCTTCACCTCAGAATTTCTGATTTCACGTGGAGAATTTCTGGTCTGGAGTCTTGTGAGTCTTCCATAGAATCTTTAAGGTTGGAAAAAAACCATTAAAGTCATGAGGTGCCAGTTTTGTGGGGTCCACAATACTCCACAAAGCTCTGCTCTAGGACAGGAATTTCCTTTGAGAGCACATATGGTCTGGATGATGCCATCTGTAGCACCAATCTTTGTAGGTCCCAGGATCCAGAGGTAGGGTGAAGTGAGATCCCTGTCCACGATGCTGTCTAATGATGGTGGTACCCAGGCCAGGGTGAGTCACATTCCCTCTTTTCCTCTGATTGATGTGTAGAGGAGGGGAATAGGTTGTGTTAGAATATTGTCCATGTTTTAAAATGTAGTTTTTCTGCACACGTTGTGGGTTTTTTAATGTGTTTATGTCTGTGAAAATGCCTGAGTTCAGAGCACGCTGCTCATCTCATGGCTTGGAAAATGCAGGCAGGAGTGTATTTGTATCTACACTGTAGTGCTGTGCGGGTAGATGGAGCGTAGATCAGGGCACAGGAGCACTACCCATTGCTTCAGAGCCCTCCTTTGAGGAGGTTTGCATTTCAGGTAATTATGTAGCTGGTGAGAAAAAGCGTAGCACTATGAGCTTCAGGACCCATTAAGATCACAGACCATAGAATGGCTTTGGTTGGGAGGGACCTTAAAGCCCATCCAGTTCCAACCCTTGCCATGGACAGCGTTGCCACCCACCTGATCAGGATGCCAGATTCTCTTAAGTGTACCCCAAAACAACTCTGGGTGCTTCAAGCTGCTGGAATTTGGGTTCTGTTTTCCCTCTCCCACACCAGTCATAAATACAGAGGTGGACAGGGTTTGGGACCTGTGATTATTTTGACCATCCTTGACATCTTTGGCCATCCTCGATTACATTTTTCCATCCTTAATTACATTATGCATCCTTAATTACTTTATCCATCCTCGCTTCATGTGAGTTTTCTCTTCCTGAAAACATTTTTTGGGACGTGGTCAGTGGGCATGGTGGGTATGGGTTGGGGTTGGACTTGGGGATCTTACAGGTTCTTTTCCAACCTTAAAAATTCTATGACGTTATGACAGATGAGCCTATGGTCTTTTTTCCTTCTTTGAGCCTAGGAAATGCATTGTAGCTGTATCTCATCGTATGGATGTCAGTGAAAAGCTCATTGGCCCCGACATCTTTTCGTAGTCATGCATGGCCTTTGGGAACCTGTTGGTAGGGACTGGGATCCAGCAGACCTGCAGTGAGCAGGCATCATGGCTTATGCATAGAGAGCAAAGCGATGCGGTTATGTCTATTTTTATGTGTATACTTTACTTCTGAGTCGTGGATTTCAAAACCACAAATGGAGCTGTGCATTTCCTGAAGACACGAAGGCAGAAAACTCCTCAAACTCCATCCGAACGAGTGCAGCGTGCCGAGAAAACGCCTCGAGGCCTTGCCAGTGAGGTGATGGGAGGAGGTCTGCTAGAGTGCTGCTTGCCATTCTTGCTGGAGAAGTGCAGAAGTGCTCCCAGATCCCGAAGGCTTTTGCCTGGGAGGTTGCAGTGCATGGGCAGCACGAGTTCCCCATTCCCTGCAGCGCTTCCCCGCGGCTCTCGGTCCGCATTTCTGCTCCAACAAAAGCCATGCTGGAAATGATGGCCCTTCCTTTGTTCCTTCAGATGTATAATTTACCACCTCTTCCCGGCGTGCCAGCCTTGTTTGTATTGATAAATGAATGTTCTCTGCGTGCAGCCTGTAGATGATTCTGCTCCCCGACTACAATGCTGCTAAATATACCTGTTTCTGATTAAATGCATTTGAATGTGTGAGTTTGGTTAATAAGCTACACCTTTCACAGATTCTTCTGTTAGCTCGTAAAGGCTGTGTGTTCTGATTTATAGTGCCAAAAGGGGTAAACTGACATTAAAAGCATTAATTAGTCTTGGTTGGCTGCACAAAGAATAGAGTTGGTGTGAGCCAGCTTTTGATTTAGCCCTCTGTGGGCCTTCGGTTTTGCCTAAGCTTGTTACAGAGTTGTATCTCTGCCTTTTTTGTGCTAGATTGTATAATTAGAGTTTAGTGTGAAGTACAGTGATTGGGCTTGAAGAGAGCGTGAGCCTCCTACAATTAGAAGCAACGAAGCTGTAAAGCAGTTGGACGGAACTTCACGTATATTTTAAATAGAGAAATGTTCTTTTTAACCTGTGGATGTGGTAACTTACTTAGCGTTGTTAGATTTCCAGTAACAACCCAGAGGATTTATTGTGCCTTGGTGCAGTACATGGACTGTTGGTAAAGCTTGGAAATGATGTAGAATCGTGCAATTAGAGAGTCATTAAGGTTTGAGAAGACCACTAAGGTCGTCTAGTCCAACTGTCAACTCATCCCCACCGTAATTATTGAAAGGGAAAGAAAGGACACTTGTGACTATATGCTAGTATAGAGGAGTTCCTGTACTATCCAGTCCTCATCTAATCTCCATACCTCAGATTTCTGACCTTTCTGACCTTTTAGTGAGGGTGTGAGGCCAAAGAGCAGGATTGGGATTTTTTGAGTCATCTTTCCTCTTGTTTGAATCCATTTGTGGCTCATCTTCCCTATCTGTCATGAAAAATGAAAGTAAAGAGCCATTGCGAAGAGTTGTGATAATCGCTCTGTCCGATCCAATCAAAGGTTGGGGTGAGAAACAAACCTGTGTTACTCATTATTCGACTGATACGTTTTTTTTTTTTCAATTTATTTTTTGGCAGGCCGTAATTGGAAAATGGGACAACCGAACAAATGGTGAAGTCTCTCATATTTTGAGTACCCAGTACTATGATTCTACGATTCTACTACGTCATGGCTTTCCAGATTCTTTATGGAGATAAGATGACAAAAGGGATCTCAGGCGTGCTGAATGATTTTTTGCTAGCAGTTGCCTGCTGAGCGTTATCCTCTTGCTCATTAACATCACTGTTCCCCATTGCTTGGGCTTTTTCTTACACAGTGTAAACAATTTCTAGTGGTTCCTTCCCCCTCTGCAATCAAATGATTGCAAAGGAGGAAATTAGCAGTAGCTGAAGGCTTGTTTTTTTATGAGTCAGGCTCAGTTTTATACAAAGAACTGTTTCTTTTGCCTTCGCAGTTGGACATTCATAAAAATTTGCCATCTCTGCAATATTTGCTTTTCTGAGAGCTTAAAGCATATGCTTTTGCTTCAGATATTATGTTTGCTGATGGCTATTTGTGGAAGGCAGTGCATGTGATTTGCCATGGGGAGGTCTCCCCTTTTCCAGGAAGCTTGTAAGCAGGAGTAGATGGTGTGTACCAGGAATTGAGCTCATTTATTCATGATTTTGGGAAAAGCCAGTCTTTGGCAAGGATGGTGCAATCAGAATCAAAAGTTAGACTTAAAGCACTGATTAGAATTTTTCTCTTCTTCCTTTCCCTTCCTTCCCCTTCCTTCCCCTTCCTTTCCCTTTCCAGATATTGCAGTGTTTGGGGGAGTGGGACCATACAAAATCCTAATAAAAGCAGGTTCAGGTGATGGCAGAACTGGCTCACATTCAGGAGAGGCCCTCCTTCCTTTGAAATCCATTCCATGCTTCTCCCAGAAGTCTGTACTTAGGCTCGATGTTTTCGAGTTGAGATCATGTAGAATCATAAGGATTGGAAAAGACCTCCAAGATCCCCAACCCAACCCATCCCACCATGCCCACTGACTGTCTCTCAGTGCCACATCCCTGCTGTTCTTGAGCTCCTCCATGGACAGGGACTCCTCCCTCACCATCCTGGGCAGGCTGTGCCAGTGCATTATCAGTTTTTGAAGATCATTTTTTTCCTACCATCCAAGCTGAACCTTCTGTGACACAACTTGAGGCCATTTCCTCTCCTTCTATCTCTTTACCTGGGAGAAGAGGGCCCCTAATGATGCCAGGTATACAAAAACATCAGCAAGTTTTATTTTAATGTACAGGGAAGGAAGGAGAAGGCACTTTTTAGTCCTGACATTTTTGATCTTAACTCCCTGAGTTTTCAGCGTTCACTTTTGATACTTCACTGGGGCTCGAGCACACAGACGTTATGGGGTCATCCATGGTATCAGCAGAATCACTCCAGCCAGCTTTTCAAGGCATGTCTATAGCATTCAGTCTCAAATTGAAAAGGTAATCCCCTCTGGAGTCCTGACCTCATCTCAGAATGGCTCTCTCCTGCTCTTTGGAGCCTTTGGGTTCTATTCCAGTGTTTTTTCCTCTTCATCAAGACGGCTTTCTTAATTGCTGTGACTGCTGGGCAGCAGTTTTACTCTCCTGCCTTACAGACCTCCTTTTCTTCACTTCCTTCATAATAAAGTGGTTTCTGGAGCGTTGCCAGGCATCCAGCCCAAAGTGTCTTCCAGCTTTACATCAAACAAGGGACGGTGCAGCCGGATTTCTGTCCTAATCCCTCTTCCCAAAGACAAAGAAGTCAGCACTGTCTAGACATCGGTGTTTGGAGGATTCCATTTGCTTTATCGCATGGCAATGTAAGGCGGAGGGTTCTCTCTTTCTCCTTTTCATCCCACATAAAAGTTCCCCAAAGCCTCCAAATCTGCCATTGCAAGCTGTGAAAATCCTGCACGACAGCAGCAAGCAATCTGGGGCCGAGCTATGAAACAACACACTGTGAGTGTTGGCTGGTGGCCCTTGTGGCGTATGGGCAAAGCATTTATCATTTAAAATCTCCCTTTCATCCCAAACGCTGGATTCAGCCACAAGCTATGACACGACATGTGCCAGCTGCTCCTAAAATTCTTTACTTTTATGGCTTGCTTATTGCAGGGGTTCTCTTTTCAGGATGCAACTGACATTGTTCTGTTTGACATTGTGCAGTGGAGGAGTGGGTCTATGCATGCTACAGACTGTGAGTAGGGAAAGGTAAAGAGTTTGCTGGTTTCCTTCTTCTTTGGAATTTTCCTTCTACTGATGGCAAGTTTTGACCTTCTTCTTTCCCAGCGCTCTGCTGGGAAGTTGAGTTAGTGAGAGCTCGTAACAATCTTGGTTACCCTTGGGTGGGTTCTACTTCTGTATTGGAGAATTATAGAATCACCAAGGTTGGAAAAGACCTTCAAGATCACCCAGTCCAACCATCCACCCATCACCAACAGCTCTCACTAAATCACGTCCCTCAACACAAAATCCAAACGTTCCTTGAACACCTCCAGGCTCGGCGACTCCACCACCTCCCTGTGCAGCCCATTGCAGTGCCTGACCACTCTGTCAGAAAAGTAGTATTTTCTAAAGTCCAAAGAATAAGCACAAAAATATTGGGAAAACTCAAGAAAGATCTGTAGCAGAGCAAACGTTGCCTTCAGGATGTCCTCACAAGGTCTTTTTGCCCTCGTTTTGAAGATGGGCTCTTCACACACTCCCAGTTTTTGCTGAAGTATGGAAACAGTGGCTGATGCCACTCAGAAGAGCTACTGGGTTCTCTTGCAGATGTGAAATGATTGTTCCCATTTGTTGACGTGTATGTTGGGTCCCTGGATGTGCTTGCCCTCCATCCTATACCAAGACCTCTGCGTGGTGGGAGCCAGCAGTGTAGGCAGGAGAATTAGGAACTTGAGGGCAGCAGTTAGGCCAAATTAACGTGTAGATGGGGAATCATCATCCCTGGAGGTGTTAAAAAACATGGAGATGTGGCAGTGAGGGGCACGATCAATGGGCATGGTGGATTGGGGTGGGGCTTGGGGATCTGTGAGGTCTTTTCCAACCTCAGTGATTCTATAGATTTGTCAGCAATGCTTCTATCCAGATCTCCCTCTCTAAAACTACTGTTGATTTTGTGAAAGGTGCCTTGGTTTGAGTGCTAGAGCAACGATGGGGCAATATGTTTCTTCTCTCTTCTGCCTCTTAAAAGTAAAGCACCTGGTTTTTGGTTGAGGCTCCTCTCGTGTGGCATGTGGGGATGCACAGATATCTGCAGCAAATGATCATCCTGTAGACAGGTTGAAATGGGGCAAATTTGGCTCTGAATTTTCATACAGTTGACTGTAGGGGAAGTCTTGACCTCCAGTGTCTCCTGAATATTACAGAAGATTGTCTTGCCTATGTTGGTGATGGTGTTATACACATTTATTACATGGTACTTCATCAATTAAGATGCATCATCTTTGATGGGTTAATGGTTGAGCTAGATCATCTTAGTGGTCTTTTCCAACCTTAATGTTTGTATGATTCTTTAAGAGCCTCTACCAAGTACTGTAGGGCAGATGATGAGGGTAGGGATTGTGCATTGGCTGCGAACCCACTTTTGGTGGCTGGTTTATCTTCCTGAAATCCTGTTTTCTTCCCTGAAAGGCAGCACTAAAAGGGCTTTCATCTTGCTGAAGGAAGGAAAGTTTGTTGTAAAAGTAACTTCTCCATACATAGTCCTCTAAAAGCTGTGCAAGAGAGATCTTTTACCGTTGTGCAAGCTGGAGTCACGTTCTAAAGGTACTAAAAAATAGGTTTAGTAGTAATTCACTGTTATTTTGGTCTTCAGCTACCATGAAATCAGAAACTTTTGCTGCTCCCCATGTCATTTTGATGGTTGGACAAGATGATCTTGGTGGTCTTTTCCAACCTTATTCTCCATGATTACTGATGTGATACTGCATTGCTTGTGGGCAGGTTGGATTTGAAAGGTACTTCTGCAGCAAAAATGCCTGGAAACGATGGAAAAATTCCCTGTTCATCACACGTTAACAGTCAAATTGTTGTTGGACTGTTTCACACGTAGTTGGATATGAGGAAAAAAATGTCTTTTGAAAAGGAGTGGCAGTGGAACGGCACAGGGGGGGTTCACCATCCCTGGGGGTGTTCAGGAGCAGTAGGGACGTGGTTGGTGGGCATGGTGGGGTTGGGTTGGGGTTGGCCTTGGGGATCTTGGGTGTCTTTTCTGACCTTACCGATTCTCTGATTCTATGATTATTGTCAGTTCATTGAAAGTTTTGTTGGTCATTTGTGAGCAGATGGATTGGTGTGTCTCCTTTGTTCCTCGGGGGCATGTGGTCTTGGCCTGCTAAATATTTTGCATTTAATGCTCAAAGAAGGGATTGCAGATTCGTCGATCAGTTCTCTCCATTGCTTTACTGTAGGCAGAAAACTTGCAGGCTGTGGAAAGCAATTGGGAGTAATGATAATGTAGAGGAAGAGCACCACTACAGCTCAGCTCCGGTCCCTCCCTTGATGCCTCTCCTCAGCTGGCTGTGGATGACGGCTGTATCCATGTGTTGGCTTTATCCCTGTGGATTACAGTGTGGGTCTGGGTGCTCAAAACTGCTTGTGTATGGATTTTACTGTCTTCTGTGCTTTTAAAATTCATTTTCCTGAGCTCTGTTTTGTGCTGAAAGTGCATCAGCAAAATGTGAGTCTCTGTAGTGCAACAAGAATGTTTTCTGCATGAGGAGGAAAATGTACCGAGGTTTTTCTTTTTCTTTTTCTTTTTTTTCTTTTCTCAAACAGGGATGCAGTTTGCTTTAAGGGAAGAGAATCCTTTTGCTCCCTTAAAATATTTTGTTGGGGAGAAAATTCAGGTTTTCCTTTGGAAGGCAGACACATAGCTGAGCCATCAATCCTCATCATCTTGGTCGTCTTCCACCCACCTCTTTCTTTTTGTGTAATATACGTGGTTTTCAAAAGAAGACAACCCCACACTGGATTTGTGATGGTTTTTGTATGGCTGTGCCATGGCTCAGGGATGTGTGTCAGCCATAGGGTAGGCACAGATGGGTTTGGTGTCTCTCAGCTGTTGCAGGAAGATAAATGGAAAATGGAGAATTAAAATGTAGAGGTGTTGGTACAGGGGAAGATGTGGCAATGCTGCATGTTTGGGTCGTTCTTCATGGCTGTAGGGGGCTGGGGTGGTCGATCCCATGCTAAAGAAGGCAGCCTTCAATGGAATGCTCAGGAAACTCCATCTGCAGCAACTTTGGAATAACCCACTTCTGAGTGATCCTTGTAATATGTTTTATTTCATGTTTATTTAAGATTTTTCACCTTTAAATTGTCTGTCAGCCTTGTCCATGGCGTGGACTTGGGACTGGATGATCCTCAAGGTCCCGTCCGACCCAACCCTTATATGATCCTATGAGTCTGTATATGTGTGAATTGGTTTCATACTCCAACTCTCTTTGAATCTCATAGAGCTTTGGCCCGCAGCACTCACCAGTGAGTTTGTCCAACCTGGAGCAAATTGCAGTTGAGTTTTAATTTGTTCTCTTATCCCTCATTCTTGCAGTGTATGGCGAGGTAAATAGTGGCATTTAATTTCATTTCTTGATCTCTTTTTTCTGGATATTGCTTTCATGCACGGTGTTTCTCTGCCCCAGTTAAACTCAGCGTTCTTTTCCCAACGTGTGATTCATCCCTTCAGCCATGTGAAGTGGAAAAGGAGAGGAAGAAGGGGAGGATGGAAAGGGGTAACCATGAATGCCGTGGGGTCAACTGATGTGCAGCCTCGTAGGTCGGTGACTTTAGAGTTCCTTGTCTTACCTTCCATGTTCTTCAACCAACTCTTCTCAGTGTTGCTTCATATCTTCGTATTTTGATAAAACTCGGTGAAATGAATCAAAGAGAGCCTTTTGTGTATTTCACTCTTTTCCAGATGTAGAGCCATATGCACAGCACTGCAGGTCCTGGCGGAGCAGTGTGGAGCAGTGCTGTTACCCTTTGGGCAGCCTGAAGATCCAGTGTTTAATACTAGGCTGTCACCTGCAGCTTATCTAATCCACAAGCATCCCTTACTTCTCATATCCCTAACTTGGTTTTTAGTGGGGTCTTTATAGAACTTTTGTTAACAGCTTTTTGAGGTCATCCCCTACCCCCAGTTGTGGCTTCTTTGGTAGTTGCTCTGTAGCCACAGTTGAGGGATTTTGTCTGAGCTCTTCTGCTCCCCGTGCTGTGTCTGTTTGTTGGAGTCTCACAGGGCTGCAAGTCATTGCAGCCAGTTTGCTTCCTGTCAAATGAGACATTGGGTAATTCCATGCTAATCCTTAATACGCTTATTAAAGATAAATACAAATCTTCTGCTCTTATGTAATGAGTGATGTGAACACGACAGCGTGTTTTTGTAAACAGATTCTTCCTGAATTCTTCCTGAATTACTTAACAAACAATCTTTGGGTTTACTGACAAACTCCAGTGTGTATTTACTTCAGCTCCCATGGTGTATTTCTGCAGGAAATGGAGAAATATCACCGTTCAGGTGATACTAACCTTTCCATACCTGAAAAATAATAGATGCGGAGTAGATTTCTGGAATGTTTGTGATATCTGTGGTTGATAGGAAGGGAGGTAATGGCCTCAAATTGCACCACGGCAGGGCCAGGTTGGGAAAATTTCTTCTCCAGAGAGTGGTGATGCAGTGGCACAGCTGCTCAGGGAGTGGGGAAGCCTCCATCCCTGGAGGTGTTCCAGAACCATGGGGATGTGGCACTGAGGGCCATGGGCAGTGGGCATGGTGGGGTGGTTTGGGCTTGGAGTTGGGGGTCTTGGAGGTCTTCACCAACCTGCTGTGGTGATTGATGCTGTTCATCTTCCCCTATGTAAACCCAATGGGATATTGAGAGGAAGAGGTTTTGTCAAACCTTATGGAGTCCCAGAGTGGTTTGGGTTGGAAGAGACCTTAAGGATCATAGAATCATATCATAGAATCACAGAACGGCCTGGGTTGCAAAGGAGCACAGTGCTCACCCACTTCCAACCCCCTGCTGTGTGCAGGTCGCCAACCAGCAGCCCAGGCTGCCCAGAGCCACATCCAGCCTGGCCTTGAATGCCTGCAGGGATGGGGCATCCACAGCCTCCTTGGGCAACCTGTTCCACTGCCTCACCACCCTCTGCATGAAAAACTTCCTCATCTGTTTCCAGCCCCCGTGAGAATCATAGAGTTGCACAAGTTGGAAAATACCTTCAAGATCATCAGCTCCAACCTCAAATATCACAAAGTCCAACCTCAAGAGAGACAGAATTTTCTTTTTCCTACTCATCCAGAAACACTTGGAAACAAGAAATTTCATAACTATTCTTGTTGAT
The DNA here is from genome assembly GCF_905368555.1 of Meleagris gallopavo. Classification (NCBI taxonomy): domain Eukaryota; kingdom Metazoa; phylum Chordata; class Aves; order Galliformes; family Phasianidae; genus Meleagris; species Meleagris gallopavo. The sequence continues at coordinate 192,760,874 of NC_139404.1, forward strand.
GACTGTTGTAGCGTAAGGAAAGGATTCCCACTTTTATCATCCCATTCTCTTGCTGGGAGCAGGCTTCCAGTCACTGCTCTTGGCCAGGGAAAGGAGAGTGGGGGAAGCTGGGAAGCAAAAAGGAAGATATTAAATAACTCAAACAACTGAAGTGTGAACTGCCATGTGCTGAAAGTTCCTCGTTCTTGAGGTGATGGTGATGGGAAGAAGCAAAGAGAAAGCACTGCTGGGTCTCACTGTGGCTGAGGCTCACAGTAGCAATCTGGCAGTGATTTCCTCTGATGCCTGCAAAGTGATTTTGCTTTTCTTTAGGCCAGGGAAGCTTCTTAGAGCTGATAAAACACTGGGCTGCAGGATGTTGTTATTTATTGTTATTAAATAGAAGCACTGGGGAGTGAGGCCTTTTGGTTACACTGGTTATGCAGAGATAATGTTGGTGTTAAGTGTGAGGTGCAAAAGAAAACAAAAATGTACCTATCCATCATATTTTTGAACTTGAAAAAGGTTCTGTAATTCTGTAAGGTCTGCAGCTGTTTGTAACTCCCAAGGCCTTTCTTCTTTTTTGAGGTAGAAGAAATTTGCGAAGTATGTTGATCAAACATTATTTTCATAAAATCACAGAATCACAGAGTGGCCCAGGGTTGGAAGGGAGCTCAAGGATCACGAAGCTCCAACCTGCCTGCTGCATGCAGGGCCACCAACCTCCACATCTCACAGCAGCCCAGGCTGCCCAGGGCCCCATCCAACCTGGCCTTGAACACCTCCAGGGATGGACGGGGATCCACAGCCTCTCTGGGCAGCTGTTCCAGCACCTCACCATCCTCTCAGTAATTAACTTCCCATGATATCCAAAGGGGAATTTTCCCTTTACTATCATGTTTTCTTAAGCCCCAGTAACCAATGGGCCATTGGCTGATGTGGAAATCTAAGTTCATGGTGGTCACTCACAGCAAATTCCAGTGAAATCCTGGCAGCTCCAAATCCCTTTGCAAATTACAGCTGATTTCTGAAGCTGGGAGCAAAAGAATTGTGCTCCTGGCTGAAATTGTCTTCTGGTTATATTAGCTTTCTTTAGTATGTGTTAGAATCTTGGAACCATAGAATCTCCCCAGTTGGAAGGGAGCCACAAAGATCAGCAGAGCTGCTTGCAGGTCATGGAATCATGAAGGTTGGAAAGGACCTCTAAGATCATCTAACCCAACCATCAGCCATCCCCACTGTGCCCACTGACCATGTTCCTCAGTGCCACATCTACAGTGACTCAAGCACAGAGCCAAAAATCCCCCAAGCTACAGGATCCCAAGTATATTCACCAGAGAGCAGCCCTGCCTGGGGTAACGAGACTTCTTTATGGATGAAAAAGCTCCTGAGCAACTCTAAAGAGAGCAGAGAGAACCTCGAGCATCCTCAGACAAGAGTGCTGATGAAAGCAGGGTGCAAGGCCAGGCTGTTGGAAGCTGACCATGTGTGGAAGGCTCCATAATGTGGCCAAAAAGTGTTGCGATGCATGGAAGTGGATGGATGGAATATCCACCATGAAATAGCCCAGGCTGGGAGGGACCCATAAGGATCATCAAATCTAAATGCTGGCTCCACACAAGGATGCTGAGTATGGCTCCCCGTTTGCAAAAGGTGAGCAATGCTACTAAAGGACTCAGACACCAAAAGTGGAGCTCCTCATATGTGATCACTGAGCCCCAGCCCCACACAGCACCCCAAACCCAACCCTATGGCCAAGAGCAGTGTCCCAGCACTCCCTGAGCTCCAGCAGCTCAAGGTTGTGCCCACCACCTTGGGTCTGTGCCATGCCCAGCACACGATGGGGCAGAACCTTCTCCTGATATCCCATCCAGTTTTCTTCTTGTTTTTCTACTCTGTCAGTTCTTGGAGAACTGAGATTCCTAGGAAGAGAATAAGAATTAAATGCATGCACTCAGACATCAGTGATGCTGAAACACCGACCAGACGGCCCATGGGCAACCTAACATTGAAGTGGGAAATAAACCACTGCCCGAGGTTCCTTCCAGCCTGCATTATTCTGTGATCTTTGATCCAAATGGAATTATTCACTAAGCTCTTGGGGTTCGCATCTCTGCACACAGCAGAGGTGGGAGCACGGATTTACGGCAGGAATTTACCCACTGAGGGTCTGTGTTGGATGGGAGCTTTGGCTCTTGGGTGGCAGTATGGACTCACACCAGAAATTAGAGCTGTACCTGTGAGGATTTTGTAAGGGTATATGGGGTACGTAGCAACAGCACAAGTTTTAAACTGCAAGATGGTAGATTTAGAGAAGAGATTGGGAAGAAATTCTTTCCTGTGAGGGTGGTGAGACACTGGCACAGGTTGCCCAGCCGGGCTGTGGATGCCCCCTGCCTGGAAGCACTGAAGGCCAGGCTGGATGGGGCTGTGAGCAACCTGGGCTGTGGGAGGTGTGCCAGCCTCCAGCAGGGGGTTGGGAGTGGGTGAGCTTCAAGGTCCCTTCCAACCCAAACCATTCTGTGGTTCTGTGATGTGGTCCCATCCTTCACTCCCAGCCCATCAGCGCTGCTGTTCTGCCGTACCCTGCTGCGTTCCCATTGGTGGCTGCATTTTAGAAAAGCATTATTTCCCTGTCTGTTGGGTTTCTGAGTGAAAAAAGGGAAGAAGCAATGGACACAGCACTTTGTGTTTGCTAAATGTGCATCTTTTCTGCAGTGATTAAATACCCTATTAATGAGGAATGCTGTTAGTGTTGGAATGTGGCGGTGGTGGAATGGGAGAAGTGGGTTTGGCAGTTCTGCATCATTTCAGCCCTTTATTGCAGGTCGTCTGAAAGCACTTAATCTGAAGTAATTTAGTTGTGATACGACCTGGCTAGGCTCAAAATGACACGTGGAAAGAAGCTGCCAAATAGAGCCATCTGTTTCCCTCTCCTCTAATTGCTCATTCAGCCCCAGCCGCTCCGCAGACCGAAGGACCCGCTTGGCTCTGAGTGCTGTGAATCAGGGCTCCTTGTCAGCAGCCCGAATGCAGAGCCTTAGAGGACCTTCCTTTAATTTTAATACCTCCCTGCTTACTTCAGCCTCCTCCTCAGGACGTGTTGCTGTAGCAGAGGCTGCTCCGTTAAGGGCAGAACCTCCCTGTGATGCTGTGCTTTCTGGTTGTGCTGAAGCTGGAGCCTGTGTTAACATCCCTCTGCAGCCAGCGTGCTGCATGAAGAAAGAGGCTCTGCTGAGTCCAGCACCATGCACATTTTCCCATTGCATGGGTCTGCACAGCTCCCCCAGCCAACTCCAGCTTGCCCAACATGTGCAAATGGATTTAATGCAGTGCTGGAGCACGCTGCAGCACCTGGACCTGCATTTGTGTGGCTTTGTGGAATGGTTTGAGCATGGAGCACCTTCGTGTCCATCTGCAGCTGTGCATACTGTTGCTAACACTCCTTCTTGTGAGCAAGGGCACAGCAGCTCTCATAGAGCCCTTTGCAAGCTGTAAGCAGTCGAAGCTTTCAGCAGGCTTTGTTGTTGCTGCAAAAATTTATGTGGATTTGCATCAAAGCAGGAGTGCAGGATAGGGTAAGCAGTTAGCTCGGGGAGACCATGTGATGCTGATGAGAACCCTTCTGCTTTTTTGGACACAAATAATCCCTAGGCCCAGTGCTCCTTGCTGTGCAGTGATTATTTTGCCTTAACTTGGCCTTGTCTCTTCCCCCTTCCCCCTTCCCCTTCCCCCTTCCCTGTTGCTTCCCCCTTCCCTTCCCTTCCCTTCCCTTCCCTTCCCTTCCCTTCCTTCCCTTCTCCCTTCCCTTCCCTCCCTTCCCTTCCCTTCCCTTCCCTTCCCTTCCCTTCCCTTCCCTTCCCTTCCCTTCCCTTCCCTTCCCTTCCCTTCCCTTCCCTTCCCTTCCCTTCCCTTCCCTTCCCTTCCCTTCCCTTCCCTTCCCCTCCCTCTCCCTCCCCCCTCCCCTCCCCTCCCCTCCCCTCCCCTCCCCTCCCCTCCCCTCCCCTCCCCTCCCCTCCCCTCCCCTCCCCTCCCCTCCCCTCCCCTCCCCTCCCCTCCCCCTCCCCTCCCCTCCCCTCCCCTCCCCTCCATCCCCTTCCCTTCCCCTTCCTTCACTTCCCTTCCCCCTTCCCTTCCCCTTCCCCCTTCCCCCTTCCCCCTTCCCCCTTCCCCCTTCCCCCTTCCCCTCCCTTCCCCCTTCCCCCTTCCCCCTTCCCTTCCCTTCCTTCCCTTCCCTTCCCTTCCCTTCCCTTCCCTTCCCTTCCTTCCCTTCCCTTCCCTTCCCTTCCCTTCCCTTCCCTTCCCTTCCCTGTTGCAGAGAAACATACACCTTGCCTTCATGGAATCATAGAATCACAGACATATAGGATCATAAACATATAGAATCATGGAATGGTTGGGTTGGAAGAGGCCTTAAAGCCTCCACTTCCATCTCCATCCACTTCCAACCCCCTTCCATGGGCTGGTTGCCAACCACTGGATCAGATTGCCCAGGGCTCCATCCAAGCTGACCTTCGTGGATGTGAAGTCCTAATGGAGCAGAAGGGGCTAAAGGGAAAAAATCAGCTTTGGGGTAGTTTTGGGGAAGTGCTGTGGCTGTTTTTAGTGAATGCCCTCTTGTATGCGTATGAAACTCGTGTTCAGTTCATTTCGGGAGGCAGCCTAAAAGCCACACTGGTTATGGGGCGTGATGTATTTCAGAGAAATAGCACTTCTTGTTGTCCTCCTACTGAATCCAAGCCTGTAATTGCCTGGGAGTGGTGAAATACCTGCACTTAGCGAGGTGCTGCTGGTCCTGCCAACCAGGAGAGCTGGAGAAATGATCCTTTGTTCTGAAACCCCGATCCATCGTGATTCATGCTCAGCTCGCTTGGTTCAGGGAGCAGCATGGGACCTGACAGCTCTGCAGTGAGCGTGGGTGAGCTGCAAGGCAGGCTGCTGTGTTCCCTTGCAGGGATGCTCTCCTATAGGCTTCTGCTGAATTAAGAGGTTCAGTGGGCTTTTAGAGGCTTAAGGGCCTCACTGAACACATCCAGCATTGCTTTCTCTCAACTGAGCTGTGGATTGTTGTCTCCATCACATCTGTAGCTCCCTGGTATGGTAGTACGTGTGCTTCCCAGAGATCTCTACTATTAATGTATTGATTGTTTAAAAATACTGTGACACAATGAAATTAGTCCCAGTTCTTAAACCATGTTGGTAAAGGTTTTGATTAACCCAAATCCTCCTGGAGTTTTCATGGACAGGTCTGCCAGGAGGTTGTGCAGATACGTGGGAAGGTCTTGTGAAGATTCTTTCCAGCCGGAATTCCGTGATTGTGTGCCACCCCTGCAGGTATTTCAGAGTTCATTGAATCCCAGGCTGGTTTGGGTTGGAAGAGATCTTAAAGGCCACCCAACCCCAGCGCTCCATGGGCAGGGACACCAGGTGCCACAGCCCCATCCATGGCCTTGGACACCCCCAGGGATGGGTGCACACAGCTCTGGGCAGCAGTGCCAGGGCCTCATGACCCTCCCAGTAAAGAATTTCCTCTTCACATCCGACCTTAATCTCCCCTCTTTTCTATCTCTATCTGCCCTTGATGTGTGGATGTGGCACCGAGGGACATGGTGCAGTGATGGCACTCAGCAGGTCAGCTTGGTGGGTGGACTTGATGATTTTGAAGATCTTTCCAACCCATGTGATCCTATGATTTTCCAAAGTCTCCAAGCTGTGTCAGATGTGTGTAGGACACAGGGCATGGACAAGCAGGTCACCCCATGTTTGAGCAGCAGTGCAGAGTGCATTGGGTATTCTTGCTCACTGCTCCTTTTGCCATCAGCTGGCAGCACAGCCCCAGCTGTTTTCTCCTGTGTTCAATTTTCTGTCTCCCTCTCAACAGAAGACTTTCAAATCCAGATGCCAGTGGTGAATGCAAAGCAGAGGCTCAGTGTGCTGAGTGCAGCCCGGGAGAAGATTACAGAGCTGGGTCAGCAGATAACTGTGAGCTCTTGCTGCTGGGTCTGATGGCATGCAAAGATGTTTGGCCTCTGCCACAGTTTCTCATTCTCCTGTGTAAACGAGAGGAGATTTTACCTCTCTGCAGAGTGTAATCCTTCAAAAAAATGCCATTGCTCTTCTGTATTACACCTTCCTTCCTCTTTCAGCATTTTGCATCTGCTGGAAATCCACTGAGGCACGGGTGTGGAAAATGCCCTTCTCGTGCCCTTAAAAAAAAATACCTGTGGTTCTTTATACAGTCATAGAATAAGGTTGGAAAAGGCCTCTCAGATCCCCAAGCCCAACCCCAACCAACCCCACCATGCCCACTGCCCACGTCCCTCAGCACCACATCCCCACGGTGCTGGAACACCTCCAGGTTCAGTGACCCCCTCCACTCCCTGGGCAGCTGTGCCAGTGCCTGACCATTCTTTCAAGGAGAAATTTTCTGTAATATCCACGCTGCCCCTCCCTTTATGCTCTCAGCACAGTGTCATGTTCACTTGGAAGCCAATAGTGCTTCCCCTGCATCGTGCTTCAATGCTCCGTGCGCACGCTCAGCTTATTGCCTGTGTTGAACAGGTTGCCTAGGGGTGCAATGGAAGTGCCACTCCTCAGAAGCTTTCTGATTACATTTACGTTGCCTTCAGCCACATTGGAAGGCAAAGTCTGGTGCTGTTATTTCTAAATTGGGCGCTTTGTAATGTGATTGGAAGCTGCTCGTGCTGAGCATATCCCTTTGTAATCTGGGGGAGTTTTGCAGGATGCTGATGGGGTGACCATTGAAAGGAGACTGTCTAGGGAGAAAAAGGATGGAAAGAAAGAAGGAAGGAAAGAATGAAGGAAAAAATGAAGGAAAGAAGGAAGAAGAGGGAAGAAGGAAAGAAAGAACAAAGAAAGAATGAAAGAAAGAAGAAATGAAAGAAGGAAGGAAAGAAAAAAGGAAAGAAAGGAAGAAAGAAGGAAGAAAGAAGGAAAAGGAAGGAAAGAAGGAAGAAGGAAGGAAAGAAGGAAGAAGAGGGAAGAAGGAAAGAAAGAACAAAGGAAGAATGAAAGAAAGAAGAAATGGAAGAAGGAAGAATGAAAGAAAAAAGGAAAGAAAGGAAAAAAAGGGAAGGAAGAGAGAAAGAAGGAAGGAAGGAAGGAAAAAAATGAAAAGAGGGAGGAAGGAAAAGAATGAAGGAAAGAAATTAAGAGAAAAAGGAAGGAAAGAAGAAAGGAAAGAAGGAAGGAAGGAAGAATTGAAAGAAGGAAGGAAAGAAGAATGGAAAGAAAGAAGGAAGGAAAGAAAGGAGGGAGGAAGGAAGGAAGGAAGGAAGGAAGGAGAAGGAAGAAGAAGGAAGGAAGGAAGGAGGGAGGGAAGGAAGGAAGGAGAGGAAGGAGAGGGAGGAAGGAGGGAGGGAGGGATAAAGGAGGAGGAAGGAGGGAGGAAGGGAGGGAGGAGGAAGGAAGGAAGGAAGGAAGGAAGGAGAAGGAAGGAAGGAAGGAAGAGGAAGGAAGGAAGGAAGAGAAGAAGGAAGAAGGAAAGAAAGGAAGGAAAGAAAAAAGGAAGGTAAGGAAGGAAGGAAGGAAAGAAAGGAGGCCTTAGAGCAACATCTCACTGTGTAATGCCACTCTTTACAAAGGGCATGTTCCCAGGCTCTGCAAATTGCAGAGGTCATGCTTACTCTCTCTGTTTGCCCTCCTCCTCTTCCATCACCGACATTGTTTCCCACGTTGCCTGGCAATTGGCCTGAGGATCTCCCGGGTCCTGCCCCGTGCTCTGCACCGTGGCTGTGCTGAGCATCTCAGAGAATCCATCAAGGTTGGAGAAGACCTCTAAGATCCCCACGCCCAACCCCAATCCATCCCACCATGCCCACTGACCATGTCCCTCTCCGTCCCGGAGAGGGTGCACACTTCTTGCTGTGGGATTTTTCTGAAGTCCCAGTATTTCCTACCCCACAGCTCCTTATTCACACTCTGTTTGTCATCTTCATTGCTGGAAGCTGTTAAAACTGAATCCAGAAATGGGCTTTTTTAAGAAAAGCATAGCATGCTCCACCCAGTATTTCATGAAATGCTGCGTTGGAACATTGCGCCCATTTTTGGGGCATGTAAAAACAAAGCTGTGAGTTCATTAAGAGCTGATTGTAGATGAAAGCTTAAAAAAAAAAGTACAAAAATGTAGTCCTCTGCCAGGCTGTGTTTTCCATCCCTGGTAACATCAATTTGGGCACTGTCAGAGGAAAGCTGGGAGAAGGGAGATCTCCTGAGTAGGTGGAGTGCACCTGTTGGATGATTGATAGGGTTAATTTAAGGCATGGATTGAATTGTTATGAAGAGTGATGGCACAGAGGCTGCTATGTACAGAGATGTGTCTATCAGCATGAAAATAAACGTGTCAGAAATTGCTTGCAAATTAAGGAGCTTATTTTATCCCCCCCCAAGAGAAGAATCCATAAATAAGGGATATTTGTCTGTGTTTGGGTTTGTGTAGGATCTGTGCAGAACAGACACTCGGAGCCTTGCTGTGAGCAGTGTCCAGGTGAGGCCATGGGGGAGATGATGATTATATTTAAAAAGTGAATTTGCTGAATCAGTTAAATTACAAAATCAATCTCTTGTGATAGGGATTAGCACAAGGATCCTGAAGGTCATCTGGATGGTTCCACATACAGGGGAGAAATCCATTTGAGGTGCATGGAAATGTTCTCATTTGAGGAGAAGTATTTGCTGGGCTGCTTTGGGATGACAGCCAGCGAGTCAGCATTTCCTTTCTAACATTTTTTGAAAGAATTATGTGGTTATTTTTTCATGTGAGCATGCACTGGTATTTTAAGAAGAACGTAGTGGCTGCTTTGCTGTTTGTTCATGTGGTGCCATTCAGCCCCAATCCCGCTGTATCCCCCCAAAAAAGCAGTCAGGCCACACTGAATTGGGATTTTCTCTTTTCAACTGAGAGTGCTGATAGCAACTGCCAGCTGTGAGCTCCTTCAGACTTCATTGAATCCCTTCCAAACTCTTTATTTTGGGAAGGAAAATCTGGAAACCTGTGAGGAGTGTGCATTGTTGACTTGCTGTGGCCTTTTATCCCTTCCTTTGTGTCTGCTGGGAGCGTTCCCAGGAGCCTGAAGGGCTGTTTGGGTGAATGGGAGCACTGCAGGCTGAAAAACTCCCTGGGTTTTACAATAATTTGAAATGAAAATGTGAATTCTGCATATTGCACGTGTTGTAGAAGTGTGTTGTAGACACACAGGGCTCGGTCTCCTATAGATGCCTACCCCCAACCCTGGCAACTCTCACGCCGAGCATTGAGCTTGTGTTTGAGTACAGCTTTGTGAGCTTATGTAGCCTTCATTTAAAGCTTTCAGGATCACAACCATCTGCTGTAAAGTTTCCTTCTCTTAAGCTGGTTCTGTGCTCTTGCACCAGGTGCTTTGGGAGCGCCTCTCCATCGATGCATGGTTGGTAGGTTGGACGTGATGGGCTTAGAAGCCTGTTGCAACCTGAATGACTCTGTGGTAGAGCAGTAGGCTTGCTTAGAGCTGCTAAAGAAACCTCAAGCCATAAGCAAGTCAAATATGACCATTAGATATTTAGGTTTATAATACAGCATTGATCTTCTGCGCGTGAGCCAAAGCCTTCTGTGGGCAAGGGGAGCTGGATGTGATTAAATAAGCATTTAGCATTCAAAGAAACCAGTTTGCATCGTGTTTCCAATTTGAATTTCCTGTGTGTCGATGGCTCCTAAGAAGAATTGAAAAACAACTGCTTCACATCTCTGGTCTAGAGGAAGGTTAGAACTGGATGGTCTTAAGGGTCCCTTCCAACCCAAACCATTCTATGATTCTATGGTTCTTCTTCTCATATTTTGGACCGGTTGACCCCTGGGCAATAAAACACCTGCCTATGTTCTGCCAGTGAATGTTGTAAATATCAGATTTTCTTAACTTGAGCCCTTCTACATGAAAAGAACTCCCAATGGAGTTTATTTTTCACATGGTACCACACTGGCAGACCATGATGGCCAGGTGCTGCTGGTATTTCAATCTGGACCAGAAAAGAAAGGACTGGGGACATGGGAGAGGACCTTGGAGGGCATCAAGGAGCCTTTGTGGCTGGAAGTTGTAAATCACACAGTGGAAACCTGTTTGAGTGCTGACCCAGTAAAGCTGGGAGGGTTCTGTTTTGTGTATTATTAAGAGGCCCTCTCAGTTCTGATTTAATTCCAGGAGTATTGTATTTCTGGTGCGTCAACTTTGTCCTCCATTCAGACACCAGTTTAGATCGTTATCCCGTTGCTGTGCGTGGGAAGATGTTTTCAGTATTCAGGATACAGCTGGGAAGTGGTTCTCCTCCACCGAGGAGAGTAATTGCAGAAATGGAAAGAAAGCAATTAGCGGTAGTGGCTGGAAATTTTGGAGCGAAACGTAAATTAAAACATGTCTTTGAGGATAACGTGAACTTTTCTGGTATTGACTTTGTTTTGTTTTTTTTTTTTTTTGATGGTGGGTCTGAAGTTGGTTCATAACGTTTAGTTTGAGCTTGTGGAAGGGAAAACACACGTTGTAGGGAGGGATAAAACCAAGAGGTGGTTCTGCTGTGATTCGGATGTGCCAACCGCGTGCTCAGCTCTGCAAGTGGGAGTGGGCTCTGTCCAACCTGCTCATTCTCAACCTAACCCCGACATGATTTGTGCTTTAGTGCCTTTGAGATGGGGGTCTGCATCTCCACAGATGCTCAAATACTTGAGTCTTCTGCATTATAGCCAATACACGTGTGGCAGCAAGGCTTCAGCTCTGGAGCTCTCTTGGTCTGCGTTACCGTGAGCTCATCACCCACTGCTTCCTCTGGGCTTCTCAGATGCTGCAGAGAGAAGCTGTAGGGGTGATGGATTGCTTAATACTTACAAAAAGCTCGGAAGAGGGGAGGCTTGTTTTTATTAGTGCATAAATTGTATTTTATGAATATTATTTTTGTGGCTGGTTTTATGTTTGGCTCCTAAATTATACCTTCTCTTAGTGGGAGAGCAGTGGTTGGCTGAGCAAGGGCTGGAGCAGCTCGAGGAGCCTCGGATGAGAAAGATAACAGAGAATATTTTGCTTTTTTTCACAGTGACAGGTTGAAAGTTATCACAGTGATTTAAGATAGATGTTTATAATCCAGGGAAAAACCAAAGTTTCAATAATTTTATGGTAGGTCAAATTCTGCGCTAAGTTAACCAGAAACACTGGGTGCTGTTCAGTGCCTGTCACTAAACATCATCACGGCTGATGGGGGAAATAAACTGTTGTGATCTGGTGGGTGAGGCATCTTGAAATTTTATGTTTTATGGATGTGCTCTGGGATAAATAGAGATGAATGGAGAACTGGGAACAGCAGCCTGAGCCCCGCTGCTCCTCAGGGCTTCTTGTGTCCAGCCAGATACCAGGGGAACTTCTGACCTGCGCCAGTAGGAAAGCTTTTTGGAAAGCAAATGGTATCTTTAATATCTCCTTAACATCTTGATGATAAATACAGGAGAATCGAGTGCATCCTCAGCAGTTCACAGAATCACAGAACGGCCCAGGTTGGAAGGGAGCTCAAGGATCACGAAGCTCCAACCCCCCACCACAGGCAGGGCCACCAACCTCCACATCTCACAGCAGCCCAGGCTGCCCAGGGCCCCATCCAAGCTGGCCTTGAACACCTCCAGGGATGGACGGGGATCCACAGCCTCTCTGGGCAGCTGTTCCAGCACCTCACCACTCTCTCTGTACAGAATTTCCCCAGTTTGCTGATGACACCGAGTTGAGTGATGCAGTTGATAGGACAGAAGGAAGGGACTCCATCCAGAGGGTCTTGGACACACTCAAAAAGTGGGAATCCAATGAGAACCCAGTGAGAACCCAGTGAGGTTCCAAAGGCCAGGTGCCCATCCAGGGCAGTGCCCAAGGCCATAGATTGGGCTGTGGGTACTGGACTGTGGGAGGTGTCCCTGCCATGGAGGGGTTGGGGCTAGGGGGCTTTGAGGGCCCTTCCAACCCAAACCAATCTGTGGTTCTGGGATTATATCAGAGATTGAGAAGCTTAAGACTGTGGAGGGAGAAGGGGATGTGAGAAACACCATCCCTGGGGGTGTTCTGGAACCATGGGGATGTGGCACTGAGGGGCACTGTTAGTGGGCATGGTGGGGTGGGCTTGGGTTGGTTTTGGGGATCTGAGAGCTCTTTTCTAACCTTGATGATTCTGTGATTCCACGATCTGTGGGTCACCCTGCCCCATACTGCAGCACCCTCCCCATGGCTTTGCTAATGACCAACCCAAATCTCCAAAGCCATCAGTAGTGCAGAGGTAGAATCAGAGAGGTTTCCAACTGTGTATCCTGGGATGTCTTCTCAGCAAAACACAACAAACTCGGGTTGTTCAGATAAAAGCACTGAGATAATCACCAGAGGAAGATGTGGCTCAGTTGGAGGGCAGGATGGGAGCACTACATGCAGCAGTACAGCAGGGTTTGCTTCAAAAGAAAAAGTCAGCAAGGTCTCAAGTCGAAGGAATTAATGGGAATATATCAGTGAATGCCTTTGAGAACTACTGGGAGTTGGTGTTGGACACACAGGGACACACAGGTTAGATATCTTTAAAAATGCTTTTATTTGTTGGTTACCTGCTGGGGAGACCCGTCTATCTTGTAGATGTAAAGCAAGGAATTTGTAATGCTGGTTCATCTGCATGCAGACATTTTGCTCTCTGAATACCAATTAATATAGCATCACTTTGTGTCAGAATCATTTTTTTATTCTAATTGCTGAAGTTTTGTTGTAGGGAACTGGTTTCACATTTGAAGGCCAAAGGGTGTTTGTAGAAGCTCTGGCCCAGGACATGGGTTTTTTTATTGTATTTTTTTTATCCTATTTAGTGTAATTGAATGATGAAGTTATTTAGATCCTCTGGCTTTTAGGTCCATCGTAAACTTCAGCAATGGGAACATGAAGATTTTTCGTTCCTCAGCACTTATTTTTGGGTCAGCATGAGGTTGGTAATGTCGAGCTGCTTTGTGCTTGCAAATGAGCCATTACATTCTTCATGTCATGAACACACAGGCACGTTCCCATTTTGTGTTCTACAAAATGCAATTCTTGCAAGTGAGAAAGCCCCAGATCAGCTGGTTAACTAACAAGTCTGAAGTTGTCTCATTTGGAAACACGTTGGAATAACCTTTACTCTGGATGGAAGAAAAGAGAAACACAGAATCACCAAGGTTGGAAGAGACCTCCAAGATCACCCAGTCCAACCGTCCGCCCATCACCAATAGCTCTCACTAAACCACGTCCCTCAGCACAAAATCCAAACGTTCCTTGAACACCTCCAGCTTCAGTGACTCGAGGTCAAAGTATAACTGAGGTGTAGTTAAAGAGATAAAAGCAGACACTGTGTTGCACAACCAAAACTTAGGGTTAATAATTCATAGTTAAATGAAGTGTTGAACTTTTTCTTCTTCTTGTTGGCCTTCCTTCGGTTCACCTGTCTAAATCAATTAAATTTTTAAAATTATGTTTTATTCTGTTAATAAAGGATGAAGCCAAACAGTGTCAGTTTAAACCAGATTCTTCTCTAAAACCTGTGACAGGTTAAATATTATTCTCTACTTGAGATGTGTTCATTCTACTATGACCAGAGAAGTCATGCCCCGACCCTGGAGGTGCCCAAGGCCATGGATGGAGGTTTAAGGACCCTTCCAACACAGCCACGTTGTGATTCTACCTTATTTTTTGTTGTGTAGGTAGGAAGTGCTGGTTGTGAAAACAATCTTGTGTGGAAAGCTGAGCTCGGGTGCATTTCCCTTCAAAACGGGGATAGAAAGTTAATTGAATTACTTTTTGGCAGATCCCAAGTGAGGGTCAAACTTCAAATGGCTTAACTGAAAAATTGTCAGAAAATTATTGGAATGAGAATGCGGTGTAAGGTCAGGAGAGCTTTTTGTGCTCAAGGAGGTTTGGGCTGAATACGATTAGCCTGTGACTCGTATGAAACGAATTTTAAACACTGATGTGCAGATGAAGAAGGAAATATCTCTTCAGGGTTTGTCTTTGTTCACAGCCTCTAATGTTTGGTTCCATGCCGGCTGACGAGAAATAAATAATTTTTGGTGTGTGCATGGAGAAAATGCCTCTCTATTTCAAAAGAAAAGCACAAGAGCAAAAAGCACGTATGTTCTGATGTCAAAAAAGGCTACAGAATCATTAAGACTGGTGGGGAAGATCCTCTCAGATCCCCATGTCCAACCCCAGCCCACTCCCATCATACCCACTGACCACATCCCGATGGCACATCGCAACCAAAATGCTGTGGAAGGCTGAAAAGTACAACACAAGGGCTGACACGGAGCGAGATGGAGCGGTGTGCCTCGTCCACAATAGCTCACCTTCACATTGTTTACTTTTTTCCTTGCAGTTGTGTCTAAATTTATGATTCAATCTACAATTCAATTTCCCAAGAACGTGAAAGATGCGCCTGTCACAGTCAGCCTCCCTCTTTTAAGAATACTGTAAAATATACTTACTTCTAAGCAACGCTGTGTTTGTAAAATCTTCTTCACTTAGTCTGCAGAAAACATGAAAAATAACTTTATCACCTTCCTGAAGCTTGCACGCTGGATTTGTGCTTTCCTTTTAGAATTTCTCCCATCTCCTTCAGCACTGTCTCTCTTTTCCTCTGCTTCCAAGAAGTTGGTGGGGTCACCATCCCTGGAGGTGTTCCAGAGCCATGGAGATGTGGCACTGAGGGACGTGGTCGGTAGAGTTGGGTTGGGATTGGGCTTGGGGATCTTGGAGGTCTTCTCCAACCTCAGTGATTCGATGCTATTATATGTGGCACAAGTGGGCAGTGCCTTCAGATCTGTGTATTGGGGTGGGAGGTGCTACTTCCACCAGTGTACACATAGAAATATTTGCATTAAAATTTGTGTGTAAAATTGTTGATGGCCATCAGTGTTGGAGGACTCGAAACTTTGATTGCTTTGGGAGGGGAGGCAATGAAGGTGGTCCTGGACAGAGCTTTTCCAAAGGCACACAGCAAACCAACATCAGGAAACCAGTGGTGCGTAGGAAGGATAAAATAGAAGGAAATGTCACCAGGTTACAGCCAGAAAGTATCCCAGGACTGTTTGCTCACAGCCCATTCCCATGGCATTGCTGGGGTCTCTCCTTCAGCTCTTAGTGGGCTCTCAGCAGCTTCCAGGCAGTGGAGCATCGCTGCTGTGGGGACTGGGGAGCTGTGGGAGCTCCATGCAGCACAGCCACACTTGCACTTGTCTGTTCATGATTCGTTCCTGTTAGTCTTTTTGTTGTGCACTCATGGCCGTGAGCAAGTGCTGCAAGTCATTGTGATGAGGGAGGTTTAATTTTGCTAATCCTTTTTTATTCCCATTTCAGTGTTACTTTTCGAATGCCACAACGCAGTGCCTGTGATGAATTTAAAATGGGGTTTTGAACGGTATTGTCTTGCAGAACGTATTGGAAGCTCATCTGAATGTGCTTTAAGATGCTAAAGAGAAAGAAAATCACCCGTCTGAAATGCATTGACTCTTTCATGCTGGCTGGAGGTAATGCCACGCATACCAAGTGGGGAGGAAGCACCTCTTCCTCACCGGGCTCTCAACCCCATCGTGTGATTATAATCTGTCTGTCTTGGCTAAGAAGCATTTTCTTTTGTCCTTCTCAAGCAGTGTGTTCTTTGCCTTTTGGCACAGCACCCAGTACTGCCAGACACACGCAGCGGTGTTCACTGAATCGTTCTTTATCTATAGGAGAAGCAAGAGGGGATGTGGAGAGGTGAGGGGAAGCTGAGCCCTGCTGATCTCAGGCCTGTATTGGATTTTTCTGCCTCATTTCTCATCCATTAGCTCTCTTCCTTTTCCTTTCGGGTCCTGTTTGTTGCGTTTCTGACTTAAGGCATCACATGTATGTGGGAACTGTTAGGTTATGTGCTTTGCTGCTGCTGTGATTCAGAGCACTGTTGCGGTGGGGAGGCGGCTCCCACCAACCGTGTTGTTATTTCCATGCACAGAGCAGTTCTGATGTGTGTGGACCACATTTCTTTCAGCAGCTCCACTCTCATTGCCCACCCAGCGCCCTCCAAACTCTCATGGGACACAGTGGTGGTCCAGTGGGCTCCTTCAAACCGTGCACCATGGGACATTCAGCCTGGAAGACCAAAACCCAAACCAAATCTCCTCCACCAGGAACCCTCAAAGCACGCTGCATTGCTGTAGGAGCCTCAACGTGAATTCTGTAATCTCCTGATTGCCTCTGATTGCACCCAGGTTTTGGGTTCGTTAGAGTGCTGCTTCTTGCCAGAATGGCTTATGGCTGTTTGGAGCACCCTCTCGCCTTATTCCCAGCATTGATGTGAAACCTGCACTGCAGGGGCACGGTGGATGTGAACTGAAAGAGGTCATTGAAGGAGGCATGAGCCTCCTGGGGAAAAAGGAGGTGTTTTTGGCTACAGTGGATGCAGCTCTTTATACATTGAGCTGTGGAGGCCCTCCTCAGCCACAGCTCACAGCCTTTGGCCTCCAGACCCCTCCCCATCTCCGTAGCCTTCCTTTGGACACTCTCTGATAGTCCTGACATTGTGGTACCCAGCGAGCAGTGCATGGGAGCTCCATGTTGGCATCCCACAGCCAACACCACGGAGCCTTGTGCCCACTCACAAATCCCTGCAGTGTCAGTTCCAGTTCCTGTGGTGTGCCTTACAGCTGGCGTTGACTTTGCTTTGACTATTGCTCTTTGTCTGCTAACTTGGGGGTGGAGGGGCGGCTAATTAATTAAGCAGTAATTGTTGTCAAGTCAGTTGTTCCTAGCATTTAACATTTGACTTGTTTACCGTCCTGAGGTACAGTGGAAGGAGTTAATGATCTAACAAATTGCACATCCATCATGAGAGACTTGCTTGGAAAGGACAACTGTATTTATGAGCTGTAAAATAATACGTTTTAAAACATCACATTTTGGAGAAGGATCGCTGGGGTTCGCCTTTGAAACTGTCACTAGCTAGCTGCAGAGACAAATGCGTCGCCTAATAAAGCTTAATGACTGATTTTCCTATTAATCAGAATTGAGAATGTGCTTCATTAAGATAATTAACTGAGCAGTTGCTTAACTGACAACTGATAGACACAAATTCCCAAGCTACTTGTTTTCCTCTAAATAAAACTCAACAGAAGACAGCGGGTGTCCATGACCACCCCAAACAGCCGCTGCACGCCCTGGGCAGCCCCACAAATGCTTGTGCAGCACCCGGGGCTTAGGCATGAGGATGCTGGAGTCAATTTGAGGTGCTCTCCATTTCATTGGGTCTTTGTTGGCTCGTTGCTGAAAGGTCGGTTCTCCGTTCTCGTTGTCTTCGTTACCCGGTAAACATTGACTGTGCTGAAGGGGTGAATTCCTCTGCTCAATTTCTGGCTTTTCCTCTGCACGGTAGATGCTGGGTCATGAATCCTGAGGCCCACGAAGGAAGGGAATATGTGAAATTAATCTGTTCCAGGTGTATTTATAGGCAGTCTGTGCAATGGTGAAGAAGTTAGAGGAAATAATGGAGAGATCCAAAACTTGAATGATGGAATACGTTATCTGGTTGTCACATCAAGCTGTAAATCTTTTTTTTTTTTTTTTTCTCACAGTGTCCTGAATTATAATGTAATAATCCTAGCAAACAGCACCGTTGCGGACCTCAGAACGGGAGCACAGTGCAGGCAGCTGTCTCACCTCTGCTTTCTTTTTGTCTGCAGAGTTCCTGATCTTCCACCATGAACCCGGTTTACAGCCCCGTTCAGCCTGGGGCTCCCTATGGAAACCCGAAGAACATGGCATACACAGGTAGGTCCAAGAACGTCCCTGATGGGTGGAGGGAGCAGGCCATCGTTAATGAGTGGTGATTCCCTTAATTAAGGAGAAGTGGTTCACGTCGGGGACTCAGCAGTGAGGTTAATGAGAGGAAATTGGGCCCGAATTCCACCCGTGGTGGAGCCAGTTCTTTGGGGAGCACGCTGTTGTTATCGTAGGTGATGATTTACGCTGAGTTGTTGGCTGATTGTTTTTGCTTTCAAATTACACTTTGCTCGAGTTGATGCTACGTTGAGCATTGAGGCACTTGACTGTTTGAAGCCCGCGTTTAGAACTCAGTTGTCTAAAAGTGTCATCTTTAATGCTTGAAAAAGGCAGTGGGTTATGCTCGCCGTAATTATGTGACTGGCAGGGAGCTGATGTGTAGTGATAGAGAAAGAACTGAGCTCAGAGAGGGGTTGTGCTTTGGAAAAAAACCTCAATTTGAGTGTCTGTTCTTCCCTGTTCTTCCCTGGGCGTTTTTTCCCCAGCACGTATTCTGATGGTGTAACCCTTCCTGCCATCCGCCTGGGAACGCTCTTCCTTCTAACATTTTGTTGAGTGTCATTAGCTATTAATTAGCTATTAAGTGCCACGTTGCGGCCGTACTTTGTGTTCACTTTACCAGCTGTATGAGTTGACTTCAAGGCTCACAGTGAGACTGCTTTGTGGAGAGAAGTGGTCAGCAGCACATGGAAATGAGCATCCAATACTCCCAGCTATTTCATCTGCACGGCGTTTCGCTGGCTCTGCTCCCTCCCTCTGGCAGCAGATCAGCCCTGCTGTGTTGCTGGAGGAGTCCTGGCTGATAACTCCAGTATGGAGAGTTCCTCAAAGAGGTTTTGCCCTATTTTGATCCACCATTTTTCTTTTCCCCAGTCAAATTTATGCATGCTGCTTAGTTGGAGATACTTCACGCAGGGAAACTTTGGTCTTCCAGTCAAAGCATGAGAGGCTTTGGGAAAAATTCTCTGTGAATAATCAGAAATATCACACAGAGAGAGGACTGCAGACTCCAGCAGTTCTCGGGTGGGAGAAGGAGTTCCAAAGTGCACTGGAGAGAGCAGCAATTTTGTGCTTTGCAGTGTGTGGATGGGTTTGACAAGAGTCTACTTCTCTCCCACTTCACTTTCTTTGCATGTGCTTGCAACTCCACGTTAAACACTTATTGGATGTGAATTTTCTCACGTCTGCTTTTGAACAGCCGTGGATGTTAGGTTGGATATGAGGAGGAAGTTTTTCATGCAGAGGGTGGTGAGGCAGTGGAACAGGTTGCCCAAGGAGGCTGTGGATGCCCCATCCCTGCAGGCATCCAAGGCCAGGCTGGATGTGGCTCTGGGCAGCCTGGGCTGCTGGTTGGTGACCTGCACACAGCAGGGGGTTGGAACTGGGTGAGCACTGTGCTCCTTTGCAACCCAGGCCATTCTGTGTTTTAGAAGCTGCCTTCCTGGCACTTTGTAGGACAGTTTTATTTAAACAGTATGGTGCAGATATTCAGTTCTTACCTTGTAAGAATTTTTCCAGAGGGAGAAATTTGAGGGTGATTTAAATGAACCAATTCTACACGACTGCATTCTGAATAAGTCGAATGGTGACATTAATAGGAAATTATCTTCTAAAATAACCTGCTGGTTATTTTACACCATGAAGACTGTGTTGTGCACTCAGACGTTTAAAGCCATTGTCCTCCTTGCTCGTGGCGGCTCCGGTAGACATCCTGGTGGGGCTGGTTTCACCCCAAACTTCAGCCATTCATCGTCCAGAGTTCGTGATGTAAAGCATGACCTAAGGCAGAAAGGTTGGAAGAGATGGGACTCAAGGAAATGTCAAAAGGTCCCTGGGAATGTCAGTGGGAACTCAAAAATAGGAAGATTCAAGTGGCTGCGTGGATACGGGACAACAAAGCAGTAACTGGGTCATGTTGATGCTTGGTTTTCCCATTTTCTTAGTTTAAATGAAGAGCTATTTCTTTGCTAGGCAAGTAGTACTCCAGAATGTCCTTTACATATGAATTTGTCAAATATTTGGTGGGAAAACTAAAGTTACACTGCAAAAGGGAAAAAATTAACATTAATTCCTTTACATATCAAAGACAGGCAATGCTCGAGGGCAGTTTCAACAGTTATTAACAGAAAGCTGACATAGCTCTTGTTTTAGAAATGCCAGATTCTGTCTATCTAATGCTGATTTCTACCCTTGGAGTTCATTTGCAATGCTTTAACTTGCATTGCTCAGCTATTGATCAATTTATTATGTAGCCACAGGCTATTCTGGAGGATATTTAAATGCATATTGACAGAGAAAATGGACTTTTCACAGGAGAAGCATGAAGTTAAAGAGTTGGCAGGTGTTTCTTTCTCAAATTGTTCTGAAATGGCGTGGAAGGGATGTGGCCTCCCAGAATTTGTGTGGAGCCCTTCCATGGCTCCAGGAGTTCATTGCAGCTTTGGAGCTTGTGACTGATCAATTGCTTTGGTTTAAATGGCTTAAATGGTAAATAGTGCATAAACCAAGGTTTGAAAGTAGAAGTGCTCATTGAAGTGGTCAGAAGTGTTAAATTAACACAAGAAATGGGCAGAATATTATCGGCTGTGTGCTCCAGCAGGTCCAGCTCCAGTAATCACTGCCCGTTTGAAAATTTGACTTATTTTAGAACATCTGTAGCAGTGTTTGAATATTAAAATAGCATGTAATTAATTTGGGTCTTACTGTAAAGTGCTGTTTTAATTGATCTTAACTTTAAAAAATACACTTAAGGACTCTCATTTGCTATTTTATTATTTGTAGAATGCGTTTTCCTGTCCCAATTGTAAGCAGTTCAAATGCCTGGTTCTCCTTGGATGCGTTATCCTTTGTCTTTCTGTTTACACCACTTCTGTCTGTGATTAACTCTGAGTATTTTGCAAAAGGATGTGGGTAAGTCCTTAAAATACACATCAGCCCAGCAAACACCTCTAACTTCAGCAAGACCGTGTGCCCCAGAGATGGGTAACTTTGTTCTCTCTGTGTAGTTGGGTCAACTTTTTCAACCTGTTTTTGGTTACCAGGTTGTGTGTCCTCAGTACTTGACAGTCTTGAGTCAACTTTCGGTCATCAGGTTGTGTGTCGTGAGTGCTTGACAGCCTTGGGTCAACTTTTGGTCATCAGGTTGTGTGTCGTGAGTGCTTGACAGCCTTGGGTCAACTTTTGGGCAGGTTATTTGCCTTCAGTGCTCGCCAGCCTTGGGTCAACTTTTGGGCAGGCTGTGTGTCCTCAGTACTCACCAGTCCTGTGGCTAATGGACGAGCTCACTGGAGGGGAATCAGGGATGAAGAATCAGTCTTCTCTGGAGCTTCAAGCGTGAAACCATAAAAGCATTGTAGCTTACACCATGATCATTTTCCCTATCAGAGCCTGATTAATATGCTGATAAGATGCTGTGCTTCATGAACCTTCGGTAGGCTGCCCCGTGTTCATTGCAACTATTGCTAAATAAAAGCTGATAATAAAGTCCACAAGCTCAGAGATGTGAAGCTGGTGAGTAAATCTCTGAGGGTTTGTGTTGCGTGGCTGCAGTGCATGATGCTCTCCTGCTGCCAGGAACTGCCAGAGCTGTTCTCCAGCACGTGTGGCACATCGTGGAGATTCTGCCGATGGAAATCAGTGGAGTTTTTTGCACAAACAGCCCTCTTCAGGCTCCATGTGCCATTGAGCAGTTCTTTCTGCTTTTTTCTTCCATAGTGACTGCTGGAAATGGAAAAATAATGAATTTTGGAAGTTATTTGAAGAGTTACTTGAAATTTTAAAATTTCCATTCAAAAAATCACTAAATAGTGTGGGTGTGTTCTGTCCTGCTCCACATATTACCGCCTGGACTCTTCCATAGAGTTATCAGTCAGCCCTCTGCCTGCTCTCAGACAAAAATCCATGATGCAATCCCAAACTCCTTGCTGTGCTGCTGCATTAGGATGTACTGCTCGCCTGTGGTCCCTCCTCATCACTCTGGTTCCACATTTTTCTGCCCAGTTTGAGGTGCAGTGTGGAGATGTGATCCCCTGTGCTGCTTTCATGGTAATGGCAAGGAAAGAGCATCTCCCCTAGGGTTGTTTTTGTGAGATGTGTGCGTTATGTCTTCGAAGCTCTTCTTCCTCCCTTGTGTTGAAAGGCACATTGCTGGTTGATTCCAATGGAGATGCCTAGAGCTGTGTTTGGTCATGAGTCCCATCCCTGGGATTTACGTTAGAATTATTTAGTGTAGTCTTCCAAAACCTGAACCTTCATTTTAAAGAGGTTATGTCTGGACAAATGTACTTGGCTGCTTCTTGAGTGGGAAAGGAGTGGCAAACCTGTGTTCGGAGGTGAGTACACGTGGAGTCTATCTCTGTAGACTCAACACTCCCACTCCAAAACATGGGTACCTTGCCTGCTGCTGGCTGTGTCTTCTGAAGTTCCCAGCTCTCAGTCAATCCCTGCAGCCCATGTTGATCACTGCAGTGTCCTCGAGTCCACCAGATCAGGGATGCTTGGCCATTTGGGTAGCAACGTTGGACGTCGTTGAGTCCAGTGCGTTGGGAGGGTTTGGTGGGGTGGCTGTGTTCAAATGGCCTGATCTTCTGGTTTTGATGATAAAAAATGTGAATCTCAGAGTTCTGAATGATGGAATCATAGAAATAAATGCATTCATCCTGCAGGTAATTCATTAGCCACAAGCAGCACCAGTGGTTCCACAGTTCCCCTGGATGATACATGCAGGTATTTCATGCAGACTTTTTGTGTTAGGGACAAGGCATGAGCATGCAGTTGGGTAGAATGAAAATGCAGGATTAAAGGGGTATCATAGAATCACAGAATGGCCAGGGTTGGAAGGGACCTCAAGGATCACGAAGCTCCAACCCCCCACCACAGGCAGGGCCACCAACCTCCACATCTCACAGCAGCCCAGGCTGCCCAGGGCCCCATCCAACCTGGCCTTGAACACCTCCAGGGATGGACGGGGATCCACAGCCTCTCTGGGCAGCTGTTCCAGCACCTCACCACTCTCTCAGTAAAGAATTTCCTGACATCCAACCTCAGTCTGCCCTCCTTCAACTTCAAACCATTTCTTCTTATAGGGTGGCCCTTCTTGTCTTGAGAAAATGTTGTTTTTTTCATCATTTTGTGTCCATACTTGTCTCTGCAGCAAAGTCAGTATAAATGACCCGAGAGCGATGCTGTTTTCCTCCATAAGGGTTGGGTTGGAGGGGACCTTAAAGCCTGCCCTGTTCCATGCTCTTGCTGAAGGTTTTATCTGGTCGGTGTCGTTTGTGTTGGACGTTAGCTGCACAGAACACAGCTGATTTACACTCTCAGCATTGCTCTTCGCTTAGTTTATTGGTATACTGAAAGCCAGTATCCTCAGTGTTTGTCCAAGTGGAAGGATGTTCTGAGCGGATTTCTGCAGAAGGCCTTTAATCCTCCTTAATGGGACAAAGATAATTCCAGGCTTAATTTCAACCTTTCTTATTAACTTAAAATTAAAACATTCCTGTATTCTTCCCGGCGAAGGCAGTGCCTTTGACAACAGATTGGTTCCTTGGCCAAGAAAACCAGCTCCTGACAAAACTACTGAGTGTGAAGAAGGTGAAGTCGACCTTATGTTCCCTTCTGGCATAAGTCAGAAGGTTTTTGGGGAGGAAGATGAGGCCGCTTGTGTTCCGCACGCGCGCCCTTCCATTCTCTGGGAAATGCCACCTCTGGGTTTAACAAGGTGATCCACCGCTTACTGGTTCTGTGAAACAGGAATTTTAAAGGGTGTTGGATTGATTTCGGAGTGATTAAAAATGGATGAAGTGGGTACAGTGAATATTTTTCCTCTGGCGTTTCTTCGTGTTTATTAATTGTTGTGCGTAGGGCAGGCAGGGGAACGGCGCTTGGCTGGGAGAGGAGTGAGCTCTGACTCGTGTAGGCTCTCGTTATCTTGAGTGCAAATGCATTGCTTCTGTACAGTAACACGGCCAGGCGACGCGCTGCATTTCTCAGTGCTGGGAGCTGATTGAGTTTCAGCTCTGCTTTGCTGCTCACGTTGTCTAATTCACGGCTGTAACTTCTGGAGCTCTTCCTCCAAAAACACTGAGGGAGGTGGGATACAAGTTTCCCCATCCGGGAGAGCGAGGAGAAGGGGGCTGCTGGTTGGGCTTGGGTCATTTAGACCCAGCGTCGTTAAATGCTGTGCTGAGGGACATGGCCTGGAGATAATTATTGTGATGGATGGACAGTTGGACTGGATGATCTTGTAGGTCTTTTCCAATCTTGGTGATTCTATGATTCTGTGACTTACGACGGCTGTGTGCTGTATTTGGGTACGCTGGCTGTGGTCCTGCTGCAGATGGGCGATGTGATGGAGCGGGTACCCACCATTTGAGTGTAGCACCCCATACTTCTGGGTGTAGCAGGACAAAAGGCTTCTTCCTTTCCTTCCAGTGCTGGAAATGAAGAGTTGAGCTGTCTCATAGCCAAGGGTGTACTTGAGCTCCTTTTAAAAAAAAAGGAAATGGCAATCACAGCGCTCCAGGTAACGTCAGCCCTCCAGGAGCTCCCAAGCAACTTCGTAGAAGGACAGAATGGTTTGGGTTGGAAGGGACCTTGAAGCTCACCCACTCCCAACCCCCTGCTGGAGGCTGGCACACCTCCCACAGCCCAGGTTGCTCACAGCCCCATCCAGCCTGGCCTTCAGTGCTTCCAGGCAGGGGGCATCCACAGCCCGGCTGGGCAACCTGTGCCAGCGTCTCACCACCCTCACAGGAAAGAATTTCTTCCCAATCTCTTCTCTAAATCTACCCTCTTGCAGCTTAAAGCCATTTCCCCTCATCCTGTCACTACCTGCCCATGTGAAAAGTCCCCACCCAGCTTTCCTGTCAGCCCCTCCAGGTCCTGGAAGGTCGCTATGAAGTCTCATTGTCTTCTCCAGGCTGAAGACCCCCAGCTCTCTCAGCCTGTTCCCATAGGGGAATTGCTTCAGCCTTCTGATCATCTTCATGGCCCTCCTCCAACAGCTCCACGTCCTTCTTGTGCTGGGGGCCCCAGCTACTTGCTCGAACAGCTTTTACCCCTCGCCTTACATTGGGACTCTGTGTAAGCATTTATGTGCTTTTGAGTTTCCCCCATTGTAAAAAAAAAAAATAACAAAACAGAATAGTCCCAGATCCTAAAAGCAAACAGAACTCAGGTTATGCGTTCCTGAATGAGCCCATTGTGTGCCTTCTAATCCCGTGTGCTCGCGTAGCGCAGAGAACAGCTTTGTGCTGTGCCACATTGCTCGGCCACAATATTGATTTTGTTTTTTCCTCGCAGTAAAAAAAAGAAATAAAAAGATTAAATGACTTGGGCTGAAGCAGACGCGTAGAAGGGAGGGAAGAAAAAAGCCAATATAAGGTGAACAGAGCATTTTTTGTGTTGGTTGCTGCTGTAGACTGTTGGCGTACGGTCATAAATTCTTCACTCACTTGAGGAAGTAAAACAGTTTATTTTTAAGCTTTAGTTCTGCCAAAGCTCTGTCTTAGGTGATGTGTAGCTGAATTCTGCCTAGTTGTTTGGGCCTTAAAATGTATCTCGAGTATTGTAGTGGGTGAATGCAATTTTTTCCCGTATGACTCCTAGTCTTTGTATATCACAGAAACTCTATTTGCTGTTGGCTTCTGCTGTCTGTAGTTTGTTTCTAAGCAGCCTTCTTTTTCTGCCTCTTTGTTTCACTCGTGGTTCTATTGTTTTAGACTATTTAAATGTCTCTTCCTACGTGTTTCCTTTACTTCCATATAGGCTGTTGGCTCTGTCTTCCTTACGACTGTGCATCTGTTGCATCCTTTTATTTTTTTCCACCTCAATCTGTCTGCTCTTATGATGATGACTGTTGTGCTCTGTTCCAGGAAGTTTTCTGTGCCTTTCAAGCCCCCTGTACTGCCAGCACAGACCCCACTCAAGAGCCTGTCCCCTTCTTTCCTGTTGCTCCCCTTTAGATGCTGACAGGCTGCTCTCAGCTCACCTCGCAGCCTGCCTTCCTTCTCCATCTGCACATCCCCAGCTCTCAGCCTGTCCTCATAGCAGAGCTGTTCCATCCTTAGGATCATTTTTGTGGCCCTCTTCTGGATGCTCTCCAACAGCTCCACGTCTCTCCTGAACTGAGGACTCCACATCTGGACACAGCTGAGAGGATCAGTTGAGAAGATCACTCAATTGGATGTAGTTCCTGCTGGGAAGCTCCTTTAAAAAGAGATTGTTTCAGGGAATTCCCTCCCCTTCATAGAACCTCGAGCTGGAAGGGACCCACAGGGATCACTTTGCCCAACCCCGGCCCCACACATCACCCCCAGCCCCAGCCCTGCATCAGAGCTGTGTCCCATTGCTCCCTGATCTCAGATCTGTGCCCACCACCCTGGGGAGTTTGCAGTTCCAATTCGTATCCCCATTTGCTTTTCTCTCTGATAACACAGCTCAGGTGCTGCCCTCCACTCTGCCCCACACATGTAATATTTTCTCCTCACCTCCACTTTTGTTATTTATGTCAGGAGCAGCAGAGAAGCACTTCAGTATATGCTGTTGTATTTTTGTAGGCTGAAAATCATAAATGAAAATGTAGTGGCTTGCCTTCTGCAGGCGTGTTTGCAGATTAAATATTGAATTTTTCTCCTCTCCTGGCACACAGTGATTTCTCCACGCCATGCGACGCAGCACAGAGGTCCATCTGTATGTACAGCACCATGACCTGCAATGAGGTCATAAGAACCTTTATCAGAAACAGTTCCCTGGTTTGTACCACATCTGCAAATCACCGAGTCTGTTTTTCTGCCGTGCAGAAACCAAATCCAGGGGTTGCTTGTATGCATACACGTTCCTACACTTATTTCCAAGTGCGTGTTCCTGCCTTTCCCCCTCTGTGCTCTCGCTGGCATTCGGCCTCGTTTCATCTGATGCAGTACTGAGCTTGAATTTTAATGTCTCTGCAGCCAGAGATGATTTATGAGATCCCAGAGCCCTGGCTCGGAGCGCAGGAAGAAAATATTGCATCAGTGAGCTCGCTTGGCACTGTTCAAATAGATGGGGCCTGAAAGACTCCTCAGTGTGATGGCCTCTTCCCTTCCTCCTGCCCCTCGTGCTGCATCCCCTGGCTCTGACCCCACATTTCTGCTGTTGGAGAGGTCTGCTCTTTCCGTGCAGGAATGAGGGCTGCCTTATTGAGGACCTGGACGAGGGCACTGAGTGCACCCACAATATGTTTGCGGGTGACACCAAGTTGGAGGACGTGTGGATCTACCTGGGGGTAGGAAGGCCCTACAGAGGGATCTGGACAGGCTGATCGCTGGGCTGAGGCCAATGGGCTGGAATTCAACAAGGCCAAGTGCCAGGTCCTGCATTTTGGCCACGGAGGATCTGAGGCTTGCACCAAGGGAGGTTCAGGTTGGGTGTTGGGAGAAATTGGTTCTCATAAGGAGCACTGAGGCATCGGCACAGGCTGCCCAGGGAGGTGGTGGATTCACCATCCTGGGGGTGTTTGAGGACAAGCATTTGCCTGCTGCAGGTGTTCAGGGCCTTTGGAAATCATGGCTTTCTTCACCAAGGTTATGATACCCAACAAATCTTTGTTTAGCTAAGAAGGCTGCCCCATTGCTTACAGTGTCCTAAGTCTGTATGTTGGCTTGAGGGTGAAGAGAAGTGCCTCAAACACCAGCAAAGCTGGGTTGATAAGATTAACTCTTGCAAGATTGAGATGTTGGCCACAGCTACTGGATGTGAGGGTGATGGAAGGAAGGGCAGGAGGGAAACCCTGGAGTAATGACAGGTGAAGACTTTTGTACCTCAGTAAATTAAGTCCCCTCAGTGTGTAAACGAGGGCAATTTCAGCCTTCTGCTTATTGCCATCTCTTTACACCCAGGATTGAAGTTAGCATCTCTCATTACTGGAAGCCTAATGCCTTGCAGAGATGAGCGTCCATCTCAAGGGAGAAGGAGTTGTTGATTCTGGTGGCATTCCCAGGAGATGCAAAGCACATAATAGCCATGAATGAGCTCCAATGGGAAAGAACTAATTTCAGCAGCCTGACAGTGAGTGGTTTCATTCAGGAAGATGGGAGTGTGTATGCATCTGAACTTCTGCTTACCTCCAGGTTCTTCTTATTCCAAATGAGGAAGTAATTATTGAGGGGAAGACATTTTTTGCTGCATGTGGAAGGTGTGGGCAAAGACTTATGTTCTATTGCTGGTATGACTTTCCTATCCCCACAAAGTGAAGGAAATAGCGATATATTTAACCATCATAGTGATTTCAAGGTGATTTTTCAGAAGTGAAGGCGTGGTAATGGTCACAAAGACTTTAGATAGAGCATGGTTTGCTCTGAGCCCATTGTTGCAGCTCAGGATCCAGGACTGCTGGACGTTGTACATCTGTGGCCATCCCACTGCATGCACAGGTCAGGGACTCTCAGATTTCTTGCAGCCAACTGGTGCCAAGTTGGATCTTGGCTGTGAAGATCACGCTCTGCATTTCTCCATCTTTTCCTGTTGCCTTCAGAGAGTTGAAGGATGACAGCACTTCTGATGTAGGAAGCTCAGTTTGGCGCTTGACCTTTGGTGGATGTGTTTGAAGTTTGTCTTCTCCAGCACCCATCCCCAAAGTACAGCCCACTAAATCCTTTTTTGCTTCTGTGCTCAAGCAAACACTTGAGGATCAGTACTACTTGTGAGGTATAATTGCTGGGGAAGGGAGCTGGAACTGGATCTGTGGATGTGGTCCCACATCAAATCCCAAGGGTGGGATTTGTCCGTGTTATGCAGCTTCATGCATCATTGACAGCAAAATGCAGGTGAGACATTTAGAAAGGGAAGGTGACATTAAAAAAAACCAACACCTCATCTCTCATTTTGCTTATTCTGTCCTCCTCACACGCTCGTAACACCAAAGTGAATGCATGTGGAGTCTGACACATGTGTGCCTGATGGGGAACAAGGGATGGGGCTGTCAAGTCATAGAATCATTAAGGCTGGAAAAGATCTCCAAGACCCTCAAGCCCACCCCAGCCAATCCCACCATGCCCACCAACCATGTACTCCAGTGCCACATCTCCACTGTGCTTGGAAACCTTGCCTGTCTCCTGGGTTCCCCTGGATTGGCAAAGGCGAGCAGATTTGGAGTGGGCCATTTGTGCCTTTTAGGAGCTGATGGTGATTGAGATCTTTCTCCTCTTCCTCCTATCATCAGACAGCACATCCAGTTGACTTGCCACCCCTTTTCTTCTCCGTCTGGATGTCTTATTCCCTCAGCTGTTTCCTTCCCTGCTTTGGGTATCTTGAGGATATCTGAGGTCTCTTCCAACCTTCATGATCCTGTGAAATCCATACCAGCTTTACTGGCAGCCTGTGCCCTGAGTTAGACATTACAACAGTGGGAACACCAACAATTTGTGCATTAAGCATGTGGGTGTATTAGCAGAGGCAGGACAGTGCCCCTTCCATCAGGCTGTGTTTTGGTCCCTATTAAAACCAGCAGCCAGCCCCCGGCGTGTTGCTCTGCCACCATCAGCCCAGAGTAATGTTTGACAGCATCTCCAAATGAAGTAAAATCTTTACAAAGTTTCAAAATGTGCTGAAACCTCTGAAAATAAATAATTGGCAGTAGTGAAAGAGGGAAGAGCCAGTGATAGCAAGGCCTAACGAGCTTGGTCCCATTAATTTCTCCAGCAATTCCTCCAGGGCAGCAGTATGTAACCCTGAGTGTTAGCCCCACGATGAATAAATATGGGAGCAGAATGCTTTCCCATTAATTTCAAACTTCAGTTATCATGACAACAGGTTACAACTCTTTTCATTGCCATGACAGTATCTCCTGCAAAACTGTGAAGATGTCATCTGAACAGTTATTTTTAGTTTGTCCTCTATTCCCATGGAGACCAGCTTTGCCTTGAAGCGCTCGGTGCTCTGTGCTGGGAGTGCTTACCGAGCCTTGCAGGAGACTGTAAGTCAGGAGCAGCCCCAACCCCATGGTTCAGCATCTGGAAGGTTCACATTCTGCAGAGGACACTGGAACAAAACACCTAAAACAAAACACAGGGAAGAGCTGTAGAATCACAGAATCACCAAGGTTGGAAAAGACCTCCAAGATCATCCAGTCCAACCATCCTCCTACCGCCAATATTTCCCACTAAGCCATGTCCCTCAGTACAACATCTCCATGGTTCTGGAACACCTCCAGGGATGGTGACTCCCCCACCTCCCTGGGCAGCTCATTTCAGCACCCAGCCAGAACAGGAGAAGAAAAACCTGCAGAAAGCTGTGGCCATTGGGTTTGACTTCTAGTGGCCATTGAGTTTCAGTTGTTGCACAGTTGATTTGGGGAAAAAAAAAAGAGACAAAAATCTCAGAGGGAAAGGGATGTGTTTGTTTTCAGCACAACATGGTGGTGAGGCAGTGGAACAGGTTGCCCAAGGAGGCTGTGGATGCCCCATCCCTGCAGGCATTCAAGGCCAGGCTGGATGTGGCTCTGGGCAGCCTGGGCTGCTGGTTGGTGACCTGCACACAGCAGGGGGTTGGAAGTGGCTGAGCACTGTGCTCCTTTGCAACCCAGGCCATTCTATCATCCTGTGATTCTGTGTAGAACTATGCTTGCGTTGTGACATCAGAAGAAGCAACCCAGTGCGTAGGAATTCAGAGTTTTCTCTCCATTTTTCTACAGTTTACAAAGGGAGTTGTGCAGCACTGACATTCGCTTGATCAGCTGAAAATTACGAGTGCATCGTGGAGCGATATTAAAAATTAACTCTATTTATGAGCTTCCTTCTTTCCTGTGCTTTTATCTCTTATCGATGAAACATTTCTCTTTATTCCTCTTCAGTGGATGTGAGCATGTTTGCTCCAGAATCAGAAGCGATGGGATAGAGATGATGTCCCCATTTGCAGAGCGCTGCAGAGGGTTCACAGAGAGGTGACAGCATGGAATTACGTGGATTTGGGTTTTTAGGTGCTAAAATTTCAGAAAAATTCCCATACGTGGGAAGTTCCCATCTATTTTGTATCTGTACTATAACAACTTTGATCACATTTTTTTTTCTTCTAGAAATTTCTACAAGACTTGGCTGTTGTATGTGTCTAATACCATCAAAATCATAGAGCCATAAAATGGCTTGAGTTGGAAGGGAGCTCAAGGATCACGAACTCCAACCCCCCACCACAGGCAGGGCCACCAACCTCCACATCTCACAGCAGCCCAGGCTGCCCAGGGCCCCATCCAACCTGGCCTTGAACACCTCCAGGGATGGACGGGGATCCACAGCCTCTCTGGGCAGCTGTTCCAGCACCTCACCACTCTCTGAGTAAAGAACTTCCCCCTGACATCCAACCTCCATCTGCCCTCCCTCACCTTCCAACCATTCCCCTGTCCTGCTGTTATCTCCCCTTTCCAAGAGCTGACTCCCCTCCTGTCTGCAGGCTCCCTTTAGGTACTGAAGGCTGCACTGAGGTCACCCTGCAGCTTCTCTTCTCCATGCTGAACAAGCCCAGCTCCCTCAGCCTGTCTTTGTAGGGAGGTGCTGCAGCCTCTGCTCATCTTTGTGGCCCTCCTCTGGATCCTCTCCAATTTTTATGTGGTTCCATGATAGACCCTGTAAATCGTCATTCTGCTACCACCAGCTTGTTGATGGCAGCTCTGCTTCCTCTTCTCCCATTGTGCATACAGCCCATAATGTTTGTAGGCACGTAGAAGTGTCCCATAAATCCTCACTTAGCCCAGCTGCCTGCGTTCAGCTTCCTTAATCTCTCCCCATCAATCTCCATCCTTCTCATTGCATCGTGCTGATTTTCCTCCCCACCCCGGTGGGCTCAGTGGAATGAGGTTGGGTTCGTGGCACAAAGCTGGGTCACTATGGGACATGAAGCAGACGGTGCTGCTCGTGTGATGAGTTGTGCCAGTTGTAAGATGTGTGACTGTATCTTTCTGATTGTTGGCACAGAATTTTTGTAGGGTCACAGACTACCCCAAGCTGGAGGGAGCCCATGCAGATCACCGAGTCCAACTCCTGGCTCCACACAGCACCAGTTTGTTCTCCAAATAATTTCGCCCCTTTTTTGTGTGTGTGGTTCAAAGAGCACTTAGCTTTCCCTAATAGTAA
This sequence comes from Meleagris gallopavo, assembly GCF_905368555.1. Lineage (NCBI taxonomy): Eukaryota > Metazoa > Chordata > Aves > Galliformes > Phasianidae > Meleagris > Meleagris gallopavo. The sequence goes on from NC_139404.1 coordinate 192,792,789, forward strand.
TTGGTAATGTAACGACTGTCTTTGTGAGCCATGTACCTAACAGAATGCCAGCAGGTTGAATCCCAGAGTGGGGTTGGGTTGGAAGGGACCTCCCAGACCATCCAGCTCCAACCCCTGCAGCCTGGCGTTGGTACCTGCAGGGAAGGGGCTTGGGTTTCTTATTTGTTCTTACATTATTTGCGTGGTTGTTTGCATTTCTGTGACCAGCAAATGGGTGGTGTGAGAGATGGTGTAGAGCAAAGCATGGGACCAGCAGCCTCCATCAAGCACGGTGAGAAACCTCTGGGCACAGCACAACCAAGGTCCTTCCTCTCTCACGTAGCAAGTGTGGAAGAGATGTGAGTTGATGTATTATTTTGGAGGGGAAAGGGAATCGACGAATCATGTCAAAGGCTGTCAGGTCACCTTCCCTGCAAAGAACAGGGACACCCACAGCTCCATCAGGTGCTCAGAGCCTGCATTTCTCCTCAACGCGGATTTGACCGCAGGGACTTTGCAGTGCTGCTGCTTGGGATGCAATGTTTCCAACATTTCTTGGAAATGAGACGCTGTGATCATAGAATCGTAGAATCACAGAACGGCTTGGGTTGGAAGGGAGCTCAAGGATCACGAAGCTCCAACCCCCCACCACAGGCAGGGCCACCAACCTCCACATTCACAGCAGCCCAGGCTGCCCAGGGCCCCATCCAAGCTGGCCTTGAACACCTCCAGGGATGGACGGGGATCCACAGCCTCTCTGGGTTTGTGAAGTGCATGAACTCCGTTCTGTTGGTAAATAAGAACAGCAGAACAGCAGAAGGCAGCTGCTGTGTTTTTTCTGTGGATACCAAAGGAGTCATCCCAACCTGGAATCTGTCCTGAAATGTTTTGCTTTCCTGTAACAACAAAACATTTGAAGTTTTGAGATACAGGAGCAAGCAAAAATGTAGAGCAATAACTTAAGATTGTGTCATGTTGTTTGTGTTCCTCGAAAATATTGCTGGCATTTATTAGAGTCATCTTCTGATAACATGAGGATTTATTCCATCAAGCTATGGGCTGCTTCCTTGGCCGGTTGGGTTTCAGGCACTGGGTTGCACTTGGGTTGACATCTCTTGAGTTGAAAATCTTCCTTTTTGCTCAGATTTGCTGCTTCTTGGTTACAAACCCAGTCTCTCCCTCTCATATTTCTTCTTCTATGCCTGGAGCTTGGGATCTTCCCCACAACAGTTGTTATAACTCTTGTTCTTCGTTTATTCCATCTTCAGGAGATAAGGGAGGTGGTGGGGTCACTGTCCCTGGAGTCTTCCAAACCCATGGAGATGTGGCACTGAGGGATGTGGTTAGAGGGCATGTGGGGTGGCTTGGGCTTGGGGATCTTGGAAGGCTTTTCCAACCATAATGATTCTATGGTTCTGTTTAGGGACAAAGTCAGTGGGCATGCTAGGGTGAGTTGGGTTTGGGGATCTTGGAGGACTTTTCCAGCCCTAATGATTCTGTGATTCTGTAACATTTCTTATCCATTGCATTGACTGAATTTGAGATAGTCTCTCAGAACTTGCCAAGGAGCCTTCATAAATACAGACTGTGTGGGCAAAGCTGGTCTTTATTGCCAAGTGTGTCACTGTAGCCTTTTGATAACTGAAGATAAATGATAAATGAGATGAGATAACCAACGGCAGCTCACACAATCCTGGGTGCTGACCCAAAAGGCAGCTGGGGGAATGAATGGCATGCAGGATGGATGGTGGAAGGTGACACTTCCCAACTCCATGTCATCAGGCAAGTCTGGGACATGAGGAGTAGCAGACAAGTGGATCCTGGCCTGGGTGGACTGAGTGGGTGTTGTGTGTGGCTTCTGCTTTTGGTGGTGCTCAAGTGGGAAGGGAAAGTGTATTCATATGAAAAATGCACATGGCCCTAATCAGAGCCAGGAGCTGCCTTTATAGCATTTGCAAAGTGCCCTGTAGTGTCCAGCCAGGGCCATGCTGCCATGTTGCCAACCCCACAGTGGGTTGCCAGCTTGGCAATTGCTGTCTTTATCCCCACGCTTTACTTTCAGAAGTATTTAGAATCATAGAATCCCTAGAGTTGGAAGGGACCTTTAAAGGTCATCTTGACCAACTCTCCTGCGATGAACAGAGATATCTGCGTTTAAGAAGCAAATCAACACGCTGCTACTGCCAGCACCTCCTGCCTGCCCCTTGGTCATAGGACAGACTGAGTGTTTTCTCTGCAAAGTTCTGCACCACTGCTTTTATTATGCACGAGAGACAGCGTGAGTAACTGTGTTCCATTGGGAGACCACAACTTGAATACACTTAGTGGTCTTTGGGAACTTTGACCAGGCTCCTGTCGTGCCCATTCAAAGAAACTGTAAAGCAGACACAAGGCTGGGCAGCTCCACGAGGCAAGGCACATCATTCTGAGTTTCATAGAGTCACAGAATCACCAAGGTTGGAAAAGACCTCCAAGATCATCCAGTCCAACCATCCACCTACCTCCATTAAACCACATCTCTCAGTACAACATATAAACATTTCTTGAACGCCTCCAGGGACGGAGACTTCCTCACTTCCTTGGGAAGTCCATTCCAGCACCTGACCACTCTTTCAGAGCAGAAATTTCTCCTAGTATCCAACCTGACCCTCCTTCAGGCCATTCCCTCCAGTCGTATTGCTAGTCATGCGATTTGCTCTAGAGCAACACGACTTGTCATTCCCCAGGTTGGAGAGATGAGGTGGATCATAAAATCATAGAGTCTTAGAATGGCCTGGGTTGCAAAGGAGCACAGTGCTCACCCACTTCCAACCCCCTGCTGTGTGCAGGTCGCCAACCAGCAGCCCAGGCTGCCCAGAGCCACATCCAGCCTGGCCTTGAATGCCTGCAGGGATGGGGCATCCACAACCTGTCAGAATGTCAGGACTCCTTACAGTGCTGGCAAACAATGCAAGCTGCGTGGTATTTGACAATGTTGGGTGGCTTCTGTTCCTTATTTTTAGACAAATTTTGATTTTGCTCTTCTTCCTGGTGAAAACCAAGTGGCTTCATAGGGAGGTGTCTCCAGATACCACCAAGCACTACGTCTGTGTGTGTACCAGCAGACTTTGTGCTGCTGGTATTTTTGCTCTGCTTGCTTGGGTAATTAAACACAAGCCTTTGCTTTCTTGGATGTCAATCCAAGGCATTTTATCAGCAGAATAAGGATTGCTTCAATCCTTTGGGTAGGTAGGAGAGCTCCCCATGTTTCAGAATCAGTGCTGGGAGCAAGATTTTTGAGAATGAGATTTTCAGTGAAAGTCTTCAAGGGAGATATCCAAGAAAAGAGCAGACGTGACACTGAGGGTCGTGGTGAGTGGGCATGGTGGGGGTGGGTTGGGGTTGGACTTGGAGGTCTTGGAGCCGAGGAGTCTGAACAGCGGTTCAGGTTCAGGTTGTGCATACAGGACCACTGCATCCAGCAGCACGGTGTGCTGCTCACCAGGACAGCAAATGCAAACCCAGAGGCAAATCCAACCCAAGCACCGTTCATTGGGTTTTCCTCCAGCATCGCCCTCGTTTCTCCCGCGTCCCTAATGTACGGCAAGCAGATTTATGCAGCTCATTTGCTGCCCCTGTGTAATCATTTTTAGCTCTGCATTAATGCGCTGAGCAAGTAAAACCAGCTAATGAGAGGAGGAGAAAGGAATCTTTTTGTAGGTCTAATGCTCTTGTTCCTGGAAGCGGAGGGGAGTAATTAGCATTCCAGCAGAGGAAGCAGTTACTATGGCAGTGCGTATTGATGAAACGCCGTGGATACAAGTGAGCTAATTCAAACCAGCCCAAGGCCGTATGTTTAGCTTGGTCTTTGTTATATAACAAGTTTGGAGGTCTTTAACAATTTCTGGGTAGAAATGACCTTCAAGAAATGGCTAAAATAAGAAAACCGACTACTGTTTTTTGTTAACTGCGCACAAACCCGTTAGTTACACAAACAGGACGAAGGTATTTAATCTCCTTTTGAGGTTATTTGCCCGTTTATTGGGACTTATCGTGCCTTTTTATGTGCTGTTACATCAATCTGTAAGTGGAGGATGCGGATGGCTGCAAAACCCACTGCATTTCCCCCCGGGTCCCCTGGAGATGGGGGGTGCGTCCTTGGCTGGGATGGAGCAGCAGAGTTTTGTTCTGCTCTGACATCAGCAAAGAGGGAATTTCTTGGTGTTCATACGCATTTCTGTTGAGCGTTTTATCTCCATTTTATTTTTCTGCATTCTTTGTTAATCTTGAAAATAAGCAAGTCCTGACAGTTCTGTGGTTCTGTGATATGCCGTGTGTGTGTCTGTGGCATCCTTCATATTGCGGCTTCTGGAAGCTGAAATCATATTTAAATCAAAACTGAGGCAGCACCGTACCCCACCCTAAACATAATTATGTTAATCACCCATTGCCAGAATAGAAATTCCTGAAACTGCAGGTAGAAGAAGGTGCAATGAACAGCAAGACGTGTAATTAAATGGCACAGTGTACCTGAACGTGGGCCATTGCGGTGATTAATTTTAAATGCTGTCCTGTAATTATAACCAGACCATATACTCTGCAGAAACCTTTTGTGCACAAGCAGCGGGGTGCTGTTCTGCATTATTGACTTTGGAGTAGCTGGAAGAAATTCAAAACATCTTCATATAAATTACATTTTGGTCATGGTCCGCTCGGCTGCGCCGTCTCCACAGGCACAAGCACTCCTTTCTCAAAAACAGCATGCTGAGCACGGCCTATCAGCCCCATTTTCATCTCACAACCCCACACTGGTTTGCATTGGAAGGGACCTTAAAGCCCTCCAAACCCAACCCTCCATGGGCAGGGACGTCTCCATTGAGGTGGCTGTAGCCCCATCCATGGGTGCTGCCAGGGATGGGCACCCGCAGCTCTCTGTCTCCTGCCCATATCCATCACAGAATCATAGAATCCTTAGAGTTGGAAGGGACCTTTAAAGGTCATCGAGTCCAATTCCCCTGCACTGCACAGGGACACCACAGCTAGGTCAGCTTGCCCAGGGCCTGATCCAGCCTTGCTTTGGAAGTCTCCAGGGATGGAGCATCCACCACATCTCTGGGCAACCTGTTCCAGTGCCTCACCACCCTCACTGTAAAAGACTTTTTCCTAATATCCAACCTTAATCTCCTCTTTTTGAGCTTGAAGCCATTTCCCCTTGTTCTGCCAGCACAGACCCCGCTCAAGAGCCTGTCCCCTTCTTTCCTGTTGCTCCCCTTTAGGTGCTGACAGGCTGCTCTCAGCTCACCTCGCAGCCTGCCCTTCCCTTCTCCATCTGCACAGCCCCAGCTCTCAGCCTGTCCTCATAGCAGAGCTGTTCCACCCCTAGGATCATTTCTGTGGCCCTCTTCTGGATGCTCTCCCACAGCTCCACGTCTCTGCTAAACCAAGAACGCTCCTGCAGAACAGCAGCACCACGGTTGGGTTCCTCACCCCTGTCCCCACATGGGACGCATCCACTGCATTCCCAACCCCTCTCTCATTTCCAGGATGCTCTCTGGGACCATGTGGCTAGGACCATGTGCTAGGTCAGCACCCCAGTTGGGTACCTTTCATCACAGGTTGGTGGTTGGACACGGTGATCTCGGAGGTCTTTTCCAACCTTGGTGATCCTGTGATCTTTTAGGATTGTTTTCTCTATTTTCTTCTGCAAGAAAGGGAACCTCTGTGAGCTTTGTCACATGGCAATCTGGGCAAGTGTTCCTAATAAAACATTCATAACATTGCACTCCTTTACGAGTCCAGTGGTGGCCCATGAGCATTTATGAGCAGCGCTGTACGCACCATCGTAGAAAATATGTACTCATTTAATGCAGTGTGATAAAGAGCTCTTTATAGAGAGATTTATTTTTTTTTTTTTTACAGTTTATTCATCCCTATTTACATAGAATTTCCTTGAGATCCTGCAAACCTTTTGCTTATTCAGCCTTTCTCAGCTGTTTTGCCACATCTCTTCCATTGAGGATGCCAATGGGATCCTGGGGTGCATTAAAAAGAGCGTGGCCAGCAGGGTGAGGGAGGTGGTCCTCCCCTCTGCTCTGCCCTGGTGAGGCCACATTTACAACACTGTGTCCAGTGCTGGGCTCCCCAGTTCAGAAAAGACAGGGATCTCCTGGAAGGAGTCCAGTGGAGGCCACAAAGATGATGAAGGGCCTGGAGCATCTTCCATAGGAGGAAAGGCTGAGAGATCTGAGTCTGTTCAGCCTGGGGAGAAGACTGAGAGGGGATCTGATCAATGCTTACAGATATCTGAAGGGAGGTGGGCAGCAAATGGATGAGGCCAGGCTCTTGGTGGTGTGTAGTGATAGGACAAGGAGTAACGGCCTAAAACTGGAACACAGGAAGTTCCACACATACGTATGGAAGATCTTTACAGTCAAGGTGATGGAGCACTGGCACAGGTTGCCCAGAGAGGTGGTGGAGTCTCTTCTATGGGGATATTCCAGATCCAGCTGGATGCCCACCTGTACAACCTGCTGTAGGGAACTGCTTTAGCAGGGGTTGGACTTAATCTCTTGAGCTCCCATCCAACCCCTACAATTCCATGCATCTGTAACCACTTTACTGCAGAAGCTGAAGTTGCATTTGATGCAAAATAAGTGTGCAACCTTCGTGCATGATGGGTGCTTTTCCTAGAGCAGCTCTGAACCCATTGGGCTGACAGCATCCACTGCAAGGATGGGAGCTGCAGCCTGGGGCTGCATGGAGATGTGGCACTGAGGGACATGGTCAGTGGGCATGGTGGGGCTGGGTTGAGCTTGAGGATCTCAGTGGTCTTTTCCAACTTTAAGGATTCTCTGATACGTGAGATTGGTTTCCAGGAGTGTTTAATGATATGAGTGCAGCTGGATGGCCCAGCTGGGGGCTGGAGACCTCCCTGCTTAGACACAGCATGCTACGTAAATGGTCAGGGTTATTGGCTCAGTGATGTGATGTCAGCAGAGGACCAGGCCTCCTCTCCAAGATGCAGGTCTGAGTGACCCAGAGGTTGTGCATGCTTGTGAGGGAACTCCTGGACGTTGAGAGTGTCTCAGGACATCTGCACAGCTCTAACCATGAGCTGTAGGGGAAATACAGGAAAGGATTGTCTCACTCTGCTCTGCCTGGGATGGCCTCACCTTGACCAAGGTGTGCAGTTTGGGCCCCGCAGTGTCAGAAGGACATAGAGCTGTTGGAGAGCATCCAAAGGAGCGCTATGGAGATGGGGAAGGGTCTGGAGGGCCAAATGTGTGAGGAGCTGCTCAGATCCTTTGGTTTGTTTGGCCCAGAGCAGAGAAAACTGAGGGGAGGCTCATGGTGGCCCTACAGCTCCTCATAGTGGCCCTACAGTTCCTGAAGGCCCTAAAGCTCCTCATGGTGGCCCTACAGCTCCTCATAGTGGCCCTACAGCGCCTGAAGGCCCTAAAGCTCCTCATGGTGGCCCTACAGCTCCTCATAGTGGCCCTACAGCTCCTGAAGGCCCTAAAGCTCCTCATGGTGGCCCTACAGCTCCTCATAGTGGCCCTACAGCTCCTGAAGGCCCTAAAGCTCCTCATGGTGGCCCTACAGCTCTCATACTGGCCCTACAGCTCCTCATGGTGGCCCTACAGCTCCTCATAGTGGCCCTACAGCTCCTGAAGGCCCTAAAGCTCCTCATGGTAGCCCTACAGCTCTCATACTGGCCCTAGAGCTCCTCATGGTGGCCCTACAGCTCTCATAGTGGCCCTACAGCTCCTCATGGGCCGGGTGCAGGTGAAGGAAAGGCTCTGCCCCAGGGGTGGTGGGCATGGCACAGCTCCCCAGGGCAGTGTCTTAGCCCCAGGACATGTCCCAGTGCTGTGGGATGCTCCGGGGCTGCTGCTTGCATGGCGCTGTGGTGGTGGAACCAGAAATTTGGCAGGGAAACCGAAAACATAAAAATAATTCCATTCAGCTTGAATAATAATTAATATTTATCCTTCCCCAAACACTTTGTTTGCCTGCCAGCCAGTCTGGTTGCATTTAAGTCCAATTATTTCATTCAACCCCAAATGTTTAATTTCAGACACGTACGAGAAAAAAGGAAAGGGAAAAAAAGAATGAAGAGAGGAGGTAATTTTCCCCTTCAATCCAGTAATCCCAGAGCTAAGGTTTTCATTCAGAAAATGGAAGGAACAATTCTGAGAAGTTCCATTCTGAGAACCTGGAAGCTCTCATTTTAAGAGTGATCAAAGAATCATTGAGGTTGGAGAAGATCAAGATCCCCAACCTCAACACATCCCACCATGCCCACTGGTCATGTCCCTCAGTGCCACATCTCTACAGCTCTGGAACACCTCCATGGATGGGGACTCCCATGTTGCCATGCATTATCACTCTTTGGAGAAGAAATTTTCCCCAGTATCCACCCTGAACCTCCCTTGGTGCAACGTGAGGCCATTACCTCTCATCCTATCACTGTTAATGGGGAGAAGATCACCAAGCTTTGGGGCATTTTGGGATGCTTTTCCTATTTGCTTATAATCCTGTTCCATTCTGCCCAACCAATCTGGACCAGAGTCCCAGTGAATGTCCTCACTGCAAGCTTCATCCTCACTGTGTTTTCCCATTGTACCATAAATCTGAAGGTGAGTCACAGTACAAGGAAGGTTGTGAGGGACCACTGGGAGTCATCAGTGTGCAGTGTAGGGGTTCAGATAAGCCCCAGAAATAACAAAATTAAACCCGAATTCATTTCCTTTTGGAAAGTAATTCCTCTTGAGTCCCCGACCCCAAGTGAATGCACGCTGAGAGTCATTGAGCACATGTTGGTGAGCATCTTCCAGGCAATGGTGATCTCCTGGAGGTAAAGGCATTGCAGGGGTCTCGTCCTGGCACTGTCTGTGCCGGTGGGTTCAGGTCTCTCTCAGCACTGGCTCAATTCCCTGGCAGCCTAAAGACTTTATTGTCTGTTGATGTCCTTTTTCTGCCTTAATATACTGCTAGATGTCTTTCGTCTCTCCTTCTACATAGCCAGGGTAGGTTTTTTTGTGGGATTTGTAGACAAAAGGTTTCTGCAGCTGGTGCTGCTTTGGCAGTGTGTTCCCAAATCCTCCCAAATTGATGGAGATGAGTCACTGCAGGAACAGGAAAGGAGAAGCAGCACTGTCTTGTTTGGAGCACATCCCCATTCATCCCAATATGCAACGATGAGCATTCATAGAGTCATAGAATGGCCTGGGTTGCAGAGGAGCACAGTGCTCACCCAGCTCCAAACCCCTGCTGTGTGCAGGTCACCAACCAGCAGCCCAGGCTGCCCAGAGCCACATCCAGCCTGGCCTTGAATGCCTGCAGGGATGGGGCATCCACAGCCTCCTTGGGCAACCTGTTCCACTGCCTCACCACCCTCTGGGTGAAAAACAGCAGCTCCCTGAGTCGTATCCTGGTTAAAATGCTAAAGCAGTGCAGTGCAATATTGTCTGGTATTAATTATTGCACAGATTAAGAGGAATACCTCTTTGGGTTTTGTGAGCAGACCTGTATTCCTTACTCAGTTTAACGTATGTGTACGACTCAGCCTCTGGGAAGCAAAGACCTTCTCTGATATTCATTGACCCAGCCCTTCTAAGATCTTGAACTTGCACACCTGATGGGGTGATACACTTGCTTTCTCTTTGTGTGTGCAAATTACACTTCTGGAAAGCAACACAGGACAGGAGATCCATCTTACAGGCAATTGCAGTGCCTCTTCCTGAAATTTCTTGGAAAAATCCTCATTCTTAAGCCTTGCTTGGCCACACTCTGCCCTTGACAACTAATAAATTAGTTTTATCCCATTTCCATTTCCTTTGAAAAGGAAATACATCTGCATTTTCTTTAATCTCCTGAAAGCCTGTGCGAATGACACCAAAAAGCTTTTTGGAAAATTGCTTGAGAGCGTTAACAGGTCGGACAGCAGCTCACACTAACGTCTGGGAACTCTCCTTTTAATTCTTCTGTGGGACACTGAGGGTCTGTTCCAGGAAGTTCCTCTAGACATCCTAATGCCATCGTTTATTTAATACAACTGAATGGCAGCCCTTGTTGTTCATTAAGCAAATCTGGCTGAGCTGGAGGAAGGGTTTCAAAAGCAAGCCAGCCTTGCTTTTGAGTCCTTTAAGTTCTTTACAAGAGAGAGTGGAGAGAGTGAGTGAGAGCTGGAACAGCTGCCCAGAGAGGCTGTGGATCCCCGTCCATCCCTGGAGGTGTTCAAGGCCAGGTTGGATGGGGCCCTGGGCAGCCTGGGCTGCTGTGAGATGTGGAGGTTGGTGGCCCTGCCTGTGGTGGGGGGTTGGAGCTTCGTGATCCTTGAGCTCCCTTCAACCCAAACCATTCTGTGATTCTCTGCTTCTGTGAAAGTCATTGTGATGAGATCATGGTAAGAAGGGATAATGCCACCACTTCCTTATCACGGCTTTCAGTTTGCTCTGTGGCTTGAAAGTGAAAATTGTGGTGATATTCCCTGGGCTTGCTTTTATCCAGATGGTAGTGACTAAGCTTCTTCTGTGTCGTGATGTGAGTCCACTGTGTTTTCAAATCATACAGTCACCAAGGTTGGAAAAGGCCTCCAAGGTCATCCTGTCCAACCATCCATCCACCACTAACACTGCCCCACTGAACCACATCCCTCAGTACAACATCTGTATGTTTGTTGAACACTTCCACGGACAGTGACTCCCTGCCTCCCTGGGCAGCCCATTTCAGCACATGATCATTCTTTCAGAGAAGAATGTTTTCCTAACATCCAACCTGAATGTAGTTTTGTGGATTTGTGTCCCACCCTTTGGGACTCTTGGCTTCCCACAGGACGTCTGTCCTTCTGTCCTTGCAGACACACCAGGCAGCGTTGGGGGGAAGAGCTGTCATGGATTTTGGAGGGGACCCATCATTTTGTATTGCATCAGTCTTAAGAACATAATCAACAAAATGCTTCCATCAAATTCAGGAAAAGTTGCAGCATGAGCTGAGGTGCTTCGTTATGCACATTTGTTCCTTTTGGCCAGGAGTACCTTGCATTATGAGAGCAAACTCTTCCACAAAGGAGGTGGGACAGCTGTACGTCTGCTGGCTGGTCCTTCAGCTCACGACAGTGTCATACTTTGCTTAGTAATGAGAAAACCACCCTAAAATGAGAGGAACAAGGAGTGTTGTGAGGGTGTCAGCGTGGGGTCTGCACCAGAGGCTCTTGCTGGGGAAAAAGAGGATTTCTTGAGTTTGTCATCCCAACAAAAGTGGAACAGTGAGGTGCTATTAATCCCGTCCTTAGTAATTAGCTAATGATAAATGTCTCATTTCTATGAAATATGCTGGAGGTAAAGGTGTGTGAGCCTCTGTATGATAAGGCCAGACCAGACCAGGCTCTGGGCACCTGATCTGGAGGTGGTGTCCTTCATTGCAGGGGAGTTGGACAAGGTGACATTTGAAGGTCCCTTCCAACCCTAAGGATTCTACCTGCTTGTAGACCTCTTTATAATGACGTTTAGCTTGGTAAACCCATCCCTCAATACTACTTCTGATAAGCAAAGAGAAAAAAAAAAGCCCCCAAACCAAACAAAATACCAATAAAAAGATGTATGGAGATGAAATCGTTGTGGGATGACAGGTGCATGTTGAGATTTGGACTGAAAATGCCACGTCTCAAGCTACTTCAGGCAAGTTTTCGCTGTCACGGAATATGAATTCAGCCCTGTGACACTGATTTTATTATATACTCCACTAAAACAGGTTATTGAGTTATGTAGGTTGCATATAGCTATGGAAGACAGATAAGTGTAGGAATTACAGTGCTTGCTCTTTTTTCACCCTTATGACTGCAAATTCTAAGCCTGAACCATCCTACACGTTCTTCAGTGCACTGAATCCTGAGAACACAGCCGTGCTTTTGCAGTGTCTCACTGAGGTGAGATGTAAGGACACCAAAATACAGCTCCAGTATTAAATCTCCATCTCACCACTCCTGTGTTCGGAGAAATGCCATCTCCTTACGTAGAGTAATCATGACACTGTTGTGTCTGCTGCCAGGACAAGAAGAAGGCGGTGACCCTTTGTACTGGGGAATGGTAAGCACCATGCCAGGAGTGCTCAATGTTGTGGTCTCATGGAATCACCAAGGCTGGAAAAGACCTCCAAGATCATCCAGTCCAACCCACCATGCCCACGTATCTCAGCATTGGGAAGAGTGAAGGCCTAAAGCCCTCTTGGCCTTGGTGTGTAGATGTTGGTATTCAGAGGAATCAGTTTCACGTGGTCTTAAGTCAGGAGGGCAACCAACTTATTACACTGTCTGATAACGATAGGACAAGCAGGAATGGCTTTAAATTAAAAGAGAAGAGTTTTAGGTTGGATGTTGGGGTGAAATTTCTTACTGAGGCATTGGAACAGTTGCCTGAAGAAGTTACCCAACAGTGGTTGTCCAAAGAAATGTTGGACGCCGCATCCTTGAAGGCCAGGTTGGTTGGGGCCCTGGGCAGGATAAGCAGGTTGGGAGCAGCCAGCTTGTGGCAGAAGGGGTTGGAACTGTTTAATCTTTAAGGTCCCTTCCAATCAAAGCCATTTTGTGATGCTTTGAAGCTCAGGGAGGGTGGAAATGGCTGCTGAAACTCATGGTGGGCTGTGCCAGCAGCTCTGTGGGCCCTTGGGAGCAGATGACCTGCAGCAGCTCCTTCCAACCTCAGCCATTTTGGGCTTCTGTGGTTCAGGGCAGTGGAACCATATGTCTGCAAGGAGCAATGTTAAAACAATGAGGAAGGAGGGCTCACGTGTGGCAGAGCAGCCAATTCTGCACTGTTTGCATCAATGCATTGCCTGTCTTTGCATGGAGACGCATTGCAAGGAACATAAACGGTGTCAGATGTGATGTGAGTTGGGTGCTTGAAGGGAAAATCAGGCCTTGAAGTTGCAAAAGCCTAAATGAGGTGTATTTGTGCAGCTTTTGAAGGACTTTTGTGCTGTTGCAGGGGCTGTAGGAGGACTTTTTGCCTCTGCTGAAGCTCTTCAGATCTTTACTTTCATCTTCTTTTTCAGAACCTCTTTATCCTTTTGGTGCATTTGTAAAATAAAACGCCAGAAAGATCCTGTGAAGCTTTCTGAAACGGTATAAAAAGCAGGTGCCCTGTTTATTGACCTCTGCTGGAGAGCTTGAAGGCGTACTGCGTTTCCTTAGATGTTTTCCTCATTTCACAGCCTGTATTATTTATAATCGTCGGTCTTTCAAGTGTGGAACAAACCTAGAGCCCAGGAATCGCTGGGCTGGAGCAGGTCATAGAACCATGGAATCGTTAATGTTGGAAGACCTCCAAGATCCCCAACCCAACCCCAACCCATCCCACCATGCCCACTGCCCACGTCCATCAGCTCTGTAGTGCATTTTTTAACCTCGGTGGCAGGGACTGGCAAGGACCTTCACGAAGATGTGGTTTCTTACGACCAATTTGATGTTCATCACCCATCTTACAGCTGGTTTGGTTTGGTTTGTTTTCATCAAACAACACCTTGTTCATTTTGTGCCAGTTTCACGTGGCGCAGTTTCATCTTTCTGTTACACCTTTCTTTCTCATCCCCTTTCTAAAGTGAGCGGCCCTTGACTTACCAAACCCTGACTTCTCCTGAGCTCTTCTTGCATTTTTATTGCCCTTTGCTGATTCCCATTAATCAGAAGTTGATCCTGGCATTTGCTCCCTCTGTTCTCCATACCTTGCCTTAGGCATCCTACAGTCCAGTTTGCCTTTGGGACCCGAGCAGATTTTTCTTCGTCCCTTCCCTTCGTCCTGGCACTGCCAGATGTTTCTGCATGGATATCTCTCATTCAGTACTTTGGATATTTTTTTAATCCCAATATGCATTTGTTTGTACTGGATTTTTTTGGGTTATCATTTTGCCTATTCACCAATTGGGTTTTTTGGGGTTTTTTTGGTTTGTTTGGGGTTTTTTTTTGCTTGGATGGTCATAGCCAGAGGGTGTTATCAATGGCTCTGTGTCCAGGTCTGATGGACCCCTGTCCCAAGGATCCATCTCTATTGGTGCTCTTTAACATCTTTATCAGTGACACAGACGATGGGACTGAGTGCACTCTCAGCAGTCTGCAGATGACACCAAACTGAGTGGTGCAGCTCACACCACAGAAGGAAGGGATGGAAGGGGAGCCATCCAGGGGGACCTGGACATGTTGGAGAAGCGAGCTCAGGAGAACATAATGAGGTTCAACAAAGCCAAGTGCAGGGTGTTGGGTTGGGGCCATCCCAGGTGTGAGTACAGATGGGAGAAGAACTCAGTGAGAGCATCCCTGCAGAGAAGAACTTGGAGCTCCTGGTGGAGGGCAACCAACCACCTGGTGGGGGGCAACCGGCCCACTGCAGAGGTTGGAGCTCCATGATGAAGGTCCCTTCCAACCTCAGCCATTCTGTGATTCCAGGATTCTTTTCTCCCTGCGTTTCTCTCCATACCCTCTGATTCTGTCAATCGTTGCTCATTTGTGTTACCAAGAGGTTTTCTTTCTTGCTTCTCTCTTTTGTTTATGAATGCATGCATCAAACAACTGTTAGTGGCTTTTCATTTTCTCCCCCCTGGATAAATAGAGAAGAGGGTCTGCGTTGGATTAACATAAAAATAAATTAAATTGCCTCCTCTGTGAGCTGCTGGGGATATTTGTGGCTTCCCCAAGGATCACAAGGCAGCCCTTCCCTCCAGTGCTGGTGTGCATTGCTGCTGGCTGTCAGGAGGGGCCGTGCCCTCCCCCTGTCTCTGGCTGCTATCACTGGGTCAGGGCAGCGAGACCGAATGTCCTTCCTTGGCAACTCAGCACCAACTGCTCTTATCAATGCCTTTATCACAGCGACAGCACAAATCGCTTCTAGAGGGAGACAGCAAGTACACCCTGTCCAGGGTCAGCTCAGGCAATGAGTGTTTTCCCCTTTTATCCAGCTAAAGTGCCTGCAGATAGCAGCAGCACGTGGGCTGCAATATTTGTTGGGTGGACATACCATATGGGAGAGGATGGGGATGCTGCAGAGGGCGGATGCTCAAGTGTGTGCCAAGCTCCTTCCATCAGGTTTGGAGTCTGCCCCTGCCAGAAGGTTGATTTAAATGCATTGTCATCCCACTGTCTCTTGTTATTTTGCCTGCCAGACCGTCTTTACTTGGTTTGCAGTTAATTTTCCGGAGTGCACGTTGCTCCTTGGACAGGCAGAAAAAGCCTCTGATGTATGATTCTTGCATTGAATCATAACGCTCCACTTGGTGTCATTTGCTGGCAAATGCAATTCAGTGCAGGGATGATGTGGTGGTTTGGGTCCTCGGGTCTGGGAGCGCTGCGCCGTACATCATTAGCAAACAACACAGCAGCTCTATTTCTGACTGGCAGCTCAGTCGCTGTACACCACGACACCACACTGGTTTATCTACCTTTCTCATTAAGCTTAGGTGTAGCACTGCCCACACTAAGAAAAAAGAGTAAATTAGCTTCAACAGGAGCGATTAACGCAATTAGCATGCTTTAATTTATTGCCTGTTAGCAGACAAACGAGTGTGTGTGACTTAGTGCTCCCCCTCTGCCGTGTTCCTCCTTGCCTGTGTTGCTTCTAATTACAGCAGGTACTTGATAGCACTTACAGCACAGTGCCCTGAATGGACCCAACGCCTCTGAGCTTCCAAATGCAGGTGAAAAACAGGAGTGCTGTCTCCTATTTCCTACAAAGCCATGCGTGCTTTAATTGCAAACGTGGAAAAAAAAGATACCGTTTTGGGGAAGAGAGAGAAGATAGAGTAAGCAGGGAATGAAGAACAGAAGAGAAATAGAGAAGGCACAGAAGAGCAATTATGAAATAATTCTGTGTTGGAAACTCCCTGGCTAATGTATTAAATCCTAGAATAATTCAGTTTGGAAGGGCTCTCTGAAGACTATTTTTTTCCCAGTCCCTGGCTCAAGGCAGAGCCAACTTCAAAGTTAGATATGGAGTCGTATCCAATTGAGTTTCAAGTATTTCCAAGAAGGGATATTTCCACCCCCTGGGGGCTGCGGTTCTGCCCTCCCCACGGATGCTTTTTCCTAATATCGAGTGGGATTTTGCTTGCAGCAACGTGTGCCCGCTGCACCTCGTGCTTTTGCCGTGTTCCCCAAGCAGAACCTGGCTCCGTCGTCTCTCTTAGGCCCCCTCCCCTGGGGCTTTCCTATTGCTGCCAATGTACCTGCCAAAGCCCTCCATAGAACCATCAGCTATCCTGAACTGGAAGGGGACCCACCTGCAAAGGCCATTGGGTCCAACCCCCACACAGCACTCCCTAACCCAAACCCTATGGCCAAGAGCCACATCCCAGTGCTCCCTGAGCTCTAACAGCTCATGGCCGTGCCCACCGCCTTCCAGTTCAGGACATTCAGGACATTCTATGGTGTTTTTTTTTCCTTCTTTCCTGGGAAAACTATCCAGCAATAAAGCAAAAGAACACGAGAAGCAGATTGTTGTTTGCTGTGTTCAGTTGGTTGGTTCCATCCAGTTATTTGTCATCACGCTTTGTGGGGTGATGTTGAGATGGAAATATATTGTTATTAGGATTAGGTAAATGTTATTTATTTCTACTGGCATTGAGTGGGTTCCTCTGTTTGCTTTTGGAATGTAGCAGGACAAAGCATGGCAGCACAGCATTCAAGCACTGGCTTACATGGCCCACTCCCCGTACTTCATAGAATCACTAAGGTTGGAAAGACCACTAAGATCACCCAATCCAATCACTGCTGATGTTAGGAAATCGTATCAGCACTTCCATTTTACAAAGTCTCAGAATGGTGTTTTTGAAAAAGCTGCAACCTCCGAACCTCTCTCGTGTCCCTTTTGCAAGAGCTGTTCTGTATGAAGCAAGCTGGTGGCTCCTCTTGGAATGGCCTGACTCTCCAGCGTGGTGAATTCAGATCTGCTGGCTATTAAAATGTTCCCCATGCCAGCAGAAGTGGGATTGTGTGTGATTGTTTTGGATTAATCCAAAGCTTTTTTTTTCTGAGAACTGCAGATCTTTGAGGAAACACTCCGTAGCTCATCAAATGTTGGCCGTTCCATGGCTCTATTTCAAGAAAAGCTGTCTTTCCAACCTGTGTTTACTCTAAAGGGACATCACATAAAGTCTCGTTGGGTTTTTGCCTCTGCCAGAGCAGTGGGGAGGTCCTCACCACCCACCAATGTTAGCAGGCAGTTCACCTCTCCAGGTAGATGAGGACACTGCATTGAAGATGGGCTGTAAGACCCCAGTGTACGACACAAATGAGGATGGGGGTAGGCTGGAAGGGAGATCAAAATTACAGTATTCATTTATTTTCCTAATTCCAAACTTCATTATCCAATATGCTTAAAATTGAGCGACCTAATGAAATTTCACACCCACTAAATTTAATCATGGATTACCCATGTGGGATTTGAGTCAGATAAAAAGGATGCCTCCGATACTTGGTAGCATAAGGTAATAAGAATCTGCAGCATTCTTTGTCCCTTTTGGCAAATTGCTTGACCTACTTTTTTCTTTTCTTTACTTTTTGTGTGTGTGTGTGTGTGTGTGTGTGTGTGCGTGTGTGTGCACTGACCTGACCCTGCCTTCCTCCTGGGCATGAGCAGCCAGTCAGTTCCTGCGTGCACGCAGACAGATCTCAGGGGTGCTTCCTCCTGGATGCTGCTAATGCTTGATGGATTATTGGTTTTGCTGCTGTGGTTTGAGGTCAACACAGACCAGGAAAAAGGATAAAAACGTCGGTTTGTGCAGGAAGAGGCCTTGCTGGGATGAGGGTGTCATGGGGTGCAGATGAGGGGTGGATGCCAGGCTCAGGTTGCACTCAGGGCTGTGCATGCAGCTGCTGACTGATCTCCTGCAGTGCTCTTCATCCCTCCCAGCTGGGTGGTGTTGAACTTGCAGGGATATCCTGAGCCCCAAGACCAGTAGTAAGCATGAAATTACACTTTCTCTGCTTGCAAACCAGAGTGCTCTCTTACTGACTGTATTTCTGATGGGATGCTGTTTGTTCCCACCGTTGTAAGTCTTGGGTCTAGGAGAGGCCAAAGCTTACATCCACCAGCAAATCCAGGTTTGGAGCAGAAAAGGAGACTGAGCACCAAGGCTGCACCAGAACGGCTCAGGGATCTGCTTGGAGCTTGCACAAATGACACAACACAACGTGTGCTGTTCTTACAGGCAGAATTCCAGTCGTCACTGGGTTGCCATTGGGTGTCTGTGGCCATTGGGTTCCCATGGCCATTGGGTTCTCACGATCCAAGTGCAGATTGATTGTCATGGGTTCTGCCATTGACAACCTGTGGTTAGTGAATCAAATCTAGTTAGCAAGGAGAAGTGCAAGGGGCACTCAGCAATTGGAGATGGTTGAAGAGGTTATGATCCATCCCTCAGAATAAGAAATCAGGCAGAGGAGGCAGGAAACCAGCGTGGCTGAGAAGGACCTGCTGACCAGGTTGAGGGAAAAAAAAGAGATGAAAAAGAAAGCAGGGATTGGTGGCCTGCAGAGAAATGTTGTCCAGATTGGCAGGGATAGGATTAGGAAAGCCAACTTTTAAGCAGGGGGTGGGGGAGCAAAATCCCTCCCAGTGTAAGAGTAGAGCAAGTTTGAGACTGACTCATGAGGAGGAATGTGTACGAATCCATGGGGTTGGACAACACGTGTCCCAGGGCCTGAAGGAGCCAGCTGAGGTGGTTGCTGAGCTGCTCTCCATGGCATTTGAAAAGTCGTGGCTCTCAGATGAAGTCCCCAGTGATTGGAAGAAGGGAAACATGACTCCCTTATATAAGAAAGGAAGGAAGGAAGACATGAAGAACTACAGGTCACCTCTGTGCATGGGAAGATTGTGGAGCAGATCCTCCTGGAAGAGATGATAAGGCACATGAGGGATGAGCAGGTGATCCGAGACAGCCAGCATGGCTTCACCAAGGGATCATCGTGCCTGACCCACCTGGTGGTCTTCTATGATGGAGTGATGGCATTGGTGGACAGGTTTAATTTTGTTATTTCCAGGGCTTATCCAAACCCCAGCGGTACACACAGATGACGCCCAGTGGTCCCTCACAACCTTCCTTGTACTGTGACTCTCCTTTAGATTTATGGGACAACTGGGAAAACACAGTGAGGATGAAGCTTGCAGTGAGGGCATTCACTTGGACTCTGGTCCAGATCGGTTGGGCAGAATGGAACAGAATTATAAACAAAAACAAAGGGAGGGCAACTGATGCTGTCAGTCTGGACTTGAAAATGGATCAGCTCATTGGGTGGTATGGTGATGAGGGCATGGATGGATGGAAAGGGGTTTTAAGGATGTTGGTGATGCACAGTGAGGCTTGATGACTTCAACCTAGCGTGGTGCAGGTGAAGGCGGTGGTGATGTTACAGGTGTGAAGGATGGAAGCTGTTGGGCACAATCAGCGCAGGAGTAACGAGAAAGGCTCTCATGCTTCGAGTTGGAGGTCTTCAGCTGATGGGGGGGTTGTCCATGACATCCCTGTTGGGATGTTGAGCTGAATCGTTTGGACAGAGGGAGCCGTGTCCGCGTTAGACATCGAATAAGCTTTGGGGATTTAAGACTGAGATTCCCTTTCCACAGCACAAAGTCTTCAGGCTGATATCTCAAGATGGAGGAGGAAATTGCCTTTGTTGTCGAATCCTTTCTGCTTTTTGCCCAACAATTATCGTGACCCTCTCGTGGCCTCTGCCTGCGTCCGCTGGGTGCCCTTCATCTTCAAAACAAAAAGGAAAAGCAAAGGAAGAGCTTCTGCCTCACACACAGATGTATGAAAGGATCCATCGGCAAACCCAGCAGCGGCTTCAGATGTTTCATCAAGGAATATGAAATCTCATCACAGCTGGATTACCCAGAGGCTTCAAAGCTCTTGGAGGTCAAAAAGCAGCCGGATTGCGCGGAGCAGCATGAGGCAATGGCACCGAGGCTTCCTCTGCAGGCATGGAGGAGCTGCTTGTTTTGAGTGCTGCCTTCAGCAGAGCCCTGCTATGATTCTATTCTTGAAGTCAGCTGTTAGCAGCTTTTTCTAGGGTTGTGGGTTGTTTTTCCCCACCCTCCAGGCTTTTAACGCCGCCAAAATTAAGGGGATTTTCTGTTGAGTAGAGGTAAAGGCGCTGCTTTCATAGAAAATAATGACAGTCTGCATCTTTACCTCGGTGGGATGCAAAGTGTTTGACTTTGGTGTAAAAGTGTGTGCAGTGCTGCCGTCAGAGCCAGGGGTGTGAGCAGTGAGGAGTGGGGAGATGGAGAGCTGAGGAGTGTGATGGTGATGTTTCTTCATAGCCATCTGCCTTGGCTTTCCTGTGGGGTTTTCCCTACCCTCAGTGCCATCACTCCGCTCATTTGGGGTCACTGCAAATGCAGTCCTTTAAAAGGATTTTCTGGCAAGTAGGATTGCCATTACAACATAGGGGGAAGGATGCTGAGCCCTAGGAGCTGGAACCACCAGAGGAAGGAGGGCAGACCGGAGGACAGTGGGGAACCAGCAAACCAGCACCGTGCTTGGGATGGGCGCTCTGAAATATGCATGGGATTAACTTTATCCAGAGGTGTGTGACATGAGTTTGTATTTGGAATCTGCGTTTGCTCGTTACCAGGGGGCTGATGGATGCCATATAGCTACATTACTTTTGGACTGTTCTTTAAATCACGTCTCATTATCTGGGCTTCATCCCCAGATGAAGACATTTCTGAGGGTGGGTGGTGACAGAACAAGGGGAATGGTTTTAAAGTGAGACAGGGGAGGTTTAGGTTGGATATGAGGAGGAAGTTTTTCAGCCACAGGGTGGTGAGGCAGTGGAACAGGTTGCCCAAGGAGGCTGTGGATGCCCCATCCCTGCAGGCATCCAAGGCCAGGCTGGATGTGGCTCTGGGCAGCCTGGGCTGCTGGTTGGTGACCTGCACACAGCAGGGGGTTGGAAGTGGCTGAGCACTGTGCTCCTTTGCAACCCAGGCCATTCTGTGATTCCCCAGTTACCCTTCCTGGCTATAATTGGGCTTGGGGAAGTGAGATACTAAGCGAAGCACTGATAATGAGGAGTATTGTTCATCTTTCCAAAGATAGTGAAGGTTTTCTCCTTCTCAGTGTGCTGAAGGCTGTTCTGCAGTAATTGTTCCGAGCTGTGTGCATTCAGATGCATTTAATCACTGTCAGTGTGAATGTACCGAGTGTCCCTGCGCTGCTGGAGCACAGTGATCTGCAGGAATTTGCCCGCAGAGCTGAACATTTTCTGTCTCCATGCCTTACAAAGGCTCCGTGAGCGGTCAATGGAAGGATAGCAAAGTCACCTTAATACCCCTGGAAAGTTAACAGCCATGTTTAGCTCAGTAAAACAGAAAGGAAATTAGTTTTCCCTTTGTAGAATCACAGAATGGCCCGGGTTGGAAGGGAGCTCAAGGATCACGAAGCTCCAACCCCCCACCACAGGCAGGGCCACCAACCTCCACATCTCACAGCAGCCCAGGCTGCCCAGGGCCCCATCCAAGCTGGCCTTGAACACCTCCAGGGATGGACGGGGATCCACAGCCTCTCTGGGCAGCTGTTCCAGCACCTCACCACTCTCTCTCTAAAGATCTTCCCCCTGACATCCAACCTCCATCTGCCCTCCCTCACCTTCCAACCATTCCCCTGTCCTGCTGTTATCTCCCCTTTC
This sequence comes from Meleagris gallopavo, assembly GCF_905368555.1. Classification (NCBI taxonomy): domain Eukaryota; kingdom Metazoa; phylum Chordata; class Aves; order Galliformes; family Phasianidae; genus Meleagris; species Meleagris gallopavo. The sequence continues at coordinate 192,814,426 of NC_139404.1, forward strand.
CAAGAGCTGACTCCCCTCCTGTCTGCAGGCTCCCTTTAGGTACTGAAGGCTGCACTGAGGTCACCCCGCAGCTTCTCTTCTCCATGCTGAACAAGCCCAGCTCCCTCAGCCTGTCTTTGTAGGGAGGTGCTGCAGCCTCTGCTCATCTTTGTGGCTCCTCTGGACCCTCTCCAACAGCTCCCTGTCTTTCTTGTCCTGGGGGCTCCAGCCCTGGACGCAGTGCTGCAGATGGGGCCTCACAAGAGCAGAGCAGAGGGGGACAATCACCTCCCTGTCCCTGCTGCCACCCCTCTGCTGTTCCTAATAAGCGTCTCCTCCTGAAGGAATGGGTGAGATCTCCATTTATCAAGCAGCTGAGATCAACAGAAAAATGTTCCCGAGTTCCCGAGGAGCTTTTAATAGCGCATGGAGGCAGTGCCTCGGGGCTTTTCCTTACCCAAATAATGTGGGATTGTCAATATATACTTTTCATCCCAAGCACATGCAGCCAAACCTCTGATTTCTGCAAGAGCCATTCTATCCTTTCCCATGTCAAAATCAATTTTTAATGCTACTAGGCTTTGTGCTCCGTGTCACGTCTTGGTGTTGAACAGCCTGCTTCCACCTCTCATCCTTTTAAAGCACTGCAGCTTGGTCCAACCAGTCCTGGAGGGTTTCCTGGTCATTGCAGAGCCATTGGGTACCTGCATCTGTTTGAAAGCACAGAAGGGCTTTCAAGATAAACCGCAGTTATCTCCATTTCACTCTTCTATGGTAAGTGCCTCTTTTTCCAAGCATAGCTCAGGCACTACAATTCCATCTGAAAATCCCATTCATCTCATGCATTAAAAAAAAAAATACAGGAGAATATATGGTTCCTGTTCCACAGGCTGCCTATTATTCAGCATGCACCTACAGTGCTGGCAGATGAAGGCGTCCCAAGTACTTCAGAGGGAAATTGAGTACAGTTTACCATGTTGAGGCTTGCCTGGTGGTGTCTTTGTCACTCCTTCTAAATCACCACCTCACACAGATGCTGTGCTGGATCGTGGCAGGAAGGCTGGGCTGGGCTGGAGCTCAGTAAGTTCTTTACTCATAGAGTGGTGAGGTGCTGGAACAGCTGCCCAGAGAGGCTGTGGATCCCTGTCCATCCCTGGAGGTGTTCAAGGCCAGCTTGGATGGGGCCCTGGGCAGCCTGGGCTGCTGTGAGATGTGGAGGTTGGTGGCCCTGCCTGTGGTGGGGGGTTGGAGCTTCGTGATCCTTGAGCTCCCTTCAACCTAAACCATTCTGTGATTCTCACGTGCCATCTCCATGCATTCTTGCTCACCCCATGGCTGGGAATGGGGAGGATCTGTGTAATTCTGTATTGAGGTGAATTTACTTGGCCTCATTAAAGATGGCGGCCAAGGAGGTGGTTACAAGATACAGAATGATTTAGATGACATAGAATTGCTTGGGTAGGAAAAGACCTTAAAGATCACCAAGTTTAACCACAACCCAGCCATCCTACCCTAACTAACAACCCTCTGCTAAATCGTGTCCCTGAGCACCACATCCAAACGGTTTTTAAACACATCCAGGGATGGTGACTCAACCACCTCCCAGGGGAGCCCATTGCAGTGCTTAACAACCCTTTCTGTAAAGAAAATTTTCCCGATATCCAGCCCAAGACCTCGAGGTTGAGCCGAAGTTTTAGTCCTCAGTGCTGCCAACCCAAAAAGTTGTTAATAGAAAGACTTATTCAATGGAAGTGATGTGGAAACAAAGCTTCATCCAAAAAGGCCCAGCATTGACCTCCAGATTCTTCAGATGGTGCAGATAGAAGGGCAGGATCATAGAATCATAGAATGATAGAATGGCCTGGGTTGCAAAGGAGCACAGTGCTCACCCAGCTCCAACCCCCTGCTGTGTGCAGGTCGCCAACCAGCAGCCCAGGCTGCCCAGAGCCACATCCAGCCTGGCCTTGGATGCCAGGATGAGGGTCTGTCCTTCAGAAATTCACAGAATTACAGAAACAGAAGCACAGCATGGCTCAAAATTCAGCTGGATGTTCTTGGGGAGAAGATGGACTTTGACAAGAAGAGATTGAGCTGGGACCAGATATTGCCATTAAGCTTGTCACTGTATGGTCTCGTTGTTTGTTTTTTTTTCTTTTTTTCTCAGCTGTTCACTGTTCTGTAGAGGTTTAACTCTCTTTGCCTTCAGTTTGAACCCTTCCTTAGCCATATTAATCTCATTTTTCCAGCGGAATAGATTAATTTTCACGTATGTTAAGGATTCTGCGGTTCTGTCTTTTGCCCTGATTGGAAGACGTGTTGAGCTGCAAGCCCTCTCTTGTTGCTCTTTACATTCACAATTCCCCAAAGATGAAGTAGTATTAGGAGCAGTCCCCAGTTCCCTCCCGAAAGTAATTTCTGATTTCCATATTAATCAAAAATAGCTTTACCTTCGTACTGCCCTAATCCTAGCGACAACAAGGAAAGAAGATTACATTCTGTGGGTGTCAGAAAAGCAATTAAAATTTGCACATAAGAATAGAGAGGGGGAGGAATATCACCTCTGCACTTTTTGTGAGCTGGATAGGGGGATGCCCTGACCTCGCATTGTTTGTTTCTCACAGTGTCCTTTGGTTTTGAAATGAGGGACAGAAAAATCTTTGGTGTTTGCAGAGCAACGTCGTGGAAGTTGGGTAGAAGGAGAGAGGGATGTGTGATGAGCAGGGAGGCTGTGGATGCCCCATCCCTGCAGGCATCCAAGGCCAGGCTGGATGTGGCTCTGGGCAGCCTGGGCTGCTGGTTGGTGACCTGCACACAGCAGGGGGTTGGAAGTGGGTGAGCACTGTGCTCCTTTGCAACTCAGGCCATTCTATCATTCTATGATTGTATGTTATGGGGGGTGAGGAGTGGCTGTGAAGGGTGCTGAAGTTGCAGAGAGGGATACGTGCCTACAAATAGCTCTGTGTGCTGAGAGGTGTGCCTTGATCTTTGCTGACAAGCTAGGGAAATGAGCATCACGGCAGCAGGAGGAGTGGATGGGAGCAGGAAGAGGCTGCCATGGACTAACTGGGGGAAAAGGGCTCATGGTGGCCATGAAGGCACGAGGTGGGTGGGAGGGACGCGCTCCAGTGATGCTGAACAGTGAGAATTTGGAGGTTTGGGCATGGTATGAGGATTCCGTGGCCTGACCATCTGCCAGGACCCAACCATTTAGGTTCATTCAGGGCATCCCGTGGACAAGTTGTGGGCTGGTGAGGCACAGAGCTGGTATTTCCATCTGCACTGGACATCAAGTTATCCGAGATGAAGGTTTAGGAGCTGAGGAGGAGGAAAAGCAAGGATAGAGTCGTGGAAATGGTATGCCTGGAAGTGACAAAGAAATACGGATCTGTGATTAGTGCCACATGTGAACGTGTAGCTGTGTCTTCTTGGGGTTGGACTGTTGTCCTTGATCATCAAGACAAGTTCCCCACAGCTATTCTCACAAGTGTCTTCTTGTTCTCCATTTTTCAGGCTACTGGAGATTATACACTGAACTCATCCTGTGTCTCTTGTAGTCCATGACATGACAAAGCACCTCTGATATTATTTTGTAATTACTAAACCCTTTCAATTACTTTAGAGAACATATGTAAGTAGTCTCTGAAATGTGAACATATAACATATGGTCTTGTAAACAGCAATTTTCATTCTGATATGTTTCTGACATTAAATAGAGCCAGTGTGCACCCAAAAGCTGTTCGTGTGCCTGGCGAGGTTGTGCCGTGCCATTTTGTGGCTCCATAATTTAGGTTAATTGGAACAAAAATCTCCTTTTGCACCAGATATTCTGCTATAAAACTTTGCTTCCGATTTCGGGTCATTAAAAGCATCTTTAATTGTGACTGATGGAGCCCTTTGGAAATCTATTTTAGATTAAAACTCTTAAGGTATTACGCATTAGTCTGTTTTTGATAGGGAGAAAATCTCCTGCATAAAGAGATGATTGTCTTCCTGCTTTTTTCATTGTGCTTTGGCAGGAGGTCGCTCGGGGGAAGCGTTAAAACTCACTCAACCAGAGCTGTGACAGTGACAAACTGGCCGTGGGTCATTGCTTCTCCTTGACATTTGCAAGTCAGCCAGCAGAGGGGCTTCATGTATCTTTACGAGCATCCTTGCCTTGGAACCACGTTGCAGGGGGACTTTGCATTTCACAGCTTGAGTATGAAGGACAGTTTGCACACAGTTTTGACCTTGCTGCACCCAAAGGCTCTTGAGTAGCCAAAGCCAGGCAGTCCCTCCTGCTGCACCCAGACAAAAGTGCTGGGGTTGCCCTGAAGATGCCAAGGGCACTGGGTTGGACAATGGAGGGAAGTCGTCTAGCAGAGCCAGAAATACATAAATCCATGCAAACGTGTGCATAAAACTGGCAGATAGATGGCTGTTTTCACCTCATCGTTTCCCTTGCTCCATTTCAAGGCTGCAGATGAGAAAGGGAACACACCATCAGCAAGTCGGAGGTGCAGATGGTGATGGATTCTGTGTGAATGGTTGCAGGAGTTAAAGTCTGTCTTGAAGAAACGTGTTTTTTTTTTTAAAGGAAAGTCTCAGACTTTATTTTCAATGCTCTTTATTCTCAGATGGTGGATTTTCAGTTACGGTTGTTACCATGGGTGTAGACCCTCTGCCCCTGTGTGTGATGGGTCCATCATGGCTTACCAAGGAACTGGCCACGTCTGGCAGAACTAAAAAGAAATCTCAGTGAAATGGGAGAAGAAGGGCTGGTGGAAAGTCATCCGGTGGGATTGCTAAGACCTTGGGCTTCTTCACCTTTCCCGTAGAGTGATAGAATCACAGAATCATACAGTCTGGAAAAGACCTCCAAGATCCCCAAGCCCAAGCCCAACCCACCCCACCATGAGGCCACATCCCTCAGTGCCACATCCCCATGGTTCCTGAACACCTCCAGGGATGGTGACCCCCCCTGCTCCCTTGGCAGCCCATGCCAATGCCTTTCCATGAAGCACTCCTCCCTAATGCCCAATATAAGCCTTCCTAAGTACAACTATGAGCCAGCACCAGAGTGACTTCCAAAACGACGCTGTTGGAAGCCACAGGCCAGAGGGAGATGGGACCAAACACAGCTGCTGTGTCTGATTTTTAGATAGACATCTCCCTATGACTTGTCCTGCTGTGGGATGGATGACCCGGTTGACATTAATCTAATAGTAACGAAGATGGCATTTACACAGAGTTTCCTCTTACACCAACCTGGGATTTGTAGCGTTATTGCTTTTCCAAGCAGAAAGCTGCATGATGAAGTTCCTAATGGTTGTAGAAGGGGCTTTGTTCTGCATTTCTTTGCTGTTGGTTGTTTCAGTTTTAAAAGCCATTCTCAGAGTCCCCAGCATCCTTTATGTTCACAGAATTCCTGGGTGGATGACTTGGTGGGCAATTTCACCATTTCCTTAACTTCAAAATTGTAGTAGAGAGAAATACAATGTCAGGTTTGAGAATTTTCATTTTTACACCAAAAAGAGCACATTTTTTGGCTGTCCTATGGATGAGCTCATGTGGGAACTGACAACATTTCTCTGAGATGTTTCTGAGTACAAGGACAGTGCTGGGGATCTCCAGATGGATTCTCAATGCCCATTTTGAATTCCGAGGGCTCCTGCTACCATCCACTGCATTTTGGATCTCAGAGTTTTGCTCAGTGTTTTAATGTCCCCTTTTATCTGGGGACAAAAGCTTGGATTTGACTCATTGCTGCTATGGGGAGACAGGGGCAGCATATTTTTGTTCCACCTAGAAAATGAAGCTATTATTCAGTTTTCCCGACCATTGCTCGCTGCAAGGAGATATTGCAGGGAGATGATGATGACTCAGTTTAAATTAATTGCAATGCATTGATTTTGCACTTGTAAATCTACGGAAGTTCATTAGCATTGAACCAGGCTGCACGAGCACTGGCTGCCCAGCTACCTGCCGTTGTTTGACTGAGCTGTAGCCTGCAGAACTCGAAAGGAAAGGGTCACCAAGCACATCCAGGATGTCATCAAGCATGTCCAAGATGTCACCAACCATAGTGCCTCTCACTCGTTAGCTTTGCTAACGAGCACCAGTTCAAGATATTGCCTCTGCTGCTCATCCCTCCAAAAATGCATCAAGCAAGAATGGTTCCAAACCAGGGGATGGTCAGCAGCAGAGCCAGACCTCCTGCATCCTGTGCTAGAATCACAAAATCACTAAGGTTGGAAGAGACCACTAAGATCATCTAGTCTAACCATCAAACCATGCCCACCATGCCACGTTGGTCCTGCTGGGACATCACCTTGCTGAACCTCATGCCCTATCACCTCTTGCCTCACCAGCAGCTCCTGCAATCTGGCCCCCTGCATCCAGCATCGTGCATCACCATAGGACCCCGTGGAAGCCAGGAGACAGCACAGCGCCTTCCTGCAGTGTGTGAACCCATCAAGACAGTTGAGAAACAAGGAAGGGTCACGTAGTACTTCGTGCCATACATTCTTTGCATATGGCTTTGAAAATAGCCACATTAAAATAAAACAGTGTGTGCTGTGTGTTCTCCTTCCAGCTAGCGTAGAATCATCGAAGTTGGAATAGGTCACAAAGACCATCTTACATATGCTAAAGACAAAGCAGAAGGCTGTCTGGAGTTTTGGTTGCTCATCACATGGACTTCACTCAGCCCCTCTTGAAGGCCATGCAGAATTTCAGTTTCACAGGTTGATGCCAAAAGCAACGGAGGCACGGTGAGGAATTTCTGGCATGTGAACCCACCCTTAATGCTTCAATGGGCATTTCTTAGGAAGGAGACCTTTCCCCCAGAGCATTCTGCAAGAGTTGTGGGAAAAATTGGTAATTATGCAGATTTATTGCTATTTTTTCAGTTTCAAGTGCCTCCAATTAGCTCTTGTGGAGTATCTTCTGGCGTGATGAATTAGTAGCAGCTTTCAGCTGTTGGCTTCTCTCGTCACAGTGTTTAATACCGCTGAGCAATTCCCCTGGACAGCTCTTTCCTATTGTAGTGCTCCTCATTTAAACCCTTAGGTTTTGCTGCTATTTCCAATCCAAAGACATAACTCGTCTCCCTTTTCCTGAGCTCATTAAGCTGTTCACAATACAGGAGGAGGTGAAGCACTGGGTTCTCGTGTCATGCAACATCATGCTTTTTCCATCTCAAATTTCAGAAGGACTTTATTTTCCATCCCAGTTTCCACCCCAGTCCATTGCTGCAATATGCAGTTCCAGGAGGGAACTGGTGGCTCTGTGCAGGTTCCCAGGCGTGCTGATGGAAGTTTTCATGCTGGGCTTCCTACCCGCAGCACTGTGGCTCCTGATGGATTTGCAAAATCCCCAACATTCTTACCAAGAGGCCAGCTTCTGGACTGAGTTATCAAAGGGATAGTCAGGAGCACGACACACAGTCCCCAAATCCTTTACGGCTGCTAAAATACAGTCACCAAATCTTCCCTAAACACCGTACGACTGTATGCCCTTCTGAAATTATTCCGAGCAACCCAAGGAGCCCATCTGTGTGTTGGGAGTTGTGCTGGGAGAGGTTGAAGGGTCAGCCTCTGGGTTGTAGGGACAATGAGAATCCTTGGGAAAAATGACCTCATGGAGGAGCCATGGCAGAGATGGGGCTGAGGGGCTTGAAGGTCCCTTCCAACCCAACTGTGCTGTGATCCATGATGGAATCTGCGCTGTGTTTTCAGTCTGAAGTGGGTTTCTGTGCATCGTGGGTACACATCGGCCACCTCTGCAGCATCTGCACATTCATTATGTATTTTAGGAGAGATCGTTGGGTTTCTAACAATATAAATATTTCAAGATGTGTTACTGAAATCTCAAGGACAGCAGCCTTGTTTCATGAAGGGGCTTTCTAGCTTGGAGGGGAGAAGGCTCCGAGGAGACCACATTGTGGCCTTGAAGAGAGCATATAAACAGGAGGGGGAACGGCTGTTTGTGAGGGTGGGTGGTGACAGGACCAGGGGAATGGTTTTAAAGTGAGCCAGGGGAGGTTTGGGTTGGATGTGAGGAGGAAGTTTTTCATGCAGAGGGTGGTGAGGCAGTGGAACAGGTTGCCCAAGGAGGCTGTGGATGCTCATCCCATCCCTGCAGGCATTCAAGGCCAGGCTGGATGTGGCTCTGGGCAGCCTGGGCTGCTGGTTGGCGACCTGCACACAGCAGGGGGTTGGAAGTGGGTGAGCACTGTGCTCCTTTGCAACTCAGGCCATTCTATCATTCTATGATTCTAGGCCTGCTGATGAGGTCCCAGGTGTGCACTGGGAAGTGCTGCGCCTCCTCCCTGCCACCTCCGGCTGAGAAATCCCTGGAGAAGTGCTTAGCACTTCATCTTTACTCCTACCCTCCATCTCCCGCACCAACAACCCACTGGAGCTCCCTCCAACACTTTGTGCAACTGCAGTGCCACACGTAAAGGTCTGAGGGCTTCAGTTTCCTGATTTCAGCCAAGCAAACAAGCACTGGGCTGATCCCTGAGCTTTTAGGACTTCTGTTTGATCAGGTAGCTTCTCCCAGCCCAACTCATGCCCTGCATCATGTGGGTGTGCCGTGATGGAGGGGATGCTTCTCTGCATCTCTGTCATTGCCATCCATCCACCACTCCACAGTTCCCCATTGATCTGCGTAAGATGTTACAGCTGAGTGACACCACGCCAGGTTTGGGATTTTCCAAGCAAGCCTGACTGCCTCAACATGTCAAAAACAAACAGAAGCGGAGCTGCCACAAATCTGTCTCATTGCAAACAAGGGAACGCACCTCAACCGTAAAATGTAATCTACTTAATTAGCTGTAATTGGTTTTCCAAGTCGGGCCGTCATAGAAATCATTGTTTCATGGCAAGGCAATGGAAATGGCACTTTGCTAACGCGTCCCTGGGCTGTTCCCCCTGGGCTGTGGGTTCTGATGGACGTCTCCTGGTGGAGGATGAAATCTGTACAAGTCTATTTTTGCAGGACCTCGTTTTCTCAGCACTGCTCTCCATTGCCAGTTCAAATATTATGTATTCTGTGCTTCCCTCCAGCACGATTTCAGTCTCATCTGCTGGCCCCAATACGTACGAGAGACCCATTTATGCCTTTTAACACCCAGAAACTGGTTTTGCTAATATTCCGCGTGTGCTCCATCTGCTGCTGTGTTTGTGGAGGGCTGATGTGTCTGAGAGCAGTCCGCTGAGTTGGGCCACGTCCAAATGTCCGAAATACCATATGGGTGTTTTAATTGCCATTTAAAAATTAAATATCTACATCAAGGGTGTGGTGAACCCTAAATTGGAGTTCAGCTCACGCTTGGCCTCTTTTTGCAAATTGAGAATATTTTCACTTCTATCTGTGTGTAGAGCTGGGATCCATCCTGTGGGGGGGTCAGGTGGGGGGTGAGGGAAAGGCTGTGCCTTGGAAAGACCTTTCAGATTCCCAAGCCCAACCCCAGCCCACCCCACCATGCCCATTGACCACATCTCTGAGTGCCACATCTCCACGGTTCTGGAACACCTCCAGGGATGGGGACCCCACCACCTGTCTGGGCGACCTGTGCAGTGCATCACCACTCTTCAGAGAAGAAATTTTCCCTAGTATCCAACCTGACCCTTGTGAGTTCCTTCCAACTTGTGATATTCTATGGTTCTTTGATCCTATAAATCTGAAGAAACAGCCTTTTTTGGTAATCGTCTGTTTCCATAACATTATAATTGCCTATTAGAAGAATTAATTGCAATAGCAAGTCCACTTTTCCCAGAGACCATGGGTAAATGTGTAAATCCAGTGGAATCAGGAGGGTGATGCCAGTGCCAGAATAGCAGAGAGAGGAAGCATGACACTGCTCGTGCATTAGGAGAGACTTAAATGCAACTTAATGACGGGACATTTCTTGTTGCCTTCATCCTCATATCGTTCCCTGGGGATGCCCATGCCTGCAGTACTGCTCAGAAGGCAGAATCACAGAATCACAGAGCCATTAGGGATGGAAAAGACCTCTCAGATCGCCATGTCCAACCCCAACCCACCCCACCATGACCACTAAATCAGTCCCAACCCAGCTGATTAATGAAGGTTACTTGAGTAAGAAAAGCTCCAAGTATTGTGTGGCCACGTTGGTGGCTTTCTGCCTGCCCCTCTTGTCAAAGTAGGTGCCTTGTAAGATTTCGGATGAAGGATGCTGCTCCTGTTTCTGGCCACTATGTTGGGCTCTGCACATGGGACCAGATCCCATGGGGTCATGGAATCACAGGGTGGTCTGAGTTGGAAGGGACCCTTAAAGGCCATCTGGTCCCACTCCCTGTGATGAACAGGGACAACATCCTTGCCATCCCATCCAGAGTTGCCATAGAAAGTCTCCTGCCTGCTGGAGCAGAAGGGGACTGGGAGCTTCTGCCACTTCTGCCCTGCCTGGGACTGCAGCAAGAATTCATTACTGAGCAGCACTTGCACTTCTGTGGTGCTGCACACACAGAGCCAGGGCAACTTCTTCCTTTTCACAGAATGATGGAATAGAATCATAGAATCACAAGGTTTTACAAGACCATCTAGTCCAACCATCCTCCCAGTGTGTCCCAGCCAACCTCCTCCTGATTTGCCCATCCCCAGATCTGGGCTTGCTGCAGGTTTTTTTCCTTCCAGCATCATCTGGCTGCACTGCTTATGTCAGCACAGCAGTGAGCCTCAATAGATGGCAGGATGGAACCTGGGGACTGGTATTGTGGGATGGGGATGGCTCCAGCAGTATGGCATGAGGAGACGTGGGATGCCATGGGCAGACAACACGCACTCAGACAAAGACATATTCAGCATTTAGCATGGAAGTAATTATTCCATTAAAGATGCACGAATCGAGTTTGCTTGGCCTGAATCATATCGCATCTGTAAGCAAGCAAGAGTGAAAGGCATTTTCTGCTGGTGGAAGGAGCAGATGTGACTCTGAATACTCATGGGAAGCAAAGTTTTTCAGAAGGAAAAAAAGGCAACACAATCTCTTTTCTGACCATAACCTGACTTGAACTTGTTGCTCTGGATTTGTGCAGTTGCCACTGCAGAAGCCATGCTGCAGCAGTCCATCACCTGGTAGTTCAATTCACCCAAGACTGAATGAAAGCTTCTGTAGTTCAAGAGAAGACATGAGGAGGTGGTAGAAGAGAATTCTACCAAGAAACAAGTAATAATAAATAACAATAAATGATAAATTGTGAACAGTGATTAATAAATAGGTGCAGTGGATGCAATATCCAGTGCAGGAACTGCCCAGGCGGCGGATTTCTGGAGGCTTCAGGAGCACTGGAGGGAATCATAAGCATTTCATCTTTCCTAATCTCCTACCCAGGCATCCTGAATGTAGTTTGGGCCGCTATCAGAGGCAGGACAGGGACAAGACAGCCCTTTGGTTTAGTCCAGGGCAAGCCCTTGTGTGCGCTGTGTCCCAGTCTTGATAGGCTGGATGGGAATCTGAGCACTGATGGAGCTGTGGGGGTCTGTGTTCATTTCAGAGAGTGGGACAGATGGCCTTTAAGGGTCCCTTCCAACTCGAACCATTCTGTGATGCCATGCTATTTGCCTTCTACATGCCTGAAATCTAGGGGACGGAGTAAATAATGGCAAGGAGCATCAGTACTGCCTGACCTCAGCAGTTCTCAGAACCTTCTTTCCCATAGAGACTTGTCTGAACATAGGAGGGGATGTGACACATGTCTCGTGCCCAGAAGTTATATTGATCGACAGTCTGTCAAGTTCTGTCGCTGTGCTTTATTTATAGAATGTGACTTCAACCATCAAACTGTCTTACTAATATTTTCAGACAGTTGCTGTTGGTTTTCAAGATGAGTTTTGCTCATACGAAAGCTTCCTGAACCCAGACAGCTGCAGTGAGCCCTGGGAGGTTTCTGGCTGTTGCTTTGTCTTTTCTTAGCATCATAGAAGCATTCAGATTGGATAAGAGCTCTGAGATCATCAAGTCCAACCATCAACCAGCATAGGTGGGCACGGGTGGCAAGCCAACTGAGATGGACATGGAATGGGACTGGAAGTGGGAATTATTTTGTTTGTAGATAAACTGGACCTTATGAAATTACCAGTGCTGAGGAAACTGCTGTGGGTGGGCCTTGGGAAGCAGAGGGACCTGAGTGCCCCAGTAGCACAACTACACAACACCAAAGCACGAGGGTAGCCCTTGAGCAGCTGTTATCATCAGATGCCATGTTTAAATGTAGCATTTAATGAAAGTCTTCCAATTTTCATAGGATCAGATGGCATCATTGATGGCCTTCTGCGGTAACGAGGGTGAGAAATGGCTCTCCAGCCCTGTGATAATGTATGCCATACCAAGTTTCTACTTGAGCACACAGTCTGACTGCTGGTCTACACTAATATCCAGCAGAAGTGCTGTGGGTGCCTTTACAGTCCCACGTGAAGATTGTCTTTGCATGGCCATTGGTAACAAGTAAGAAATAAGAGGCTGCCTATAAGTACATATATATATAAGGTAAGGTATATAAGGGACCCGTTGGCTGGAAAAGGAACAAAATGTGAAAGTCTGCAGGAAAATGTGAACGTCATCAGCTGCTAGAGCTAATCTTTCTTAAAACAGCTGTCTGATGAACGCATGGAGTTCATTATTTGAGTGCTCTGCTCTCGGGCTGATGAGGCTTGAAGCAGTAATAAGGGGGTGGCACTTTTTCATGGGAGTGAATGTATTTGTTATCCTCGGAGACTTGAGAAGTGCTGGGTTCTCAACCATCCATTAACTTGCTCTTCAGAATGGTTCCACCCTTGCTTTCATCTTTTCCTCTATTTTTACATCCATTTATCACTGGAGTGGGCTGAGTAGCTCCATGGTGGGGCGGTGAGTGATGGGGTGGGAACAGGGGATGAGCTGCACGATGAATGTAGGATGATCCATGCCACGTGAACCCAGCCTGGGCTCACTGCTGCACCGTGGGACACGTGCATGTCATGATGTTCATCCATGTATGCCATGGCTGTGCTCAACCAGCTGCAGAACCATTCTGTGTTGAGTAGGGGAGAAGGAAAAAGTTGTGCTGTCCTTCTGAGTGCGCGCAGGAGTCACTCAGATTCTTGTAATTTAAAACATTAAGCATAAAACAAGATAGAAATTACCTTGGTTGGGCTCCTGCTCCTTCCCCCTGAGGCGCAGATGCATCTGGAGTTATGTTTGATTTGGAAAGATTGTAAATTATGGACTGTAGATTTAGAGCTGTAAGAGGATTTTCAGTACAGTGGATCCACCCTTCAAAATATAAGAAGCCAAATTAAGCCTCGGGATAAATGACATGAAAGGGATGAGGCATGTCTTGATATTTCAGTGTTGAATTTGATCTGAGTTCTCACTGATGGATGGTAACAGCTTGAAACGCAGTGACAGTTGGGTATGGTCATTGGATCATTTCTGTAGTGGTTGGGTGGACATAAAGCTGTTAAAGAGCATCCAAAGGAGAGCTACAGGGTGGGGAAGGGTCTGGAGGGTGAAATGTGTGAGGAGTAGCTCAGATCCTTTGGTTTGCTTGGCCCAGAGCGGAGGAGACTGAGGAGAGGCTCATGATGGACTGCAGCCATCCATGGTCCTACAGCTTCTCATGGTCCTACAGCTCCTCAAGGCCCTACAGCTCCTCAAGGCCCTACAGCTCCTCAAGGCCCTACATCTTCTCATGGCCCTACAGCTTCTCATGGTCCTACAGCTCTCATAGTCCTACAGCCTCTCATGGCCGTACAGCTCCTCAAGGCCATACAGCTCCTCAAGGCCTACAGCTCCTCAAGGCCCTACAGCTCTCATGGCCCTACAGCTTCTCATGGTCCTACAGCTCTCATGGCCCTACAGCCTCTCATGGCCGTACAGCTCCTCAAGGCCCTACAGCTCCTCAAGGCCCTACATCTTCTTCTCATGGCCCTACAGCTTCTCATGGCCCTACAGCTCTCATGGCCCTGCAGTCCCTCATGGCCTGCAGCCGCCCTTTGGCAGCCCTAAGCTGCCAGAGGTAAGAAGCATCTGAACAGTCTTATTAGACGTAGGGTTTTGGGGCATCCTTTCAGGCCAGAGAAGTTCATATAATGGCAGAACAAATTTTGTTCAGATCTCTGCTGCTCATCATTGCCAAAATGTCGTGGCACTTTGTCTCTAGAGATTTGATTCCCAGTGCAGAATTAATTCACAGATGCCCTTATCAGATACTTTCTCTCAATCATCACATAATTAGGTGCATCCTTACTGCTGTCACTGCTACCAGCAATCAGCACTGGGGAGCGTTGTTGCAGGACTCAGAGCTGCATCAGGAAGCCAACGTTTTGTTTGTTTTGCTGTCTTATTTCTTGTCATTTAATCCCTTGGTCGTTCATTGGCTCTTGTGACAGTGCTGCAAGTGTCCAAATAGCAGCGTGGGGCCCTGCTGATGTGCTTCGATGGGTTGAAGCATTGTTTTATGCAGTCCTGCACTTAGATAACGAACTTTATCATCTGTCCCTGTAATGATCATAGAATCTTAGATGGCCTGGGTTGCAAAGGAGCACAGTTCCAACCCCCTGCTATGTGCAGGTTGCCAACCAGCAGCCCAGGCTGTCCAAAGCCACATCCAGCCTGGCCTTGAATGCCTGCAGGGATGAGGCATCCACAACCTCCCAACGATGCAGTGCCATGAGCCGTGTATCACTGCTTGAGGATTGCTGGGAGAAAAAAGCAGAGCGAAATATTTTGTCTTGTAAATGAATTTGGGGCTGTTTGTAGCAATTGAAGCCATAATCAGATAACAGCCAACGGAATCCATTCTTGGGAAATTAAACAGCACATTTTGGAAATCAGTATTCTAAGCGACAATTAATTCAGCTGGTCATCAGTGGAAGGCTGGAACAAGGACTTGGCTGTCTGCGCTCCCAGGCTGAAGAGAAGCAAACTGCATTTCCATCCTTGTTTCTAAGATATTCAGGCAGATGTAAGACCTGCTGAGACCTGGCACGACCGGGGTTTAGAGCTGCACTGGCTGCTCTGTTACTCAGATGCTCCTGACAGCTCTGCTTTTGATCTGAAGCTGCAAACAGAGCTGTACGCCGCGTGATGCTGTGGTGGATGGGCTGCACGGATGCTGCTCAAAACCAGCCAGATCCATTTCAGAAGGATTTTGGTATGAGACAGCCAGGCCAATTCAGCATAACGTGATTATATCATTTCTTAAGTATTCTCAGAGCTTTGTCTTCTCCAGTTTTCAGTGCCTTTGGTTGTTTTAATTCTCTTTCAGTATTTTGAGTGAGCTTCTTAATTTTCATCCTGTGATTTGTGTGGCCTCGTTGTGGATAGATGGAGCCACCAGGGGTTGGACCAGAGGGACCCAGAGGTCCCTTCCAGCCTCAACCATTCTGTAAAGGTCTGTAGTGTGATTTCAGGGATAAACCATTCAAAAAGCAGTCAGGAGGGAAAGATTTGTCTTAAAGGGTGGTGGGAGGCAGTGGAGTCACCGTCCCAGGAGGTGTTGGCTATGTCACACTGGGTGACATGGTCTGGAGAGGTCACAGCCATGGGGTGATGGTTGGACTGGATGATCTCATTGGTCTTTCCAACCTTAATAATTCCATGATTCTATGAAAAACTCAATCTGGACATTTCTTACACACCATGCTGATGTGGCCCATGCTGGGAACACAACCCAACTGTACATAGGCAGTAAAATATATAGCTGAAAATATAAGCAGACTGCTTTACTATGACTGCTCTGAGTGCAGTCATGGAGGATCCTGGGCCAAACAAAGCTGTTGCTTAAGAACATTTGAAGGCTCTGTGGGCCACACTTTTCAATTTATCTTCTGAACTCATTTCTGAGTGCATCTCCTCCTAAAGGTGTGCACATTAAAAATTGGGAGTGGGTAGCTGGGACTTGCAGCCTAAAAGCCATGAATCAGAAACATCATTGCCCCAAAGAGGACAGAGCGGAGCTGGAAGTAATCCTTTAGAAACATTCAGAAATGCATGAAAAATTAAAGACTGCTTTAAAATACATGTTTGATGCAGCCCTGCGCTCTGGTTATTGCATCTTAATTTTCAAACCAGTTCAGTTAGTGCTGCTCAGATCTGCAGAGTTGTATCCTCCTCGGGGAGAGCGCTGAGTGAGCGCTGGTTTTCTTACTGCTATTGATTGTGGAGATGGTATTAAATTAAAATAAAGCAAGAAAATAACTCCTGAGTTCTTCTTCGAGGGATCTAATAAATGTCTTTCAATATTCTTTCAATATAATTTTCTTTGCCGCTGCGTTGTTATTGTTGCAAGGCCCTGAGCTCCAGCAGAGCCGAGGTCCCATCGCAGATAGAAAGCAAAGGATGTTTTCCATCCTTGACAATTTCCTATCTCCAGCCGCAGCGCCCCGTGGAGATGGTCAGAACTCACCACAAAGGATGTGATTTTTCCCACTTGCTGCTGTTTTTGCAGATTGAAGGTGAAGAGACAAGGCCAGCAGGGGACAGGGACATGGGTTGGCCATGGGGCAGATGGAGCAGCTGCAGCTTTGGCTTTCCGAGGAGGTCATCTGGGGAGGGGGGATGGAGAGGAGCCAACGAACATCAGTTGTTTACAGCTCAAAAAACAGTCAAAAAACAACTCGTGTTTTTAGGCAGAGCGATTTTTGAGCCAAACACACTTCCCCTCACCCAGCGAGCCACAGTTGTGCTTTCTTATCTCTGAGTACATCCAGAAAGAGAAGCACTTCTCTCTTATTTCCCTGCCCCTCTCCCATCCCTTTGGAAGAGGAGGAAGAGGTGTTCTTGCTGGAAGTCAGCACTTAGCAGAGGTTGTGGGAGATAGAGTGGAGCTGGCTGAATCTCTTGGTATCTGATGCCATAGAATTTCACCTGCTGGAGTGACATTTATCTGAAAATGCCCATAGCTTTCTTTCAAAATGATAGAAGATAACACAGGAGGTGAGGCACGGTCCTACTGAGCAGAAGCAAAATGCAGAAGACAGAAAGAAGACGAGTGAACACACAGTGTCTCCATCTGCCTGAAATAACCACACATGGAAAAGATGACCCAAAGCCACATCTTTCCTGCTCAGGGCCCTAAGGGAAGGTGGTCTGATTTATTTCAGTCTCGGTTTTCACATATAAACCACATGTTGAAAGCTTGGGTTCGTGGGCTCCTCTGTTGGGTTTCAGGACCTGTTTGGGGGATTAACCAGTGAGCAGGGAGTAGGGAGTTGGTGCCCCAAGAGGCTGTTGTCCATCGTCCAGGTACCATCCACAGCACGTTTCTCAATACTCATGGTGCTGACGTAAGTTCTTTGTCATTAACGCTCTGCTTGCAATCACTGGATCTGCAAATAACTTTCCAAGGAGCTTCTTGATTGCAGAAGGACAATATATTCCCAAATACGTCGACAACGTAGCTTTATGTAGTCTCAAAAAAAGGAATGTTACACCGCTGCTTATCCAGCATTAACTACAATAATTTTTAATTAACCTGATTTAGAGGCCAAATATATCACTGATGAAAATGAGAGGGTAGAACATGCCATCATTTATTCCAGTACGGTGGTCACAATTGTTGAATTAGAATTTATTCAAATCAACTTCAGTGCTTTGCTGCAGCAGTCAGCTGCGTGCCGGGGGCATGGCGGGGGGAGAGGCAGCTTCGTGTTCATCTTGCTGCTCAGAAGAAGGGAGGAAAGACCTGTTCTGGCTCTTATTTAATAAAGTGAAAGAGATGGGGTGTGAACTGATTGCTCATTCCCTCTTTTTTTTTTCCGTCTTTGCTGGCCACCAGCAGACAGCAGCAGCTGAGCTTGGTGAGGAAGGATGCCGGAGGTTCTTTTTGTCTGCTGATAGACCGACGCTGCTGGGGAGTGAAGGCCAGGAAACAGCAGAGATAATCGGGGGCAGCGGTGGTGCTGGGAGGCACAGCAAAAAGAGTACAATAAAATAGAAGGGAGAAAAGAGTGGAGAAGGGAAGAGTAGAAAAGAGTAGAGAGTAAGGTAGAGCAGAATAGATAGAATGGAGTAAATGTGTGTAGAGTAGAATGGAATGGAGTGCAGTAGAGTAGAGAAGAGCAGAGTAGAATGGAGAAGATTTGAGTTGAGTGGACTAGAGTAGAGTGGAGTGGAGAGGAATAGAGTAGAGAAGAGTGGAGTAGGGTAGAATAGATTTGGGTATAGTAGAATAGAGTAGATTAGAGTAGAGTAGAGTAGAATGGAGTGGAGTGGAATAGAGTAAAGAAGAGCAGAGTAGAGTAGAGAAGAGTGGAGTGTAATGGCAGGAGGTTGAGTAGAGTAAAATGGATTGGGACAGAATGGAGTGGAATGAAATGAAATGGAATGCAGTGGAGTGGAATAGAGTGGAATGGAATGGGTGAGTGATGGGGTGAAGTGGAATGGGGTGAAATGGAATGGAATGGAATGGAGTGGAAGGGAAGGGAAGGGAAGGAAGGAAGGGAAGGGAAGGGAAGGGAAGGGAAGGGAAGGAAGGAAGGGAAGGGAAGGGAAGGGAAGGGAAGGGAAGGGAGGAAGGGAAGGGAAGGGAAGGGAAGGGAATGCCAAGCCCTCTAGGAGGGAGTCAAGGTGAATGTGTCCCATTCAGTCTGTTTGAGGGATTTATGCAGAAGCATGTAAAAAGGGACAGAGCTGTTTTGAGTGTCACCATTCTTGATTTGTAAAACTTCCAGCAAAGGGAAGTAGTGCAATAAACCAGAGCAAAGTCAAGCAGACTGAGGTATATAGAGTGTCATCTAAGGTTTTCATGGAAATCAAGACCTTCTAATAAAGTAGAGGATGGATGGATGATTGCTGAACCATGTGTGACTGCATGTTGGGGCTGTTCTGTTTTTGCCTTGGTATGTCAGTTGTCTTTGGCATCAGTGAGTGCAGTCTTGTCCATAAAGTCTAGTTTCCCCTTGGCTCTTCCAATGTGGCTGGTTCTGTCTTCTGCCCCTGGGGAGGCATGTCCCCAGTGTGTGGTGGTTTGCAGCCTGGCTCTTCAGTTGCCTGTGATTCCAGCTCACCAAGCCTTCACGTAGCCTAGTTGATTTCCCCTGAACTCCCTCTGACCGATCGGACTGAAGATGATGGAAATTGAAGATGCTCTGTAACCTTCTCTAAAGTGTCCATTAAAACCTCTCGTGTTACATGGTGTCTTCAAATGGTCTGAGCTGCCTTGCGTGTTCCTTCCAGGTGGCTTGGCAAGTAATGGGGTCCCTCCTCGGGATGGAAGTGTTCAGTGATGGGTGAATACAAGGGCTGGCATGTTTCTGTCCTTTAGTAAGAAGCTGTGGTTGATGGAAGCACTGAGTGGAAGCATTGGGAATTATTCACTTAATGCCCTTCAGGGTTAGCTAGCTGCAATGCCTAAGTCAGATTTGTGGTGTGCGTTTGGTAAGTGACAGATCAAGCTAGTGCAGCCAAGGAGAACCTTTAGAATAAAGCTGTGCCTCTGGTTTCTCCCAGCTGAATGCTGCATTCAGTGCATGTAATTTCTTGGTGGCTTTCTTCAGAGCACATTGAATGTGCCCATATCCTACATTCTGGTCATTGTCTTCATTTTCAAGGGGATAAAGGTTAAATATTGATGATGTCACATGACATCGTCCTTCCTTTGCCCTGGCCAACTGAGAATATTCACCTCCCACCTATGCTGATGACCTCTTGGCTCACAAGGATGGTTTCTTCCTTTCCGTGGATGCTGTCCTATCTTCTCTACTGCACTTGGAAACCTCATTTCTCCCTTTTTCTCATTGCAGGTTACCCAACAGGATATCCCACTGCTGCCCCAGCCTACAACCCAAACATGTATCCAACCAGCAGCCCCGGCTACGCCCCAGGTAAAACAGCTTCCCCCCTTTCCCATGCTTATCATTCTCTCCTTTCATGTAATAGATGGAGAAATTTCAGAAACTGTGTCCTGTTTGGTGTCTTCATCTCCCATACCGTGTTCCCTTTCTTTCCTGTGGTGCTGACAGACTCCTGTCTGTCCTGGTGTCCTTCTGTTCTGGTGTCTACTGTCCAGCTCCAGCCCTTCACATCACCCTAATCTGGCTCTTCCAAAGCTGTATCAAGTTCTGTCCAGCCAATCTCAAGTGCTATCCCATATTGGTATTCCAAAGTATATCAGCCACACTCTTCTCCTGAAATCTTGTTTTCCTTTGGCTTTCCAAAATTCAGTAGTTCAGTTCTCTGCGTGGGGACATCTTTATCATCTTCCCCTTCCCAGCTTTCTATGAAAGCTCAGCTCAGCTCAGTCCTTCATTCCCCTCTCCACCACCACCACCCATCTGCCTCTGGGAAACCTTATTTGCAGGTACAAATTCTGGTCCATCCTTGCCCTGATGACCCAGACATGTCTCCTCCCAGTCTCCCCCATCTATCTATCTATCTATCTATCCCAATTGGGATTTCAGCCATTCAGCCGTTCCACCACGCACTGTGCTTTGTTCCACTGTGGCTGACAAAAGAGATCTTCATTTTGCAGACCACATGCTCCTTTGCAGCCTTCTTTTCCAGTCCCTCTGCTGGCCATGCTGACAGGTAGCAGGCTGATCTGGGTCAGCCCAGCTTCTTCACAGGAACCCAGCTCCGTGCTATCCCTGACCTTGACAAAATCTCCCCGATCCATCTGGAGAGCTGATTCAACAGTAATATTCCCAGTCCACCACTTTAGCTATGCCATCAACCCCCTCTTTGCCTTTATTCTTGCTCATTGCAAGCGCAGTTTTTCATGTCTTTATTTGCTCAGACAGTTTCCCAATCCGTTTATTCTCTCTTGCTTGGTGTCCAGAGCCTCACTGCTGTTTGACTCATTGAGCCCAGCCACCAGCCTGACCTGCTGAGTGCCATCACTGCACCACGTCCCTCAGTGCCACATCCACACATGAAGGGCAGAGAGCAACAGGACAAGGGGGAATGGTTTTAAACTAAAAAAGGGGAGATTTAGGTCAGATGTGAAGAGGAAATTCTTTACTTAAAGGCTGGTGAGGCCCTGGCACTGCTGCCCAGAGCTGTGTGCGCCCATCCCTGGGGGTGTCCAAGGCCATGGATGGGGCTGTGGCACCTGGTGAGCGCAGGGGTTGGGTGGCCTTTAAGGTCCTTTCTAGCCCAAACCAGCCTGGAAATAAATGATTTCTGAAATACCGCTGGGGGTGGCACAGAATCACAGAATTCAGGCTGGAAAGGACTTTCAATAGACCTTCCCACGTATCTGCACAGCCTCCTGGCAGACCTGTCCGTGAAAACTCCAGGAGGATTTGGGTTAATCAAAAGCTTATCAACATGGTTTAAGAATTGGGACTAATTTCGTTACGCCACGGTCCTTTTAACGTGAAAACAATCAATACATTAATAGTAGAGATCTCTGGGAAGCACACACACTTCCCTGAGTGTGATGGAGCCAGTACTGCACTCCACAGCTCAGTTGAGACAAAGCGATGCTAGACGTGTTCAGTGAAGCCTTTAAGCCTCTAAAAACCTATTAACCTCGTCTTAATTACAGCAGAAGCTAATGAAGTGCTCTGCTTAATAGGGACACCTGAACTGTCCTGCTGAATAAACCACTTGTGTTTTTATACGTTTGGGCACAAAGCTGGAGACTGTGATACAGGTTATTCTTTTTGGAGCTGAGGACCTCTTTTAGGCTCCCATTCAGGAAATCATAGAAACACAGATGCCCGCTGACCACGTCCCACGAGTCAGGATCAAACCAAAGCTTTTGCAGTGTCTCAGCTTTGACATGAGCAGTGTTTCTGGAATCAGGACTTTGCTCCCCAAGAGGCTCTGGTCACCCGTAAATTCTCCTGGAAGATTTAATGCAGAAATAGTGAGGTGAGAAGAGACAGGAAAAAAAAACAACCACCCACATTTATATTGGGAGTCTGTCCTGCCAGAGGTGGGCAGCATCCTCTGTGCTCAGAATGGGATGTAAATAGAACATGTTGGCCTGGAGATTGTAAAAACACGAGTGTGTGGAGAGCAGCAGTGTGTGCAGAGCAGGCAGGCTAAATGCAGCATGTTTACCTTTCCAAACAAGTCTGGAAAAACAGAAGGTGAGAAGTCAAACTGGGGGCTTTGTTGTCACCATAGGTTTGCTCAGACCCCAAATATAAGTTGTTACAGACACAAATAGCAATCAGTGGTGGAGCAAAGTGGATAGCTTCTTGTTCCCTGAGGCTGAATCATAGAATGATAGACTCACAGAATCACCAAAAGAACTCCAAGATCATCCTGCCCAATTGTTGACCTACCACCAATATTTTCCCACTAAACCATGTCCCTTAATATAGCATCTAAATGTTTCTTGAGTGTAAGATTGCAGTTCAAGGAGGAGGCCAAGGAGCACCCACAAGAGGGGAATTCTCTTCTCTTCTCTTCTCTTCTCTTCTCTTCTCTTCTCTTCTCTTCTCTTCTCTTCTCTTCTCTTCTCTTCTCTTCTCTTCTCTTCTCTTCTCTTCTCTTCTCTTCTCTTCTCTTCTCTCTCTCTCTCTCTCTCTCTCTCTCTCTCCTCTCCTCTCTCTCCTCTCCTCTCCTCTCCTCTCCTCTCCTCTCCTCTCCTCTCCTCTCCTCTCCTCTCCTCTCCTCTCCTCTCCTCTCCTCTCCTCTCCTCTCCTCTCCTCTCCTCTCCTCTCCTCTCCTCTTCTCCAAGCACCTGATGGAGCTATGGATGTCCCTGTTCATTGCAGGGAGTGGGACCAGGGGGCCCTTTCCAACTCAAATCATTCTGTGATTCTATGAACCAGGCCCCAGTAGTCACTGGGGATGAAGAGAAGCATTTGGGCATTTGTCCCATCTGTCTCTGGGAACAGACTGCTGGGGTGTGTGTCCTATGGGGAGAGCTTCGGATGGATCCTGCCTGTCCTTTGTGCTCAGGAGAAACAGGAACCCAAAGTGATGTATAGGAGCACTCTCAAATAGCTCTGATTCAGTAAAGATGCCTTCACAGAAGACATGAAAGATGATGCTTTGTGGGATTGCTTTTTCAGCATAGGTTATTGCTAAATAGCAGGAATAGGCTGAGAAATGAGACCTACCCAATATGAAATAGTGTTTTGGTAAAGTCCTGGGGTGGGCTGAAGGATAAACTTCCTTCTCCTTAGCAAATGAGCTGATTGCACCCACAACAAAAATAATACAGAAGTATCTGTGACAAATTGGATGGAGGAAAAACGGGGCAACAAGGAATTGTGCTGGAGACCATCATATCCCCCAGGACACCCAGGAGGAGAGAGTTGTGCTGAAGGTTCTCCAAGTCATCAGTATTTGGGAATGGGATGGTGACAGTGGGCTCAGCGGGGCCAGGAGGAAAGTGGGGAGAGCTGAGCATCCCCTGCTGCCAGAGCGGTGCTCTCCTCCCCGAAATTGGAATCAGCCTTCAGAAGTTCCCTCGCCATTGTTCGATGTGGAATAAGCTGCCCCAAACCTTGTTAGTCTGTGCTTTCATAAGGACAAAACCACGGAGACTTTGATTTCTCCTACCTTTGTGCTGGCAGCCCGGGCTGTGGGTGTTCTCTCTTTCATTAAAGACACTTAGCCTCCCCCTTGCTTTGATTCTGGCTGTATTTTGTGGCCACAATCCTCTGCAGCAGGCAGTTCTGCGGATTAATTAAGGCTTGGGTTACTGATTTATTTTATTTTTAAGCAGTGCAAATAATTGTCTGTTGCCTTAGATTTGCATGATGTGAAAGAGGAAGCGAAAGCCCCGGTCAGTCTCCTTTGTGCCACTCAGCCTTTTGTCCCCCTCCCCTCTCTCCGATCTGAAGAGCACTCCTAATCTCTGCAGACTTTCTTTCTCTGAAAACCCTCCGCTCATTTTTGTCACCCTTTGCAGGATCTTTTTGTTACATGGCTCAATGCTCGATCAGGAGAGCATTGGCGGCTTTCTCGGCGTATAAATTCCATTTCTCTGTTTATCATCCTTAAAAATACTTCTAATAGTTTTGAGAGTAGAAAGATCCCGAAGCCCCGAAAGCTGTCAGGCCATTTTCCAAGAAGAACAAAAATCTTCCAGCGCCTAACGATGCGTGAACACAGCACGGCCAAGCATTGCATCAGCTAGGAAATGGCGAAGGTTGGAACCAGCACTCCTCCAGACAGGATGTCTGTCCTCCACATAAACAACCTTGAGATCAGTACAATTTAGCATCACAGAACCACAGGGTGATTCATTCAGGCTGGAAAAGACCTCCAAGGTCCCCAACCCATCCCAAGTACAGATACAGGTTGGGCGGAGAATGACTTGAGATCAGCCCTGAGGAGAAGGATTTAGGGGTGGTGGTGGATGAAAGACTGGCCAGGCTGGCTGGGGCTGTGAGCAACTGGCCTAGAGGTGTCCTTTCCTACAGCAGGGTATTGGGTCTGGGTGATCTTCAAAGTCCCTTCCGACCCCAACAATTCTACGATTCCATGATTCTATCCCACCATGCCCACTGATCGTGTCCCTCGGTGCCACCCATTCACAGTTCTGGATCCCCTCCAGAGGTGGTGACCCCACCACCTCCCTGGGCAGCCCATTCCCCATTGAAGAGATTTCACCACGTTTTGAGGTTAGTCCCATAGGGATGATGGATGCTGTCACAGGCTCTGCTGTGCATGGATCAGCAGCATGGGGCAAGGGTTGCTCAGAGCACAAGTGCTGCTTCCAGCCCCACAAAGACCATATCTCCCAACCTTATCTCTCATAGAGAAGGCTGCAGTCCTGGTTTGGACCTTTCTGAAATGTAGAAGCCTGAAAACACTGCGTACACAACTTTGGAAGACAGGCGCAGGCTCAGCACCTTCCAGTATCCATCCCTGTGTCACTCACAGATGGAAAAATGACCTAAAAGAGAAAATTAAGAATATTTCAGAGATAACTGATGCAAAATCAGCTCTGAAAAACGTTCCATCAGTGTGCGCATTGTGGAGTGGGCTGCGTTCTCAGCTGTGCTAAATGGAGTGGAGTTCAGGAGACGCTGCGCTGCAGTGGCTGAGTCAAAACCGGTCGTCTGTGTCAGTACAAAGAGCATTTGCTCAAATTGAATCAGCTGCTGTCATCCAGGAGGCTGGAAATAACCCAGCCACAGAAATGAACGTGTCGTTGGGGTTCACGCCGCCCATCAGCCACTTTGGGATCAGAGGGGATCAGCTTTCCTTTTAACATCTGCCATTCTGAAAGCATCCAACTCGTTGGCAATGAATTTTCGAGCAATTTGGGATGTCAAGCCCTTTGTAGGCCCTCTGCAGAGATGCTTCCAGCAGAACTGCTGCTCCTGAGTCCATCCCCTTGGCCAGCAAGGTGCTTCCATTCAGACCTGGGTGGTGGACGTATGAGTTGGCCAACATCCTTTAGGAACATGTAAAACAGCCATCACAAACCCAAATTTAATCTACTCGGATATCTGAAACTCTCTCTGTAGGTTAATCATGCAAATGTGCCCCTTGACACTGTTTAGTAGAGAGATTTTGAGGGGTGAGAGAGCATCCTCTGTTCGTGGCTTATGAGCTTGCAAGGTTACTGCTGGAAGAGCATTAGTCATGAAGAAAACTGTTCCGTGCAAGCACAGCAGTCCTCTTCTCAGGTCCTTCTAGAGATGTCCCTGGGATGAGCTTTCTCTGGATAGGTGGCCCAAACCCTATGAGTTTTGTTTGCCTTCCATGTGAAGTCATAGACTCAGTGCCACAGGAAGGTGGGGAGTGCCCTCTGCTCCTGCCCACCCCAAATGAAGCCCATTTGGTGGTGGTAATTTTCAAAGGATGCTTTTCAAATGCTCCTCAAGTGCCATCTGCTTTAGCCATCTTTGTCCCCCATGTGCCCCCGTGACAGTCACCAACACCAAGCTGGATGCTGGCGGTGCTCGTTGCCTCTTGTTGACCTCATGGTTCCCATGAAAACAACATTGGGATCCGTGTGGAAAATTAAAGGATTTAGCACTCTAGACTTCTGAGTGCCCCACGTGGAGACCTGGAGAGGGCTTTGGGAAGTCCCACAGTGCCTCCAGATCCAACAGCAGCAGGGACAGAATTGGAAATGACTGGAACCAGTCTTGATTGCTCAAGGATCACTTCCTCCGAGGTCAAGATGAGTACATCTGTAAGAGGATGAAATCAGGCAAAGGTGGCAGAAGGTCTGCATGGATGAACAAGGAGCTCATGGGAAAATTCAAAAGGAAGAAGAAAGCCTATGGAATGTGAAGAAGGGATCTGGCCACTTGGGAGGAATATCAGAATGCTGTCAGGGCCTGTAGGGATGCTGCAAGAAAAGCTGGAGCCCACCTGGAATTAAATCTGTTGAGGGAAGTCAAGGACAACAAGAAAGACTTCTTTAGGTGTGTCTTAAAGGAGGACTGGGGGAAATGTGGGTCTGCTGCTGAATGAGGTGAGTGCCCTGCTAACAGGACACTTGAAGGTGGGCTTTCTGAACGCCTTCTTTGCTTCAGTCTTTAGTGATGAGACTGCCCCTCGAGAATCCCAGCCCTAGAGGTAAGAGAGAGAGTTAGGGGAGAGGGAGACTTCCCTTTGGTCAAGGTACATCTGGTCAGAGGTTGTCTAAGGAAACATGATGCACCCAAATCCATGGGTCCCATATGTGCTGAGTTGGCACCCTAACCCTCTGTCACCTTTGAGAGGTTATGGAGAACAGGAGAGGTGCCTGAAGGCTGGAGGATAGACAACATTATACTAGTCTTCAAAAAGGGCAATAAGGATCTGGGCAACTGCAGGCAGCCAGGCTCACCTGCATCCCTGGGGAGGGAATGGAACAGCTTGTTCTGAGTGCCATCTCTAAGGAACTGGAGGAGAAGAAGGTTATCAGGAGTAGTCAGCGTGGATTCAGCAGGGGGAAATCATCCTCAACCAACCTGGTGCCTTCTGTGGCTGGGTAGATGGGGGGACAATACCGAAATAATTCCTTTCAAGCTTGTCAAACTGAGCACTTAAAATCATGGTGTGCTGTGGAGACACGAGGCACGCCAGTTTTAAAGAAAAAAACAATAATGTATGTCTTCATTAAGCTGGTTCCTTCCAAGGCAGTCTGCCTTCCCAACTTGCTCGTCTTGTTTCAGCTCTCCTCATCAGTGCCTGCTTTTCATTTTGCTGAAAGTAGGGCATGCACTCTTCTCTTTCGCTGTGCCCATTAATAATGCAGCAGAGAATATTGCTCCGTGTCCATTGCTGCAGTGCCTGCACTGAGCAGAATGGATGTTTCTAGCAGCAGCCCTCGAAGTGGGGGTCAGTAGGGTTGTGCTGTGGCATAGGATGGGGGCTGTGAGCCCTCTGTGCTGCTGCATCCTCCCTGCAGGAGGCATTGCTCTGCAGTGCGTAGGCATGCACTGTATCACCTGCTTGGTCCTTTCCCTGCAGTTGTTGGCAAGAGACTAAAACAAATCCAGAAGATGCTGGGAGGAGATAGACTTGCAGAGATGTTAGATAGTCATGGCTGGATTGAAACCTCTGTGGGTGACAGCTTCGTGCACAGGAAATATCGCTGTTCCTGGATGCCTCTCCAGTTCACCTTTTGTGCAGTTTTAAGTGATGGACTCTCCATGGATTGGTGATTCAGTGTGAGGGACATCAAGCTGCAAGTTCCTGGCCGGCTCAGCCCCAGGTTGCCATGACTGTTTGGTGGATCCAGCATGGAGAGAGGATATGACTGAGGAAGGGTCTGTTGACCATCTGAATGAACGGTCTCATCAGCCTTGGATGTGCGGTCGGGTGGTGAAAGTGAATCTGATTTTGAATGTTAAGAACTGTTGATCATGGAATCATTGAGGTTGGGTGAGACCACTAAGGGCATCGAGTCCAATCGTGGACCCACCACACCGTGCCCACGGCAGTCTGTAAGACCAAGCAGGGTCATTCCCTCGGGTTTCATCCCCTCTTCTGTGTGCACACAGCGGGGCAGAGCTGGCGTAGTGCTGTGGCTCTGGAGGTCACAGGGAGCTGACTAGCTCAGTGCAGAGAGCCTGGCTGCTGAGCTTGCAATAAAAATTAGGATGGCTCCATAGCTTCAGAAGAAAAATGGACAGGAAAATACCCATTAAGCCTTTCCTGGAGGCAGTGGCTCTGTTAGGGATCTGCATTCTCCATAGATGTGCTTTCAACTTAAGTGTAATGGCAGCCCTTGCATCGTAGCGTGGTAAAATATCCTAAGAATGCAGAGAAAGCTACCCCAACCCATGCTTTACCAGCCCTCCTTCCAGAGTTTCCAAAGACCCATTGATGGGATGGGATGCTCATAGCAGCAGTACCCACCACATGGGACTAGAATGCAAATAAAATGCCTTGTACCCCCCTCACTGGGGTTTCCAGCTGAGAAACATGAGGGACAGCTGATTGGGATCCATCCAGTCCTGCCTTGTGCTGCATCTTGTGTTGCCTTGTTTCAATGCTTCTTATGCACATAGACACTATCACATATCTTTTGGATAGAAGTCATGATTCAGTATGTGTTTATTGCATCAAAGCACTAAGCTGCTGCTCTGAAAAGCCATAAGTCCCCAAAGATGTCCACAGGGATGTCCTCAAAGCCACCTGTGTTGGCTGTGTCCCCTGTGTAGGTCTTCAGACTGGTCTCTTGGCTCAGGAGAGTAGTCACTTCTGTGGAGTTTAGTGGGGAGGTGATGGGTTTTGTGGAAGAGGTGTTGGGTTTTGTGGAAAAGGTGATGGGTTTTGTGGAAGAGGTGTTGGGTTTTATGGAGGAGGTGATGGGTTTTGTGGAAGAGGTGTTGGGTTTTATGGAGGAGGTGATAGGTTTTGTGGAAGAGATGTTGGGTTTTGTGGAAGAGGTAATGGGTTTTGTGGAAGAGGTGTTGGGCTATATGGAGGAGGTGATGGGTTTTGTGGAAGAGGTGTTGGGTTTTATGGAGGAGGTGATGGGTTTTGTGGAAGAGGTGTTGGGCTATATGGAGGAGGTGATGGGTTTTGTGGAAGAGGTGTTGGGTTTTATGGAGGAGGTGATGGATTTTGTGGAAGAGGAGTTGGGTTTTATGGAGGAGGTGATGGGTTTTGTGGAAGAGGTGTTGGGCTATATGGAGGAGGTGATGAGTTCACTACGACACGCTGCACAAACCATCCCACCATGGGATACCCCACTATGAAATTCCTACATGTATTTGTCCTAAAAGAGGGAAATAAAGGAGGAGGGCAGCAGAGCGGTTCCAGTGGGCCATGAATGGGGATGGCCATGTCTTCCTTGCTCTAATGTTTCTCTTCTTTCTCACTCAAGCTACACTTCTGATGAAGCAAGCCTGGCCACAGACCTCCTCCTCCTGTGCCACAGAGGGCACCTTCCACCTCCCAGTGGACACTGGGACCGAGAACAGAACCTACCAGGCTTCTTCTGCAGCATTCAGTAAATAAACCTTTTCTTCTGGGGTTTTTCTCAGTTGTTTTGTGCTGGAGGGTTTAGTTCTGATGTTCAGTGACCCTCTGCAAGGCTGCAGAGCATCTCATGTGGGTGAAATACCCATCACAGGGTGTCTGCTGTCATACCTATAGGAGATTTGGGTGTTGGGAAGTCTTTCTTTTGGAAAAGGGGTGTCCCTGTCATTCTGTGTAGCAGGGACTGTAACCCCATCATGGGATGTGGGCTCTGCATCCTAATTTCAGTGGCCCAAATGGTGAGTTTTTTTTAAATCTCAGAGTGTAACTGGTAGAAGCTGAGGTATCACTCAGCAGTTTTCCCTTGCAGTTCAGCACATGGCTGGATGTGATTTTCCTCCCTATTGTGCTGCTGCGGTTGAGATTCCTCCCTTAAAATCAAGGGGAACAAGAGCTGAAGTACTGAAGTAGGAAAGGATTTGGGGGAAAAGTGTGGGATGAAGGAGGTGGTGAGGAGCCTTGGTGGCAGTGATGGAAGCAATGGGGTTGGGTGAGCAAAGGGGTGAGGACAGGAATGGGGAAATGGGAAATGGGGTCCTACAGCCCCTCTTGGCCCTACAGCCCTCCTGGCCCTACAGCCCCTCATGGCCCTACAGCCCCTTGTGGCCCTACAGCCCCTCATGACCCTACAGCCCTTCATGGCCTTCCAGCTCTGTTTCTGTTACCTGGGAGCTGATCCCTCCCCCCACCACAACCTCCTTTCAGGAGTTGTAGGGCCATAAGGTCTCCCCTGAGCTCCTGTCCTCCACACTGACCCATCCCAGTCCTCTCAGCCACCCCCACAGTGCTGTACTCCAGACCTTAAGAGCTTCCCATGGGCATCATCAGGAAAGCATCACATTCTGCAGTCGTGTTCCTGGGGTGAATGGTGCAGAACTCAGCACGGAGCTTTCATCCTCATCTCCCCTCATTCCCCATCACCCTTAGGATAAAAATCTGTGCAATTCAGTGCGATTCTGCACTGTGGGATCCATGGGGTTGAGATTTCTGGGGTGGTGTGAGGGATTTAATCAGCAATTTTAATAGGAGCTGGAGCTCCTACGCTTGCTATTGCTTTTTATTAAAATCCCAGCCCTCTGTGGAACCACAGCACAGGCTGGGTGAACTCCTAATCCTCCTAAGGTGATAGGTTGTCATAATTAGGCTTTAAAATTAGCTGTCAGACATGCGTTTCTGAGAGGAGCACAAATCATTATGTGACATTAAAACTTGGCTATGAGCTGCTTTTACCTGCAAACCAGTGTGGATTGCTTGCTTTTTTCCCCCCTTGATTTATAAGCGAGGAAGGTTGCATCTGCATAGGATGTTCTGTTTAACACCTTTTTTAATATAGCAGTTAAATTGTGATTCAGCAGTGGGGAAACTGCAGCAAGCTCCAGTGTCTGCATTCGGAGTGGGCTGAGGGTTGGCCTTGTGGCCCTACAGCTCCTCGTGGTCCTAAGGCTCTTCATGACCCTACAACTCCTCATGGTCCTACAGCTCCTTGTGGTGGCCTTACAGCTCCTCGTGATGGCCCTACAGCTCCTTATGGCCCTACAAATCCTCATGGTCCTACAATTCCTCCTGGCCCCACATCTCCTCATGGTGACTCTACAGCTACTTGTGGTGGCCTTACAGCTCCTCATGGCCCTACAACTCCTCATGGTGTCCCTAAAGTCCCTCATGGCTCTAGAGCTCCTCATGGCCCTGTACCTCCTCATGGTGGCCCTACAGCTCCTCATCACCGTACAGCTCCTTGCTGCCCTACAGCTCCTCATGATGGTCCTACAACAGGATGGAGTTCTCCCCATGGACCCTCCAGCACATGGAAGCTCCAGCACAGGGTTCCCCCTCTCTATTCCATTCCGTTCTGCACTCTGCTATGAGTCTCAGGAAGGGAATCAGACCCTTTCTGTTTAATTACCACTTCTATTCCAAATCTGCAGCAGTCGGAAGGCCGCAAGATGCTGTTCGCAGTCCCTGGAAAACTCCTTGCTATCTTCACACTGAGTATTAGCAAACTTGAAATCTTGTCCTTCATTAATTGCTGTGTTGAGTGCTAATGGGTTCATTATGTCTGAGTGTTGGGGTGTGTTACCACTCTGCTGAGCCTTGAACTTCTCCTCCCCATCCTACTCAATGTTTGGGTCCCATGGGCTCCGTCTGCCCTCAAAGATGACTTAAAGCACAGCTTTAAGAATTCTTGAGGATTTTCCCCCAATTTAGCCCTGGAGAATCATAGAATCATAGAATCACCAAGGTTGGAAAAGACCTCCAAGATCATCCAGTCCATCCATCCACCTACCACCAGTATTTCACACTAAACCATGTTATTCAGTGTTGTCCCACCAGTGGGATCTGTTCCTTATATGGCATCAACAGACTGAGTTCCTTCTTGTCCTCCACTGCAAGAGTGGCCTCAAAGCCACTGAGACTTCAGAAGTAGAATCATAGAATCAGAGTCACTGAGGTTGGAAAAACCTCCAAGAACCCCAAGTCCAACTCCAACCCAACCCCAACCCAACCCCAACCCATCCCCCACCCAACCCCAACCCAACCCCAACCCAACCCCAACCCATCCCCCAACCCAACCCAAACCCAACCCCAACCCCAACCCAACCCCAACCCAACCCCAACCCAACCCCAACCCATGCCCCAACCCAACCTCAATCCAACTCCAACCCAACCCCAACCCAACCCCAACCCAACCCAACCCAACCCAACCAACCCAACCCCCAACCCAACCCCAACCCAACCCCAACCCATCCCCCAACCCAACCCCAACCCATCCCCACCAACTGTGTCCCCAAGTGCCACATCTGCCCTTTTCTTCAGCACAGATGTGCACATAGGAATCATGGGATCTTCCTCCAAAATAACCATTGAGGCGTTGGAGCCTCGGAGAGAACTCTCACCTGGAATGGAAACACAAAAAATAGAGAATCAATCCTCCAGCATCTCCTTGCTCCACCATGGTCAGCAGGTGCCAGCTCAGCTGATATGATCACGGTGTCCTTTGTTTGGGATGGATTTCCCCATGTTGCTTGGGATGGATTTCCTCATTTTGGAACGGATCGTTTACTTTAATTCATTAGCTCAGCACATATCAAATGCTTTCCTTAGAGCTCAGCAACGTGCACTCACTACAGAGCTAATGGTTTTTCCTGATGGCCACGGAGCAGACTTGCTGCTCTCGTCACCAATGCACAGAGCCTGCAGATACAGAGGTATTGGAGGAGCAGCTGTTGTCACAAGGGGACCTTTGGAGGCACAGGAACTCTTTTGGTGGTGATAAACAAGCCTCACATCCCCAGTAGGTTCTTAGGGACATGAAGGGACTAACATAGTGGGTTTGTGGGTTTGGGTATTTGCTTTCTGGTTGCTTAAACACTGACAATGCCATGCAGCTACAAAGCTTGCTCTCTGCTAACATATCTGGAGAGAAACTGGGTGGCACAGCCCCACAGCTGAATGGAAGGAGAACCTTTCCCCTCCTCTTGCTGATTTTTGGGGGGATGTGACAGCAGTGCTGCCCTGTGAAGCGAGATCCCACAGCAGTGAAGTTCTTTTATTCTCTGCACCCCTAGCAGGAAAGGTGAGAGGACAAAAACATGGGGAGGAGAGAAGGGAAGAAACTTAATTTCAGGAACTAGAGCTATTGAGACATGCAGGTGGGTCTGATTCTGCAGCCTCAGGCTGCATGGAGTCCTGTGGGGTCATGCATTGCCTTTTTTATGCAGAGACGTTGGGTGCTCATCGACCACATGTAGGCAGCAATTTGGAGGACAGATTGCAGCCCTTTCCAGGCAAGAACAGCCGTATCCAGCCCTCGGAATGCTGCTGACAGCTGAACACCTCCAGGCAGTGGATTTGGGGCTGGATGCCCTATTTTGCAGAGGGAAGAGCCAGAGGAAGGGTCCTGCACTGGGTGGCAGTGGTTGCAGTGGTTTGTGAGCATGGGGATGGGATGTTTGTGATGCTGGTGCTGCCCTTGGCAGCTTCTCTCAGCTGTGAGGCTGTTTTCCCCCCTAATAAGGCTCCCTGTTGCCCCATAGTCCATCCCCTTCGCTCTAAGTGATGCTGCAGCTGCATCCCTCCTACCAACAGCATCTTTCCCAGCCAAGCCCCAGGGGGCAGCAGGACCTGGGGCCGAAGTTGTAAGCCCTGTGGCTGTCTCACCAGCAGTAAACCTCCCCCTCACCCCCTTTGCTTTGGTCTTTCTTTGCCAGGGTACACTGCGGGGACTCCCTACAAGGTCCCACCGACCCAGAGTAACAACGCGCCTCCTCCCTACTCTCCGTCTCCGAATCCGTACCAAACTGCTATGTACCCCATCAGAAGTGCCTACCCACAGCAGAACCTGTACACCCAGGTACGTGCTTCACTCTGCATCTCCCACCGCCACCTGATGTCTTCCCTGGAGTCCTTTCCTCCCAAAATCCCACACCTGGATGTTGGGGCTCAGCCGTCAATGTCATACATGAGCTCGGGGTTCCCATTCCAGTGGCATCTCCATGCCTTGCCCTTCTGTTTCCCATGGCACAGCCCCCTGTGTCACCTTCACCAGCATGGCCCAGATTTGTGTTCCTGAGCACCTGGCTGGGCTCCCAGTGCCATCTTCCCTCTTCCAGCATTGCCACTGCCTCCAGCCATGCGCCACAGCCAAGACCCCGTGTTGGACAGCTGTCCTCCAAAAATCTCCTTGCTGCCCCTTCCTGCAGGAGATAATGAGCTCCTTGCAGCACTCTGGCCCTGCAGCTTTCCTGGCTTTTTTCCTTCCACTTAAATGGCAAATCGGACTTCTCCTGCAGCCGTGACCTGGTTTCTCCATGCCAGGCTGAGTCCAAAGCATCTCCTCCGCTCCATTTTGTCCGCTTACTTTCCATTAGCTGAGCACAGGGGAAGCTGTTGGGGTCGGACGTGTGCTCAGGTGCTCTCTGCTGGTTCCTGACATGCTCCCCATCACCTGGCATCAAAGCTGGCAGCAGTTTTGTCACCAGGCCCAGGCTGCTCTTTGCCACCACTGGGACTTAACCCTATGGGCTGACCCCTGCTGTGCTGGAACGAATGGAGCCTGGTGTTGAGCACAGGCACTTTGCAAGGAAGATGCTGGCTGCTGAGATGAGCACAGGCAGGGGAAGGCTGTATCATAGGATCATAGAGTCACCAAGGTTGGAAAATGCCTCCAAGATCTCCCAGCCCAACCATCCACCCACCACCAGTATTTGCCCATGGAAAATTGTGTCCTGTCCTGATCCTGAGCTGGACATGCAGCTGCATCCCAGGAAGGGTGTCAGCTGCTCCATGCTCTGCTCTACCAGAAACGTTTCTGGCTGATTTTGTCCCCTTCCTCATCTCTCTTGGTAAGTTCTTCCCTTCCCCAGTGTAATGCAGTGTGCCTGCAGTCTGCCCTATCAGCCTGAAAGGAAGAAGTAATCTGATAGTTCATCCGTTTCTCCTTTCACCCCTTCATCCATACCTGTAGGGCTTCTCCCACGCCTGTCCCAAACTGCAGTAAGATCTCCTCTCATTGTTCTCAGCCCTCTGATCCTTCTGACCTTCCCTATTCTCGCAGCACTGCGCTGCTCACGTTTCGGGATCGCCATTACATGGGATGTGGGGCTTTCTCTCCTGGCTCCTTTCTTTTCCTTCCACCCATTTTCTCCCCCTTGTTTCCAACTCCCTCGGGTCTCAGCAGCCCGGGTTTCAGAGCCCCTCTGTCTCCCTTTGGAAACCCCAGGATATGGTGCTCCCTTTTGTCTGCCCGCTTCCCGTGCCGAGGCAGGACCTTTGGGATCAGATGGGGCCACAGTTCCTCCTTTCCTTCCATCTCTTGCTCATTTTGCATGCCAGCAGCTAACATATTTTGGACCCAGCCCCATTTCATCCCATCAAACCATGCAGCATGCTTCTTGGAAGCGTGGGATAATTAAGGTTGGGAAAGACTGCTTATTCCATCGAGTCCAACCCAGTTGAGCCATTGCAGCCATGCCCCCTACCCATGATCATAGAATCATGAGATTGCTCAGGTTGGAAAAGACATTAAAGATCATCAAGTCCAACTGCATCACAGCCATCCTACCCTAACTACCCTCCTCTAAATCACGTCCCTGATCACCACATCCAAATGGTTTTTAAACACATTCAGGGATGGTGACTCAACCACCTCCCTGCTTATGGCACTGGGGTTGGCTTATGATGCCAACCCCATTCCCGTTGGAGGAATAAATAAATCCGTCTGTTTGAAATTGTCCTGGGGAAAGGGGTGGAGGCTGGAAGAACTTCTAGAGAATGGGAAAAAATGTGGATTGGGGGTTTCTCTCTCCATGTCTTATGCCGTGCTCGAGCTGTGGGTGTCCCATCCATTGAGACCAGCCGTGCCAGTACATGCACAGGACGTGGGCTTTCTGTGGGATGATAGAGCCGGTGGTGTTTTTCCTTTCTCAAACAGGGAGCTTATTATACCCAGCCAGTGTACGCGGCACAGCCTCACGTTATCCATCACACCACTGTGGTTCAGCCCAACAGCATCCCGTCGGCCATCTACCCGGCCCCCGTCGCTGCGCCCCGGACCAACGGCGTGGCCATGGGGATGGTCGCTGGCACTACCATGGCCATGTCAGCAGGTAAGAAACTTCCCTGTGGCCCCACAGAGCCAGAGCAGTGGGTTCATTTCTTGGATGGGACGAACCCAAGCAATCCACGCAGGCAGAAATCAATTAATTTGCACCTTGTGCTGATATCCCTCGTGGCTGTGAGGTCGCAGAGGAGCTCTTCCATTTGTTGTGCCCTAAAGGGACACGTTTTTGCACTCTGTTCCACAAATAAAGCAACAGCCAAGCTTGCCCTTCTCCACCCACAGTTGCATTTCTACCCTCGAGCTCTTTGTTAAGACACTTCTGCTCCTGCTGCACACAATTAATGAAACAAGCATTAACCTTGGTTTACATATCACTCTCAAATCCTGTGTGTTGTATGCACGGGGTTATTTCAGCCCTGGTAAAACATGATTAACTGATGACACATTAAGGCACTGAGCAAGCCTATGGGCCATTTTATTTTTTTCCAAACCTTGTGTTTCTTTCCTCAGCAGTTCTTCGCAAAACAATTCATAGCATTGTGCACTGAATTGAAAGGCATTGTTCACACATTTGCATCTGCATTAGCAGAGAAACAGGGCTCTGTTGACTCCCTGTTACACGGAGGGATTGCAGCCTGTGCCTCACAAAAACCACTCGGAGATATTTACTACTGTTGCTTGCACTGAGAAGTGGGCAGATCTGATTAATGCATGTAGGATGCCCTAAAGTTTCGAGCACCCCATTACTCTTAGAGCAGAGACATTGGAGACCATATTCTCCGTTCTTGTGTCTGCTGAAGGCACACGTTCTCACTTGGAATCCCCAGTGTATCATGGCTCAAGAGGAGGGGATGCTCCTGGTGTGCCCCTGGGCTCTCTTGGGGCTCTCCAAAGCCTCTTGGAGGTGGCGTTGAGTGAGCGATCCCTTCTCACCTCCCCCGTGCCTTGATACCTTCACGCCAAGCCTTTCTCCTCGCTGTCACTGCAGGAACCTTGTTGACCACCCCACAACACACTGCCATCGGAGCACATCCAGTTTCTGTGCCAACGTACCGGGCTCAAGGAACCCCCACCTACAGCTACGTACCGCCGCACTGGTAAACCCACTGGCCAAGTCATGTAAGTGCTGCAGGAGAACTCCCCTCCTTCTGCCCCTGGGACACGGGGACAGAACCATGGGCAAGCAGCCAGACCGGCCCCTCCTGCAGGCTGCTTGCCCAGGGGATGCTCTAAGTGGATGTTAGGTTGTACATTGGGAAGAATTTCTTCTCCAAAGAGCAGTCAAGCACTGGCACGGGCTGCCCACAGAGTGGTGGGGTGCCCATCCTCGGAACCGTGGGGATGTGGCACTTGGGGACACGGTCGTTGGGCATGGTGGGGTTGAGCTTGGTGGTCGCAGAGATCCTGCTGCCCACTGCCAGGCGTTACCTGGGAGCAAATGTTGCGTTTCATGCACACTGAGTGCACAGGACAAGGAGAACATCCCTACCCGTGCTCCTAACCCCTCTGCAATGTGTCTGCTCTCTTCCAGATCTGAAGTCAAACATTGTATGCAACTACACAAGTCTTACATCGGGGCTGCAGCCACTGGACTGCAGCACCTCGTCTGTTTGCAAGAACAAAAGAAAAAAGTGCAAGGGTCACTTTATGCATTCTTTAGTGGTTTTTGTAAAAGCTGCTTTTTCTAATCTTCTGCCTCTTTATTTTCCTTCCCTCCTCCCTCTCCCCTACCCACATCAGTCGTGTAACACATACTGACACTGAGCAATAGTAAAGTTCTCTCTTCGGTCCTATCGTTTTACAGCTCAGAATATTCACTTTTCAGCATTGCCCAGTCGAGTGGTGCAAAGATCCCCACTTCTTGTTCGTTTGGGTTCTTCTCATCCTTTTTTATTATTATTATTTTCGTTGTTGTTGTTGTTGACAAGAGCCTAGGTTTTCTTTGACTAGTAAGAGTGGTTGATGTTCAGGGTACTATGTGAAAAGCACAGCGCTGGTAGGCAGGCTTATTCCAATTTGGTTTGGGTATTTTTAGTTGGGTAATATAAATTATTTAATCTTCCTTAACGTATTACAGGAAAATTGGTGTCTTCCAGATAGCTGTCGTGATAGATGATAATGCATTATCTGCAGTGAAATGCTGAACTCATCCCTTCTTTTGTAGGAGTAAGAATATAATTAGCGACGTAACACGCTTGTTTTAGGAAGTAGGAGGACTGTTCACCATTGGGTCTGCTTTTCAAAACTGGGCAGAGGCATTTGGTGCAAGGGGAATTGAGGGGCAGCGATGCCTTTGGGAAGGTGAGATGCTCCGTGCTGGCTGTGTCCCAGCATGGGCAGCTCTTTCCTGGCCACTGCTCGTGGGCAGAGGTGTGCAGGGATGCTGTGGGTGGGAGAAGAGAGATTTCCAGACTGGAGAGGCTCTACAGAGCCTGGGGATTTGGGAAAGGAGGTTGGATGGAGAGGAGCCCTTCATGGAGGTTGAGGTGCTCCCATTCTTTGGGCTCTTTGGATTGGGGTCAGCAAAGGTTGAGCCGAGCCCAAGTCCTGGAGACAGCTGGTTGGGCTGGGAGATAGTGGGGGTAAGGAGCAGCAATAGCAATAAAGTAATCTCCTGCATCTGGAGGCAACATGAGGCTGTTCCTGGGTCCTCCAGGGTGTCCCAGTCAAACGGACAGCACTTGCAGGCAGCTGGAGCTATTTTTCAATTCTTACCCCCAAACACAGCATAGAAACAAAAGTTTTCCTTCTTTTTTTTTCTAAGAGAAAAATGTAATCATCGTTTTGCTTTTTGATGGTTTTCCCTCCACGTGCCAAAGTAGCTCCATCCATCCATCCTTGCAAGTGGTCCCAAGGAGCCATCCAGAGCCTTGCAAGGAATTGGATCCTTCTCGATGGGAATCAGTCCATAAGGAGAGAAACCTTTGTAGGGACCCCAAAGGACTGGAGGCTGCTGGCTGTCAGGTCAGTGGGGGTCACTTGGTTGCTTCTTCTGCTCTTAATGGAAACCCAGGCAAGCTCCAGTTGCCCTCGGTCAGAGGACAGAAAGGACACAAAGCGGTGAAGCCTGAACGTCAGCGCTGTGGGTGGAGGAGGTCATGAGGGTTTCCACCACCGTAGTTCATTGTGTTGCACTTTCATTTTGTATAAAACGGAGAAAAAAGAAAAAAAAAAAAAAAGTTAAAAAAAAAAAGAGGTAATTAATCACAGTGTTGCCCCCATTTAGCTTTGGAAAGCCTCCCTGCCTATAGGGTCAGCACTTAAAGGGAAGGGGGACGTTTGGAAGTAGGGAAACCACATTGTCCACTGTAACATGTTGCAATTAAACATGGGCAAAAAAAAACCCAAAACAAACAAAAAAAAAACCAACCCACCATTATAATAAATCACAGGAACCGAAGAGCTCTCAAATACTTTTTTTTATTATTATTTTTTTGGCTCTCACAATATTGTTGACTTAGTGTTGGAATGCCCATGGATCAGGAGCTGTCTGTCGGTGCTGGAACGCGTTGTCGTGATGGAAGAAAGTCGTTAGCTAATTAACAGCACTGCAATGAGTCCCAATTCTGCCCTAAGGTTGCTCACCCATCACTGCACTGGGAGGAGCTGTCTGAATTCTCAGCCTCGGCCAGGAAGATGCGGGGTGTGCTGCTGAAAGGGGAGAAAAAGCTGAATTTGAGGGGTGAAGTGCCATTCATGGCACAGAGGAACCCCCAGATGGACACAGCCTCCTCCTCACTGTGCTTTTTTAAAGGCATTTTTTAAGTTCCCCCTAATCAAAGCTCTGAATTTCAGGCTTGGTCTAAAAATGACAGATTTTTCAACAAAACAGGCTGAGGCTATAAGGAAAAGGGAAAACACCTCCATCTGTTACCACAAACGAGATCTGATGAGGGTCAGGTGGCTTTATTTTAATTCCTCTGCTTGGATCAGTGGCAGATGTGATGAATCTTCCCCATTGTGCTTGGGTAGAAATACCCAGTGGTGCCGTCATGGCGTGAAGAGGTGAACCTTGTTGTGGTGAGCCCGTCCTGGGACTTGGGCTGTCCTTGGGGGCTTGGGAAGCCCTCTGGGGAGATATTCGATTCCCTTTCGGGGTGGTTTCCCCAGTGGAATTTGTTTGGGAAGAAGCAGGTTGGGAAGTCAACCCATGATGGGGTAGAGCGTGGTGCGAGTGTAGGACCAAGGGGTGAGTAGGAAATGGTTGTGCTGTGAGCAGCTCCATCCAGTTCCCATCATGGGATAAGAGTTCTTCAACCCCAGCTCATCTCGTTTCATGACAGCAAGGTGCAGCGTGGGATTTCCATCTGAGGTGTTGAAGGATTTCCATTGCTAACCTTGGCCTGTGGCACCTTGAGGACAATCTGGGAGGGACAGAGTTGTGGGATTGTCGGGTGGTTTGAAGCTCGGGTCAATTCTTTGGGTAAGGTTTGCTCCTGAAGGTGCTGCCTCTTTCTCTGTTGACATTCCTGATGGTGAGATAAAGGAACCCAGCAGGACTCTGTCACTCTGCTGTCCCAACTGCTGGGGTGACAAAGCACCACTGGGGACACCCAAGCATCACACGCCAGCAGCGCTGTGCTGCAGTTGGGTTGGTAATGGTGGAGGTTGGTGAGCAGGAAGAAAAGGGCTATGTTCTGTCCCAGAGCAAGAGGAAGTTAGGATGTCCGTGGCGGTGATGGAGGCAAAGCAAAACTCCAGGAAGAGGGGAGAAAAGTGTTAAGAAAATTGTTATCAAAGCACAGCTGTGGCCGTTACCCAATCCCACCTGTGACTTCTGCATTACAACGCTCTGCAATGCAGGACTCGAAGCCTGTGCTGCCCCAGCCCCACGCATAGCTCAGAGCCCCCAGCTCTAATGGGCAGCAGCAACCCCGTAAAGCTTCTTTGCAGCTTGGGTATGTAATTTAAGCACTTTTTACGGTGTTATGTAAAGTTGTTGGTTTTTTTTTTTTTCCTTCTTGGTTTGGTGACGATGTTTGCTATTCTTGAGGAGCATGGTGGGCAAAAAGTGGTCCCCAGTGGGGCTGGGGAGTGAGGTGATACCGAGAAACTCCTCCCATTCAGTGCTCAAATCCAACCAGCCAAAGACAGCAATAAGAGCCATTGTGTCCTCGTAAGTCCACTTCTTAATTTTATTTGGTCAAACCATCAGTATTTTCAGTCCAAGTGAGGGCTGCGGTTCCTTCTGCCTCTGTCACCCTAATGTCCTCCCCATGGCTTTAACCCGTGGCAGTTTGCTTTCCATCTCTTTCTTTTCCCTATTCCCTTTGGCTTTTGGCTCCCCATGGCCCCATGTTGCTCTGCTATAGGGAAATATAGGGCAGAAAGCCTGGAAGGGAGGGAGGAAGGAGAGCTGTGGCAAGGCATCACACCATTTGGCACTTACAGAGTCACCAGCAGTCAGGTGATAATGGATTTTTTTGGAGTGTCTGGAAAACAGGAATAGCAAAAGATGTCATCTGATGGCAGCTTTCCCCAACTGGATGTGATGAGTTTGTAGGAAAACGCCCAACGCGACGCCTCAGCATTGCATCCTTGGGATGGAGCTGCAGGGCTGCAGCCATTGGGAGACATAGCGAGGAAGGGGAAAAGGGGCACGGGGGGGGCTCCCCAAAACTGCCCCCCAAAACCACAGAACCTCCTCGTGCCCTAGCACCAAGCTGAGCAAACCCAACCCGTGTGCCCCATCCATCTTTTCTGTATCATTTCTTGACCCGTTCCGACCAACGGGACGGCTCGGATCAGCTCGTTTTTAAATAGTATTGGAACTCTTTAAGCAAAAATATATATACATATTAAAAAACACGTAAATACAAAAAAAAGAAAAAAAGAAAAGAAAAAAAAAAAAAAGAGTAAACATGTCTTCCAAGTCTCCACGGTGTGTAGGGAACATGGCCTCGAACTGATACGTTGGGAAGCCCCGCAGCCGCGGCTTGTGACTATGAAGTGTAAATCTGGGTTTTCTCATTTGTTTTCCGTTCCGTTTTCGTTCTGAAGATCAGTTCGTGATCTCCCTGACAGATTTCAGCCAAGAGTTTGTAACTGTACGATATTTACTGTAAGATGTAGAACATTCGATAACTATTAAAATGTTTCCAGAAAAAAAAAAAAAAAAAAAAAAAAAGGAAGAGGGTTGGTGGGTTGTTTTGTTTTGTTTTGTTTTGTTTTGTTTTTTGGAGTTGCGAAGCAATGGGGTTCCACCTCCAAACCTGCCCCCAGGTGGTTGGTGGGGCTGGAAGGAGCCCAACCCATGGGTTGTCCCATGTCCCAACATGGCCATATGCCCCCGGGTGGTTGGTGGGTCTTGAGGGACTTCAAAACATGGGTTGTTCCATGTCCCAGCATGGCCACCTGCCCCCAGATGATTGGTGGGGCTGGAAGGACCCCAATCCATGGGGTTGTTCCATATCCCAACATGGTCAACTGCCCCGAGGTGGTTGGTGGGCCATGAGGAGCCCCAACCCATGGGTTTTCCCATGTCCCAGCACGGCCATCTGACCCCAGGTGGTTGGCAGGCCTTGAGGGACCCCAAAACATGGGTCATCCCATATCTCAACGTGGCCAACTGCCCCCAGGTGGTTAGTGAGCCTTGAGGGACCCCAACCCACGAGTTGGTTCATGTCCCAGTAGGCCCAGCATGGTCCTGTAGCCTTGAGATAGGCTAGATTAGGGACATGCCTATGGGAAGAATCATGGGGGAGCTCCATGGTGATGCTCCCCAAGCATTTAATCTCCATCCTCCCGCAGATGAAGAAGGTGTCCACCAAGGACTCTCTTTATCCCCAACCTCAGCACCATGAGGCACAGAGCTGGGTGCTGCTCTCTGTGGGGTCAGCAGAGCCATGGGCACAATGTGGGATCAGATCCCATGCGGTCCCACGCATCCTTCTAAGGCCACCACTGCTGTCCTGCTGCTTTGCTCAGCCCCAAAGGATCCCTTTGGGTGTCACTGTCCCCACGAGGCCACCTCTGGATCAAGTGACACGTGCGATGAACAAGGGACCATCTGCATTTCCAGCTGAGGATGGATTGTGGCCTATGGGGACACTTGAGGTGGCAGTGTCACAGCCATCAATGGTTGCTGTCACCATACTATGGAGGAGGACATCCCATATACCTCATG
This sequence comes from Meleagris gallopavo, assembly GCF_905368555.1. Classification (NCBI taxonomy): domain Eukaryota; kingdom Metazoa; phylum Chordata; class Aves; order Galliformes; family Phasianidae; genus Meleagris; species Meleagris gallopavo. The sequence goes on from NC_139404.1 coordinate 192,857,425, forward strand.
CAGCAGGTGCCCTAGAAACCCCACAACGATGCTGAGACTACTTTTTGGGGGCAGTCAGGATGTCCCCAAATGGGCAGAGCCCCCCTCCCATGTCCAGGTGTCCCCACTGGGGGTGGGGGAAGAAAGAGGGGAGAGAATAAAAGCACCAAACCCCATCTTTTTTTCCCCAAAACAGAGCTTGTTTATTAATGACATCCTCTCCAGCAACAGAGCCAGGAGGCTTAAAATAATTTAAAAAAAAATTAAGAAAATACAACAGAAACAGTGTCAAAGGGCTGGGAAAGCCCCAGAGGGGTAATAAATATGGGGAAGGGGCAATGGAGTGCCAGCAGAGGGGGGGTGAGGGAGCTGATGCCAAGCTACTGCTCGCAGTGATGGTGGGGACAGGGAGGGGTCCCATGCGTTAGTGACTTAATTTCCAGAAATTAACCCAAAATGTTTAAAAAAAAAAACATGAAGAATCCATCAACTGACCACCATTAAGGGCCCAATGGGCAGAGCCCTGGTCATCCTGGTGCCACCACACTGGGGACATCGATCAGGGGGACAGCCCTGCCTTGTCCCAGGGACATTTCGGCTGCCATCGCCCCACGTGGTGCCCGGGGGTCGCGTGGTGCAGTGTCTGAGGCCCTCACCCTGCATCAGGGCTGGCCCCGAGAGGGATCTGGTGGTGTCACATGGCAAGAGTGCTGTCCCCAAACCGGGCTGCAGAGGGGCTGCCCTGGGAGCAAAAGGGGGTGTGATCATAGGGATGTGACATCCATCTCCCTGCGCTTGGCCCCCATTGCCTCTGCCATCCCATAAATACCTCTGCCATCCTATAAATACCCGTTTTGGCCAATCACACCTGATTTTTTTTTTTCAATTAATGTTGAAGTTCTCACAGTGCTGGAGAGCCCCAGAGCAGCTGGAAGAGGCCTGGGGACGAATGGCTGTCCCCATATCCTCAGTTGCAGAGCATTCACCATCAGTGCCCTCATTAGGCTTCAGAGTTAACACCTCCCAATCCCAACACAGCATCGCACTGATTTCTCCAGGAAAGACCCCAAAAAGTGACCACTCCTGGTCCCCCACTGACCCCCGTGACCCCAACCCCAGCGTTGTCCCCAGCCCACATCTTGTCCCCCAGTCCCTCACCTCAGGGCGGCTGTCAGTGCTTTTCAGCCACGATGGCCTCGTGCTGGTGGGGAGAGGATCACCTCCAACACCAGGCTTCTGCTCGGGGATCCGGGACACCCGAAATCTGTACAGAGACACTCTGTGAGCCCACCCAACCTTAGGATATGGGGTGGACAAATGGGACCCCCCCAGCTCCACGTGCTCACCTTCCAATGGAGAGAATGGTGATCTCGCCGGCGGGTCTGGTGGCTTTGGTGGCTGTGGGGGATGGCAGCACTTGGGGCCACTTCCTCTGGCTGCATCGGGTGCAGGGGGGGTCTGAAGGGGGAGCTGGGCCATGCACTGTGTGCAGGTGCTGCTGGTGGCAGCAGGAGGGGGGAAACTGAGGCAGGAGATGCAGCCTGTGGGGGACAAGGAGTGACATGAGCCATATGGGGGCTCAGTGGGGCTGGAGGGACTCAGAGGAGTTTGGGGAGCTGGGGGGGAAGCCTCTCACTTGTAGGCAGGTTTGCAACCCGCTGGTGCTGGCTGCATGCTCTGATGTTCCTTCAGCAGCTCCTCCAGCGCTGCAGCATTTTCTGGAGGTGGGGGGACAGAGAGTCACCAGGAGCCACCTAGGGTGGCAGAACCTTCCCTGGCCATTGGGGGACCCCTTCCCCCTTCCTGGGGGGCTACTGACCTTTCTTCTCTGTGATGAGGCGCACCAGGACCCCGATGGTGTCCTCATTGGCATCCTCAATCTGGTAGATGGAGCTGGGACCTGGGGACAGATGGAGAAGGCATGAGGAGAAGTGGCCATGGGGATGGGTCCAACGCTCTCTGGGCCTAGGGACAACGTGGGAGCAACCAGACACCATGGGGATGGGCTTGATGTTCTGTGGCCATAGGGACAACATGGGGGCAACCAGATGCCATGAGGATGAGCAGGATGCTCCAACCATAAGGACAAGATAAGTGCAACCAGACACCCATGGAGATGGGCCCCATGCTCTCCATGGGTTCCCATGCTCTCCGTGGCCATAGGACACCATGGCGACCAGATGACATGGGGATGCTCCAACCACTGGGACAAGATGTGAGCGACCAGACGCCATGGGGATGGGCTTGAGCAGATCAAGTTGGCTTCAGGGTGGCAAAGCTGGGTCACGCCTAACACCAACCTCAAACCAACATCATCACCGGGCCACATTCTGATCCCTCTGTGGTCCCAAACTACTTGGGCTCAACAGCAACCAGAGGCAACTGCAGAATTCTGGGTGCATGGACTGGGGCTCACCGCTGGTGTTGAGCTCGTGTTCCTTGTGTGCGGTGCAGTGGTAGCCCTTCTTCTTCAGCAGGTTGCACACCAGGATGCCCAGCAACCCCATGGCACAGAACACGGGGACGATGGCCAACACGGCCGACTGCGCCGCCGCCGCCTCCTCTGGTTGAACCTCCCATGTCCCATTGGCCCCTGATGGTCCCTCAGGTGCCACCACACTCCTGGCTCGCCGTTGGCCTGCAGTCAGGGTTAGATTTGGGAAAATTCTCCCGTTGGTGCCATGAGCACTAATCCTGCTCCAAATCCATCACCGGGTTATTTTGGCACTGAATCTTCCTGAGCTGGATTTGGCAGAGTTCTCCCAATGATGCCATGAGCATTGCTCCTATTCCACCCCAAATCCATCACCGGGTTATTTCGGCACTGAATCCTCCTCTCGTGATGGACTTGGCAGAGTTTTCCCAGTGGTGCCATGAACATTGATCCTATGCTCACTCCATCATTTCAGTATTTCGGCACCACATTCCCTCGTGCTGGATTTGGGAAATTTACCCCATTGGTGCCATCACAGCTCCTACCCCACATCCATCACCACGTCATTTTGGCATCAAATTCTCCTCCCAGGATGGATTTGGCAATGTTCTCCCATTGGTGCCACGAGCCCCAGTTCCCCCTCACTCCATTACTGCATTATTTCAGTACCCCATTCCCCCATGCTGGATTTTGGGGTTCCACCATTGGTGCCACGAGCACAGCTCCTACCCCAAATCCATCAACTCATTATTTCAGCACTGAATCTTCCCAAGCAGAGTTCTCCCATTGGTGCCATAAAATTGAACCTGTTCCACCCCAAATCCGTCGCCCCACGCTCCAAAGCCCACAGCTGACCATGCCACCCCTCACCCACCTGTGCACCCTGGGGTGCCGTGGGGCGCAGCAGAGCAGGGCAGGCACCGGCCCTGGGGCTCCCTATGGCCATCAGGGCTGTAAAACCTGTGGGATATGGTGAGATGAGCACAGGGGTATCCATGCAAACTCCCCCACCTCCCCAGTGCACAGCACCCCACGCTCACCCGTGCATGCAGGCACACGGTGCATCCCCTGCAGAGGAAGAGCCAGGGGGACAGGGGCGGCAGCTCTGTGCTGTGCTGCACGTCTACAGGGAGGGAAAGAGGGTGGTGAGGGGGTGCAGGCTGCATGGCACGGGGTGGGGGCATCACCCACAGGCAACACTCACCCCAATGGGTTCCTTTCCAGGCGGGCATCGCAGCAGCTCGCAGGCTGTGGTCCCCATGCAGGGGCTGCTCAGCACCTGGGGGAGAAGAGGGGTGTTCAGTGGGGTGCAGCAGGGGAGAATGCATTGCAAAGGACAGGATGCAAAGGCACTGTGAGGGATAGGGCAGGTGCAATCCCGTTGCATGCACCATAGTGGGTGCAATGCTGTCACAAGCAACAGGATGGAAGCAAAGCTTGCTGCATGCACTGCTGGGAATGGGATGGATGCAAAGCTTCATGGTGGGTGCAATCCCATCACAAGCAATGCAATGGCTGCAAAACCACTGCATGCTTCATAGCGTGGGTGCAGATGTGCAACGCAACGGGATGGATGCAATGGGATGGATGCTCCCTGGTGGTGCAAACTTGTCACAAGCAACGGGGTGGGTGCAAACTCAGTCCCAGGCAATAGGTCCCAGGTGGGTGATGCAAAACCACTGCATGCTCAGTGGCAGGTGCAAATGCACCACAAGCAATGGGACAACTGAAATGGGATGGATGTAAACTCATTGCGTGCACCACGGTGGGTGCAAACTGATCACGAACCATGGCATGGGTGCAAACCCCCACTGCATGCACCATGGTGAGTGCAAACCTGTCACAAGGAATGGGGTGGCTGCAAAGCCCTTCCGTGCACTGCAGCTGATGCAAACCTGTCAGCAGCAGGATGATGGCTGCAAGACCACCACGTGCACTGCAGCAGATACACACCACCCCAGTTCTGCAACAGCCCAGCAGATGCATCGTGCTGGATGCACAACCATCGCAAACAATACGGAACTGGGGCCATGTGGGGTGGAGGACAGTGGCAATCCCAGGATGGGAAACCCCATGGGACACCCCCAGAGCAAAATGGGACATTTGGGGGCGTTTGGGGTTTTAGAATTGGAAGAACCAAGAAGGGACGTGCAGAGGGATGGGATGAGGCTGTACTCACCCCCAGGACAGCGAGGAGCCACCAGCGCATCCCCAAGCTCTGCAGCCACCGGGGCCACCTGTGGGGACATGGCACAAAGAAACTGTGTCACTCCACCCTAATTCCTGCTCAGGGGACAGCAAGGGCTTTTGGGTCTGGGGCCCAAGAAGCCCACATAGGGGGACTTGGGAGGTTATCCACTAGCACAGCCTTTGCAAGGGAGCAGTCAGCTGGAAAATAACCCTGTGAGAGGGGAAGAATTGGGTTATTTCACAGCTGGAGTGCTCCCATGGCCCCATTTGCTGCAGCACAGCCAAGCAGCACAGTTGGGTTTGGGATTACTTCCCAAGCCTTGAGGTTTTCCTTGTAAAAGAGCAAAGCACCTTCACAACTAGAAAAAAAAAACAAACAATACAAAACAACCTCATAATAACAAATCAAAATTCAACCTACATGACCAAAACCTCCAATATTTTGCATCCTTATCCCAATATTTGCTATCCTTACAATAGATCAAAACACCCTCACAACGAAAAATAACCCCAATATCTTACAGGAGCCCTTTTGGGTGCAGTGGAATCACAGCCCACAGCGACTCAGCACCCAAAGGAAACCCAATTTTAGCTCGGTAGGAATCCAGCACTCACACCTCCCACGCCTTTTAGGGCTGCTCACGCAATCCCACTCCTTTCCTGCAGAGGATTTGCTAAATCTGATTGCAGCTGAACACTGATTTCTCTCCCAGTGCCATCGGCTCCAATGTCCCCAGTGCCATCGGTGCAGCTCAGTGCACTCCCTCCGGTCTCGTTGCATTTAATTGAAGGTAAATTATTAAAAGCTGATTGGAAGTTTTCCCAGGAACGGGGTGAAATCCTTGGCGAGGGCCCCATTGTGTGTGCTCAGAAAGTCATCAGAGTGGGCAAAATAAAACAGAACATGGAAAATCCCAACATCTAAATCAGCATTTCTAGGCTATCATTGGGATGGGATGTGCATGCATAGGGGCAAAATCCAAATCTCTGAGTTCTTCCACCTCCAGTGCTGCAAAGGAGAGAATTATTTGGGGACCCAAATCTCCCTCCATACCCCAAAATGATTGGCTTTGCTTTGGGCGATGTTGTTATTATATCAGACAACGCTCACTCAATGTTCTCAGGACCCCATCACTATCCCCAAAATCTTATTAAAGGCCTTTGAGTGCAGCTCTGCCCTTCTCTGCACGTCCCAAATCTGCTGGGACCGGAGGCACTGAAGCTCTGCGGGGGAAGGAACAGATGCTGCAAACCTTCAGCACGAGTATTTCCTGCCTTGGAGCAAAATGATCGGCATCCTCCCCTGCACAGCACTGCCCAGCCCCGAGCGTCACTGCAAAGAGAAATAAATGCATACATACACAATTAAAAATGTATTTCTAAGTAAGCAAAAAAAAAAAAAAAAAATCATTCACCTCAACCCAAAGAGCCTTTCAGCCAACCTCGACCTGGTGAGCAGATCCCTCCTGCCAACACCGACCCAACAAGTGGATCCCTTCTGCTGACACCAGTGATGGATCCTTTCCACCAACCTCGACCCAGTCAGAGGGTCCTTTGGGACAATCAAATGGTGGGTCCTCTTTGCTGACAGTGACCCAATGATCAGATCCTTTTTGCCAACCCAATGATGGATCCTTTCTGCCAACCCCAACCCAACAAGTGGCCCTTTCCACCAACCCCAACTCGACAATGGGTTCCCTTTGATGATGCCAACCCAACAAGTGGGTCCTCTCTAATGATGCAAACGATGGATCCTTTCCACCAAGCCCAACACAACAAGAGGGTCCATCCCATCAAACCATCAATGGGTCCTCTCCACCAATGCCGACCCGATGAGCAGATCCAGTTCGCCAACCCAATGATGGATCCTTTCTGCCAACCCTGATCCAACAAGCGGCCCTTTCCATCAACTCCAACCCAACGATGGGTTCTCTTTGATGATGCCAATTCAGCGAGCAGGTTCTTCTCTCTGATGATGTCAACCCAACCAGCTGGTCCTCTACAACAGTGCCAACAATGGAGCCTTTCCACCAACCCTGACACAACAAGAGGGTCCATTCCATCGACCCAACGCTGGGTCCTCTCCACCAATGCCAACCTGATGAGCAGATCCAGTTCGCCTACCCAGTGGTGAATCCTATCCGCCAACCTCAAATCAATAAGCGGCCGTTCCACCAACCCCAACACAACGATGGGTTCTCTTTGACAGTGCCAACCCAACGAGTGAGTTCTCTCTGATGATGCCAACAGAGAGCAGGTCCTCTCTGACGATGCCAACGATGGATCCTTTCCACCAACCCCAACACAATGAGAGGGTCCATTCCAGTGACCCAGTGACGGGTCCTCTCCACCAATGCCAGCCCAATGTGCAGATCCTTTTCACCAACCCAACGATGGATCCTTTCTGCCAACCCTGACCCAACTATGGGCTCTTTCTGACAACGCCAACCCAGTATGCGGGTTCTCTCTGATGATGATGACCCAGTGACGGGTCCTTCAACTGAATAAACCCAAAGACCAAAGCCTTTTTGGGGCGGGCGGCCCCCCATAGAAACCCATTGCTAAAATGAACCGACAGCTTCACCATCCTGCAGGCACAACTCACGTGCTGTGTGTGCTTGGGGACGGGTGGAAAAATAATTAAAGTCGATTCTGTCATGAAGTGGAAAATCCCTGAATGCCCCTGGGTGTAGTGGGGCATCCCCATAAAGCTGCCCCACGTGATGCTGCTGATAAGGAGTCATTATGTGCTGGAGTGGTTTATAAATTGAATGAATGAGTAATTAGCACACAGCATCACTCATCTGGGATGCAGCTGCTGCGGGATGGGGGTGGCTACAGGCTGGTGTCAGGATGTGAGGGCACCAAGCGTCTCCCAGTTCCTCCCAGTCACCATGGGGGCAGAAAGGAGGCTCGAGAGCAGAGAGCAGCTCAAAGCATGGAGACAGCAACACACAATCCCAGACTGAACTAAAACCTCAAATACCACAGAAAGCCACAATTTGGGAAGGGAGAGGGGAAGCCAGGACAGGAAAAGGCAGCAGCACGTGGTGCTGCAATGCAGATCCCCGTGCTGAGCACCCTCCAGTGACCCCTCACTGTGCCATGCATCCCAGCATCGGCAACAGCCTCGTGTGGGGCTGTTAAATCCCCCCTGGGGAGCAAGTTTGGGGCTGTATGGTGATGCTTATGGGATGGGGAGCGCTCATCCTGAGGTATTTGGGGTGCTATGAGGGGATTTGTGCACCTGCAGGGGATGGGATGGAGGGGATGAGAGGCACAATGATGGGTGGGATAGGGGCAGATCTGAGCATCAGCACCTATGGGTGATTTCCCCCTTTCCCCCTCAGCCCTTCCTGCTGGGACATGGGGAGCACCCAGCCGGCCCCGTGCATCTCATGTCATCATTCCAAAGCCAGCAGACACAAAGAAGCTTGGAGAGTTCGGGCACTGGGAATATATTTGGAGGAGCTCTGACAACTCCAGGAGCAGGACTGGCCCCAGAGGACCTCAGCTCTACTTCACAGAATCACAGAATCACAGGGGTTGGAAGGGACCTCCAGAGATCATCGGATCCAACCCCCCTGCTTTCAAAGCAGGTTCCCTACACCGAGCTTCATATGGGGATGATGAGATGCCCCGAGTAGAGACCAACTATCCAGCCTCACCAGGACCACAATTGGCTGCTTTGTGGGGGGAAACCCAACTTTTACAAGCCCCAGGATGTGATTTTTTTGTACCCCAAAATGAAACAAGCCCTTAAGAGCCCCCTCCCTTAACCCAGCCCACAACCTAAGCGCGCCCACAGGGATTCAAGGCAGGGTTTCCCCTCCACATACAGCATAAGGTTTCAGCTGATTTCTCCCAGAGATAACAGAGAACAAGGAGAGACTGTCTGGGAACACTTTGGGAACAGCAGCTTGGCCACCTGGACAGCACAAGAGGGGATTGTCTGGCTGAAACCCAACGCTGTCACAACTCTGCCACCAAAACCCAACAGCATGGGGCTGTGGGAACGAATAACAACCCTTCACTGACTCTCAGAATAAAGCCAAGTGATCCCAGAGGCACCAAAGTGCCAATCCCCAATTTGGGAAGCCACCCCCGGTCACACCATCCCAGCAGAAGTGGGAACAGGGCTGAAAACGCTGCGATTTTCCATCATCAGATTACAACAAGAGGGGGGGGGGGGAAAATCCCAGTTCCTATTTTTCCAGATGGCCACCGTGGAGTTTTCCATAACCTATTTTCTCCACTCCTCTTCTGACCTATATCCCCACCGCGGCTGCAGCCGGGGGGGCCGCCTGGGGAGCATCTCCAGCTGCTGCCTCACACAGTGACACTTTGGGGACAAAGCTGAGGCAATAAATCCCCCCCACCTCCCCTAATTTGTATGTTATATCCTCATAGACGCACCACCCGAACCCTCCAACCCCCAAATAACACCCCGGCAGATAAGAAACGTCATCCCCTACCTGTCCCCACCGCGGGGGTGACGCGGGGGTGACACCAACGTGGTTCCCACGGGGTCGCCCCATTGAGGCGCGGCGGCCGTTCTTTATGAATGAACGCTCCGGCCCCGCGGGCGCGCTACTCCCGCTAGCCACGCCCCCTCCCTTGTGACGTCACAATGCGGGGCTTCCCCCATCCTCCTCCCCCCGCCCCCCCCGCGGTGACGTCAGCGCCACGCTCGGAGGATTCCCCCCCCCCTCCTGCGCGCAGCGCCGCCTGCCGGGGGTTGGGGGAAGGGGGAGATCGTGCACCCCCAAAAGGAGTTTTGGGGGAAAAAACGGGGAAAAAAGTAAAATCCTGGCGTGGGAGGCGCTGCAGAGAGAGTTGGGAAAGATAGGATTTCTTTTGCCTTGTGTGGAGTCTCTGTAAGGGCACCCTGGGGTGCTGCACCCCATTGTTTACAGTGCTGAATGTCACCCTATCCCCAAACCCCGTGGGGCAGTTGTGCCGTGCTGGGGACACCGCGCTGAGACCCTTTGTGGGTCTGGATCTGCTTCCTTTGTCCCAGCGGTGTCTCCATGGTGGCCACCTCCTACATGTCCCCATCCTCACCCACTGTCCCCATCCTCACCCCAATGTCCCCATCCTAATGTCTCATCCTCACCCCAATGTCCCCATACAGTGTCTCATCCTCACTCCAATGTCCCCATTCAATGTTCCCATACTCACCCAATGTCCCCACCCCAATGTCCCCATCCTCACCCAATATCCCCATCCAATATCCCTATCCTCACCCCATTGTCCCCAGCCTCACAGTGTCCCATACAATGTCCCCATCCTCACTCCAATGTCCCCATCCACACTCCACTGTCCCCACCCCAACATCTCATCCTCATCCCAATGTCCCCATCCAATGTCCCCATTCTTACCTCTTTTTTCCCAAATCCAATGTTTCATCCTCATCCCAATGTCCCCATCTTCACCCCCTGTCCCCATCCTCAATCTGTTATCCCCTTTCTGATGTCCCCATCTTCATTCCAATGTTCCATCCCAATATCTTCATCCTCACCTTGATGTCCCCACCCTGATATCCCTATCTTTGCCCCAATGCTCCTGCCCTGTTGTCCCAATCCTCACACCAATGTCCCTGTCTCAATGTCCCCATCCTCACCTCAATCTCCCCATCCCGATATTCCCATTCTCACACTGATGTCCCTGTCATATGTCCCTATTTCCACCCCCATGTCCTCATCTCACTCCAACGTAGCCTGTTCTGATGTCTCCATCTTCGTACTGATGTTCCTGCTCCAAAGTCATTCAGTGTCCCTGTTCTGACATCCCCATTTTCACTCTGATGTCCCCATCCTGATGTCCCCCTCTTCATTCCAATGTCCCCATCCCAATGTCTTCATCCTCACCCCAATATCCTCATCCTCATCCCAACGTCTCCACCTTCATCCCAGTGTCTCCATCTTCATCCTAATGTCCCCATCCCAACGTCTTCATCCTCACCCAAGTGTCCTCACTCTGATGTCTTCATCCTCACCCCAAAGTCCCCATCTTCATCCCAGTATCCCTGTCCAAACCTCTTGCTCTTCATCATGATGTCCTCACCGCCATGTCCCCATCCCAACATCTTTGTCCCTGTCCAATGTCTCACCCTCACCCTGTCCCCATCCCCAGGTGAAGGACGAGACCGCGCTCGGGTACTTCTGATACAGATGACCTTTAATGACAGAGAGCCCTCACGTGACCAAACCCACCCCCAAACCCCATACTATACAGACCATCACCCCCCGTGCTGCCACCCCTCCCCACAAAACCCCCTGCTCAGACGGACAGATGGATGCAGTGCCTCCATCACTCACTGGAGCTGGGACATCCCTGTGTATCTGCACTGTGGTTGTCATCTCCCCATGGGGCACAGACACAACAGAGACTGTAGGATGAAGGCAGGAAAGTGAGGGAGGGAGGATGTAGAATGGGAGTTTTAGGTTCTAGTCGTAGGTTTTGGCAGATCAACTCTTTGGTCTGGAGGATGCTATGAAGAGCAGCAATGTCGTTGCCCCACGTCCCCATAGGGCACAGCACGGAGCAGAGGTGCCTCAGTCCCATCTCACTATGGGATACAATAGGAAGCAGTGGGAGTTGTGGGGTCCCACAACTTTGGGGACCAACAAGTTGCAAAACCCACAGAAAGCGTGGGATAAAATCCCAATTTCTCCCCTTCACCTCTGTGTTCCCCCCTTCCCTGTGTGTGCTCCCAGCCCCACCAGCAGCAATTTGGGGACACCCCCACGTGTCCCATTCTCCAATCCCTGCAGCCTGCGAGAAAATCCTCTTTGAACCCCAAAAAAGCCCTTTTTCCCCCATCATGTTATCCAGCTCCTGACACACCCAGTCCTGCAGCATGTGGCTGTGTGGGACCATTTGGTGACACCCCAATGTGGGCTGCCATGGATGCGGCGGTGGCACATTGGTGACACTGTGGCTGTGACGAAGTGGGGGGGGAACCCTCTGTTGATGTCACGGTCACTGTGGGGATCCTTCTGTTTTAGGGATGGGATGACGGCACAGCTCCCTAACCCTAATCCTAAACCTACACTTAATCCTAACCCCATCGTGCCCCTCCTCCCCGACAGCCCATCTCTTTACTACCCTCCCCATCAAAATGAAAGAAAATAAATAGGGATGTTTATATATATAATATATATATATATATTTAAAACAAACGAACAAACAAACAGAGTTGTCTGGGTGCTGGCGATGGAGCGAGCGCATTAGCGGGGGGGCCCGGGAGGGGTCCCACACCATCCCTGGGGCGGTCCCCGACGTGGGGTACGGGGGTGACCCACCTCCCCCCCCCCCCAAAGCAGGCACACATGAAACCGGGGCGAAAGGCAGCGGCGCTGGCCGTGTCCCCCCCCAACCCCCATCCCAAAGCTCTGTCCCAATGGGTACGGCTCCCCCAACCCCTCCCTCCCCCCAACTTCCACCCCATATCTCCTCGCCCCGAAAGCGGCGGTCGGGGTGGGTGCGTCCCCCCAACCCCTCCCCAGAGCACACAGAGAGCAGCCGGGCTGGAGATGAGACGTGCTGGGCGGGTGGGGGGGGGGGGGTCCGTAGGTTGGGGGTGGGGTCTGCATGGTGAGTGTGAGTGGGTGGAGGGGGGTCAGACCCGCCACAGCAGGAGGTGGTTGGTGCTGTCGTCGCGCCCCACGCTCTCGCTGCTGTTGGTCAGGCGGAAGTCCTCGTAGCCATCGCCGCCGCTGATCACCAACATTTTGGCTTTGGACAGTGCCAGGCGGGGGTGAGTTGGGTCGCGCTGCTCCGCATCATTCGGCTGCTCGGGGCCTGAGGGGCAAAGAGCCCGCACAGCTGGGACGGGGGGTTGGGGTGGGATCCGCCGTCCTCCAGCCGCAGCTCGCGGTACGGGCCTTAGCCCCGCCCCCACGTGGTTAGCCCCGCCCATTCCCGCACACAGCCACGCCCACTCTGCTTAGCCCCGCCTGCCAAACATGCACTCAAAAACAGTCCCGCCCATTACCGGCTAGCCACGCCCTCTTCTCCATTACTCCGCCCACTTCCGTGGTAAAGCCCCGCCCGCCTCACATTTAGCCCCGCCCACTACCGTGTTTCTTACACCAGTAGTAAACCACGCCCACCCCACTCTTAGCCCCGCCCACCACACGGTCACACACGCAATCCCGTCAGCCCCACCACTGACCACGCCCACTCCCGTGGCCCCCGCCCACCCCGTTAGCCCCACCCATCCATTTGTTAGCCCGCTCACCCATGCTTAACCCCGCCCACTCCAGGGTTGACCCCGCCCACCCCCGTTTAGCCCCCGCCCACAAGCCTGTCCACGCCCACCCTCTAGCCCCACCCACCAAATACTTCCCCACTCCATATTATTGGTTAGCTACGCCCATCTCACGCTTAGCCCCGCCCACACGGTAGCCCAGCCTACACCACGATTACCCCACCTACATCCGCTCGTAGCCCCACCCACTTCCGTTGTTAGCCCCGCCCAACCATCGCTTAGCCCCCCGCCCACTTCCGCCTTTAACCCCGCCCACCCCTATGGGGCCATCCCCACCTCAAGTCCCTCCTCCCTCCCTTAATTTCTGCCTCCCATCCCAATTAGCCATTCCCTTCTCCAATTAACACCTTCCATCCCAAGCCCCCCCCCCCACAACTGGATCCTCCCATCCTAAATCTGTGCCCCCCCTGTGTTAAAGACTTTCAAACCCAACCCCCATCAACCCCAAACCCCTCATTTCCCCTCCTCCACACACCACCCCCATCCCGAAAAGCCCCCTCGTATCCAAAACCACAACCCCAAAACCCCCATCCCCAACCCCACCCCCTCAACCCCACCCCTCCCATTCCCCAAACTCCCAACCCCCAACCCCCCCTTTGGCTAAAACCCCGTTTACCCAAAGCCCCTTATATTCAAACCCCAAACCCCAACCCCCCTCAAAGCCCCAAATCCGCCATCCTCAAACCCTACCCCGCATTGCCCATCCCCCAAAATCCACAAACACCCCCCCTCTCAGACCCAAACCCCAAACACCCCATCCCCCAAAGCCCCCTATATCCAGACACTAAAACCCAATACCCCCAAAACCCCAAACTCTCCATCCCCTAAACTTCCTCTACCCCTCCATCCCCCAAGCTCCCATCCCTCAGACCCACACCCTAAACCCCAAACTCCCCTCAACTCCCATCCCCCAAACAAGCCCCCAAATCCCCTAAAGCCCCCATTATATGAATCCCAATCCCAAACCCTCCCAAAAATCCCAAATCCCCCGTCCTCCAACCCCAGTCCATCCCCCAAACATCCCCAACCCCCCCATCCACCTAAATCCCATCCCTCAGGCCCAACCCCAAACTACCCCCATCCCACAAAGCCCCCTATATCCAAATCCTAAACTCCAATCCCCCCCAAACCCTCAATCCCTCCATCCCCAAAAGCCCCCTTATCCAAACCCTCAAATCCCCCACTTCCCATCCCCATCCACCAAACCCCCATCCCTCAGACCCAAAACCCAAATCCCCCCCCCTCCAAACCCCAAACTCCCCATTCCCCAAGGCCCCCTATATCCAAACCCCCAACCCCAAACCCCAAATCCCACCATCCAACCCCCATCCCCAACATCCCCTATATCCCAAACCCCCTATATCCAAATCCACCAAACCCCAAACCCCTCATGCTCCAAAGCCCCCCTAGATCCCAACTCCAACCCCAAACCCCCCAAAACCCCACACTTCATCCCAAAAGCCCCCAAATCCCAAACCCATCCCCTATCCCAAACTCTCCATCCACCAACCCATCTCCCACATCCCTCAAAACCCAAATCCCACCCCCCAAAACCCAAACCCCCCTTTATCCAAACCCCAAACCCCATACCCCAAGCCCCCATGTATCCAAACCCCAAAACCCCCAAACCCCAAATCTACCATCCTACAGACCCCAACCCCCCATCCACAAAGCCCCCCTATACCCAAACCCCCAAAGCCCCCTGTATCCAAATCCCAAACCCCAAACCCCTCATCTCCAACCCCCTATAACCCAAACCCCCAACCCCCAAACCCAAACCCCAAATCCCATAGCCCCCCATTCCCCTCTATCCAAACTCCAACATCCAAGCCTCCATTCCTCAGACCCCAAACCCTCCATCCCCAAAGCTCCCCTGTATCCAAACCCCAAACCTAACCCAATCCCCATCCCCCCTATATCCAAACCCCAAACCCATCATCCTCCAAAAAGCCCCACCAAACCCAAAACCCCCCAAAGCCCCTCCTATCCAAACCCAACAACCCCAACTCCCCCATCCCCCAAAGCTCCCCTATATACCCAAACCCCAAACCCCAAATTCCCCATCCCCAAACCCTCCTTCCATCAAACCCCAAACCCTCAGACCCAACCCCTCATTCCAAAGCCCCCCTGTATCCAAACCCCAAACCCCAACCCCTCATCTCCAAAGCCCCCCTGTATCCAAACCCCAAACCCCAACCCCTCATCCCCAAATCCCCCCTGTATCCAAACCCCAAACCCCAACCCCTCATCCCCAAAGCCCCTCTGTATCCAAACCCCAAACCCCAAACCCCCATACCCAAAGCCCCCCTTTATCCAAACCCCAAACCCCAACCCCAAAGCCCCCCTGTATCCAAACCCCAAACCTGAACCCCAACCCCTCATCTCCAAAACCCCCCCTTTATCCAAACCCCAAACCCCTATCCCCAAAGCCCCCCTGTATCCAAACCCCAAACCCCAACCCCTCATCCTCAAAGCCCCCCTGTATCCAAACACCAAACCCCAAACCCCAACCCCTCATCCCCAAAGCTCCCCTGTATCCAAACCCCAAACCCCAACCCCTCATCCCCAAAGCCGCTCTGTATCCAAACCCCAAACCCCAACCCCTCATCCTCAAAGCCCCCCTGTATCCAAACCCCAAACCCCAAACCCCAACCCCTCATCCCCAAAGCTCCCCTGTATCCAAACCCCAAACCCCAACCCCTCATCCCCAAAGCCCCTCTGTATCCAAACCCCAAACTCCAACCCCAAAGCCCCCCTGTATCCAAACCCCAAACCCCAACCCCCCATCCCCAAAGCTCCCCTGTATCCAAACCCCAAACCCCAACACCCCATCTCCAAATCCCCCCTGTATCCAAACCCCAAACCCCAACCCCCCATCCCCAAAGCTCCCCTGTATCCAAACCCCAAACCCCAACACCCCATCTCCAAATCCCCCCTGTATCCAAACCCCAAACCCCAACCCCCCATTCCCAAAGCCCCCCTGTATCCAAACCCCAAACCCCAACCCCCCATTCCCAAAGCCCCCCTGTATCCAAACCCCAAACCCCAACCCCTCATCTCCAAAGCCCCCCTGTATCCAAACCCCAAACCCCAAACCCCAACCCCCCATCCCCAAAGCCCCTCTGTATCCAAACCCCAAACTCCAACCCCAAAGCCCCCCTGTATCCAAACCCCAGAACCCCAAACCCCCCATCCCCCTGTATCCAAACCCCAAACGCCCCATCCCCCTGTATCCAAACCCCAACCCCCCAACCCCAAAGCCCTCCTGTACCCAAACCCCAAACCCCCCATCCCCCTGTATCCAAACCCCAAACCCCAACCCCTCATCTCCAAAGCCCCCCTGTATCCAAACCCCAAACCCCAACCCCTCATCCCCAAAGCCCCTCTGTACCAAACCCCAAACCCCAACCCCCCCATCCCCCTGTATCCAAACCCCAAACCCCAACCCCCCATCCCCAAAGCCCCCTTGTACCCAAACCCCAACCCCCAACCCCCCATCTCCAAATCCCCCCTGTATCCAAACCCCAAACCCCAACCCCCCAACCCCAAAGCCCTCCTGTACCCAAACCCCAAACCCCAAACCCCCCATCCCCCTGTATCCAAACCCCAAACCCCAACCCCCCCATCCCCCTGTATCCAAACCCCAAACCCCAACCCCCCATCCCCAAAGCCCCCCTGTACACAAACCCCAAACCCCAAACCCTCCATCCTCCTGTATCCAAACCCCAAACCCCAAACCCTCCATCCCCCTGTATCCAAACCCCAAACCCCAAACCCCCCATCCCCCTGTACACAAACCCCAAACCCCAACCCCCCCATCCCCCTATATCCAAACCCCAAACCCCAGCCCCCCGACCCCCCATCCCCTCACGCACCCCCCGCCCGCAGCTCGCATCCTTCGGGCACTTCCATAGCGGTGAGGAAGCGGACGTGCCCGGTGTGACCCTGCGGTAAACCCAGCGGCGGAGGCGGCGGTTCCGCCCCTCGTTTCCCAGGCATGGCCAGGCTCAGCACCACGCCGGCGCTGGTTCCGACCCACAGCAGGTCCTGGCAGGCCAAAAGAGACGTGATCCGCAGACACGCAGCTTTGTGCTGTCGGATGATGGCGTCCGAACCTGGGGGGGGGAGCGAGGGGAGGTGGGTGGGTGTAGAGGGATGAGTGGGGATGGGTCCCGGTTGGGGTGTTGGACCTGGGGGCTGGGTGGGGTGGGGGGTTCTGCACCCAGGTCCTGACTGCTATATGAGGTCCTGTACCCGGGTCCTGACTGCTCTGTGTGGTCATTTACATGGGTCCTGGTGAATGTATGTGGTTCTGTACCCGGGTCCTGGCTGCTGTATGGGGTTCTGGACCCAGGTCCTGGTTGGGGTTGTGGGGTGTTGGACCCAGATCCCTGTTGGGGTGTGGGGTTCTGGATCCAGGTCCTGACTGCTATATGAGATCCTGTACCTGGGTCCTGACTGCTGTATGGGGTTCTGGACCCAGGTCCTGGTTGGGGTGTGGGTGTTGGACCTGGGTCCTGACTGCTGTATGGGGTTCTGCACCTGGGTCCTGACTGCTGTATGTGGTCCTGTACCCAGGTCCTGACTGCTCTATGGGGTTCTGGATCCAGGTCCTGACTGCTCTATGTGGTTCTGTACCCAGGTCCTGGCTGAGGTGTGGGGTGTTGGACCCGTGTCCTGTTTGCTGTGTGGGGTTCTGTTCCCAGGTCCTGATTGCTGCACGGGATTCTGCAGCTGGGTCCCGATTTCTGCATGATATTGGATCCACCAAGGGATTCCCCTGTTCCTACATGGGGTTTTTGTAGCTGCTGTGCCACTTCTGTAGGGATTTTGCACCTGACTCCCAATTTCTGCATGGGATTTTGCACCCATGTCCTGATTTCTGCGTGGAATTTTCTATAATTGCCCTATTTCTGCATGGGACTTTGCAACCACTTCTTTAATTTTCCATGGGATTTCGCAGTCACCACCTCACTTCTGAACGGGATATTGAAGCCACTGATGGGTTGCCCTATTCCTGCATGGGGTTTTGCAACCTCTGTTCTAATTCCCTGAGGGATTCTGCACGCCCCCTTATTTCTCTACAGAATTTTGCAGCTGCGTCCCGATTTCTGCACGGGGTTTCGCAGCCACTCTGTCATTTCTGTGCAGGGGCTGCAGAGTGCAGAGGTTGAACCCGCAGAGTGCAGAGGGGGACCTCATTCCCTGCAGCTGGTTGGGATGTGGACGGTACGGAGGCACTTTGCACTACCAGATGCTGGAGGGCTCCGGAGCGAAGCGCATTATAACAAGAGGCAACGCACACGGAATGGGAAAGGGGAAAACACCGAGAAAAGGGGCTGGGTTTGCTTACCAGCGAGCATCTTGTGCACCGGGGGGGTGATGTCAGCCTCGGCCAGCTGCTCGTAGCTGGTGGGGTGGTAGAGGCGGACCAGGGCACTGCCCTGCAGCGACAGCCAGACGCCGGGCGCCGCGCTCACCATGCAGCTCACGCTGCGCCCGCTGTCCTGCCCCACCTGGAGGGTGTGCTGCGGGGACAGAGCCACGCCGGTGTCACCCACAGCCACCAGGGGACGTCTCTGTGGTCCCCACCCCGTGGCCATCATGCCTGCCTTGTACCTCTTGTTCCAGTGTGGCCGTGTTGAGGACGATGACCCGGTTCTGGCAACCGCACCAAAGCTTCCCTGCCACCGCCACCATCTTCGTGATGGGGCTGCCCGGGGAGCCCAGGGAGAGGGATTTGGAGTTCTGGGGGTCCCAGAAGCGACCTGTAAGGACAGGGGGAGATACGAGGCTTGTGACAGCAGCAGAACCTCCAGCTTGGGGGGAAGAGGTTGGTGGAAACCTTATATCCAGATGTTGATGGATCCTCCTTCGTAGCATCATAGAATAGCTCAGGTTGGAAAAGACCTTAAAGATCATCGAGTCCAACCAAACCCAACCATCCTACCCTAACTCTAACACCCTCTGCTAAATCACGTCCCTGAACATCACATCCAAAGGGTTTTCAAACACATCCAGGGATGGTGACTCAACCACCTCCCTGGGGAGCCTATTCCAGTGCTTAACAACCCTTTCTGTAAAGAGGTTTGTCCTGATATCCAACCTAAACCTCCCCTGGCATCTTGAAGCCATTTCCCCTTGTCCCGTCACCTGTCCTTTGTAGGGGACATTACAGAATTGTAGGAGTTGGAAGGGATCATCAAGTCCAACCCCCGTGCTAAAGCAGGTTCCCTAGAGTTGGTTGCAAGTGGGGCAAGCATGGGGTCCTGAATTGATGTCCTTTGGAAGCAGGGACCACATGCTCCAAATTTGAGGTTGCCCATTCAGCATCTCTCAAGGATGGTCCTCCTTGTCCATAGAGCCCAGGGATAAGGTCTTGGATTTATAGGGGCCCCAGAATGGACCTGGAAGGATGATGTGGAGATGGAGCCGTCACTATGGCATCAAAACCCCCAGCTGGGGGGAAGGAGGTATCTGGAAACATCATTATCCAGATGCTGATGGATCTCCCTCTATAGGGGACATTGGCAGTGGTGACATGAGCTGATATCCCTTGGGACACTGGTGAGCAGAGACCACCATGCTCTGTATTTGGGGCTGCCCATTCAGCATCCCTCAGGAAAGACCCTCCCCAGTCTGCTGCCCTCCCTGTGGGTGCTGGCACCCAAAGCACCCCTCCCTTGTTGACCAAACCATCACTGCTTTGGGATCCATCCAGCAGCCTCACCTGGCTCCCGCTGGTACACGATGAGCTCTCCATTGGCCAACGACACGAACACTTGGTTATCGAGGTACCTGTGGGGGGAGAGAAGCTGTGAGAAGCACTGCTGGGCAGCCTGAAACCACCCCATAAAAAAAAAAAACAAAACAACAAACCCAAAGCCCCCTTACAAGATGCACATGACAGAAGCAGCGTGCTGCATCTTCATGCTGTTCTTCCTGTTGCGGATGTTATCCGATGACTGGTAGACGTGGATGCTGCAGTGGGAGAGAGAAAAAGCACGGGGTTGAGGCTCGTGAAGGGCTGAGCTGTGTCCAGGTGGGTCTTCACGTGTCGGGGACTCACCAGCCGTCCTCAGTGCCCAGCCACATGGAGCTCTGGTAGGCTTCGGGGTCAAGGCTCAGCAGGTCCTCGAGGCTGCCGCGGGTGAAGGAGCCGCGGCTGGAGCGCCGTAGGGCTCGTCCATCTGTTGGGCTCTCACCACGCCGGCTCTGACCGAAGGCGGTGGCCAAGGGAAGGAAACCAGGCTCCTGCTCCTCCTCTGAGCTCGTCGTCTCTGCTGCTGCCTCCTTGCAGCTTGGGATTTCCTCATCTGCAGGGGAGAGTGAGGAGGGGATGGGTCGTAGATATATAGAATCGTTGAGGTTGGAGAAGAGCTCTGACATCATCTCCAGTCCAACTCTCAACCCAACCTTGCCACGATCACAGAATCACAGAATCACCACGATTGGAAAAGATCTCCAAGATCATGCATCCTGGACTTCCAGCCTGACCATCCACCTACCACCAATATTTCCCCAATAAACCATGTCTCTCAGTACAACATCTAAACTTTTCTTGAACTCCGTGATGTCTCCATCCTCGGAGGCATTCAAGGTCAGATTGGATCAGGCTCTGAACAACCTGCTCAAGTGGTAGATCAGAGAATCACAGAATCTCTCAGGTTAGAAAAGACTGCCCGTCCAAGTGATGGGGATGAGAGCATGTGATGCTGCACAAAGCCCTCGTGGTACCCATGGAGGACGGATGGATGCTGACCCCAAAACATGCCAGAATTTACCCCACACACGGAACCATTTGCCACCCCAACACCAGCATCACGGAGTCTGAACTAGGACCATGCCCCCATCTCTTTACCCAGGGTTTCTTCAGCTCAGAAGACAAATGGGATTTGCAGTGACAACCTTCATCCAACACAGACCTCGCACACTTTTGCACCATCCCTGGAGGTGTTGAAGGCCAGGTAGGATGGGGCCATGGGCAACCTGAGCTGGTGCCTGATTTAGTGGCATGGGGGCTGGAAGTAGATCTTTGCGATCCCTTCCAACTGAAGCCATTCTACGATTGTGTGGTTCTACAGCAGAAGACAAGCTTCCACCCCAATCCTGTCATCGCGAGATCCAAATTAGGATCTCCCTGAGTCTTTTCCCTGTGTTTCTTCAACTTACAAGACAAATGTAAGCTCCTTTTCTATCAATTTGCAATGAACCCAAGGCAGGGTGGGGAACAATCACATGGATGATGGAGCTACTCGCTGATTTGGGACAAAAAATTGACTTTCACCCCCATGAGGATGACTCACTGCCGAAGCTGGAGGAGATGGTGGAGTGGCTGGCCTGGCTCTGCAGCGTGCCCGAGGGGCTGGGCGAGGACTCATCATCTGTGTCATCACTGTCAAAAGGCACCAGCTCCCGGTGTGTGCTGTCGACGGGCTCAGAGAGCTCCAGTGATGAGCCCGAGATGGAGATGTGCAGGCATTGCTGTGGCCCTGAATCCTCTGATTGTGTCGGCGCCGGCTCCGAGGACGGGCTCACCATCGGCTCCGTGCGCTCCCTGCCATAGGGAAGCCACAGCTCCAGCACTGCAACGCGGCCATGCTGGCACCATCCACGGGGTAAGGGTCTCCTTACCTATAGGGTCGCTTGAGGCCAGGCACGGAGGCGATGCAGAGGATCCTGGCTGAGCAGACAGCGATGCACGCCTCGACAATGGGCTCCTTGCGGATGCTGAGCAGGCAGACCTGCCCCACGTAGCCGTCGCTGTTGCACACCCACACCTCGTGGGCGTTCTCTGGGCTGCTGTGGCTGGGAGAAGCACAAGAAAACTGGAAAGGGGCAAAAAACAAGGAGAGGTCACTTGGGAAGGTGCCGGCACGGTGGCATCCCGCTGGTGGACAGGAATACCCAAATGCACCCTCCCGAGAATGTGGGAGCAGCAGATGGACCCACCTGCATCCCGCTTCGTGTCTTCATGATGGGAATGGCTTTGAGGAATTCAGGGTCCAGGCAGTTTTTGCTGGAAGCTGGGGAAATAAGAGAAGAGCTGAAAATTGGGGCTAAAAGGAGGCAGTTTGGGCAATACGGGGTGTGAGATGCTGAGCCCATTTCTGTCTCCCACCCCATGTCCCAGCATTACCCAGCTTCTTCTTGGCATCCTCAAGGGCTTGCTCGAAGCCGAGCCGTGCGTCAGGGTTGGGGAACTCAAAGATAAAGGACTCGGTGCCATCGGCCTTGGCGGCGCTGAGCTCCACTTTGTTGGGGGGGAAGGCCATGCTGAAGGACAAGGACTGCTTCTCTGCCAGTTCCCGGTGGATGGCAGCCATCAGGTCCTTGATCACATCATCCAGGCTCTGGGGAGGGTGACAGCATCAGGGTCCATGGGGAACACCACAAGCCCCACGTCCATCCCACGTTAAATCCCTGGGAGGATGTCCCACCCCTCCTGTGGCTTCAGGGCTGGCGGCATCTGGGTCCTTTGAGGGCCACCAACCCTCTCACAGGCTCTGTGTTTCAGTAAGTACATCCCAGCTGGTCTCATGGTGGAGGTCACCCACAGGGGACCACCGGCCCCATACCTGGTGGGGGAAGCTGAGGGTCTCTGACAGCTTGCTGACTTGGCCCAGCGTGCTGAGATCTTCGTCCAGGCGGCAGATGCTCTTCTGGATGCTCTCACGGTTGGTGGCTTGTGAGGCACCTGCATGGGGACATGCGTGTGACATTAACCCCTTCCTCCCCAGAGCTGCCCAGGGGAGGCTTCTCCCCTGATGCTTTTAGCCAGGGCGGTGTCAGCCCCAGCAATGGGATGCTTTGAGCCCATCGCTGTTTGCTAGGGGTTGAGTAATGGGTTTCAGGACATGGAATTGGCATCAGGCAGTGACAGACCTTTGATGATGTCCACATCCTCCAGTGGCAGCTTCCAGAGCAGCTTGTACTTGCTGGCCGTATCGATCACGCTGGCTGCAGTGTATCTGCAGGGCAAGGGGTTGGTTGAGCCATGCCTCCCCCTAAAGCCATCCCAGCCCATAGGGATGCCCCAAGGAGGTGGGATAACCCCAGAGGGATGCAATTGGAAAGGGAGCTGGCTGTCCCCCACACCCGGTGGCACTCACAGGCTCATGGAGCTGCGTCGAAGGGAGCCCGACTTGCGCTTCAGTGTGGTGCACACCAGCAGGTCCGTGAAGAGGAAGAGAGAACGGTCTTTCTTCCCACCCACTGCCTTCTGCAGAGATGCAAGAGACACGAGGGACTGCAGATGCACCCAACTCTGCCTCAGCTTCTCCATGTGCCACCCCTACAGTGGTCCTTGGGGGAGCCTCCAAGAATGCCAGGACCTCCGTGGTCCCCATCTTCAGTCTCTCTGTCCAACCTTGACCCTGGGCTTCTGCCAGCTCACCCCGTCTTATCTTTCCCCATTCACTTGGGGACTTTTATATTGTCCTCATCCATCCGTCTGTCCGTCCGTCCGTCCATCTACCCATCCATCTACCCATTCATGCTTCTATCCGTGCATACCTCCATGCATACATCCATGCAGGTGACCATAATTAATCACCCATTATCCATTCATTCCTCCATTGTCTACACATTTGTCCATTCATGTACGTGTCCCTCCATCCAACCATGCTTCCACCCATGCATTATCACGTCATCCCATCCATTATCCATCTGTGGATACTTCTACTCATGAACACCTCCATACATCTATCCATGCATGTATGCATCATCTGTCACCCGTTATCCATCTGTCATTCATCCATCCATGTTTCTGTCCATCCATCCATCCATTCGTGATCCCTGTTGGACATGACCCACCATCCCAACCACCGACTGCCCCGCTTGGTGCACGGTGTCACAATGCTGCCAAAGTGAATGTGCCATGGGGACAAGGGACAGAGGGCCATCTCTTACCACTTCCACCACCATCTCCTGTCGAAGGAACCTGCGGAGTGGGGCCTGGAGCTGTGAGGAAAAGGAGGCTTATGAGTGTCTTTGTTCCTACTCCTGGACCCCACCAGCTCTGCTTGACACCCTGTCCCCTTCCCAAACCTCCCAGCAACCCATGGAGGCAAGAATGGGGAAGGCAGGACCTGAATGAGGAAGCAAGTGTCCCAACATAGGTCAACCCCCCAAAATGGCTGAGTTTTGAGTGAAAGACCCACTCCATGTGTTTGGTGCTGGGTGCAGCTTTGATATGGGTGCTGCTCCCTTGGGTGGTTCAGCCAGGCCAAACGTCCCCTCTTGTCCCTGTGCCCTGCAGCCAGCGTCCATGTCACCCACCCCCACCCAGGACCCCATGCCAAGACCCCCATCCATACATCCTCCATCCCTTCAATGTGGGACTCGATCTCCTGCACGATGCGTGCGTTCCTCTCCACCTCCTCAGCGCTCTTCATCCCCTTGTTGATCCTCTCGGCCACCTGCTTGATGTTGCGTTGGGCGTCGATGAGGAAGGGGTGGTCGGGGTGGTCCTCAGGTGTGTGCTTCAGCAGGTCCTGCCAAGGGGACACCATGGTGTCACTCCTTCCCAGGATGGCAGGGACCTCATCCCAGTGCCACTCCTCCTACCTTCACCAGCAGCTCGTACCGCGGGATCCTCTGGACAGGTTTGATCATCAGGTCAGACAGAGCTTGCTTCTCCTTGTTCTCTCGCATGCTTTGCTGCAGAAAATTGGTGGGGGACAAGTTAGGTGGGACACAATGGGGACACGCCATGGCACCATCCCAGGACATGGAGTGACACTGCTTTGGGATCCGGGTGACTCCTTTTGACAACACCCAGGACGGGATGCCCCATCCATCCCCGGAGGTGTTCAAGGCCAGGTCGGATGGGGCCCTGGGCATCCTGGGCTGCTATGAAATGGGGAGGTTGGTGGCCCTGCCTGTGGTGGGGGTTGGAGCTTCGTGATCTTTGAGGTCCCTTCCAACCCCGGCCATTCTGTGATGCTGTGATTCTATGACCTTACATAAGGCTTTCCGCAATTAAAAAAAGATGGAAAAATCCCACTTTGACTGTAGATAACCAATTTACTCCCACTAACTCCCTCTGCTCCTCCAGTGGCTCCCAGTAAGACGGTGACCAGCCCATGGTGGCACCCAGGACCCACCTCCAAGAACTTCATGAACGCCGGCCGTGCCTCCTTGGCGATCCTGACGGCATCCTTGGCATTGAGGAAGTTGTCGATGTAGGCAGAATAGATGTTCACCAACACATCCTTGGAGAACTGGGGGAAATAGGAGGAAGTTTTTAGGAGGAAGCTTTTCGTGCAGAGGGTGGTGAGGCAGTGGAACAGGTTGCCCAAGGAGGCTGTGGATGCCCCATCCCTGCAGGCATTCAAGGCCAGGCTGGATGTGGCTCTGGGCAGCCCGGGCTGCTGGTTGGCGACCTGCACACAGCAGGGGGTTGGAAGTGGGTGAGCACTGTGCTCCTTTGCAACCCAGGCCATTCTATCATTCTGTGATTCTATGAAATAGGAAAAATGGGATCAGCATGGGGTCAGGGCACGGCTGGAGATTGGAGAAGCTGTCCCAAGGGTTAAAATGGTGTCCATCTGGATCTGCCCAAGCTCAGCTCCCCGCCTCGATTTTTCAGCCCTGACATTTCTGCTCCCGATGCAGAAACTCCAAGCTGCAGAGCCAGCCGGCCGCCGCACCACCCCGCCGTTAAGCTAAGCAGACCAAGGGCCTGGAGATCGTCTCTCTCCATCTCCGACGTGGTTTGCCCATCCTTTCATCATCCCCCTGCTTCCTGCTCCCTGCTCGGGGCCGTGTCCGAAAAAACAAGCACGATAAAGCTAGGTTTTAGGGCTGAACCCAAAATGGGGAACAGGGTCGGGTCCTACCGACTGCACCAGGAGGTCGCCCACTTTCTGCTTCTCGTGCCAGTTCTGCACGCAGTCGTGGATCTGCTCCAGGAACTGCTCGTGGTGCTCCAGCAGCTCGGGGATTTGGTCGAAGATCTCATCCACCAAGGATGGGTCGCACAGCAGTGAGTTTTCGGGTTGTTTCAGCGGCTTCATGTAGCCCTATGGGGAAGCGTTGTGTTGGGGCACCAAGAGATTATCTACTTTTTTTTTTTTCTTTTTTTTTTTTTTTTTTTCCCCACGTCTCCAAAATGACTTTTTCAACCCATTTCATCCCAGCAGGGGGTTCCCCCAGTGAACCCAGCCAAAGGCATGGAATGCTGGAGGAGGCGTCGACCCTACACGGCTCTGGGCACTCAGGAACTGATCAAAGGGTCTAGCTATGCCAATTTTGGCACTCCACTCCCACAGGGACCAATCCTACCCAGTGCATCCCACAGCAGTTTGGGGAGCAGAGTAGGTTCGCTGTCATGAATCTTAGTCCCCTCTGAGTCACCCAACTGGGAAATCATGGCAGCACAACTGTGGGATCCCGAACTATGGGTTCTGGGTGGACTTTAGGGTTCTTGGGGCCAGGAGGAAGGTTTTCTCAAGCCTTCTCAAGCCTTGCTTCCTCCTTATCCCCACTGTATGGGGTGCTGGTGTCCTTTGGGAGGACCATGGAGCTGAGAGAGGTAGGACAGGACCCACTTCAAGCTGCTTTGGATGTCTCCACCTGAGCTGGTGATGGAGGTGCCTCCCACTAAGGATGGGGTTCCCCATTTGATGATGGGGGAGAAGAGCATGGAGATGGTCCCCAGCTCAGCAAACGGCAGAGCTGCCCCTGCACCACCTGGGTTGGCTGGAAGCTGCTGCTCCAGCTGGTCCCCATGACTGGGAGCCACAATCCCACAGCCACCAGTGCACCTTTTCCTGGCTGGGGGCATTTGGAGCCCCGTGGTCCCACTAGAAGACCAGCTCCCCTGGATGTGTCTCAAGGGTGACAGCTCAGCCATCAACACCATGACCAGCAGAGACACCATCTAACCCAGAACCATGCAGAGCTTCCCCCAAAATCAGGCCTAGAACCAGGCTCCTTTTGCCCCTCCAAGGCAACATCTGCACTAGGAGCTGCCTCAAAAGGTCCCTTCCTCCTTCAGCAGAGCACATCTGGATCTGCTGTGGGATTAGCCTTGCTGGGGGCTGATCAGGAAAGCCAAAATAGGTGTCAGGATGACAGCTGCCCAAATGCTCATCCCAGCAGATGTCAGACAGGCACTGCTTTGTGGCAAGCAGATCAGACCTTATGACTTCAGGCATTTCCACCTGCAGCAACGGGGTCTGACATCCCATAGCTATGCCAGAGTGGCTTTGCCTTCAAGGGGCTCATTGCCATTGTCTTTCTGAAACACCTTCACAGCCATCTGAGATGTGAGTGAGGCTGCTCTGGGCGGATGGGATTAGGCTGGGGAAAAAATGGGACCTAAAAATCCCCTAGCCCATGGGGGGTGTTGGGGGTGTCAGAGTCCCCCAGCATGGGATGTGCACCAGCAGGGGCTCAGGAGATGCAAGGAGGAGGTTTGGGATACGCTCCCTTCTAGGTGACAGCTGATCAGGACCAGCTACAGCGTTGATTTGTTGCTGTCCCCGACGCTGCCACCCATCTCCTCCCCGTTCCTGTGCTGATACAACACTGGGGTCTGACTCCACATCCCAGGCATGGCCACAAGGAAGGGAAGGGCACAAGGAGGGGATGTCCACAAGGAAGGGACAGCTGCACTGTGACAGCTCCCCACGTCCCCCTGCACCACCACGTGCCCCCCCCCACGCCCACCCATAGCCCCTTACCTGCATCAAGGTGCGCAGGGACTCCACGTAAGACTGCTCCGTGTCCAGCAGCGTCATGATGACGTGCTTCCTCATGTCCTGCACGGGTGGAGAGAAAACCCAAATGAAATCGGGGTGACAACAGGGACACCGAGACGTCCCCTCCGGTGCCGGCACGGGGGCTGTGCGCCAGAGGAGCCCGGCGTGCTTCCAGCTCCCTCTCCGCCCCGATGGAGGAATCCAGGAGGATTAGGAAGTACATGACACCGACGCCTGGTTTCCTCCACGCCCGCGTCAGGAGCTCTCACAGCCCTACATGGGTCGGTGCTGGCGGGCTCCTTCTCCCCTCTTGGCGCGGCCCCGTGCTGTGAATTCCTGACGGCACCCGGGCACCCGTGCTGGTCCCATCCAGCTCTGATGCTGTGTGCGCCAAGGAGGGGGCTCAGAGGGTCAGGGGGATTGTGGGGTTTGGGGTTTGGGCAGATCTGGGGCTCAGAGGCTCAGAGTCCCCCCCTATAATGGGGTTTGCCCCCAAGCGGACCCTAGGCTGAAGCTCAGCCTTAGGGCACAGTGGGACAAGGGATACAAGGCGAGTGGCACCCTGAAAGTACTGGGTGCTGAAGTGCTCTAGAGGCTCTGGATTCAAAGATGCCCCAAAGGTACTGGGTAGCTGGGATGCTCCAAGGACCCTCAGTGCTGAAAAACCCCAAATTTTTGGATGCTGACATGCTCCAAGCAGCCTGGGCGCAGAGATACCCCGAAAGATTTGGTTGGTGTGATGTTCCAAGGACCCTGAATACAGACACACCCCAAATTTTTGATGCAGAGACAGCCCAGAAGTTTTGACGCAGACACCCCCAAAAGATTGGGGTGCAGAGATGCTCCAAAGACCCCAGAAGTTTTGGGTGCAGAAGTGGTCCAAGGACCACACGTATGAGACACCCCAACAATTCTGGGTGCCAAAGTGCTCTGATGACCCCAGATGCAGAGACGCCCCAAAAATTTTGGGTTCTGAGGTGCTCCAAGGACCTCTGGTGCAGAAACACCCCAAAAGATTTGAGTGCAGAAGTCCTCCAAACCCCCAAAATTTTGGGAGTAGAAGCAATCCAAGGACCATGGGTATGAGACACTCCAACATTTCTGGGTACCAAGATGCTCCGAGTACCCTGGGTTCAGAGACACCTCAAAGTTTTGTGTGCTGAGGTGCTCCAGATACTTGGGGATGGAGATGCTCCAATGGCTCTGGGCACAGTGAGACCCAAAGAGCCCTGGGACTGCAGGCACCCCAAAGTCCATGCATGCAGGGACCTCCCCAAAGGCCCCCCCTGCAGAGATGTCCCGACCAGATGTCCCTGGAGCTGCAGAATTCCAGTCTGGCCACGCACCCCCATTTCTCTTGCACCCCCACATTGTTTACGGGCTCAGCCACACCAAAATGCTGGAACACTCACTCCAAATAATGCACTTTCCCATCCACCCATCCCTGCCCACGGACGGAGCCGTGCCTCAGTTTCCTCATTGCTCTCCACACTGAGGCTGCTTTCTCTTCACCAAAGCAACTTTCCTCCTTGCACATCCTGGACCACAACTTTCAGTGTCAGGACTGACCCTACATGGAACCAGTGCAGTGCCTGCTCCTGCACCGTGCCTCAGTTTCCCCAGCACGCACACAGCTCCTTGTTCCTCCTGATCCTTTGTGGACTGCTCCCATCTTGCTTCCCCTAGGACCCCCAAACCTGACACAGCCCACCCTCACTCTGCATCAGCATGGCACTGAGATGCTCAACACCCCACGGATCAGGAGATGTGGGGGGCATTCCCCCAGCACTGCAACCACCTGCTCCATCTGCACACCTCCACAGTGCAAGCAAGCATATGTGGCTGGGGTGGGGGGGGCTTTGTGCAGATTCAGACCCCAGCACCCCCACAGCCCCAAGATGCTCAGCACAAAGTGAAATGAGGATGGAGGTGCGGGATGAGGATGGATGTATGAGATGAAGATGGAGGTATGGGATGAAGATGGAGCCACAGACGAGGATGAGGATGGCAGCACAGATGAAGATGGAGACGTGAGATCCAGAGATGAGCACAGGATGAGGACAGAGGTGTGGGATGAGGATGGAGGCACAGGATGAGGATGGAAGCACAGAGTGGGTGTAGGTGCTGATGAGGATGAGGATGGAGGCACAGATGAGGATGAAGGTGTGGAATGAGGATGAAGGCACGGATGAAGATGGAGGCACAGCTGAGGGTGGCGGCACAGATGAGGATGAGGATGGAGGAACAGGATGAGGATAGAGGCACAGCTGAGGGTGGCGGCACAGATGAGGATGAGGATGGAGGAACAGGATGAGGATAGAGGCATAGAGTGGATGGAGGTGCAGATGAGGATGAGGATGAAGATGAAGGCACAGATGAGGGTGGAGGCACAAGATGAGGATGAGGGTGGAGGAGCATATGAAGATGAGGATGGAGGCACAGCTGAGGATGGAGGTGCAGAGGAGGATGGAGGTGTGGGATGAGGATGAAGGCACAGACGAGGATGAAGGCACAAGATGGGGATGAGGATGGAGGTATGGGATGAGAATAAAGGCACAAGATGAGGATGACGATGAGGATAAGGATGGAGGTGTGGGATGAAGATGAGGATGGAGGCTTGGGATGAGGATGAGGATGGAGGTGTGGGATGAGGATGAAGGCACAAGATGATTATGATGAGGATGAGGGCACAGGTGAGGATGAGGACGGAGGCACGGCTCAGGCTGCAGCCATGGGTGCAGATGCAGCACGGGATGAAGATGGATGCTCGGTTGCCACGGCGACGGCACTCCAGACCCCGCTCGGCACACGTGTCCCACCATGACGCAGCCGTCCCCCCCTCGCCCACCCCCAGCAGTGTCCCCCCACCCAATCCCTGCTCCCATGGCGGGGAGGGGGACCCCTTCCTCCGCGTCACCTCGGGGGCACCGCGACCCTTCTCCGGCAGTTCCTCGGCGGCCCCCCCGAGCCCGGAGGCGGCGGTGAAGGCAGCATCGATGCCGTCCCCGATGTCTCTCATGTCCTCCAGCGCGATGGTGAACTGCGCCAACGTCCTCACCATCTGCAGCATGCGGGTCCCGGGCTCGGTCCGTCCCACGCGGCCCAACGGGAAGGAGAAAAAGCTCAACCTCTCCCCCTCGGACCCCCCCACCCCCCCGGTTTGGTAAAGAAAAAACCGCCGCAGCGGCGCGGAGGGAGATAGAAGAGAGGGAGCTATTAATAGCCAGCCGTATAAAACGATAACACCGATAGAGCCCTCCTGCAGAGCGGCCGTAAGCTGCGTGCGTCTGCGTGCGTGCGTCCGGGGGTGCGTGTGTCCCCGGCCCCAGGAGGTGCCCACGGGCACCGGGGTGGAGAGAGATGGGAGCGGGGCTGAGCGCGGCGGTACGGCCGTGCCCACGCACGCACGGCGCAGGGCTGGGTGATGCTGCAGGGAGGGGGGCTGCGGCCATCAGCTCCTGGGAGAGGGGGCTGTTTTGGGGGTGAAAGTGGTGGTTTGGAGCTGGCTGATGTGTTCCCACTTTGCTCAGCGCTGGGGGGTCACCGTGTCTCCAATTGTATTCCCAGCGTTAGGGTTCCACATATCCTTCTCTCAAAGCGCATCCATGATTTCCAGGATCTGGTTTTTAAAAAAGGGAAACTGAGGCATGGAGCAAACCTTCCCTGTCTTGTAGGAGCTAGGGAAACTGAAGCACAGAGCAGGACCCCCCCCCCCCAGAAAAATCCCACCCTTTAGCACCTACATCCCAGCTCACTGTCTCAGCATCTTCTTGCAGCGCTTCCCTCCTGCTTCGTTAATGAAAATCTAATTAGCCGCTTGCCCGTTTCCCCAGCAACGGCATGCAGCAGGGCTGCACCCTACTGTTGCAGACAGGCAATTTCCTCTCTGTGCCGAGGAGGATGAGCAGCCCTCCCTGGGGTGCAACGCAGAGGATGGACAGCTCAGTGCATGTAATGCGGGCTGAATGCAGACGTGCCAACAGTTTTAAACCCTCCCCATCGCTGTGATTGGGGAGGAGGGACCTGGCATGGGCTGCATAGGGCTAATTGCATTAGGGGTAATGAGGCTCTTTGCAAAGCCCTTGTTAATGGTTCTGCAGCATCCTGCTCACCACGGGCTCGGCTTGGTTGCAATCAGGGCCAATTTGGATTGAAATCATCTGGATTGCAATCCCAGTCCCATTTCTGTTGGAGTCCCAGACACACTGGGATTACAATTTTGGACCCCTCTGGGCTGCAATCCCAGACCTATTCCAGTTCCTATTCCTGGATCCACGTGGGTTCCAATCTCAGATCCATTTCATTTGCAATCACAGATCCACTGTGTTTGCAATCCTGGACCTCTTTGGACTGCAGTCCAACCCAACTGGGTTGCAATTTTGGCCTCTTTTCATTGCAATCCCAGACCCACCTGGGCTGCAAACCTGAGCTCATCTGAACTACAGTCTCGGACTCACTGGGTTTGCAATCCTGGACACATTTCTGTTGCATTCCTGAACCCTTTTAGACTATAATCCTGCACCCAAATGGGATACAATTTTGGACCCATTTTGGCTGCAATCCTACACCTACTGAGGATTCAGTTCTGGCCTGATGGTTGCAATCCTGGAATCATCTGGGTTGATATTTTGGACCCAAATGAGGTGCAATCTTGGACTCATTTTAATAGCAATCCTAGGCCCACTGGGCTTGCAACCCTGGGCTCCTTTGCTTTGCAAACTTGGATCAATTTCTGTTCCAATCCCAGATCCATTTGGACTGTAATCCCAGACACACTGGGGTTGCCATCTTGGACTCATTTGGGTTGCAATATTGGACTCATTTGGGTTGTAATATTGGATGCATCTAGGTTGCAATTCTGGATCTATTGGGGCTGCAATCTCAGATCCATTTTAGCTGCAATTCTAGACACAATGGGGTGCAATCCTGAGCTCATCTGGGTTGCAAAGTTGGACCCATTTGGGCTGCAATCTTGGACCCATTGGATTGCAATCCCAGATCCATTGGGGTTGCAATGCTTGCAATGCTGGACCTATCTGAGTTTTAATCTTTGATCTATTTGAACTGCAGTCCAATATCCATTTCAGTTGCAATCTCAGACCCATTTTGATTGCAGTTGCAGACCCATCTGGATTGCAGTGCTGAACCCATTGGGACTGTAGTTCCAGACCCATTGGAATTGCAAACCCAGAACCATTGGTGTTGCAATCCCACAGTCACCAGGGGTTGCAGTGCTTAGCCCATTAGATTAGATTGGGACTGCAATCCCAGAGCCAGTGGGGCTGCAATGCTGAACCATTGGGACTGCAATCCCAGACCCAGTGTGGCTGCAATGCTGAACCCATTGGGATTGCAATCCTAGACCCACTGGGGCTGCAACGCTGGACCGAATGAATCCATCTGGGTTGCAATCCTGGACCAACCAAAGTTGCAGTCCAGGACCCACTGGGGTTGCAATCCTGGATCCATTGCAAGTGCAATCTCTGCTGCAGTCCTGGACTCATCTGGGCTGCAGTGTTGGACCCATCAGGGTTGCAATCCTGGGCTCACTTCAGCTGCAGCTCTGCACCCAGGTGGGTTGCAACCTCTCACCAACTGAGGCTTCAATGTTAGACTCCTTTTCGTTTCCTTTCCAGATCCACCAGCCCCCACCATACCCAGGGAGGAGCTTCATCCCTCTCCCTGTGCAGAAGGGCGTTCCCATATCCCTAAAGCAGTCCCCATTCCCATCCACCCCCATTCCTTTATTCAACCCCTTCCCACGGCGGCGCCGCAAGTGGATTCTCCAGTGTCTACTGTTAGGGTTGAGCTCCCACGGCAGC
Organism: Meleagris gallopavo; assembly: GCF_905368555.1. NCBI lineage: Eukaryota > Metazoa > Chordata > Aves > Galliformes > Phasianidae > Meleagris > Meleagris gallopavo. The sequence continues at coordinate 192,890,833 of NC_139404.1, forward strand.
GCCTTGAGAGCTTTAAAAAGAGGGAGGAGGGATGGAGAAAAGGCCGAGTGAGGCAGCAGGGCTGAGCCCTACAGCACCCAAAGCTTTTTTCACTGTTGGAAAGGGAGGAAAAGCTGACGCGCCACTGCCCAGCCTGGACCCCCCTGCGCGCGGCCCGCAGCCCACAGGAAATTCCTGGGAGTGTTTGGGCCACTCGAGCAGCACAGCCTATTTTTAGGGAGGGCTAAAATATGAGCCAGCTATTTTTAGAGAGGCTCTTTGTAAACACCTTGAGACTTCCTCTCGGATGAGCTTTATTTGTAATTTCGGTGCCCAATGCCATCGATCCACGGGTTCCCCATCCCCTCAACCCCAAATCCCACTGGGAAAACTGCTGGCTTCCCCCCTTGGCTTTTCCTTTTCCTCTCCTGGAATGGCAATCCCAACCCTGGCCCTGCAGGGAGTAGAATCCCAGAGCCCAGGAGCTCTCTTAGCTGCTCTGCTTCACTGTCATGCAATGGAGCTCAAATGGGTCCACAGCTCAGAGCAATGAGGCCCTGCGAGCATCACCCCAAACCCAGCAGACACAGTGCCTTCTGGCACAGAAGAAATTCCTTTAGAGCAGCACAACCTTGGCCAGCAACAGCCACGTCCCCGTTGATCTCCAGGCTTTAATTCATCCCCAAAGCACCAATTTCAAAAAATTGATATAAATACAGAGCTGGACACCATGGTGAAGCAATGGATGCTGTGAGCTTGGGCATTTTTGGGGTCTTTATACTGCAAAATATGCAAGAAAGTCCTCCAAAATCTATTTATTTATTTTTTTAAGAGGCTTTAGGAGAGAGGGAGCTGCATAGGGCTGTATAGGGACTTGAAATGGTCCCCACTGTGTCAATCTGACTTCAGTCTCCCCCTAAGACTGAGACTGTGCACATAGCAATGCATGTCACAGCCCCACTGCCAGCAGGAACTGGGACATGAGGGTGGGTGTCAGCGGTGCAATGACCACTGCCTTTGCACCCCACTCTTTTTCGGGGGGGCAAAAAGCCCTGCTTTAGGTAAAACTGGAGCATTTTGGATCATTTTTGGAGCAGAGTTTGCTGCTCTGAAGCTTGTCCTGCAGGAGGAGCAAGCCCTGCGTTGAGAGATGTGGCTTTCTTCCCACCCCCTCAACATGTGCCAAAATTGAAAGAATAAAATCAGGCACGCACACACAAGTTGCTTTCCTCATTTACAGCTTGTCCCCAACCACCAGCTCCTGACGTTCCGCAAATAATGTGGGAATTCTTGAAGGAAAAGCAAAACCAGAGCCAAGCTGTACCCATCTTAGTGTCTCTCCTCCTCCTGAGTCCCACTCTGCAAGGAACTGGGAGGGGAACTGGGATGGGAACTGGGATAGGAACTGGGAATTCCGTTCTCCCCAGGGCAGATCCCACTAGAGGGAGCTGGGACACAGCAAGAACCTCTGCCTCTGGGGACAGTCCCCTGCCCTGGGGAGGAAGTAGTGCGTGGGATGCCCAACGTGCAGGTCTGGATTAACACCTTTAATGCTTTATTTGTCCCAAAACATGGAGAAAAGGGCATAGAAAGAAGGCAGAGCCATTTCCAGCTAAATAATTGGTTCCTGGTGGCATCTCCCCGGCGCGGTAAGCTTGCTCGCGCACTGCAAGATGCCCCATCCTCTGCACACAAGGAGCCTCCATTTTGGGGCAAAACGACCCTAAATCTACAAATCTACACACCAGATAACAGAGTATTTGTTACCTCTGGGGAATTTCAACCACCACTGGGAACGTGACACAGTCATCCCTATCCCAAGCTGCACTCTGACACCTCGCTGCTTTCCCAGCCGAGCACTCCTTTCTCCCTACACTTTCTTAGGATGATCCGAGGGCCAGAGGAGGGGTTTCTGGAGGAAAGTTTGAGGTTAATGAAATGAGCCGTTTATAGGGCTGGCGGTTTGCAGTGATGTGGCTGACGTGAAACCTAAATAGCTCGGATGATGCTATTGTGTCCAATTCCGTATTTCCTCAATTGCTCGGTTTCTGGCAGGAAAAATCACTCGGAAAGATCACGTTCCCTCCTCTTTCAACCAGAAGGTTTGATTGGAGTCTGTATAGCTTTCAAGGCAAGCCCATCCATCCAGCCCAGCCCTCCGCTGGCCCTTTGCCTCGGGATGAATTTCCCACCAGCAGCGGCGGCGTGCGGCTCTTGGCTCCTTTCCCACGTTACTCGTCCCCAGTGCCCTGAAGTCTGTCTGCCTGCAAGCCGTCCCAGCGTGGCTGCCTCTGGCCTGAGGATAAAGCTGGGAACAGCCATCTTTGTGCAGCACCCATCTCCAACATCCCTGAAACTGGCCACTTTCATCCTTGGGCACCAATCTCCACCATCCATAGTATCGGCCGCCTCCTTTCCCAGGTGCCAATCGCTACGATCCCTGGTCCTGATACATCCATCCCTTAGTGCCAACCTCCACCATTCTTGGTATTGGCCATCTCCGTTCCTGGGAATCTCCAGCATCCATGGCACTGGCCATCTCCACGCCTGAATACCAATCTCTACCATCCTGGTCCTGATACATCCGTTCCTGGGTGTTGATCTCCACCATTCCTGGTATTGGTCACCTCCATTCCTGTCAATCTCCAGCATCCATGGCACTGGCCACCCCCACCCCTGGGTGCCATTCACCACCACCTTCCTGTACTGGCCACTTCCACCCCTGGACATCAATGTCCACCATCCCTGGCCCTGACACATCCATCCCTGGGTACCAATCTCCACTGTGCCTGGTACAGATCACCTCCATCCCTGGGCACTGATCTCCACCACTCATGCATGGTGTGTTTTCCTGCCAAAAAACTGCAGAAGAAGAGAGGCTGTGCCAAGGAAGGATGCTGGTGGCCATCCATCCATCCGGCCGGCCGCTTGCTGTTCTCCCACGGGTAAGGTCCATCCCAACCCCTTTCCAGAGCGTAACTTCTTTAAAGGAAATACGAGCATAAATCAGCAGTCCTGCTTCAGCTCTGCTCTGGTTACTAATAATACCCCGGTGTTTATTCTCAGCCCTCGGGATGGAGATGTTTGCTTTTGCCTCAGCTGTGCTTTTTCCCAGGCTCTGAGGAGCGCCGCTTTGGTGCTGGGATGCTCCCATGGAGAAAGGCAATGTCCAGGAGAAGGAGGAGGGATGGAGGAGGGATGGAGGAGGGATGGAAGAGGGATGGAGGAGGGATGGAGGAGGGATGGAGGAGGAGGGGAGCGATGGCTCAGCTCATCTTTCCCTTCTTTGACTGCTCAGCTGCGGTGATTCATCCCAGGAGGACATGGCCTGGCTGCAATTCTGCTTTTAAAGTGTGAGAAAAAAAGCCAGATTTTGGCGTTTTTTTTTTTTTTGTTTGTTTTGTTTTTAATTAAATTAAAAAAAAAAAAAAAAAAAAAGGATCAGATGAAGCAATATTTCCAGGATGTGAGGAGGGGTGCTGGGCACCCCATGCCATCCCAGTGAGCAGCACTGCCAGGCACTCGACTGTGATGGGACAGGGGCAGGAGGGAGGCTCATTTCCCGGAGAGGCAAAAACTCATCAGCCAAGCATGCAGCAGGACAGCAGGGCTCTGCCCATGTGATTTTAATTGAAATCAAGGCCACAGGTTGCACCAGGAGGACTCTGTGAGGGGTTTCCCTCCTCCTCCAGCAGTACCACCATCACCATTTGGGCATTCCAGCACATTGTTCCATGCGGTACCCATACTCTATCTCCAAACCTGAGCATCCTCCCCACACCATGCTCCCGCAAAGCCTGTCCCTATTCACACCCCCAGCGCTCTTCCCTTGCTCACACCGAGCCCTTAGAAAACTCATTGCACCCAGAAGGTTAAGCTTGCCGTGGGGGATGTGGGCCGCAGGGCCCCAGAGCAGCTTTCACCAAATATGGAAAGTTGTTGTTTTGTTTTGTTTTGGGTTTTTTTTTGCTCAAGTTTTAGTCACGCAGGCTGGAGCCTGAGAGCACTGCTTTCCACATGCTTAGGTCAGACCACAACAACACGGCCCCGATCCCCACTGCTGCATCCAACCCATGAACGGTGTCCAGTGAGGGCTCACCCAGCCCTGGGACCACGCAAGGATCTCCCATCCTTGCCCTGGTGCAATCCCAGCGGACATCCACAGGTCCTGTCCCTGTCTCTTAGTGCTGACACACGTGGGCAGGAGGTGGTGGGGTGCCTGGTCCTATGGAGCATGGGAGAGGAGGGGGCAAGCAAAAGTGGGGTACCCAGGAGGGTCTGGTGGCACCCAGGGGGGCGATGGGTACCATGAGATGGTGGACACCAGGAATCCATGGGCCCCCAGGGGTCCATGGGCCACAGGAATCCACATGCACCTTGATGCTAACGGGCACCCAAGACCCAAAGGGCATCTAAGGCTCCATGAGAACTTCAAAATCCAGGGGAACAAGGAACTACAGGTACCCAAGACCTAAAGGACACCCAAGGGTTGATGACTATCCAAGAGTTGACAGACTCCAACAGACACCCAAGAGTTCACACACACCCAGGTGATGATGGGCACCAGGTGTCAGTGACAATAGAGGACAATAGAGGCTGTCTGGTGCACCCTGGAGCTGTTGGGAACCTAGAAGCTGATGGAGCTGGTGACACTGAGGAACTGATGGGCACCCAGGAGTCACCCAAGGAGTTCAGGGGTACGTACAAGCTTATAGACACCTAAGAGCCAAGAGCCATCCAGGAGCCAAAGGACACCAGGAACTGATGGACACCCCGGAGCCACCAAAGAGTCCATGAGAACCCAGGAACTAACTGACAGATACTGAAGAGCCACCCAGGAGCTCATGGACACCAAGAGCCAAGAGGCAGCAAGAGTCAACAGACACCAGAAACTTATGGGCACCCAGGAGCCAGGAGGAGTCCAGAAGAAAAGGGAGACCAGGAGCATCCTTAGGCATGCAGGAGTAGCGGGCACCCAGGAGTCCAAGAGCACCCAGGAATCCATCAGGACCCAGGAACTGATGGACACCCAAGAGCCACCCAGGAGCTCATGGTCACCAAGGAGCTGACAGCCAAGACATCCATGGACACCCATGAACCAAGAGACACCTGGGTGCCCAGGGACACCCAGGAGGTAATGGGCACCCTGGAGCCCCAAGGATATCATGCCCCTATCCCAGCCTTACGCATGGCTACCCTGCCCTGACCATGCCCTTGGAAATCACCAGGAGAAGCCCACCCCCAGCACTGCCCGCACCCCACAGCCATCCCGGCCCCACAGCAGGTCCCCTCACCCAGCACGGCCACAGACAGGGCAGCAGGGAGCAACTGAGGGGGGGGTCACAGAAACGCCCACGGCGCATCACATCAAGGAGAGGTGACACCTTCCCCATAACATCACTGTCACATTGAGGTGAGAAAAGGGCATTTTGGCACCTACTGACCTGCGGCGGGTGCGGACGGCAGAGGGGTGACCCCCGTCTCTGGTGACCGAAGCTCTGAGCCATCTATATCCCATTGCAGCGGGGCTTTGGGCAACCAGAAGTGAGATGGAAAAGCAATGTTGAATGTTCCTGTGCAGCACCAGCTCCTGCGGTGCGGTCCGCTACCGATAGCGACAGGATTTCTGCCGTGGGGTCAGGATAAAACCCGTAAAAAAAGAAAGGAGAAGTATGCCAAATCAGGGCAGGCCGGCGAGTCTCCTGCTACCCCAGCTAAAAAAAGCAGGAAACCATATCCCAGGCTGGGAGATGCCAATCTTCCCATGCAAACAACTCCCTGCTTGTTTTCTTTGGAGAGTACCAGCGGGCCAGGGAACGTGCGGTCACAAATAGCAACACTGCCGCCCTGCCAGGGAAATATTAACCAGTCCTGCTCATGCAGTGCTGATGTCCCCACGTAGGTACCACTGCCATCCTCCCATTGGGTCCCATGGGTCCTCCAGAAGGCAATCAATGAGTGATGTCACCGTGCAGCATCTCAGATGTCCCTCCCCCCAGCACATCCCTGCCCCGGTGCCAAAGTTCTTGTGGGGTCCATTGATGGCCCCGATGGCACCATTGGAGCAGTTGGTAAATCACCTCCGGTTCCCAAAAAGGGAAGATGCAAACCCTTTTGGGGTCCATTGGTAGTCTGGATGTCACCAGTGAGATGACTGGTGATGTACAGACACTCCTGGTTCTCAAAAAGGGACAAGCACTAGTACACAGGGGATAAGGGACATGTTAGGATGGAGTGGTGTCACCAGCCTGGTGCACTCATCGGCACCCCCAGCCCTCAAATTATAGGGACTGTAGGCATACTTAAGTGTACCTATCAATATAAGGCAGCTGGGGGAGAAACAGCTCAGGGTTAGCGATGGCCACAGCCACTACCACGGAACAACTGGTCCCAGTGGCTGGTGTGGGCAGGGACTGGGAGTCTGGCGCTGGAGCCTGAAGATGAGCAGCTCTGGACCCTCTCCTCCAGCACAGACCAACAGGAGTTTGCTAGAAGCTCGAGTTGCTGGAATATTTTTACCCAGATGCTGATTTTCGCTCTCCCTCCTATTGGCCAGCCCGCAGTTCCCAAAGACCGAAAAGCAAACACGCTATTTATAGAGAGAGTTCATTTACTGGAGCCTTTCCCTTTGAAATTCCTCACCCATCCTCGCCATGGAAACCGAGAGAGCCTGGAGAAACAGCCCCACCGGGACCAAACATCAGAGCTTTAAAAAGAGCCGCATGGGGAGAGGGGGTGGAAGTGGCCAATGTTCCCCTCTGGACACATCCTGGCCTGGAAGAACCACGGTGCAAATCACAGCGCCCTCAGTTCAGTGGGTTTGGGCTATGCAAGGGTGGACTTGATGCCTTCAGGATCAGATGTTCTGGAAGATGGACCATGTATGCTCTGCAAGCCAAATCCGTGGGGCCAGTGGGTCTTGGAGTGGGTGCTGGAGGTGGGTGGGTGGAGATGGGTGGATGGATGGATGGACGGACGGATGGATGGATGGATGGGTGGATGGATGGATGGATGGATGTAAAAAAGGTGGATGGAAATGGATGGATGGATAAGTGGATGGATAAAGATGGAGATGGATGGAGATGGATGGAAAGATGGAGAGAGAAGGAAGACTGTACAAGGATGGAAAAAGGTGGATGGAGATGGATGGATGGATGGATAGGTGGATGGATAAAGATGAAGACGGAAGGATTGGTGGGTGAATGGAGATGGATGGAGATAGATGGATGGGTAAGGATGGAGATGGATAGAAGGATGGACAGAGAAGGATGACTGCATAAGGATAGAGGCTTTAAAATTTCTGCTTTCTTACAGTACTGGCAGCCTTGGGGACAGATTGTTCTCTGCAGACACTTATAAGTAGTGTTCAATTTCCAGGTCTTGCTTCCTGCTGTCTTTGAGGTCTGGAAATGCAGTGGAGATGGTGCCGCTGTAAGTGATGCATGCTGGTAAATTAATTACAAGTCCTCCACCTTTTTCAGTCAGTAGATTCCTACCCATTTAATATGGGCTTTGGAAAACTGATGGGAAGGCCAAGATTCACCCTTGAAGGAAGAGAAACTATCTTTTATAAAAAATAAACCTTACCATCTTATTGAATTAGGTGCACTGGATAGGCTGTAAGAAAAACCTGGGATAGCGGTAGGACAGGAGCTGGATGATCCTCATGGGTCTCTTTCAGAATGGGATATTCTATGATTCCATGATGGAGATGTGTGGTTAAAAATGGATGGATGGACAGATGGATGGATGGATGGAGATGGATGGATGGATGGATGGATGGATGGATGGATGGATGGATGGATGGATGGATGCATGGAGATCAATGGAGACAAGTGGATTAAGATATGTGGAGATGGGTGTGTGTGTGAGTGGAGGAAAGGAAAAAAAGAAGTGAGAAAGGAAGTCTCCCTGCAGATAGGACACAAGGCACTAAGGATGTGCTAAAGGTCTGCTGGACACCAACATCACTGCAGAAATAAGACCTGGGAACCTCTGAGTCTCTGCTGAATTTGGCTGGCAGGTATCAATGATGCACGTGCAAATCTCAAAGCTGCCAATCTGTTACATCCCCTGCAGCAACGGATTGGAAACTGATGGACTGAGCCACGTTCCCCAAACCAGAGCTTTGAGAGCAGGTGATGACTGCCTGGAAAAGAGCTGGAGGAGCCAACAAATGCTTTGGCTGTGTGGGATTTTACATGGAAAAGCCCAGGTATGAAGCTCCATGCAGGCAGGGTGCAGGCAGGTTGCCCAGAATTGCAGCAGTCCTTGTGTAAAGCTCAGCCATGTGCTTGCATGCATAGTGATGGTGCAGTCCTGCCCTGTGCATCTCCCTGTGCACCTCTGCATGTGTAAAACATCCTCATGAATCTGGCCAGCCCAGTGCCAACCTTCTCTCTCCAGGGTCAGATCCTGACCCTACCCCCATTGGCACAGGGGTGGCTGCTGCTCCACATCACCAACTCCTCCAACAGCCAGACCCAGAGGTGACAATAAGCAACAGCCATCCATCACCCCTGCTGGAGTGTGCTTCCCCAAATCGGTGCTCCCCCTCCGTTAGGGTGCACGGTGAGCTGATGCCCCCTCCCAGAGCAGTGTCCACATGGGCTGTGCCTGATGGCACAGGCAGAACCCAAAAGCAGCGCACCCAAAATATCTCCTGGGGGAGAAAAGCTGAGATTTCCCCGCCCCAGCCATGTAATTATAGATCTGCAGTAACGACAAAAAAAAGGGAGAAAACTCCCAACCACGGCCCAAAACGTGGTTCCTATGGAGATGGGTGAGAAGGGAGCAGAGGGGTGGCATGAGGACAAAGGATGCTGCAAGAAGCCCCAGTCCCACCAAAACCCCGGCACAGCCACGCATCCCCCTCTGCAACCCCACTTTTTTGGGGGAAAAAAAATTCCCTTTTTCTTCCTCCCTCCATGCTAGGAGAGCTTTTCTCATGTGTCCCTTCTGGGCAGCACCAGGTAGGGGAAGACTGCGTTCCCATGACACGTCTGATCCTACGAGGTGCTGCATTTAAGTCAATATTTTCCCATTGGGTCCGACTGCTACTAAGTCAACAAACAGCACGTGGCAGCAAGCATACCTGATCTTCCACCCCCCCCAGGGAGCACGTGTGCCCCCCATCCCATCTGCTTTTGGGATGCTGCTGCCAGGAAACCTCATTTTTCCTTATATTTATGATGCATTTTCAATCTTGCTGCCTCCAAAGTGTCACTTCTCCCTGCAGACTCTGCGCTGCAAAAGGGTTTTGCTGCGGGATGCATGGGCAAAAATAAAAACCTAGTGCTTCAACTAGGTTTGAAGCTCTCCGGCACCAGGGATTCCCCAGCCCCATAGAGAACTGCTGGAAGGAGCCCAGGACAAACAGTTACAGAACAGCACGTTGCAGCCACCCGCCAGCACACGCAGCCCAGCAGGCACCAGGGCAGTGAGAAAATGGGGGATCCTTGGGGCAGGGTTGGGTTCTACCATGCTGGGAGCAGCCAGGTGGATTTGGGCACTGTGTTTTTCTCGGGATTTTGGATCTCTGTGCTCCGTGCATGCCAAATAAATTTGGGAAAAAATGCAAAGTATGAAAGTAAATCCTTGGTGGTGCTGGAAATGGTGGAGCAGGAGTCCTCACCTCCGATGGACGCTGCAGGGACTGCAGTTTGGGCTCAAACTGCCCTTGGACAGCAGTGCTGGGTGAATGAAAGGCAGATCCTAATGAAATGGGATGAGGCAGAGCTGCAAAAGGAGGAACGTGTCCCTGGGGAAGAGCACTGTGAAAACACCAGACCCCTTCATTACTTCCCAGAGACGAACAGGACGGACGGACGCTGTGACGCAGATGACCATTTTGGAAGAGCAAAAGCCCCCGTGGAGGAATGACAACGGAATGGAGCAGAGGAGCAGCCAAGGGGGGAGAAATCAAGACAAAATAAATGAAAGATGAGGGTGATTTCTTCCCTGTAGGTCCCAAGTTACATCCAGCCCTCAGTGCCGTGCCCTACAATGAAAGCAACGTGGTTCCCCCTCACCCCCCCCCCCCCCCCGGCCACGGTTGGTGCCATCTGAAATAAAACATCCCAGCGCTGCCCTCTAATAAATCAAAGGGAAATAAAACGCTGCTTTAAGTTCTTTGCAGTGCAAAGAGGCTCAGAGGCAGGAAGGAGATTCAAAGATACGGCCGCAGCGTTGGCCTTAAAAGGCAAAATTCGCCCCTGCCGTGCCGGGTTCGAACAAGGTGAGCACCACTGGTCCCACGGCCTCAACGCGATGCTGAGCCAAACTGGGCTCCCAGTTGCCATGGGTTGGCTGGGGTAGAATCTGCTCCAAATGAGTCCCAGATTGGCCTGGATGCTCTTGGTTGGGGACGGCAATGCTTGGTGCTCCAACAGCACTTCTCACCCCATGACCATGAGGTCTCTTGCAACCATTAATTATTCCCCAACAATTATTATGGACCAGACCCTCACCCTGCAGATGCATCATGGAGAAGCGAGTGCTCGGTCTATACCAACACCACCCAAAAATACAGCAAAACTCACCCCGACCAATTCCCAAAGAGCACAGTGCTGGGGTCCTGTCTCCCATCAATGCCATGGCAATGCCATTAACCTCTCCCCTCCATCTCCTCTTCCCTTCCAACCATCCCGGAGGCGTCAACTGAATCGGCACCATCATGATCCATAAATTATTTCGTGCAAACAACCACGCAGAAAGCAGGGCACGTCGCAGCTGTGAGCTGCTATTCCTGCAGCCTGGGGCTGGGAAAAGAACCCAACCTGCCGCCACCCGCACCCATCTGCGGGGTGGGACGTGACGCAGCACCCAGCACCCACCTGGCCATGGGTGCTGGGAACTCAGCAAGGAGGATTTCTGCTCTCGTTTGCAATTGTTGGGAGAAGGAGGTGGGGAATTGGTGAGCGCAGAGCACGGAAAGAGGTGGATTGAGCAGAAAATGGGTGCTGATAACAGTAAGGCAGCCACCCTCGCCCAAGGGCGTGGATCAAAGCCGGCGCTGCAGCTCCAACCCGATGCAGGAGCACGGATGGATTCATGGGATGGCTGCAGGTTCAGCAAATCCTGAGTCCCTGGGTGGGGGTCCTGCTGCCCCCCATAGCTGGGGGGCTATGGAGAGCCCTCCAACTCAGGCACGATCCTTTGGATTTGCCATGAAGATGCTGGGGTAATGTTGGAACCGGTTGATCTTTAAGGTCCATCCCAACTCAAGCCATGATGTGTCCAAGAGGGGGAGTCCCCGTCCCTTATTGCAGCCCTGGAGTGTGCCATCAGGGTACATGTGACACTGAGACAACACAGGCGCTTGTGTGGGGAGCTCTAACAAAACCCAGTGGGAACCCATGGGAACTCCAGCAAAACCCAGTGGGAACCCAAAGGCCACGCCAACAAAACCCAGTGGGAACCCCAAGGAAACCCTAACAAAACCCAATGGGAACCCAGAGGGAAATCCAATAAAGCCCAACAGGAATCCAAAGGACATTCCAGTTAAACCCAGTGGGAATCCAAAAGGAACTCCAATAAAACCGAATGGGAACCCAAAGGAAACTCCGAAGGAAGTCCAAAGGGAACTCCAACAAAACCCAATGGGAATCCAGAGGGAACTCCAATAAAACCCAGTGCGAATCCAAAGGACACCCCAGCACAATCCAGCGGGAATCCAAAGGGAACTTCAACACAACCCAGTAGGAACCCAAAGGAAATTCCAACACAACCCAATGGAAACTCAAAGGAACCTTCAACAAGAACCCAAAGGACACTCCAACAAAATCCAGTGAAAACCCAAACGGAACTTCAACAAAACCCAGTGGGAACTGAAAGAACACTCCAACACAACCCAGTAGGAACCCAAGCATTCAATCCAGGGATGCTCAGGGAGGAAAATGGAAAAAAATGAATTTTGTTATATTCACACAGACTCTTGGAAAAATATCCTCACTTTGCATCTCATCCTGGCCAGCAAGGGTTGTGCTGCCTGGGCACTTCCTTGTCTGCTGGAGGCTTTGCAAGAAATCGTACAGCCCATCCTCTTGCTGCAATAAATCGCCACCCAAATGGGGCTCAGGTATTTCTGGGCTTCGCCCCGGCGCCATGTGGGGATTTCAGCCCACGGGGACTTGTGCTGAGTTATTAAAAGCCCAATGGGTGTAGGAGGTGGCAGCGCTTGCAAGTATGGCATCACTTTTCTAGCAGCTTTGTGTCCCCTATCCACACTCCCATGTGCAAAAATCCATACCTCAGAGATCCTAATAAACAGGGTTAAACTTTTACATTACAGCATGCACAATCACTTTTTCCCCCAGTTTTTCCCCTTATCTTTAAAAATGAACATTTCTGTATAAAGCTGTAATTCAGCACAGTCACCAGCAAGCCTCCAGTTGTAGAGTTTTAGGGGAAAAGCTGTGCTCAGCACGTTCCCATGCAGAGCAATTGCAAGGCATTTTTTGGGTGGAAAGCACCGCTTTGCTCAGTGGGGCAGAACAGCAGAAATACCAATGAAAAAAGCAGTTTAAGCCCTCTGTCAAGGCAAAAATGCAACTTTTGATTCAGCATTTCAGGCACAAAATCCCCCATTGCTGTCTGAGAGCACACTTGTTTATGGAGACCCTATATAGCATTGCTGGGAGATGTACCTTGAGGGCAGAACTGCCTTCTGTGGCCTTTTGGTGCTGTTTGACCCAGAGATCACTTGGTTTTCACCCCAAAATCACCTGCCTGGGGACTGTTACCACCCGAAAATCACCTACTTGGGGAGCTGTTCCAAAAACCTGTCCGCCCTAGGACCAGGAACATCTCTCCAGGAAGGGCCAGACCCAACTCTTGGCCATCCCACAGCACTTCCCTATGTTAACGAGAAAACTTTGGTCCCAAAGAGAGACACGCAGTGGAGAGGGGACACCAAACATCCCGCATGTCATTGCACACCGGAATTTTGGGCAAAATGGGCACTTACCACCTGGGGCTTGCTCTTGGGGTCAGGCTGCCGTGGGCACCTGGCGGGCTCAGGGGCGGTGGGTGTCACAGGCGAGGAGCGGGACCCATCCCCAGGGCTGGGGGACGTGTCACTGGAGTTGAGGGCCAGCATGTAACGCTTGGTGACATCCTCCAGTGACGGTGGCTGTAGGGCAGGGAAGGATTTGACAGGGGGACGGGTGGCCTCCAGTGCGGGGTGCTGGGCATGGTGGCCAGGGTGTGGCTCGGGGACCGTGATGGGGACGAAGGTGGCAGGCTCGCTGGTGTGCCGCACGTGCTTGGTGGCCGGGCGGGCTCTGGCCATGGTGGTGGGCACCACCTGGTTCTCCTGGTGGGACACGCGGCCGCTGCGCTTCTTGGAGCTCCGGCGAGCGCCGCGCGGTGACAGCACCTCGGCCAGCTTGGGGTCAAAGCCGTAGCCGTGTCCAACACCCTGGGGACAGATGGGGACAGGTCTCTGCTCCGAAAGGATGGGCTCGCTGCTGGATGGTGGGATGCTACCCTCCAGCTCACTGATGGCCTCGCCGGGTCCCTCAAAGGCGCCCGCCGGCAGCTCTCCGCGGCGGCTGGGATCGCTCAGAGATTTCTTCTTGATGGTTTTCCCATTGCCTTTCTCATCGATGACTTTATCCATGGCGCCGGGCTGGCTGACGATGGTCTGGATGAGGCTGCTGTAATCTCGCAGCCCATCGCTGCAGAGGGACAGGTCGCTGCCGGCGCTGCCCGCGTGCCCGGCCAACGCGATGGCCGAGGGCTGTGGGATGCCGCCCTTGGCGCTCAATGAACCCAACAGATTGCTGTCAACGGAGAAATTCTTCGCGTCCTCCGTCACTGGACAACGCCGGTGGGGCATGGGGTCACTCAGGGAGCGGTAGGGCTCACCGGGACCCTCCCCGACGCCACTCTCCACCCCATTGGTGCCCACCGAGGGGAATTTCCGCCGGCGCCGCAAGCTGCTGGGTGTGCTCGGGGTCTCTGATGGCGCTTGGGCCTTGCAGGCCAGAGCATCCTCTGCAGCCGGAGCTGGGGGTGGAGGTGGCTCGGTGGTAGTGACATTGTTGTCATGCAGCTGCCAGGTCTCATGTAGGTCCCCCAAGGCCGCCCCAGTGGGCCTTGGCTCTGGCTCAGTGACAATACCCTCGTCCGTCACGCTTGACTCGTGACCCAACAGCTCCTCCACGGACTTCCTGCAAGAGACATTCTCCTCCAACTCCACTTTCTTCAAACACTGCGTGCTCACTGGCTGCCCACGGAGGGCCACGTCCATCCCCGCCATCGGTGCCACCTCCTCAACTCCATCCACACCTCCGCTGTCCTTCTGCTCGGCCGCCAAGCCATAGTCCTGCTGGGAGCCCATCCTGCTGATCTTCTCAAAGACCTGCCTGGCCTCCTGGATGTACTGATCCTGGATGACCACGGGCAGCACGTCCTCATCATCCCCCAGCCTCCCACCGTCGTGGCTGCCAGCAGAGGCCAGGATGAGCTCGGAGGAGCTCTGCTTCATGGCGCTCTGCAGGAAGAGCCGTCTCGTCCCTGACTTGTCTGAGCAGGTGAAGGACTTGGCGCGGCGCAACGTGGCCGTCAGGTCCTTCAGCGTGGGCCGTTCGCCCGGCGCCCAGCGGCCAGAGGGCTGAGCGGAGCCGCGGGTCCGAAGGTTGGATGTGGGGACGTCGTAGGCTGCGGCCTCGCCAATCCTCACCCCTTTTTTCTTCACCTTCAGCTCCGACAGGTCCGACTTGAGGAAGCTGAGCAGCGTCAAAGTCTCGGTGGCGATGTCGGGGTTGGATAAAGACTTGCGGTGCTCAGTGCGGTCTCCCACCAGCTGTAGAGCATCGCTCCCCAAATCCGCCCTCACCTTGGCCATGCCCGAAGGCAGCTTGGGCCGGGCTCGGATCTGGGGTTGCCCCCACGCCAACCCATCGCTCGGCCCCAAAGCGGGCGATCGGCGTCCTCCATGCAAAGCCCAGCAGCCCGTTGGCTGCTCCTCTTCCTTCAGCGTCTCACTGCTGGCGTAGCGGCTCCCGGCGGGGCTGCCGAAGGGCAGGAGGTTCACCTTGGCCACGCGGGCAACCACGGGGCCGGCGGGGGCCAGCGGCTGCCTGCTCCCCGCTTTGCCCGGCGCCTCTCCGTCCCTCTCGGCCAAACGTTGGGCGCTTCGCCCTTCGCCTTCCGCACCCCGACGCGGCTCCTCCAGGCTGCGGGACGAGGAGGAAGAAGAAGAGGAGGAAGGAGGAGGAGGAGGGTGGGTCGAGCTATGCCAGGAATGCGGGCCGGGCCCCGGCGGAGCTCCGCGGGCAGCGCGCAGCGCGGGGTGCGGGACGCGGCTGCGGGGCGGAGGCGGAGGGGGCTGCGATGCCCGTCCGGAGCCGCTCCCGGTTCCGCATCCCGGGGAGCGCCGTCCGTTCTCTCCGAAGAGTTTGCGCATCGCCGGGACGCTGGGCCAGCGCGGCGGCTCCGCGCTCAGCGCCGGCCCCCGAGGCGGTAGAGGAGGAGGAAGAGGAGGAGGAGGAGGAGGCGGCGGCGGCGGCGGCGTCCCGGCATGGGCCGGGCCCGGTGCTGGCTCCGGCTCGGCGAAGCGAAGGGAAAGCTGACGAACCGATGGGGCCAGGCTGCGGAACGCCCGACCCGGCGATTCGGCGTTCGGCGGTGGCGAAACTTTCCTAGCCGGGAACGAGAAGGAGGAGGAGGAGGAGGAAGGCGGGGAGGAGGCGGGCAGCATTCGGCCCTGCAATGCCCCCCGGCCGCTGCCCCCCTCCGCCATTGTGTGCCCCCCCCGGGGCCGCCTCCGCCCGCCCCCCGCTGCCCCCCGGCACCGCCCGGCCCCGCTCCTCCTCCGGGCCGCCGCCGGCCTTCATCCCTCCCGCTTTGTTTTCTCTCTCTCTCTCTCTCTCTCTCTCTTTTTTTTCCCAGCTTTTTTTCCTCCCTCCCTCCCTCTTTTTTTTTTTTTCCCTCACCCCCTTCTTTTTTATTTGTTGCATTCAAATAAACTTTCCCCGAGAGGCGTGGTTTCCTCCTGCAGAGGGGGATGGTTGCAGGGCTGCGGATTGTCCTTTTTTTTTTTTTCCCCTTCTCTTTTTTTTTTGGCAACAGCAGAAGGAGAGCAGGCCGAGCAGTCACCCCCCGCATCCCTCCTCCCTCCCCATCCCTTCCTCCCTCTCCATCTCTCTCAACTTTTTTTTTTTTGGTTTTTTTTTTTTTTTTGCTTTCTACGGGGAAAACCCCATCAGGAGGTTAAAAGTCGGGGCTGAAGGCAGAGACCCTTTTCCTCCCCCGTCTCTCCCCCCCCGCCCGAATTCCTCCTGCATTGCCCCATCCCCGACTTTCCACGAGCCCTGGAAGCGCTCTGCTCTTCTTAACGATGTTCTCGTGGCTTTTCAGCCTCCAAACGCTGCCAGCGCTCCGTGCTTGCAGGCACTGATCTCCATCTCCCAAGGGTTTATCACGGAGGAAACGAAAATGAATGGGATAACCTCGATTTGCTCTGCTGTGGCACCACGGAAAGGACTCTGCTCTTCTGCTGCAGGGGCACGGAAACCTCCCAAGTGCCTCCAGCAGCGCCCTGAGCCCCGGGGGGGTTCCGTCTCAACTCTCCCTTTCCTCCTGCCCCTCTGCCCCCAGGGCTGGGTGTCCCCACGCTGTCCCCTGGCACTGGGGATGTGGTTTAGGGAAGAGCTTTGTATTTCTTCTGCTTTTGGTGCTGCAGGAGCTGCTCCTTGGGCTGCAAGTGAAGGAGATGTCTCCAAGTGTCCCCTTCCACCCCACCCCCCAGGAGTTGCTGTGCCCATCACCTTTGTCTCTGGGCCTGGTAGCATTATAGGGTAACATCACCACCACCACATCCACACCATGGATCTGAGAAAGAGCCACCAGACCCCAAGGCTGAGCAGACCAGAAGCCCGTCAGCTGAGCTCCTGAGCACACACAGAGTTGGCACTTCCACCTCCCAGACCTCTTCGTGGTGTCCTGAGTGACCCTGCCCCAAACCTGGAGTGTCCCCATAGAGTCCCCAAACCTCTCCCAGGCACTGAGTGGCGGTTGCTGTCTGCTTGCACACCCTGCAAAGGTAGCCTGGGGGCATCTGAGCTCCTGGGGAAATACAAAATCTGTCCAGTTTTGCCTTTCTTGGACTTCCCTTGGCATCGTTTTGCAGAACTTTCCATAGTCAGCCCTACATCCACTTGGCATAAGGTGTTGGTCTTGGGGTGCTACCTGCAGCCCTTCACCCCCCTGTGCACATTCCCCCAAACCCCAAAATCTGACGTCCTCTCCAAAACCCAAAGATTTTGTGCACTATCCGAAATCCGGAGATTTTTCTTTTTTTTTCGCCCTTTCCAAACCTGAAGACGTTGCGCCCTCTCCTGGGTCCGGGTGGTGTGGCCGAACCTGAGCCCAACACCCTCCTCTCCTTTGTCTGGGGAAACCTGGGGACAGCTGCATCCCCTCGGGGTTGTCCCTCCAACCACCCATATTAATGTATCACGCGGCCTTGAAGGGATGGGAGACCCCAAAAACTCATTTGAAGAGATTTCATTGGCTACAACCAAGGGGAACCCAAAGACCACCTCAAGTCCATCAAAGCCACTCGAAGTCCACCCCAAATCCACCCCAAGTCCTCCCCAAGTCCACTCGAAGTCCACCCCAAATCCACCTCAAGGCCACCCCAAGTCCACCCCAAGTCCACCTCAAGGCCACCCCAAGTCCGCCTCAAAGCCACCCCAAGTCCACCCCAAGTCCACCCCAAGTCTACCCCAAGTCCAACCAAAGTCCACCTCAAGTTCACCCTAAGTCCACCCCAAATCCACCCCAAGTCCTACCCCAAGTCCAACCAAGTCCACCTCAAGTTCCAAAGTCCACCCCAAGTCCACCTTAAGTTCCCTAAGTCCACCCCAAATCCACCCCAAGTCCACCCCAAGTCCATCTCAAGTCCACCTCAAGGCCATCCAAAGTCCACCCCAAGTCCACCTTAAGTTTACCCCAAGTCCACCCCAAATCCACCCCAAGTCCACCCCAAGTCCATCTCAAGTCCACCTCAAGGCCATCCAAAGTCCACCTCAAGTCCACCTTAAGTCTAACTCAAGTCCACTCCAAGACCACCCAAAGTCCACCCCAAGTCCACCTCAAAGCCACTTCAATTCCACCCCAAGTCCTCCCCTATCTCCTCCATTGCCTCCTGCATCCCAACCAAATGCACCCTGTCCCAACTCTTCCCCTTTGCTTTGGCAAAGAGAAGGAAGAACTCAAGTGCATCCAGATGCAGTGCATTGGGATTAACTGGGGAGCCTGGCTGGGTGGCTTTGCACAAGCAACCAATCTAGAGGGCTGCTAATTCCTGAGATTGAAAGCAAATTGCTTAAGTTGATTAGATGTGATTATTGCACACCAACTCCTGTGAGATACACGGCACCCACAGATCTACACACATTTAGGCACACACATAACGTGGTGTGGATAGTTGAGGTGTATTTTGAGTGGAGCGTATCTGAGCAATGCTACAACCTTCCTCTGCTTGGGTGATGTGGGTACATATGGCATGTGTGTATTGTTGGGTACATACTGGAAAAAGGAGGGTAGGTTTATTTTATACATCATCCTATATGTTAAAGACAGCAAAGCAGTTAGAGGTACATCCACAGTGCCCACTGTCTTGGTGGCAATGGCTCAGCATCGTTTGGATGATGTCCCGTGCAAACCACAATGCTTTGATTCATTGGCTCAGCACTGTCGCCCTGCAGAATGCACATCAGATGTGGGTTTCTGGGAGACAGAGGTGGCAGAGGATGCTGAGAGCCCAAGGACAGGGATGCTGGCATGTGCCTATCAGCCCGTGGCCATCACCTGGGTGGGAATTGTGGCATTGGTATCCCAATTCCCCTCATTCCTCCTTCCCAACTCCCAGTCTGGCTGGGGGTGCTCTCTTGCACCACTGGGCCCACGTCTCTTGTTGGTCCAGTCCCATTTTGGGATATCCCAGAGTTACACTGAAATGTCTGTGACATTGAACTTTTCCTCTCCTGGAGCCATGGAGGTTCTGGGGGCTATTGGTATTTGGGACCCCTGAACTGCTCCACAGTTTCACTGAGGAAAATACAGAGCCACATTTCCCAGCCCCAAAAAAATCCTTCCCAGGGATGGTACAGGCCCATAAGATGGGGAGAAGCTTTGAATACTGGTCCCACCGGTGACATTTACTGTGTTGGTGCCTCAGCCTCCACCAAAACTTGGCACAAAGCAGCTAAAACCAGGATGGCACTGAGCAGTTAGTGAGAGCCAACGGACACCATGTGGGCTCTGTGCTGGGATGCTCTCCACATTGCTGTGGGCTGCAGATAGGATGGAAGTCAGTCTGGAAGCTTGGGAGATGGTAGAATGATAGAATGGCTCAGGTTGGAAGAGACCTCTAAGATCATCTACTTGCAACCCATGAGGGCCCAGAGCCCCATCCAACCCAGTCACCCAGTCTTGAACACCTTCAGGGTTTGGGCACCCACAGTCTCTGGGCGCATCCCCATCTCCGCACCATGCAGCTTCAACCCAAATTGCTCCATGCCCAGCCCCGGTGACACCGAGGTGGCCTCGTCCACCTAGGAGCCATAGGTGATGCAGTGGTCGTGCCGCCACTTGGAGCTCATCTTGTCCAGGAGATAGCGGGTGCTCTCACGAAACTTGCGTTGGGTGAAGTAGAACAGGATGGGGTCGAGGACGCTGTTCATGCTGGCAAAGGGCCGCGTGCACTTGTAGGCAATGGCAAAAGCCTGCAGGGTAGGGCAGGGCAAGGTGGGTGAGGAGCGGACGATCAGGTAGATGGTCTTGGTGAGGTGGAAGGGGAAGAAGCTGATGGAGAAGACGATGACGACGATGATGATCATGCGCACGGCCTTGTCCTTCTTCTTGTGCACCGCCAAGCCAATCAGCTCATCTTTCTGGCACAGGATGCGGGCCATGCTGCAGTAGCAGGCCAGGATGGCTGCAAAGGGCAGCAGGAAGCCAGTGATGGTCAACGTGATGCCGTAGGGGAAGTAGGACGCGGAGCGGTCCGGCGGGCTCAGGTCATAGCAGACAGTGCGATTCCTCTGCGTGCCGGTGGAGGCGAAGACGAAGGTGGGCAGGCACTGGGCGATGACGATGAACCACACCGCAGCACACACCAGCCACGTCAGCTTCTTTCCCTTCTTTTTGTGCCACGAGGCCAAGGGGTGGCAGATCCCCATGTAGCGCTGGACGCTGATGCAGGTGAGGAAGAGGATGCTGCCGTGCAGGTTGGTGTAGAACTGGAAGCGGACGAATTTGCAGGTGAAGTCCCCGAAGGGCCAGTAATCCTTCTGGGTGTAGTTGTAGATGAGGAGAGGGAGGGAGCAGACGTAGAGCAGGTCGGCTGTGGCCAAGTTCAGCATGTAGATGGTGGTGCGGGTCAACGCTTTGCGGGCCAGCCAGATCTGCCCAATGACAACAGCGTTGAGTGGCAGCCCCAGTAGGAACACCACTGAGTAGACCAGGGGCAGCAGGACCTGCTTGAATTCCTCGTGGAAGGTGCACGAGTTCCTCCCAGCTGTGAAGTTGGCCATGCTGGTGGTCCCCTCTTCACTGGGTGAAGTGCCTGTGAATGACAAATGGGACAGTCAGTGGCTTGGCCGTGTACGATGCATTCAGAATGGACCTGGACTGGCATGTGCAGCCCCGTAACCTCATCTGCCACCATCTCAAGGCAACGCAGATCATAACATCATAGAATCACAGAATCATTGAGGTTGGAAAAGACTTCTAGGATTCCTAAGCCCAACCCTAGCCCATCTCCACTGCTCCCACTGACCACATCCTTAATGCCACATCCCCACTCTTCTGAACATCCCCAGAGATCACAGAATCACAGAATGGCCAGCGTTGGAAGGGAGCTCAAGGATGACGAAGCTCCAACCCCCCACCACAGGCAGGGACACCAACCTCCACATTTCACAGCAGCCCAGGCTGCCCAGGGCCCCATCCAACCTGGCCTTGAACACCTCCAGGGATGGACGGGGATCCACAGCCTCTCTGGGCAGCTGTTCCAGCACCTCTCCACTCTCTGAGTAAAGAACTTCCCCCTCACATCCAACCTCCATCTGCCCTCCCTTACCTTCCAACCATTTCCCTTGTCCTGCTGTTATCTCCCCTTTCCAAGAGCTGACTCCCCTCCTGTCTGCAGGCTCCCTTTAGGTACTGAAGGCTGCACTGAGGTCACCCCGCAGCTTCTCTTCTCCATGCTGAACAAGCCCAGCTCCCTCAGCCTCTCTTTGTAGAGGAGGTGCTGCAGCCTCTGCTCATCTTTGTGGCTCCTCTGGACCCTCTCCAACAGCTCCCTGTCTTTCTTGTCCTGGGGGCTCCAGACTTGGATGCAGTGCTGCAGATGGGGCCTCACAAGAGCAGAGCAGAGAGGGACAATCACCTCCCTGTCCCTGCTGGCCACCCCTCTGCTGATGGAGCCCAGGATCCCGTTTGTTTTCTGAGCTGCAAGAGAACACTGCTGGCTCATGTTAAGCTTTTCATCCATCATTCCCTGGGCAACTGTACCACTGCATCACCACTCCTTGACAGAACAAATTTTCCCCAACATCCAAGCTGACCCTCCTCTGGCACAATTGGAGGCTGTTCCCTCTTATCCTATTGAATGATGGAATTTGGGGTCTGTTGGGTGGATGGGTGATGGCCCTTGGGGACATTGCAGTGGCCTTCATCACCACCCCGTGGTGCTGGCACTTTGCTGGGCAGGAAGAGCTGACGCAGAGGAAATTGCAGCATGGCCATTAGCAATGCAGTGAGCTCAGGCCACATCCCTGCTCCTCTGCAGGGGGTGCCAAAGTCCCATGGCAGTCACCCGGTTGGGAAGCAGCAAGCAGTGCCTCCTGCAGCGGGACACAGAGGTGTTCTGTGGATGCTTTAATCCAGCAACTGAGAGCGGTGGCTGACTGGTGGTGGAAGGTTTTGATTGGAACCCATCCCTCTGAGCTCTGGGCTGCTGGGAAGAGGCTTTTTGTAGGGGAATTACAGAATATCAGAATCACAGAATGGCCAGGGTTGGAAGGGACCTCAAGGATCACGAAGCTCCAACCCCCACCACAGGCAGGGCCACCAACCTCCACATCTCACAGCAGCCCAGGCTGCCCAGGGCCCCATCCAACCTGGCCTTGAACACCTCCAGGGATGGACGGGGATCCACAGCCTCTCTGGGCAGCTGTTCCAGCACTTCACCTCTCTAAAGAACGATGGGGATGGGGAAGAAAAGGGGATGGAAAGATGTCCCCAAGACAGAAGGTGCAACCGCAGCTGGCTCTGCTGGGAGAGAGGGTTGCAACCTGACAAGTGAAAGGAGGAAATAAAACACAACAACAGGTAGCAACCATCCCCCTGCCCAGCCCTGGCCACATCACTTCGCCTAGGTCTCACCTGGCACCTGTGACCCCCCTACACCCCACAGTGCCCCATGGCACCCACTGCCCAGCCCCAGCCACCTCCAACAGCCACTCCAAAGCTGAGCCATACTGAATTCCCCGTGCCTTCACCCCTGCCCCAAGCCTCAGTGTAGGGTTGGGGTAGAGTGTGGAGCGTAGGGCCAGGGTACCCCATGCCTGTGCCCACTCCAGGGATCCCCAGTGGGGCAGCACCCACGGGATCACCACCATGGGAAATGGCCTGCCAAAGGAAGGGGAGTGGGCTTGGGGAGCCCAAAGCACCGCCTACCTGCTGAGGTGCTCAGGGTGCTGCGGGTGCTGGGCCCTGGACTCGCTCCAGGTCCTGGGTGCATCTGTAGCATCACTTCCTCTTCCACTCTGACGTGGCAGCCAAGCACCAAATGTGGAACAGAAACCAAGTGGCAGTGTGGGCACAGCACTGCGCGGTGTGTGGCCGTGTGGCACTGCATGCCAGGGTGGGCACAGCGTTCCCCAGATCCCAAAATGCAAAATGCAGGCACCAAGTGATATCTGAGGATGTGCCACCGGGCTCAGCCCAGAGAGGGATCTGGGAATGTGAGACAGCAGTGACACCACAACACAAGCACCCATGGGTGCCCCAAGCCACCTGCAAGGCTGCTAAAATAAATAGTTACAGCACTGAATATGTGCATATTTCTCCATTCTAATGCAATTACTGCGTTGTTTCACCTCCCTTCCAGAGCAGGGAGCTTTGTCCAATCTTGGCATGAGCACACTGCTGCGTGTTTCATGTTCTAAATTTGCCTCGTGCAGAAGAATCAGATGTTCCCTCTTGTTCCTTTCAAGCAACTCATTGCTTTTGCAAAAATAGGCCAAAAATCCAAGAGAAACACATTGGCACAGCGCTGATCCAAGCTCCAGGCTGATGGCACTGTCCAATGGGCCAAGGAGTCAATAGCAAAATGGGTCAACAGGTCAATGGGACAATGAGACGGTGGGACAATGGGTCAATGGGACAATGGGATAATGGGTCAATGGATCAGTGGATCAGTGGACTGATGGGGTGATGGGGTGATGGGACAATGGTCAGTGGGTCAATGGGATGATGGAACATTGGTTTGGGGTTTGCTTTTCCTGTGTTGATCCATGGAAATGGCTGTTACATCTCCAGGAAGAATTCCCAAGAAAAAAAGTCCCTTGTAGGGCGCAGGGGGGACGTGCTCAAGGTTATGAGCGTGGCTGGTGGTGAAACACTCCCATCCTAAAAAAAAGCAGCTAAAAAAATGGGCTGCCTTGATGTCACAGTGATGGGCACAGGGTAAAGCCCATGGGGAAATTAGGGCTTCAAGTGGGGAAAGGGCTGCCCTATGTTGAGCTGTGAAGGGTGCCGTGGGATTTATCACTGCATGGCAGGAGATAAGGGAAAGGTAGGAAGGAGAAGTTGGAGGCTGTTGGCACGGTTTCTGGTTCTGCACCACGGTGGAAGTGAAAGCTGCAGCTCAGCAGGTTTGCAGCCCCCCGTGGGTAAGATAGGGGAAATCTCCATTTATCAAAGCCTGGAGATGAGAGGCATCAAGGAGAGTGATTTGGGACATGCAACATGGTGGAATGCTAGCCTCTGTCACTCTATGGGCAGCTCCTATACGGTTTTGTGCCCCAGCAATGAAACAAACCCAGTCCATGGGCTCACAGACACAAAGTTCATCCCATGCACGAAATGCGACTGCGAATTCACTCGCACGAAACCCAGCAAACCTGCACTGCGGGGGCAGGGATTAGGCAAAGCAGGTTGGAGAGATGTGAGAAGGGGAAAACACATAGCTCGGGGCTGCCTTCCTGCTCTGCAAAACAACCCGTCCTTACGTCACGTTTTGGGACACCACGGAGGTGTTTTCCTCCATGGAGTGGGATGGTGGCAAAGGGGATAGGGCCACTCCTGCACTGAGCTGCCTGGGCTCAGCAGGCAGCCTCCAGCCCTGGGGTGGATTTGTGTAAACCCTGAGGTATGTACTCACAAACTCACGTATACAATATACACCATAGACCCACAAACCCACATATGGACCCATCTGTTCACCCATGTGCGTAAACATTCACAGACAAGCATATATATACAAGCAGATCTGTACCTCCATGCATATCTACACCTCTTTGCATATGTATATACCTCCATACAAATCAAACAAACATATATATGGCTCTGGAAGCGCACAGACCCACACGCATACAATGTATGTACGTTACCCTCTACATATAGATGAAAATGCGTCTCCAAACACACACAAACCTCTGTGCCTGTATCTACAAACACATCGCCATGCACATCTGTATGGAGCTCTGTGCCTATACACAGGAATGTATCTCTGTGCACATATGGGGTCACAGCTATACTGGTCTACACTCTTCCTGAGCAGGGCACCTCTATGCATAGATACCCAGAAACGTAAGCTTCTGGACACACATCTGTGTGCACACAGCCCTCTGTTCACATATACCTGCATCTCTGCATGTATGTAAATACATATACGTGTTCCCCTCATGACACCAATGTTCCCACACAGCCAGATCCCATTAGGAAAACACCTCCACCTCCCAGCTCCCCAGCTGGGGAGCCCCGACTCGCTCCCTGTAGGTGACAGATGCTGATGGGCAGCTCTGGGCTGTGCCACCTCATGGGCATGGGACCCCCACCAAGTCCTCCGAGGAGCCTTGAGCCCTCTCCTTAACCGTAACTCCCTCACTTGCGGTGCCCAGGATTCCACCCCACCATAGGCACGGCCGCAATAGAGCTGGCTGTTTGCTCAATGTCACCCCACGGCTCGATCCGCACCCCGATCCCATTCCGCCGCGTTCAGCCCCATCCTACCCGGGTCGGCGTGACACAGTCTGCTCGGATCCTGCCCCGGTTTAGACCGGATCTGATCCTGTTGTTCAACCCGACCCCTCCCGGCTCTGCCTGCCCCATCCCGGCCTCACCTTGCCCGGCTCGGTTCGGCTCGGTTCGGTTCCACACTTATCGGAGCGGGGATGCGCCGGGAGCGAAGCAAGGATCGCAATCCGGGGCCGCCCCTCCGCTGTCCGCCCGCCCCGATCCGCCTTGGGGCCGCCCCACTTCGCCCCGCCCGGCCAGGGCACCTGTGGGCTGGGGAGGGGGTGGGGATTGGGGAGGGGGCACTGCTGGATGGGGAGCGCACGACTGGGTGGGGAGCGCACGGCTGGGTGGGGACGCAAGGAATGGGGTGGCACATAGGGAATAAAATGAAACAGCTGGATGGGGAGGGCACAGCTGGATGAGGGCGCGGGGAAGGGGGTGGTGTATTTGGATTGGGATGGCACAGCTGGATGGGGAGGGCACGGCTGGAGGGGGACACTCTGAAAGGGGGTATAGTATGATAGAGGGTGCACCTGGAGGGCATGTAGTGGGATTGGGGTGGCACTGCTGGATTGGGATGGCAAAGATGGAGGGGGCACAGCTGGACTGGGATGGCACAACTGATTGGGTTGGCGCAGCTGGAAGGGTGTGCAGAGGGAGAGGGATGGCACGGCAGGGTTTTCTGGGATGGCTGGAGGAGGGTATAGTGGGATCGGGAGGGCACAGCTGGATTGGGAAGGCAAAATTGGAGAGGGCACAGCTGGATGGCAGCAGAGATGGATGGAGAGAGTAGGACTGGGTGGCACAGCTGGATTAGGTTGGCAGAGCTGCAGGGAGCACAGCTGGATGGGCGGGCATAACTGAAGGGGATCAGCTGGGTAGGGGAGCAGCTGGATGAAAGTCATAGCTGGATGGGGTAGAGCTGGAGAAGGGAGAACATCTGGGTGGGGGCACAGCTGGGCAAGAGCACATCTGGATATGGGTGGCACAGCTGGATGAAGATGTCGTAGCAGATGGCATTGGCCCAGCTGGGAAGGGTTTTTAGAACTGGAGAAGGGGCAAACGTGCAGCTGGGGCACAGCTGGATGGTGTTGCACAGCTGGATGGAGTGGCACAGCTGGAGAAGGGGTCATCATTCCCACCATGCAAATATCTGGATTGAACGGGGCATTGGGATGCTCCCAATTCCCCCCAAACCAGGATTTCCAGGGTGGGGAAGAGGATGGGGAAGTTTCTGCCTCTGCTCACAGCTGGATTACACCAGCCAACATCTGGATTGCTCCAGTTGCAGTAGGGCAGAGGGGTCTGTGCCTTCGCTACTCATTAACCAACCCATAGAGCTGCTGCACTTCCTGAGCAGGGCCATTAAAATGCAATAAGGAAAGGAGCTCAGGGGACGGCGTGGGTATGAAAGAACCGATGCAGAAAGAGCCTGAGGATACAAATCTTGCATGGGATGCTAGGCTCAGCCCTTCCCTTCCATGGGATCCTGCGCTCGCTCTGCTTTGCCCTCTGCAATTATTTTGTTTTCCTCCTTCTTATGGGGTCCTGCTTTTATGGAGGGAGGTGACGATGGAGCACAACGCTGGGTGCTCCCCAGCATCACCTCATTGCGATGAAGGGTTTGGGGTGTGGGCCCGGCTGTGGGGTAGGGGATGGGGAGATGGGGGGAGGTGCCTGCATCCCACTGGCGCCTGTATGGGCACAGACAAGGCGGGCTCTCATCGATCCTGGCACTGCAGTGCTGCAGGGAGATCACTTCTGGCAGGGGAAACGGTGGAGATTCGCAGCCACAGCCGGGCTGGAGTCATCACCCTGGTCCTGGGGCTGCCCAGGCAGGTGGGGATGGGGTGGGGATGGCTCAGTGCCCTGGTGAAATTCCCAGCTGCCGCGGGGAGCAGGAAACTGGGGGGAGAAAAAGTGTCTGTCTGCAGAGCACAGCAGCAAACACGCCTTGTGCAAACACGCCTGGCAGCATTCTGCAGAAAAGCAGGGCTTTCCCCTCATGCCACCGCGCTGCTGGGGGAGATGGGGATGAGAAGGGACGCAACTCACTGCTGTGATGAGCTGCCGATGGCAGCATGTGTCCCACCTCTGTCTATAGAGCTGAATGTGAGCTGGGGAAGCGCTGATGTCACCGCCCTGCCGGTGTCCTTGCAGGTGCCCAAGGTGAGCCTGGCGGTGGGGACACCGTAAATAGGGTGAGGAGTGACAAACACTGAGAACCAGCTGCTCCTGGCTGCTCACCAACCTCACCCCTCTGCCCCATCCAACCCAGCCCTGTGGCACCTGGGATAAAAGAGAGACAAAAATCTGCTGTTTTCAGAGCTGAATGTGGCTTTTTCACCCTGATTTCAGCTGCTTGGTCAGGTGAGCTATTAGCAGAGCACACGCCTGCAAGGATTTCTTCTAATTCTTCTCGCAAAACTAGAGGGTTCCTGGCTAATTTGGAAGAGAGTCAACAAGTTATGCGAAGCTTCTGGCTGCGTTTTGGGTCATGAAAATAAATTTCCTCCTGGAGATGTCATTTTGTGATTACCAGCACATGGACAGACGGGACGGATTTGGAGAGCACTGCGTGTCCCCTTGGCAAAGGGACAACGCTCTTCCTCTACCCCTCATCCCCACATTTTGGGGCTGTAAGGAGAGAAACGGGAGTGTGAGCGCTCTCTTTTCATGCAGGCAGAGGGAGGGGAAGCTCTCTGGGAAGAGCAATTGGGGAAAGCAAACAGCTGCGCTGTTGGGCTCATCTTTGCTTGCAACCAATTGAATTAATCTTTGGCACAAAGGCATGGTGCAGTGGCTGGGCTTGGCCTCACGAGACCTTCTGGCTGCCTGGTTCCTGCCCTCCATCTGTGTGCTGCCAGTAATTGCATTTACAATGCTTGCAGGCAAGCTGCGTCGCTGCCAGCTGCTTTTCTTGCCTGTCTTTGGGTGCTTGTGCATCCAGGACAGCTGCTGTGGGCAGAAGAAGTCCTCTTGGGTTGCCAGCATCCCCTCCATGCTGTGTCCTCTCCACAGCAGCTGGCCGTGCACCCATCCAGATGTGCACCCATCCAGATAGCAGCCCCATCCCACTGTGTTGCATTTGAGCTGCCTGCATCCAGCTGTGCCCCCATCCAGCTGTGCCCCCATCCAGCTGTGCCCCATCCAGCTGTGCCCCTATCAAACCGTACCCTCATTCAGTTGTGAACCATCCAGTTGTGAACCATCCAGCTGTGTCACAATCAAACTGCCTGCATCCAGCTGTATCCCATCAATCAGTGATCCATCCAGCTGTGCCCCAATCCAGCTGTGTCAGAATCCATCTGTCTTCTCATCCATCCGTGCCTCCATCTGACTGTCCCCCATCCAGCTGCGCTGCTACCCAGCTATACCCCCGTCCAGCTGTGCCTCCACCCATCTGCCTTCCCACCCAGATGCATTGCCTTCCAGCTGTTTTCCCATCTTCCTGTACCTGAATCCAACTGTGCCCTCATCCTTTTTTGTCCGAATCCAGCTGTGCTGTGATCCAGCTGTCCTCATCCACCTATGCCCACATCCAGCTGTGTGCATCCAGCTGTGCCCTCATCCACGTGTCCTACTCCACCTGTGCTTCCATCCAGCTCTGCCACCCCATCCAGCTGCTCCCCCTCTGGTTCCTCCCCACTCACCCAACTGCAGACAACTTGCGTGAGAAATCTAATTCCTAGAAGCTGTTTCAAGTGGAAATGACGCCAATTCCTTGTGTCCTTCTCCTGACACCGCTAGCCTGCCAGGTGGCAGACCTGGTCCTGCTTGCTAATGAAGTTTGATTTCTTCTTTCTCTGTTTTAACCATTTTCCAGCAATTTTTCCTTGCAGACACACAGACACCTGCTACCACAGCGAGAGCAGCCTGCAATTGGGTAGCATGAGGTCCCAGATGCCATTTTTTGGCAGAGAAGGTGGCTTGGTGGAGACGGTCTCACCCCTTGATTCATAGAATTATAGATCCAGAGGATGATTGGAGGCGGAAGGGACCTCTAAAGGCCATCTGGTCCCACTCCTTGCAAAGCACAGAGACACCCACAGCTCCATCAGTGCTCACAGCCCCATCCCCTGACCTCAGGTGCCTCTCTTGAACCCCACTCTGACAGTGCCCTTTGCTGAACCAACTCTCACTGTGGTCAGACTGCTGCCCAGAACCAAGCAGAAGAAAACCTTCCCACAGCACTTAGTCAAATCTCCAACCCCACTGCCAGATGTGTCCTGGTTTTGGGGCTCTGGTCCCCATTCCTCACTGGAGAGATGGGCTCCTGCTGCAGCCGTGAGCACCCATTCTGACAGGAAATCATGCCTTTGCTGGGAATTCAGACAAAAAAGCCTTGGTTTTGCTCCAAGTGGGACCTGACCTACAAGTATGTGACGCCACTATGCCTCAGCATTTCTCAAGAAGTGTGCTTCAGCCCTTTTTCCTCTCCAGCCCGTCTTCCTCCAGCCCTGCGGATATCAATGGGGGAGGAGGAAGGGAGAGCTGAGCACGCGGGTGATTAATGACTGCATCTCTGCTGGCTCCTTTCCTTGAGCAAGCACACCGGGACATGCCTTGGAGACACAGGGTCACTTCCTCTCCTCTCTCTCATTTGTCCAGAAGTCCTAAAGGAGCTGAGCGGGCATAGGTGCCTCTGGTTTCACACTGGGTGCTTGGGGGGTGGAGATGCTATCAACACGTGGATGTGTGAATCCCTGCAGCCAACAAATCCCAGCACCTGGGGCACGTGGGGTCCTTTGGTGCAGTTTTCCACGGTTGGAATTCATTTTGGGGCCACGTGGGTTCTGGTGTCCCCAGGGAGGGGGCAAGAGGTCAAAGCACACACGACCTGCAGGTACTGCTGCTATTTCCCATCCGGGAAAGATTTAAAATAACTTCCTCTCTGCTTGTGGCTGTTTCTTCGATGGCTTGTTTGCTTTGGCCATTAGGCCACAGGCAGGTCTCCAACTGGAGGGTTCTCTTCAGACAACGATTCCCCCCACAATCCATGCGCAGTCAAAGGGTGGAAGCACTGATGGAGGTGGGAAACTACCATGCAGAAGTACTGTCCCTCTCTGTGCAGGTTTTCTGGGGAAAAAAA
Organism: Meleagris gallopavo; assembly: GCF_905368555.1. Classification (NCBI taxonomy): domain Eukaryota; kingdom Metazoa; phylum Chordata; class Aves; order Galliformes; family Phasianidae; genus Meleagris; species Meleagris gallopavo. The sequence goes on from NC_139404.1 coordinate 192,921,167, forward strand.
TAGCTATTTTAAGGTTGGGAACAGGTATTTCATTTATGACCCACCACAATGGGTTCTGTGATCATGACCCAACACCATCAACCAAACATGTCCCAGTTGGAGGAACACCTTGTGGTCAATCGGTGTCTGGGTCTTCTGGGCTTACTGTAGGGGCAGCCAGATGGGCTGAGCTTGTTTCCCAAGCCATGGCCTAATTAGTGTTCACCAATCCCACCTCTGACAATGAGAAAGGGATGGGAGCCCCTGACTCCCATGATCAACCCCGATTACTTCATCGCGGCTAAGATGCCCAAATTCCAGAGGAATATTCACAACAGAAAGGTTTAAAACACAACAGGCCAAGAACAATTAATTTACACAGTAAAAAATTTAATACTCTGTGTTTCTCTTTGCCAGGGCGTTTGGCAAGGACTCCTCTCTCCTGCATCCCTGACAGACAGGACCACCCAGCTCCCAGTAGATGGCTCAGCGTGATGCTCCCGGCCCTGCATCCCTCCCTGGGATCCCAAAGCAGAGCCATTCCCCACATCCCCACACAAGCTGGGCTCCAAAAAAGTGATTGTGGATGTTGCATGTGATGAGTTCACCAGGGACTCGGAACCACGGTTCAACTCCCGCATCCAGATGGATGCAATTTTCATGCCATTTTCAGCCCGTGCAATTAGTGGATGGATGATAATTCCTTCACTGATATCTTTTTTTTTTTCTGAATTAAAAGCAATCTGCACTGTTGACTCAGGCTCGGGTCCTAAGGGACGCCCTGGCAAAGCATGCAGTGGAAGAGCCCAGCCACCACCAAGGGACCCAAAGCGGATGTTGGTTTTATTTTGAGAACCAGAACAGAGCATCGCCGACGGCGCCTTCTGCATGGAGCAGCCCACGTGCCCTTCACTTCTCTTTTTCGCTTCTGCTTTATGGAAAACACTGCCATGCTTGGCTACATGAAGCAAAACAGGAAGCCAAATCCCAAGGGGGAACTTTTCAATTCCTCGAATCTGCCTCTTTCTCCTGAAGGAGCAACTGGGATTTTCTAGAAAGGGGTGAAGTAAGAGAAATGATGAAGAACTTGGGAATGAGTTTTCACCTTTTGTCACTTCCAGGGGTGCACACACTGCTGGTTTCTGCTCAAATTGAGAGCAAATGAACCACACATATTGGAACAGGTTGCCCAAGGAGGCTGTGGATGCCCCATCCCTGCAGGCATCCAAGGCCAGGCTGGATGTGGCTCTGGGCAGCCTGGGCTGCTGGTTGGTGACCTGCACACAGCAGGGGGTTGGAAGTGGCTGAGCACTGTGCTCCTTTGCAATCCAGCCCATTCTGTGATCCTATGATTTTGCTGGGAGATTTGGGGGGACAATCCTGATACTGACACTAATTCGTGGGTATTCTGTGTCGATGGGCAGGGTAGACTCAGATTTTGGAGGGATGCATTCCCTGCTCAGCAGAGCTCGGAATAGCACCAGGTCTTGGCAGCACCTTCTAAACAACCCTGGGCGCAGCGCTGGTGCCCAGACGCTTTGTACAAACACGGAGGTGAAACTACAACAAGGGGAATACAGTCCTGGGGGGTCCCAGCCATCAGCTGTCTGCACTGGGCATCGCTGCTGCTCCTTCTTTTTTGATGAGTCTCTGATGCTATGCTCAGTCCCAACTGGTTTTTGGTTGGGTGCGTGGGAGAACGGCCAGCCACGTCCCTGGAATTGTCCCATGGTGGTCATCTGCCATTGGGGTGATAGAATCATAGAGTTAGGTTGGAAAAGACATCTAAGATCCTCAAACCAAACCTCATCCCACCCCACCGTGCCCACTGCCCACATCCCTCAGTGCCACATCCCCATGGTTCTGGAACACCTCCAGATGTGACTCCCACACTCCCTGGGCATCCTGTGTCAATGCTCCATGGATGAGGACTCAGAGGCTTCCCTGAGCAGATGGGTGGGGGTGGGTTCCAGCTTGTAGGAGGTGAATCTGGATGGCCTGGACTCTACACCTCTGTGATGTGTTATAGATGTTGGGTCAGGATGAGTGTTTGCAAAAATAGCAGAGCACACAATCAGAGCCTGAAATAACACCATAGAAAGTCAAGCTGCAGGTGGGGGAGCCAACACCTCCTCATCTTATGGGTCCTGGTTCCCACATGGGGCAGGAACAACCCATGCCTCAGTTTCCCCATTGCACACAGGGGTGAAAGCTCTGTTTTTCCAGCTTGGAAATTGCACCAGGACTCTCGCATGGAGGCTGCAGCCCCATCTGCTGCAAGGAAAGCTCCTGGAGCAGCCAGCCCCAGACCTGCCCAAGCCAAAAATGCTGAAGCAGGTCCGTCCCGTTTGAGATGTGTTGCACAAACACAAAGGCAGTGGCGATAGGGGGAGGAGGGGAACTTGCTGGTGAACGAGATCAGCTTGTTCCCTGTGTGTGTCGGCAGGCAGCACGAGCAGCAGTGGGTGGCCTGGCTCACAACAGCACTGCTGCACATCACAGCTGCCATTGTGCAGACATCGGCCTCTCTGATGTGCCTTACTTTCATCCTTCTTCCCAAAGATACATATTTTTTTTTTTTGTTTGCTTTCTTTTAATTGCATTTTATTTCATGTCGTGTCACTGCACCGCGTCGCACTGCACTGCGTGGCATTGCATGTCATGTCACTGCACAGCACTGCATTTCATTACACGTCATACCATGCCATGCCACTGCATTTTGTTTCACTGCATGTCATTGCACGACATAGCATGTCATATCCTTGCACTGCATTTCACTTTGTTGCATGCCACTGCACGCCGTGCCATTTCACAGCATCGCATTTCACTGCATGCTGCATCATATCCTGCCCTTGCCCTGCGTTTCATTGCATGTCATTTCGTTGCATGGCGTTCCATTGCATTGCATTGCACTGCATGTCACAGTGTGCCCGTGCCACTGCACTGCATTTCCCTGCATTGCATTTTGTTGCGTATCTTTTCACTGCATGTCCTGCTATGCTATGCCATGTCATCGCGCTACCTTCCATTTCACTGCCCTGCCCTGCACTGCTTGTCACATCACATCATGTCCTTGCACAGCATGGCGTGTCACTGCGTTGCGTTGCACTTTTGTGCCACGTGGGCACTGCCAGACAGCTCAGACCCAGAGCCAGGCTTGTGGAAAACCCTCAAGCACTTGGGAGCTCTTTCTGCAGGCTGCTGGTGGGCTCCTGTATGCTGTTCACATTTAACTGATCTCAGCAGGGTGGAAGCTGCTCTAACATAAACTTTAGGGATAAACCAGCCAGATTTATGATCAACAGAAGGTCGTTTTCTTTACGAGGGGGAAAGGAAGAAAGCAGGGCAGAGTGGTGATGGTAAATCACGGCAATGACTCTGTCCTGGGTATGGAGTGGGCTGGAGGCTCCATGCCAGAAACCCCAGCTGCCCTCAGACACCACAGACACCACCAGGCCAAGCATTCAGGCAATGCCAATCGTGGTAATTTATGACAGTGAGCTTTGCCATGGTGCCCAGTCTGGGAAATGACTCCAAAGCTCTCCTTTTGCATCACTCTTCTTCCTCCCCTTCACCTTTCCAGAGCTGAACACTGAGGCTAGGGGAAGCACCTTTGGTGATAGACTTGTGAAATAGATTTAATTTAATGCGTCCAGTAATCCTAGGCATTCCCTTTTCCTTCCTGTTATTATCTCATGTGATTCTCTATTCTTGGATCCTTAGAAACATTGACTTGAAGGGAAGCTGAACAATAACAAAGAGGATTAAAATAAAACCAGAAAAATAACGAGGATGGTGTACGAGAAGCTGTGATTCCAGGAAGGCTGGTGGAGGGACGTGACAGTAGAATCATGGATCCACAGAATGGTTTGGGTTGGAAGGGACCTTGAAGCTCACCCACTCCCAACCCCCTGCTGGAGGCTGGCACACCTCCCACAGCCCAGGTTGCTCACAGCCCCATCCAGCCTGGCCTTCAGTGCTTCCAGGCAGGGGGCATCCACAGCCCGGCTGGGCAACCTGTGCCAGCGTCTCACCACCCTCACAGGAAAGAATTTCTTCCCAGTCTCTGCTCTAAATCTTCCCTCTTCCAACTTAAATTCATTTCCCCTTGTCCTGTCGCTACCTGCCCATATAAAAAGTTCCTCCCCAGCTTTCTTGTAGGCCCCTCCAGGTCATGCAAGGGGGGTCCTGGGTGACTGCTCAACTGGTCTCTGGTCCGTGAGTCAACACAGCAATGACTTCTCTGGATGTCTTCTAAGCAGATGTCTCCAATGGACTGCATTCCTCCTTTGCATCCACGGTAAATCTGTAGCACCACGCAGGGCTTGAAAAAGACAATGATGTCCAGATAGTTCAAGAACTGCCATGAAGATCATGAGACTGTGATGTAAGGAAGATATATTCACACCAGCAGACAATGAGAAATGGCTTGTGGCAGCGTGACCACCAAACTGACTGGTTTCTCCTTCTCTTCTTCCTTTTCCTCCTCCCTGACAGTTCATTGATTGGGATTATAAACTAAATTCCCTCCTAGAAATTCAATAGAGCCCAAGCTGGTATACTAAACAAACTATAAGCGTCTGGTGACTCACACTATGGCCTTGCTCCAAGGCAAGCACAGAAGCAGAAGCCTCAGAGCTTTGGAAATTTCTCAGCATTAAAATCCACGTGGAAAAAGGGACAGGATGGGCCTCCCATCTAAAGTTAGCGGGAGCAGGTGAAAACTGTGACAGGTTTGGGAAGGTCCTTCCTCCACACATCTCGCCTGTCCTGGCATGGGGCAACACAGCTCTGTCCCAACTGTATGAGAGTCTATTTTTAAGTGAAATAAGTAAGAATTGGTTATTCTTTTTTTTTTTTTTTAATAGAAATTATTCAGGAACTTTTAAATAGTAGAACTGTCCTTCCTACTGGTTATTTCCCTCTTTCCTCTTTTAGGTTGCTGGGCAGTTTGTGTATATACGGCTCTTAAAATTTGCTTTGAAATCTACTGCAGAACATTGCCTTTTAGTGAGTTTTTTGCACATCTGTTTCCATCAAAATTCATATACGAGAGCAATGGAAAACCCCACTGCTTCCATCCCTCATAGCCTGCCCAGAACCCCACCAGCCGTAGAATCATAAAACCATTAATGCTGGAAAAGGCTCTAAGATCATCAAGTCCAACCATCCAGCCAAGCATGATGGCTGGAGATCAGATGGGCTGGGATTGCCCAAGATCCCAGCTCAGCTTTCCGTGGCCAAACCCACAGGGGAGATCCCTTCTTGACCCCCTGCCCAGGCTTGACCAACACTCAGTAGCCAAGTCTTCAAGAGACATGGTCATAACTGAGTCCAGTACAGGGCTGCATAGATGATGATAAGATTGGGGCATCTTCAGTATAAGGAGAAGTGGAGAACTGGAAGCGTTCACCCTGCAGATAAGAAGGCTCAAAGGGATCTCATTGACTTCTATAAATGCCTGATGGGGTAGGAATAAAGACAGTAGAGTCTAACTCTTCGGAGTGGGGCCATGGGGCAAGAAATTATGTTAAAACATAAGGAAAATATTTTGTTAATGAGAGGATTGGTGCCCCGTGAGGTTGTGTGGTCTCTATCCTTGGAGATGCTCAAAACCCAACTCAGCACAGCCCTGGGCACCCTGCTCCACATCACCCTGCTGGAGCTTGTTCCTAATTCCTTCCTTCAGTGGTGGTTTCTAAACCTTGTCCACAGTCTGTGTGTGTGACCTCCTATTTAGTAGGCAGGAAAGAAGCAGTCTCTTGTTGCCTTGCCTTTACAGATGTGCAAATCCTAGTTCTGGGGTTGGCACCCATCCCTCACATGGACTTTGTTTTTCCTCCTATCTATAAGGAACCAAACAAATGTCAGCACCTTGCTCTGCTTTGTGCCACCTGATCTGCAGCTTCTCCTTTGCCATCACTGACTTCCCCAAGGGACTCTCAGAAACCACAATTTTATGGGATAAAACAACCATAAATGATGGTGAGTTAGGACCGAGTGGCTGGCAGATTAATTCAGGAGACGAACTCCCTCAAGGGACATTGGCTGTGTTTGCTGCTAGTGCCAATCTCTTGGAAGCCCTTGCGTGGGGCTTTCTCTTACCCACAGCGCCCATCAGGGATGGCACGAAGGGTCCCTTCGCCCCACACGGTGACCCTGTGATGACACAGTGAGCTCATCCCCCTCCTCCCTCCCCAGATGTGCTGCGGAGGAGGAGCACCATGTGTTTGTCACCAGATCAGAGAGAAATGCTCTGCCTGAAGTGGATGAACTTCTGTCCTCTGACGTGAGCGCTCCTGCAGGAGAGCAAAGCCCAGATGTTAGCACAGCTGGTGGGGACGTCATGCTTTGGGGTGAATCATAGAATCATAGAATGGCCTGGGTTGAAAAGGACCACGGTGACCATCTAGTTTCAACCTGCTGTGTGCAGGGTTGCCAGCCACCAGACCAGGCTGCCCAGAGCCACATCCAGCCTGAGAGAATGAGAGGTCTGAGTATGGAGAACCATCAGGGCATGGTGACTGCTTCACCTGCTCTGCTTGGGAATGGGAGCACAGGCACAGCTGGGGGTGGGGAACACCTGGAAGCATTGCATCCCTTTGGAAGGAGAGCCTGAGAATCTGCAAGGGTTGGCCATCCCTTCCTAGATGACTTATTTTGTACTGATGAGTCCAAATGCATTGGACCGATGTCTTGAGACTTATTTTATCGTATTATCATAGAATCATAGAATGACTTAGGTTGGAACAGACCTTGAAATCATCTTTTTACAACACCCTGCTACGGGCTGAGTGCCCCCTACCAGCTTGGGGTGCTCAGGACCGCATCCATGGCTTTGGGCACCTCCAGGAGTGGAGTACCCACAGCTCAGGGCAGCAGCACCAGGGCCTCCCTGCCCTCTGAGTAAAGAACTTCCTTCTAAATCTAAGCTAAATTTCCCCTTTTAGTTTTAAACTGTTTTCTATAGATGACGAGGAGAACTATCTATGCCCAGAGGAGGTAGATCCTTACTTTTCCAGGGGTGTGCCAAGCCAGGCTGAGCATAGAATGATAGAATGATAGAATGATAGAATCATAGAATCATAGAATCATAGAATGCTTAGAGTTGGAAGAAACCTTTAAAGGCCATCTAGTCCAACTCCCTTGCAATGCACAGGGACACCACAGCTAGATCAGGTTGCCCAGAGCCTGATCCAGTCTCCCCTTGAAAGTCTCCAGGGAGAGGGCATCAGCCACATCACTGGGTTTCTCAGTCAATATATTTGGTACAAAATGCCAGACTTGAGGATTTCATGAGCATTAGGTTCCAATTCCCATAACTGCTGTTCTGGAGAACGTTCACTCAGAACCACTTGCACTCATAGGAAACAATGGAATCGTGGAATCATTAACATTGGCAAAGAACACTGAGATCCCCAACCCCAACCTCAACCCTCAACCCACCCCCACCATGCCCACTGACCACGTCCCTCAAAATAAGGATGAGGATGAAGCTGGAGCTGGAATGGTGGGCGTGATGCATGGGTCCACACACAGCACAGAAATGCATCTCATCCTGCTTTGTTTTAAATATTTCCTCCCCAGGGCTATGGCACCTCTATGGCCACTGGTATTGATGGTCACCAATGTTTGGACTGGGGTAATCTGAATGTGGGACTGATGGAGCCAAGATAGCAGCTGGTTTGGGTAAAAACCAAGCGAAATGGTGGGCTGGAGAACCACTGCTTGGTTAAGTGAGAGTTGCAGAGGGATTTGCTGGATGAAGGGGCAGATGCTTCCCATCCTGTCTCCTGCCACCCTCTTCTGTCCCAAATGGGCATCATCCCAATGGCACCGTGGACTTGGGGAGAAGAAGGGAGTGGGACAGGCACTGAGTGCCCAGCAGCCATGGGCAGACAGCTCCCATCCTGCACCCTCATTGCTGTAGCATTGAAATCAGCTTTCTTGGGGCCTTGAGCAGCCCTAATCAGTGCTCCCTTCAGCCCAAACAGTCCTGCTGGGCAGGCTCCAGGCTGTGCTTTGCCTCTGCAGCCGCTCTGCTCAGCGCCCTGGGGGGCATCTGGCCCCTCTGTCCCACTGCAGATAAGCAGAGACAGAGAGACTGAGGCCGTGATGTGACTCTCCACGATAAAAACATAAAAAAAAAAAAGGGGGGGAGTGGGGGTGAGGGGGCAAATGAAGAAAAGAAGTGAAAAAAAAGAAGAAGAATGGATAAAACCAATTTATAGTCCCAAATACTGCTTTCATGCTGTTGTGCTCAACCAGTCTTCAAAACCAGCCGGTAGGGATGGGGTGTGCTCTCAGTTTATGAGCATGAGGAGCCTGTTTGGAGAGAGTTAAGGGCTATGAGGGACACAGGAACCCACTGAGATAAGGTGCTGGAGGATGGCCATCGGGCTGCAGAGCAGGGAAATGTTTCAGTTGCAATGGGGCTGAGCGACCCTGGGATGTACCACCAAGGTCCAAAATCACGTGCATTCAGATATTTTGCTTTACTCTGCTGCCCTTTGCAACCTTGAGGTTACAAATCACTGCTATATCCGAGCAGGCATCAATCAGCACCACGGTCCAGTAGGTGCTGTTAGGAAATGGGCATAAAGTGTTCAGACAGGGCTGCTCTGTGCTTGATACGTTCGTGTTGACCACCCAACGCCAAGCTCACATTCTTCTGCATGGTGCAAGGTGCTGCAAATGCTTCTTTCCCCCCACCCCATCACATTGGTTTTAGCACTGCTCTTTGTGTCCTGGTCCAGTTGTCCTCATGGACGTGCCTGCATCCCTTTCCCTTTGGATCAGGGGTTTATCCGTTCTCCCAGTGTTGAGTTTTGTTTTTGGAAGAGCTCAAAGGACATCACCTAGCGATTTCTAAATATTCTGGGGACAAGGTCTGAGATTATGCAGAGATTTTAGCTGCCTGCTGCTGAATTACAGTGACCTCCCACGATCTGTGGTGGTTCCTTGGAAATAATGCACATAAAAGTAAAAAAAAATTTAAAAAAAGAAACACATGCAGAGCCAAATATTTGTCCTTCCTTGCTGCCCTGAGGAGGATTTATCCAGCCCATATGTAGGGTGAAGGGAATGTGGGCTTTGGACCAAGCCTGGGGATGCGAAGGATGTGCCCTATGGGGTCAAGAAAAGGACGAGAGGTTGGAGGGCAGCAAGGAAATAATAACAGGAGCACAAAAGCCCTGCTATGTGTTTTTAGCCAGATCCCAAAAGGCGAACTTGTGATGTTTCCTAGGACTTCTCCTAGTCTTCTTCCCTGCTGGATTTAACGGATTATTTTAGCTGAGTGTTAATGTGCTCTGGCTGCTAGCTGCTACGTCTCACACTGGAGCTTGTGGTGGTGTAATGAGACATTTCCATGTGTTTGCATTTGGGATGTGATGCTCAGAGGAGAGCAAGAAATCCCCACTGTGCCCACCAAGGAGCTCCATCAGCAGCTCTACCAACAAGCATCCACCGAACACATGGGGAGGAGCTGCTGGATTTGGTGGGCTCATCCCAGTTCCAGACTGGGAAGTGCTGGTTCCTGAGGTTTCAGGTTGCTGGACATATGGGGACAAGGGATGTCGAGGAAATGCTGGGAAAAATCTGTGTTGAGAATATAAATAGTAACAATTGAATAACAGAGTATTTATAAGGGCTCTGGCATTCTTAGAGGCATAAGAACTTGATTTTGCAGAGTCCTGATGGAGGCTTTTCTAAAAATCCATGATGCCAATGTGTAGAGGTATTTCTCTGGGTGAGTCAGTTGGAGCCTGTTGCTCCTTTTGATCAGAGCTGTAGGAACATGAGGGGCTCAGGGATGTTCCCATCAGCAAGTGAAATAGGAAGGGGGTGGACCCAAGTTATGGGTCCCTCCCTTCCATGGCAGGGAGCATTAACTTTCAGACCTCAGAGAACCCCCTGGATAAAACCTACAGCTACCCCATGCCCTGGGATGGGCATTCCTACAAGGCAGTGGTTACCCATCCACTATCCCTGCCAGATAGACCCCACAGCCCTTGTTGTCCTCCTCCATGTCCCAGGTCCATGGTCTTGCCCATAAGGAGGAAGATGATGGGTTGGGCAGCCAGGATCTTAACCCGACTGCAACCCTACAGCCTCAGGCACATCCCTTCAGCCTTTTTCCAATCTCCATCTACCGAGACCCCATCTGAGGAGCAGAGCCTGGCAAGACATTGCCTACGAGATCACCGTGCCCTAGACTTGGTGTCTCCATGCCCCCCGGCTGCCTGGCCCACAGCCAGCCCAATGCTGCCACCAGCACAGAAACCAGCTGCTTCCCATCCTCCTTCCCCCTGTGCCCTGGGGGATTTCCATTTTTGCTTTCTCTCTGGATTGCACTCCAAACCTCAGGCTGGAAGGAACAACATGAAGAGAAAGGTTGATGGCAGAGAGGGATATTTAGGGGAGGATGGTGACGTCCCCATCCACTACCCACCATGGTTATACACAAGAACAGGGCTGGCTCTGCGCTCACTGGTGTCTGAGCTTCCCATAACATTACAATTTGCACCAGAAAAGGGTTTTTGGGGTGCTGCACGAGGCATGAGCCCACAATACAGTGTCAAAAAATCCAGTTTGGCCCAAAACCAGCACGAGGGTGCAGTAGTGGCACACACTGCTATTTCTCCCCTCTGTGTTATCCAGGATGCCCAACTCAGGCACCTTTCTTGGGAAAAGGGGCCATAATCTGGCATGGCTGGGTGGGGCCCTGGGCAGCCAGGTCTAGTATTAAATGTGAAGGTTTGTGGCCCTGCCTATGGCAGGGAGGTTGGAACTTGATGATCCTTGGGGTCCCTTCCATCCTAAACCATTGTAAGATTCTATGATTCTATGATTCTATGACAGTGGTGCAGATAGACCACCAAGCAAAACTCAGTGAGTCCTGGACAACTAGGAGTCAAGGATGCTGGTCCTTAGTACCACTTTCCCCTTCTCCTGGAGCAACCAGGCATGTGGTGCTTCTGCCAAGCCCTGAGCAGCCAAAAGGTGATGGATGGGGTCAGGGCACGGCATTTGTTGTGCTACAAATGTCTGCCTTGAGTCTCTCCAGTGTTCAGGCTGGAAAGTCAATGGCCTGGCCGTTGGCCAGCTGTTGAGAGCAAAGCCAGAACAAACACTCCCCTCAGACTAATTAGACTGAGGTCAACTGTCGGGAAAGTCACTGCCTGTCCCGAGGGGATGTTCCTGGAGGAGATGGTCAGGGGGCATCATCATCCCCAGGCAGAGTGGCCACTTTGTCTCCCCTGGGCAAAAACCTGAGCCTCGCGCTGGAGATGTCCATAGAACAGTTCTGCTTCAAATCCCCATTTGTTTCCCATCAGCCCCAGGTCTCTTGACTTTCTGAAGGACAACTGATCATCATAGAACCTTGTGTATGGGGGAAAGCATCCCCCAGGATGGCCAGGACCTTGTGTACAGGGGGAATGTCCCCCAGGATGACCAGGTTCCTGCTGTCCCTCTCAGCCCTGCCCTGGAAAGATGTAGGTGAGATCCCCTTGGCTCGAGGTAACCAGGAACACAGTATAGCTCGAAAAAAAAGTATATTTTCTACAATAACTTCTGCTGTTGAGTCACCATCATTCCCCCTCTCTCCTTGGGACAGTCAGTGATGGAGCTGGTCCCCCAAGTGGGTCTGCAGCAGGATGCTGTGGGCTTTTCCCTGTAGAAGATGCCTTTCTGTATATGGCGCCTTCTTTAAAGCTCTTAGGTCTTGAAATCAGAGAATGATAGAATCATGAAGGTTGGAAAAGACCTCTAAGGTCCCCACATCCAACCCCAACACACCCCACCATGCCCACTGACCGAGTTCCTCAGTGCCACATCTCCATGGTTCTGGTACATCCCCAGAGATGGTGACTCCCTCACCCCTCTGATCAGCCTGTGCCAGTGCCCAAACACTCTTTGGAGAGGAAATTGCTTCTAATATCCAATCTGACCCTCCACTGACACAACTTGAGGCCATCACCTCCTGTCCTATCATCATTTATCTTGGAGAAGAACTCCATCGTTGGAGAGGACATCGGTGTGTCCAAGCCATTGGGCAGACCGTGCTTGAGTGTTGTCCTGGTGGGTTTGAGCTGCCATGGGCTAAGCTCTGTCCAGGCTGTGGTTAGCAGTACAGATACAGCAGAGGAAGTTTGTTGACTACAAGACACTTGCAGTGAAGGAAAAAAAAAAAAAGGTCCTACTGCAGAAATCAACAGCTGAAAGGGGAATTTCAGAGAAATGGGGATGCTTCTTGAAATTAGATGTCTATCCTGAAGATTAAATGTGGAAGTGGACCAAGGAAGCACTGTTTTGCAATGGTTCTTCAGAGCAGCCCGCACTAAAAGTAGGGTGAAAATTGTCACTGGAAGGATGAAAACCAGCAGAAAGTCCACACGGTGTCCGAGAGGGGAGATATGGAAGGAGGTAAACATAGAATCATAGAATGGTTTGAGTTGGAAAGGACTTAGAGGCCATCTGGTCCCACGGAGCACCCACAGCTCCATCAGTGCTCAAAGGTGGCAAACTGAATGTGAAATGTGCAGGATAGATTTTGGGGACCAACTTGTAAAGAGTAGGAGGAACCAAAGTCCACAGCAAAGAGCTGGTGAGCCCCAAGGGGGAATGAGGATCCTCCTCAGAAGTGCGGTCCAAGACCCAAATGGACAATTCCAAGGGACAGCACACAGATGTGACAACCACTGCAGCTCATCTTCCATCACACCAAGAAGCACAAAAGCCCTTTTCAGTGTTATTAAACCACCTGAGATCACCCGGAGTCAGCTTGCAGCGTGCAAGGTAAACATTTGCTCTTCCTGGGCAAGGATTGCTTTATTTTTCACGGTTGGCCTCAAGCACTGCTTTTGTGAATGCTTTATTGGCAGCACAACGAAGCAACAAAGTCATGCAGGGTTGGCAGTGAGCATGCGTCCACCCTTTGCACAATCCGTGCATTAACTGGGGCCAGGCTGAAACCCACAGGCTGGGACAGGAGATATTTTTCGACTGGGTGGCTGAACCAAAATTTGGGAGGAAAAAACGATCCCGGTCAACAGGAGGTCAAAGAAAATAGTTTCTGTCTGGTTCTTTAACCCTTCCTTATTTTGGTTTGGTTTGAATCGTGGAACTCTTCTGCTCTTCTCAAACCAACAACTTTGTTCTGGGAGAAAAAAAAATAACAGATCTCCCAAAACAATGATGTCTGCCATTGTTCTGGAGTTGAACTGTTCCTCTCAAGTCATCTCCAGTGATCAACATGGACGTTTTTGGCTTGGGGATGGATCAGCCCCGGGTGGGTGTGGGTATGGTCAGTGATGGCCAAGGAGGTTGGGTCGTAGTGGGTGAATGCCTGCAGAACACCGGGGCTGTGTGGAGATATTCCTGAGCAGTGGTGATGGGGCCATCCCATCACCCAGAGAGCAGCATTCGATGGGGCCATCCTCCTCATGACTTGGAGTTGGGCTCCCTGGAAGAGCTCCATTTTGGGATGCCTGCCATTGGATTGGATGAGGCCACCTATATCGAGGTAGAAAGGCATTAACCCTATAGGATGTGCTACCCCAGGGCAGAAAATGTGTCCTGGGCTGTCACGGACCTGCACAGCGTTTGCTCATCCCATGCTCACTGCATATCCTGGGGTCACGGTTCACGCAGCATCTCAAGTCTCTCTCGAGGATACGTGGTCTCCTGGAGGAGCCACCCTTGCCTTGGGGGTGTGGAGCTTTATGCAGGCCAACATCTTTGTCTGAACAGGGGTTGGATCTCCCAAACCAGGCTCCTGATGGGACAGAGCCCAGAGCACCATGCACCCTACTGAGCTGAGCTCTGTAAAGGAAACCCCGAAGGCGTGAAGCTCTCTTTCTCCACCTACGGGCATCAGGAAGAAGAGCAGCCACTGCAAATTTTACAACAATTTATAGGACCAGAGAATGACAGAATATCTGGAGGCGGAAGGGATCCACAGGGATCACTGAGTCCAACACAGAACCCACCAGACCCAAACCCAATGGTTCTGTATTGGAAGGGGTTGTAGCAACGTGCTGCAATTTGTGCTGCAGGGCCAGACAACACAGAGCTGGTTTGCAACATCTGGGAAGCATTGCTGGCAGAGGAATGATGAATTTCTAGGAAATTATCCCAGAAAGTCTGAATGAGGTTCAGACCAGTGAGGTATTAATCACAAGCTGGAGCTGGGGATGTGGGATGTGGGCAGAGCTGGCCGGGGGCAGCATCCCTACGGGTTCAAGATGGAGATGAGCCCCAGATTTTGGAAGCACCAGCCTTGATCCCAACCCCAACTCATCACTCCAGTTGCTGCAGGGGGGTCCCTGAGCCGGGGCCACCCGGGTGGGAGACCACAACTCATTTATCTAATGAAGAGCAGATGGGGAGCAGCAGGGGGTGCTGCTGTGGGGCTTTCAGATTTTCCTTGGCAATTTCCTATGGATTTTGGGCTGCTGCAGCATTCAGGAATCCGTTTGCATCTGGCACTGGGTGGGTCTGGGGAAGCTCCAGCTGACACTGCTGGCAGTGTGGTGATAGGGATGCCTCCCAAACCGTGGCCTCCGTTATTGTTAAATCTCAGCCTGCTTGCTCCTACTGTGATGAGAAAAAGGAAATTGAAGGACCATCGAGCCTCCATGCAGTGGGCAGGGATGGAGCTGGAGAATGGGGGACTGACTGGATGGAAGGCAGGTGGTGACATCGAGGCAGGTGACAACACACAGCAGGTGACGACCTCACGGTAGGCGATGGCCACGTGTATGATGGATGATGGATGACATCAAGGCAGATGATGACCATAGGGATGATGAGGACAAGGCAGCTGGGGACACCAAGGCAGCCGAGGACCTTAAGGTGGATGAGGACTTCACAGCGGGTGATGGCCATCCAGATAATGGATGACATCATGGCAGACAATGGGCACAGGGCAGATGGTGACTGCAAGGCAGCTCCTTGGGGACCCCCAGCTCCCCACTGACACATCCTATTGGTGTCAGCTGAGGACTCAGCTGAAGATGGATTCAGTATTAAAAAATCAGGGGATAATGAGGAAGAAACCCCCTTCTGGATCCCACTCCTCTGCAGTCATCACTCATTGTAAAGAACCCCCTGAGAAAAGGCAGCATCCCACAGCCCTACTTCCAAGCCCCACCAAAACCCAATGGGAACACTGAGATACCCTCAAACCATAAAGATTAGACCCCTGAATTTGGGGAAAAACGGGATTTCCAGCTGAGGTTCCAGCTGGCTGCACGGGGCCTGGTGGAAGACCTTGGAGATGTCAGTGATCAAACCCAAATGACGCAGAAAGAGAGGAGTGGCACACATGCATTACAGCTGCAGGGGCTGAATGGGCTCCCACCCTGCATGTCCCAACCTGGAAAGGGTAATAAAAGGGTTTTATTGCACTGTTTTCAGGGCTGCAAGCAGGCTGTCCTCTGACTCTGCAGAGCCCAGCCTCTCCCTTTCAGTGGATAAATCTTCCTTTTTGGATTAATTGGTGTTCTAACAGCCCCAGACTGGATGGCATAGAGCAAGAGATAAAGAGGGAAAAGAGGATAGATTGAGGGGGGAGGAATTTTTTCCATTTAATTTCCTTTTTAAACAGTTGTTCAGATGGGAGCGTGGAACCTAATGATATTTTCTTCCTTTCCTTCAGGTTACCATATCGTAGAGGCTCCGAGCTGTGGAGCTGTGTTTGAGCCCCAAACTTCCCTCTTTTCACATCCTCTCTTTTTCTTCCATTTTCTTTTCTATTAATTTAGTTAGTTATTTATTTACACCCATCTCCATTCTTTAAACTGTTTCCTTCAGCTCTGAAAGCTGTGGGATACTTCAGCACGAAAACCCTCTAACATCTCGCTCCATTTTGAAGGAAATGCTGAGGGATCCTCCTTTGGGGCTGCCCCATCCACCTCATCTGGAGAAGCCAAAGACTGTTGGATCCCAGAAAGCGAAAAAAAGAAGATATTTCGACTGAACTTCGGGACACCACCTACCACCTTTCCCCACTCATCACTGGTCATGGCATCGTTGGTCATTGCTCAGGGAGTGCTGGGACACTGCTCTGAGCCATAGGGCTGGGGCTCGGGGATGCTGTGTGGGGCTGTAGGTTGGGGTCAGTGATCATGGTTGTGGTTGGACTTGATGATCCTGAAGGTCTTTTCCAACCTGAGCAATTCTATAATTCTATGATGGGTCCCTTCCAGCTTGAGGCTGGAGTTCAACAACATGGCTAATGGGTTCAGAAACGGCTTGGGGTGAGGGGAGACAAACAGCTTTGATCCTTAGAAAAACTCAGCCTCAAAGAGGAAAACCAGAGGGCAAATGAAGCCAGGGCTCACCCCTTGAGAAATGGACACACCAAGCGGCTCATGGTAATGATATGGCTGACTCTGCCAACGGAAGGGACACGGAGGGAAGGAAGAGCCCGGATGCTGGGACGGTCTGCAGAAAGACAAGGAGCTCGTGCCTCCACCCACGCCGTGGGGAGATGGGTTGGCTTGGCAGGAGACCAGCAGCACTCTCAACTTTCTCTTCCTGCTCCCAGTGCCAAGAGGCACTTACAAAAAGTGGGTTTTCTGGTTTCTCTTTGTTTCTCTGAAATAACTCCACAACCTCTGTGCTTCTGCGCGCGTTGTTCTTGCTTAACTTTCGTTCCTGGGTTTGAGTGACTCACACGAGTCAGTGCTGGCATTGGCTGCAGAAGAGTCAGGGCACGAAATGCTTGGGCGTGATGCAGGAGAGCCCACAAGTGAAAGCTGGGCATGTGCTCCATCCTCGTGGCTTTCGCCTTGGGGTGAGAGTCTCAAACCTGGGCTGGAAGTCAAGCAGGATGTTAGAACGTAGATTCTGCAATGGATAATTGATCCACTCCTTGCAGCTCTTCCTCTGGGTGTAAGCTTTTGAGTTTTGCCGCTTCAGCGACTGCAAGGGCTGGGAAGTTTTGTAAAGGAAAGAAAACTGAAAGCAGAGCGTTTTCCATGGGATCCCATTCCTGCAAATGTCACTGTGATAGTGCTAGAAGACCAGGCAATGTGAAAAGGAGCAGAATTAATCTCAAGGCTGAAGAAATTGGAATGAGGATGAGAGCGAAGGGATTTGAGCTGCCTGAGTTATTGCCAGGCAGATTTCAATATGGTCTGATTGCAGCCTGCAATACATTCATCCAATGGCATGGATGCATCCTGAGCACAGACACACAGCGAACGCCGGGCTGGGTACAGAGCAGAGGATGAACTGCAGTGGAGAAACAAAAGGACTTTTCTCATGAGGGCTGTGGTTAAGCATTGGGAACCCCCTCGCTTGGTTTCTGCAGAGGAAAAGGGGAAATTTCTGAGAAGAAGAGGCTTCACTCCAGCACGAGCTGTTGGTGGCCCCACGAGCAGCTGGGTGAAGAGGAAAGAATGTGATTTAGGAGAAATGAACCTGAGAACTTCTGGTCTTCAACAGTAGAAGCCTTGGAGAAGCTGCCTGCCAGGGCTGTGGGGATGGATGTGGTACAACCAAAAGTTGTGTGCTCCTCTGTGGACTCGACAGCTTCACTGCTGGAGGTACCTATTGCAGAGCACACGGGTTGGATCTCACCCTCCTGGATCTGAGTGCATATGGAGCTCAAAAGATATCTACAAAACACATCTACAGAACATATCTACAACATTCAGCCCCTACCCCTGGTACCCTCCTCTTCTCCATACACATTGGAGGAGATGGCAGAAGAGCGCTCACAATAGAAATATATTTATTCACTCTAGGAAATGTCTGCGTGTTACAAAAATAAAAATGTACAGCTATTATCACGAAACCCACTTCTTTGTGTGTATAAGTTAGTGCTTTGACAAACGAACACAAAACCTGTATGTACAATTCCAGTTGGGCCCTCTCCATCAGCTCTCCACCTGAACTGTGTTGGACCCCAACAGTGGTGGTGGTGGTGAGGGTGGGAGTGCCAACGGGGCGAAGGAGAGAGCTGGGAGCGTGGTTTATTGAGTTACTCAGAGCACGTAGCTCGGTGCTCACTCTGCTTTTGGGCAGTGTTGGGTGAGCAGGCAAGATCTGGCCCGGAGAAAGGTTCTTAGCAGCCTAGTGCTTCACTTGGATTCATGGATGTGGCTCTGGGCAGCCTGGTCTGGTGGTCGGCGACCCTGCACACAGCAGGGGGTTGAAACGAGATGATCACTGTGGTCCTTTTCAACCCAGGCCATCCTATGATTCTGTGATTACTCTATTATTTGTCTCATCTCAGTGACTGCCTGTAATAACCTTTCCCATGAAGCTCCACGGGGAGAAAAAGGTGCAACGCCTATCTTAACCCAACCCCCCTGACAATCCTCTCCAGGGTGAGATGACTCACCCTACAAACGCTGTTTTTCTTTGCTGATGGTGCTCAGCATGGAGACAGTCCTCTCCTTTGTCTTCTGTGGCGGTGATATTGTGGGTCAGGACAAGAGCCCTCCATGGGACCACAATTCCACCAAGCTGAGGCCACAGGAATGTCCGAGTTATTTCTTTATCTCTGTGTCCTTACCCCCACCAAGCCACTTCATAGGCAGGAGGGTTGGGAGAAACTAAGAGGTTTGAGGAATCAGTCTAAACTGGGACCAAAAGTGTTTGTCTAACCCTAAAATAGAGCCTGGGCCATTTTTATGAAATAGGACTCAACCAGTTCTGCAGAAGGAGCAATTTTCATCTTTGGGGGTGAGGAATCAGCATCCTCGTGGCAGGGCTGGGCCAGGAAACCGCGCGTCTGGGCTCTCCAGTTCTTAACCCAGCAATGGGAGAGAAGGGCCACGGGGACCTTCTGGTGGAGGGTTTGGTGGCTCTTTCCTCCAGCTGACTTTGAACTGGTGGGGATGGGGATGCAAGCCCACATCCACACAGGGCTGGCGTTAAGCTCAGCACCGTGTTTACAGGCATGGCTCCTAAAAGCAGAGTCAGCACTGCCATATTTCCCTATGGAGGCCCACGCTGTCAGTATGGGATATGTCAAGTATCTCCAAGTGGGACAGTCATAGAATCATAGAACCGTTAAAGTTGGGAAAGACTTCTAAAGGCCATCCAGTCCAAATTCCCTGCAATGAACACAGACATGGACAAGTAGATCAGGTTGCCCAGAGCCTGATCCAGCCTCGCCTTGAAAGTCTCCAGAGATGGAGCATCCACCACGTCTCTGAGCAACAATGGGGAATAGTGATAGGATGCATCAATACTGAACCAATGGAATGGGCAATGGTCTTCACCACTTTGCTGGAACCATGAGATGCCTGTAAGATGATCAAAAACAAGGCACAGAGAGCTCACCCTCACTTTCACAGAGCTGGAGGTGACTATTAAAGGCAGCAGCACGGAGAGAGCTACTGGTTCCTACAAGATTTTCAGACATGAATGTTGCTGTTGGGAAACACCATTGGTTCCCTGTGATGTTGACCTCACCGGAGAAATTGAGGACCAGCTTAATAGTATCAGTGCATCCCAGTGGGATGGAGAGTGCTCCCCACCAGCACCCCTTTTAATGAGAATCCTTCAGAAAGGGGCTGGAGTTGGGAGAGCATTAGCTCTGAATGGAGGTGGTGATGAGTGGGGGTCAATCTCTTCTCCCAGGTAACAGTGATAGGATGGGAGGTGATGGCCTCAAGTTGCAGCAGAGAGGGGGTTCAGGTTGGAACACAGGAAAAAAGTATTTGAAAGAGTGGCAATGCGTTGGCACAGGCTGCCCAGTGAGGTGGTAGGTGCTCAGGAAAGGGGCCCACGGGGCACTGAGAGCTGTGGTGGGGTGGGCTGGGGTTGGAACTGGGGATCTTGGAGGGCTCTTCCAACCTTCATGATTCCAAGATTATTTCCCCAGGGATGCAAAGCAGCGGGCGTCCCGTCCCCACCGCAGGCAGTGTTTGCACTTGACCTTTTATCAACCTGTTTATCACAACCACAGCTGACACTCCCCATGAATCAAAAGTCTTTTTTCCCTTGCCAAGGCATGGAAAGACTTCTGATAAACGCACGCTCCTTATGTGCCAGGGAACCTGGAGGGAAGCAGGCTGATTTCTCCATGGGGCTTTTTGCACGTAGCGTTTTCTTCTTTAGAAAACAGTCTAAGGCATCCAGGGTGTGAATTTTAGCAGATTTTGCAACCACGCTGGAAGGTCACTCGGGCTGACCTCTGGGGAGGGGCCACATGTTGATGAACAGGCAGGGAAAGAGGCAAAGGGACGGTGCCTGTCCCCATCACCATGGTGTCACCTCCCTGAAAATGCATGCCACAAACAGCAATACTCATGGGAGCCAAGGCACTGCAAACACCATAGGCCTCTGGCCCTGAAGCATCCTCACCTCCCATCACACGTGGGATGAACCCTTCCACTGCCACAGGGTGTGGGGCAGAGCTAGGATTTCATTTCCTTGGACGTCGTGTCCGTGTCATTGCTGGTTCCCAGGGGACCGTTGGGCACAGTCCCCATTGCCATCTCATTTTGAGGCTTCCATGGGATTTTGTTACCTGTGAGCTTCATAAATCTTTGTCCTGCTAAGAAATACAGTACGGGATCCAAGCAGCTGTTGGTGCTGGCTAGGGGCCGGGTCACCTTATAGGCTAAATTTATAGCATTGAGGGTCTGACAGCTCAAGTCCCAGCTCCGGAAGGAGTAGTACAAGGAACGAGTGACGTGGAAAGGAAGAAAGCAAACGCTGAAGACCACCAGGACAATGATTATCATCTTGACCGACTTCTTTTTGGATCGGGAGAGCCGGGACATGCCCCGTGTAGGCTGCAACAGCCTGCGGGCCATGAGGCAGTAGCAGACGATGATGATGAGGAAGGGGATACAGAAGAGAAGCACCATCATCACCGAGCTGTAAATGACAAACTGGCCGAAGAGGTCCTTGCTGGATGTGTCGTGGCAGGTGATGGTGCCACGTCTCATGCTGGTGGTGACAAAGAAGAGAACGGGCAATTGGCAAACCACGGTCACCACCCAGATGATGACAGACACCCTACGGGCGTAGCGGACGTGTCCCCACTGCAGGGACTTCAGCGGGTAGCAGATGCCCAGGAAGCGATGGATGCTGATGCAGAGGAGGAAGAGGATGCTGCAGTAGAGGTTGGTGTAAAACAAGAAGCGGACTATCTTGCACAAACCCACTCCGAAGGGCCAGTTGTCCCCCATGGCGTAGTAATACACCAGGAGGGGCAGGGAGACCACGTAGAGCGTGTCGGACACGGCCAGGTTGAACATGTACGTGGTGGAGGCATTCCAGGTCTTGATCCTAAAGATGAAGCCATAAAGGGCCAGCAGGTTGAGGAAGAGCCCCACCACACACACGATGCCGTAGGAGACAGGCAGCAGGACATACTTGAAGTCCTCATCAAACACACACCTGTAGGTGTTGTTGTCAGCACTGCCTGCAACAAAGGAGCTGTTGATGACTCTGGTCCAGGCTGGAGGTGTTGATAGGTTCGCCATCACCCTACGGGGAAGGAAAGAGGCTGTAAGAAGGTGAGAAATCCCTGGAAGAGTTGACTTAGATAAGGAAAACCCAGTGCTGCAGCACTGTATTTGCATTCCTCCTGATGATGTTGCCATCAACCACCCAACGTCCACCCAAAAGCTATGGACAGACATAGCCCACAAGTGTGGCTCACAGCCTGACCAGCACTGCCTGCTCAGTGCAAGTGACAGTGATTGAGAGGTGGCATGAACTTGTGCCAGCACAGTGCATCCCCATGGGACCTCACAGCTGGGCACTGATGTGAGCAGCAGTCCTGAGTGTGGAGGACTTCGGGTTGAGCGCATAAAAGGAGTCTTATTTATCCTCATTTTGCATCTGGGGCACAGAGGGGTAACCAAGGAGGCTGTGGATGCCCCATCCCTGCAGGCATTCAAGGCCAGGCTGGATGTGGCTCTGGGCAGCCTGTGCTGCTGGTTGGTGACCTGCACACAGCAGGGGGTTGGAAGTGGCTGAGCACTGTGCTCCTTTGCAACCCAGGCCATTCTATCATTCTATGATTATCAATTGCACGGGTAGGAATCAGATGATCTTTAAGGTCCTCCCCAGTGCAAGCCATTCTATGGGTCTGTGACTTGCCTTGAACAAATCCCAGCTGCCCCAAGCCACCCTTCTCACGAGGGCCAAGCTGAAATTGTCTCCTGTGCTACAGAACAGCAAAGATGCTCCTTTCTGTGCTCAACCACCCACAGTGGTTACGCATGGGAACGAGCAGCTGATAGGAGAAAAATGGACTAGAAAGAGTGTCTGCAGACACACAGGGTCTGGCACTGTCTGTGCCAGGAGGAACAAGGGCCCCTTTGTGCCCACGACCCGGCCGACACACGATCGCCCAGCCAGCTCGTCAGCCAGGAACCAAATTAAAATGGATTTGCCTCATTTTCCATCAAACAAACCAGGCTGACCTCCGGTGAAGCAACGGGCTGAGCCCTGTGCTGCTGCACCATTACAGGGAAAAGGGGTTATGGGGGATGCGACCACAGCAGGAGCTCAGAGAGCAGAATTTGGGTGAAAAGAGTTGGGATGAAGGTGTCCTTTATCTGAGCATGAGGGATCAGAGAACCACAGAATCATAGAATCACTGCAGTTGAAAGGCACCCCTAAAGGCCATTGGGTCCCACTGCCCGCAGTGCACAGGGACACCCGCAGCTCCATCAGTGCTCACAGGCTGACCTCAGGGGTCTGCAGGGATGGGGCACCACCACCTGTGCCTCACTGCCCTTATTATGAAATCCCCATCTTCCAGCTCCCAGCCCTATTCCCATCTCCCTGCAGGACCCCATAGCCCCAACTAGAAATCCCAACGACGCATTGGAGAGTGTCTGTGAGCTGAGGAGGGGACTGTGCCCTGTGTGAACGTGGATGTGCCAATCTGCACATCTCCTTCCTCAGGAAAACGAGCAAACAGAGCTCTGGGGTTGGCAACCAGAGACAGAAGCCTGCTCACAAGGCAGCCTTGTCCCTGCCTTGTCCCTGCAAAGCTCTCACTTTGCTTCCTTTTGCAAATGCAAAAGCCTTTCTTTTTTCTCTCTTTTCATTTTTTTTTCTCGTCAATTCTGCCCAGAATTCCTTGAACAGAACCCACTGTGTCCGTCAGGGCCGTGGCTGCTGTCCAGCCCTGTGCCAAAGCCCCTTTGCATCCGCAGTGAGTGGGTGGCAGGGGACACACAACCAACCCGGGGGGGACAACGGGAGGGAGAAAGCAATGGAAATAACTGAAGGAACCAAGAAGGAAAAATCCTTCAGTGACAACCAAAAGCAAACCCACCCCAATACTGTGGGAGGAGCAGCTGCTGCACCAGCTCTCCTGGTCCTTCCTGAGATCGTGGCAGGAGGATTTCCTTCTTGCATTGACCTTGCACAGCTTTCCAGGTGTCCTCATGCACAGCACCCTCAGGGCATCGCCCTGCCTGGTTTCCTCCATCCAGGGGTCTTAGAACCACAGAATATTCCAAGTTGGAAGGGACCGTAAGGATCATAGAGTCCAACCCCTCGCTCCACACAAGATCACCCAAAAATCAGACCTTATGTGTGAGAGCATTGCCCAGTCTCAATGAAACTGGTGACAGCAGCCTGGCTCTCTTTGTAGGCATGGCTTCATCCATGGATGGAGCTGAGGTTTGGGAACCCAGAGCTGGTCTGGATCCATCTATGCATGGAAACGCAGTGGCACGTTGGCACTGTGATCCCATCAGCCATGTGCATGGGCATACAGACACCCGAGGGCACAGCCATATGATGCCCACATCCCAAAATGCTCCTGTAACGGGATCCACCCGGGCAGGGAACAGTGAATCCCATCGACTGGAGGGGACTGTCACCAGAGGAGGGCACGTGCCAAGGTCATAGGCACCCAAGGGACACACAGGAGTGCTGGGTCGGACATGAATCACCAAATGGCTCAGGTTGGGAGGGACCCCCAAGTCCCAGCCCCATGCTGTGGGTAGGGTTGCTGACCACCATACCAGGCACTGCAGCAGAGAGCCCAGGGCCCCCTCCAACCCACTCCTCAACTCACTAAATCCCAATTCCAGGCCCCTTTCTCAGCCTTTCCACTGCCCTCCCATCAAATTTCATACCCAAGTCACCAAAGCAAGTCAGTTGTGGCCATGGTGGGGTTGAACGGGCCGTCCCTGGTAATTAATGGGGATTCACTCATTGGCAGAGCCCCTTGCATCTGCTGCTGCCTCCTCTGGCACAAGCACCATTTGTGCTGGAGGACAAAACCACGCTCCATTTATTGCATATTTCCTGATGGCTCCTTTGCAAAGGCCACAAGGACAGCGTGGGTGTTTTCCCTGCCCTAATTGCACACGTTCCATCGACTCATCAAAATCCCTGTGCCGGATCAGGAGCAGCTCAAGACATCGGGAGGAGAACAACCCAGCATCATTTGAGTGCAGCCAAAATCCTCCGTAACCCGAAGGAAACAGCAGATGGTACTGAGCCATCATGGCCAGGAGAGGGGAGCACACTGAAACCAGAGCCTCACAAACCGGTGTGCTTTTCATCTGCCCTTTCCAAGCAGCTCTGTTTCCCTCCAGGATGGCTCCATAGAGGCTAAGCTTCCTCCTCCTCCTCCTCCTCCTGTGCACACGGTGCTGCCGGGCTCAGCATTTCATAGAATGATAGAACGGCCTGGGTTGCAAAGGAGCACAGTGCTCAGCCACTTCCAACCCCCTGCTGTGTGCAGGTCACCAACCAGCAGCCCAGGCTGCCCAGAGCCACATCCAGCCTGGCCTCGAATGCCTGCAGGGATGGGGCATCCACAGCCTCCTTGGGCAACCTGTTCCACTGCCTCACCACCTTCTGCATGAAAAACTTCCTCCTAATATCCAACCCAAACCTCCCCTGGTTCACTTTAAAACCATTCCCCCTTCCATTTCGCCTGCCCCATCCCTTCCCAACCACCTGCAAAAAGCTTGCAGGGAATCCCCCCAATAAATCCCTTGAATTCACACAAATCTGAATCTATCCCTCTTGAGCCTCTGCTTCTTGCGGTCCCAACACCTCCCATCTTCATCCTCAGCGCATTACAGCCCCAATTAACCAGAGCCAAATGAGCAACAAGTCATTAAACCCAACAGAACATGCGCTCATAATTCAAGCTGCTTTCGTTGGGCTGGCCCTGCTGCCAGCACAGCAGCTCTTTGGGTGGAGGCAAACAGCATCTGGCCCATATTTAATCCTTTGGTCGCCACTCCAAGCTCTCCCCTTGGAAGGGATCACCCATGGAGTCCAGCACAATGATCCCAACGGGTCCCTTCTATCTCAGGGTGTTCTACGATTCTACCAACGTGACATCAGGTTGGGAGATGACACAGCGGTTGGGCACAACCCAAAACGGGGCTGAACCCCAACACGGTGAGCACAGCCACCTACACGGCAGCAAACGGGGTTTGCAGCTCATCGCTCCCAAGTGGGGGATGCTCAGGGTGAAGAAGGGATGGATGCTGGCTTCTCTCCTCACTCCGCACCCCGCTGGCTGAGGGCCATAGGGCACAGCTCCATTCACAAGGGCGTAAATGAGGAACTGAGGAAGGCGCCCGGCTGCAGTGCCATCGCTCCGTCTCTCAGGGCAGCAGCCCCGCCGCTGCTTGCACAGGAAGGCAGAGGCTTACCAAACGCGTTTTGCAAGAAAAGGCGTTAAAAAAACCGAAGGAGAAACAGCGCTGAGACGCTTCGCCCCCAAAGCTCTCCACCCTCCCCCCTCACCTCCACCGCCCCCCTCCCAACGCCGCGGCACGGAGGTGTTTTTGGAGGTGCCGAAAGGAATTAAAAGGCTTCCAAAAAGAAAGGTGAGAAAAGAGCAAAGAGAACGAAAAGACCCCCGAAGAGACGGCGGAGGGGACGGCGGGACGCAGAGCGGAGGAGGAAAAGCCGCGGTGAATGGGGAGAGGGCACCCCGAGAGCTGCGGACGGGGAAATTCCGTATAGAGCCCCGTCACCCCCCCGGGGAGCGGAGCGACAGAGCGTAAAAGAGTTTCCAGCGGATTAACGCGGTGAGCAATGGGGCAGAAAGCAGCAGCGGAACCCCGAGCCGTCCGCATCGCGCCCGCGTAGCCCTCCCGCTGAGATCTTTGAATCCATTTCTTGGGGTTCGGAGGCATTTTTAGTTCCTTTGCTTAATAGGAACGTCCCCCTCCCCCGGGTCAGTGCCGGCTGTCCCCGCTCACCGGGCCGGGCCGATCCGTTCCGCTCCCCCCGCAGCGCTCCGCTCATACCCCGCCTTGCGCTCCCACCGCCTGCGGCTGCAGCGCGGCTCCCGGCGGCAGCGTGGGGACGGACGGGGCGGACCTGGGGCTGCACCGCCCTCCCCTCGGGGTTCAGGGTGGGATCGGAACGGGGCCCGGTTCCCCACCCCGGGAATATGGATGGCGAGGTCGGGACCGGAGATGGGAGCAGCTCCAGACCGCGCTCGTGAGGGGTTGGAAGGGGATTTGGGGCCGGAGGTGGCCCCCCCCGCCCCCTTCGCCTCTTTCTCCTCCAACGATGGGACCGTGGATGGGGTCAGGGCTGAGATTCCGTCCCCCAGTGACGGAACCGTGAATAGGACGGGAGCTGGAATCCCTCGGCGATGGAACCGGGGCTGGGGCTGGGATTGGAACGGAACTCCACCTCCCTCCCCCCCCAACAACGGGACCATAGATAGGACCAAGGCTGAGGTTAGGGATAGAGCCTCCCAGTGATGGGACCGTGGATGAGATTGGGGATGGACAGGAATTGGACCTCCTCAGTGAGGGAATTGGGGCTGAAAGTGGGGGGATAGACCTCCCCCAGTGATGGGACCATGATTGGGACCAAAGTTATAAATCTCTCCCCCTCTCCTATGGAATCATAGGTGGGGCTGGGGCTGGGACCAGGCTCCCCAGGGATGGGACCAGGGCTGAACTCAGAAGCATTGCTCTGATGGGATTACAGCAGGGATGAGAGGTGGATCCCTTTCCGATGACGGCATCATAGATGGAACTGAGGCTGGGACTAGAGCAGAAACTCCACTTGGTGGTGAGACCGTGGTGATGAGACCATGGATGGGGCTGAGGCTGGGGCTGGAGTTGGAGCTAGACCTCCTCCTGCAGGGTGATATGACCACGAATGGGACCAGGGCCAGATCCCTGCAATGGTAGAACTGGGACTGAGGTTGTCTACCAGTTGCTACACCAGTGATGGCACCACGGCCAAGACCAGAGCTGGACCTCCATTCTAATGATGGAACCATAGATGGGATCAGGGGATCAGAGCAGGATCCCATCACTTCTTACTGTGGCCGTTGGTGGTCCCACTCAGACCAATTTCCATGGTGATGGGACCACGGATAGAATTGGGGATGGGACTGGAACTGGGCCCCTCCAGGATGATAGGAACATTGGCGGAACCAATCATCCTAGGTGGAAGGACTAGGAGTGTGGGTGGAAGGGACTGATGCTGAGGCCTGAGCTGGACACCCACCAGGATAATGGGACTATGAACAGAACAGGGCTGGGACCAGAAGAAAGTGATGGGACAATGGATGGAACTGGGGCTAAGATGGAGCAGGACTCTGTACCTCTGTAATGAACCATGAATGGGAACAAGGCTGGGACTGCAGCTGGAAATCTCTCTACTCCTGTGCTGGGACCACGGATAGGACCAGGGTCAGATCCTTTCTGATTATGAGATCATGGACGAGATCAGGTCTGGGGCCATGTCACTGTCCCACCCAGTGATGGGACCATGGATGGCCCTGGGGACCCACCTTATACCCCGGCATGCTCCAGAACTGGAGTCAACCCAGGGCATGGAGCAACCCCATTGGGTGAAGGAATCCCAAGATCAGACTTGGAGGGGAAAAAAAGGCCTGAAACCATCTGAAGGAGCACAGCCAGGGCCTGGCAGCTGTCTCAGCCCCCCACGTATGGGATCCTGTCCCACAATAGATGTCCCCAAGCTGTGCACCAATGAGTGCTGGTGCAGCATGCCCCTGCCACAAGCCAGCTGTGTCTCTATGGGAAGTGAAGGGATGAGGAACGTGATGTGACAGTGGAACTTCGAGGCCACCTGGGCTCTAATTTTAGCAATGCTGGTGTTCTCAGGAGCAGTTCCCAAACACAGGTACTGTCCTGCAGAGGGCTGCAGACCCATTGAAAGCCCTCTGGGAAGCAGAAGGTCTACAGGAACTTGCAGGCAAATCAGGCTGTGCTATAGAAGAGAATTCCTTCAAGGTTCCTGAATTGGAAATGTTGATTTTGGGTGCAGTGGATGCAAATTTGGGGATAGCATCATGTGTGTCCTCCAGCCACACTATGGAGATGTTCTGGGCTCTGTCCTGGCATGAAGCAGCCCCCAAGAAAACCTGCAGAAACCTTTGGAGGATCAGCATTGTGTTTGTGCCCTGCAGAGCATCGATGCCTGAGTGAAAGCACAGCCAGGTCCACCTCTGCCTTCCCATGGAGCCTACTCACCTGGGATAAAAACCTGGCCAAATTTGGCATGCTGGGTGGCTTCTGGGTAGGGTAAAGCCATGGAAAAGGACACACTGAGATGTCTGCAGGTGGTCCCATGGTATTTCACTGCTGTGGGCACAAAGTGAGTCCCAGCGCTCCCCTCTGCATTCTCCATCTGCATCCACGGGTGGAAGGCAGATCCTCCTCCTGCAGCTGAGTCCACTCCTGCATGGGCTCCCCAGATCTGCAGGCACCCTTCCTGGAGGAGGCCGGGATGACCGTAAAGCAGGCAGAAGGGGGAAACAAGCTGATGCCATCTATTATTTAGAGGCTGAAAGTGGTGGCTGCTGCGGAGGCATTATGAGGATACGAGCATTTGGAACGGAGCAACTGCTGCCGGCCCTCCGTGCCAGAAAAACAGCCTGTTTCCTTCTTCTGATGTCATTTGTTTGAGGAGGGAAAACAGTGCATCACAGCACAGCTATTTGAGCCTGATAAGGGAGGAAGGCCAGGCCTGGTGTTTGGGGGGGGGGGGGGAGGAATGCTGGGATGGATCCCCTGGGTGAGGCTTTGGAGGATGGATTTATTCTGCTGGGACAGCAGTGAGCTCAGGAAGGGCAGTGATAAGTGCTGTGTTAAGCCTGGCTCTCTGGGATTTAATTAATCCAGCCTGGCTTGGCTCTGAGATAGCTTCACAGCTCTAATAGCACCCACGGGCAGAGCGAGCTGTTGGTGCCCAACAATGCATGGTGGTGTTGTTGATGTGGATGTGGATGTGGATGTGGATGCTGTGCTCCACTCCATCGCTCCCACCCCGCCTAATGACGGTGCCACCCCATCATCAGCCTCCAAAGCCATCAGTGTCTCTCCTTCCAAAGGGATTGTGCACCATGGCCAGAGACATCTCAGCTTTGGCCTATGGGCACTGCTGCTCCCAGCTTGGGGCATGGGAAGCTCTTCCATCCTGAGATTCTATGCTTCCTTGATTGTACGAGACAAAGCCAGGCAGCTCCAGGCACGAGGCACTTTCTCATGCTGAGAAGTGGTTTGTTATGGACATGGCTGGATGCAGGGTCAGCTCAGCAGCTTGGTCAATGACCAAGAGGAGGTGGTGTGAAATCCAGCCAATAGATTAGTGTCTTTTTTGAGTCTGGATGAAACCCATTCAGTGTTCACTGAGAGAGCTTTCCCAGCTTTGCTGCCCATTGCCTTCCACTGCTTTGGTCTTTTCCCACTTTTTCACTCATTTGGGTGCAGAGGAGCTAAGAGGAGGGTTGTCACCTTCTGAGACCTCATGGCTCTCTCCAGTGATTTGACAGGACGTTGTGCTGAGGTGGGGGTCGACCTCTGCCCCTGGGTAGCAGCAATAGGATGAGAGGCAATGGCCTCACGTTGCACCAGGGGAGGTCAGGTTGGATACTGGGAAAATTTGTTCTCTGAAGGAGTGGTGATGCAGTGGCACAGCTGCCCAGAGAGGGGGATCACCATCCTTGGGGTGTTCCAGAACCATGGGGATGTGGCACTGAGGTATGTGGGCAGTGGGGTGTGCTGGGGTTGGCCTTGGGGACCTTGGAGATCTTCTCCAACCTATATGATTCTGGGATTTTTTGTTCCCAGGCTCCGTGTGCTCTCTAACCCACCCTGCTCATCTCCACCCTTTTTGTGCAGGAGAAGTGGCAGGGGATGGCCACCCCTTGCCCAGACCAGACAGAGAAGATACAACCACCCCTAAAAATCCCCATTTTCCATTTCCAGAGCCTCCAAAGCAACTTACATGAGCCAAACAGAGGCAGATGTTACAAATCCAGCTACAGAGAAGTGAATGATTTGCACAGCTGCAACTGCACGTCTGAGCCGAGCAGCAATACTCATTAGAGAGGAGCTGGCCCTCAGCCCCACATTTCTCTTAATGTCTCCATTTTTCTCTGCTTTGGCAGTAACACAGGTTTCTAAGACGCTCTCAAAACATTTCCATGTTGTCCAGCAGGGAGGAATGCAGTTATGTGCGGGGTTACAGGAACAGGAGGAACAGGAAGGCTGAAGGGCAGCGTCACCATCACTGCTGCTGCTGTCTGTGCCCAGCTCAGAGCATCTCCATGGGTGCAGGGAGGTCATAGAGGAGATACGGAGGTGGGGAAGGGTCTGGAAGGGCAGATATGTGAGGAGGGGCTGAGGGCCCCTGGGTTGTTTGTCCCAGAGCAGAGGAGGATGAGGAGAAGCCTCACGGTAGCACTGCAGCTCCTTGTGGCCCTATAAATCATCATGGCTTCACTGATCCTCATGGCCCTACAGCTCTGTCATGGTGGCCCTATAGTTCCTCACGGCAACTCTACAACTCTTCATGATAACCCTACAGCTCCATCATGGCAACCCTACAGCTCCATCATGGCAACCCTACAGCTCCCTTATGGTGGCCCTATAATTCCTCACAGCAACCCTACAGCTCTTCATGATAACCCTACAGCTACATCACGGCAACCCAACAGCTCCCTTATGGTGGCCCAATAGTTCCTCATGGCAACCCTACAGCTCTCTCATGGCAGCCCTACAGCTCCTAGTGGTCCTACATCTCAATCATGGCAATCCTACAGCTCTTCATGATGGCCCTACTGTTCCTCATGGCAACCCTACAGCTCCATCATGGCAACCCTACAGCTCTTCATGGTGGCCTTGCAGCTCTTCATGGCAGCCCAACAGCTCCTCACGGCAGCCCTACAGCTCCTCACAGGGGCATGGAGGGACAATCCAGTTGGACAACAGAACGTCAGCCATGGTGGTGAACCCCAATGGGCTGTGCATGGGTTGAGACCTGTACCACTGGCAACATGCAGGGGGACTTTCCCAGTGTCCAGCCCAGCAGAAAAGAGGCACTGATGGGAGAAAAGCGGTCAGGGATGGGATCTGGAGCTGGAAAAGCACCACAAACCAGTCCCTCTGAGCACTGTGTGCAGGAGGCAGAGGGATTCGACCTTTCCCACACCGCTGCAGCACAGAATTGTGACTTTTCTCACCTGGACATCTATTTTTACTCTTCAGCAGAAGATGGGGTTTTGGTTTCCTGCCCACTCAAGATGTGCAGAGTCTCAGCCATCTTCTTCCACCACCTAAGGGACTTCAGGAGGTGGCACAGGGACAGAGTTGAGGACACAGCTGTGGTGCCCTGAGGGCTCCTGGAGACCCCCCCTAGCCTCTGGTCATGCTCGAAACCAAGGGATCCATCCTCTCTTCGTGCAGCAAACCCATGTAAGCGCTGATCCGCTTGTTATTCCTCCCCATCTCTCAGCTGCCAGCTTTCTGCATGGCACTAGCAAACTGCACGAGCATCCCCTTCCCACAGGGAGATGCTTGCAGTGGACTTGGGGCTGCAGCGGCCTCCCAGGTGGAGCAGAAGCACAAGGACGCCTTTGTGGCTGACAGCTTTGCTTTGTAAAACCCTTAAATAAGCAGCCTGTTGGGGCAGGCGTGTTAAAATTAACACATTGGTAAGGCCTACGTGTGCTGCGGGCTGCCTGGAAAATGGTCAGTAAGACTGAGGGTTGAAAGTCAAATTAAAAACACACTGCAGTAGCAGTGAGGTCTTATCTGAAAGCTGGTTTTGGGGGGCTTTGAGTAGAAGAGGGCTCTGGGGGGAGAGCTGCTGCCCTGGGAACAGTGATGCTGCTGGAAGGGGTTTTGCACAGATCCTGGCAGCACTGAGAGGAACAAGAGAGGCGTAGAGCATGTGCTCTGAAACTGAGCCCTTCTAAAAACAGCAGCAGTGACTGTACACTCTGTGGTCTGTGCCCAAAGCAGTGCCCGAGGAGAAGCTGCCTCCCAAAGGGCTCATTTCTCCATCTGCAGAACCTGAGAAGGGCACGGGCCCCTGACAGCAGCGTGGAGGCACACATGTGAGCCCAGGCTGCAGGGGTCTGCTCCCCTCTGCTCACCATGAGGGGATGCACAGCACAGGTCCCACCCTGGAATCCCTTTGTTCCCAAAAAAAAAAGCAGCTGTTCTCAATACAGGGCTTTTGAATGGACTTCCTTCCCCTCCTGCTCCAAAATAACCCGCGTGTCCTTGGGGATATCCATGCTGAGATGAGCCAGGGCACAGGGCTGGATGGGCAGAGGGACACCAGAGAGAACGCAGGAGGCCCTGCCCAGGGAGTGGGATCTCCATCCCTGGAGGTGTCCCAGGGGTGCAGGGATGTGGCACTGAGGGATGTGGGCAGGAGGGCATGGGGGGGTGGGTTGGGGTTGGACGTGGGGATCTTGGATGTCTTTTCCAATCTGAATGATTCTCACTGCTTTCTGCAGCTCCATTTGTTGGAGGATGATACTCGCCCAGCTTGGCCGAGGAGATGTTCATCTAAATCAAGGTTTCCCATGGGTGGAAGGAGCTCACCAAGCCAAACTTCAGACTCCAAGCTGAGAGTGGCTGGACGTTAGGAAATACTGCTTTTCTGAAACAGTGGTCAGGCACTGCAATGGGCTGCACAGGGGGGTGGTGGAGTCGCCGAGCCTGGAGGTGTTCGAGGAACGTTTGGATTTTGTGTTGAAGGATGTGGTTTAGTGAGAGCTATTGCTGATGGTGGATGGTTGGACTGGGTGATCTTGAAAGGTCTTTTCCAACCTTGGTGATTCTGTGATTCTGTGATTCTGTGAGTGCCCTGACTTGATGAGGGATTCCCCAAACCCAAGGACCCATCCTGCTTCCTGCCCTTCAGAAAAGAGTGTCCTCCTGCACACACATCATCCCCATTGCAGTGTCCTCATGGAGACAAACCCCATTTGAAGCAGAGACACATGAGGGCCACCCCAATTCTTGATAGAATCAAGAATCATAGAATTAAGAATCAAGAATCATGGAATTATTGATAAAAAGAACTTGATAAGTTCTTTACTCAGAGAGTGGAGAGGTGCTGGAACAGCTGCCCAGAGAGGCTGTGGATCCCCGTCCATCCCTGGAGGTGTTCAAGGCCAGGTTGGATGGGGCCCTGGGCAGCCTGGGCTGCTGTGAGATGTGGAGGTTGGTGGCCCTGCCTGTGGTGGGGGCTTGGAGCTTCGTGATCCTTGAGCTCCCTTCCAACCCAAGCCATCCTATGATTCTGTGATTCTATGATAGAACCACATGGTGATTTCCCATTTAACACCAATCAAACCCAACTTGAGAGGTGAAGCCGATGTGCAGAACGCAGAGCTCTGTAGCTGGGATGGGATCAGAGCACTTTGGGAGCCGGAAATCCGACCTACACTGATTTATTGGGGAGGGGAGGAAGCACAGGGTGATGGCTGTGTGCTCCCTCAGCATGGTTTTCTTGACCGCCATTTTCCTGCACCCACCAACAGCTCTCCTCAGAACCGAGGCCGGCCCAAAGGCTCACTCACAGCCTGTGTCCTTGTCAGAGGGCCAATATTCTTATCTCAAGCCTGGCTGGCTTTTCTTCCTTGGATCTTTGCCACCGCAGCTAAAATAACTCTCTCACCCCTCCCCTCTTGCAAAGGTCACGTTCCAGGGATGAATCCGGAGCCTCCCAGGCTGGATCCTGGGCTTAGGATCATGGATGGGGCCAACAGGGATCCAGAGCCTTGTGGTTCTTGGTGTGTGCCCACAGTGCTGGCGGTGCCCTGGATGGAAGCAGGCTCAGCACCAGCACTTTCAGTGCCCTCAGCTCTCTGGGAAGCTGAGCACACCTCCATTCCTCCCCGGTCACGCGGTTATTTCCTTGTAGA
This sequence comes from Meleagris gallopavo, assembly GCF_905368555.1. Classification (NCBI taxonomy): domain Eukaryota; kingdom Metazoa; phylum Chordata; class Aves; order Galliformes; family Phasianidae; genus Meleagris; species Meleagris gallopavo. Next base: position 192,955,284 of record NC_139404.1, read on the forward strand.
TCCTCCTCCCACCCTTGAGCAGTACTGGAAAGTCCAGATTGGTGAAAACAAGTTTGGAGGCAATAGTTTGTTTAACCGACGGGTACAGTCGGTCTTGTGCTTGTTTTCTTTTTTCGTTTTTTTTTTCCCCAAACAAGTCTTGAAGTGAAAGGAGAGAGTTTCCAAGCTAAATACGAGTGGGGAGCAATTGAGTGCTTAATGAAGTGGGTATTGGTCAGGACATCACAAAAGGAAAACATAAATCGTGTCTAAGGATGCGTGTAGGCAAGGAGGGAGGGAAGGAAAAGAGGAATGAACCCATCATCCCTGGGTAAAGGGAGGCTGGCAGCATGTAACTCATGAAGCACGGGTAGAGGGAGGAGTGCAGGACCTGTAGCAAAGGGATACAAACCCTGATAGCAGCATCGTTTTGGCAGGTCAGCTGGAGGAGCAAACCTGAGGCCTCCAGATGTGCAAGCAGCAGCTGGGGATGTGTGTTAACCCAGAAGGGCTCCTTCCCTGTGTCCCCAGAGCCACCTGCTGCCATTGGGGCTTTCCCAGGAGAGGCGATGGCGGTGCTCCTTCATCCTCAGAAGGCCAAGGGTTGGGTGATGTTGACGTTGCACTGCCACTGCTATTTCAGATAAGGGAAAAGCTTTCCACCATGAGCAACGTCTGTCATTGGAGGTTTTCAAGACCCATCTGGAGAAAGCTCCACGCAAACTGGTCTGACCCCAGCGCTGCCCGTGCCGCGAGTACGACGGTGGAGTTGGGGTCTCCTGTGGTTCCTTCCAACCTGAGTTATCCCAGCATCTTCTGCTCAGCAGATCCCCACAGAGTGAGGTCAGAGTGAAGGTGCAAAGCCATGCCAGCGATGGAGCAGCCCACACCTACAGCTAACCAGGGTCAGGATTTTGGCTGCCACCTGAATTTCACCCCTCAACCCTTCATGAAACCAACTGCTTGGACCGATCTCTGTTAGGAAGGCATTGTGTCTTGTGTTAGAGATCCATGAGGAGATCCCACTGCCTCCTGCCCAGCTGGTCCTGGTGTTTAACACTGCTTCTTTCCTGCAGTCTCTGCCCCGTGCGTGACTGTTTGGTGCTTTATGCAATTTGAGCTTGGCCATCCAGTGAGCAAAGGGCCCTTTGGCACACAGCACAGGGCCTCGTGCCGTGCAAGCCAAATACTCCTCTCCCCTGTAGCAACCAGGGCAGGTCTTTTTGGGAAGGAGAAGCTGAGCTGCTCTTTTCCGGGCTGAAAATTGAAGGAGTGGAAGGTGATCACAAGCAGAAGCTCCTCAGCCTGTTTCAAGACAAGGGGAAGGCCCTGAATTTGCAGTGGAGATGATTACGCACAAGGTTCCCCATGGAAAGTAGATGATGGCTTTGCTCCCAGTTGGGCTCATACATTAAGCAGGCTGAGGACAACCTGGGCAGTTGGGACCTGAACCCACCACCACCACCGTGCTGGGAGCTCACAAGAAAACTATACATCAGAATCTACCTCCTCTTGGTTAGGAAACACCACGAGGAAGCCCTTTCCCTCAGCTAAGTGCCTGCAGGTGTTTCCTGGTGTTCTCCCTTTCAGTGAGTCAGCTGTGGGGTGGCCATGGCAAAGCACAGGGATGTGCTTGGAGCCTCAGCAAGGACCAAGAACTTTTATTTTGGAATAAATAGACCATCTGATAAGAAAAACCCAGGAATAGAAATTTTGAAGTGCGAGGGAAATGGATGGAGATTTATCCACAGATAGGTTGCCACCAGGGAGAGGGATATTCTCCCTCATCCCTCCAGTTTCCACAGGAGTGAGTCACTCGTCTTCCTGCAGCAGGAGGAACCCCTCCCTCTCTTGGGGAGCCCTCTGGGTTGGCGACCTTTCATCCGTAATGAAGCTGCTGTTTTGGAACACAATGCCGTGCTTCTTCCCGTGTCTGCTGGGCTCAGCAATATGGCTGTGGACCCCCAGCACCACGGTGATCCTATGCACCGCTGTGGGTCCGTGTTCTGTGTCCCACTGTGGCCAGGGGGTGATGGGAACCAGTCAGACCAGAGGGAAAAGCTGATGGACAGCAATGGGCAGGGCTCACTGCTCGTGCTAACCAGCCCAACACAGCCCCAGGGCAGCATCCACTTGTACCCACAGCTCTGGAATGAGGGGTCTGAGGTCATCTGCCATGGTGAGATGGTCTCCACGGGGAGATGGGATGGGGTTATGGCTGTAGAGCTTCCAGGGAGTTGACTGCCCATCTAAGGAGTCTGCCCTGAAATTCAGCTGCCAAAATAACTCTGAATCCAGGTGGGCACGTGATAGAGATGAAGGAATAGGAGTGTGGGAAAGCCCATGACTCAGTTTCCCCGTGGGTTAAAGGTGAATATGATGGAAATATCACACCTGCACACCTCCTCAAGAGCCTGAACCAAAACCACGCTGGTTGGATGAAGCAGAGAGATGTAATTGCATTAGCTAATTACATTTCCAATGTTTCCCCATTGTTTACGATGACCAAGGCATCGTTTTCTGCAGTACCACCTTTTGTTGGCTCTGCTTCAGCTCTGCACGGAGGACGGAGCTGCTGGTGACAGCAGTGCACTGCCCCACTCCACCAAGTACTGGTGAAGCCCCATGGGATGGGCACCACCCCATCGGGGCCAACTGTGCCCGGGGCAGGCTTGGACATCTCCAAAGAGGGACACTTATCCCTGTCTATGGGTTTTGCCCTCACTTATGGAGACATTTTTTCTCCAAATGGAAATTTCCATGTTCCCAATCTGTGATGCTGTTTCTTGCCCCAGCACTGGGACCTCCAAGAACAGCCCAGCTCTATCTACCCCGTGCCATCCCAACAAGGACCCCATACTAAAATCCCTCTTTGCGGCTGCACACTGAGCTCTCCACCCCTCCTTGTGTGTTCCCAGCTCCATCCTGGTGACCCTGCTGGATTCACTCCCTTCAACCTGCTACCATGCAGCCCCATACCGGACCCAGTACCTACATGGGACATCACCATCACCAAGCAAAGAGCAGGAATCAAAGCCTGGTGATATTAGCTGCCCTCCACTAACACCACTCAAAGCACCGTTGTCTTTCAGAGCAGCAAACACACTCCATTGACCTGAGGACAGCTTGCACCACCTCTCTCCACCTTCAGAGCCCCTTTCCAGCTGACTGCTCCAACCTGGCCAGTTCCACTCGTCCTTGCTGAACCCATTTCCTCCAGCAGCTTTGTCTGCAACACATAGCCTGCCCTCCCCAACCTGGTGCATTTCCTAAGGCATGATCCATCCCACTGTGCAGGTGGTAAAGAGTTACAGGTGCTGTTAAAGGAGAGCTTGAGAGTGCCTTGGTCCTCCAGCCCCCTGTGGAGCGTGCACAAGGAGCTCTCAGAAGTGCTGTCATGGTGGGACATTGCGTCTGCAGCCTGACGTGGGGTTAACTCTTTGCCTCCCCTCTCCTCCCTGCTGTCAGATTTCTTTCCCAAATAATACATTGTGGATCATCAGCAGGCAGGATAGAGTGAAAATCACTGGGAGTTTACACAAGGGTTAAGATCTGGGTCAGGTCTGGGTTGAGGATAGGATCAGGGTTAGGGTCATGGTTAGGGTTAGGATTATGGTTATGGTTATGGTTAGGTTTATGGTTAGAGTTAGGATTAGGTTTGGGATTGGGGTTAGGCTCAAGTTTGGAGTTAGGGTTATGGTTAGGGTTGGGCTTGGGGTTGGGGTGAAGGTCATGGTTAGAGTTAGGACTAGTGTTGGTGGTGGGGTTAGCATCAGGTTTAGAGTTGTGGTCAGGGTCAGGGTTAGGCTTGGGGTTGGAGTTGGGGTTAGGATCAGGGTTAGGTAGTTCTCCCTGCACTCTGCTTTCTGGGCTTTTTGCAGAGATCCCACATCGATGCATTACTTGGGTAGGGTATGCCCACTGTCCCACAGCATCTTAGGGTTGCCCTATCCCAATTTCCCTAGCCATGACCATCCCTATAGACACACACAGGGGCCTTCTAGCTCAAATCCAACTCCTACAGGCACTGTGTCAAGATATTTTGGCGTCTGTATGGGTAGATTTAGTCTTGCTCATAGAGGGCAACATCTAGACCATGTTCCTGTGCCACCAGAGTTTAATGACATATTCAAGGTTCCCATGCCCAGGCTGTACTTGGGTGTCCCATGGGGCGTGTGGACCCATGGGGATGAGTGGGACAGGGGGAGGGCTGACAAAAACATGGAAAAAGCAAAAGGTCACATTTAGGGGTTAGTAAGATCAGAAGGAAATTGGCCAAGAGGACTTTCCAGCTCCAGACAACACCTTTTGCAATAGGAGAAGAGATGCCTGAGAGATGGAAATCACTCCCACATCCTGGCAGGGGTGGCATTCACACCCAGGTGGCATTTTCTCCCTCATACTGGCTTGCAAATGCACCTCACCCAGGGCGTGGGGATGCTCTCTGCCTACAATTTCATCTCAGCTTGTATGACCGCAGAGGCTATTCCCGTGCTATGACCACCAACAGATTTCTCAGGTGCTGTCCCACAGCCTGGAGTTGGCTGATTGAAGGGCGTGAGGCCACTCAGGACCCTCCCACATGGCAGGGCTCTCTGCTATGTCCCAGCCTGAGCTGGGATCTACCTCCAGCAGCAGCACGATGCGTCCGCAGAAGTTTTATTGTCACTTTCTGAAGTTTGGTAAGAGGGATGTGCTCATGGGAAAGGCTGAGCCTCCATTGCTGTGTCTATATTTTCACATTTGGAAGTCAGTTTTGTGAAAAATACTGCAGCTGCGGTGATTTGTGGGCAGTACTGGTGGTAGCTGAACACTGGACTCGATGATCTTAGAGGTCTTCTCCAACCAGAATGATTCCATGATTCTACTAGATCGCATCATTACAGCCCCAGTCTCTTTATTCAGTGCATGCTCTGCTCCACGAGCATAAAAATGCCCAAAGCCATCGTGGTTATTTTATTTCACACAGCCCCCGTGTGGCTTTTCTATATGAGTTTTCATCCCCTGGTATGTTCCAAAGCCTGGCCCTAAGATCAGCACGTTGCTCCCACCTCCTCTTGTTGTTTGCAGAGGAAGGTTCTGTTCTGTTCTCACAAGGCTCAACTCTGGACCCGGGCCCCCCAGCTCCCACCCCTTTGAAGGAGGGTGCCGGGCCCCTGTGTGCAATGGGATAAAATGCTGAGTTTGACTCATGCCATCCTGTCAGCTCCACATCCAGTTTAACTTCCTTCCTGGTGTTTGTAGAGGTTGGGCACTCCCAAATCCTCCACCCATATGTGAGTAGGGACCTTTAAGATCTTCATTCATACAGGGACAGGAACATCCAAGGTTTTCAACATACATAGATGGGCATCCCCAGAATCTCCACCATACATGGATGGACTCATACGAGGTCTCCAACATACATGGATGGGCAATCCCAAAATATCACCACACAAGGATGGGCACCCACGTACCTCTTCATGTCTCCTCCTGCCCCTTCAAAGTGCCCTTTTTGGAGCATGACTACAGTTCCCCATGAAGTTTTCTTAGGAGATTCACTTCTGTTATCTTGCATATACTGGATTCTAACTTGGGTTTTTACTTGGAAGAACCAACTGTGATGGGATTCCTCCCTGTAGGGAAGATTTTGGCTCCTACATCTTCTTATCCAAGAAAGCAAAACCTCAGTGTTTCTTCATTTGTATGACTCTCAATGTAGTATTTAGTGAGGAGGTCTCATCCCGTTCATGGGGAAGACTGAAACAGAGGAGAAGGAAGCAGATAGTGACATCTTAAGGAAGCAGATAGTGACATCTCCAAGATGTGAGAGAGAGAAAAGGATGTGAAAGTCGCTGACTTGCACCACGGAGGTTCTGTGGTTGAAAGTGGTAGCAAATGTATAAGGAAGCAATTCTCCTGATCCAACCTTCACTTCAGTGGTCGAGAAGTGTGCAAAGCATAAGGAAAATGAAAAGGGAATATTGGGCTTGTGGCCACAGTGTTGGCAGAAAACTTGCCACATTTGGTTTGGAGAAGTTGCTGTTCTCCATGGGAACAGGTCCTTGAAGAATCTGAGGCTCCATCCAGACCCATGGCTGAACCGCAGCCTGGGCCTCCAAGTTGAATGGTTTGGGGTTGAAAGGATCTTACATCCCAACAGGACACTGGTTCCTCCTCTCTTCAGCTGCCCGTGGCTGTAGGAAATGAGACGGGGAGGTGAATGAAGAACACAGGTCCTTGTGGATGGAGGTGTGTGTGTGAAAGCAGCAGGGAGAACATCGGTGCCATCATCATCCAGCACAGGTGGCTCTGGGTTGGTATGGCCCTGCACAGCCAAGGACTCCCTTCACCCTGGAGCTTTTCCCACCTCCACAAGACCTCAGCCTTGCTGAGCTCCCAAAACTGCCCTAAGACATTTCTGAAGAAGTTCTCTCCAGGTGGTTGTTCACTTTCTGTCCACAAAGGACTTGCCCTTGGTAACCCTGGGGATCTGGGAGACCTTTCTCCAGGCAGCCCGGCCCTCCGCAGGCTGTGCCTTTCACACAACACCCACAGATAAAAATACCAATGCTCCAAGCAAGCAGGGATGCACCGGCAGGGAACAGATAATGCTGTGATGGCAGAAATGTGCCCGAGGGAGCTTCAAGTTACACATTAATGGGGGAGAGCAGTGGTGACGCACGAGTGGGCAGGAGAAGTGCTGGCAGGAGAGCTCAGCCCACACACAGGGAGTTCTTTACTCAGAGAGTGGTGAGGTGCTGGAACAGCTGCCCAGAGAGGCTGTGGATCCCCGTCCATCCCTGGAGGTGTTCAAGGCCAGGTTGGATGGGGCCCTGGGCAGCCTGGGCTGCTGTGAAATGTGGAGGTTGGTGGCTTTGCATGCAATGGGGGGGTTGGAGCTTCCTGATCCTTGAGCTCCCTTCCAACCCAAGCCACTTTATGGTCTATGATTCTATGACAGTGAAGCCCTGTGTCGGTGTGCTCCTGCAAAGCCCAGCCCAGCAGCTCAAGCATGGGGATCAACGTGCAGAAGCCACGTGGTGCAGTTAATAAGGAGGTTTTTCTCTCCGGGTTTGGGTTGGGGTGATGGTACGTTCATGGAAAGACTGTTGGTGGAGTGATTAGGGTTGCTGCAAGGTAGGTTTTGGCACTGCTACAAAGGGCAGGTATCTGTGAGTTGGGGGAATCCTTTCTGTCTCTTCCCATGGCCACAACAGGCAATGGGGAGCAATCCACGACCTGCAGATCTAGTGTTCTTCCCATAGCTATATAACTCATCTCACACCTTACTGCCCTTTCTATTCTTCCCAGCTCCAAGCTTTTTCTAGCTGTCTCCTGTTGTCTCTTGTTATCCTTTCCTTTGATCCCCTTTTTCTTGATATCCTCACAGCCATCATTTTCTGAAGGTCACATCAACCCCTTTGATGAAGCCACGCTACCTGGCAGCCAGAAAACCTCATGTGTGCCAATGGGGTGAGCAAGGCCAGGCTATCAGAGTCGAGTAACATTCGGGAAGGTGAAGGTCATCCTCATGAAGATAGCTCCCATAACCAACTCCCAGAGCAGCTCAGCAGCTGTGTCCCAGCACTGAAGACAGTGATCATATCCATGTCACATGGAAGAGTTTTGGGGAGCCCAAGAAGTCTGCGGATCTTCTTCAACTTCAGGAGAGTTTTTGGATGGCTTTTGGAGACATTTTTTGTGTTTCCTCTATTCCCGTGACATCTGTGACCTCCTTCCTCCTCCGGCTGTGCTGTTGGTGTAATACAGAGGAAAAAGATCAGGTGTGTGTTAATGAGACCCGATGGGGCGGTGCGGGGTGGATCTCCCTCCTGCACCAGGCCATGGCAGAGTCACTCCCACCCCAGGGCTAAAACCCATCACTGGACCTACCCCTCATCTCCTGCGGCTTTGCCTCTCCCACCCACTCTCAGTGCATAGGATAGGACATGACACTCATGCCAAGGGGACCTACCTGATTTTCACCAGTGGAGACGTCACCTCCATTGAAAGCAGCAAGAAGTCATAGACTCACAGAATCACCAAGGTTGGTAAAGACCTCCAAGATCATCCAGTCCAACTGTATGTACCCAGTCCAACCAGTCATCCAAGTCCCTTCGGATAGACGTGGAAACAGTTATCCTCCTGCACCAGGCCAGCATTCCTGCTCTGGATGGGCAGGATTCCTCCTCGCAGAACCCGTTGTTCACGTCTGGTCACCAGCACCCAGAGGCAGTGCAGGAGCGTGGCCAATTCCTGATGGAAAAGAAATCCCACCAACCTGCCAACCCTCTCCGCTCACAGATATTTACTCTTTGGATGTGTTCTCACGAAAATCAATCCCAGACTCACCTCCATGTATGGTAAACATGATGAACAAGGAATGGGGAGAGGCCAAGGCAGCAGGGAACAAAGCTGCCTGGGTGCAGTGATGCTGCCTTTGCTTCAGTGTGGTGGGACAAGCTCAAGCAGGATGCTGCAAGGCCACATGGGCTCCTTTCCAGCCCTCTTCACTGCTCGGCTGGACCTCCATCCCCTCTGGCAGTTTGGGCTCCGGGACGCCCAGTTCCACCCCAGCTTAACCTGGAGGAGGCTGAGTCACAGCATGGGCTCCTGCAGAACCACTTGCACGAGGTTATGACAAACTCCAAGGAGTGATTTTCTCCAGCTGAGGAATGCCCAAGCATGCAAAAAGCATGCTCTGTAAATCCTCGTTTTCCTGATCTCTATAATAGCTTCTTCTTTTTCTTTCTTTTTTCTTTTTTTTTTTCTAAATGGCAAAGCTTGAGCTGTCTCAGTTGCTCAGTTGCTATCTTTTACCTGTCCTGATTGACACTGGTCAGCTAAGGAGGTGAAATACAGCATGTAAACAAGCTGAGCACTCAGCACAGAGCCTGATCTGATGGTCCTGGGGACAGCTGACACCTCTCTGGGTCAGAGAATTACCAACCATTTCCCAGCCAAAGAGAATTTTCCTCTCAGACATCGGGTTGCACAGGACACCCCTACTTTTGTGTTGCATTATGAATTAAGGATCATCTGCTGAGAGGACACGAAGAAAAAGCTCTTCAGGGATTGCCGAGAGCTTGGCCCCATTCATATCCTCGTGGCACCCCCATGTGGGGAGAGCCCAGCGGCTCCAGCACCAGACCCACACTCTGCTTTGCTGGGGAAAAACCTCCTGGGGGAAGGAATGATGAAGTTGACATAGAGATCAAACAAGAAATTGGGGTTGGGACAGACAGTGGGGAGCAGGAGGGAACCCCAACCCACGGGGCTGGTGGAGTTGGGTGTTTTCAGACAGGGCACAGTGCCACAAACCTGCCTACATCTCATCAGAGCATTGCAGAGGAAAGGGGGAGCTGGAAGCACCTGGCAGCACACCTGGTTTGTTGCAGCCTGGATACTGCCAGGCTCTGTTTCTGTGTTTACGTGCTCCATGGTGCGGCTGGATCTTTTGACAGCCAAAATACAGATGGGGAAGGGAATGGCTGGGACACCCCCAGGGTATAATTGTTAATTATCAAGGACAATTTCATTCTTATAGTCCTCCTTTCATTCATTTTTTTTTCCCATTTCCTTTCACTTCTTCACTCTTTTTTTCTCTATCTATCCACATATGTATGTTTGCATTTATCTACGTATCTATCTATACATTTATCTATCCACCTACCTATATGCCTATCTATGTATATCTATCCATCTACCTACCCATCCACCTAACCATCCATCTGTAGAATCACAGAATCATTACTGTTGGAAAAGACCTCTAAGATCATCTAATCCAGTCGTCCACCACCACCAATGTTGCCAACTAAACCACGTTCCCTGGTACTGCATCTAAATGTTTCTTGAACATTTCCAGGGATGATGATTCCTAGGCAGCCCATTCCAGTGCATGATCACTGTTTCATAGAAAAAAATTCTCCTAATATCCAACCTGACTCTCCCCTAGCGCAACATGAGGCCATCACCTCTCACCCTATTGCTGTTACCTGGGAGCAGAGGCCAACCCCCATCTCACTACAACCTCCTTTCAGAGAGTTGTAGAGGGCAGTAGTGTCTCCCCTGAGCTGCTTCTTCTCCAGACTGAACCATCTCAATTCTCTCAGATGTTCCTCATAATGTGCTCCAGTCCCCTCACAGCTCTGTTATCCTTTTCTATCTATCCATCTATCTAACCCACCCATCCATCCATCTGTCCACCTATCCGTCCATCCAACTACCCATATATGTAAACATCCATCCATTTATCCATCCATCCATCCATCCATCCATCCATCCATCCATCCATCCATCCATCCATCCATCCATTTATCCATCCATTTATCCATTCATTTATCCATCCATCCATCCATCCATCCATCCATCCATCCATCCATCCATCCATCCATCCATCCATTTATCCATCCATTTATCCATCCATCCATCCATCCATCCATCCATCCATCCATCCATCCATCCATCCATTTATCCATCCATCCATCCATCCATCCATCCATCCATCCATCCATCCAACTACCCATCTATGTAACCATCCATCCATCCATCCATCCGTCCATCCATCCATCCATCCATCCATCCATCCATCCATCCATCCATCCATTTATCCATCCATCCATCCATCCATCCATCCATCCATCCATCCATCCATCCATCCATTTATCCATTTATCCATTTATCCATCCATTTATCCATTTATCCATTTATCCATCCATTTATCCATCCATTTATCCATCCATCCATCCATTCATCCATCCATCCATCCATCCATCCATCCATCCATCCATCCATCCATCCATCCATCCATCCACCTATCCATTTATCCATCCAACTACCCGTCTATGTAACCATCCATCCATCTATCCGTCCATCCGTCTGTCCATCCACGTATTCACCCATTCAACTACCCATCTATTTAACCATCCACCCATCCACCCATCCATCCATCCACCCATCCACCCACCCACCCATCCATCCATCCATCCCCCTTCCACCCACCCTTCCATCCACTCACCTGTTCATCTATAACACCTATTAAGCATTATTTCCTATATATTCCTATTTAATACCAAAAGCTGACATCCTGGAAGTGTTCCTGCGCTGACTGGGGGAATCTCATGCAGGACCACCCCCCTCACTGCAGCTCGTGTTGGCGAGCAACTCCCCATGCCAGGAGAGCTTTTGCCAGTTCAGCAGCCAGAATCTGCTCTGTCAGCAAACTCCTTTATTATTAGCTGGAGGAAGCGTCTGTCCACAGGGCTTTCACAGCCGGAGCTGCCTCCTGCATGAATCACCCTGCCCATGGTCTGGGCTAAATGGCACGATGCGCTGGTGCACCGATGCAGACGTGTAGCCTTGCAGCAGTGAGGGAATAAAAGCCATTTTCCTGGCTCGCTTGTTGTTCTCAAAGAGGTTTAAACCCCCTCAGGGAATGAGTTCAGAAGGGAAGAATGAAGAGATAGACAGTGAACAAGCTCGGCTTATGTCTATGTTCTCCTTATGATATTGACTCCACGTTGAGCTCCTGCCTTCCTTGTGTAACCCAGCACTGCTCACACACAACCCCAGAGCCCCTCCTCGCTCCGGTGCCACCCCAAGGACACAGCTCCCCATTCAGCATCTCTGAGGGAACAGAGCCCGGAGAAGGGCTGTGAGATGGGGCGGCTGTTTGCACACCACCGCATTTACACAAAAGCATTCCAGAAGATTAAAATCAATGGGCTGGAGATTTATTTGCTGAACCGCTCGGGGTGTCGCAGCCATTGGGTTTTCTTTCTTTCCCTCTCTGTAAGGGAACAGGACAGACTCTGTGGTGCTGGGGTTTTTTCCACCTTTTCTCCTTGGCAAGGTGATGCAGAACAAGCCCAGGTTTGGGGTGACAATCCTGAGAGCATCCACAACCCACTGTCTCCTTGGGCTTTCCACATACATCCCAACATACCCAATGTGCTTGGTAGAGGCACAGCCAAGACCAAACCAAGGGCCAAATTCCCATCCTCACCACTTTGGAAGAGAGGTTGTGGATGCCCCATCCCTGCAGGCATTCAAGGCCAGGCTGGATGTGGCTCTGGGCAGCCTGGGCTGCTGGTTGGTGACCTGCAGACAGCAGGGGGTTGGAAGTGGCTGAGCACTGTGCTCCTTTGCAACCCAGGCAATTCTATCATTCTATCATTCTATGAAATCCATTTTCCCTTTGCCTGCTCTCAGCCCAGGGGCTGTGCATTGCCTGCTTTCGTTTCTGAAGTTATCAGCAAAATATTTATTTGACCAAGCCAAGATAACAGCGGGCTGCGGGCCAGTGCCAAAAAGCACTGAACTCAATGGGAGCTTTTCCTGTTGACTGCAGTGAGTTTTGCAGTGAGGACGTGACCCTGAGCTGGGAATTATAGGCGGTCCCCACACTCCCCAAAGCTCTTTCCCATGCTCATGACCGGGTGTTGGTAGAATCATCAAATCATTAAGGTTGGAGATGATCTCCAAGATCCCCAACTCCAGCCCAACCCACCCCACCATGCCCACCTACCACATCCCTCAGTGCCACATCCCCGTGGTTTGGAAAAGCCCCAGGGATGGTGACCACACCACCTCCCTGGGCAGCCTGTGCCACTGCATTGCCATTATTTTGAAGAAGAAATTTTCCCTATTATCCAATCTATTTTCTATGAGGATCTGGTGGAGGACAGCTCCAAAAGCCTTCCTGAAGTTCAGGAAGACAACTGCCACTGCCAGGCAACGTCCATCACATTCAGTCTCCACTGTGCCCCACACCGTGCTTTCCACACACATAGCCCTACATGAGATCTATCCACACCTAAATGAGATCTATATATCTCTAGATGAGATCTCTCTATCCCTATATGAGACCTTTATATTCCTATATGAGATCAATCCATCCTTATATGAGATCTATATATCCATGTACGAGATCTATCCATCCCTATAAGAGATCTATCCATCTCTATAAGATGTCTATAGGAGTGCTGAGGAAACTCGTGGAGGAGATAGCCTCCGCTTGCCATCATTTATCAGCACTCCTTGTTGACTGGTGAGGTCCCAAAAGACTGGAGGCTTGCCAGTGTGACTCCCATCTACAAGAAGGGTTGTAAGGAGGATCTGGGGAACTGCAGGCCTGTTAGCATGACCTTGATGCCAGGGAAGGTTATGGAGAATGATATATGATATATGATTCTATATATCCCCATATGAGATCTATCCATCCCCATGAGATCTATCCATCCCTATATGAGATCCACATATCCTTATATGAGGTCTATCCATTCCCATATAGCATTCACATATCCCTATATGAGATCTATCCATCCCCATGAGATCTATCCATCCCTATATGAGATCCACATATCCTTATATGAGGTCTATCCATTCCCATATAGCATTCACATATCCCTATATGAGATCTATCCATCCCCATGGGGTCTATCCATCCCTATATGAGATCCACATATCCCTGTGAGGTCTATCCATCCCCATATGGCATTCACATATCCCCATATGAGATCTATCCATCCCTATGAGAGATCTATCCATCCCTATATGAGATCTATCCATCCCCATATGAGATCTATCCATCCCCATATGAGATCTATCCATCCCCATATGAGATCCACATATCCCCATGGGGTCTATCCATCCCCATATGGCATTCACATATCCCTATATGAGATCTATCCATCCCTATATGAGATCCACATATCCCCATATGAGATCTATCCATCCCTATGAGATCTATCCATCTCCATATGAGATCTATCCATCTCCATATGAGATCTATCCATCTCCATATGAGATCCACATATCCCTTATGAGGTCTATCCATCCCCATGTAGCATTCACATATCCCTATGTGAGATCTATCCATCCCCATGACGTCTATCCATCTCCATATGAGGTCTATCCATCTCCATATGGCATTCCCATATCCTTATGTGAGATCTACCCATCCCCATGAGGTCTCTCCATCCCCATATGAGGTCTCTCCATCCCCATATGAGGTCTATAGGGCAGGGATTGCTCTCCTGGCCTGCACATTCCCAGACACCTGCAGCACTCTGCAGCTGGAGCACAGAGCTGCAGTGTGTGTCAGCAGAGGACACTGCTGCACTGCATCACTTAAAGAAGCTTTCCTGGGGGAAGTGAGTCCGACTAATTAGCAGCACTAAATAAACAAATAGCTGCAGGAGGATGGAGCATCCAAGTTGCATTTAGCTTGCGGAAGTGTTAAAGGCTCTTAAAGCCAGGGGAGGGCGAGGGTCTCTGGTTGGGAACCGGAGTGAAGCAGAGCATCAGTGATGAAGGAGGCAGTGATGAAGCATTTGGGGAAATGCAATTAGGAGAATTGCCTCGCGCTCTGCAATCCACCCTGGTGATTTTCTTCAAGGAAACATTCAAATGCAGTTTAATATTTCAAAGGTTTCATTGCAGCAGTTCTAATAAGCTAAGGCAGAGTCAGGCCATGCAGGCTGAACCCAAGGCTGCCCGATCACCATCACAAGGCAGTGCGTGCTGGGGAGCAGCACTGCTGTTGTGCACAGCCCTGCATTACCTGTGTGCACCCCTTGCACGCCTCCTGTTCACTCTTTGCACACTCCCTGAGCACCACCTTGTGCATATCCCTGTGCACGCCTTCTACCCAAACCTTTGCATCTGCCTGCACCCCTTCATGCATCCCCACGTGCACCTCTTCTGTGCACCCTCCAGTGCTCTCACTTTCCTCCCATGCAGCCCCTTGTGTGCCCCTCCTGTGCCCCCTCCCATGCACCCTTTCTGCGCACTTTGCACACCCGTGTGCACTCCCTGTGCCTCTTCTATGCATCCTCACGTGCACAACTGGCATCCTCTTGTGCAGCCCTCTGCAACACCTATGCACCCACTACACAGCCCCACGTGCATCCCCCTCTCACCCGCCTGCATCCCCCTATGCACCTCCCATGCACCCTCTGTGCTCCTTCTTTGCACCCATACAAACCCCCTTGCATCCCCAATGCACTTTCTGTGCTCTCCCCATGCAACCCCTTAAGCACCCTCTATGCACTTCACCATGCACCCCCTATGCATTCACCTCCCATGCAACCTCTATATACCCCCATGCATCCCCCATACACCCCACACCCCCCATGCACGCCCCAAACATCCCCCATACACCTCCCAGGCACCTACTATGCACCCCCTATGCACCCTGCCATGCACATCCTATGCATTCACCCCCATACACCCCACACTCCCCCATGCACACCCCAAACATCCCCTCATACACCTCCTATGCACCTCCCACAAATCCACTCTGCACCATTATAAACCCTTTATGCTCCCTTATATACACCCCATGCACCCCCTTTGCACCTGTATACACCCTCTATGCACCCCCATGCACCCCTTGTATACCCCCAATGCACTCCTTATGCATCCCCTATGCACCCCTTATATGCACCCCTTATATATCCCCTACGCACTCCCTGTGCAACCCTTATATACCCCCTTATGCACCCCTTATATGCACCCCGTATGTATTTCCTATGCACTCCCTGTGCACCCCTTATATGCACCCTATGCATCCCCTATGCACCCATTATATGCTCTCTATGTACCCCTTATATACCCCTATGCACCCCTTATGCATCCTCTATGCATCTGCTATGCACCCCTAATATACACCTTATGCATCCCCTATGTACCCCTTATATACTCCTTATATACCCCTCATATACCCCCTATGCACTCCCTATGCACCCCTTATATATCCCCTTATATACCCCCTTTGCCTCCCCTATGCACCCCTTATATACCCCCTATGCATCGCTCAATGCACCCCTTATGCATCCCCTATACACCCCTTATGCCTTCCCTATGCACCCCTTATATATCCCCTATGCATTCCCTGTGCACCCCTTATGCATCCCCTAAGCATCTCCCTATGCATTTCCTATGCACCCCCTATGCATCCCCTTATATACCCCCAATGCACCCCTTATGCCTTCCCTATGCACCCCTTATATGCACCCCTTATATATCCCCTATGCATCCCCTTTGCATCTCCTGTGCACCTCTTATATACACCCTATGCACACCTATGCATCCCTATGCATCCTTTATATGCACCCCTTATACACCCCTCATACACCCCCTATACGTCCCCTATGCACCCCTTATATACCTCTATGCATCCCCAGGTACCTCTTATGTACCCCCTATGCAATCCCTATGCACCCCCTATACACCCCTTATATACTCCCTATGCCCCCCATACACCCCACGCACTCCCTCCGAGAACACCCCTCCAAGCCGCATGGCGGCGCACTCCCGAAGTGCCGCGCCCACGCCGCCTCTCTGTTCCTCCATCTCTATGGTGACCGCTCTAGGCAGCCCGGCGGCCTCCTCTCGCCTGCTCTCTCTGTGGCGGTCCGTGCTCCCGCCAGCTCTCTCCCCTCAGCGCGGCGCTCCCGAGCTGCGCTCCGCCGCCTCCCGCCCCGCCGGGCCCCGCCTCCCTCCCCTCCCCGCTCGTCAGGGCCGCGGCTCGGGACGCCGCTCTCCGCCCGTTCGGAACCGTGCGAGAGAGAGAGAGAGAGAGGCGGCCGCGTTCCCCTCCCTTCGCCTCGTTCTCTCAGCCCGAAGCGGGAGGCAGACGGCGGCCGCCCGCTCCTCGCCGCCTCCTCCCGCTCCTCCTCCTCCTCCTGCAGCGGGGGTCGCGTCCTGCTGCCGGGGGGGGGAATTGATGTGGAGACCCCGCGCAGCACCATGCAGCCCCCGCCGAGGAAGGTGAGGGCCCGCCTTCAAGGGGGCTGTGGGGCTGTGTGGGATGTGGGGCTGTGTTGGGGCGGGGGGCCGAGTGGGGTTTGGAGGGGAGGGGGTTGGGGGGTCCTGGGTGGGATCGAGGCGGTGGTTGGGCGGGGAGGGGGGGGGCTGAGGATGAGTGGGGTTTGAGGTTCTGTTCGGGTTGTGGGGGGGCTGCGGGGATGAGTGGGGTGGGGGGTGAGGGGGTCTCGGGGAGACTGAAGGATGTGGGGCTGGGTGGGGATCGGGGGGGGGGCGGTGGGGCTGAGAGAGATTTGAGGCTGTGTTAGGGTGAGGGTGGTGGAGCTGAGTGGGATCTGGGGCTGGGTTGGCTGTGGGGGGGGGGTCCTGACTGGGATTTGAGGCAGTGTTTGGGGGGGGAGGTAATGGGAGTGATAGGGATTTGGGGGTCTGTTTGGTGCTGAAGGGCATTCAGGACAGGTTGCGGAGGGCAGTGGGGCTGAGTGGGATTTGGGGCTGGGGTGGAGGGTCCTGGCTGGGATTTGAGGCAGTGTTTGGGGTGGGGGGGTGCAGTGTGAGGCTATGTTGGGGTGAGGGTGGAGCTGAGTGGGATTTAAGGCTGATTTGAGGCAGTGTTTGGGTGGGGAGTAGTGATGGGGATTTGGGGGTCTGTTTGGAGTTGAAGGGCATTCAGGGTAGGTTTGGGGAGGGCTGTGGGGCTGAGTGGGATTTGGGGCTGGTTTGGGGTGGAGTGGAGGGTCCTGGCTGGGATTTGAGGCAGTTTTTTTTGAGGGGAGGGGTGCAGTGTGAGGCTGTGTTTGGGTGTTGTGGAGCTGAATGGGATTTGGAGTTGGTTTGGATGTGTGTGGAGGTCCTCGCTGGGATTTGAGGCAGTGTTTGGGTGGGGAGCAGTGCTGGGAATTTGGGGCTCTGTTTGGAGTTGAAGGGCATTCAGGGCAGGTTTGGGAGGGCAGCGAGGCTGAGTGGGATTTGGGACTGATTTGGGTGTGGGGTGGTCACACAGAATGGGAGTATTTGTGCTGAATGGGATTTAGAATCACAGAATGATAGAATGGCCTGGGTTGCAAAGGAGCACAGTGCTCACCCACTTCCAACCCCCTGCTGTGTGCAGGTCGCCAGCCAGCAGCCCAGGCTGCCCAGAGCCACATCCAGCCTGGCCTTGAATGCCTGCAGGGATGCATTTAGGGCTGTGTTTGGGTATTGGGAGTGGGTTCCTGGGCACATGTGGGGGCAGTGAAGTTGACTGTGATATGGGGCCGTGTGTGGATTGCAGGTGTGGGGGGGTCCTGATCTGGGGAAATAGGGCTGTGGGGGGGCTGCTTGGAGTTGGATTGGGAGATGCATAGGAGGGAAGGGCTGTTCGGGAGGGGGAACATTGGTAAATTGGGGTCGGGGGGGCTCAGAGATGAGGTCTGTAGGCATCAAGGCACAGGGAAGGGCTGGGAGCAGAGCTCTGCACTGGCTTGCTGGGGAGGGTGGGCACCGATGACGCTGGGCTGGCTGCACTGAGGCTGTGGGTTTGGGAAAAGGCTTCTCCTGGCGCAGGCAGGTTGCTGTGTGGCAGATGTGAGCTGTAACAAAGTCCTGAGCCCCGTGCTGCTGTGTGGGGATGGATTTCTTTGATATTTGGAAGGCTGCGCCCTGGGGCTTTGCTATATGAAAGGGGAGCCGGACCCCCCAAGCTGGCTGTGGGGCAGGGAGATGCTGGGGGGTTCCTGGGGGTGGCGGAGGGCAGCCTGAGATCCACGTGTGCCCTTTGCATCTCTGTCTGCTGAGATGCAGTCAGGCTGCTGCCGCTGCTCCCCGTGGATCTCCAAGGTCTCCTACGTGATGCGGAGGTGGATGGGTGCAGAGGTGGGATTGCAGGGCTGTGCTGCCTGCAGGCTGCGAGGGGATGCAGGCTGGAGCCTCCTGTTGTGGCCCTGTTCCTTCCTGCCTCTTCACCTCCCGTTTCACCAAAGCAGAGCAGGTCTTACTGCTGTTTTAGTTCGCGTTTGGCTTCCTATCGATAACAACGTGCGTGTCGTTCTTCGCTGATATGATGGCACTTGAGTTTATTTCCATTACGTGGGTCATCTCGTGTAGGTTGATGTATTTTGAGCCGATTTCTTTCAGATACAGATGAGAAATGTTGAAGTTCACGTTAAAAATAGACCCTTTTTCTGCTTAAAGCCGGGGCTGTCCTTCATTTTTTGTTGCGTCTTGTGGGCGCTCTTGTGCAAAACTTGTCAGTGTAATGTGATTAAAGGGCCCTTGTTGCTGGGGATTGTTTCAGTGTTAGGATCGAGGGGGCTTTTGCTAGTTGATGAGGTGGAGATTTCTTTTTTCCTCCTCCTGGCTGGTGGAGGGATTGGAGTTGTCTCTCTGTGCCCATTGGGTTGGGCGTTCTGTCCTCACGAGTGCATGATGTCTTCATTGATCTGCTGATCACTTTTCAGCCTGACAGGTTCCCTGTGGTCACGAGAAGGTCAGAGAGCCCTATAAAAACAGAGCAAACACCCCCCCACGGCCCTCCAGGGTCATCCCTGCTCCCTGTGCCACAGTGCTGGTTGCTGGGAGGGCTCCCAAAGGATTGAAATGGAGCTGAATGAGCAAAGGGATCAGAGGAAAATCACGCCTAAGCCCAACCTCCTGAAGCCTTTCAGAGGGAGCCCTTCTGGTGCTCAGCTGAGGAGCAGCCCGATGTTCAAGGCCAGGCTGGATGTGGCTCTGGGCAGCCTGGGCTGCTGGTTGGTGACCTGCACACAGCAGGGGGTTGGAAGTGGCTGAGCACTGTGCTCCTTTGCAACCCAGGCCGTTCTGTGTTCGAGCTGTCTTAAGGTGACGGCAATTGTGGGACAGCTTAAGTGCTATAAATGCCTACGAGCTGCCAATTTTTACCTTCTTGACCCATTTCTTTCCAAGCTTTTTCTGCAGGTGGAAGTACTTTGTTGCACACAAACCGTCCTTCCGCCCTTTGAAATAAAATGGCACTTTCCTTAATGTTTGGGCATAAGTTTGGGAGCCTCAGTGCGTGTGGTGTCAGCCTGCACAGGCACTGAATTCAGCTTTTATTAACGCTGCTGAGGGTAAAACTGCATTCTTAGTGCTGTGTCCCAACTTTCCACTGAGATGTGCCATTTCAAAACAAACGAGGGAGAGGAATTATGTTGTTTTTTGTGTCAAGATTTGGCTTAAACTTCACCAAAAATATATGTGGTCTGTGTTTGTTTGTAGGTGAAAGTTACACAGGAGCTGAAAAACATCCAGGTGGAGCAGATGACAAAGCTGCAGGCCAAGCATCAGGCAGAATGTGAGCTACTTGAGGATATCAGGTAAGGTTACAGAGAGCATTGCCAGAATTCCTTTAGGATCCAGTTTTTGGAAGAACGTTTGAGTTACAAAACTTCAGGAACTGACGATGGAATTTCCTCTTTGGATTTCCTGCTTTCAGGCTGTTAAAGTTCTGACACAGCTGGAAATTATAACTGCAGCTAACACAATGCAAACGCTTTTTTCTTCTCTTCAATGGGGGAAGTGTTTAAAAAAAAAAAAAGCAACTCCCAAACAACACACTGAAAGCTTTGGGCTTTTCAGCAGTATTTCTCCATATAATAGATGGAGACTTTGATTTACTGCTTGTAAGAGGCTGTTAAAAATTATTTCAGATCTTTTAAAACCACTGATGATTTACATCTTGCTAGGAAGAGCTTTGAGCAGCGCTTCTAAATGGTTTGGTGTGGGGGGTTTGTTGTTGTTGTTGTTGGTTTGTGTTGTGTTGTTTGTTTGTTTTTTTTTTACCAGAAACAAGAAAATATTTGCATTTATAATTTAAAGATCAGTAGGGAAAACCTACATGCTATCAATTCTGTGTTGCTTTTGCACAAGAAGGACGGTGAGCTTTTGGAGCTGGTCCAGAGGAGGGCACTGAGATGGTCAGAGGGCTGGAGCAGCTCTGCTGTGAGGAAAGGTTGAGGGAACTGGGATTGTTCAGCTTGGAGAAGAGAAGCTGCAGGGAGACCTCAGTGTGGCCTTCAGTGCTTGAAGGGAGCGGATAAACAGGAGGGGGAACGGCTGTTTGTGAGGGTGGGTGGTGACAGGACAAGGGGAATGGCTTTAAAGTGAGCCAGGGGAGGTTTGGGTTGGATGTGAGGAGGAAGTTTTTCATGCAGAGGGTGGTGAGGCAGTGGAACAGGTTGCCCAAGGAGGCTGTGGATGCCCCATCCCTGCAGGCATTCAAGGCCAGGCTGGATGTGGCTCTGGGCAGCCTGGGCTGCTGGTTGGTGACCTGCACACAGCAGGGGGTTGGAAGTGGGTGAGCACTGTGCTCCTTTGCAACCCAGGCCATTCTGTCATTCTTTCATCCTTTAACATTAGATTTTTGTGTTAACAGAAGAGGTGGCAGTGGTGCCTGGTGTTCTGTAGGGCATTGATTGCTCTGTTTGGAGAGGAGCAATTGTTAGAGGGGTTCTTCCTTCCAGCATTCAGCAGTGGGGCTGCTGCCTTCCTCCTCTTTTTTTTTTTCCCCCTGTTTCTCAGTTGTTTGTAATTCCTTCAGGCTGCTTTCCTACTGAAAGGCACCCTGAGCGTTGTGGGTTCTAGAACACCAAAACACATGGAAACATTGGCTCAGAATGTTTTATTTTTATTATAACTTAATTTTTAACGTTAATTTAATTTGTAAATGTTGATGTTACGGATTAAGAGATGGGATTATTTAATTCATTAAGATGATCAGTAAACAGGCACGGTCTGTTCAGCATCCTTGTTACAGTCAGTCTGTGTTTGCAGAATCACTGCGTGGTTTTGCATGTTAACCATGGAGCCATGTGATGGGATATGGGATATGAAACCTCCAGGAGTTGTTCAACTAGCAGAGAATGGGAATGGAGGGGACAGCAGAGTTCTGGCTTAGGAATGCTTGCTGAGAAATGCTGGTTTGTGTATGTTGGTATATATGTGCCAGCAGTGTTTATAAACCAAAGCACTTGTCTGGGCTGTAACGCTCTTAATTACATTCTTAATATCATTTCAGTCCAGTTTTGTCTAAAACTTCAAATGTCTGTAATGCAGAAGGGACGTGAGGAAGAGATCACAAAGTTCTCTTATGAGTTGTACTGAAATGCGCCCATTGTCTGCTGTAGTAGAGGCAGATGACTTTTGGCAGTAAACCAGATCATAAACATACTTTTCATTCCAGTAGCTTTGATATTTTTTCCAAAACTGAGCACTGTTTTCAGTGTTTACAGTTGGAAGGTTTAAACTGTGTCATTTGGGGAGGATGAAGGCTGGTGCTGTTTGTTCCCAATGGGATTCTGCTCAGTCGAGGCTGAGGCAAACAGGTGTAACTGGCTTCTCTCCACCCCTCTGCAGATAGCACATCTCCTTAGGGCTGTACATACACCAAACCACCGGGCTTAATTACATCTAAAATATGTCTTTTTTTTCACTGATAATACAGTGCTTAGCATGCCAAGAATGTAGCTTCAGGTCATAGAGGCTGAGAAGAAAGGCAGTGTGTTTTGCTTACAGAGAGCATGCTTAGAACTCGACAAAGCTACGTGCAGGTAGTTGAGCTGAGAGCTTTGCTTGGGGTTGGACAACTTCTGACACAACATAAAATTGTAAGATGCATAACAATTGTAAGATCTCTTGCAGCCTTACAAACTGCTCTGCGTTTTCCCTTCTCTGTGACAGCTTAGTAAGCAGCAAAGCTGGGATATCTTTTTACGACCTGACAGGGCTATAACAAAAAATGTGTGTTTGAAGTCTATTAGCAAGTAGGTTTAAAAATATCTTTGTGTTTATCATCTGCTTGGCTCTTTGTGTTAACGTTTCTTCGTACTTGCTGACTGGGGGGTTGATGGAACAAGTGATTCAGTTGGCACAGTTCTAGGCAAGGCATCTTCTGTAGCTCATTGAAGCCATCGTGTCCTTTCGTGTAGTGGATCTATGCTGGTGTTGCTAGGAGGAGGCTGGCTATCTCTTCTGTTACAGTTGCAGAGTTTGCCTTCCAGAGGAAGAAGGCTCTGAGCTTTGTTGCTGTGATGCACGCAGCCTTCAGAGCTTCTCCCTTGCTGCAGTTGCTTTGCTCTGTGCACACCTGGCTGTGTCTTGGCAGCAAGTTCATCCCGTTCCCAATGGCCAACTGGGTTAGGAGTGGCTGGGTTTGTATCAGAGCTGCTGGTGGTTCTCAGATGTCTTATTCTGGTTTTTTTGATTGGTGATAGTCAAGAAGTCGTGTGTAGTGGTGTGGAACTGCCCTTAGTTTGCCAAGGTGTAGGCATAGCTTCTGTGTGTCTGCAAAACTAAAGAGCTCCAACTGATCCACGCTGGGATTCCAGTTGATATTTCTGTCATCTGTGCTATGATCCCGAAAGCCGTTCAGCTGATAGCAGCTTTTACCTTGCATGTTACATCAGTGCCTCGTTTCCCAAGGAACTTTGTGTGCCTTTACAGGTTTTGCAATTGTAGTCATAAAATGCTTTTTTCTTTTAAATCATTTCTTTGCTTTCATGCTTTGCCAGTGGTTATGTTGCAGTTTTAATCCATGCTGAAGGCTGCATTGCCTCTGCAGGGCCAGCCCTGCTTGCCAGCTCCTCGTGCTGTCGCTCTGTGGATTCCCATGCTGGGGCAGCCAGGTGGGTGAAGGCACTCAGCCCCTTCCCCAGCTCTTCTCCCCAGTGGAGGTTGGAGGTAAGTCTGCACCCTGAGGCTTCAGCAGAAGGCAGGGCTGCAGCCATAGGAATCACAGAGCTGGAAGGGCCACCTGCTTTGAGTCTTAGCAAACTTTCTGCAGTCTGGATGTTCTGATCCGATGTTGCTTCATCACTTGGAGTCAGTTGACTGCATACGTTGTGTTGTGTTGAAAGCAGATGTAAAGACTGCATGCCTTCTGGCTGAGGTGGAACAGCTGTGTGCTCGGTCATAGAATGATAGAATGGCCTGGGTTGCAAAGGACCTCAAAGTTCCAACCCCTGCTGTGTGCAGGTCGCCAACCAGCAGCCCAGGCTGCCCAGAGCCACATCCAGCCTGGCCTTGAATGCCTGCAGGGATGGGGCATCCACAGTCTCCTTGGGCAACCTGTTCCACTGCCTCACCACCCTCTGCATGAAAAACTTCCTCCTCACATCCAATCTAAACCTCCCTTATCTTAGTTTAAAACTATTTAAACCATTCCCCTTCATTCCTTAGTTTCAAGCCCTAAAACTAAAACCCTTAAACTAAATCCTTTAGTTTCAAACCATTCCGTGTGCTTCAACGTCTCCTGCCTTGCGCCTGCCACAACGAGCCCAAGTGAGCAGTGCACACTGGAGGAAAAAAAAAGGTATGAAAGAATATTTCTAGTTAGCTCCTTGTGCTCCTAATGCCATTTTATGTACTGGAGTAGCTCAGCTTAATAAAGTGCATGTAACCTTTTGCTGTGGATATACTTTGCACTCTCTGGTGGAACATGGCTGCAGTTCTGTGATTGCACCAGAGCTGTTGGCAGGTTTGTGATAAGGTTTATGGCAGTGCTGGCTGGCAGTCAGTTTACTGAAGTAGAAGCTAATAATGGTTTTGGTTTTAAATACAGCAGATCTAACATGGCAGCTACAGCCCAGTGCTGGGGAGCAGCCTCGTCAGAGCAGGGGTGGTGCTGGAGGTGAAGAATATGTATTTATGTATGTGTATGGAGGTTCATATATATATTAGGATCCCATAAGAGATTCTGGAAAGTTAGGAGAGCGCTTTGCTTTTCCTGTCCTGAGGCAGAGTGAGGATTTCCTTCTCTTCCTACCCTTCCAGGTCCCAGCTGCAGGGAATGCTGCTCACTTGGATTTCTTGGAGCCTGTCTTGGGCTCCGGAGTGGCTTGCCTCTGGTTAGCATGAGTTTTTCTAATTCCTGATCAGCTCTGAAGCAGCTGGCAGGGCTTTCCATAAGAACATCATATATATATATATATATATATTTTTTTTAACCTTTACACTGCTCAGAAATTTGTCCTTCATCATCACCTTTCCTTTCTCTTCCAAAGTCCTTCGCTCTGCTCAGTGATGTTCCTGGTGTTCCTGGCTCTATTTGACCAGGAGCAGTGTTTCCTTCTGCAGGTTCTGAATTCTGCAGCCTCACAAAGGGGGAACACTCAGGAAAGCTGTTTGGACAGTGTTACATTACGCTGGGTTTGTCTCTCTTGAAAAGGCTTTCCTTGCACGAGACTGCTTGACCTACAAGGTTTTTTTTCCCCTTTAAATCTTGCAGTTTTCTTGAGAGTTGATGGCATTTCTTTCCTCTTGAGCTGCTCCTTCTCACCACCAGTGACTGCTGGAGCACTGTGAGGTTTAATTCCAAGCTTTTAATTACTTGAAGACAGGCAGCATAATTCTCTGCTGCTGTGCTGTAACACGCTGCAGAGATCTCAGAACTTCTCTCAAAAGTTGGTAGTGTTACTTCTGAATGCTATTCTGTATAACGATGCCACAGAATCTGCGGTCTGGGCACGTTACCTATAATTAGGCAGTCCTTTAATGAGATGCTCACATTCTTGACGGAATTAAAATCTGGTGATGTTTTGACTGGAACTGTTTGAGGGAAGCTTGGAATGCACTTAAAAAATGTTGCCTACTGGGTGTGGAAGTCCAAGTTTTCAGTTTTTAAAAAAAAAGAAAGGTTTCAGTATAAACATAGGCTTGAATCATTACACTGTGGCTGTCTTGGCACAGTGAAATTGAGAAATGGACCACGCTCCTATTTTTATTTATTTTTTAATCCCAGGCATATAAAATATAGTAGATCTCCTGTCTCAGTATTTCTGAGTGGCTTTGCAGCTGATGGAAGTTTATTTTTGGTGATTGTTTTTTTGGAACAAAAGTAGCACTCTCAAAAAGCAGCAGTTCATTTCTTACGTCCATCAGAAAGAAAAGGAATACATTTTTTCCCCTTTCTGGCTTCTAGGTTTGGCTTTCAGGAGAGCTCTAGCTTGCCTTAATGGTGAGCTCTGTACCTTGGGCAGCATGTGACTTGGAAGATCATAAGAAGAGGCTTTCCCCATGGTGTTACTCAGCACAGCTCTAGCAGAGCAGCAGTTGTAACAGAATCACAGAATGGTTTGGGTTGGAAGGGAGCTCAAGGATCACGAAGCTCCAACCCCCCACCACAGGCAGGGCCACCAACCTCCACATCTCACAGCAGCCCAGGCTGCCCAGGGCCCCATCCAAGCTGGCCTTGAACACCTCCAGGGATGGACGGGGATCCACAGCCTCTCTGGGCAGCTGTTCCAGCACCTCACCACTCTCTGAGTAAAGAACTTCCCCCTCACATCCAACCTCCATCTGCCGTCCCTCACCTTCCAACCATTCCCCTTGTCCTGCTGTTATCTCCCCTTTCCAAGAGCTGACTCCCCTCCTGTCTGTAGGCTCCCTTTAGGTCCTGCAGGCTGCACTGAGGTCACCCCGCAGCTTCTCTTCTCCACGTTTGAGTTGGAAGGAACCCTCAAAGGCCACCTGTTCCCACTCTGCAATGATCACCCACAGCCCCATCAGTGCTCACAGCCCATTCCCTGACCTCGGGTGTCTGCAGGGATGGGGCACCACCACCTCTCTGAGTAAGGGCACCTCTATGCCCTTAATGTAAACAACTCCTTTCTTATATCTAATCTAAACTTCCCCTCTTGTTCTTGGAAACCCACTTCCCCTTGCCCTGTTATGCTAAAGAGTCCAAGAGACATGCTTAGCTTGATTGACTGCTGGTTACACACTGCACCACAGAGATAAGGCAGTTGTGCAAAGTCACTCAGCGTCCCCCAGGGGTCTGTGCTGGGACCAGTGCTCTTTAACAACTTGATCAATGACATCGATGACGGAATGGAGTGCACCCTTTGCTGACACCAAGCTGAGTGCTGTGGTTGGCACAGTGGAAGGAAGGGATGTCATTCAGAGGGACCTCGACGGGCTGGAAAGGTGGGCCTGGGTGAACCTGATGAGGTTCAACACAGCAAAGTGCAGAGTTTTGCACTTGGGCCAGAGGAATCCCAGGCATTTATACAAGACTGGAAGGAG
Source organism: Meleagris gallopavo (assembly GCF_905368555.1). NCBI lineage: Eukaryota > Metazoa > Chordata > Aves > Galliformes > Phasianidae > Meleagris > Meleagris gallopavo. Next base: position 192,982,032 of record NC_139404.1, read on the forward strand.
CAGTTCTTGAGAGCAGCCCTGCAGAGAAGGACCTGGGGGTCTTGATAGATGAAAAGCTTAACATGAGCCAGCAGTGTGCTCCTGCAGCTCAGAAAGCAAATGGGATCCTGGGCTCCATCAGCAGAGGGGTGGCCAGCAGGGACAGGGAGGTGATTGTCCCCCTCTGCTCTGCTCTTGTGAGGCCCCATCTGCAGCACTGTGACCAGGACAAGAAAGACAGGGAGCTGTTGGAGAGGGTCCAGAGGAGCCACAAAGATGAGCAGAGGCTGCAGCACCTCCTCTACAAAGCCAGGCTGAGGGAGCTGGGCTTGTTCAGCATGGAGAAGAGAAGCTGCGGGGTGACCTCAGTGCAGCCTGCAGGACCTAAAGGGAGCCTACAGACAGGAGGGGAGTCAGCTCTTGGAAAGGGGAGATAACAGCAGGACAAGGGGAATGGTTGGAAGGTGAGGGAGGGCAGATGGAGGTTGGATGTGAGGGGGAAGTTGTTTGCTGTGAGAGTGGTGAGGTGCTGGAACAGCTGCCCAGAGAGGCTGTGGATCCCCGTCCATCCCTGGAGGTGTTCAAGGCCAGCTTGGATGGGGCCCTGGGCAGCCTGGGCTGCTGTGAGATGTGGAGGTTGGTGGCTTTGCATGTCGTGGGTGGTTGGAGCTTCGTGATCCTTGAGCTCCATTCCAACCCAAACCATTCTGTTTCTGTAATTCGAACCATTCTGTGATTCTATGGATGTACAGCACAGGCAATTTTGATGGAACAAACTGGACCAAATCCTGGGGTTGATCTTATAAGGGGAGCTTTCTTTTGTGCACCTAAGTGCTTTTAATCCAGGCTCTTACTTCGGAAGCCCCGTGCAGGGGGAATTGGAGGTGTCCAGGATGTCCTGCCAGCGTCACGATAAAACTCTGCTGGGAAGAGGAAAAGCATTCTTATCATTCCAGACACAATCAGTGTAGCCTGGCTTAATTTCCTATGGTGTTTTGTTGTATTTGTTTCATCTTGTTTGGTGGGAAAAGGTTTATTTTGCAGGTTTTGCATCCTCTGCCAATAATACTTTCAGCATTTTTTGCAGACTGTGCTTTCAGCCTCTCCAGCAGAACCTACACAAAGGCTCTGTAAACAGTGCCTGCTGTGGCTCGGGCCGTTGAGGTTGTTGATAGAGGACTCTCCATCCTTTTCATCTAGCTCATATGGCTGTAAACATTTTCTTTCTTCCCCTCCCCTCTGTGCCAGCATTGTCTTTCCTCTTGGTGTTACTTTAGACATCCCCAGGTGGAGGTGGAGGTGTGCAGCTGCCGGGGGAGCTGGTGCTGTGTTAATCATAGAATGATAGAATGGCCTGGGTTGCAAAGGAGCACAGTGCTCAGCCACTTCCAACCCCCTGCTGTGTGCAGGTCGCCAACCAGCAGACCAGGCTGCCCAGAGCCACATCCAGCCTGGCCTTGAATGCCTGCAGGGATGGGGCATCCACAGCCTCCTTGGGCAACCTGTTCCACTGCCTCACCACCCTCTGCATGAAAAACTTCCTCCTCACATCCAACCCAAACCTCCCCTGGCTCACTTTCAAACCATTCCCCTTGTCCTGTCACCACCCACCCTCACAAACAGCCGTTCCCCCTCCTGTTTATCTGCTCCCTCCAAGCACTGAAGGCCACACTGAGGTCTCCCTGCAGCTTCTCTTCTCCAAGCTCAACAATCCCAGTTCCCTCATCCTTTCCTCGTAGGAGAGCTGCTCCAGCCCTCTGATCATCTTTCTGATCCTGCTATGGATGTGTTCCAAGAGCTCCATGTCTTTTTTTGTGCTGGTGGCCCCAAATCTGGCTCACAGTCCATGGTGCTACCTGATTTCTGGGCCCAGGTTCTCTTCCCTTGCCTGTGCTGGTAGGTTTTGAAAAGAGCAGGAGATGGGCTGGCACCACCAGATCTGGCTCTTCTGGAGTGCTTTGGGCCTTAGCAATGCTGGCTCAGAACAAGGTCAGTTTTTGTCACCCTGTGTTGGAAGGGACCTGCAAGGATCACCGAGTGCAACTCCTGACTCCGTGCTGCACCTCCCAGCAATCACACCGTGTGTCTGAGAGCATTTTGCAGGTGCTTCTTGAACTTTGGGAAACTCAGCACCATGAGCAGTGCTTTGAAAATATCCCCTGGTGCGTTTTGGGCATGGCAGTGCTTTGAGTTAATAAGGCAGTGATGCTTTGTCCACAGCCCCTGCTGCAGACTGTGTCACAAGCAAAAAGGTGCCTCTGTTCTTAGGAGCACAAGAGACTCGAAGAATGTGATAGTTGCTGCTTCATCTGAAGTATTTTTGATGTTTTTACCTAAAGGTATAAATTGGGACCTGTTTGTATTTTGTGTCTCATGAATTGTGTCAGATTTCCTTTTAATATTTGAATTCCTGGATTTGCCTCAAATCCACCTTCAGAATCAGGAGGTAATGGTGCTCTGGTCTCCCGTCCTGCCTTGAAAACCTTGAGCTCATTTTCTGCTTATGAGTGGTTCTAACAGAGGAGGGAAGGAGATTAAACTTCACGTAACTGTTCTTGTAGGGCAGGTGGAGGTGAAAAGGGGGTTTGTCAGATAAAGGCCAATGTAGAGTGGTTATGTGGTGCTGGGGGCTCAGGGTTCTTGGCTCCCCTTTGAGTTCTGCTTCAGCCCCTGTGCTGATGCACATATTTGGAGGGAGGGTCAAAAAAAAAACCACCCAAAGAAGCCAGAACTTTACTTGAGGTACTCTGAGATGAGAAATGGTTTCAAAGGTGTTTGAGTATTAGAATAAACGAGTTTGTATCCCTTGTGAGGCATTCTTGGCAGTGTTGGAGATGGCTGGAAGTTTGTGATATCACTTAGAATTGTTATCAGAGGGTATGAAAGGAGGAAGTACTTTGGTTTTAATTCTGAGATTGAGAGACAGAAATGAGGGCTTGAAAAATTGGCCCAAACATTTTTTGTGTTTTCATGAGCAATGTAAAATAGAATCATGGAACCGTGAAGGTTGCAAAAGCCTCCAAGATCCCCACCGTGCCCTCATGGCCCTCAGTGCCACATCCCCATGGCTCTGGAGCTGCCATCTTCCCTTGAAGCAATGATGGCTCCTACCTTGAAGCATTACCACGTGCCAGGCTGCTGACTTTCTATGTTTGATCTAAAAATCAATCTGTTTTTCCCCCTAAAAATAGGCAGAGACGGGAGAGAGGAAGAGAGACGAGAGCAATGAGTGAAGGCAGAGGAGCACTGTCAGGCAGCAGCAGCATCAGAGCTGTAGCTTCCAGTTGCTGCTTCTCCTGCTGCCTGCCCAGCCTGCTTTTAGCCTGCCTCAGCTCTGGGTGCTGTGCTTGCTTTCAGCTGTGTTGCCACTGGTGTAAAAGGGCATAGATGGCAGTGGCCCTATGTGTGACTGGAATGTGTTTGCTCTTTATGGAGTTTGCTTTCATGTTGCTTTTGTGTGGTTGTTTCTCATTAGCTCTATGTGATCTTGATTGGCTAAATAAGCAGGCAGGGAAATAAAGCTGCCTGCCAACACCTACGTAGAAACAGGTTTTACTTCTCATTTTCCTCTTTATCTTCTCACTCTTCTGCTGTTCTTAATGCTGGCAGTGCACACAGTGGGCAGGTAAGGCGTTCAGGTGTTCTGTGCAGGACCTGCTGCAGTGTCTCTGTGTTTGCAGAGCTGGGGCAGCCAAGCCAGGAACACCATTTTTTCTTTTACTGAAATTACTTTCAGTATTCAGCTCCATCCAAGAGTGAAGGAACAATTGGAGAGGCCCTTTTGATTAAAAAGCAATCGCAGCAAAGCCCAGACTTCTGATTTTTATTCTGTTATTTTTTTTTATAAGTTCCTTTTGTGCAAGGTGATAAACTTCAGTTAGTTTACCACAGAAGCATAGAATAGCTCAGGTTGGAAAAGACCTTAAAGATCATCAAGTCCAACCGCAACCCAGCCATCCTACCCTAACAGCCCTCTGCTAAATCATGGCCCTGAGCACCAATCCAAAGGGTTTTTAAACACATCCAGGGATGGTGACTCAACCACCTCCCTGGGCAGCCCACTGCAGTGCTTAACAACCTTTTCTGTGAAGTTTTTCCTGATATCCAACCCAAATTTACCCTGGCACAACTTAAGGCCATTTCCCCTCCTGTCACCAGTGAGATGAGACCCTGCTCTGCTGCAGTCACCTTGGAATGAGAAGAGAGCAATAAGGTCTCCTCTCAGCCTCCCCTTCTCCAGGGCAAACAGCCCCAGTTCCTTCAGTCTCTCCTTGTAGGATATGTTGCTGGATACACACTGGCAATACCTGCATACATGGATGCTCTTTAAAAACAGAAGTTCCTCCAGGGCATCTCCCTTGGTGTGCATCACCAGCAGTTCTGCTCTCTGCCACACCAGCATCCCGTGCTGCTGCTCGTTCCGCTGGCAGAGCTCTTCCCAGAGCTGTCTGTGGAAGTGAGCTGGCGTCCAGCAGCTGTGTCCCTTTTGAGATGGAGCTGCTCTCTGCTCGTGTGTGGCACTGCTCTAAGATTTGGGTACGTGCTCTGCGTATCGATCAAAAGCAGGATGGTGGTGGTGCAGAAGTTGTACGACGTGGTGCTGAGCGAGGAAGCAGGGAGGCAGGAGCACCTCGTTGTGCTCGGGAAGCCAGCAGCATTTGTGCGTTTGCAGACAGGCTTTTGTGGAGATGACAGCAATGTCAGAATGATTCAAGGCTCATGGTTTAATTTCCTTTCTAGTGATTTGGGCAATCTCACCTTTTCTTTGCTCTTAAAGGAGCACTCGGATCTCCATTCACCGAGCAAACTGATGTCTTTTGGGTACTGGTTTAGGTTGGATGTGAGGAGGAAGTTTTTCATGCAGAGGGTGGTGAGGCAGTGGAACAGGTTGCCCAAGGAGGCTGTGGATGCCCCATCCCTGCAGGCATCCAAGGCCAGGCTGGATGTGGCTCTGGGCAGCCTGGGCTGCTGGTTGGTGACCTGCACACAGCAGGGGGTTGGAGCTGGGTGAGCACTGTGCTCCTTTGCAACCCAGGCCATTCTGTCATTCTGTGATGCTGTTCTGTGTGAGGGATTTCTCTGGCTCTGTTAAGTGGGAGTTGTAGTGGTTCCTTATATTCCTCAGAGAGAGTAGAAGAGAGATGAAGGACAATTAGTTCCTGCAGCTTCTCCAAGCAGTTGGGATAAGGCTGATTTGTACGTGCTTCTTCACTTGCGTTTGAAATGCACAAAAATAGCTGAGAACTCAGAAGGGCAATGATTTGGGAGGTGCTGAGTCCCCTGTCTGCACTGACAGATGTGGGAAGTGCCCTTGGGGCAGCTGAGTGTTTTCCCTGCGCTCACTGTGGGAAAGGCACAGAAGGCTTCCTATCAGCTGGTGCCCTGTGTGCAGGCTTCTGAGTAGTGTTTGCCTGAAAACTTGTCATCTATCAAAGTTATGCAGAGCTTAAACAATGTGTGTGATGTTGAGATATAAGTTTTTTTTTCTTTTGTTTTTCTCTAAACCTGATTACTATGTTTGTATTAATGTCTGTGAAAGCAGGCTTTAATGGTTGCTTTGAACTAACCACTTGCTAGAAAACAAGGGTGCTTGTATGCTGTGGTTTCTTTACACATTTGAAGCTCGTGTCCCAGCTGGGGAGGTGAGCATAGTCTTTGTTACCATGCATCTCTCATTCACAAATATTCAGGATTTTCATGCTCGCTCAAGTTGATACTCCAACGTCTGTCCATCCTTGGGACACAAGTGATCTGACTATCTCTTATGCCAGGGGAATTAAATCCAATTCTTATCATTTTATAGAATGACAGAATGGCCTGGGTTGCAAAGGAGCACAGTGCTCAGCCACTTCCAACCCCCTGCTGTGTGCAGGTCACCAACCAGCAGCCCAGGCTGCCCAGAGCCACATCCAGCCTGGCCTTGGATGCCTGCAGGGATGGGGCATCCACAGCCTCCTTGGGCAACCTGTTCCACTGCCTCACCACTCTCTGCATGAAAAACTTCCTCCTCACATCCAACCCAAACCTCCCCTGGCTCACTTTCAAACCATTCCCCTTGTCCTGTCACCACCCACCCTCACAAACAGCCGTTCCCCCTCCTGTTTATCCGCTCCCTCCAAGCACTGAAGGCCACACTGAGGTCTCCCTGCAGCTTCTCTTCTCCAAGCTCAACCAGCCCAGTTCCCTCAACTTTTCCTCATAGCAGAGCTGCTCCAGCCCTCTGAGCATCATCATTTTTTGTAGCAACATGTGGGCATTGTGCTGTAATGGGTCGCAGGTTGGCACACAGCAGGGGTTGGAAGTGGGTGAGCACTGTGCTCCTTTGCAACCCAGGCCATTCTATCATTCTAAGAAGAAAGCAATTGTTTCCTTTGCACTTTTAAACACCTTTTCCAAGAGGACGGTTGGCGGCACGTTTATGGTTTTGCTTTTTGGAAAGAGGGTGAGATTCACCAAAGCAGTGCTGGAAAGGACTGGTGGTATTCACAGGACCTTCCTGGATTGAACAGACAGAAATAAGGGGTGTCTGCTGTTCCAGGAGAGGAGGTGAGCTGAGCTTGGAATGCAAACTGCTGGAAGATAGGCAGCACCCTGCAGGTCCTGGTGCCATTGGGAAGGAAATCCCAGGACTTCTTCTTTCTCTCTGGCCAGCAGGTGCTCTGCCTACAGAAATACAGCTACCTTTTCTCCCATTTCTCCTTCTTGGAGCAATGACACCAAGTTCAGAAAGCATCCTTCTGTTCTGGTGGCTCTCCTGTTGCTTCTCCTGCGTCCCACCAGCCTGGTGGTGAAGAACATCCCTGAACTGCAGAGAGCTGAGAGACCTTTATATTGCTTGCTTAGAGCAGCCATGTTTTGTGGCAGGGACAGATTTTTTCCTATGATGTCCTGTACCAAAATAAAGCAAAAACTAACCTGGAATACAAGCTGTGTGCTGGCAACACAGTGCAGAGTTGCTTTACAAGGCAAACAGTGGTAGGGTGACTCTTGGTAGTAGTTTGCAGTGAAATGCAGCATTTGGCTTAGATCAGCAATACAGAAAATGTGACCTTGTGAAGTGCATCGTTTCCAGATGAAGTGCCTGTGTTTAAAAATCAAGACAGAAAGGAACTATTTGTAATAAAGCTGGGTGGCACCACCGGGATTCCTAAGATGTGACAGATGAGGAAGGTAACAGCAGTGATGTTGTCGTTGTCTTCCCCAAACATTTTGCAGCTCCAGGATGAAGGAGGCTGCCTGTGTGATGAGATGTGTCTTGGCTTCTTCACAGAGCTGTGAAGCCAATATGGATCAAAGAACCTTGCCATATCCCTGGTAGCCTCTCTGGATTTTTTTTCCTTAATAGACCAAAGAATACTTGATATCTTCAGTATGGTGAATCTCTTCTGGATAAACCATAAGGAAAATACCTTTGCATTTGTCTCAGTTGTCTCTCTTCTGTTTGCTTTGTTTCCCATTTAAAGCAAAAAAAAATATGCCTAAGCTAGAAATCCAATATTCACATTGATCATAAGTTAAGGGTATGAAGGCTTGTCGTGCCTTTATTCTGTAGGGAATGAATGAAATATTGGTCTCATCAGCATCGTTCTGGTTCTTTGTTCCCTGTTAGGTCCTCGTGTAAGAGAGAAGTGCTGCTGTTGTAGTGCTGTGGCTGCTGATACGTTCCTGAGACAATGTGCTGACAGCACTCCCATGTTTGAGGCTAGCAGAATTCTCTATATATAGTGACAGAATTGATTTATTATTTTTTTTTTTTGCTTCTGTTGCTAGTGGCAACTCATCCTAATCCCAAAGTGTACAGTGATGTGATTTATGGTGAGCACAGTGCTGGTTAATGTAGTCTGGCATTGTTGCAGGAGGACCATTGTTCAGGCACAGGTTAAAGATAATTCATGGTGTGAGTCAGTTGTCATAGGTGCTGTGGACCAGAGCATTTTAATGCTCTGCAAGCATGCTTGAAACTGAAACTTGGAATAGCTAATTACTAATTATAGTAATAACTAATTACTAATAATTACTAAGATGGTCAGAGGGCTGGAGCAGCTCTGCTGTGAGGAAAGATTGAGGGAACTGGGCTGGTTGAGCTTGGAGAAGAGAAGCTGCAGGGAGACCTCAGTGTGGCCTTCAGTGCTTGGAGGGAGCGGATAAACAGGAGGGGGAACGGCTGTTTGTGAGGGTGGGTGGTGACAGGACAAGGGGAATGGTTTGAAAGTGAGCCAGGGGAGGTTTGGGTTGGATGTGAGGAGGAAGTTTTTCATGCAGAGGGTGGTGAGGCAGTGGAACAGGTTGCCCAAGGAGGCTGTGGATGCCCCATCCCTGCAGGCATCCAAGGCCAGGCTGGATGTGGCTCTGGGCAGCCTGGGCTGCTGGTTGGCGACCTGCACACAGCAGGGGGTTGGAAGTAGGTGAGCACTGTGCTCCTTTGCAACCCAGGACATTCTGTCATTCTATAACATTTTTGGTCATTTTTGATCAGTGTATGAAGGAGGAGCTCCTCATTAATTAGTAACTCTAGTGCTGGCAAAATCACAAATATTTCCCCTTGACCCCTGGTGTGTGTTTGTGGGTTTGTAGTATTGCACTGAGGTTTGGATATATACTGTTGTTTTTGTTATGACTTTCCTTGGGGATGGATGCATGGCAACATTCTCACCATTTCTGCTCTGGCAGCATCTCATCAGGTGGGCATGGAGAGGATCATAGAACCACAGAATGGCCCGGGTTGGAATGGAGCTCAAGGATCACGAAGCTCCAACCCCCCACCACAGGCAGGGCCACCAACCTCCACATTTCACAGCAGCCCAGGCTGCCCAGGGCCCCATCCAACCTGGCCTTGAACACCTCCAGGGATGGACGGGGATCCACAGCCTCTCTGGGCAGCTGTTCCAGCACCTCACCACTCTCTCTCTAAAGAGTGGACTGGGGAGAGAGGACCTTAGAGAGGACTTAAACACTGCAAACTGAGAGGAGAAACGTGGCCAAAGAAATGGGGACTCCTGCAAAAATGTGGCACAGCTTTGATTCCCTGGGCAGGCAGATCTTTTCACTACGTGATGCTGTATCTTGTAAGCAGACTTTCTGTAAATTGGTCGAAACGTTTTCTCCTTTAGTACCCCTGTTTACATTTAAGAGAATTTTCCTGTGATGTAGTTAATCTTGCATCTAAGTGGATATTTCACAAGTAAACATTCCAAAGGGCAAATGGTAGCAAAGCTGCCCAAGATGATTAGTTTTAGTGGCAGGAAAAGAGTTCTTGTAATTGCAGCACTGAGGTGCTGAACTGGAAGCTGTTGGTGAGCTGCTGTAAACCCTCAGCAGCAGAAGAGGAGCAGAGATGGAGAGCAGTGCTCGTTGGATGGCAGTGCTTGCATCAACAAGGAGTTCTTGTGTGCATGGCTGTAGAATTGCTGGGGCAGGTATTGTGGCTTTCATGTTTGTGGGGAAAACTCTTAAGTAGAGAAGATGAGGGGTGGCTCACCAGCACAAGGACATGGCAGTGAGAGCAGCTCCATTTCTTGACTCAGCAAGCAGCCATTCTTGAACTTGTAAGTATTTGACACTTAAAGAGTTGTGAGGTGGCCTGGACACATCCCCTGAGAGCAGGAGGACCCCAGGCAGGAAATGTTGCTGGCTTTTTGCAGTGAGTCACAGAGCTCTGCTATGGGCAGGAGTTTAGGCTGCAGGTGACATCGAGGGGTGCTTCAGAGTTTTCTTCTGGCCCTGTGCTTTCACAGCTGCTGGGAACATGGCCCACCCAGCCACAAAGCTGCTCATGGAGGTACCTGGAGGCCTCATGGATGCTCCATGGAGACGCCTGTGGTGTTAGAACTGCAAAGTGTCCTCGCTTGCCATGGAAGGAAGCCTGGCGTTCCTAACTTGCTCCTGGAACCACAGGTGGACTGGGGGAACTGGAGATGGGCTGTTGGAGCAAGGAGGTTCCAGTTCTCACTGTGATGGTGTGCAGGATCTCCCAGGAGGCAGCCAGGAGGGGAAAGAACCTGCATAGATGATTTTATTTTGGGTGGTGGTGTTTTTTTTCAAGACTTCTAGAGAGCCAAGGAACAAGTTTCCACTGTGTCAGACAGGCAGGAACAGCAGCAGGAATCCCACTCAGCCGAAGCAGGGAGCTTAGGGAGAGCATGCAAGGAGGGAAAGCACAGGCAGCAAAAGAGAAGTATGAAAACTTTGCTTGGCTGCTGAAGGACAGCATCAGCTGAATTTACAGCCCCTCAAGGACACGAGGAGTTGGAAAAGGGTGCAAAAAGATGGTGGTGGCAAAGCATTTTCAGAAGCAACAGGGGAGACGGGCTGCTGCTGATGGCTTCTAGGGAAAAGGCTGCGCTGCTCAGCTCTTCCCCTCCATGCTGGTGAGGTCTGTACCTGGGCTTCTGTGCTTAAGGTGTCGTTGGGAAGGGAGTGTTGTGATATGAATGTTGGTGAACCTTGTCTGGGAAATGAGGAGAATTGTATCTCCATGCAGAAGTGATGGTTAGAAGGCTGGAGGACCTGGGATGGAGAAAGATTGAGGGAACTGAGATTGTTGAGCTTGGAGAAGAGAAGCTGCAGGGAGACCTCAGTGTGGCCTTCAGTGCTTGGAGGGAGCGGATAAACAGGAGGGGGAACGGCTGTTTGTGAGGGTGGGTGGTGACAGGACAAGGGGAATGGTTTGAAAGTGAGCCAGGGGAGGTTTGGGTTGGATGTGAGGAGGAAGTTTTTCATGCAGAGGGTGGTGAGGCAGTGGAACAGGTTGCCCAAGGAGGCTGTGGATGCCCCATCCCTGCAGGCATCCAAGGCCAGGCTGGATGTGGCTCTGGGCAGCCTGGGCTGCTGGTTGGTGACCTGCACACAGCAGGGGGTTGGAAGTGGGTGAGCACTGTGCTCCTTTGCAACCCAGGCCATTCTGTGATTATGAAATGGAGCCACATGGAGGGGAGTGGGACACGTGGCTGTGCCTCTACCCTGGGACAGCTCTTAAATCGTCAGTTGTTCAATGTCATCTTCAGGTGTGTGTAGCTCAGCACTGGGTTCCCTCGCTGTCACTGATGTGTTGGGATCCATTTTCATTGCTTACAATAAGTGGAATTCATCACCAAACACATCTTACCATTGTAGAAAGGATTCAGGATCCGCTTGTCAGTTAAGGGAAGCACGGGGTTGGTATCAGGCGCTGTACTCATCGTGTGCAGCTTTTTCTGCACACTGGGGCTTTTTTCTGCTAAGAGGCAGCTGATGGCTCACTGGGTGGCTTTGAGATGGGCTGGCAGTGCTTTTGGATCATCTTCTCCAAAATGAGAAAAGAAAAACCAGCAATTCTGTTGTGGCCAGCAGGGACAGGGAGGTGATTGTCCCCCCTCTACTCTGCCCTCCTGAGCCCTCATCTGCAGTGCTGTGTCCAGGTCTGGAACCCCCAGGACAAGAAAGACAGGGAGCTGTTGGAGAGGGTCCAGAGGAGCCACAAAGATGAGCAGAGGCTGCAGCACCTCCCTACGAAGACAGGCTGAGGGAGCTGGGCTTGTTCAGCAGGAGAAGAGAAGCTGCGGGGTGACCTCAGTGCAGCCTGCAGGACCTAAAGGGACCTGGAACGTTGTGGGATTGATTTAGTTTAAGATTACTTGCAACAGTTCATGAGTAATTTCACATTCAGAACACCCAATGGGATGAATTGATCTATTTTTTGTTGTTGTTTAAGCTGCATTTGAAACGACTCTCCTCCCAACCCAACAGCAAAACAACATCAAATCATTTCTTCCCTCACTTCTTATTCTGTTTCTTACTGTCCCAGGGCTGTGCAGGTTTGTTCCATTGCTCTGCATCTCTCAGCGTGGGCTTTGCTTCCTGTGACACTGAGATCTGCAGCGGGGAGAGATACAGCAGTGCTGTCTTTGTTGTTCTCTTCTGACGGGGACACGGCAGCCTGCATTGCAGAACTGAAAGACCATTTTGAAGTGTTACCATCGCCGTGTGTGTGTGTAATTCCCCGCAGACCCACCTCCTTCCTTTGTCTCTCAGATTAATGGCATTGAAAGTGCCGGTCCTTTGCTGTGAGCTGTGCTGATGCGGGCCCTGCAGAGCTGTTTTCTCCTCCTTCCTTTGGTAGGGAAGCAGCTGGGGACTCTCAGGTCAAGGTGGGTCAGGACAGGTGCCTTTCTCATCCCTGCGGTTTTCAGATAATGTGCACGTTTCCAGGGGCTTTGCCTCGATGTTTAAATTTGGAGGGCTTTTTGTTTTTATTTTTTCTCGGTAAAATGGCCATCAGCAAAAAAATGCATCAACACTGACTGTCAGCACCAGGTGAGCAGAGCCTGGCTGCCAGGCAGCACATCAGGTTGGGCTGCTGTGGGTTAATGAAGTTCATAGAATGGCCTGGGTTGCAAAGGAGCACAGTGCTCACCCAGCTCCAACCCCCTGCTGTGTGCAGGTCGCCAACCAGCAGCCCAGGCTGCCCAGAGCCACATCCAGCCTGGCCTTGAATGCCTGCAGGGATGGGGCATCCACAGCCTCCTTGGGCAACCTGTTCCACTGCCTCACCACCCTCTGCATGAAAAACTTCCTCCTCACATCCAACCCAAACCTCCCCTGGCTCACTTTCAAACCATTCCCCTTGTCCTGTCACCACCCACCCTCACAAACAGCCGTTCCCCCTCCTGTTTATCCGCTCCCTTCAAGCACTGAAGGCCACACTGAGGTCTCCCTGCAGCTTCTCTTCTCCAAGCTGAACAATCCCAGTTCCCTCAACCTTTCCTCATAGGAGAGCTGCTCCAGCCCTCTGACCATCTCAGTGTTCTGTATCTTTCTGGTTGTCACTACAGGATTCCTGCAGAACCCCGAGGTTCCTTCCAGCTTTGTGTTTGGCTAATGGAGGGAAATGCAGCCACAGAGCAGCAGAAAGCAGCCTCTCCCAGGATGCAGATGGTGCTTATGGTACTGTCGTGCACCCTGACACATTAAACACCAATTTAAGTGTGGTAGAAATTGAATCACGTGCTGTCTTGTTGGAGATACAGAGCTAAATCTCACCCTGTTGTTAGCGGAGCTGCCTGTCCTTATGCTGGAGCTGCAGCCGTGCCACTTTCTGTTGGTTTTATGGGTAAATTTGATTTGCATGGTATTTAGTAACTCTATGCCAGGGGCCGTTGAACGCTTTTGTTTTTCTTCTCCCTGTAAACCCTTTGATAGAGGAGGTTTTAGGGGATATCTGACGCGTCCAGCTTGTCGCCATCATTGTCATGCAATTAGCTGAAGGGGAATTCTTGTACAGAGACAAACCTGGTGGTGGAACGCACAGCTCTGAGCCCACGTTTGGTGTAAACCCAGCATCCTCAGCATTGAGCTCTGATTGTATGTTTCCAAATAAGATTAGCTGGGAATTAAAAAATAACAGCCTTTGGTGTACCGTCTTCCCAGGGCTGCGTTTCAGGGTCAGCATGGGCTGTGCTTTCAGCTCATAGCGGCCGTGGCTGAAGCTCAGTGCTTGGGAAGACAAGGAAGTTTGTTTTATGGGGCATTGTGCTTTCAGCTGTGCTCGTGGAGCTGCATGGATGTTGGATTTGGGAACAGGAAAATCCGTTCACAGCCCTTTTTGTGCTGACCTTATTGTGGGATGTTCCTGAGCACTGTTTTTTCTTAATGTGCCACCATTGTTATTGCGTGACCGATTCAAATAGGAGATTTTCTTGTGCTGATGGCATGGCTTTAAGCTTGGTACAGCCAGCTGTTGTCCCCTCTGGTGGAGATGTGGCACTTCAGCAATAAGGGGGGCAGCTTAGAATCACAGAAGCCCTTCCTGGAGGTGTTCAAGGCCAGGTTGGATGGGGCCCTGGGCAGCCTGGGCTGCTGTGAAATGTGGAGGTTGGTGGCCCTGCATGCGGTGAGGAGTTGGAGCTTCATCATCCTTGGGGTCCCTTCAACCCAAGCCATTCTGTGAACCATTTGAGAAGGGACCCTTTAGGACCACGTGCAGTGGGTAAACGAGGGCGTTGCTGGGGACGCTGAGGGCTGCAGGGATGTGTGGCCGTGTCTTCAGCTGCTGGTGGAGAAACACCACTGACTGTGTTAGAAAGGAAGGTCTGGATGCACAAAGCTGAGTTCTGTTCTCTGCTACCAAATTCCTCCCAAAGCTGTAGCAGTGGCTGATGAGTCTTTAATGAAGTAAATGCTATTTACACCAGTCGTCCTGGGAACTGCATTTATCCAATAAAGCCGGGAGATGGGAGCGCTGCATATGTGTGCACACGTGCACGAGTTGCTAGGCTACTGATGCACAGTTGTCAAACAATTTTGCTTTTTTGGTTGCTTCTCTCTCTATAAAGCCCGTCTAGCAGCAAAACCTTTGGAGTCAGTGGTTGAATTTATAGCACGTTGCTGTTTGTATTCATATTCTTTTTCCCTTTTGTCTTTTTCAGAGCGTTCAGTCAGAAGAGAGCTGCGATCGAGAAGGAATATGCACAGGTAGGGAAGCTCACATTCAGCACATTGTTCTCTAGAGGTGATTTATTCCTTAGCAGACCTTCCACGTAGGATGGTGATGTTGTCTTGTGCTTTTTTGTGCATCCTTTCCTTGAGCTGTGTGGCATGGCAGTACCTGCTGGCATTTGGAAGCAGGCAGCTGCCTCGGTTGGGTCCATTCATTCTTGTTTAGCCTGGTCCTTGTTTTTTGGTTTTGGGTTTTTTTTTTCAGGATGTTTTGGCTCGGGGAAATTCTTGGGCACTGAAGAAATTTTTAATGTATTTTTTTTTCATAGTTACAAAGTCAGGCAGCTCCTTCAGGCTTTCCCAGAAGTTTGTGCAAAACTTGAGCGAAAAGTAAAACCAGGTCAGTGAGAGGGGAGGAAATATGTGCCGACGTACCCATCCAAAATAAATGTACACTGACATTCTTGAGTCAGAGCAGCTTCCCATTCAGCTGCAGTAAAAACGACCAGATCTGACCTAATGCTTGGGATGGGGTGTGGAATGAATCCTCGTTTGTTTCTGAGGAAGGATTGATTGTTCACCCTCATTCTGAAATTAGAAGGCAGCTAAAGAGGGGCGGCTCCCCGCTTAATGTACAGTGAGGGCTTAACTCCAAGCACTGCTGATTAAAAATGCTTTAATTTATCTGGAAATGGATTAAAAGTCGAATAAAATGTGATGAGAAAACCAGTATTTGCTGTCTGCTGGGCAGTGTGACTGGAGATGTGCCCGGTGGTGGTGCTGCCGGGGCGGTGATGGAGGTGAGTTGCCACAAGGATGCTCCCAAACCCTCCTGCATTACACACCCCCTTGGTGCCCAGCACTGCACCACAGTGAGTGCACAGAGCACAGATGTTTTCTGTTGGCCAGGCTGCGCTGCCAGGTGTGGCAGAGGGTTTCTGTATGCTTTGTAAGTGCACTGTGAGCATTCTGCTGTTCCTGCATGTGGTCTCATAGCGCTCAGTCTTCATCCTGTTTGGTTTATTGAACCTCATCTGAACACTCGCAGGGCTGTTGGGAGGGTCTGCAGTTAGCCCTGCTCCACTCCTTTCGTTGCCTGTGACTTCACATTAGCATACATTGGTCATATTGGCAGTTGTGCTTAATTGGATCAAATGCTGCACTTTTTCAATGACAGGATCAAGATGTGCTTAATGAAACTGTGATTAAAAGCATGCATTCTCTGGTGGTTCTTGTAATGACACTGTGGAGAATGTAGCATCAATTCTTAATACGTTTGTCCATTCCACAGCAGAAACGTGTTCTATATGCAGAGCATTTTTTGTATTCGCTACAGGGAAGTCTAGATAAGTTGGAAAAATAATTAGGTTCTCAGATTTGGAAAGGCTGGGTCGAAACAACTGAGGCTTTCAGATGCTTGCATTTAAAAACCAAAGAGCACAGCCCCGGCAGCACTTCCAGCAATACAGCTGCATCACTTGAGATTCATGGAATGGCTGCTGCTATGAATGGGGTCTTGTGGGATCGCTTCCTTGGGTTGCTGATAGGCGTACGGCACAAGAACAATGTTGGATGTTTCTGCCCGGGGCTGTCAAAGGAGTTCTGTTGTTGAGACGGTGACAGAATTTCACGTAGAGCCTTCTGGTGAGAGAAATGGCAAATCCTGTGTCTGCCCACTTGAACAGGAACAGGGAATTCTTCTCTTCACTCCTGCAGCATGATTTCAGAACCATGGTACGGATCAGCCTGCAGGGCTGACAGCAGAGATAAGTCCCCCACAGTGTTCCAAAACCGAATGCTTGTTGGTGCTGTGTCCCTGTTACATGGTGAGCAGCCTGAACATCCATGCTGAGTGACAGCATCTGGATGGAAATCATAGAATCACAGAGTGCCCTGGGTTGCAGAGGAGCACAGTGCTCACCCACTTCCAACCCCCTGCTGTGTGCAGGTCACCAACCAGCAGCCCAGGCTGCCCAGAGCCACATCCAGCCTGGCCTTGAATGCCTGCAGGGATGGGGCATCCACAGCCTCTTTGGGAAATCACCCTGCGCGTTATTTTTCTGAGTTTTCAGTTTCACCATGCTGTATCTGCTGCTGTTTCTGAGCTCTCCAAGCTTTTTTGGCTCTCTGCCTGCTGTGGGTTCTGTAGGGGCTTTTCTAGGCACTGCTGGATGTGGCTCTGTGCGGCCTCATCTGCTGGTTGGTGACCCTGCACATAGCAGGGGGTTGAAACTGGGTGAGCATTGTGCTCCTCTTCAATCCAGGCCATTCTAGGGTTCTGTGACTCCATTCTATGATTCTGTAGGATCCATGGGAGGGAGGAGCAGCTGCCAGGTCAGCCCTGCTCACAGCTCTGTGCCTTTCTGCATGTTGTAAATACGCACTCAGCTTTTCACTACTGTGTTATTTAATATATGCTTGAAGGCTTATAATAACATTCAGAATTGAGAGGTATGGAAAGGCTCTCATTTCCCATTAATAGTATTCCTCGTAATGGCATTTAAATTGCAGTAGTGCATTATTATTAGCTGTTCTCCATGATTAACAAGCTAGCTGAAGTCAGAGGCAAAGAATACTCCTGTGTTAGGTGGGAGCAGAGCTCAGTGAATGTGTGCTTCTGTTGCTACCTGATTAAAAAACAGCTTTCCTCTGACGTGTTGAATGGGTAAAATGGGGTTGTTGTGTCGGGAGTTTTGTTGAGGGGACCTAATTACATCTCTACTGTACTTCTGATTGTTATTTATTTAGCACTTCTGTCGGAGTCTCTGTCACAACCTGAGAGCACAGGGGTTCCTTCCTTGCCCTGCTTTGTTCTGGTCTAGCTCTGCTTGATGTTCAGGTCCAGAGGAGGCCCACTAGGATGCTCAGAGGGCTGGAGCAGCTCTCCTATGAGGAAGGGCTGAGGGAGCTGGGCTTGTGGAGCTTGGAGAAGAGAAGCTGCAGGGAGACCTCAGTGTGGCCTTCAGTGCTTGAAGGGAGCGGATAAACAGGAGGGGGAACGGCTGTTTGTGAGGGTGTTCCTCTTTGTGCCTGTGACTGAAGTGGGAGTGCATCCTCTGCGAAGAGCAATGGCAGGAGGAGAGACTTAAAATACCATGAGGTGAGTGCCAAAGAGTGAGCAGCCTGTTGCCGTCCTTGGTGCAAGAGGAGCTGGTGCTGTGTTAATCATAGAATGATAGAATGGCCTGGGTTGCAAAGGAGCACAGTGCTCACCCAGTTCCAACCCCCTGCTGTGTGCAGGTCATGCCATCCTTGGTGCAAGGGGAGCAGAGTGATGCAGGAGAGAGCAGAGATGGGGCAGCAGTTCTGTTAATGGCCTCTGGTGGCTCCTCCCCACCTGTAGCGTCCCACCAGCTGAGAATTCTTGCAAGACACAACAGATGTGGATACGAGATGTCTAGGAAGTGATGAAGATGCGATACTTCACTAGCAACCTGCATGTGTGTGTACATACATACATATATAGGCTGCAGTCTCAAAATAGCTGCTTGATTCTACTCCTTTCCTTCTTCCCTTTTCCACTGCAAAAGGCAGAAGCTGGCTCTAAGGCTGTTACTGCCAGGGATGCTCTGTTGCAGTCACCATGATGCAGTGGCCTTTTCTACAATTTTTCAGTGAATTAACATTCAAAGAGTGAAAAAGAATCAACTCTCCCACCCCCCTTTGTTCTTACTAATTTGCAGTGTGACTGATTATTTTTTGTTTTATCATGTGCAGCATTAACTGGTTTACCTTTGTAACGTGAGGACTGGAAAAGCAACGGTCTTTCTGATAAAATAGAAAATAAATCCCTGCTCTTTAGAACTGCCTTTGAACAGAAGTCTTTGGTGATTAATGCAACTGTTGCTTCAGGTGTAGGATTCCAGTAATTAGTCTTCATTGCCATGCAAGAGGCCTGGAGCTGTATAGTGGATGATGTGCGTTTATGGCTAAAGTACCTGTGCTGCTGTATCAGAAAGGGGTGAGATGTGCAGTGCTTCTCTTTCATGAACAGGAATCACAGAATGGCCTGGGTTGCAAAGGAGCACAGTGCTCATCCAGTTCCAACCCCCTGCTGTGTGCAGGTCACCAACCAGCAGCCCAGGCTGCCCAGAGCCACATCCAGCCTGGCCTTGAATGCCTGCAGGGATGGGGCATCCACAGCCTCCTTGGGCAACCTGTTCCACTGCCTCACCACCCTCTGCATGAAAAACTTCCTCCTCACATCCAACCCAAACCTCCCCTGCCTCACTTTCAAACCATTCCCCTTGTCCTGTCACCACCCACCCTCACAAACAGCCGTTCCCCCTCCTGTTTATATGCTCCTGTTCTCTCCCACTGTGCTGTTCTGCTACAAGTGGAGCAAGTTGATTTTCAGGAAATGTAAGGCACCAGGTGAATGCTTCTCTACTGCCAATGAATGGCATCCTTGCAGTAGAAGCAGTAAGAGCAGGATGCAGACACCACGAGGGATGGGGTGCCTGAGGAGGTGCTGGGGATTTATAATGCAGCTGTTGTAGCAGAGAACAGAGATACTGGAAAGGATCAGAAATCTTCGTGACAGAACGAGCACAGCTTGGTGAGCAAACCTTGTGACATCTGGACCAGAAGGATCCTTGGGGTGCAAGCAGACCTTCCCTCTGACTCAGCAGCCATTCAGCCGCTGGAATGTCAGCAAAATAAACTGAAGGTGCCCACTCAGGAACCTTCCAAGCATCTTTCTATGAGCTCATTCCGTGCAGCGTTGGACAGTGCTGTGTTTTTTTCTGCCGGGAGGGTACAGAAGGTTATTGTGGCCATAGGGAGAGCAGGAAGAGGTTGTGGGCTTTGAGGGTGGGTCAGTGTTTGGGGACGGACACACAGCAGTGTGGATTCATAGAATCGTATCACGGAATGATAGAATGGCCTGGTTTGAAAAGGACCACAGTGATCATCTGGTTTCAACCCCCTGCTGTGTGCAGGGTCACCAACCAGCAGCCCAGGCTGCCCAGAGCCACATCCAGCCTGGCCTTGAATTGTCTGATTGATGGCTTGAGTTGGTGACTGGTGAACTTACGGATGTCCTCGAGGATGAGAATACCCTTTGAAATGGTGGTAGATTTACTGCTGTCAGGCATCTCTCACTTGAACATCTGTACTAATTAAGGCTAGTTAAGACTTGGCTTATTTGTATGAAATCAGTGACTTGGGTGGTTGAGCAATGATGTGGAAAACACTCATGGAGTTGGCCGTCGAAGGTGGATGTGATGGGAAAGACACTGCTGAGACTTGGTTGTACTTCATCTCATAGGGATCAGCTGATAGCTGGCATGCATAGGGAAACCAGCATTTCTCAGAAGGGATTTGGCTGCCGTTCTGCTGGTCTCTGCACAGCAACTTCAGCCTGTAGTAAACGTGCAGACCATACAGAGTTTGCTGGGCAGTGAACTGGGCTGCAGCTGCGTCTTGCTGCAGGTGTTCTATCATTCCTGTTCATTTGAAGACAGATAGAAAGTTTTAAAAATGGTTTTGAAGGTCTTTCTCCCCACGTTTTCTCCGTGTAATCCTCCGTTTGAGATTTCCAACGTTATTGCTGAGCTCTCTTCAGGAGGCAGCGTGCTGCTGCGTGATCCCAGACGCTGAAGGTGGTCCCTGTGCATTACCAGCAGTACAGCTGTAGTTTGGGGTACCTTAGTTTTGTGTTTTGCTTTCCTTCAAGTAGTGTTACACAGCAATTTAATGACTTGAGGTCCTTTTACCAAATAGAAAACACACGTTTTTGCCCCTTATCAATGATGAATGGTCTCCCACCACTGCAGCCCCCTGTCCCTGCAAAGCCTCGCTCCAACTTCAGCTATCCTCCACTGTGCCTCGTGTGTGCGGTGCTGTGGCTTAGCAGAGCTCATTTCTTCCTGTACACAGCTAACAGCTGCTGCAATCTCATAATCCCAAGTCTGAGCTGAATGCACTGCCAAGCTGTAGAACCCTGTAGGAGCATCCGTTCCGTAGTGTCAGCAGCACAGAAGCTGTGTGTGACTTCGTTCTGGGTGTCACTCCCCACAGCCCTCTTGGCACAGCCAGTTTGAGGACGGGGAAAGTTTATCACAGAGTCATAGAATGGTTTGGGTTGGAAGGGAGCTCAAGGATGATGAAGCTCCAACCCCCCACCACAGGCAGGGCCACCAACCTCCACATCTCACAGCAGC
Organism: Meleagris gallopavo; assembly: GCF_905368555.1. Lineage (NCBI taxonomy): Eukaryota > Metazoa > Chordata > Aves > Galliformes > Phasianidae > Meleagris > Meleagris gallopavo. Next base: position 193,002,587 of record NC_139404.1, read on the forward strand.
CCAGGCTGCCCAGGGCCCCATCCAACCTGGCCTTGAACACCTCCAGGGATGGACGGGGATCCACAGCCTCTCTGGGCAGCCTATTGTAGAGTCAGAGAATAGTTAAGGTTGGAAAAAGCCTCTAAGATCATCATCCAACCCCAGCCCACCCCACCATGCCCACTGACCACGTCCCTCAGTGTTACATGTCCCTCAGTGTTACATCCTCACAACTCTGGAACAACCGGTCTGGCAGTTTGGTTTGTAAATGTGCATTGGAAGGTAAGAGATCCCGAGAGAGCTGGTCAGTGCTTAAACATCACTTCTTCCAGTCTTAAGATCAGTGCATCCCTAAGAGCATGAAACTGGGAAAAGATGGCTGGAGACCCTCGTGGATAAACCAGGAGCTCATGGATAAACTTGAAGGCAAGAAAAATGTCCACATGATGTGGAAAAAAGGCCTGTCCACGTGGTAAGAATAGAGGAGCGTTGTCAGTGCCTGCAGGGATGCCACGAGAAGAAAGGCTGGAGCACACCTGAAATGAAACCTGACGAGGGAAGTCAAGGACAGCGAGAAAGGCTTCTTTAAGTATGTCAGTAGCTAAAGGAGGACTGGGGAAATGTGGGTCTGCTGCTGGGTGAGGTGATTTCCCTCCTAACAGGACACTGAGGATGGGTTTAGTGAATGCCTTTGCTTTTGTCTTTACTTCTAAGACTGCCTCTTGGGAATCCCAGACCCTGGAGGTAAGAGAGAAAGTTGGGGAAAGGAAGACCAACACCAGGGGGTCCTGGTGGCCAACAGCAGGAGCCCATGAACCAGCAGTTTGCTCTGGTGGCCAAGGAGGCCAGTTGTGTGCTGGGTTGCATTGCACAGTGTGTCCATCCAGGTGAGGGAGGGGATCCTCCAGTCATCCCCTCTGCTGTGCCCTGGGGAGGACACAGCTGGAGTGCTGCACCCAGTGCTGGGCTCTCCAGTTCAAAGAAGACAAAGATCTCCCAGGAGACCAGTGGAGAGCCAGGAAGATGACGAGCACATGGCCAGAGAGGTGGTGGAGTTTCTTCTATGGCGATATTCAAGGCCCATCTGGACACCCACCTGTGTGAGCTATTGTAGAGAGCTGCTTTAGCAGGGCTTGAACTCAATTGAGGTCCCTTCCAACCCCTCCAGTTCAGTCATGCTGAGTGCTGTGCTTCTTCCTGGAGACATCTGCCAGCTCCGTGAGTATCTATACACATATATATACACACTAAAACAGCTGAGTGGTTTTCTGGGGAAAGAAAGTTGACAAAGAACCCACGGAAGGCATTTCACAATTCCTCAGCGCTTCCTGCGCTCATCCAGTGACTCACGGTGCTCTGTGTGAGTGTTTGTCCTCATGCTTATTTATTGCCTTGCTGAGTTTTGCCCTCGAGTTGGTGAAAGCCCAGGATAATGGAGGGCCTTGAGCAGCTCTGCTGAGTGCAGCTTGGACCAATGATTTCCTTAGCACAGCTGTCAAGTCGTAGTTATGGAGTAGTGCCCAGCATTGTTTTTTAATTCAAATTTCATTGGTTTCCAAGACAAACGCCTCATGAAAATGTGTTGTCTCCCTCATTAATGCTTAATGGATTGGCAGTCTTCACTGCTGAGCCAAGAGTGTAACACAAGTGAATCGAGTGGGAAAAATGATGGGAAATGTTCAGGAGAGGCTTTAATAGAAATATTTATTCCTGCAAGCAGCAGAATCCAGTTGGTCCAAATATTTTAAGTATTTTTTTTTTTCTTAGATGAGAGCATCTCATTATACATTTGCCTTGTCTTTCGGTTAATTGATTTTCCAGCATATACATATTCAGGAGGACAGGCTGAGGGAGCTGGGCTTGTTCAGCATGGAGAAGAGAAGCTGCAGGGTGACCTCAGTGCAGCCTGCAGGACCTAAAGGGAGCCTGCAGACAGGAGGGGAGTCAGCTCTTGGAAAGGGGAGATAACAGCAGGACAGGGGAATGGTTGGAAGGTGAGGGAGGGCAGATGGAGGTTGGCTGTCAGGGGGAAGTTCTTTAGGGAGAGAGTGGTGAGGTGCTGGAACAGCTGCCCAGAGAGGCTGTGGATCCCCGTCCATCCCTGGAGGTGTTCAAGGCCAGGTTGGATGGGGCCCTGGGCAGCCTGGGCTGCTGTGAGATGTGGAGGTTGGTGGCCCTGCCTGTGGTGGGGGGTTGGAGCTTCGTGATCCTTGAGCTCCCTTCCATCCCAAACCATTCTGTGGTTCTTTGAACTGCGTGGATCTGTTGGAAATCAGAATTTGGCAGAACCTGCTTTTTCAGGATGGGATGGTGAGCAGCTCATGGCACTGCCTGCAGTGAAGCCCCTCATGCATATGGATGGTGCTGGAGCTGCACAAAGCACAGCAGAACCTGCTGCCTCCAGGAGAACACATGCTTGGTTCCACCTTTGTATTATATTTCCTTGCAGCCATTCAGAACAACAGAATATCAACAAGATGTTCAAGAAGATGAAGTGTAAGACCCAGTTGCTATTCATGCCATTCTTTCCAACAAAGCATGGAGAATCAGTGGCCCTGAATGCTACAAAGAAGTGATCTGCTCCATTTCATAAACGGTTAAGAACACCATTGTGAATTTTAGAGTAACTTGTCGAGACAAGTTTGACAAATCAGGTGTTATAATGGGATTATTGATACCATTCTGCACTTGTCACAGCCCGACCTCTTAGTGTACGTTTCCCTTTTTACTGCCAAACAAGGAGCTCTATAGAACCCTGGATATTAAATGTGCGTTTAACATTTAATATAATATCCTTGGCATGGAACAAAGGCTGCAGGTCCACGTGGGACAGCCCAGCCAATATGATGGGTGACCTTCTTGCCCACTCATTCACAGAGTTTCTCTTCTCTGAGAAACACATGTTGGTGCTTAAAGGAGGGAGAAAAGTCAGGTATCCAGTCTGGGCTTTGTGGCTGTTCTGTTGGATGAGCATTTAAATTGCGTTCCACAGAAATATTCATCTGCTTCGGAAGGATTTTACAAGGCAGCCCTTTGAGGTGCTGAGCTATCTTCCGAAGGTTTTTATGGAATTCTTCAAGTTAAACTAATATTTCCTCAGGAACAGAGGTGGATTGTCAGCTTCTATTTTCAGTGAAAACATCTAGCTCCTTATAAAGGGATTGCTAAGCTTAGGGTTAGGCCATTTCTACAAAGAAAGCCCTTCATGGAGCAGCTCCGTGTTTTTGCTGCACCCATGCGAGCAGATTTCTCCCAGCCTGCTTTTAGCTGTTGTTTTTCTTTCCAATTACTGCACTCACAGCCTCCCGCTGCCTGGAATTCTGGTGCCTGGAAGTGCTTTACTTCCAGCTGAAGACCTGCATTCTTCACACTGGGGAGTTTTGCTGTGCCTTTGAGCTGCACTGTGTTGTTGGGTCTGTGCAGCTGCCTCTGCATCTCTGTTCTCTGCACCAGGGGTTGCTTTTTTTCCAACAGCTACATTTCAGGGTTTTTTTTTTTTCAAATTCCACAGGAAGCACGGTTGTTTTTTATTTTTATTTTTAAATACATGCAATCCAAGCCCTTCCCCATGTCTGCAGCAGTGTAATAGGGGGGGCTGCTCCGAGCTCAGAGCTTTAAGGACCAGCACAGAGAGCTTTAAGAGCCTCGCAGGCAGTGGCAGGACCAGCCTTGCAGCATGCATGGCTCAGCCTGCACGGCCTAGGCCTTCCCTACAGGAAGGAGCCCTCATCCTTTGTTGTTTCTTTTCTGGCTTGGAAACAGCTTGGGAGAAGGGCATGGGTTATAGGAGGAATCACAGAACGGCCTGGGTTGCAAAGGAGCACAGTGCTCACCCACTTCCAACCCCCTGCTGTGTGCAGGTCGCCAACCAGCAGCCCAGGCTGCCCAGAGCCACATCCAGCCTGGCCTTGAATGCCTGCAGGGATGGGGCATCCACAGCCTCCTTGGGCAACCTGTTCCACTGCCTCACCACCCTCTGCATGAAAAACTTCCTCCTCGCATCCAACCCAAACCTCCCCTGGCTCACTTTCAAACCATTCCCCTTGTCCTGTCACCACCCACCCTCACAAACAGCCGTTCCCCCTCCTGTCAAATATTGGAAGGCCACACTGAGGTCTCCCTGCAGCTTCTCTTCTCCAAGCTCGACGATCTCAGTTCCCTCAGCCTTTCTTCATAAACAGGTGCTCCAGCCCTCTGATCGTCATATACTTCTGCAGTATGGGATGTTAAAAATTGCCATTTATGCCAGGCACAGAGCCCACACCTCCAGTCATATTTTGTATTCCTAGGGCAGGTAAATAGGAGAGGGTGTTCCAACCCCGCTCCAGTGGCTGTTTGTTTCATCCTAGCTCTGATGCCCATGCTTCCTTGCTTGAGAACCAATTCCTCACCTCAAAGGCCCCCTGGCCGTGCCTTCCTTCCAGCACTTTGTTCTCTACCCTTGTTGGCTTTTGGAGCTGCTGTCACTTCCTCAGGGCTGCAAAATTCATCCTAACTCACAAACCACTGCTGCAGGTTCCTGGGCAAAAATCTATGAGCTGTCAGTAAACCTGTGAACGTGTTGGATGTTGGTTTTTCTTATCCCCAGAGCTTCTATGTAAAGAGCTGAATATTTGGTGTTGGAGCATCGCTGACCACCCAGCACATTTTTGGGTGCCCTGTACCTGAAGGTTCCCAATGCTGTCTTGGTCCATCGCTGCTTGGCAGCCCTGGATGAGCTCTGAGGGTCCTTCAGGATTCTGCCCTTTCTCCAGCTTTTAGCACACCACCAGCAAAGCAAAAGCCATTTGTCTTTAATTCTTTTGTAGTTTCTTTTATGTGCTTTCTCTCTTAGCCCTGTGTTCGTTCTGAAACCACCAATTTAAATAAAAGCTCAGCACTGCTTCTTCACCTAATGAGCCCGTTCACCATGGAAGGCCATCGTTCAGGGAAAGGCAGCAATCCCTGGACCAACTGCCTGTGCTGCTCCAGAGAGCATCCTTAGAATGAAAATATTTCTTTAAAAAACAGAATCCTTGCAGAAATAAAGGTATGTGGAGTTGCACTCTGTTTTATCCATAGGTTCACTCAGTTAATTCAGTGGGTTTGTTTCCCTGACACTCCGTAATCAGCAGGGTTTGTGGTTGGCTAGACCAAGGGACTTCATAGGAGCTGTTGCTCCTTTCTTCTGTGGGACTCAGCGTCACCTTCCACCTTCTGCACAGTAACAGGAGGACACTGGGGCTGCATTGAACTTTTATGGCTCCGTGTATTTGAGGCAGTAAAGTTCCTGAGTCTTTTTGTAGCTCTCAGATCATGCTGGCTTCGCTTTCCTAAGGATGTTGTCTCTGTTGGTAAATAAAACAAAAGCAAATCAAAAACCCACTTGTTTAAGGCAGTGTGCAGCAGTTAAAGTGCTGTAACTTGCACGTGTGCTGTCACAATATTTGAATACATTTCAGCAGGAGTGGCTTTGCATCCTTCCTGCTCTGGAGCTGCCCCTGACCCAGCGATCCCCACTTTCTGCCTGACGCTCAGCGGTTTGTTGGACGGATGCAGGGCAAACCAGGCAGGTTTTCTTGGCTGCTGCAGCTGTTTGTCTTAGACCAAGGGTTGCTTTAAAAGGCACAGTAAAGGTGTTCTTCACTATTTTTAAAAACTGTGCTCCCTTCTTCCCTTCTGCAGCCCTGGAAGTTGTGCTTTCAGACCTGCACAAACCAGAATGTGTTGACAGCTTAAAAAAAACCACAACACGCACACACGAAAAAACAGAGAGAGAATGTTTAAGTCAAATCTACCGTAAATGATTATTCAGTATGAGCCCCTGCATATACAGTGGTTGGCTTGTTCAGTTTTGCAGAGATAAAAGGCCTTTTATCAGCCAGCCCTGCCTGCCCTCCCGAGAAAGAGGAGGGAGAAAGGAAATGTGAGGCTGCTCGGGCCACTGCGGGCCAGGAGTCCAAATGGCAGCTGCAGAGCAATAAAGGATGTGCTGCTGAGCTGGCAAACGTGTGCTGCAGGCAGAGGGGTCTGCATGTAGGATTGAGGAGTGAGCTGCATGCTCAGCTCCCTGCTTGGGTAAACATGGGAATGAATGGCTTGGGTCTTAAGGAGGTGCAAAGGGATGCAACTCCTCCGTGGGTGTTGGAATCACAGAATCACAGAGTGGTTTGGGTTGAAGGGAGCTCAAGGATCATGAAGCTCCAACCCCCCACCACAGGCACGGCCACCAACCTCCACATCTCACAGCAGCCCAGGCTGCCCAGGGCCCCATCCAACCTGGCCTTGAACACCTCCAGGGATGGACGGGGATCCACAGCCTCTCTGGGCAGCTGTTCCAGCACCTCACCACTCTCTGAGTAAAGAAACAATTTCCTACTCACCACCTCTGAGTAGCAAACACCATTGCAAAGCACTGTGCATGAGCTGTTCTGGATTTCCATCCACCATACCTGTATTTGGAATGCCATGTGTTGTGTTGGTGGCTGGGCTGGCAGCATCACTGCCGTGAAGCAAAACAGCCCAAGTGTTGCTGGCAGTGCTCACGGGAATGTAAATGTCTGGGTTGTTGCCTAGGTGGGGTTTACAACCAAATTGTGGAGCTTTGAGCTGGCAGACAAAGTGTTGCTTGTGTTAGTTATGTATATATACACACATGGAGGGATGGGAAGTGATGGAGGGATGGGTGGGGATGGATGGGTGGGTAGGGGTGAATGAGTAGGGCTGGATGAATGGATGGATCGATGGATAGGGATGAATGGGTAGGGATGGATGGATGGATGGATGGATGGATGGATGGATGGATGGGTAACAATGAATAGGTAGGGATGGATGAATGGGTCGGGATGGATGGTAGGGATGGATGGATGGATAGGGATGGATGAATGGAGGGATGGATGGACGGATAGGGATGGATGGATAGGTAGGGATGGATGGACGGATAAGGATGGGGATGAATGGGTAGGGATGAGGATGAATGGGTAGGGATGGATGGACGGATAGGGATGAATGGATGGATAGGGATGGATGGATGGATAGGGATGGATGGGTAACAATGAATGGGTAGGGATGGATGAATGGGTCGGGATGGATGGATAGGGATGGATGGATGGATAGGGATGGATGGATGGAGGGATGGATGGATGGATAAGGATGGGGATGAATGGGTAGGGATGAGGATGAATGGGTAGGGATGGATGGACGGATAGGGATGAATGGATGGATAGGGATGGATGGATGGATAAGGATGGATGAATGGATAGGGATGGATGGATAAGGATGGGGATGAATGGGGGGATGGATGGATGGGTAGGGATGGATGGATAGGGATGGGGATGGGTTGGAGGGATGGATGGATGGATAGGGATGGATGGGTAGGGATGGATGGATGGATAGGGGTGGGGATGGGTTGGAGGGATGGATGGATGGGTAGGGATGGATGGGTAGGGATGGATGATTGGATGGATAGGGATAGATGGATGGGTAGGGATGGATGAATGGGTAGGGATGGATGGATGGGTAGGGATGGATGTATGGATAGGCTTGGATGGATGGGTAGTGATGGATGGATGGGGATGGATGGATGGATAGGGATGCATGAAGGGCTGGATAGTGATTGAGGGCTAGGTAGGGATTGAATTCTGGATGCGTAGGGATGTGCTTTCAGTACAGTACTAAATTGAAGCCAAAATGGGAAAGAAGTAGGAGTTATGACACCCATACTGATTATGTAAAGTTCATGTATGCAAGTGGGCCTCCTAATTGCAAGTATGAAATAGTGAAAGCATGCCGTGGTTTGGTCTCTTGCAACTTCATTGAAAATGAGCTCGGTTACTAGATCTAAAAGTGTTGCAACTTCACTTTGTGCAGTAGTATTCCTGATTTTGTATCCTGTTGGTTGAGCAGTGTTGGATTGCATGCTGCACTTAGTCTGTGCTATAAGGTTTGTAGCAGGAGATGGAAAAAAAGGCTCAGCGCAGCTTTTCTTAGCTCCGATTGCGCACAAATGTGACTCAAAGCTTTTTTGTTGTTGTTTGACCTTCACAAACCACGAAGAGACGACTTGAAAATAAAAAATAGGGCAGGTCACATGTTTTTGAGATGTGAAATTGGTGAGCTATGAGTCTTCCTGGATCTGCTTCAGGTCAGGATGCCACCTACGTCTGTTTGCTTTTCGGTAGTCTATTCAGTTGGACTAACAGGAACTTTGCATTTTCCCTGTTGTAGAATCAAGTGGTTTGGGTTGGAAGGGACCTTGAAGCCCATCTGGGGCCCCCAACACAGGAGGGACAGGGAGCTGTTGGAAAGGGTCCAGAGGAGGGCCATGAGGATATCAGGAGCACCTCCCGGGGGTGGATTTTATTCAATTTCTGATAGATATTGAAGTTTTTCATAATCCTATTTGCTCTGACCCCAATATCCTGACCTTGCACGGAACTGCTCCACTTAGCATTTATGTAGGAGATGAGGTCTTTCTTTTTTCTTTGATTGCCTCTATTCACATTTATCTATGTTGAATTCCATCTCCATTTTGTTAGCCCATGATTGTGACTCATTAAAATCCATTCCAGTCAACACAGAGCTATTGGAGGGGTCCAGAGGAAGGCACAAAGATGCCCATCCTTCCCCCAAATCCCACCCCACATACCTATATCCTGCTGCCAGTAAGAATGGGTTGGGATTGGGGTTGGGGTTGGGGTTAGGGTTGCGTTGAGTTGGGTTGGGTTGGATTGGATTGGGGTTGGGGTTGGGATTGGGTTAGATTTGGGGTTGGGATTAGGGTTGGGGCTGGAGTTACGGTTGGAGTTGGGGTTGGGACTGGGGTTAGGGTTAGGGTTTGGGTTTGGCTTGGGGTTGGGATTAGGGTTAGGGTTAGGATTGGGGTTGGGATTGAGGTTGGGATTGGGCTAGGGGTTGGGGTTGGAGTTGGAGTTGGGGCTGGGGCTGGGTTGAGGTTAGGGTTTGGGTTTGGGTTGGGGTTGGGGTTGGTGTTGGGGTTGGAATTGGGGTTGGGGTTGGAGTTGGGGCTGCGGCTGGGTTGAAGTTAGGGTTGGGGTTGGGGTTGGGTTAGGTTTGGGGTTGGTGTTTGGGTCAGGGCTAGGGTCTTTTCTATGTGTGCCAGGCAGTAAGAAACAGGTAGGCTTGAAAGGTGGAAGTGCTGTCAGCAACCTCCTGACGTTTTTTTCAGTTCCCGATACTCTTGCTGTTTCTGGGAAGCCCCAGAGCTGCAGCGAGGCTTAACTTCAAAACTAAGGTATTAAGTGGGGCTAAATTTGAGTCGCAGACTGAGAATAGACCAAACACTCCCCGGTTTACAAAACTTGCACTGAATGGTGATCAGACTTTCTTCCAGCATCCCTTCCAACTCTGGATGTTTGAGCTGCTTGTTTTTCTCAGAGGCTTCTGCTGGCGGAGCTGCCTTGGCCTGAGCAGTGAGGGAAGGGCCATCAGCCCGGCATGGTACCTCCTGCTGTGCTGGAAGGTGTCAGGAGGGACTCTGCAGGCTGTTATCCAGCTGGAGGTTATCAGAAGGGTCAGCAATCACTTCCCTGTGGTTAACGTTGGATTTCAGCTGCTTAAAGCCATGGCTGGAGGCTGCTGATCAGATCCTGCTGCCAAGGAAAGGCCGTTGGTTTGCCTAATGGTTAACTGAAATAAATGGAATTTGTACAGTGTTAGACACGTGGTGTTCCATTGACTGGGGGCATTTTCTATCTCAGCCTTTTATGTATTCCCCTCTTTCTGAGCAAACTACATTGCCAGCTGTCCCCACATTCGAAATTACGCCGTCACTGGTTCTGTAAAGCCAATAGAAAATCTTTTCCTTATTAAATTCCTTTTGCTGCGTAAATGGTCGGTGGGGCTTGTAGCCATGTTACAAAAGAATCCAAAACAGAGTAGCCTTTAATTAAATATCAATTGGCAAAGTACCCAGAAATTTCCCTGCTGGGGGAGCGGGTCATAAAGAGCAAAGCAGAGAGGGATGGGGGGTGAGGGATATTTAAAGGGAGCGGATAAACAGGAGGGGGAACGGCTGTTTGTGAGGGTGGGTGGTGACAGGACAAGGGGAATGGTTTGAAAGTGAGGCAGGGGAGGTTTGGGTTGGATGTGAGGAGGAAGTTTTTCATGCAGAGGGTGGTGAGGCAGTGGAACAGGTTGCCCAAGGAGGCTGTGGATGCCCCATCCCTGCAGGCATTCAAGGCCAGGCTGGATGTGGCTCTGGGCAGCCTGGGCTGCTGGTTGGCGACCTGCACACAGCAGGGGGTTGGAGCTGGGTGAGCACTGTGCTCCTTTGCAACCCAGGCCATTCTGGGATTGTACAATTCTTCCTGCTGTGTGATGTACCTGCAAGCTCCTGCCTCGGCCCTCACGCATCCCTGTGTATCCTTGGCTGTGGCCTGAGAACTTCAGGGAGCACTGGGTGTGTGGTGAAGCCTCTCTGCTCTCTCCAGGTTTGGGATTTCAGCCCACTCTAGTCATTTCTTCCTGCCCTTGCCTGTCACTTCTCACTCCCAGATACACCCTCTGGTCTCTCAAACCAATTCGATTCCAATTTGGAAAGCAGCAAGGTTCTTCTTTCACTGACCACTCTGTCATCGTTCACATATGTTTTGATTCAGGTTTTTTTCCAGTTTTCTTATTCTCCTTTGGTCGGTGTTTGCAAAGCACTGCGGAGGTGTGCAGCCATATCTAAATGCTTTCCAGTGACGCAGCCCTGGAGAAGTTAATGAAGTCACATCAGCGCTGAGTTTCCCTCATTGTGTTGAGAAGAGCACTGTTTATGTAGAGACCGAGGAGTCAACGTGAAACACATGATAAAGAAAGGTTTGAGAGGAGGGATGAGACCAGACTGCAAATGTGCAGCTCGCCGTGGGCTGAATAAAGGTGGTTCTGAGATCTGTTCTCTCACAGTGCTGATCCCAGTCTGAGTGCAGTTCACTTTGGTTCTGGTTCTATTTCGGATCTTTTAGAACCAGACTGTGTTGGCATTTCCTACGAGGCTGTTTTCTTGCTCTGTTTGCTTAAAGCATGATATGAGGAAGCCTGTCTGTGCTCCCCAGCTCTGGGCACAGCAATCCCTCCTTTTATGCTCCAGGCATTCCTGTGAAGAGCATTTTCCTTTGAAGGAGCTTTGAATTTTAGGCACACGTTGGCCAAGGTGTACAAGACAGTACCGAGTGAGGATAGCTCTATTCCTCATAGTGATCTATTTAATTTCCCTGCTCTCTCTCAGTTTTAAGGCTGTATTCAGATCTTTGTGTCTAGGATTAATTTGACTTGGCACACTGCGCTGTCTGTCTCCCAGGAGCAGCTGATTATTTACAATGAATTTCTTTTTCCTCTTCTCCCTACGGCTCACAGCAAAGAATTTGCTCTACCTGACTGCAGATAATACCCAAAGAGCAGAAGTATTTTAAGAATGAGTGGCAGAGGTACCTGTAATGGGAGGAAACCACCTTACCGTGAGTCCCCAGCCGTTGTTTAGCGGGGCATTGCTGGCTCACAGCTGAAATGGAATGGCTTCAAAGTGAGCCAGGGGAGGTTTGGGTTGGATGTGAGGAGGAAGTTTTTCATGCAGCGGGTGGTGAGGCAGTGGAACAGGTTGCCCAAGGAGGCTGTGGATGCCCCATCCCTGCAGGCATTCAAGGCCAGGCTGGATGTGGCTCTGGGCAGCCTGGGCTGCTGGTTGGCGACCTGCACACAGCAGGGGGTTGGAAGTGGGTGAGCACTGTGCTCCTTTGCAACCCAGGCCATTCTGTCATTCTATCATTCTGTGATGAAATAACACTGGATGCTGAGTGGTGGCACTGCCTGCACAGCTGTACAGCATTGGTGTGGTCGGATGGAAGGGAATTTGGGCTGCAGAGCTTGTGGGGAGAAGACTCATAATTGGATGTCTGTTAGAGCAGGCATGCTTTGGTCCCCCTTTAATAAACAGCATTTTAAATCTGTTTTTTATATTAAAAATGCTTTTTGTTCCTCTGTGTACATATTTATTTTTGTATACCCAGAAAAAAAGACCAGTAATAATACATTATTTTTTCTGAATGAAAGAACAGGACTTGTAGTGGGATCTGCTATGTACAGCTGTGTAATTACAGCTGCTGGTGGTATTCTAATATGCACAAATCTTTCTAATATGCAGAAACAAGCCCCAAAACAATACCAATACTGCCACGGCCTGAAGGAGTGTGTTAATTAAAGTACAAAATGGGACTTATTTCTTTTTCAGCCGTACGTGTGTCTGCGTTTTTAAGTCTCTCATTAGTTCCATGTACGCAGTTGAGCATCCAAACAATCCTGTGGCTCTGGGCAGCCCGGTCTGGTGGCTGGGGACCCTGCACATAGCAGGGGGTTGAAACTGGGTGATCATGTGGTCCTTTTCAAGCCAGGCCATTCTGTGATTCTATGATCCTGTCATTGAAGGGTTCAGGGAGCTGCACAGGGCAGCATCTGAGGGTGTTCTGAGCTCCTCCCTCCCGGAGCTGCAGGCAGTGCTGGCAGTGGTGAGGCTGAGAGGAACCAAAAAAGTGTCAGGAGTGAAGATGTACGGTAAGCACAGATGGAAGGAGCCAGAGCCAGAAAGGAGACAAAGGGGTAGGGGCTGGAATTGTGTCTCTGGTGAAAGAAGAAGTGAATGGCGAAGGGCTGCGGAACGGCATAAAAAATGAGATGATGGGAACGGCTGATCCAGGTCTGTGTTGGCAGGTCAAGGTGAGGAGTTGGAGGGGGGTGAGAAGGAGGAACTGCTGAGCTGTGAAGTGTCAGAAGTTGGAGGGGGAAAGAAAAAAAAGGGGGGAAAAGAGTGAAATGTGAGACGCACGTTCAGGAGATTGAGTGGATTGTTGGTGTTGGGAATGCAAATGCAGGAATGCTGGGGTAAGGGTGGGTGGTGAGAGGAGGGAGGGCTGAGGTGAGATGCATCCCAGGTGAGAGCTCCTACGTGGGCCTTGGGAATGGAAGACAGCACTGCTGAAGGACAGGGAACAACTGAGAGCGAGCAAGTGTGCAAAGAGGAAGAGCTGAAAGGTATTTGGAAGGTCTGTAGAGTGTAGAGGAAGCAGCAGGGGGGTTGATCCTGCAGGAGCTTCCACCAAAAAAGGGAGAAAACCAATGGAGCTGACGGGAGTGCAAAGAGCCTGAGAGCTGGGGAGGAAGGAGGAGTGTTGAACTGTAAGCAAAGACCAAATAATCGCAGCTTAATTACAACCAGGAGAGCCGTAATGAAGGCAGCGTACATGTGATGAACATATGTTCAGCCTTCACTCAGCACTTTCTGTCTGTGAACTCTTTTCAATGAGGAACGGCGACAGTGATATCTGTTATGTAAGGAGGGTTTTATTAATCACTTTAAAGTGGGCAGGAACTGCCAAGAAACTGCCTTGAATTAAAGATCAGCGTGAAGTCTTTCAGTTGTCGTCATCCTGATGGAGAGGAGGTCATAGAATCACAGAACGGCCTGGGTTGCAAAGGAGCACAGTGCTCAGCCACTTCCAACCCCCTGCTGTGTGCAGGTCACCAACCAGCAGCCCAGGCTGCCCAGAGCCACATCCAGCCTGGCCTTGGATGCCTGCAGGGATGGGGCATCCACAGCCTCCTTGGGCAACCTGTTCTATCGAATAGGTTTAGATAACAACAGCTGGCTTGAGCCATGTGGAGGGTTGTATTTGAAGTGCTGTCTTAGTGCTTGCTAAGAATGAAGTATAAATTCCATACTAACACAAGGAAGAACCTCGCTGTCAGAGTGGCGCAGCGTGGGAACAGACAGCCTGGAGAGGTGGTGGAATGTTCTCTATGGAGATACTGGAGACCCATCTGGATGCCCACCTGTGTGACCAGCTGTAAGGATCTGCTTTGGCAGGGCTTGGGCTCGGTGGTCTCTAGATGTCCTTTCTCTTTGATAGGACCAGAGGGAATGGTTTGAAAGTGAGCCAGGGGAGGTTTAGGTTGGATATGAGGAGGAGGTTTTTCGTGCAGAGGGTGGTGAGGCAGTGGAACAGGTTGCCCAAGGAGGCTGTGGATGCCCCATCCCTGCAGGCATTCAAGGCGAGGCTGGATGTGGCTCTGGGCAGCCTGGGCTGCTGGTTGGTGACCTGCACACAGCAGGGGGTTGGAGCTGGGTGAGCGCTGTGCTCCTTTGCAACCCAGGCCATTCTATCATTCTGTGATTCCATTCTGTGATTCTTCCAACCCCTGCCATTCTGTGATACATATCTTTACACCAATTTAAATTGTGGTTTTAGGTTCTGTGTTTCAGTAAAACACACCCCAGCCAAAACTCATCGAAGCTGTAGCAAATGCGTGGGGTTCACGCTTGGGTTTCGTGTTTGTTTTTTAACTATTCAATGATTGAGAGGCAGAACTGGGGAAAAAATAAAACAACAACAAAAACAAAACAGCACAAACCCTTCATTAACACAGCATCGTGATGGAATTTGGGCTCCCAGATGGTTTGCTGGGCGATTTGCCCGTGCTTCCCAGCTCTGCAGGGCCATTCCCAGTTAGGTGCTGCATCACAAGCGGAGCAGAGTCCCCATCTTCCAACAGCTTTGTCCCGTGGTTAAAGACGAAGGAAAGCACAGAATAGCTGCGGGTGAAGAATACATTTCCTGGGCTGTGAACTCTGGGTCTGACCCCGACCAGCCGCACTCCGCTATGGAAATCCCACTGCAGAGCAGCGCGAGCGTTGGTCGGACGCGGGGCTGCGCTGCCGTCTCCATCCTCATTCCCTCCCTTCTTTCTCTGGGTTTGTTTTCCACATGACTGGGAAACAATCGCTCCTTCCAGGCGGAGGCCTTCTCCCATTCCTGGGAAAATGGCAGGGAATGGCAAACATTTGCATAATCGTCTTTGGTGCTATTGTGGGCGGGCTCCGGGCGGGCGCTGGGCTGCAGAGCGGCCACCTGTCCCGAACAAATGGACTTCGCCTTTGTGTCGCCTTATCTGCTTTTCCACCGTGTTATTTTTTGCCTAATGAATAACTCGATTAAAATATGATAAAAGCCATCGTTCGGGCCGTGTTTGCCCTAGGTTTAAATCAGCCTTCGGAGACGGGGGGAGAGAATTTCCTCTCTGGGTGTCAGCACAGCTCTATTTCCAGGCGGCTCCGCCGTCGTTTTATCACCGCCTTTGTGAAATTATCCTCATGAATATTAATTGAGGGTGTGGGAATCAAAACCCCGAACCTCACAACGAATGGCATTCATCCTCTTAGAAATGATAAATTAAGTGTTGCCTAATGTTTTCGAATGGTCCAGGGGCAGGAGAGGACGCGAGGATTCCCTGCGCTCCCCCGTGCGCTTCTGACTTCGGTGCGTACGGCTGTCGTCTCCTCACCCTTTGTACCCTGGGACTAAAGGCAATGAAAGTTCCAACTTCCAGAAGCTCATTCCTTCGGGTACCTTTGGTGCTTTGCACAGCTGTGGGGTGGGGTGGCACAGCCCGGTGCCACCAGTTCCAGCACATCAACCTTTGCACGGAGAGCGTCTCGTGGACGAGGCCGAGTTTCGATTGGTGCCATATCGCAGAGCAAAGCAAACCCTTCAGTCCTTTGGGTTTGGCCATAAACGTGTGTAAACTAAGCCCTTGTAAGGAGATGGCCGTGCTGCTTTTTATTGCTTCCATACTTTCTCTCTTTCTGCGGGGTCGTCGAAGAGCAGAGGCCAAAGTCAGGTGAAGTGCCGGTGAGCTGTGAGGAGGAAGGGACATCAGTTTTCATCCCTTGCCTTTCTTTCTTTCTCTAGAACATGCTTTTATTGCTTTAATGGTTATTATTACTATTATTATCTCTTCTGAAGCCCCTGTCCAGTGCCCTTCATGCAGTGCTCTTGTTCACATGCACATTTCCCTGCATGCAGCAGAGTTGGCTGCTCCCACCAACCCCCAGTTCTGCAGCCATTTCAGGAGCGTTGCACTTCTCCCTCCCCAGGTGAGCTGTTGGCAGTAGCAGCAGGCAGCTGAACTATGTTGAGCTGTGCTCAGAGGGCTGCACAACAGCCTGGCTGCTCCAGTCCTCCAGCATAGAATCATAGAATGATAGAATGAAAGCCTTGACTTAAGGTACCGAGATGCCTTGAGGTTCCATGTGTACTGCTGGGGAAGTGCTGCTAAAGACAGCTGAAGGTTCCCCAAACCTCCCTTACGTTTTTCATAGTGTGAATATTTGTTTGACACATCAGTTTTCCTTCTGTGCTGCAGTTTCATTTTAAAAGACCACAAGAAAAACACAGTAAAACCCTGAGCTGTATATTGGTACTTCTGAAGGCAAGGTTAGGGAACGAAGGCGTCTCCTCAAACGTTTCATTTATGACTTGTGGGATGTAAAAAGGCAGCTGTGCCAGATAAGTGCTGCTGGAACTCCTCAGTTAGTTTCATCGTTAAATGCTGCTGTACTTTGACTCGCAGGTTGAGGGTTCCTGGCAGTGCCAGTTGACCTCTGAGCTCAGCTGAAAGACCAAAGAAACGTCTGAAAAACAAAAAGTGCAGGAATTTGAGCCAAGTAATTGCCAGCAGTGCTGACTGATGGATAACAAAGTGTGAAATGTAGAGACGTGGAAAGGAATCATAAAGTGATAGAATGGCCTGGGTTGCAAAGGAGCACAGTGCTCACCCAGTTCCAACCCCCTGCTGTGTGCAGGTCACCAACCAGCAGCCCAGGCTGCCCAGAGCCACATCCAGCCTGGCCTTGAATGCCTGCAGGGATGGGGCATCCACAGCCTCCTTGGGCAACCTGTTCCACTGCCTCACCACCCTCTGCATGAAAAACTTCCTCCTCACATCCAACCCAAACCTCCCCTGGCTCACTTTCAAACCATTCCCCTTGTCCTGTCACCACCCACCCTCACAAACAGCCGTTCCCCTCCTGTTTATCTGCTCCCTTCAAGCACTGAAGGCCACACTGAGGTCTCCCTGCAGCTTCTTCTCCAAGCTCAACAATCCCCCTTCTCTCAACCTTTCCTCATAGCAGAGCTGCTCCAGCCCTCTGACCGTCTTAAATCTCCCCCAGCTACAGCGATCAACAAATGCCTTCAGTCTTTAGCATTTAAAATTGTCTTTGAAAGAGAATGGATGAGAAAAACCAACAAAACCCAACCTGTGCCACCTGCCTGCTGCCCACGGAGCTTCCAGAGCTGAATTGGTTTGTGCAGTCAATGCCATTGTTGCCATACCAAGTTCATTCCGAATGTGGTGTTGTGTTTTTAGGAAAGGTTCGTGGTTTTCCCCTGCAGTGTGATGTGCTCATCTTAACTGATGAATAATAACTGAATTTGAGAGCAGTAAAAGTTGAGTTTATAAAAACCAATCAAGCTGATGTGAAACACAACACGTTGAATTCTTACTTGCCAGCTGTCTTGGAAAGGGACAGGAGACAGAAAGGAGCGTTGTGGTTCATGGAGCACAGAGCTCATCAGCACTGTGTGATCTGTGACCCTGCAGTTATGGCATTCCCACAGCAGAGAGAGACTCCTGAGGCTGCTGTGCACAGCTGAGAGCACCGTGAGTCCCAGGATGGTTTTTACAGCATGGATTGAGCAGAACAGAAGGGTGGCCAGCAGGGACAGGGAGGTGATTGTCCCCCTCTGCTCTGCTCTTGTGAGGCCCCATCTGCAGCACTGCGTCCAGGGCTGGAGCCCCCAGGACAGGAAAGACAGGGAGCTGTTGGAGAGGGTCCAGAGGAGCCACAAAGATGAGCAGAGGCTGCAGCACCTCCTCTACAAAGCCAGGCTGAGGGAGCTGGGCTTGTTCAGCATGGAGAAGAGAAGCTGCGGGGTGACCTCAGTGCAGCCTGCAGGACCTAAAGGGAGCCTACAGACAGGAGGGGAGTCAGCTCTTGGAAAGGGGAGATAACAGCAGGACAGGGGAATGGTTGGAAGGTGAGGGAGGGCAGATGGAGGTTGGATGTGAAGGGGAAGTTCTTTACTCAGAGAGTGGTGAGGTGCTGGAACAGCTGCCCAGAGAGGCTGTGGATCCCCGTCCATCCCTGGAGGTGTTCAAGGCCAGGTTGGATGGGGCCCTGGGCAGCCTGGGCTGCTGTGAGATGTGGAGGTTGGTGGCCCTGCCTGTGGTGGGGGGTTGGAGCTTCGTGATCCTTGAGCTCCCTTCCAACCCATGCCATTCTGTGATTCTGTGATTCATCAAACCCCCAAGAAACTGGAATTGACAAGTGCACCAAATCCTCCCACGTTACAAAGCTAGAAAGTGGCAGCACATGACTTCATTCAGCAGAACAGAACTTGTGGAGACAAGTGTGGAGAAGAGGAGAATTTGAGCAGTTGTTGCATTTTTGGTCCTCGTCGGTGCTTTGCTGTTTCCCACATCACTCCATCTGATCTCTCTTCTTCCCCTGTGGCAGCACCAACCCCTGCTTGGGTGCCCAGGAGGGAGCAGGCAGCATTTTGAAGCCCATGCAGTCAGATTGCAGGGGCTGTTTCCCAGCTGTTCAAGCAGGTGGTTGTGCAGAGAAAAGAAATCAACAGCAGCACTGGGTGCCTTCAAAATTGTGTTCAGTAGCACCTCTCTGTGCTTTCACTTTCTAAAAATGAAGGTGCGGAGAGATGCGTACCATCCCATTTCCCCCCTCACAGCCCATATAAGGATTGTGCACAGTGTGTTTGGGATGGAGGAAGGATGTGGCATCTGTTTTGCAGCAAGCAGGGCACACTGGTGGGTCCAACAGGTGTGGGAGTGGTTGCTCTTTGAATGAATGCTACAAATACTTTGTTTCATGATCACTTTTCTGTGCAGAGTTGGTTTGTATGCTGTAGAGATGCTGCCTCCTCCTCCTGCAGGGCCCTATGGCAGGCTGAGAAGCCTACAACTTCATACTCATTGAGTTTGCCAGTTTTCTATGGTCTGTGCCTCAAGAAGAAGAGAACCTTTGTAAATCCTGTTTTGTGCCCCTCTTCCTTCACAGCTGTTGTGGAGCCCTGGGGTGATGCTGAGTGGTAATGTGCCTTGGGTGGCTGTGAGCAGTGGTGCTGGGGGCACCTCCCTACTGTTGTAGCATGCTTGTGCTCCTCCCAAACACTGCTGGAGGAGGCAATTTGGGGAAGAAACAGCTCTTCCTCCGTTGATGGCTACTGCATTTTTGGATTGGTTTTTCTTCTGCTTGGGGATCAGTCTCTATTCCAAGGTAAACATCGGCAGGACGTAAAGGCCTCACGTTGCACCAGGGCAGGGTCAGGTTGGATGTTAGGGAAAATTTCTTCTCCAGAGAGTGGTGGTGCAGTGGCACAGCTGCACAGGGAGGATGGGGTTCATCATCCCTGGGGGTGTTCAGAACCATGGGGATGTGGCACTGAGGGACGTGGGCAGTGGGCAGGGTGGGCTGGGCTGGGCTTAGGGATCTTGGAGGGCTTTTCCAACCTTGATGACTCTTAAATCCCCATCCCTGCAGGTATTGAAGAGACGTGTGGACGTAGCAGGGAGGGATGGGGTTTGGTGGTGGCACTCGATAGGCCGGGTTGGTGGTTGGGCTGGGTGGTCGTGAAGCTCTTTTCCAATCGAACTGATTCTGTAGATATCCATGGTCAGTGTTTGTGAGCTACAAAACGGATTGCAGTCTGTCCTCCGTGATGAGTCGTGGTGAGATACTGCAGCACGTGGCCCAGAAGAGCTTTGGATGCCCCACTGCAGGTTGGCTGGGACTTCGAGTGACCATCTTAGTGGTAATACAGTGTATATATAATAGTAGGTAATCTTTTAGCTATCTATTAATTACTAAAAGATTACCTACTATTATATATACACTGTATTGCCACTAAGATGATCAGAGGGCTGGAGCAGCTCTGCTGTGAGGAAAGGCTGAGGGAACTGGGACTGTTGAGCTTGGAGAAGAGAAGCTGCAGGGAGACCTCAGTGTGGCCTTCAGTGCTTGAAGGGAGCGGATAAACAGGAGGGGGAACGGCTGTTTGTGAGGGTGGGTGGTGATAGGACAAGGGGAATGGTTTGAAAGTGAGCCAGGGGAGGTTTGGGTCGGATGTGAGGAGGAAGTTTTTCATGCAGAGGGTGGTGAGGCAGTGGAACAGGTTGCCCAAGGAGGCTGTGGATGCCCCATCCCTGCAGGCATCCAAGGCCAGGCTGGATGTGGCTCTGGGCAGCCTGGGCTGCTGGTTGGCGACCTGCACACAGCAGGGGGTTGGAAGTGGCTGAGCACTGTGCTCCTTTGCAACCCAGGCCATTCTATCATTCTGTGTTTTATGACTGGAGGCCAGGTTGGCTGGGAGTCCCAGAGCACGACTGGCTCTGTGCTGTGCATTGGGTGTGGAAGAGAAATCATACTAAAGTTCCTGACCATGCAGTCAATTTTGCATCAACTTAGATACATTTGGGAGGCATTTAGCAAAAAAAGCCCTTAAAAATAACCTGGAATAGCTTTGAATGGCAGCGTATTTCTAGTGTAGCAATATGTAGCGTATCATTTAGAAAGCAAAAATAACTCAGGCAGATGAGTGCTTCAGCTGAACTCGGTCTTTTTGACTGGTTTTGTTCTAATTTGCAGCTTGCTCAGAGTTGCAAGCATCTGTTGTGTGGTTACGGGCACAGTGCCTCGTTGTAAAGGTAACAGTTGTTGTGACCTACTGAAATCTTCCATTTGAGGAGACTCCCTTGTTAGGCACCATAAACTCGCGCTCAGGAAAACCGAGTTAGATTTCTCCCAGCTCCTGTTACCTATGGCTGGAAATGCAAACCTTCACATTTTCTGCTCCTATGCAGGCAGTTTTTGTCTTGTATTAAATGTGGAGGTTGGTGGCCCTTCCTACAGTGGGGGAGTTGGAGCTTCATCATCCTTGAGGTCCCTTCCAACCCAAGCCATTCTATGATGATTCTGTGATATGGAGTGTTGGTGGGATGTCTGCTGTTAATTTAATGTGTCAGCTGGAAGGGTGGTGGGAAGGTCAGGCAGTGCTGGGAGCTCAGAAGTCATCAAAGGTGAAGAAAAGATTTAGGTTATGAGTTAAGGCTGGAAAAGTAATTGAAGGAATAGGGATGTATTTAGTATAGAGCATAAGGAAGTGTTGAAGCACCTCAGGAATGGTGACTCTGTACATTAATGTTTCACCTTTCCCGTTTTTGTCTTTCCCATTTTGCCAAAAACAAGGAGCAGAACATGGAAAGGGTACGAGTGAAAGGCTGAGGTGTGATGGTGACACATTCTGTCCTCTCTTGGCCAGGAGGTGTCCAAAGGCCGAACACAAAAAGGTGGGAAAAGCCACGTGAGTGGAGATGCAGCTCGGCATCAGCTCAGCAGCCTTTTAGCAGCTTCCCATGAGGGTTTCCACCTGGTGCTGCAGCACCATGAAACCTATTTTATCCATCATCGAGCCCAATTAAAGGCATTACAGATGAGCCCTCCCAGCACATCTGAGCCTCTGGGATGCACCGCAGAGAATCACAGAATGACAGAATGGCCTGGGTAGCAAAGGAGCACAGTGCTCACCCAGTTCCAACCCCCTGCTGTGTGCAGGTCGCCAACCAGCAGCCCAGGCTGCCCAGAGCCACATCCAGCCTGGCCTTGAATGCCTGCAGGGATGGGGCATCCACAGCCTCCTTGGGCAACCTGTTCCACTGCCTCACCACCCTCTGCATGAAAAACTTCCTCCTCACATCCAACCCAAACCTCCCCTGGCTCACTTTCAAACCATTCCCCTTGTCCTGTCACCACCCACCCTCACAAACAGCCGTTCCCCCTCCTGTTTATCCGCTCCCTTCAAGCACTGAAGGCCACACTGAGGTCTCCCTGCAGCTTCTCTTCTCCAAGCTGAACCAGCCCAGTTCCCTCAACCTTCCCTCGTAGGAAAGCTGCTCCAGCCCTCTCTGTCTTAAACGCCTTGTATGTTGTGTGCAATCCCTGCACTGAGCCTGTTCTGAACAGAGCTTGCTCTCATTAAATCGTTAAAGGTTTTATTGAATCTAGCTCTGTAAATAAAGTGCAGCTTGAAACAATTGCAGGGAGCTCCCAGTGTCTCACTTGGGGTTCAGCACTGAGCCTGAATCACACACGGGTGCACAGGAGCTGAGCCCTGCACGCACTGCACGCCTTCCCCCCCCCCACGCGTTCCCTCAGCCCTGTCCAAATGTTTTGAAGAGATTGTCAGCCCTGCAAAATACGCTTCGAGTCGCTCTGCAAGCGTGGGGAAACACGTCTGGCTGATGGATGACGCTGGCAATGAGCTCCTGCTGTTTGGGTGAGTCAGCACTGCTGAGCTTCATCGGCTCGTGCAGCTTCCTAATGTGGGAGAAGAGTTTGGGAGCATCACGGAAGGTGCCACAACGTGGAGCATCTGCAGTGCCTTCTTTTGGCACAGCTGATTGTTTGCATTCTTCTAGTAGAAGTATTCTTCAAAATGTGGGATTCTCATTTAGCTTCTTGACTTCTCTTTTCGGAGGACTCTTCGTATTTCTCATTGTTCTCAGCCCCTCTTCTTTGCCTACAGCTAAAGATGTCGTTTTAAAAACCACTGGTAGGCAAACTGCAGGTTTTCCAGTGTGAGAGAAAGTCTGACTGTGACCCTGAGCTTTACTTGGGAAGAACCAGCAGAACTGAAATTATAGAATGATGGCATGGCCTGGGTTGCAAAGGAGCACAGTGCTCATCCAGAAGGTGTGAATTGTGGACTCTGCTGCAATGACCGAAAGATACTGAAAGCTTCTAAGTGATGTGAGCCCCTGCTGTTGGAAATCTGCACTCAATTTGTCCTGTGCAAAACTGTGCGTTACATGAGATAGTCTGCCCTGCTCTCTGCAATTCATAAGAGGTTTTAGGTGCCCAGCTGTCATCAGCACTTCTTAATTTTTGCTTATAAACATACTGAGACTGCACTGAAAGTCATTGTTATAATGTCTTTTTAAAAGCCTCTTACTTCTATCAATTATCTTTTAATTTGAGACGTCTTTCTCTTCGCTGTCACTACTCACTGTCTGTCATCTGTTGGTATTACAGCTGATATTCCCTGAGTTCATAGAATGAATCACAGCATGGCCTGGGTTGCAGAGGAGCACAGTGCTCATCTCATTTCAACCCCCTGCTGTGTGCAGGTCGCCAACCAGCAGCCCAGGCTGCCCAGAGCCACATCCAGCCTGGCCTTGGATGCCTGCAGGGATGAGGCATCCACAGCCTCCTTGGGCAACCTGTTCCACTGCCTCACCACCCTCTGCATGAAAAACTTCCTCCTAAAAGTTCTAAGAGTTCTTCCTTTCCTTTTCCTTCCTCAACCCTCATCACCATCACCAGCTTCATGAGAAGGCACCAACAAATGCCCCTCGATGCTCGTGGTGCTGGGGCACGGCCATAGAGCTGCCACAGTGCCAAGATGAGAGCTCCAATGGCAATTCCTTTAAGCAGAACATCACATCAGCTGCTGGTGCTGTGGGTGGTGGGTCTACACCATCCTCCTTCCCTTCTGTTCCTCTGTCGGATGTGCAGGGAGTTGGTCTGTAATGGAGACATGTTGTGGTGCGGCGATACGGTGTGTGTTTGATGGGGAGAGAAGGGAATGGCTCAGAGAAAGGATGTCCTAAGGTGGGTTGAAGTTGGGTTTGGGAGGTAACCGCTCTGTTTCCACTCTTACGCATTTGCTCTTCCTAAATCCTCCAAAATGGGTGAGCAGCAGATGAGTTAGGAGTCACCATTGTGGTGTGTTCAAGGCCAGGTTGGATAGAGCCCTGGGCAGCCTGGGCTGCTATGAAATGGGGAGGTTGGTGGCCCTGCCTGTGGTGGGGGGTTGGAGCTTCATCATCCTTGAGCTCCATTTTAAGCCATTCTGTGGTTCTATAGTGAACAGAGTCCCATCCAGCTGGTCATGAGTGGTGGGTGTGGGTACTGCAGCCTGTTCTGGTTGGTGTGTTTATTGATGATCTGGTGGTGCTGGGTCCAGTCTTGTACAACACCTTCATCAAATGACCTTGATGAGGGGATAGTGGCCACCCTCAGCAAGTTTGCTGATGATACGAAGTTGGGAGGATTGGCTGACACGCCTGAAGGCTGTGCTGCCATTCAGCGAGACCTGGACAGGCTGGAGAGCTGGGCGGTAAGAAACCGGATGAGGTTCAACAAAAGCAAGCGTAGGGTCTTACACCTAGGGAGAATAATTGCATGCACCAATACAGGCTGGGGGATGAGCTGCTGGAGAGGAGCTCTGCAGAGAGGGACCTGGGCGTCCTGGTGGACGACAGGTTGGCCGTGAGCCAGCAGTGTGCCCTCGTGGCCAAAAAGGCCCATGGCATTCTGGGGTGCATTAAGAAGAGCGTGTCCAGCAGGTCGAGGGAGGTGATCCTCCCCCTCTGCTCTGCCCTGGTAAGGCCTCATCTGGAGTACTGTGTCCAGTTCTGGGCTCCCCAGTACAAAAAAGACAGGGATCTCTTGGAAAGAGTCCAGCGGAGGGCCACAAAGATGGCGAAGGGCCTGGAGCATCTCCCCTATGAAGAAAGGCTGAGTGAACTGGGTCTGTTTAGCCTTGAGAAAAGACGACTGAGAGGGGACCTGATCCAGGTTTATAAATATCTGAGGTGTGGCGGCCATAGCGGTGAGGCCGGGCTCTTTTCAGTGGTACGTGGAGACAGGACGAGGGGAAACGGACATCAGCTGCAGCACAGGAAGTTTCGCACGAATGTGCGTAAGAACTTCTTCACGGTGAGGTGATGGAGCACTGGAACAGGCTGCCCAGGGGGGTTGTGGAGTCTCCTTCTCTGGAGATATTCAAGACCCATCTGGACACCGACTTGTGTGACCCGGTATGGGAAACCTGCTTTGGCAGGGAGGTTGGTCTCGATGATCCCTGGAGGTCCCTTCCAACCCCTGCAATTCTGTGATTCTGTGATGGGCCCTCACTGCCAGAAAGACGTGGAGGGCCTGGAGTTTGTCTGCAGGTAGGATGGAGCTGTGAGGGATCTGCAGCACAGCGCTGTGGGAGCAGCTAAAGGGATGGGATGGGATGGGATGGGATGGGATGGGATGGGATGGGATGGGATGGGATGGGATGGGATGGGATGGGATGGGGCAGTGTGTTACGCATCCTCAAACGGTTCTGCTGCCTGGATTTCTCTCATTGCCCCTGCACTGAGCTGCCACCACCCCAGCCCTCTGTGTGTGTGTGTGCACCTTGGGCTGGAACTGGGCAGCTCCTCGGCCGGGCCAGAGGCCACAGAGCAGCCCAGCAGCAGCCCCACAGTGGCACTTTGTCTGAGGCGGCTGAACAAGAAGCCCTATTGAGGGAGGAACAAGGAGGATCTTATCCTAAAAAAGTCACGGTCAGCATCAAGTTTAAGAAAGCAAATCTCCTCAGTCTCATTAAAAGTCACACGTTTGCCTACAGCAGCTCTGTGCGAAATGTAAACATTTGGTTTATCAGTTTTCATGAAGGGTTCCCAAGTGATGCAGCATCTCTCAGGCACGGCTGCAGCCCTCTGCTCTGTTCCATGGCTGTGGGACGTTCCTTGGGGTTGGAAATGCACAGCCCAGCTTGCATAATCACAGCACTTCTGTGCTGACAGTGTCAGTAATTGGGTTCCTGTGGCCAAAAAGGGTTTTATAGATCCACATGGTGAAATTTATGCCATTAAACGTGGCACGGATTGTGCCAGCAGATGTTGTCATAGAATCATGGGGTCGTGAAGATTGGAAGAGACCAAATGCCAGCAGCCTCCCAGGTGGAGGGGGAGAAAGGGAAGGGAAGGGAAGGGAAGGGAAGGGAAGGGAAGGGAAGGGAAGGGAAGGGAAGGGAAGGGAAGGAGGAAGGGAAGGGAAGGGAAGGGAAGGGAAGGGAAGGGAAGGGAAGGGAAGGGAAGGGAAGGGAAGGGAAGGGAAGGGAAGGGAAAGGGAAGGGAAGGGAAGGGAAGGGAAGGGAAGGGAAGGGAAGGGAAGGGAAGGGAAGGGAAGGGAAGGGAAAGGGAAAGGCAAGGGAAAGGCAAGGGAAAGGCAAGGGAAGGGAAGGGAAGGGAAGGGAAGGGAAGGGAAGGGAAGGGAAGGAAAGGGAGAGGGGAGGGGAGGGAGGAGAGGGGAGGGGAGGGGAGGGGAGAGGAGGGGAGGGGAGGGGAGGGGAGGGGAGGGGAGGGGAGGGGAGGAGGAAAGGGAGGGGGGAGGGAGGGAGGAAGGAAGGAAGAGAGGGAGGGAGGGAGGAAGGAAGGAAGGAAGGAAGGAAGGAAGGAAGGAAGGAAAGGGAGGGGAAGTGGAGGGAGGTAGGGAGGAGGGGGTTCGTGAGTGGTGCACGTGGTCTGAGATGAGCAGGCAGTCTGGCTGTACTGTTTAAGGTGCTTCACAGGGTTTTCTGTAAGGAGAACTTGAGAGTGGATGGAGGGTGTCTGAGCTGTGCTGTGGGCAGCACTGGGGGAACTGAGCAGGGCAGTGGGAAACCCCTGGCCACAAACTCACACAGAGCAGCGATTTTCCTTCACACTTGTGCTGGGAATGAACCATTCAGCATCAAATTCCTGTGCTAGGTCTTGTTTATGTGTCTGCCCGAAAGGATGGAACTGAAATGAAGATTTTATTAGAGCTGCTTCACCTGGTTGTTGCTGGAGGTGCCATGGAGGAGCATGGTCCCAAAGCTCCCTGCAAGCAGTGTCTGCCCAGTGCAGACACCAGTAGTTGGGTTCCTGTGCCCTAAAAAGATTTTACACATCCACGTGGTGAAATTTGTGCCATTAAATGTGGCACGGATTGTGCCACAGCAGCCATCCCTGCCTGCATTACAGCTCTGCTCTCCAAAGTTACCGACTTTTTGAGGTTTGCATAGTGCAGTGCGGAGGCTGAGCAGCATAATGAGCATTAAAAACTGAGCTGCTTTCTCCGATCTCTCGTCTGTTGTTGCTCTTCCATGCAAGGTTTCCATGCAAGGTTTCCATTCTATGAGCAGCAGCTTCGTGAATTCCCTGCGGAACAACCAAAGCTGCCCATCTCCATCTGGGGGCAAACAGCCAGCCTCATCTTATTGCTTCTGGGAGCCAAAGAAGTGCATCCATTGAGGCATCTCCGACACATTGAGGCACTTTCCTTGCAGTGTTCCTGGCTCTGAGTTGGCCACGTGCTGCTCAGAAGTGCTGCCGTGCTACTGGCTGTGCGTGGGCTGTTCACACACGGGGCACTTTCAGAGCTGAAGTGTGCAGCGAGGTCCCAGCAATGGGAATTTTATTAATCCACTTCAAGAGGAACTTAAAAATACAAAAAAGAATAGAGATAATCCCACGTTCCATTAGTTTGTTAAAACTAAATATGAATTGCTTCTTTACAGTTCAGATTACCCATTGCTGATAGAAGAGCAGAAATGGTTTCTTAGGCACCTCTTATTTTAACCTGTTTCTCCTTCTTTCTACAGAGCATTCAGAAGCTGGCTAGCCAGTACTTGAAGAAGGACTGGCTGGGAATGAAAGCTGATGAACGAGCTGATTATAGGTAATTTAACAGTTGGAGCTCCAAACAGCCATCTTTATCTTTTCAATTTATGTCATTATTTTTCCCAACAATGAAACGCTGCTCTTCTGTCGTTTAAACGATTTGTTTGCATTGATGTTAAAAAGAAAGCTTTGTTTTCTTCTGAAGTTTTGGAACAGCCTTAAATAACAGTTTGTAACGTGGATAATTTGGGGAGATTGGACAAACGAATGGCACAACCAGATAGCAGCCGTAATTGTGCACCTTCTTTGGGTATGAATATTTGGGAAGCTGGTGAATGAACAGATGTGTATCTTAGGAAATAGCTTGAAGGTTCAATAATAACACATGGGTTCCTCCTTAGGAAGAGGCAGAGGCACCAATGTGTGTGTGGGAATGAGTTGTACAGCGGGGAGGCCAGAAGTGTCCTCCCCTAACTCAGGTTCATTGGAAGGGAAGCTGGCTCAGAACACAAAAACCACACGACTTCATTGCTCAGAGCTTCCTGCCTTCGAATGGCACCTCCTAAATATTTGACCAAAGTTGTAAAGGATTTTGGCTTTGTACTCGGATTGGATTGGGAGCTTTTGTGGTGGATTTTGGGCTGTGCACCGCTCACTGCAGTGCTGCAGCCGCATCTTTGCCCATAGGAATCACGGGCAGGCAATGGGGAGCTGCCCTGAGATGTGTGAGCACAAACATCAGGAGGCCGTGGACTTATGAGAAACTGTCAGCATCTGAGCTCTCTGGTTCTGGCTGCTGCTTTCTCTAGGGTCTGTTCCATGGGAGCAATGGGTTTGGCCACAAATAACTGCCACAAGCACTGAGAGGAGGTGAAAGCTCTTTGTTTTTGTGACGTTTGGTGAGGTGTTCCTGCAAAAAGTGCAGATATTTGCTAGATCAGCACAATGAACTGTGCTTTAGCTTGTTTTGAAAAGCACTCCTTTGTCAAATGCGTGCCACTGTTACGCAAAGCATGCACTGTCAGCATGAAGCCTGACTCCATGTCCTCTTCCTACCACTGCTTCTGTTTCCTTCCTGCAGGAGCATGTACTCCGTTTGGAAATCACTCCTGGAAGGCACAATGCAGGTGGCCCAATCCCGACTCAATATCTGTGAGAACTATAAGAACTTGATTTCAGAACCAGCCAGGACTGTAAGGTGCTTCAAGGAACAGCAGCTGAAAAAGGTACGTGTCCTTTCTTGGGGCTTTTTATTTAGGAAGTCAGGAGTATTTTACTGTGGCACTTGTAAAGTATCCCATCCCTGGAGGCATTCAAGGCCAGGCTGGATGTGGCTCTGGGCAGCCTGGGCTGCTGGTTGGTGACCTGCACACAGCAGGGGGTTGGAAGTGGCTGAGCACTGTGGTCCTTTGTAACCCAGGCCATTCTATCATTCTATCATTCTGTGACTCTAATGCAGCTGGGCACTTCTCAGTCTCTTTAGGTGTGTGTTCTAGGGGGAAACAGCTGTGTAGGAAGAGAGCTCTGTGCTGAGAGCTGAGAAACGAGCTCAGAAGTGAGAGCTTTAAGCACAGCACAGCTTTGGTGGAAGCTATCTCTGCACATCTGACATCACACAGTGGCTGTCACAACAAATTGCTGTGGCAGTGGCAGGTGTGAGTGGATCCCTGTTGGAATGGGAGCTATCTTGAAGAAAAGCTCTTTTAAACCTGAAGGAATTAGTTGTGCTCATCTCAAGATGCACAATACACGTCGATCCTCCTCATCCTGCAAAGGCACTGCAGGTCACTATTCCAGAAGTTGCTCTGATGGATCTCTTAATTCATTAAAATAAAGTGTCCTAGTTGAAGGACAAATGTAAGCTTGACTTGCATTTCATTTTTTTAAATGTAATTTGCATCTTAGATAAAGAGATCTTTTATCTCTATCATACTGCTTAACACAGAAAGTGTTTGAGATAGAATGCGAAGCTCCATCTGTTTCCACGGGGCAAGAAGGTGCTTTGTAAAAATAATCACGTGTTTAATCAGCCTTTGTCCTCCCCCTATCTTAATTATTTTGTGTTTGCTTTCTGTGGATTTTGCTGGAGCGAGGAGAAAGCCTGGTGTTCAGGAATGAGCTCAGTTCACATAAAGCCACTGCTGCACCAACTGCAAATTGTTGGACGTTTTCAAGAATGATCTTTTGAAATACACACTGTGTTGCTTCCAGGAAATGCAGCATACAGAGGGAAATAGAAGTGCTGGTGGAAGACGTGTTGATCTCAGATATTGCTCATGGTTGTAGATGTTCTTTCTGTGTGTTACTACTGAGCATTTGGTAACATCACCTCTCAGTTTAATCTAAGGAAGGATGAAACCTCCAGTCAGGGTAAAAGAGAAAAATGCTCACCACCACCAACAAAATCCACACCATTTCAAATCTCTTTTTTGCTAAAAACTGATGAACACTTAAAACTATGAACTTACTGCTCGTAGAATCACCAAGGTTGGAAAAGACCTCCAAGATCATCCAGTCCAACTGTCCACCTGCCACCAGTATTTCTCCACTAACCCACGTGCCTACGTACAGCATCTGAACATTTCTTGAACACCTTCAGGGATGGTGACCCCTCCACCTCCCTGGGCAACCCATTCAGTGCCTGATCACTCTATGGGAGAAGAAATGTTTCTTTATGTCCAACCTGAATCTTCCATGCAGTCTTCCAGCCACTCTGCCCCACACCTGTAGCTCTGCCTGGAGCTGTCGTGGCCGAAGCACAGGACCCAGCACTGGTTCTTGTTGAACTCCATCCCATTGACCTCAGCCCACTGATCAGCCTGTCCACATCCCTCTGTAAGGCCTTCCTACCCCCAGGCAGATCAGCACTTCCCCCAGTTTGGTGTCATCTGCAAACGTACTGAGGGTGCACTCAGTGCCCTCCTCAGATCAGCTGGAGCACAAGTACTTTTGTCTACACTCCTGAAAGTCTATGTAATATTTGCTTTCCAGAGGAAAAATCACCTTTATTAATGTTGTTACTTTATTGTGCTGGGGAATTTTATTTTTCTCCGAAGCTTTCCAGGCAACACCATAGCAATTCTGTAGTACCTTTATTTAGTAAATAATTTTCAGATCCATTTTTCTACACATGCTGGTTGTTGGGAGAGTTTGGGGGTTGGCAGTAGAAATGGGGACTTTATAGAAATGGGGAATTTATAGAAATGACACAGCTTCCCATTTTCTTGCATTTTAGAATTATTGGACAGATTGTTGCCATTTTCAGGGCAGTACTTCTGGTGTGCAAAGATTTTGATAGCATCATGCCTTTCCTGCAGTATGGAATAGCCATCCACCTGCTGCTGTTCATTTTCCTTCACAACAAATGGGTTGTTTTGTACACAGCAATCCGCCACACGTTCCTGTGAATTTCCAAAAAGATAAGTTATATACTATGCTGACCTCCATCCGGATAAAACCTAACTGAAATTTACATTTGGAGTCAATGCAGTCATGCTGGAATGTCCAGCCACAGCCTGGATTCTGCTCAGAGTCTCCTTCCACCATTGCAGTGGGTTGAGTGAGTTGATGTGCTGTCAACTAAGGGCCACTAAGATGGTCAGAGGGCTGGAGCAGCTCTGCTGTGAGGAAAGGCTGAGGGAACTGGGCTGGTTGAGCTTGGAGAAGAGAAGCTGCAGGGAGACCTCAGTGTGGCCTTCAGTGCTTGGAGGGAGCGGATAAACAGGAGGGGGAACGGCTGTTTGTGAGGGTGGGTGGTGACAGGACAAGGGGAATGGTTTGAAAGTGAGCCAGGGGAGGTTTGGGTTGGATGTGAGGAGGAAGTTTTTCATGCAGAGGGTGGTGAGGCAGTGGCACAGGTTGCCCAAGGAGGCTGTGGATGCCCCATCCCTGCAGGCATTCAAGGCCAGGCTGGATGTGGCTCTGGGCAGCCTGGGCTGCTGGTTGGTGACCTGCACACAGCAGGGGTTGGAGCTGGGTGAGCACTGTGCTCCTTTGCAACCCAGGCCTTTCCATCATTCTGTGATGGGATGTTTTTCAACCAGCAACGTTACCAACTGGGGCTATCTGATATTTTAATTTTTGGATGCCAGCAGGAAGCATAAGGGATCCAACTACTGATTGATGTAGCAAAACCCCACTCCTATTTAAATGATTTCCTCTGTCCAATAGATGCAGGTTGTTCTACCTTTCATTTTCCTCCCGTGCACTCAAAGGTCTCCAAAGAAAGCACAGTTTGCCCATGGAGGGGTCAGGGCTGGGGGCTGTGTGGTAGAGGTGGGACTGGGGGCTGCTCTTGGAAGGACAGAATGGCAGCTGTGTCCTCACACTTGAGGCCATGTCCCTACAATGGCAGCCCGTGTTGTACTCCGTGCTGCCTACAGCTCAAGAAGAATGCTGTGAGGGGGCAGTCGTCTTGAGCTACGTTGGGTTAGAGATCTTCACTCATCTCTTTATACACTGACAGTTCCCTTTTTGGGGGAGGTCATCCCTCCTTCCCCAGGGTTTGGAACCCAGATAAAGGGTTTGGAGAATTGCTGATAAATTCAGTCTTTTTCTGCTGTTCCTTTGACTTCTGTGATACTGTCTGGTTGTGTTGTTTTCATGGAAGGGGGTGGAATTCTTTTTTACCTCTTCAGTGGCCCAAAGGTTTTCTTTTTGTATGACACTGATTTCTGATAGAACCCAATCAGAGCTCAATAATGTCAAGTTGCTCTCGGTTCTATTGTGCTGTTGTCTTCCCCACATTAAGCTCTGTGTTTCATTATAGATATTAGAGAAGAGTGAGTGTTTCTCATCTCACCTCTGGTGAATTGCCTTTGGATTTTTCCCCATTGTATTCCAGTCATTTCAACCAATTATCTCATCAAAAGCTTGCAGAACTTTTATGTTTAATTTGTGAGTTCTCATTGAATTGGGGTAGTTAAACAGCAGTTGAAGCAAAGGAATATGATTTGATGTTCAGATTGGCTTGAAAAGAAAGGCACAGATAATGGCCCAGGATTGACTTGGAGACTGCCTTGTGCAGCACGCGATGTAATGAGGAGCAGTAAAATGGTGACAGTGGTATTTGCATGCAAGCAATGCTCATGTTCTGTTTCCTGAACATTTCTTTCAGTATGTGGACCAGCTGACACGGATCCAAGCGGAGTTACAAGAGACAGTAAAAGATTTAGCTAAAGGCAAAAAGAAATATTTTGAGACTGAACAGATGGCTCAAGCGGTGCGGGAGAAAGCTGATATCGAGGCCAAGTATGTTTTTATAATAGCATATGTATAAATAATTGCATGTGTATAAACCAGAGTCATCTTTGTGTTCGTCTTTACACCCGATATTCGTTTAGAAGAAAGATAATTGCTTACAATGGGCTTATGCCAGTTCATTTCCTTACCTCCTCTTGGAGGAGGAGTGGGGATGGGCACCATTTCCCACTGTTGAAGACAAAAAGTTGAGGCTTTGTTGTTATGCTCCTTGATGTGCTCTGGAGGTCGATTCCTCTTGCTTCAGGAAAGCAAGCAGCTCGTGTTTAGAGTTTGGTTTGTGCCATGGGAGTTTGCTTCACCCATTGCTTGCAACTTGCTTTCTTTTATTTATTAAAAAGATGTCCTGCGTTGTTCTCAGATGAAGCTGTTTGTGAAACTGCACCAACACAGCTTTGGATGCAGTGGCCTGTTTGGCCTTGCTTTTGTAGGAAAGGTGTGAAATTCTAATCTCTTGGCTTTTTTTTGTTGTTTTCAGGTCCAAACTTAGTCTTTTTCAGTCAAGGATAAGCTTACAAAAGGCAAGTGTAAAGGTGAGTTCTCACTTACTATTAAAGTGTTTTAAAGCTGTTTTACCAGGCATGCAGCTCTTCCAGTGCTCACTGCAAGATTACATATGGCCACATGTACAAGGAAGTTTTCTTCCAGTGGGAATAATAACTGTGCTTTAAGAACCATGTGTGAAATGTTGGCTTGAGAACCGTGTTTGAATGAGCTCCATCAGCAGAGGGGTGGCAGCAGGGACAGGGAGGTGATCGTCCCCCTCTACTCTGCCCTTGTGAGGCCCCATCTGCGGCACTGCATCCAGGGCTGGAGCCCCCAGGACAAGAAGACAGGGAGCTGTTGGAGAGGGTCCAGAGGAGCCACAAAGATGAGCAGGGACTGCAGCACCTCCCTACAAAGACAGGCTGAGGGAGCTGGGCTTGTTCAGCATGGAGAAGAGAAGCTGCGGGGTGACCTCAGTGCAGCCTGCAGGACCTCAAGGGAGCCTACAGACAGGAGGGGAGTCAGCTCTTGGAAAGGGGAGATAACAGCAGGACAGGGGAATGGTTGGAAGGTGAGGGAGGGCAGATGGAGGTTGGCTGTCAGGGGGAAGTTGTTTGCTGTGAGAGTGGTGAGGTGCTGGAACAGCTGCCCAGAGAGGCTGTGGATCCCCGTCCATCCCTGGAGGTGTTCAAGGCCAGGTTGGATGGGGCCCTGGGCAGCCTGGGCTGCTGTGAGATGTGGAGGTTGGTGGCCCTGCCTGTGGTGGGGGGTTGGAGCTTCGTGATCCTTGAGCTCCCTTCCAACCCTGGCCCTTCTGTGATTCTATGATCCTATGAAATGTCAGACTGGATGAGAGAAACAAAAATGAAATCCCCTTCCCAGTACCAATATTATGCTGTTAATCCTTTTACGTTTTTACTATATTAGTATACGTGTGTACACATCTTAATTTACTGTTAATACTTTTTCAGTCATTCACTTCTCATTAGTAGCTGTCCTTTAACTTCTGATTCTTGTTGCAGTTAAAAGCACGACGGTCGGAGTGCAATTCGAAGGCTATCCATGCAAGGAATGATTATCTTCTCACTCTAGCAGCTGCTAATGCACACCAAGACCGCTACTACCAAACAGACTTGGTGAACATTATGAAGGTAAGGAGCTCAGTTGTGTTTTTGTGATGGGATGTGCAGAAGTCTGGACAAGAAAATTAAGGATGTACAAAACCCAGGGTTGCTTTGCAACAGCACTGCTGGCTTTTCCAAATACTGCACCAGCTGTGTGCAGTGCCAGTGGTGTGCAGTAGTCTTGGAAACAGTAATCAAGTACCAAAGCTAAGCAGCTCCCTAAGCTCAAATAAAGGAATCAGGTTTTTAAAACTCGGACTTGGATTTCCTCATTTCACTTCTCCAGTGGCATATCCCACTACTGGGTGTTGTGTCTGTCTGATCAGAGCTCTTCTTTCTGGTGTAGCTGGTGGACACGTGGCTGTTGAATCTTTAGGTTTGAAAGCATGATGCTCAGAGTGTCACATCACTGTGGCTGTTCCCACTCGTGGCAGCTTGCTGTGCCCAGCTGAGCAAATGCTTGGACTCTGGGAGTTGAGATGCTAAAGAAGTTCACATACAATCACTTGCAGGTTTTTCACACCATCTTAAACTGACTGAAATATACTCTATTTTTATAACTGATGTGATTGAGAGTCATTGTAAAATTGGTAGTACCAGCTACATAAAGCTTTTATGTTGTTACATTCCATACACTGACATTTTCAAAGCTTATATGGATTTGCTATCTATGAACCATTTCGAGGTGATGCAATCAGGCACAGCAACTTTACCCCTTTGTAATTTGCATTTAAAATGGCTTTATTGAAGAATTTAAACCTTCCTGAGCTGCAGTTTTTGGGTAGACTTTCTTAGCTGGGACAAGGGCTGCAGGTTGTGAGAAATCACTGCGTTAACAACGCAGCTTTTGTATGCTGGAAGAAGAAATGTATGGATCTGAAATCCAGGTAACCGAATTAGCATTGTGGAATCACAGAATGGTTAAGGTTGGAAAAGACCTCTACGATCCCCGTGTCCAACCCCAGCCTGTCCCCACCATACCCACTGACTGTGTCCCTGAATCAGACAGCTAGAAGACCAGGGACTGAAAAATATAGTAATGGCAAACTGAGTCATAGCACAGCAATGCCTCTGCGTGTCTGGTGCTGTTGTTGTTGATTCTTTTTCTACATCTTTTTTCAACTATCTGTAGTAGTCGTTTCTCTTAGTCAGGTAAGGAGCTGGGTTATTGATGAAGATCTTAGTGTTTGGTTTTGGCACTCTTGTTCATCAGCAGAACTGCGTGGAAACACACAGAGCAACACGCAGCAGGGCGTGCTTTGGGGTGAAGGAGAGAGCGAGTCTGAGGCAAGGATGGAGCTGGGATGTCTGCTGAGTGCATTTAGAACAGCTGTGTGACAGCTGTGAAATAGCAGTGAGTTGTCATAGAGTGATAGAATGGCCTGGGTTGCAAAGGAGCACAGTGCTCAGCCACTTCCAACCCCCTGCTGTGTGCAGGTCGCCAACCAGCAGCCCAGGCTGCCCAGAGCCACATCCAGCCTGGCCTTGAATGCCTGCAGGGATGGGGCATCCACAGCCTCCTTGGGCAACCTGTTCCACTGCCTCACCACCCTCTGCATGAAAAACTTCCTCCTCACATCCAACCCAAACCTCCCCTGGCTCACTTTCAAACCATTCCCCTTGTCCTGTCACCACCCACCCTCACAAACAGCCGTTCCCCCTCCTGTTTATCCGCTCCCTCCAAGCACTGAAGGCCACACTGAGGTCTCCCTGCAGCTTCTCTTCTCCAAGCTCAACCATCCCAGTTCCCTCAGCCTTTCCTCACAGCAGAGCTGCTCCAGCCCTCTGACCATCTCAGTGCCCTCCTCTGGACCCGCTCCCAGAGCTCCACGTCCTTCCTGTGCTGGGGGCTCCAGCCCTGGACGCAGTGCTGCAGGTGGGGCCTCACAAGAGCTGAGCCGAGGGGGACGATCACCTCCCTGTCCCTGCTGCCACCCCTTTTTAATGCAGCCCAGAACACAGCTGGCTGCATTCCGGGCTGCAGGCGCACACTGCTGGCTCATGTCCAGCTCCTCGTCCACCAGGACCCCCAAGTCCTTCTGCGTAGGGCTGCTCTCAAGGAGATCTTCCCCAAGGCTGTGTCAATACCTGGCACTGCCCCGACCCGATGCAGCACCCTGCACTTGGCCTTGTTGAACCTCAGTAGGTTCTCACATTCCCACTTCTCCAGCCTGTCCCGCTCCCTCTGGATGCTTCCCTTCCCTCCAATCTATTGACCACCCTGCTAAGCTTGGTATTGTCTGCAAACTTGCTGAGGGTGCACTCTGTGCCATCATCTGTGTCACTGATAAAGGTGTTGAAGAGCAGTGATCCCGAGACCATTAACCCATCAAGAACTGGTTGGCTGGTCGCATCCGAAGGGTTGAGATCAATGTTTCTGTGTCTGGATGGAGGCTGGGCACATGTGGAGCACCACTTGTGTCCTGCACCAAGAAATGTGACTTCCCACCAGGCGGGTGCACAGTCAGCACTCATGTTGGGGTATGGCCGAGTGGGAATGGCCCGACATGATTTCTGAGGAGGGAAGGCATCCCTCAGAAAGCCATGGAAGTGATCTCTGAGCCAGGGGTGAGGGTGATCCGTCTGATTTCGTGTCTTGGCTTTGCCCAGAGCTCTCAGCAGATTTTCCCACTTGTTTTTTGCTGATATGAAAGAATTGTGTTCCTGCAAGCAGGGGTGATCTCACAGATCAGGAACTGATGAGGAGATACAGAAGGTGTGGGATTAAGGTAAATACTTGGGCTTTAGAGTGGGAGGAGATGTGCTGGCAAGGTCCTGATTTCTTTGTGATCTCTGTCTCTCCCTCCTGAAGTCTGGGGTCTCCAGTGCAGCTGGAGCATCTGACACACTGATTTATGTGTTAAGATGTGAGGCTTTAGCAGCATCTTTTTCTTGCAGAGTCCATATGGTGGCCACGTTCCTGCTACAGGTCATATCTATGATGCAGTCAGTGCACCTCCTGTTTGAACTCCTCAGGCTGTCTGTATTTGTGAATACCTTCCATTTTCTCCCTGCACCATTCAGATTGTGTCAGTGTTTGTTATTCAGTAAGCTGGAGGTAAATCCTTTATTTAAATCGTACTTCAGAATGTCACTTCTTTGATATAGGAACCTTCAGGCTTGAAAAGCAAACCCCACTTCCCTGCCCACAGCATTTCTCTAATTCTCATCTGAAGCATCAGTTTTACAATTTACAGCAGTGATGTTACAGGCATCACTGAAAGAGTTCCCCAAACACGATGGAAGCTTCAGAAATAGAAAAAGGACCACGGTTGTTTGCAGCTGGAGTGCAACCAGGCTCTTCCACGAGCTGTTCCCCCCTGTTCCCTGTGGTTTGTTATCTGTGCTTGTATTAAATTACCTGTGAGTTCGACTTTTTAAAGTTCAGGCCTTTCAACGTAAAGGCTTTGATGCATGCTTAAGCAGAATCTGATTTTATAATTATTCCATCAGTTGTGTGGTAGGCAGCAGTCAGGAATGCCTTTGTCACATACATCACCCAACTGCTTAGTCAGGTAAGTGGGCAGACTGGATGGAAGGCAAAACTTGATTACAGTAAGGGCAGAGAGGCACAGGTTGAGCAGAGGGGTGGTGGTGCCCCATCCCTGCAGACACCAGAGGTCAGGGGATGGGCTGTGAGCAGTGATGGAGCTGATGTGACACCACTGATGTGTGTCTCTGTGCATTGCTGGCAGTGGGACCCAATGGCCTTTAGGGGTATCTTCCAACTCCAACCATTCTGTGGTTCTGTGGCACTAATGCACCCCTGGCTTTCAGACAGCCTGCACATCAGCTCCTTGTGGTGCTTTACAAGCAGTGAAACCCAGTGAAAGTTCACACCTCTATTAACAGGTGAGAGCTGTTAAAACAGGATGAAAAAGGGTCTGGGGCACAATGGGATGTGACAACTCTTGGAAAGAGGAGATAACAGCAGGACAAGGGGAAATGGTTGGAAGGTGAGGGAGGGCAGATTGAGGTTGGATGTGAGGGGGAAGTTCTTTACTCAGAGAGTGGTGAGGTGCTGGAACAGCTGCCCAGAGAGGCTGTGGATCCCCGTCCATCCCTGGAGGTGTTCAAGGCCAGGTTGGATGGGGCCCTGGGCAGCCTGGGCTGCTGTGAGATGTGGAGGTTGGTGGCCCTGCCTGTGGTGGGGGGTTGGAGCTTCGTGATCCTTGAGCTCCCTTCCAACCCAAACCATTCTATGATTCTGTGGGATGGGGAAGGTGGAGCAGAGGAGCTCAGGGGAGACCTCATGGCTCTACAGCTCATGGAAGGAGGTTGTGGTGAGGGGGGATCAGCCTCTGCTCCTGGGTAACAGTGATAGGATGAGAGGTGATGGCCTCATGTTGTCCCAGGGGAGGGTTGGGTTGAGTGTTAGGGAAAATCCCTTCTCCAAAAGAGTGGTGATGCAGTGGCACAGCTGCCTGAGGAGTTTTTGGGGAGGGTCACCATCCCTTGGGGTGTTCCAGAGCTGTGGGGTCGTGACATTGAGGGACGTGGGCAGTGGGCATGGTGGGATGGGGTGGGGAGTTGGGCTGGTGATTTTGGAGTGCTTCTCCAACCTCAATGATTTTGTGATTATATGATCCTCTGAAAAGAGCAAAGACATGAAGAAGCAGAAAGGTGACATTTGTGCAGTGACAGAGCTGCTCCATGTGGCACAACGTGTCTGGAAAATATGTGTTGGGCTGGAGATGCCCTGTGTTGCTCTGTGTTTGATAGAGGCCAGTGCTGTTCCTGTTCATTGACTCTGACTCAGAGTTGCTGCTGTTGTACCATCCTGGGACAAATGAATCACAAGTCTCTTTGTTTTGTGTAACAGGCACCAAATTGACATTTTCCTTGGCAGAATTCCTGGTGACATCCAGCTTCTGATAATTTGCTGTATTTAGAGTGTTTTATTTTGGTGTGCAGCATGTTTATCTGAGACAAAACGATGCTCTGCGCTGTGTTTCTAAGGATGAAAGGCTGCCCAGAGCCACATCCAGCCTGGCCTTGAATGCCTGCAGGGATGGGGCATCCACAGCCTCCTTGGGCAACCTGTTCCACTGCCTCACCACCCTCTGCACGAAAAACTTCCTCCTCATATCCAACCTAAATCTCCCCTGGCTCACTTTGAAGCCATTCCCCTTGTCCTGTCACCATCCACAGTCATTCAGGTTGGGAGGAGGAGAGGCAGCTGAGTGCAGTGTAATGCTGGCTGCTGCCTGCCTCCGAGCTTTGTTATGACTGTGTTTCCTCTTTCAGTACTCTACTTTTAGCTGTGTTCCTCTCATGGACCAACTCTGAATACGACTTTGTCAGTGACAATAAGGAAATATTAATTAAAAAAAAAAAAAAAAAAAAAAGGAAGCGTCTTTACCATTTTAAGTAATTCTCTGATTATCTTTAGATGAGGCAGAGAGAAGTGGAACTGAAACTGATCTCAGAATAGAGACCTGAGAGACGTGAGGAGCACCCACCCACAGCAGCGTATCTGTGGGCCTGGCAGTGCTGCAGGGACCACAGCAAAGCACTGCAGTGAAGTTATGCTCTGCAGTGTGTTCTGCAAAACCCTCTTGCTTCAGAGTTGAAATCATAGAATGATAGAATGGCCTGGGTTGCAAAGGAGCACAGTGCTCAGCCACTTCCAACCCCCTGCTGTGTGCAGGTCACCAACCAGCAGCCCAGGCTGCCCAGAGCCACATCCAGCCTGGCCTTGAATGCCTGCAGGGATGGGGCATCCACAGCCTCCTTGGGCAACCTGTTCCACTGCCTCACCACCCTCTGCATGAAAAACTTCCTCCTCACATCCAACCCAAACCTCCCCTGGCTCACTTTCAAACCATTCCCCTTGTCCTGTCACCACCCACCCTCACAAACAGCCGTTCCCCCTCCTGTTTATCCGCTCCCTTCAAGCACTGAAGGCCACACTGAGGTCTCCCTGCAGTTTCTCTTCTCCAAGCTGAACCAGCCCAGTTCCCTCAGCCTTTCCTCACAGCAGAGCTGCTCCAGCCCTCTGACCATCTCAGTGCCTCCTCTGCACCCGCTCCCAGAGCTCCACGTCCTTCCTGTGCTGGGGGCCCCAGCCCTGGACGCAGCGCTGCAGATGGGGCAATCTCCAAAGGCAATGTGCCTTGAGATTTCAGAATTGCTTTGTAGGACAGGCCATGTGTGGAGCAGCAGAGCTGATGCCACCCATAAGATCGCCGTTGGATCTGAACAATCCCAGATTCTCCTCGGTGGATCCTTAATCCTCAGCACAGCACAGGTGTGACGGTCACATCGTGGGACTGTTTACAGACAGCAGTGCGTTTTCATAAAGCACTCAGTCCAGCAAGGAGCACGCAGTGACAGCAAGCAGGGCTGACTCGAGCTTCCTGATGCTGTTTGTATTCACAGAATCACAGAATGGCCAGGGTTGGAAGGGACCTCAGGGATCATGAATCTCCAACCCCCTGCCACGTGCAGGGCCACCAACCTCCCCATTGCACGATGTGCTCCACGCAGTGGCCCTGGAGCACTGAGTTAAAGGAGTGGTGTGAGGGTGTGCTGCACTGTTTTTCTCTTTGTGGTGTCAGTCAGCTTTTCTGTATTCTTATGAGCATCAGTCGTGTCATCTGGCTTTTCTGTACTTTCCCATTTGCTTGACATGCGGAAGTGCAGTTGTTTAATTTGGCTCTGGTTCTCGATCTGGGTTCTCTCAGTTTAAATAGTAACTAATTTTACATAATTTCACTGGACAGGTCCTTACCTTTGTATGGGTGACAGCACTGAGACACATTATTACTGCATTGCTTTGTTAAGTTGGCGGATCTGTCGTTAGACATACAGGTGATGTTTGCCTTTCTCACGTCTGTGCCTCTTGTCAGCTATTGTCTTAAAAGGTTCTAAAGGAAAAACCAGGCTGGCTCCCAAGGCTCGTGCTGCTGGTCACAAGGATTGATGTCAGTAATGGTGAGCAAGGGGACGCCTAGCGAGTACGACAGCTGGGGTGGCTCAGCCTAGCAGAAGGGAACATAGAGCTGTAGGATATCCCAATTAGAAGGACCCACAGGGATGACCGAGCATAACCCCAACTCCACAAAGCACCCCCAGGCCCTGACCCTATGTCAGAATGGTGTCCCAGCACTCCATGAGCTCCAGCAGCTCGGGGATGTGCCCACTGCCCAGGGACACAGCCTGTCCCCAACACCCAGTGGTACATTGGTTGGAAAATGGGAAGTTCTGATGAAATAGGAAGAAAAGGTTTGCCACGAAGGAGACCATGCACAGGACTAGGAACCCAGGCAGGGAGCAGTGCTGTACCATGGCCTTCCAGTATTGAAAGGAGCTTATAAACAGGAGGGGAACGGCTGTTTGTGAGGGTGGGTGGTGACAGCACAAGGGGAATGGTTTGAAAGTGAGCCAGGGGAGGTTTGGGTTGGATGTGAGGAGGAAGTTTTTCATGCAGAGGGTGGTGAGGCAGTGGAACAGGTTGCCCAAGGAGGCTGTGGATGCCCCATCCCTGCAGGCATTCAAGGCCAGGCTGGATGTGGCTCTGGGCAGCCTGGGCTGCTGGTTGGCGACCTGCACACAGCAGGGGGTTGGAAGTGGCTGAGCACTGTGCTCCTTTGCAACCCAGGCCATTCTGTGGTTCTATGGAAACATTTAAAACTTGATTGCACGCGAGCAACCTGATCTGTTTGGCCCTGCTTTGAGCAGGGTTGGGCTGGTATCTCCCTTCCAATCTGAATTATTCCATGGGTCCATTAAGTGAGGTCTTCTGTCAGATCTGCTGCTCAGGAGCCCGGAGCTTCCAGCCTCTGTTCTGGCACTGGCTGGAATAGCAGTGAGCACACAGCCCTACAGCGTTTGTGTTTCGATGAACCTCTTCTTGATCAGCATTGCTGGGAGCTTTTGTGAAGCAGAGCCAATAGCTGTGCTTCCAGCACAGTCATCCTCTGCTTATGGGGCACTTGTAATGGCTGTTAGAACGTATGTAAACACAGACTGCAGGTGTTATGTAGACAAATGGGACAAATGGGAATCGTCTGCAGCCCGTGATGTTCATAGGAGTGACCCAATGCTGAGGACTTACCATAGACTGATAGAAAGGCCTGGGTTGCAAAGGAGCACAGTGCTCACCCAGCTCCAACCCCTGCTG
Source organism: Meleagris gallopavo (assembly GCF_905368555.1). Lineage (NCBI taxonomy): Eukaryota > Metazoa > Chordata > Aves > Galliformes > Phasianidae > Meleagris > Meleagris gallopavo. The sequence goes on from NC_139404.1 coordinate 193,044,869, forward strand.
TGTGCAGGTCGCCAACCAGCAGCCCAGGCTGCCCAGAGCCACATCCAGCCTGGCCTTGGATGCCTGCAGGGATGGGGCATCCACAGCCTCCTTGGGCAACCTGTTCCAGTGCCTCACCACCCTCTGCATGAAAAACTTCCTCCTCACATCCAACCTAAACCTCCCCTGGCTCACTTTCAAACCATTCCCCTTGTCCTGTCACCACCCACCCTCACAAACAGCCGTTCCCCCTCCTGTTTATCCGCTCCCTCCAAGCACTGAAGGCCACACTGAGGTCTCCCTGCAGCTTCTCTTCTCCAAGCTCAACAAGCCCAGTTCCCTCAACCTTTCCTCACAGCAGAGCTGCTCCAGCCCTCTGACCATCTCAGTGGCCCTATACCCAGGAATTAATAGGACATGTGTGGCTCTGGTGGTTCTGCTGGACTTTGAAAGCAAGTTGACATCTTAGTGAGAGGTCTTAAATTGCCTCAGGAGTGTTATCCTCCTAATGGCTGCCCTGAAGAAATGGGCACATTTACACCAGGGCCTCTGTGTGCAGCTCCAGAGCGAGCCGTACCCGTGTTATCACGCTGAGAAATCATGTTATGCACTCGTGATTGTTTTATGCTTCTTAGAATGATTTAGAAGCACCCGGGGAACTATTTGCTTTTCTGAAATAATTCTGATGTCAGAAGGGGTTTGGGTTTCCTTCTCTAAATGCACTCTGCACGCCCAGCATTAGCTGTTCTGAGCTCCTGCTGGACTCCCTTTCCGTCTCGGAGGGAATTGCTGTAAGTGAAAGAGCCATTGTTTCATTTCCTGCTCCTGCCAACTGCCAGCCACAAATATTTTGTAATTACAATTAAGCCGGCCGTAGATTGCCTTATCTCTGGTATCAGATGGGCACAGGAGCTTTCCTGCAGGCACGGTCAGTGAGTGTGCCTTGTTTTCTCCTCTTCATTCCTATGAATGAAGGACGAGAAGGGGCAGCTGTGCAGCAGATGATGATGGATTCAGGTGATGCCAAGCGGGGTTTCCCAGTGGCTGCTGCTTTCCTTCCCAGGCCTTTGCTCCATGGGCACGTGTGCACAGAGATCTTTCGACTGTTTGGAAATTAATTGCATTAATAAGGCCCCATTTGCAAGGCGATTATGCATCCACGTCAGTTGTTGAATAATTAATGCAAAATGCTGCCCTCTTATTTAGGCTTTCCTTTAAATGCTCACACATCACCCTTACGGATTGTTACCCAGGTAAAACAAACAGCTCCCAGTAGCTGTTCTCTTCAATTAACTCATTGAACCGCAGGTTGGAGCATTTATATTCTGGCTGAGGAAACCTGTACAGGGAAAGCTTCCGACTGCAAACCACCTGCCCTGCTCTCACCCTGGTGCTCGGGGGTTGGGATACGAGCAGGGAGATTGCTCACCGCTGATGGGCAAAACAGGCTCAGCAGAGGGAGGTGAATGTAATTTATTGCCAGTTGCTAACAGATGAGAGCAGCGAGAGCTAAAACTGGAAGCACTCATGGCTCAGCTCTGCCAGCAGTGGGGCAGTGCTGAGTTCTGAACCCAGGGGCCACCCCTGCAGCCCCCCATTACAAAGCCTTGCCATGTAAACCTGATACAGCACTTCCAGTGGTGATTTATGTGTATATTATATGTTATGAACCGCGGTAGCTTAAATAATTAGGTTAAAGCAATAATATTTCATGGGATAATAAAACTCTTTCTTGATGATGCTTCTGTGTTGTCAGAGAGTTTTCCTTTGCTGTTGTGATGGCAATAATAGAGGAAGGACTGATGATAAAAATGTAGTGTGGTTTGAGTGCTGCTTCTGAGAGGTGTTTCCTGCGGATGGAGCCATCTCTATGGGCTCCATGGGCCAGGAACTCTGTCTCCATGGCTTCCTACAAGGGTGGGTGGTGACAGGACAAGGGGAATGGTTTGAAAGTGAGCCAGGGGAGGTTTGGGTTGGATGTGAGGAGGAAGTTTTTCATGCAGAGGGTGGTGAGGCAGTGGAACAGGTTGCCCAAGGAGGCTGTGGATGCCCCATCCCTGCAGGCATTCAAGGCCAGGCTGGATGTGGCTCTGGGCAGCCTGGGCTGCTGGTTGGTGACCTGCACACAGCAGGGGGTTGGAACTGGCTGAGCACTGTGCTCCTCTGCAACCCAGGCCGTTCTGTGATATAATATGATCATGAGTTCTCCTTCCTCTTGACTGCTTCCCTTTTGTCTGTCGCTCCCAGTCACTGTTCCTGTTCCCTTCTCATACAAACACATCTGTGACTCCTTGCAGGAGATTCCCAAATATCGTTCACAGGGCTTTGGTTGAGTGGCTTTGTTGTTGTCGTGTTCTTAGCAACTCTGTATTCACTGAAGGAATTGGAGACTCGAGGGAGGAGATGCTTTTGGATTCAGATGTTGGCCTGTTGGCCTGCAGCCACCTCGTATCATGGGTGCATTACAGAATCACAGGATGGCCAGGGTTGGAATGGAGCTCAAGGATGACGAAGCTCCAACCCCCCACCACAGGCAGGGCCACCAACCTCCGCATTCACAGCAGCCCAGGCTGCCCAGGGCCCCATCCAACCTGGCCTTGAACACCTCCAGGGATGGACGGGGATCCACAGCCTCTCTGGGCAGCTGTTCCAGCACCTCACCACTCTCTGAGTAAAGAACTTCCCCCTCACATCCAACCTCCATCTGCCCTCCCTCAACTTCCAACCATTTCCCCTTGTCCTGCTGTTATCTCCCCTTTCCAAGAGTTGAAGAGCATTAATGGAATTTCGATGTATTTGTCTTGGAACTGTGTGAGAAGCTCCTGGACCGGTTGTAAAAGTGAACACGTGCACAGGTTTTGTTTGGTGATGAGATTTTACTGCTGTAAACTGAAGCTTTATCCAAACCCAGTGGCATTCTGTAGGGTTCTCTGCCCCTGAAATGAGCTGTCCTGCTGTCCCACTGTTCTTTAGCAGCAAAGTGATGGTGGAGTTGATACTGAAAGTGTTCAGGTGCTGAATTGGATGAAGTGAAGCACAGTCCTAAGGCCTGAAGAATTGCAGCTTTGCTAAATACACATTGCCAGTCTCTCCCAGCAACTAAACCAACAGAGCTTGCAGTTTAGAAGGGATCACCAGGGTGCATCTGAGCTCATGGGGACAATCAGCTGATCCTCAGCCTGTAGAAATAGGAGTAAGGGCATGGATTTTGGAAGTTCATTCTTGCTATAGATTTTTTTGCCTTGATGGAGTGTGGGGAGCAGCTTAGAAGGGGGCAAAGGGAATTGCAGTGGGAGCATCTTTTGAAGGCACAGTAAAAACTAGGCTGGAAAAATCCTCCAAGATCTTCAAGTCCAGCCATCAGCCCAACCCCCTGTGTCCAATAACTGTGTCCCTAACCTACAGGGAACTTTAAACAGTTCAGCTCAAGGGTTTTAGTGTCCCCAAACTCAGAGTTATGAGTCCCACATGAGTTCAAGAGTCCCGTAACTCAGAGTTATAGAAACCCAGGAGAAAAAACCTAACCCTGACACGATTGAAAGGTATGGGAAGAAAATGTGTTGGCTTGAAAGAGTCGTGACAATATCCTGATCTGTTGTTGTCTTTTAAGCTTATTTGAATAAGTTGCTTTTGGCCGAAGCATAAAAAGTTATCTGGAGATGTGTAGAAAACAGCTTTCTAATTTAATCTGATGAGCAGCAGATATATTTTTATTAATCGCTTCTCTTGATGAAATGGTTCAGTGCTTTGTATTAGATCTTGGCTATAATGATATAATTTAATATCAGGTAATTTAATATATGAGTATTCCACTGAGTAAGGATTTGAAAACGTTCTGGTGTCCTAGCAAAAAGTGGATTAAAACAAGTACACATTATTATAGTGTGTTCTTTATGGTATGCATATGTGAATTCAAGAATTTAGGTTGGAAGGGAGCTCAAGGATGACGAAGCTCCAACCCCCACCACAGGCAGGGCCACCAACCTCCGCATTCACAGCAGCCCAGGCTGCCCAGGGCCCCATCCAACCTGGCCTTGAACACCTCCAGGGATGGACGGGGATCCACAGCCTCTCTGGGCAGCTGTTCCAGCACCTCACCACTCTCTGAGTAAAGAACTTCCCCCTCACATCCAACCTCCATCTGCCCTCCCTCAACTTCCAACCATTCCCCCTGTCCTGCTGTTATCTCCCCTTTCCAAGAGCTGACTCCCCTCCTGTCTGCAGGCTCCCTTTAGGTCCTGCAGGCTGCACTGAGGTCACCCCGCAGCTTCTCTTCTCTAGGAAGAAAGTCCTGGAGAAGTCACACCAAGAGCCACATCTCTTTCTCCAGATCAAATCGTGCTGCATTACCATGCAGTGTGCCGAGCACTACGGCAGCTTTGGATGTGCAAGGTTGTCCTGGAAAGTGGAGAATTCCTTTGGCCTAAGCTTAGCTCTGTGTTTCTCTGGGTGCAAACCGGCTGTATTACATCACAGCTTCATGGTATGGCTTTATAGAGCTGAGCTTAGACAGGTTTTGCTCCTTGTTGGCTGAAGAAATGCAGCACCTTTCTGATCCAGATAAAGGGGTAGGCCTTGGTCATCTGCTTTCTTTGCAGCTGAGCTTCTCTGCTTGCACACAGACTGATTGCCCATAGGGGACAGGATGGGCAGCAGGCTTCCAGTCCCTTTTAAAGCAGAGTTCAGGCTTCAGAATCGCGGTGCTGCAGGACTGCCCTGCTGCTCAGCAGGAGGGAGCTGCGTGTAGAACGTCAGCAGATCCATGGTTGCTGCAGGCATTGCTGCTCAGAACGCTTACATGGCTTTGATCGTGGGTTTGTTGGTAATTTCTGTACTGGAGTTGTGTTCTGTTGACAAACACCCGCAGACATGATTCACTTTGATGTTGGGATGTCGTGATGACGAAGAAGTGAGAGATGCTGCAGTGACTGAAGGGATGAGAAAAGCTAACAGCTCCCAGCAAGCAAGCTGCTCTTCTGCGCCAGGAGCAGGAGATGCCTGGAGGAAATCACCAGCAGGAAGGCGTTCAGCTTTTGTAAGGGAAAATGGCTGTGGAATGGGTCTTCCTGCCCTTCCTTCTTTTCTATCACAGTGGTCTGTGCGTGCTGCTGCCATCCAACAAGCTGAGACCCATTGCCATGCTTGGGATGCACCTCTCAGAGACCCAAAGGATGCTTCAACGGAGCTTCCGCTGTGAAGTGGGAAGAGGTGTAGAGTGGGGTTTGGGAAAATAGAAGAAGAAAACCAGTCCCTGTTCTGAATGGCTTACAGGATGTTCCCAAAGCAAAACATTGGAATCAGAGAGGGAACGGCTTCCAATGGCAATAGGAATAGGGCAGCATCATAATTAAATTGTAGTTACTTGGCTGCTCAAAATAGATGGAAGAAAGCGCCAGTGATACAGATCTCCCTTATTATTTTGGGGTTTTGTTTTCATTGCTAAGCAGGAAAATGGGCTCCGTTGCCATGATGCCATTCCATTGGGATAAGAGATAATGTGAAAACTTATCGGTCCACAAACACAATGATTTTCAGTCAGTTCCTCGACAACTTCTGCTTATCTTTCCATGTTCAGCCTGCAGGCAGGGAGGAGCAGGCTTGGGCCCAGCTTTGCCCTCTTCCTTCCACCCGTACGAGGAAATGCTTTGCCTTCAGCATCACTGTGCCAGGGACATGGCAGCCCCCAGCCAGAGGGACACAGAGCTGTCAGAGCACCCAGAGGAGGGCTGTGGAGATGGGGAAGGGTCTGGAGGGCAAAATGGGTGAGGAGCAGCTGGGGTCGCTTGGGGTGTTCAACTCAGTGCACAGGAGGCAGAGGGGAGGATCATGGCAGCCCTACAGCCCTCATGGCCCTACAGCCCTCATGGCCCTACAGCCCCCCATGGCCCTACAGCCCCCATGGCCCTACAGCCCCTCATGGCCCTACAGCCTTCATGGCCCTACAGCCCTTCATGGCCCTACAGCCCTCATGGCCCTACAGCCCCTCATGGCCCTACAGCCCCTCATGGCCCTACAGCCCTTCATGGCCCTACAGCCCTCATGGCCCTACAGCCCTTCATGGCCCTACAGCCCTTCATGGCCCTACAGCCCCTCATGGCCCTACAGCCCTCATGGCCCTACAGTCCCTCATGGCCCTACAGCCCTCATGGCCCTACAGCCCCTCATGGCCCTACAGCCCTCAGTATCCTACAGCCCCTCATGGCCCTACAGCCCTCATGGCCCTACAGCCTTCATGGCCCTACAGCTCCTCATGGCCCTACAGCCCTCATGGCCCTACAGTCCTCATGGCCCTACAGCCACGATTGATTTCAGTGCAATGAAGTGATGTGGTATTGGATTCTGCTGAGATTCAGGAGAACAACAGCCACTGTTGTCTAACGGTGCGTGGTGGGGTGAGGTTGCGGGTCCCTCCTCAGTGTTGTGTGATTGGAAATGCTGGGAGGACCTTATTTCAAACCTGAGCGCTCAGTGTTTGGGGTCAGTGTGCGTGCACAGTTGAGCTCCACGTCAGCTGTGCTGAGATCCCACGGGACTGTTAATGCATAGGATGTAGCTCAGCAGGTGAAATCCTTTTTTTTAGTATGAGCATACCCAGCCAGGGGTCAATGGCTCCGTGTCTGGATGGAGATCTGTGATGAATGGCGTCCCACAGCAGTCAATGCTGGAGGAAGTATTCTTCAATATCTCCATCAGTGACATCAACAGTGGGTTGAATGCAGCTCAGCAGTTTGCTGGTGACCCCAAGCTGTGGGCTGCAGTGATCCACCAGAGCAAAGGGATGCCATCCAGAGGGATCCAAACAGGCTGAGCATTGGGGCCAGGTGAACCTGATGAGACTCAGCAATGCCAGGTGTAAGGTCTGCACCTGGATTGAGGCAACCATCACAACCAATACGAGCTGGGGGATGTAAGGGTTGAGTGCAACCCTGCTGAGAGACCTGGGGTACAGGTGGATGGAAGCTGTACAAGAGCCAGCAATGTGCCCTCGCAGACCAGACAGCCAGCCGTACCCTGGGCTGCATCCAAAGCAGCACAGCCAGCAGGTCAGGGAGGTGATCCTGCCTCTCTGCTCTGTGCTGTGAGGCCTCACCTGGAGCACTGCGTCCAGATGTGGAGTCCTCAGTGCAGGAGAGACGTGGAGCTGTTGGAGAGCATCCAGAGGAGGGCCACAAAAATGATGCCAAGGATGGAACAGCTCTGCTACGAGGACAGCTGAGAGCTGGGGCTGTGCAGATGGAGAAGGGAAGGGCAGGCTGCGAGGTGAGCTGAGAGCAGCCTGTCAGCATCTAAAGGGGAGCAACAGGAAAGAAGGGGACAGGCTCTTGAGCGGGGTCTGTGCTGGCAGAACAAGGGGAAATGGCTTCAAAGAGGGGAGATTTAGGTTGGATGTAAGGAAAAAGTCTGTTACAGTGAGGGTGGTGAGCACTGAACAGGCTGCCCAGAGATGTGGTGGATGCTCCATCCCTGGAGACTTTGCAGGTGAGGCTGGATCAGGGCCTGGGCAACCTGCTCTAGTTCTGTGTCCCTGTGCAGTGCAGGGGAATTGGACTGGTTGGCCTTCAGAGGTCCTTTCCAGCTCTAAGGATTCTGTGATACTGCCACTGTGTGATACGGATGGATGCACAGCATGGAAGCTCTCATCCTCTGGTTGGTGGCACTGCCACTTTTCCCCTACAAATCTGTTTCCATGTTCTGAGCTTTCCGGCGTGTGTCGGAGCTGTGGGTTTGTGTGGCTGCCTTGTATGGCACCGACTGTAATAACTTCAGTCCTGGAAGCTCTTGTTGTTATTTAAGGATTCCATCACAGCCAAAGCACTGTTAATTAATGGCAGGGTGGAGGCTGTGCTGCAGTTTTGCTGTGCTGACAGATCTGTGCGCATGCTGATGTTTCACCAGGCTCTTCTTTGACTTTGTATTCCTTCTATGCCCTCTGTGTCACCTCTTAGAGTATAACGGGGAGTAACTTCAGGGCTGTGGATAAAAATGAACTCAGTGTTCTGTATCTTCTTACATTTCTAGAACTGCAGAGTGCAGCTGCGGGTTAAAACAGTCATTCCAAAGGAGCTGCAGGTAGAAGTTGCAGGGAACAAACAAGCCTTGAGATGGGATTCCTCTCCCTTTCACATAGAATCACAGAATGGCCCAGGTTGGAATGGAGCTCAAGGATCACGAAGCTCCAACCCCCCACCACAGGCAGGGCCACCAACCTCCACATCTCACAGCAGCCCAGGCTGCCCAGGGCCCCATCCAAGCTGGCCTTGAACACCTCCAGGGATGGACGGGGATCCACAGCCTCTCTGGGCAGCTGTTCCAGCACCTCACCCCTCTCTCTGTACAGAACTTCCCCCTCACATCCAACCTAAAATCAACATCCATCCCCTTTCCATGAGCACAGTGTGTACCTCCACTTATTCCAGGGCACTGTGGGTCAGTGGATAGGAACAACTGAACTTCCCCTGTATTTACCATCATCTGCCTCAGGGCACTGCAATGCCAGCTGTGTAGGGCCTGCAGGGACCCAGTCCAACACAGTTTAGTCATCAACTAAATGGCAGGAGTCCCTCCTGCTGGGCCTGACATTAAAACAGCATGACATGAAGGTGGGGAGAGCTCTGATAGTTGCTTTTGGGGGTTGGGAAGCACTATTGACAGCATACTGGAATGAAACTGGCAGCTGCTTTGCAAACTTTTTCCCCCAGAGGGTGGTGAGGCAGTGGAACAGGTTGCCCAAGGAGGCTGTGGATGCCCCATCCCTGCAGGCATTCAAGGCCAGGCTGGATGTGGCTCTGGGCAGCCTGGGCTGCTGGTTGGTGACCTGCACACAGGAGGGGTTGGAAGTGGGTGAGCACTGTGCTCCTTTGCAACCCAGGCCATGCTGTCATTCTGTGATTCTATGAAACTGACCAGTTACAACTGCTTTGCCAAGTTGAAACTGTTTATTTCCATTTATTAGCAGAGATAAGCTCCAATGCAGTGTTTGATCTGAAAAACTTCAGGGACAGAATTCCTTGATTCCCAAAAGCCTGCAGGCTGCATTTGGGGCAGTGTCAGGGTGGCCCCTGGCACGCAGCAGTTCTCAGCAATGTCATTTATAAAACGAAATGTGTAAATGCACCGTTTGTGGTCTCTGAAAGTACACAACGGAGCTGCTGTTGGAGCAGTGCGTGTTTGATGTGAAGATAAAGGGAGCACTGACTGCTGATTGCATAATTGCGATAATTACAGCGAGGATTTAACATTATAAAAGCTCACTGAGTGTCAAAGGTAAAAACCCCCAGGATGGGATTATGGAATGGTAGAGAGGTTTGGGTTGGAAGGGACCTTGAAGCTCACCCACTCCCAACCCCCTGCTGGAGGCTGGCACACCTCCCACAGCCCAGGTTGCTCACAGCCCCATCCAGCCTGGCCTCCAGTGCTTCCAGGCAGGGGGCATCCACAGCCCGGCTGGGCAACCTGTGCCAGCGTCTCACCACCCTCACAGGAAAGAATTTCCTCCTAATCCCTGCTCTAAATCTACCCTCTCCCAGTTTAAAAGCATTTCCCCTCATCCTGTCACTACCTGCCCATATCAGAAGTCCCACCCCAGCTTTCCTGTAGGCTCCTTAGGTCCTGGAAGGTCCCATTATAATGTCCCCGTGGAGCCTTCTCTTCTCCGGTCTGCACAGCTCCAGCTTTCTCAACCTGTCCCCATAGGGAGGTGCTCCAGATCTCTGATCATCTTCATGGCCTTCCTCAGGACCAACAGCTCCACGTCCTTCTTGTGCTGGGGGCTCCAGAACTGGACACAGTGCTCCAGGTGGGGTCTCACAAGAGCAGAGCAGAGCAGAGGGCAGAATCACCTCCCTGGCCCTGCTGGTCACACTTCTCTCCATGCAGCCCAGGAGACCGTTGGCCTTCTGGGCTGCCAGCGCACATTGCCCGCTCACCTGGAGGCTTCCATCCACCCACAGCCCCAAATCCTTCTCCTCAGGGCTGCTCTCAAGCCATTCTCTGCCCAGCCTCTGTCTGGGCTTGGCATTGCCCCCACCCAGCTGCAGGACCTCGCACTTGGCCTTGTTGAACTCCACCAGGTTGGCGTGGGCCCACCTCTCCATCCTGCCCAGCCCTCTGCATGCCATCCCTTCCTTCTGGCAGCAGATCATGCCTTAGGAACTAGCAGTGTGTTGCAAGACAGCCCATCAGTAGAACAGTGCTTGGTGGCTGGGCGGAGAGGAAAGCAGTGCCTTTCGAAGCACATTTGGGATATACAATTTTGGATCAAATTCCAACCCCCCTGCCACAGGCAGGGCCGTGAACCTCAAGATCTGGTACATAGAATGGCTTGGATTGGAAGAGACCCCCAGGAAACCTACCATTCAAATGAATATGTGACATGAAATGGAATTGTCAGCTACTTGAGAACTGGTGTTTGTTCAGCAAACAGCTTGCACTAAACCTCCACGTAACCTTGGCTGTGCACTGTGGTTTTATGGCTCCTCTTACAACAGGGCTTCTCCGTTTGAACTCCACTGTTGTCCTCAGGGAGTTATTAAGCTTACACCAAATTTCTGCTCAGCATTTGACATTTCCATGGCGTGTGCCATGAGCCAGCAGGTCTCACCAAGCACTGGGTGTGGAGAATCCTGCAGTGCCACCTGGAGCATCTCTGGGCTGGTGGCATCACATGGCCCTCCTGGGTCACTCGTGTCCCATCACAGCATCTCCCCAAACCTGAGCTGAGTGCTCAGCTGTGGCTGCCTTGCACAGTTGGGTGGAAATGGTGTAACCCAGCATGGGACTGTTGTGGTGCTCTGTGGTGCCATCTAATGGAAATAAGCACTGCCATTCCTCCCTGTCAGAATGAAATACGTCTGCGTGTCGCTGTCTGAAGCTGCTCCAGGAAGCACGGGTGATCATGGCTTGAGAGCGCTGTAGAAAGTGAAATGTGACTGTTAATAAATGGCACAGGCTGTCCAGGAGTGGTGGGGTCCCCCCCAGAAGTGTTCTGGAGCAGTGACTTGTGGCACTTGGAGGCACAGTCCGTGGTGTGGTGGGATGGGGTGGGCATGGGCCTGGGGATCTTGGAGGTCATCTCCAACCTTTGTGATTCCATGACTGCACCGTTCTGTACGTCACTCTCTGAAGTGCACTGTGCATTAGTTTAATTCATTGCCTCTTCCTCCAGGCTCTGGATGGGAACGTATACGACCACCTGAAGGATTATTTAATGGCATTCAGCAGGACTGAACTCGAGACGTGCCAAGCTGTACAGAACACCTTCCAGTTTTTACTGGAGACTTCCAGCAGGGTAAGCTTGAGCTGAATGATTCTTTGTAACTGAATACTTAGGGCATATGTAGGTTCCCAGACTTGCTTCCAAAATAATGACAAAACTGAAGGCTTATTATTTTTGGTTGCTCCAGAGTGGTATTAAGTTAAAAGAAACGAGACACTTTTCCTGGGGAGACTTTTTCCTACTGCCACCCAGACTGCGTTCTCATGAGTGCATTTACACAGCACGGGGTTTCTAGAGAGCAACAACCAAGAGAAACTGCCACTGAGGGTCCTGTGCTGCGTAGTGTGGAGCAACATTACTCATCCATGACATTCAAACTGTACCAAACTGCTTGGCTCATCTCTTAATAATTGATTGTCAGCTTAGAAACAAAATATTGCAGCGTTCTGTCTTTTGAATTAAGAATGGCAAACACAGAGAGCAGCTGAGCGTTGTCACGGTCGTGGTTTGTTTGCTTTGTTGAGCAGCCAGAATCAGAAATACGTGATCGCTTCCAGGATAATTTGGGTACTTCAATAATTCATGTGCTGGGCTAAAAAAAATAATAAATACTAATTGCCATTGAGCACAAACGAGCTGCTGCAGAGTGGTCATAATATTCCTTTGTATGGATACCTGAAGCAGCTGCACAAAAACAGAGCATGTGGTGTGGGAACAATGCATGTAACACGTTCTGTGTTCAGCAGTGAGCATGCTGGCTTGCACCCTGTTGGATATACAGTGAATGGATTAAAATGGGCTGCTTTCAAGGCTGTCTTTGAGTTGTAATTTGGAAGTGGAAGAAAAATGCCATTCTGTCTTCTGTTGGTAAAAGACTTTCGGTCATTTGCATTGCTGTGCATCGCTCAGGTCAGCTCGCATCATGGGATGGCAGAGCTGAATAGGATCTTTAAGTCACTGCTCTTAAGACAGAGAGCTGTTGGAGAGGGTCCAGAGGAGGGCCACAAAGATGATGAGAGGATCTCAAGGATGATGAAGCTCCAACCCCCCACCACAGGCAGGGCCACCAACCTCCACATCTCACAGCAGCCCAGGCTGCCCAGGGCCCCATCCAACCTGGCCTTGAACACCTCCAGGGATGGACGGGGATCCACAGCCTCTCTGGGCAGCTGTTCCAGCACCTCACCACTCTCACAGCAAACAACTTCCCCCTCACATCCAACCTCCATCTGCCCTCCCTCACCTTCCAACCATTCCCCTTGTCCTGCTGTTATCTCCCCTTTCCAAGAGCTGACTCCCCTCCTGTCTGCAGGCTCCCTTGAGGTCCTGCAGGCTGCACTGAGGTCACCCCGCAGCTTCTCTTCTCCATGCTGAACAAGCCCAGCTCCCTCAGCCTGTCTTTGTAGGGAGGTGCTGCAGCCTCTGCTCATCTTTGTGGCTCCTCTGGACCCTCTCCAACAGCTCCCTGTCTTTCTTGTCCTGGGGGCTCCAGCCCTGGACGCAGTGCTGCAGATGGGGCCTCACAAGAGCAGGCAGAGGGGGACAATCACCTCCCTGTCCCTACTGGCCACCCCTCTGCTGATGGAGCCCAGGATCCCATTTGCTTTCTGAGCTGCAGGAGCACACTGCTGGCTCATGTTCAGTTTTTCATCCACTAGGAAACCCCATGCTACGTAACACTGTCTAAGAGAAAAGCAAGGCCCTGTTTATTGCAGGGAGATGGACTGGATGAGTGCTGAAGCCCCCTTCCAACTCAAAACGATTCTCATTCCATGATTCCTTTCCAGCTGACAGCCTCGCTTCGGACTCGTACTTCCTGCATTTCCTCATGGAAGATTTGGTTTGCTAAAAACCACGTTACTGAAATTCCATTTGCTGCTTTGAGTCATTGCATTTCTGTGATGTTTCCCTTTAGAAACTTCTTCCAGCTGGGGCCGATCGCTGCGTTTTTGCTCGTGTCTGACTGTGTGCCATACCTCTGAGTCTTAGAATGATAGAACAGCCTGGGTTGCAAAGGAGCACAGTGCTCACCCACTTCCAACCCCTTGCTGTGTGCAGGTCACCAACCAGCAGCCCAGGCTGCCCAGAGCCACATCCAGCCTGGCCTTGAATGCCTGCAGGGATGGGGCATCCACAGCCTCCTTGGGCAACCTGTTCCGGTGACTCCAAGTCTAGACTAGAAGTCTATTTTAAAATGTCAACAGACACTGAGTTCACAAAGAAACTGCAGGAGAACGTGGGGTTGATTTCTGAATACCAGGAAATCCATTTGAGAAGGCTGCTGCTCGAGGTGGCTGCGTGGCTCAGGCATCCTTTGATTCTGCTTGGAACGGTTGTGACCTGCGTTGTGCACTGTGCTCCCTGTGCACACAGCTCTCCTGCAGCTGTGATATACAGCCATGCTCCTCCATTCCTGGAGCATTTCTGCACGGTGCTGTTTTGAAAGTGCTTTTTCTTACCTGCAAAAAGGAATTGCTTTCGACTCGATCTAAACTGAAGGCATTAAAAGGAAATATGTTCTGTTCTGCCCTCAGTATCCACAGCGTGGAGTTTTCTGATCTACACCCTCACTGTAGCAGGGCTGATGCTACATCTTTCACTGTGTTTATGCTAAACTCTTCCAATTGGAACAGTAATTATGCACTTTACTGTTTTAAATCCCTGCAATACCAGCCCTGGAGGACTGTTTACATTTGTCCCTGGAGCTTAAGGTGGATTTTTTGCAGAGCAGCCTTCTGGAAACGCAGCCATCACCATAGCAGTGCACGCTGAGCACAGGTGGTGTTTCCCTGCTCACACACAGCAGAGTTCAGCACTGCTGACCACGGTGCTGCTGATTCCTGGGGATGAAACAGAAAGGAATGAGTTTTGTAACTGATTTTCTATCCACTGTCCCAGATGGTCCTTTCAGCTCCTGCAAGCACTGATCTGTGTACAGAAAAGACATTTCAGTGTAAGAAACTGTACAAAGGACAGTGTACCAGAGGAGAGGGCAGTGTTTATGGAGGGGAAGGGCTGGGCTGTCTGTAGGGCTTGTTTCCCATTTTCCCTTTGGGCTGTTTGTTCTTGATTAACAGCAGGTATCAGTTCGGTTGCTCTCTTCCAGTGTGTGTCCTGTGGGTCACTTCTGTGGCTCAGAACCAGGCTGTGCATTTCACACAGAATCATAGTATCATAGAATGGCCAGGCTTGGAAGGGAGCTCAAGGATCACGAAGCTCCAACCCCCCACCACAGGCAGGGCCACCAACCTCCACATCTCACAGCAGCCCAGGCTGCCCAGGGCCCCATCCAAGCTGGCCTTGAACACCTCCAGGGATGGACGGGGATCCACAGCCTCTCTGGGCAGCTGTTCCAGCACCTCACCACTTTCTCCCTAAAGATCTTCCCCCTCACATCCAACCTCCATCTGCCCTCCCTCACCTTCCAACCATTCCCCTGTCCTGCTGTTATCTACCTTTCTTTTTGTTGCATTCAAGGTTCTGCTGCAAATGTGATCTGTGCTGGAAACATCTGTTTTACTCTCTCAGTGTTTGCAACTTGTGCTTTGGTTTGGGAAGCCAGCTCTCTAAATGGCATTTCTTATGTTCCAGGTGGTGCGAGATTACAATCTACAGCAGTTTTTACAGGAGAACTCTGTGTTTCACAAACCACAGCCCTTCCAGTTCCAACCGAGCGACAGCGACACTGTAAGACACCCTGAATTCCTTTGCTTTATTTGCCCTTGCTATTTTTTTAAGGATGTTGCAGACAGGGGAGAGAGCAGTGCTCACTGGTGTGCCAGTCTGAAGCTCACAGTGCTCACTGGTCTATCAGTCTGAAGCTCACACTGTATTTTTGGGATGGTTGGCCCAATTGCAGCAGCTTTGCTGGTGGTTGGTACTGGAGCATCACACAGGCTCCACATTGGCCATAGAAAAGCCAGATCTTTTTAGCAAGCTTCCTGCAGGATGATAGCAGGAACAGAAACGTTTGTTCCTCCACTTGCATCCAAATCCTCACCGAATGTTGCTAGCTCAGGTGAGGTCCTCAAAACACAGCATCCTGGTTCCTCTGCATTACTCCAGGAATATCTGTAGATACGTATCAGAGAATCACAGAATGATAGAATGGCCTGGGTTGCAAAGGAGCACAGTGCTCATCCAGTTCCAACCCCCTGCTGTGTGCAGGTCACCAACCAGCAGCCCAGGCTGCCCAGAGCCACATCCAGCCTGGCCTTGAATGCCTGCAGGGATGGGGCATCCACAGCCTCCTTGGGCAACCTGTTCCACTGCCTCACCACCCTCTGCATGAAAAACTTCCTCCTCACATCCAACCCAAACCTCCCCTGGCTCACTTTCAAACCATTCCCCTTGTCCTGTCACCACCCACCCTCACAAACAGCCGTTCCCCTCCTGTTTATCCTCTCCCTTCGGATATTGGAAGGCTACACATAAGAAGTTCTGAATTTAGAAAGAGTGCCATTAAAACATTGCCTTCCAAAAATTCTTGGAAGGTACCATGCTGGGACATGTGCTGGTTGCAAAGCAATCATTAATGGTGTTAAAATTAAGAGTAGGTAAATTCATTTCCTATCAAGGCTTTAAAAAAAGGGACGTGTTGATATACCACCCACACCATGGATGTTTTCATGAGAAATAGCAAAGTAAATCTGGCCTAAAGAAAAGAGTGAACCTTACTCAGCTTTGTCTGTCTTTAATTCTTTACTTGGATGAAAAAGTCTTCACCTCCAGTTCAGGTCATCAAATGGAGGAGTTCTCCTAATGGATGTGTGCCACCACAAGTGTTATGAATCCAAAAATACTAACACCTGTAACACTGCTTCCCTTATCTTTCCGTTTCTAAAGTTGTTCTGATTGCTCTCCCAGCTCCGTTGTAGAGAGCCCTCCTTTGCACACCACGTCGGGTTGTTTGCAGTGCGGTGAGCAGAACCTCCTTAACCGTTGCTGTGCCTCTCTAACCTTTGCTGCTGTGTTTCCATCCCTGTGCAATCTCTGCCTCCAGAGTTTTAACACGGTTCAGCTGGTGGACATCGAGCCCTCACCTGTCAGTGCCATGCGAATGACTATAGCAGAGGTATCTGGTAGTGTTTGTCATCTGCCCTCGGTGTTTGTGTCACCCCTGCCCTGCATGTGCCATGGGGATGCTGAATTCACAGCCGTGGAGAGGTGGCAACAGAACGCATCACACAGCTGTAAAACAAGCAGGCTTTTCCCACAGTGAGACTTGAGGTAGAGTAAAAGGACGGTGCTGGTTGTGGAGGTGAGCTTCACGCTTCTCTTCTGCACACTGTCAGTAATTGGCTTTGCAATCCTCTGGGGCCATGAGGTACAACCTCACAGCTCAGAATAGAGACTGCTTACATCTCTGGTGTGAGCAGGGAAGCTTGCAGCACAACTGCAGGCTGTCAGCGCACGCTGAGGCAATGCAGCCCATCACAATAGCATGTTGTTCTTTCCCAGAGGGCAATCCCCATGTAAAAGAGAGCTATAATTCACTCACGTTCAAGTCTTCAGCACAGAAAATCACACGGTTCTCTGAGGAGCACTTTGCATGGCCTCACATCATACACACAGCACTGCTTAACCAGGGGCTCTGCAGAGGCACTGAAGGGGATTCTCGTGCTTGCAGCTGCCTCTGTCGTTTGGGTTTTCAGCAAACCCAACTGGGCTGTCCCATTGCTGTGTCTCTTCCTGGTGCTGCAGTTTCTGACCTTCTGGCTGCTCACACTGTAACCAGTTTTCACCCCCCTCCCCCTCCCAAAAAAGTAAAAATCATTCAAACTCCATTATGACCCAAATAATTAAGCTCAACTAATGGGATCCTGCCTGAAAAACGACAGGCTGTGTTTTAACCACTTCTCGTGCAGTAACTATTAGTGAGTGAGGGATTTAGCTCAGAATTTGGCTTCTGAATTTGCAGCAAGTCCTCTGAATGATGGAATAACAGCAGAGCAGTTCTCAAGCATTCTTTTGCCACGTCCTCTCTTTATCCGTGGTCTGCAGAGGTTTTGGTGTTGTGTTCCTGTGGGATGTGCATGATGGTTCTCATACTGAGCACTAACACTGAAGGAGATGTTTGTAGGGTTATCTGCACTCAAATGCTTAATGCCTGCCTGGTCCAGGAGCACACAGATACAGACTAAATACCTGACACGCTGTCACTGGCATCAACATTTGGGATGTTTAAGTGTTACTGGAATGAAAAAATGACAACTGTGAGTATTATAGACAAGGAGAGTATTATCTGTTGAAAGCATAGAATCATAGAATCACAGCATGGCCTGGGTTGCAAAGGAGCACAGTGCTCACCCACTTCCAACCCCCTGCTGTGTGCAGGTCACCAACCAGCAGCCCAGGCTGCCCAGAGCCACATCCAGCCTGGCCTTGGATGCCTGCAGGGATGGGGCATCCACAGCCTCCTTGGGCAACCTGTTCCACTGCCTCACCACCCTCTGCATGAAAAACTTCCTCCTCACATCCAACCCAAACCTCCCCTGGCTCACTTTAAAACCATTCCCCTTGTCCTATCTGTATCCAAACGTGCTGTCCTCAGGCTTCCAAGATAAGCATAACATAAGGGCAAAATGGAAAGGAAATGAGGCAGCTTTTCTCTATCTCCTGCTTGGGAAAAAAGGCTCTTTTCCTTGAACTGCTTATCTGGTGAGAAAAGGGGACAAACAGCAAAAAGCACTGCTCTGTGCTGGAGGACAGCAGCTGTCCAGGTGGGGCTCCTTCCTGCCTCTCTCTGCTGCCCCTGCCTGTAGTTTCCCCTGTACATCACTGCTGTTGTCGTTCCCCCAAAATATCACCATAATGATTCGTAGGGCTCCTTCTCCATGTGGGAAGTGTATTTTCCTCTGTGTAGTTTGCAGAGAAACCACCTCTCAGTGAGTCTGGCAGGAAGTTTTGCAGCTTCACCCCTCATCCCTTGGGGGAAATGAGGCTGAACTTCAGCCCTTCACCATCCACAGGCAATTGTCATGAGTTGCTGAGCAGGCTGTGCTCCTGTGCTTGTAGAAGAAGGGATGATTGAGAATGGCAGGGCCAGTTCTGCCACCTCTCAAGTGTTTGAGAACAGACAGAAATCACTGTGGGAATGGGAAGGAGGACTCAGCAAAAGGCTCTGCTCTGCCAGACACAAAGTTTGGCTCTGCGCATCCTTACAGAGCTGAGGTCCATTTGTTTCTTTTCTCCGTATTTACACCTTCCAGCTTTTAATATTAAGCATGTTTAAATATTTTAAGACTTATTTAAGGCTTGCTTAATAATGAATGCATTTAAATATTTTAAAACAGCTTCCTTTTATAAATAACTTGTTATTTTTTATAATTTGACATAAATATTTGATGTTTGGGGTACATGTTTCAATGCAAAAAGCTTATGGAATACAAGCTGTTGGCCAATAATGATAATAATAATAATAATGATGATGATGATGATGATAATGGCTATCTCCATGTATGTAAGCGCATGTGGAGAGGTCCAAACCATGCACCACTTTTTGGAAATACTCTTTGCTTTCTTATAGGAGCAAAGTCAGGTGATGTGGTGGTGTTAGATGTGAATGCAGCTGCTGTGGTTGCTGAGACAAATGAGGAGCATGGAAATGCATCACAACAGAAGAACACGCTGTGCTCTAAATTAAAACTTAATTTCAGTGAAATGACTCAAAAAACTTTTCAGTAAGAGTAAAAATAGGATTGGTGGGTGCTCATCTTCACTCTGCAACAGATGTGCCTGGTGGAAACATGCCCAGCACTATCAACAGCTGTAATCTCTGACATGGAACAGAAACCAGAGCTTTGGCATTCGAGGCTGAACCGAAACAAAAGCAGAGGTGGGAGGAAGCAGAGCCACAACCTTTGCACTGACCCTACCCTCACACATCTGGCATCAGCTGCACTGCGATCTGCCTTGCAGAGGGATGTCTGTGTGATGGTGATTTCTAGCTTAGCTGTGATCCCCCACGTGAATATTGAATCAGAAAGGAGGAAACCAAAACCAATTGGAGAGCTTGTGCCATGCACAGGGTTTCACAGTGCTCCTCGCTGCTCCTCCCAAACCGAGAGGAGCTGAGTTCCTCTGTAACACAGTAAAACGGGCACCGAAATCACTCAGGATTTTCTTAAAGCTGCTCTGAGCTGTGTGAAAAACGTCATGCATATCCCTTCCTCCTCCCTGCAAGGGCTGGTCGTAGGGCTGAGCACGTGGGCACTGGCTGGGGTGGCCCCTTGTTTTCAGCTTTGGAGAAGAAAGGGCTGTGATTTCAGGTGCGTTTCGTGTTCGTGCTTTGCTTGCAATAAATCTTTGCTGCTTTTTGCCTTCATTGAAGTGAATTGTTTAAGTCTTCAATGTGAAAAACACAGAGCTTTAAGGCTCCAGACAATGATAGAATCTCAGAACAGCCTGGGTTGTAAAGGAGCACAGTGCTCATCTCATCTCAACCCCCTGCTGTGTGCAGGTCACCAACCAGCAGCCCAGGCTGCCCAGAGCCACATCCAGCCTGGCCTTGAATGCCTGCAGGGATGGGGCATCCACAGCCTCCTTGGGCAACCTGTTCCACTGCCTCACCACCCTCTGCATGAAAAACTTCCTCCTCACATCCAACCCAAACCTCCCCTGGCTCAGTATAAAGCCATTCTCCTTTGTCCTGTCACCACCCACTTACCACCAGTGTTTCCCACTAACCCATGTCAGTACTACATCTGAACCTGAACGTTTCTTGAACACAGTGCATGGTGAAATGGATGGTGTACGAATCTCACTGATGGGAAGTGAGACTGGCTCAGAAAAGATCCATTGCTCAGTTATCCTCATGCAGTACAGGTACAGTAGGTGTGTACAGAATAGCCACAAATACAGAAGGAACATCAGGAAACAGACTTGAATGGAAGAATTGATGGGCATCCAAAGACTGAGGTGTATGTGTAGGTGCACATAGGGTTGCTGCATACATGGAAACTATGGAAAGACTGGGACTGGAAGGTCCATCTTCAGATTCCCACCTGGGTTCTGCTCAGTCTGTTGAGAACAGAGACCTACATCATCTTGCTTCCACTGGCAGTTCTGGAGAGGAAGAAATGTATTTTTTTGGTTACTCACCAGCAGTGAGAGCAGACTTAATGTGAAACACTGTCAGAAATTGTGGTTTGAAATGTAAGTTGCTATTCTGCAGACGACATTTGTTGTCTGGACAGTGAAAGTGGCTTTGCTGTTGTATCCCACTTAACCTCTCATCTTTGCTTCCAATGGTGTGTATTTACTCTATAAATGAGTTGGCTTCCCAGACTGGCTCATTCCTCATCTCTTTGATAATAGCCTGCTGCCAAAATAGTACTTCACTTTTATTCATCAGAACTATCTTTGCAGTAGGTCTGCGGTGCTCAGTGTCACAGTGAGACTGATTTTCCCAAGACAGTGAGGTGTGAATTCTTTAGAGCTTTGCTTTTGCAGTTGGCTTTCCTCAACACGCTGCCGTGACAAAGTTCGTAAGGAGGGGAGTTGGTTTGGTATGAAACAAGAGCCTGGGCTGCGTCCTATATTACACGGCCCTCGTAACGCCAGATAAAGTGATCGCCTAACTAAACAGTGCCATATATGCAGAGGCAGCCCCAGGGCTTTCTCATGACTCATTCTCTTCTTGTCTTCTCTTCCAGAGTCGACAACTGGAATCGGAAACTGGAACGACCGAAGAGCACAGCCTCAACAAGGAGGCTCGGAAATGGGCGACCCGCGTGGCCCGCGAGCACAAAAACATCATCCACAGCCAGAGGGTACGTTGGGTAACCGCTGCTCTGCAGATTGCACTTCTTGCAGCTCCCTGCTGTATGAAGGAAGAGCTGCTGCCAGCACCCAGGAGTTATTTCTATGGGATGTCTCTCCAGGCAATCTGCCTTTTTCATCTTCTCTTGCCAGCTACCAGTTTTACAGCTGCTCGGCTTTTATGGTTTGTCAGTGTGTTTTGTTACTCCCATATAAATCTGAGGTTACAGCATCTTTTTTGCTGCAGATAACTGAGGGATGCATTTTGTCTGCTTTGTGTGGAGCTGAGGTGGTTTTGGGATGCAGCTGGGACTGCCTGGGAGTGAGAATAAAGTTTGGAGAAATGCACCCTTTTGTGGGTCAGAGAGCTTCTGAAATATCTGTGGCTCTCATGCTCCTGTCTGGGAATCGTAGAGTGATAGAATGGCCTGGGTTGAAAAGATGCTCATCTCATTTCTACCTGCTGTGTGCAGGTCACCAACCAGCAGCCCAGGCTGCCCGGAGCCACATCCAGCCTGGCCTTGAATGCCTGCAGGGATGGGGCATCCACAGCCTCCTTGGGCAACCTGTTCCACTGCCTCACCACCCTCTGCATGAAAAACTCTGAGATCAAAGCATCCTGCCTCTGTCACAACCCAGAGATGAGCAGGGAAACAGCTAACCTCTTCCTAAAGAGGTTTGACAGCATTTGACATGCTATGGTCAAGGCTAGCTTGCAAAGGCTACATTAAATTCCATTAGAGAGGATGAAGCTACACTGTGATATCCATAATATTGTGTAATGTACAATAAGGGCAGTGAGGCACAGGTTGCCCAGAGAGGTGGTGGTGTCCCATCCCTGCAGACACCCGAGGTCAGGAGATGTGGCTGTGAGCAGTGATGGAGCTGTGGGTGCCTCTGTGCATTGTGAGGAGTGGGACCAGACAGCCTTTAAGGACCCCTTCCAACTCCAACAATTCGGTGCTATTCAGTGAGCTTTTGCCCTGGAAGTGGGGGCACAGCTTCTGGTTCTGCTTCAGAGATTTGAGCCGTTCCTCAGACTTCCCAGCAAGATGCACCGAGCAAGAAATGGGACCAGAACAGCTCCACCATCTTGTCTGCCTTCTGCTGAACGTGGCTCACTGTGTTGCAAAAAGCAGAAGTTGTAACATCGGGCAGAAGGTATTAAGAGAGGAGATGTTGAATCCATAATTAAAACAAGATAGAAGAATTCCCTTTGGTGGAAGGAGGGGTATCCTGGGTTTTGGTCATTGCTCTTGTTACTCCTGCTTATTCTCAGTAACACAAAATGTATCAACAGCCACAGAATGACTCAAATATCTGCAGATAAGGGTTGGCTATCTGTGAAATCACATGCTTTTGTTATTTTCCCTTTGGATCAGTGCAGTCTACGTGTACGTCCATAGAGGCAGGAAGCTCCAGCATGCATTCTGTGATTCTCCTGCACGCACACAGCTCCTGCAAACACAGCAAACCTTCTTTGGCTCCCACTGCCCGAGGGCTGTCATGGTGCTAGTGACTTTTCACTTCCCATTTCAGATGCTCTTTTAAATCTGACATAAGCACGGTCCGAGGTGTCTGTCTTAGATATGTAAATACCAGCGTGCAGATGAGTGGGTTCATACCACACAGTCTTCTTTTCTCTAAGGTGATGAAGTATTCTCCTAAGTAAACTTCCATTTGAAATGCTGTGCTTTTCAGTGGTGTTGTGTTCATCATTTTGTGGATGGATTGCTGTCCGTTGGCCTTGCCAGCCAACCATTGCTGTGAATTGCTGTGTTTCCCACGTAACATTTCCCCCACCTTTGGTGCACTTTCCTATTTCTGGCAGACACTTGAAGAGCTGGAGTGCCACGGGCCTGTGATGTCTGAACAAACCCGAGTGGAACTGGAGCAGAAAATAGATGAAGCCAGAGAGAGCATTCGCAAGGCTGAGGTAAGAAAGGAATCACTGGGCACCTCCATTTCTTACCATGGAGTGCTTTGTGCTACTGCTGTTTGATTCCAGGTGTGGAAATGCAGGCATCCAAAATCAGGGGGTTTTAACCTACCTGCCAGGTAGGTTTGCTGCAGTTTCTTGCCTCTCAAATCGTTGAATGAACTTACTGAAAGATAGGAGGTAAAAAGAATTACATTGAAAAGGACCTCCTGATGGAAAGTGATGGGATTTGCTGTGTTTCCTGCTACTGTGTAAATATCTCTGTTTGGAGGCTGTGTCTTAAGTAGACCAAAAGCCACCTCAGTTTCCCTTTTCCTTGAAGGGACTGGCAGCAGAAAACCATCTTTCCATATCATCTCCAAACCATCTCCAGATCATAACTCCATACTCGTGCTTCTGTGTTTCTAGAAGGAGTTACTGTGTGCCAGTGTGACTTCTGTGAGAACACAGAAACTATCTCAAAGAACGGCCTGGGTTGCAAAGGAGCACAGTGCTCAGCCACTTCCAACCCCCTGCTGTGTGCAGGTCACCAACCAGCAGCCCAGGCTGCCCAGAGCCACATCCAGCCTGGCCTTGGATGCCTGCAGGGATGGGGCATCCACAGCCTCCTTGGGCAACCTGTCATTTTGGATGTACATATCTGTGGTGTCAGTGGGAAAGTACTTCAAGGGCTCTTTGTATCTCCTTGTACCTCCACTCTGAGGCACCCATGAAAAGGCTGCAGTGGATTGTGAGGCCTTATCAATCAGGTTCTTGGCTTTGTGTTTGACTGCCAGAGTTTGGCTGCTGAAGCTGACCGTCTGCGTGGCCACAGGAGCTCCTGCAAGCAAGAGGAAATGATCTATTCATTTACAGCTGAGCATGTTGCATAATTAAAACTGTAGAGCAAATGCAATTATTGCAGTTAAGTGCTTCTCGCAGATAATCACAGTACCTGCTGTAATTAGGAATGTGATTTCCAGCTCAAGAGGTTAGAAAATGCAGAGTGAAAATATTCCACCTACTGATAGGCTGAATGTTGGCCTCTTTGCTAAAACAAACCCACTTCTCTGAGCAAAAAGTGTTCTAAAATGCAGTTGTCTTTCATTCTGAGTAATGTATTTCCAACAGACTGGGCTCCAGGGTGGTTCGGTGTGTGTGTGATTAATGATTAAGTACACAGAGAGCATGGGAATGAAAGATAAAAACAGCAGCAGAAACAAAATCGGGGTAAGAAGTTGCAGAGGAGAAGGTTCTCGCACAAAAATAGCATTGATCAATTCCAGAGCTTAAGTGCTTGCAAATCCTGAGTAGGCATCATTAGCAGAACCCAATTAATGGATGGAAATGTGCTGGAGCAAAAAGAAAGCACGATCCCTTGGGCTGGGTGGCAGAGAGCAATCATGGACACCAGTATTTTTATTTGTTAAATCATTGGAAGCCTGAATGTTGGAAGTAAGTGCTGCTGTAATGAAGGCAAAGGAGGAGATGGGTGGTAGGAATCAGGCCGTGCTGCTGGATGAACACTGCAGGGAGCACGAGGAGGGGTGACAGCCAGCTCCTGTCTGTGCAAAGACAGCAAAGAAGAGACCTGAAAGTGTTTGAGGCCTTCTGCCCAGCAGAAAGTTGGCTTTTGAGAGGGGATTAGCTGAGAGAGATTGGGACAGACTTGCAGATTCCCTTAGCCTCAGCCACAGAATGTCACAGAATCATAGAACCATAGAATGGCCAGGCTTGGAAGGGACCTCAAGGATCACAAAGCTCCAACCCCCCACCACAGGCAGGGCCACCAACCTCCACATCTCACAGCAGCCCAGGCTGCCCAGGGCCCCATCCAACCTGGCCTTGAACACCTCCAGGGATGGACGGGGATCCACAGCCTCTCTGGGCAGCTGTTCCAGCACCTCACCACTCTCTGAGTAAAGAACTTCCCCCTCACATCCAACCTCCATCTGCCCTCCCTCACCTTCCAACCATTCCCCTGTCCTGCTGTTATCTCCCCTTTCCAAGAGCTGACTCCCCTCCTGTCTGCAGGCTCCCTTTAGGTCCTGCAGGCTGCACTGAGGTCACCCCGCAGCTTCTCTTCTCCATGCTGAACAAGCCCAGCTCCCTCAGCCTGTCTTTGCAGGGAGGTGCTGCAGCCCCTGATCATCTTTGTGGCTCCTCTGGACCCGTCTCAGTATAGCTGGAAATAGACAGACAGTGCCAAGAAGCGAGGGTTTATATAAGACAGTTGAGGAATGAGATCAGCAGTAAGGCCAGCAGCAGTCAGTAGGAAGCTGTGGTCTTTTCCAAAAGTGGAGGGAGGGACGGAGCACAGCTGGGAGGCACAGTGGGCAGGAAGCACCCTGCCAGGAAGGTGAGTCAGAAAGGCAGCAAAGAAGGGAAAAAATAGCTCACAGTCCTCACATCTAACGAGAGGAAATGCAGAGTGATGGATGCAATCCTTGTAAACACCAAGCAGCACTCAGAAGAGGTAGAGATGGTGAATGTTTTTCTGGGAGATACGTTTCACAGTGTTTGGTAGAAAGCTAAGAGGGAAAATGATGTCGTTCCTTGGTTTTGTAGTGCCAGACAGTGTGTTGTAGTTAAAATGTCACCTTTCCAGTCACTGGTGTCTTTCAGTCACTGAAATTCTTTACTATGAGAGTGGTGAGGTGCTGGAATAGGCTGCCCAGAGCCACATCCAGCCTGGCCTTGAATGCCTGCAGGGATGGGGCATCCACAGCCTCCTTGGGCAACCTGTTCCACTGCCTCACCACCCTCTGCATGAAAAACTTCCTCCTCACATCCAACCCAAACCTCCCCTGGCTCACTTTAAAGCCATTCCCCATCACTGTCCACCCTCTTCTTGTGGTGTCTTGGTGTGCACTGCAGTTCCTCACTCCAGGGGCGTTCTCCCTTCTTGCCTTTGTTTTTTGTGTTGGTTTTTTTTTCCTCATGAAATGCATTTTCTTTCTGAAATAGTGTCTGTGGGATAAAAACGTAGAACCACAAAATGGTTGGAGTTGGAAGGGACTCTTAAAGGCCATTGGATCCCACTGCCCACAGTGCACAGGGACAGCCACAGCTCCATCAGTGCTCAGAGCCCCGTCCACTGACCTCCGTGTCTGCAGGGATGGGGCACCACCACCTCTCTGGGCAAAATCAGTTGAAATAGAAAAGATGTGAACTGGTGATGTGACTTCTCAGTGATCTGCTGTGCACGGATGTATTCATCTCTTTGCCCTCTTCTACAGACATGCAGAACCCTTCGAAATCCAGCAGCTGAGAGGAAGCCAAGAGCTGTGCAGTGTGTAGAACTGACAGCTTTGTCTCACAAGCACTGAGGGTGTGGAGTGGGCACATTTTGAAGCAAAGAGAGCCAGTAAAAATGTGCATCCAGTGGAGACATCTTGAAACCTGGCTCCTGTTGGCTTTTGCCTTCTTCGAGATGTAGTGCTTCAACAGAGGGATGGAGGTTGGCACATTCACAGCTCAGTGGGTTATTTTTGATCTTGCTCTCCATGTGATAGAAGGCATTTCTCTTTGTGATCTCTCACAGAGCACTCTCCTTGATTAAAATTTGGGAAAAATATGACTTTTGCTTGAAGGCTTCTATCCAATTGATAGGTAGCAGATGATAGACTGTATGTCTTGGAGACACCCCAGGTCAGGGGATGGGGCTGTGAGCACCTGATGGAGCTGTAGGTGTTCATTACTGGCAGTGGGACCCGATGGCCTTTAGGGGTCCCTTCCAACTCCAACCATTCTGTGGTTCTGTGATACAAAATGGCTGTGACGAATAACCGTTGCACTTTCTTTATTGCTCTTAAGGTGAAAAGGTTTTGGTTTGGTTTGTGGAAGGGCTCGGTTTTGTTCTGCTCACTTCTTATACAATGAATGTGGGAATATGTCTAATATGTAATACCTCTGGCCCTGGCAGAAGGCTACAATTTGGTGCAATTAATGCTATAGCATGGAGTTCAGATTCAGAGGAGCTCCATCCTTGTCAGAACAGCTCTTAACCTCTGATTCCTATGGGGTGGATTCCAAGAAAGACAAGCACTGGGAGCAGACCTGGACGTGGCACAATTTGAGCATCATCTGGAGGGCAGGTGGGCACCTTAAAGACTCAGTAATTTAGGAAAATGAATTATTTGTGTAGCTCCTTTGCACTCAACCAGCCGAGTTAACTGAACTGAACTCCTGGACTTCTCTTTGCTGTGGCTGTTGGTTCAGGCAGTTTGATAGCTCTCATTTTCCTTAAAACATCTTCCCAATTCCCCACTATCAGAGATATCAGAGATACAACTGTATTAAATATACTGTACATATATATGCTGTCTCCACTGATCTGTCCTGCAGAAATAAGGAGGAGTTGAAGCTGACCCTTCAGCTTCCATAATTGTTTCTTCAGCCTGCATCCCAGGCCCTGAGGTGGAGTTACTCCAATCCTATTCATCTCAGATCTCTCTCACGCTGAAGATCCCAGCACTTTCCTTGCCTGGTGTGAGCAGTGCAGTTGGTCTCAGGGCTGAAATATTTTTTCTCAGAGATGATGGGAGATATCCCATCTGTGCTGAGGTCTTCTCTCTGGGAAGGTCTTGGGGCCTCCGCAGCAATTAATCCAATTTCCACTTAATTATATGGGGATGCATTTCGTCTCGTAATTAGGATATCTACGACCCTCAAGAGAGTGTTTGTAGCAGATAACGTTTGATTAAGACTCATTATAGTGCTGTTTACTTCGTTTGATTAGTTCAGAAGCTTAGGTTCATTCCTAATTGTGGACGGAGGGCTGCCGTCGTCTCCCCTTGTAGCTGGCCATGAATATTTATGCCTGTGCTGTGATAACAGTGGTGTTGCTGGCTGCGCTCCCGTTCTATCCGAGGATCTCATCTGTTAATGGTGTGCTGTGTACCTTCTCCAGCATCTCAGTTGAACCTTCCCGCGTGGTCTGTTATTCTCTGCTCATAGGAAATGGGAGAAAATCTCATTCCGTATGCTTCGCCGAAAAGATGGGAGGGAGTAAGGCTACCAACAGGAAAAGCAGCTCCATTTGTGAAATGTCACTTGCTGCCACCTCCGGCTCTTCCCAGGAAACATATGTTTGGGAAGGCAGTGCTGGGTAAGCAGATTGCTCTCCCGGCATGAGACGAGCACTGCGTGGTGCTGAGCTGGGCAGATCTGAACCACGGCCGCTCCTGACGTCCCTGGGTTGGGAAAGCTGGCCTTGCAAATGTATGGCACAGTATGGTTGTAAGATTCCTGGATTCCTCGGCTCTGTTTCCTCTACACGGCCTTCAGCCACTCTGCCCCTGTAGCATTGCCTGGGGTTGTTGTGGCCAAGGTGCAGGACCTCATCCTTGTTGAACCTCATCCTATTGGCTTCAGCCCAGCCATCCAGCCTGTCCAGCCCCCTCTGTAAGGCCTGGCTACCCCCAGGCAGGTGCACACTTCCACCCATCCTGGTGTCACCTGCAAACACAGCGAGGGTGCACTCAGTGCAGGTCCTCAACAAAGACCTGAACAGGACAGGGCCCAGCACCGAGCCCTGGGGAACAGCACTGGTGAGCGTCTGCCAGCTGGATGTGACTCCATTCACCTCCACTGTGTGGGCCCAGCCCTCAGCCAGTTCTTCACGCAGCCAAGAGCGCCCGTGTCCCAGCCATGGGCTGCTGCTTTGCTGGGAGAATTCTGTGGGAGGCGGTGCCAAAGGCTTTGCTGAATTCAAGGTAATCCACATCAACAGCCTTTCCCTCATCCTCCAGGCGGGTCCCTGGATCCTAGAAGGAGATCAGGTTGGCCAGATGAGGAATAACTGCCGTTGGACTCCAACTCAGAGAGACCTGCTTGGTACCAGGATCAGAGATCAGTCCAGGCTCTGAGGACATCACAGTGCTTGTTTCCTGGGTCTGTGTGCTCGAGGTGTGCATTGGAGGCTCTCTCTGTTCCTCTGATCGAGGGAAGTCTCTGAATCTTCTGACTATGAAAAATATTCTGGTACTCGTAGCAGGAATGCGGAGAAATGTGTTAAGGGTTTGTGTGCACACATTTTATGTGCACACTGTGACTTACAGAATTTGAGTAATTTCCATTCAGCTCATCTACCTGGGAACGCCTCCGTGACCCCGACAAAATCCCACGCGCTTCTCTCTCTCTCTCACCTCCTTCTCCATTCCTCTTTCCCCACCTCCTCCTTTCCCAGCTTTGCAATCATGTTTTTATGTATTGGAGCTCAGAGAAAACCAGCCTCTTGCTGAGGCTGGGGCTGCTGGTGGGCTCCCTCCCTGCCCAGCTTCACCCCACCTCATTAACCCAGCCATCCTCTCCCACGACGTGTGATCCGTGGTTCATTTCCTGCTTGTTTCAGCCCAGCAGCCTCTTGGTTCAGCTGTATGCAGCCAGGCGGGATAGTGAGCATAGAAATTAACTGTTGTAATACGTCGAAACTCCTCACTCGTCCTTTTGCTTCAGGAAGGCTCGGTGTTGGGATGGAGCGTGGCCAGTTGTTAGTTCATTCCCAGGCTGGCCCACCAGAAATAGTGGTTTGGAGTGAATTCATGGGGCCGGGGGCTGCAGCAGCCAGGATTCACAAGGAGGCAGCGCAAGCTTTGGGCTGTGGCAAAGGCAGAGGAGATGAAAGGCTGGAGGAGGAACAGCAGCATGCTTACCGGGTTCCCTGGGTCTCTGGCACCATGTGGTGCTGCTTACAGAGCTGCAGAGGGATGCTGTGTGCTCAGAACGACGTGGGTTGGAAGGACATCAGAGATCCTCCAGTTCCAGCTCCGAGGGGAAGAGCTCTACATTGCGCCTCAGGGATCCCAGTTTTGGCTGAGCTTTGCTGGATGGGGATGTTTTGGAGTGGGGTGGTGTTGGTGTGGCTGCCTTTTCACCCCAGACATCTTTTAGGGTAGCATGGCTGTGAAAGTTCCATTCCTTGCGTTCTCGGGTTTGGTTTCCCAGATTTGCTTGCGCATCCCAACTTTAGCAGCACTGGGCTATGGCTTAAAACCCATTTGCAGGGGAAGGCTGATGTTTGGTTTTGAGAAATTACTGCCATTCCAGAACTTATTTTTACTGTACTTATAGTTACTTCCACCTACCCGGGGCATACAATTCTGGGGGCCCAGAATTTGGGTGATACACTGGTTTCCTTTAAAAGAACGGTAGAATTTTATACCTTTTTAATTCAAACTAGAATTTTAACATAAGTTTCTCTAACAGGGAAAATTAATAAAGATGATATCTTACTTAGCCAAAACCCTTCCATGGATTTTCCTTCCTGGCTAAAACAATTTGCCAGACGAGAGTATCCAACTTGCTAACAATTTCATCCTTGCCAATAGAAAAATACTGCAGTCGTATCAAATGCTTTTTCATAAAGGGTTGTTTAGGTCCGTTTATAATCCTAATTTCATCCAATTTCAATACCTGTACATGCTTGTGAGTATAGCCCATACCTAAAAAAATTAATCCTGTCTTGTGACAGCAGGAGGGGAGCACCCTGGGCTGGGGCCTTGCTCATGGGTCATGATGTTATTCTGCCTCCTGAAAAGTGATGAAAAATAAAACAACTTTACTTCTAGGAAGCTCCATTCAAAATTGAGCCAACAATTGAGTGCTGGAGGGGCTGGAGGGACTGCATTCGATTGGCTTGGCTGGATTTCTGTGTTTGCTTCTTACCCCAACATTTTTATAACCCATTCAAAGAACTTGTAACCAAGCTGTCTGTGGGATGTAAAGGGCACTCAGTTTCTTACAGCCCCCTTTCTTTCTGGGCACAGAAAAGAGCAGTGTAATATATTCTTGCTGGGTTTGGTTGCCATGAGTTCCAAAGCAGTTGTTTATCTTCATCTCGTGCGAGCTGTAGGTTTAAAGACTTCTCTTAATTAAGACTGGAACAGTAAATAAACAGAGCTCTTCTTCCATGTAGAGCAAGGGTAGGTATGTGAGAAACAGATCACAATATTGATACTCTTGTAAACTTTTTGTTCCTTTCATCTTCTTGTAACGTGCCATCAGCTGAGGCAGAAGGAGAGCAGAGAGAAGTGGGAACCACCCAAACCCTGTTCGTAAGCTTTGTGGGTGGCTGACAGTTCTAAATGAACATAACGAAATTCCAGACCTCAGCTATTAAATAGTAATTGGTAAATAGCAACAGTAAATAGCAATCTCACTATTAAGTAGGAAAATATCTGTCCTGCAGCGAAGCTTAATAACAATGCAGTCTGGGCAGCTTCCAGCTCTTGCAGTGACTGCTGAGTTTCAGCATTCCAGTGCTTTCGGAGCTCAGCTGCCTTCCTGGAGACACTTTGTGTTGTGGGGAATGTCAACGCTCGCTTGGTGAAACATATTTTCAAGTCTGCAAGTTCCTGTTGGCGGAGGTCAGTCGGTCCTTGGTGATTTTCTGTAAGCATTCCCCTGTCTTCAGTGCTGGTGCGTGGCTTTCTGGCTCCATTCCCACACCAAAATCAAAGGAGAAGATGGAACAAGCTGGAGCTGTGCCCTCTGTGCAAGGTGGGTCCTTGCATGGTGGGTTTAGCTGGGGCTCCAGCTTCTGGCAGCATCGTAATACTACTTTGCCACAGCCAGTTTGGGCATAGTGATGTTTGAATGAAGTGGTCATGTCTTTAAATATGTAGCTGTTCCTGCACAAGGAGCAGAATAAGGTTATATTACTGTCTGGGTTTTTTTTTTTTAATAATACTACGCACAGGTAGGAAGCTGTTAGCACTGGTCTACCAGTACAATCATTTAGGGGGAAAAAAAAATACATACATTTGCTTGTAAATAGTGTTATACATCTTTCAAGTGCAGACCTGACCTAACACTTTAAGCACTTTTATGGTTTGTCTGCAGTGGAATGGAACTCAAAACATTTGTGGTTTGGAACGAGCATTTGTTGAATATTAAGTGTACTGTGTGTAAATAGAGGGAGGGAGCTCGACTGCATTTACTGCATACCTTGACTTAAAAACTCCTAGCAAGTACAGCCAAGGAGCTTGGAGCAGCTTGTTTATTTTAGCTAACAAGTTGGTACAAACAACATGGTTTAGAGTGGGCTGAGAGCTAATAGGAGATACAAATGTTTACAGCATGCATAGACCAATGTTTGTTGCGTAACTTGAGCTAATTGGAAATTGCATAACAAGGTAAAACAGCATAACAAGCAGGCTGAGCAGTTCTGTGCAACTTGTGCTGAGGACACACAAAAAATCTTGACGCCGTAATACAGCACCAGAACATAAAGACAAATTGGGAGTGGCTGCTTTGCCCCAGGATGATATCTAGCCATCATCCATCCGTCCATCCATCCATCCGTCCATTTATCCGTCTGTCCATCCATCCATTTATCCATCCATCCATTTATCCATCCTTCCATCCATTTATCCATCCGTCTGTCTATCCTTCATCCATTTATCCATCTGTCCGTATATCCATCCATCCACCCATCTATCTATTTATCCATCCATCCATCCATCTACCCACTCATCCATCCTTCCATCCATTTATCCATTTGTCTGTCCATCCTTCCATCCATTTATCCATCCATCCGTCTATCCATCCATCCTCCCATCTATTTATCCATCCGTCCATCCATCCATCCATCCATCCATCCATCCATCCATCCATCCATCCATCCACCCATCTATCTGTTTATCCATCCACCCATCCACCCATTCATCTACCCACTCATCCATCTATCCAGGCACCTGTTTATCCATCCATCCATCCATCCATCCATCCATCCATCCATCCATCCATTCATCCAACCAGCCAGCCAGCCAGCCAGCCATCTTTGTCCATCCATCCACCCACCCATCCCATCCATCCATCCACTCATCTATTTATCCATCCATCCATCTCTATTGCTGGCTGGTGTTCCTCTGAGGTCAGGGCTGCAGGTAATTGAGAGCATCCAGATGGGGCAGGAGCTGTGCTCATTTTCACTTGGTACCATGGAGCTCCCCATCACCCTCTCTGAAAGCACAAGTGGTTACGAAGGGGTTTTGTTCCAGTTAACAGACATGAGGTGTGTTTACCTGCAGAGACTGGCATCCCCAGCTTCAGCTTTTTGGTGCCACTCTTCTCTGCTAATGCTTTTGGTTTGGAAGTGTGTCTGCAGCTTCATTTAGTGAGAAATCCACTTTTCTGTTGGATAAGCATTCCTAGAAACAATGTTTTTTCCCAAAGAAAAGCTTAATTATTAATTTGAAGTTATTGTTGCCGTGTTCTTACAGCTTTAAAATCTACAAACCATAGTTTAAGGGCATAAGGGAAAACATCAAGTGTTGCCTCTCTAGGACCAACAGAGGGTAAAATGCCTGTTTCACTCATCCTAAAACCCTAAAGCCACCTGAGCCTCCTCCCTTCTGAACCTCCATAGGCACTGCTTTTGTAAATAGTTACAGAATTTGGGTCAGAGCTTGCAAGGTTTTGGCTTCTAAGTGTGCATGTTGGTTGGTGGATCAATCCCTGAACTTCTTAAATGAGAATCTTGATCAAAGCAGAGTGGTGAAGATTGATATGTCTTTTTTCTTCACAGTTTCTTGCTTCTGTGACCATTATTTACATAGATGTTAATCATTGACCTAAAGGCTGGTCGCATGCAGAAATGGGAACCTCTGCTGGCTGTGTGGTGCTGGCCTTTCCCATGGGAATTGTTTCTCCATCCTGGATCCATGTATGCAGTGAACCCTTATAAAAATACATTTCACATAATAAATTTTACTCTGTTGGCTTCTCTGCTTTTTCAAAAATCACATTTATTCCAAACAGACATGAAACTGATGTCTCACAGAAGCAGCTTCGTTGTTTGAATGTTTTAAAGTCACTTTCTTGGTCAGCTTCAAAGGAGAAATTTAGGTGAATAGGTGGTCAGCAGAATGAAAGTCACACCTAAAGATCCGGTGGTTTATTTTCTGACTTACTTTCTTAATCACAGAGTCACAGAATGGAATGGTTTGGGTTGGAAGGGAGCTCAAGGATCACGAAGCTCCAACCCCCCACCACAGGCAGGGCCACCAACCTCCACATCTCACAGCAGCCCAGGCTGCCCAGGGCCCCATCCAACCTGGCCCTGAACACCTCCAGGGATGGACGGGGATCCACAGCCTCTCTGGGCAGCTGTTCCAGCACCTCACCACTCTCATAGCAAACAACTTCCCCCTCACATCCAACCTCAATCTTCCCTCCCTCACCTTCCAACCATTTCCCCTTGTCCTGCTGTTATCTCCCCTTAATAAAACGAGAGTGTGTGATCTGGGGCAAGGAATGAAATGTCATCCTGAGAGATTTCTGATTCTCACCCTTCTGTTTCTGCAGATCATTAAGCTGAAAGCAGAAGCCCGTCTCGATCTCCTGAAGCAGATCGGGGTCTCCGTGGATACGTGGCTAAAAAGTGCAATGAACCAGGTGATGGAGGAGCTGGAAAACGAGCGCTGGGCCAGCCTGCCCTCGGTGACCAACAACGGCTCTGCACACCTGGTATGGCCCCATCCCCTCCCAGTACCTAAAGGGAGCTTCCAAGCAGAGGGGGAGCGACGTTCTACATGGTCTGACAGTGATAGGACAAGGGAGAGTGGCTTTCAAATAAAAGAGGAGAGATGTAGGTCAGATGTAAGGAGGAAGTTCTTTACTCAGAGGGCAGTGAGGCTGTGGCACTGCTGCCCAGAGCTGTGGGTGCCCATCCCTGCAGGTGCCTGAAGCCGAGGATGGGCCCTGGGCAGCCTGAGCTGTGGGGTTTGGATGGGGGGATGAATGACCTTCAAGGTCCCCTCCAACCAGAGCCATTCTGTGATTTGAAGTGTGCTAAATACCTGACTGCACCTCTTTGTGCAGCTCAGGCTGCCCAAGGTGCCATACATGGCCTTGGGCACCTCCAGATATGGGACAGCACAGCTTTGGGCAGGACTGCCAGGGCCTCACCGCCCTGTTTGAGCTTTTATTTGAGGTCCATGATATCTGTGATAGGGTGCTCATGGTGTGTAGTAGCAGTTTTCCCTTTCTTCTCCCTTTTCTCCACCTCTTCCAGCTCCTGCTGGGCACATTGGGTGCTCCCATCCCTCTGCCCTGCAGCCAATGCCATCCCCCTACCATCAGCATGGGAGGTTACAGCCTTACAGCCTGACTCCTGCATTCTCTTTCTACACTTATATAAGCTCCTGTATGTAAGAAGGAGCTGCTGTTGACCTCGGCAGGCCAGGCAAGGACAAGCTGTAGATAGAATTCTTAGAACTGCTATAGAAATTACATTGGGTGCAATTATTGTTGAAATACTGTGGCCGGAGACAGGCAGCACTTTCACTTCAGCTTTGAAGAGCAAGCAGGCAGCAGTTAGTGTTCCAAAGGCAGCTCTTGCTGTCCTCGTGTCACAGTTTGTGCTCTCAGTGTACTTTCAATTAAGCAGTGAAGGCGAGGAAGGCAGCCCTGATGGTTTGGTCCCTCTGTATGGTACAGTACTCAAAAGGAGCTGCATCTCCTTACCCATCCAGTTGGTTGACTTTCCAATAGAACGATGAAATGCAAAATCTTGGAAAGGAATTCTTTTTTTTTTTCCTGCTTTTAACAGCCCCCCAAAAAGATGATTATCGTTTTGAAGTTCAGTGTCATCTGGAAAATACAGCGCTGCCGTTACACGTAATGTAATTGAGAGACCTTTGTGCTGCTTGCAGGACATCAGATGCATTGTAAATATGGAATTCAGTTAAAAAGAAGGAGAGAATGGTGTTTTTATGGAGTTTGTGCTTTGTTTTGCCTTCGCTGTGACTTCCAACTGCCCAGTTCTAAGAAACATTTCTACAGTAGAAGTGCAGCACTGCAGAGCCAAAAAGTTCATAGAATGGCCTGGGTTGCAAAGGAGCACAGTGCTCACCCAGTTCCAACCCCCTGCTGTGTGCAGGTCGCCAACCAGCAGCCCAGGCTGCCCAGAGCCACATCCAGCCTGGCCTTGAATGCCTGCAGGGATGGGGCATCCACACTCCACAGTTCACAGTTGGTTCATGGAAGTGGGTATTTCTAAGTGTGAGGGGCCGTAGCATCTTCCAGCCTTTGGGTTGCTGGTTCATACTGCTCTGAATGTCACTGGATAGCAGCCTGCATGGAACAGGGTATAGATTGCAGAATCAGCAGTGGAGGCCTTTCTGGGGTCCTTCTGTAGGGAATTCTCTTGACATTTCGACATCTGTACATCCAGATCAGACCTGAGGTGGTTCAAGGTCTCTGTATCTCCAAGACAGACAACCAAAATACACTAAAAGAGGCATTTTGGTCTTCCTTCTCATGTTAGCACACTCGGAGCAGATGTTTCACAACCAGCTCTTCATGGCCACGATACCCTTATTCCACAGTGTGTCACGTGGATGTCAGCTGGGACAGATTGGAGATCTGGTGATCTTGGTGATCTCAGAGGTCTTTTCCAACCTTAGTGATCCCATGATTCTATGATACAGACCATGCACAGGGAGGGCAACAAATGCAAAGTGTTGCTTGGCTCGTTTTCTTATTGCTTCACTTATTTTTGTTTGACGTCTGCTTTGACTTCACATTTAATTTGATGAACGCCCTTGCTTTTAATAGATTAATGCTGATGCAGAGAAGGAAGAAGGTGAAGAGTTTGAGGACAGCATGGATGTTTTTGATGACAGCAGTTCTAGTCCTTCTGGTACTCTTAGAAATTACCCTCTCACCTGCAAAGTCGTTTATTCCTATAAGGTTTGTGATATTTTTTTCTCTAAAATTTCTGTCTGATTGGAAAAACAAATAGCACAGTGAGCACATGAGAGCTGCAACTGATAAGTAGTTGTGAGAAACATGGATCTGTAGCGCAGAGCCCACAGTCTGTGTGAAGCTGAAGCATGCAGAACAACCCTGCCTGGCTCCTTGTCCAGGAACACTGAGTTACAGCTTTGCTGAAAAGCCACATTTGTGCTCTTTACCTTTGCTAGTGCTGCTGGGGCTGTTGTGAATCACAGCTCTTCGTTACCAAAGGCAGCTACAGGCGGAGGATGGAGTAATGAGGCTACCTCATTACCAAGGTAAATAGGGCTCAATAGGCTGGGGGATATCCGAGCTGCTTCCATCAGTCCAGAGTGAAGAAAGCAGTCAGAAGAACCCTCAAGTTCAAGTATGTTACATCATAAGAAAATGCTTTCGTTTTCTCTTTCTCTGTTACGTTTTTCAGGCTTCTCAGCCAGATGAATTGACCATCGAGGAACACGAGGTATTGGAGGTGATTGAAGATGGAGATATGGAAGACTGGGTAAAGGTATCGCTTTTTCTGAGGCTGTTTTCGCTATTACTTCTTAGAAATGGGGCTGTTGGGCAGAAGCTCGGAGCAGGGTAGGGTAGAGCTGAGCTCCTTTGGTGTCCTTGATCTGCAGGCGCGGAATAAAGCCGGCCAGGTGGGCTACGTCCCTGAGAAGTACCTGCAGTTCCCAACATCCAGCAGCCTGCTGAGCATGCTGCAGTCCCTTGCTGCACTGGACAGTCGGTCCCACACCTCCAACAATTCCACAGAGGCTGACCTGGTGTCGGGCAGCCTGAATGGAGATTCCAGTGGTGAGTGTTCATTGAGAAGGAAATAGTGAGTAAAGCTTGCTCTTCAGTGCCTTCTGCATGTCAGATTTGGACCTGAGAGTTTCTTATTTTTGACCTTTGTCTGAGTACAACTGTTCTTAATGACCATCTCTCTAATTGCAAGAATCAGTATAATAATTGACTTGGCTAGCCAATAGAGTTGTGATTAACTAAATTTAACTAAAATTAGAGAAAACCAGAATAGTTTGACTCAGCAATTTTGTATATCATACTTGTTGGTTTTTCTTTCTCAGGCTGATGCTGATCACCCTTTTTTTCCTTTCTTCTTCCATTCCTCAGTCTGTTTTGTGAAAGCACTTTACGACTACGAGGGGCAGACAGATGACGAGCTGTCCTTCCCAGAAGGAGCCATCATCCGCATCTTGAACAAGGAGAATCAGGATGATGATGGCTTTTGGGAAGGAGAATTCAATGGGCGTGTTGGGGTGTTCCCATCGGTGTTAGTTGAAGAACTGACGGCCTCAGAAAATGGAGAGACTCAGTGGATTGGAGATATTCAGGTATGTGAGGACGGGAGGTGTTGGTTGGGGCCTTTTCCTGTGGGAAATCCAACTTCTACACACCAACCCTTTTCACTCCTAGATGAACGTTGGCAATCTGGAGCTTTTTCTTTGGCTGTTCATGTACTGTACGTAACAAAAATGTGATGCAGATATCAACCAATGTGGGAGATTTTGCAAGACTGGAAAGATCTGCTGTTTCTTCAGCAGATAAAAAGCAACCAATTAAAATAAGACAAAAACAAAGAGTGCTTCTTACCCAGCCTAATAATTAGCAACTGATGTGCTTTGGCAAACGTAACACATTTGTGAATAAAGGAAAGTATTTGGGTAGAAAGGAAATGAGCCAAGGAGAAAATTCTGTCTGCTGCTTGTAATGAATTCGTGGCACAGACTGAAAAATCAAACAGAATCCAGCAAGGAGAGAACTATGGAGCTCCCATAGCCCTAATGTAATGTTTTCATACTTAATTCTGGTCTGTGTCTTCTCAACTTTTGGGAGGGAGAACTGCAGATGTAGTACAGTCATTTTTGACACATGCATTTATTGCCTTGCAGCTCTGTAACCTTGCATTTCATTAGAAAATCAGACACATTCTCATCTCTGTCTGTGGTGCTGGACATTGGGCTTCCACATGTCCTGCTGACATTGTCCCTCTGTTTTTATTCTTTGAGACCTTGGAAAATGAGGAGTGTATTCAGCTGCATTCCTGGACGTGCTCAGAGCTTCTCTGCTCTGACCAAGCTTTGCTTCTCTTAAGTATGTCTTGGGCCTGTTGGTGGTAACCAGAGACATTCTCAGTGCTCACTTGACAGACACCCCACCACTCATTGTGGGTTAAGAGTTAAGGGTTACCCTTTTGGTTTAGGGTTAAGGGTTACCCATTTGGGTTAGAGTTAAGGGTTGCCATTTGAATTAGGGTTAAGGATTAAAGGTCACCCTTTTGGATTAGAATTAAGGGTTACCCCTTTGGGGCAGGGTTAAAGGTTACTCCTTTGGGTTAGAGTTAAGGATTACCCATTTGGGGTAGGGTTAAGAGTTACCCATTTGAGTTAGGGTTAAGAGTTAAAGGTTAACCTTTTAACTTAGGGTAAAAGGGTTACCATTTGACTTAGGGTAACCTATTTGGGTTAGGGTAAAAGAATTACCATTTGAGTCAGTGTTAAGGGTTACTCTTTTGGGTTAGAGTTAAGGGTCGCCATTTTGTATTTCCTTCCCAAATGAACCCTGGCACTTCTAGCAGGTGGTTTTTCTCTGGAGCATACTATTGCCTCAGAGGGCTTCCCATGCCTTGGTGTGTGTAAGGAGCTGGGCTTTAAGCAGCACCTCTCTCCAATACCAGGTGTCCCCCACCCCAAAGCCGAATCACACCCTTCCGCCGCTGCCGCTGTACGACCAGCCTCCCGCCAGCCCCTTCCACAGCCCGGACAAAAGAGGCTCCCAGTACTTCCCCAGGTCACCATCGACTAATGGTGAGTGTTGTGATAGTAAAAGAAGCATTGCCTGGGCTGCAGGAGGAAGGGAAGGCAGCAGACTGGAGGTGATCCTTCTCCTCTGCTCAGAACGGTGCAGCCTCCTCTGCCCAGTACTCACTTCGCAGTAAGATACACTGATGTGGTGGCCAAGCCCAGCACAGGGATCTGTCCTACAGAGGAAGGCTGAGAGCTGGCACTGTTCAGCCTTAGGAGAAGGCTGTGGGAAGAAGCTGATCACAGAATCATAGAATGATAGAATGGCCTGGGTTGAAAAGGACCACAATGATCATCCAGTTCCAATGCACGGTCGCCAACCAGCAGCCCAGGCTGCCCAGAGCCACATCCAGCCTGGCCTTGAATGCCTCCAGGGCATCCACAGCCTCCTGATCTATCAGTTCATTGCAGGGAGTTGGACAGGATGACCATTAAAGGTCCCTTCCAAATCAGAACATTCTAGGATTCTGTTAAATAGATGAAAGAGGTGGAGTCATACTCCTCTCAGGAGTGAAGGGACAAAAAGTGACAGGAAAAACTAAAATACTGAAAATGCCACAGAAAGATTTTGCTTTGTGTTTTTATTGAGAAGGTGATCAAACATTGGAGCAGGTTACCCAGAAAGACTATGAAGTCTTCATCCTCAAAGATGCTCAGAACACAACAGGATGTGGTCCCAGACTGCGTGCTGTGGTGGAGCCTGCTTTGGGCTCAGCAGTTGGACGGGTCACCTTCCAGCCTCAGCCATTCTGTGACTCTAAGCCACACTCAGAGACTTATGGGACTTCTGAAGGGCAACGAAGTTGTGTAAACACTGCTTGTATTGTAATATATACCACTAGCAAAGAAAACTTTAAAATACTCTGCACATTACCCCTTCAAAGTCAGCTCACAGTACGTCATGAATCATGGAATCATTAAGGTTGGAAAAGATCTCTCAGATCCTCACCCCCACCCACTGTGCACACTACCCACATCCCTCAGTGCCACATCCCTCAGTGCCACATCCCTCAGTGCCACATCCCTCAGTGCCACATCCCTCAGTGCCACATCCCCACAGCTCTGGAACATCCTCAGGGATGGTGACCCCCACGCTCCCTGGGCAGTGCCAGTGCCTGACTGCTCTTTTGGAGAAGGAATTTTCCCTAATATCCAACCCCACCCTCCCCTGGCACAAGGCCATCACCTCTCATCACTGTTACCTGGGTGCAGAGTCCGACCCCCCCCCCTCACCACAACCTCCTTTGAGGAGTCTGAGAGAGCTGTAAGGTCCCCCTGCGTCCAATCCGAGCAAGAGAAGAAAAGGTACTGAGCAGTGCTCTGTTCACATTCTGGTACATAGCCGTCATTCAGCACTGATTTGCTGTTGCTTAACCCTTTCAGAAAACAGCTTCAGCTCAGAGTCCCCTGGGTTCTCACAGCCTCCACGACTTCCTCCTGAAACTTCATACGGCAAACTGCGACCTGTAAGTTTCAAAGCTGGGTTTTTTGTTGATGCTGTGGGGCGACACAGCCAGTTTGTATCACCAGCCTGGGGAGATGGGGGCAGGGGCACTCAGAGCACTGCAGTTCCTGTGGCCTGGGGTTCAGCACCTGCTCGTTTGGCTCTCGGTGTTCTGCTAATCCCATTGCTGCCTGTAGTAATACAGTGTCACAGAAGAACGGTGTGAGGAAAGGTCTGTCCACACCCCTTTGGTAATACTGCAGATGTGTGAGAAAGCGATGGGACGCGAGAGCTATTTGGGATAAGTGGGCACTGGGACAAAACAAAGCTGCTCTTGTTCAGTCAGTCCTGGCCGGGTTTACAGGTGACCTTGAATCTTATCTGTCTCCTTTTTATCTGAGCTGCCCTTCTGTATCTGCCTTTATGGTTGTAATACCTTCATGCCTCTTTTCACGGATGGTGAAATCTAACCCTGGAGGAGGATTTTACATCTCTTCTGTAGGCGTTAGTCAATAAACTTACAGCAGGCTTTGGGAGATTACTTCTGTTGTTGCCACATGTATTACTGCTGTGCAGAATGACAGAAGAGCTGGGGAATAAGTGTCAGAACAGTTTAATCATATGATTTGTGCCGTTGCTTTTTTTCCAGAGGCTGGGTTCCCAGCCACACCACGTGCTGGCTGCAGTTTGGACATCACATGCGGTTATATTTTGGGCTTACACTTATTTCCAGACCACTTGATTTAAGGATTTTGAATTAAAATTACTTAAGAGTGATGTCCCCTATCTTTTGTGCTGCCTTTGCTGGGGACGTCCTGCCAGAAAAGGAAGGGCAACATTTCATCACTTCAGTCTTGCAAAGTCCATCTGCTAGGATTAACTCTGAATTAAGGATGGGCGCTTTCAAAGTCCTACACCAAACTGCACTAAGATACTAATGTTTGTATTCTCCTAGCATTTTTAATGAATGAAATTGCAGGAGAAGCTTTGTTCAGAATGAATGAATATTCAGAATATTCCAGCAGTCAGTGAGTTGGCTTTATTCACTGAGATACACAGCAGATACATCACTGCATCATTAAATATTGAAGGGTAGAACAGAGGAGTTGGAAGTTATCTCACTCTCTGGTGAAATGACTGATTCAGCTCTTTCATTTTGTAGATTTGTACTTACTTTGTGAGTGTCTTTTCAAGACGCTACAACAGTCGCATGTCTTAATTTAAAGGATTTCTCAGTGCTGCATTTTAAATACGTATGTTTTGGAAACATTGTGAAGTTTTTTGTGATGTTGTGGTGTTCGTACTCACAATTCATGTTTTCCATTGCAAGTCACTGTGGTGCATTCTGAAAACATGTGATGAAAGTCCTCCACGAGGCACTGCTAAAGCTTATGTTAGTGCTCCATCAGAAGCAGTGAGAAAGGTATTGATGTGGCAGAGTATAAAAATAGCACTGGATTTCAGGTATATGCCATTGAGGTCAGCAGTTGATTAAATATGAGTAAGCTGCTTGTTCCTCGAGGCATTCCTGCCACTGCCAGCCCATGTAAGGTACAGGTGTGGTGTCTAAAGCCCACCCTGTGGCTGAGCACCACGAGGCCCATTGGCGCAGGTGGAGGGGGTGGGCTTTTCCCCCACCCTGCTCACCTTCCATCCACAGTCTGCATGTTGGCATCAAGTCAAGGGATGAGCACAGGGCTGCTGTGTGAGCTCAGGAATGCTGAGTTTTGTGGTGGTTCTGGCTCTTGCAGGTGCGAGCAGCTCCTCCACCCCCAACGCAGCAGCACCACCGCCGGCCAACAGAGAAGATTGAGGACGTGGAAATCACTCTGGTGTAACGTTGGACTCGTTCCATAGTAGTGCTACAATCAAGACCAAACCCGGGATTTGGTCGGTCTCGTTTTTAGGCACCTTTGCATGATGAAGACTTCGAATAGAGCAAGAGATAGGGAGGGTTTTTGGGACGGTGACATGGCGGACTCCTTCCCACGCTCGTGAATATGTTGTGCCTTTTTTTTTGTTTTGTTTTGCTTTCTGTACATCATTCTTCCTCTCTTAGCACAAACCCGGGCGGGCCGAGCAGCGAGCGGAGGATCGGCACCGAGCAGGTTTCTCTCTTGGCTGAAGATGGTCATTTTGATGGGGAGGCTGAGAAGGAGCCTCCTGCTGCAGCCCAGTCGCGGCGCCCTTCCATCACGTGCGTTAGTACAGTATATTACTGTTGCCATAGGAATGTGTTAAAGATTGTCGATTCTTCAAGTAGCGTTGCTTGTCTGATTAGGTATTAATCAGATCTAACGGAGTGAAAAAGGGAACTGAAGAATGAGTGTAAGGAGAGGCTGGCTCCTCTTTAACGCCCTCGCGGCAGGAAGAAACAGGAAAATAATCTTATAGGTAAGGAAAAGTGATGCAGATCGTACAGCGTTAATTACATTAATGCACACCTCTTCAATAATTAACAGTTAAGCAGAACTAAATGTTCTTTGTATTAATATTTATGCAGTACATTTAGTAATAGAGTATCTAATACGGAGGTGCTGAATTAGTAGCAACATCTTGTTCCATAGCATAAACCGACCGGTAGAGAAGTGAGATTTTTGTCTAGATCTGGAAATTGAGCTTCTTTTTTTTTTTTTTTTTTTTTTTTCTTCTTAGCAGATTTTGGGGCTTTTGTTTTGTAAGTGTTTGGCTGACTCTTTTCCCAGTTATCGCCGCGTACTTTATTATCCCACGTTAGCAGTGTATCTCTGTCACCAAACCCTCTGGCTGGAGTTAGGCTACATGTCGCGTACGTACCTGCCATGTTTAGGTTCTGCATTGGATGGCTCCGTAGCACTGAGCCCCAGAAGGAGCCTCGCACAGCTGCAGAGCTCCCTGCTGTCTGCAGACCTCCAGGCTGCTGCTGGGGCTGCGGTCCCGAATTCCTCTCTCACAACAGATAGGGAGAGAGGCTATCAAAACGACTTTTAAACCTCTGGAAAGGAAACTCGGTTTTGTTGTTGTTCAAAAGAAAAGGGGAGAAATGGTCAGAGGAGAGGGGAGGAGCAGATGAAAGCAGGTTGTTCTTCATCTGTGAGCAGTGAACTGTTGTTGGAAGAGCAGCACCCATCAGATGAAAGCTTCAGGCATCACAAGGCTGTTTTCCCCTCTGTGAATTCTGTGAGTGCGTTCTTTACGCGTTTGTTTTTTTTCTACGCCAGTAACGGTTCTGCCTTTAGTTGAGTTCCAAGGGCTACTCTTTGAGGCTGCATTCACAACAACCATCCAACCAGATTTTCTCGTCAACTGTGCACCTCCTGTGAGCCCCACCTGGGCTGCATCTCCAAGTCTGCCCATCTCCTTCCCCAGCAGCCACTGGGAGAAGAGAGCTCCTTGGTGGGTTCTGGAGCCGCTGACTGTCCAATGAAGTCTTATTCTTTCGCACCTCTCGTCCTGTTGATCTGTTTGAGGTCTTTTTACGTGTTTATCAAACTTGTTCTTAAGTTTAAAAAAAAAAAAAAAAAAGTTTTTATTAAGATTTAACTGTTTGCAGAAACGTCGAAAGCTTCACAGCGCAGAAGAAAAGCAAGTATTGCCATAGTGCCCACCCTCCATCCCTTCGGCCAGTTGTTTTCTGTGTGTCCTCCATACGCGGACTTTCAGACTTCAGAAAAGTGTTATTTAAAGTCTCTTTAGTTGTATTTTAAAATATTTTCTGCAAGAGCTGCTAATTTTATTTAAAAAAGGAAAAAAAAAAAAAAAAGAGGAAAAAGTTGTACAAATATGCCTCCTTTTAACTATGATTTCTTCATACAGGGCATGTATTCGACGTCTCATCGTGTACAGTGTCAGTACACTGAAAGCATCGGTGCAAATGCTTTCTTTCTATCGGCTGTAAAAAGT
Organism: Meleagris gallopavo; assembly: GCF_905368555.1. NCBI lineage: Eukaryota > Metazoa > Chordata > Aves > Galliformes > Phasianidae > Meleagris > Meleagris gallopavo. Next base: position 193,089,622 of record NC_139404.1, read on the forward strand.
TTGTATTTATTATGTATAAAAAGTTGAATAATAAAAAAGTGGAACTAAATCTCCGGCGCTGCCCCGATACGAAGCACTGCTGAGTGTCTTTGCAGAGTCACAGAGCCACCAAGGTTGGGAAGGACCCCCAGGGTCATCCAGTCCATCCATCCACCGGCACCAGTATTGCAGTGCCACATCTCCATGGTTCCTGAACCCCTGCCTGGATGGGGGCAGCCTCTTTTCCTTCCCCTGAGTGTTTCTGGGTATCCTTTTCTGGTTTATTACCCTTTTACGCAGAAATTTAGATCTTTTGCTTTTTATCCACATACTTAAAGCAATCTCAAGTGTCACTTCGAGGTGGTACTTATACGAGGAACAGAACGATGCCAGAAACAGAGACCCGGCAACAGAGGCTCCAGTTCTCAAAATCACTGCTTAATGGCCTTTATGCAATTAGGATCATCGCATCAAGGGGAGAGTGATTGATCATAACTCTCCCACGTGGTTGTCCCTTCGTGGTGCTGGCTGGCTGTTGTGTGAGGAGCCCTTCCCATGCAGCACACACCTTACACACTGATCCCGTTGTGCTCTGGCACTCAGTGCTGTTCTCCTGTGCAACCACCAGTGCCAGGCTCTGCTCCCTTCGGTGTCCCACAGGTGGGTGTTGTCCCATTAGGTAAAGTCTGGGCTTTCAGTGGGCTCTCAGCCAAGCACACGGCTGTGTGATGCTGCTTGAATGATGCTTGGTGCAGGGATGCAGCACTGTTGATCTCAACACATCTGTGTTGGATTGATCTCCAGTCTTCCACCCCACCCGTTATCCTTTTCCCCTGAGCTCCTGCAGCCTCTCCCTTTGAGGAATCTCTGCTCTTTATACCCATTCACGCTCCTCCGAAAGCGCTGTCCTGCCCTGCTGTCCTGCCCTGCTGCTCGCACTGCATTCCTTCCTGCAGTTTCCCATTCCCCCGTGTTGTGCCACGGCTCACACCCCGCAGCCAACCCCTGTGCAGGCGATTGCATCAGCACTTGTGATCTCCAGGAAAATCTCTTCCCCCTGAAGTGCTCTATTCATGGAAACAGTCTTTCGTGGAAGCGTTCACTGCAGCGCAGCGGGCGATGCTGCAGATGCTGCTGCAGAGTTGCCCCGTTGTGCCTCCAGTTGCAGATCCACCGCACTGCATACAAACACCAGGAGGGTTGGAAGGACGTTTGCTGCCCGCTGCTGCCCCGCACCTGGCTGGGAGGTGAGCTGGGGAATGCAGAGAGATTGGTCCAAAGCCAGAAGGAGAAAAGAAGGGATAAAAAGAAAGAAGAGCTACTGCAGCCAGGGATGCAGCAAATGAGCCAATAAAACACGCAGAGAGGAAAATGCTGACGTGCTGATTGTACCAAGCAGCCTCCTGCTCGCAGTGCAACCCGGGGGGATTGAGCATCATAGATCTGGTGGAAGGATCACCATAGCACAGGAACCTCTGCATTGCAGAAGCACAGATTGCATCCAGGAAATACACTGCAGTGACACCGGGGAGGTCGTTAGTGGCACTGAGCTGGAACAGATGAGATTTCTGTGGTCTGCAAATAAGCACGATAGTCGCTCAGCGGTTCGACTCAGCAGCGTTTGCGTGTGCAGAGACAGCCGAGGTCAGGGGCTCTGAGCTGTGGGTGTCCCCGTTCACTGCAGGGAATGGGAACAGATGAGCTGAGGGCCCCAGGCGCTTTCCGGCTGCTCTGGTTCTCCTGAATGCAGTGCTGTGCCTGGAGCTGTGTGCTGGCATTGCTGCAGGTGGAGGACATGTGCAGTGCTTGGACTCAGACCATGGCTTTGCCTCCGGGTCCAGGCACAGTGAATGCAGTGCATGGCTCCATCTCAACCTGTGGGATTTCACTGCTGTGGAACGCGCCATTTTCATTCTAAATCCATAATGAGGATGGGAACGCAATTAGTTGGCTCAATGGAAAGAAGAGGTTGAGTCACCTCCACAACCAGAGCACTGCTGGCACTGCCCAAAGGTTAACTTTAGCTCTGTGATGAAGTGCCATTCTATTTTGAAACTGCTCTTTTCTTCCAGTCCCAATTTTTTGCTTTTTTTTTTTTTTTTTAAAGCAGACGTTTTGTTTGTTTTCGATTTTATTTTTCTTAATGCAAATTCAAGAACAATTGCTGCAAGGGACATTTCTGCTCTTATGTAATTGGTTTTGTCTGTGCAATGGCTTCTCTTTTTTTCCGTCGTTTCTTAAGAGACAAACGAAAACTCCCAGGCCCTGCTGCATTGGGAATGCTGACAGCAGCTCCTTAACTCCCATTGCACAGCTATTCATCTTCTCTGGGCTCAGCAGAGTTCTGCTGAGTGGTCCCAGTCCAGCTTCGCCTCTGACTAACGAGCAAATTACTGCTCTAATGAGCTTCTCCAGGAGGAGGGCCTCAGTATGGGGAAGGACAGAGGGAGGGCAGTGTGTCTGCAGGCGCCCGCACGTTGGGATGAGCGGCTGTCGGGCGTGGATAGGAAACAGCAACAACCTTGGATTCACTTGAATATACTTGCCCGAGGAGATAGGAGAGGCTGATAATTAAAAGGACGGCTACAAGGGTGCTTTTTCTTATATGAATATGATATATATTGTTAATTTCGAGTCTTCCTTCGTAAGAATATCCTGGTTTCTGAAAAGTGAGGCGTGATCCATTGCGTTGTGCAAATCCAAGGATGCCATGATGCCGTGGGGTGGAGTGGATCCCTTCGCCAGCTCCACTACATCCGAAGCACTCAGACTGTGCAGACCAGGACAGAGCCAGGAAGCACTCAGTGCCCCGCTGGGCTTCTGCCCCCGCAGTGGTTCCTCCTTTCAAGCAATCACAGAATGATTTATGTTGGAAAAGACTTCTCAGATCCAAAGCCCAACCCCAGCTCACCCCACCATGTCCACTGTCCCTCAGTGCCACATCCCCATGGTTCTGGAACGCTCCCAGGAATGGTGACTTCACTCCCTGAGCAATCTGTGCCAGTGCCTGAATGCTCTTTTGGAGGAGGAATTGTCCCTAATATTCAACCTGACCCTCCCCAGGCACAGCATGAGGCCATCGCCTCTCATCCTGTCATCCAGGATGCACTGCATCTGTCTCTGTTTTTCTGGCACTTTTTAACTTTCACAGAAAATAATATTGTAAATATTCTAATTTAACCCCAAAGATAAAATATAATCAGTGTCAATTTTAGACTTCTGAGCGGAGCAGGAATTCCATGTTCTGAGCTTTCCCACTGGTGGTGAAATGGAGTAGACCCCAAGTGGAAGCCAAGAGCAATGCAGGATGCAGCCCTGAGAACTGAGGCTGAGTGGTGCAGGAGGGAGCATGAGGTCGTTGTCCCCCTCTGCTCTGCTCTTGTGAGGCCCCATCTGCAGCACTGCGTCCAGGGCTGGAGCCCCCAGGACAAGAAAGACAGGGAGCTGTTGGAGAGGGTCCAGAGGAGCCACAAAGATGAGCAGAGGCTGCAGCACCTCCCTACAAAGACAGGCTGAGGGAGCTGGGCTTGTTCAGCATGGAGAAGAGAAGCTGCAGGGTGACCTCAGTGCAGCCTGCAGGACCTCAAGGGAGCCTGCAGACAGGAGGGGAGTCAGCTCTTGGAAAGGGGAGATAACAGCAGGACAGGGGAATGGTTGGAAGGTGAGGGAGGGCAGATGGAGGTTGGATGTGAGGGGGAAGTTCTTTACTCAGAGAGTGGTGAGGTGCTGGAACAGCTGCCCAGAGAGGCTGTGGATCCCCGTCCATCCCTGGAGGTGTTCAAGGCCAGGTTGGATGGGGCCCTGGGCAGCCTGGGCTGCTGTGAGATGTGGAGGTTGGTGGCCCTGCCTGTGGTGGGGGGTTGGAGCTTCGTGATCCTTGAGCTCCCTTCCAACCCAAACCATTCTGTGATTCTGTGAGGACTTCACCACCACTTGTGAGGGATTGCAGCAGAGAAAGGCAGCAAGGGTGCGTCGATAAATCCAGCAGTGCCATCTCCTTTAACTCAGCCCAGACGTCGTCGATGTCTTGCACTCGTTGGCTTCTGACTGCTGTTGGCTTTGCAGGTCTCCCTGCATCTTAAATCAGCGCCGCTCCCCTCCATGGCCACGTGCTGGGCACTGCTGGAACAGGAACCAGAGCCACTCCTGGCTCTTGGCGTGCTGCAAAGCGCTCCGTTGGGTCAGAGCAAACTGCTGCTCTCATAACGAGGGGATCTCGTGTTCATTCTGCTGGCGGAGCTGTGGGGGATGTAATAGCAGAGAAGTGCTGCCGCTGCTGTCGGAATGATCTGAGCTAATCCGAGGATGAGGGGACGGTTTATTGATTCCAAGTCCTGGCCAGACGTAGATGGAGATAATTCTAGGATGTGAGGGGTATTATTCGTACAGAAAAGCGGGCTTGTAAATAGCTCTCATTTATTTATTAGCCTCTGCAAAATAGTTGTGTGCTACTGCAGCTGGAAGGTTATGTAGAGATGTGAGTAGCTGTGATGCTGAAAACAAGAGCTTGCTGGGTGGCAGTCATCTGATATTTTTGCTGAATCTGCTTGTTTCCTACAGCAAATAGCCACTAACACCGGATTGAGCTCTCTTTCCTTAAAGATAAAAAAAAAAGACAATGTGCTGAGTTTTCAGCTCTGCTTTAGCATTCCGGTCAGGTGCCTTTTTGCTCTTCCTTGCAAGCTGGCTTCTGAGGGCTCCGGTGAACGTCCTTGAAGGTAACCTTGTGCTCAGGCTGACTGCTGTGTCATCACATCCGTCCCCATGCAGGCAGCATCCTGCCCACAGTGGCGGCTGATGGGGGCTGTCCAGTCTGGCAGAACCGAGTTACCACCAGCAGATAACGTGCTGTGAAGGGCAGGCTCAGCCCTGAGGCTCTGCTGGAGGTCAGAATTCCGCCCCATTAGTGCTCAGCCTATCCTCTTGTTAAGGGCCATTAGAATCATGTAAGTTGGAAGGGGCTGGTCACGTCACCGGTACTGGGGGATGGAATTGGATGATCTTCAAGGTTGGAACTGGATGATCTTTAAGGTCCAACCCAAACTATTCTATGGTTCTATTTTCCACCCTTCAAAGGTGTCATCCTCTTGGATGGACGGCTCCGTGAAGTGCGGAGAGTTCAGCATCTCTCAGACAAAGCAAATATTGCTGATTTTTGGTCCTTTCAGTCCTTGCACGCTATTGCTTCTCATCTGGAATCTTCCATCAGCAGCTTTACTTTCATTCACTGTACCGCGGTCAGATTGGGATGCACACAGCTCCTCTCATTCCTCAAACAGGGAAAATCCTACAGCCTCCAAATCCCCAGGCTCCCATAAATAACCTATACAGTCTCTTTCAACCCAAGACATTCTATGATTCTATGCCAACGGGTTTCAGATCTTTAAAGCAGTGCATCCATCTGGAAGGTGGCTGCGTGCCTGAGTCGAGGACAGCAGTGGCTGTAGGTGCTGCATGTTTATAGAGGCTGCACTGGCAGTTAAATTGCCTCAGTACAGCCAACTTGCTGTCACCCAGCCTCAGTGTCTGGTGTTTGATGGCCTCATTATACACAGGCTGTCGATTCGGCTGCAGTTTTATCCGGGGTTTTGTCATTCAGCTGTAATAGCATGAAAGGAAGGGATGTTTTCATGCATCTGCAGACAGTGAGGACTTCATGGATACAAGTGCAGCGTGGTGCTGATCTGCAGTCCTGCGGCTGCTGGCTGCCTTTGGAGGGCTGCATTGAAGGAGGGCATGGTCTGCTCCAGCTAAATGAAGGAGGGCATGATCACGGATTCGTAGAGTCATAGAGTCATAGAAAAGGTTGGAAAAGATCTCCAAGTTCGTCCAGTCCAACCCCAGCCCACCCCCACCATGCCCACCCTCTCCCTGGATGCCACATCTGCATCTTTTGCAGTGGAGCTCACAGCATCCCCTGGAGGAGCCTGACCTGATGTCTGAGCCCTACAGCACAGCATCCCTGGGTCTGCAGAAGTTTTGCTCCCACCCTCGTACAGCGTTGCATGGACATGACCAAGGGCAGCTCTGTGGGAGGAAGCCAGGAGGAGAAACCCAAAGGATCCCATGCTTCTTGCAGAGCAGTGCTGGCTGCTTTGTTCACCACTAAAAAGAAGGGAAACGGGTCGGTTCAACACCCCCAAGCCTGGCATTAGCAGTCAGTGCCCCACGTGGAGCCTCCAGGATCGTCTCCTAATGACGTGGCATGTCGGTCCTGCTGGAGCTATGGCAGGGCTGACGTTTTCCATTACCAGAAGGGAGGGTGGGGAAAAGTATTTTTAACGTGTATTTATAGACCTCGCCATGATGCAGTGTTTCCCAAACTTTGGGTGAAGAACAATGGACAAAGAGCTTTGTGTTAGGGCTGCTGGTTAGGAACAACAGGAGCACGGCTCCTGTGCGGAAGGAAAAGGTGAGTAATAGGGGCTGTGCTGCATATGGGGAGGTGTGGGGAGTGAAATCTGTTGGAGAAGCACCAGTGCAATGGGTGAGGAACCACTGCAGCACTGTGGTTGCCACATCCCTGGAGGTCCGAGGCCGTGGGGGCACCCAGCCCACAGCAGGGGGTTGGAATTGGATGGGCTGTAAGGCCCCTTCCAACCCAACCATCCCGTGATTCTATGATAAAACGTCATACAGAGCAGTGTGCAGGGGAAACCAGCCTCCTCCTGCCCTCGGCTTATTTCTCCTGGAGCTTGAAAGCTGATTAAGAATCACTTACTTACGCTGATGGGTTTCAAATGATACTAGCAGGGCACACTGCTCTTCTCCAGCTGCCCATTAAGGTTTCAATTTACAGACCTCGCACAGAGGTGGGTGAAGCTGTAGGGCCAGGGTGTGAGCTGCTGGAATGACCTCCGTTAGCAGCCAGGCAGTTCATTAAATAGTAAAGAGCTGAACAATTTCCAGCTAAATAGCACACCGAGCATCCCTTATTTCATTTCCTGTTTTTTAAAGGAAGTATAAATTATTTACTGATGTGCCTTAAGTCTTTTAAGCGAATTCAGGCAGTGAAGCAAAATCTTGTTTAGCGGGGCAGATGCCCAAAGGGAAATGTCTGAGTGATGGACCTGTTTGTGAACAATTTATCAGAGCTAATGGAGGAACTTAATGAGGCCAGCTCTCCAATCAGTCGGGCTGGTGGCTCAGGCTCCCATGCTTGGGGAACAATTGATGAAGCTCAGAGAGGTTGTGGTGCAAAACTTCCGACGTTGCCGATTTGAAATTGCAGGGGTGTTGATCATAGAATGACAGAATGGCCTGGGTTGCAAAGGAGCACAGTGCTCACCCAGCTCCAACCCCCTGCTGTGTGCAGGTCGCCAACCAGCAGCCCAGGCTGCCCAGAGCCACATCCAGCCTGGCCTTGAATGCCTGCAGGGATGGGGCATCCACAGCCTCCTTGGGCAACCTGTTCCACTGCCTCACCACCCTCTGCATGAAAAACTTCCTCCTCACATCCAACCCAAACCTCCCCTGGCTCACTTTCAAACCATTCCCCTTGTCCTGTCACCACCCACCCTCACAAACAGCCGTTCCCCCTCCTGTTTATCCGCTCCCTTCAAGCACTGAAGGCCACACTGAGGTCTCCCTGCAGCTTCTCTTCTCCAAGCTCCATCTCCCACTGCTGCTGGGAGGTTTGCTGGACTTCATCCTCTGTACTCTTGCCAAAAGAAGAAACAATAAATCCTCCTGCGTGTGAAATGTTTCCAAAGCCCTTACGAATGTGATCCCCACTCCTTCTCCTCCCTTCCTCGCTTCCTCTCCATCTCACCCAGCTCCATGCCCGCCCTGGGCTGCTCCATAACCAGCACTGAGACAGGTTGGTCAGCGTCTTTATCAGAGCTGTTGGAGCTGTGAGGATCTCGGCCATAGAGGAGACGTGGCAACTCAGCTCCAGCAGTAGCAGCTGCTCTGACTGCAGCAATAAACTTTAATACTCTTGCAATACAGCTCCCATTTGAGTCAGACACTACGAACCCTTTACAACCGGTGTTGCAATTCATCATATCTCTACTTGAATTACTTTCCGGGACTGGGCTCCACTCATTTAACGTAGCTATCTCATCTTGTCCATCTCTGTCCTGGGGTTTATTTTCCACAGCCACTTGCTGAGAAAATTCATTAACTCGGTGGTGTGCCTGATGGAATTGCTGGTTGTGGTGTGCCTGATGACACTGCTGGTTGGAGGGGTGGAGATTGGGATGTTTTTGTCTCCCTGGCCTCCAGCTGCTGTACGAAGAGGCGGTGAGACGTGGCCTTACCTTGGAGCAGTGACCTTGGCCTTGTTCCTTGGTGTCCCAGCAGGGTCCAGGAACACGGGACAGGTGGGCTGTCCCTCTCAGAAGGTGATAGCTCTATTTTGGGACCTCTCAAAGGCTGCGTGGAGACATCAGTGTCCTGTGAGCACAAGGTTGGGTGGGCGTGTTGGGCTGTTGAGTCTCGTGCCACATCAGCTGCTCCACGTCTCAGCTGGGCAGAGCTGACGGAAGCAGGACTGAGTGGTGTGTCTGAAGAGACATCCAACCAGTAGGCAAGGCACTCTGCGTCACTTGGGCTCAAGTTAATCTGCTTTGTTGCAATGAAATTTGCTGAGCACCTTCCGTTAGGAAGGTGAAGAGAGCTTCTGTCCTTGGGTTTCTGCATACGTGATCCTTTCCTCCTTCCTCTGTCCTTGTCTTTCTGTATATGTGATCCTGTCCTCCCAGCATCACGCGGCTGCTTTGCTCTGTGCTTCATTTCCCACTGCAGACACTTTCCTCCAGGACGGCACCATTATGGGAATCACAGAATCACAGAATGGCTTGGGTTGGAAGGGTCCTCAAAGATCAAAAAGCTCCAACCCCCCACCACAGGCAGGGCCACCAACCTCCACATCTCACAGCAGCCCAGGCTGCCCAGGGCCCCATCCAACCTGGCCTTGAACACCTCCAGGGATGGACGGGGATCCACAGCCTCTCTGGGCAGCTGTTCCAGCACCTCACCACTCTCTGCGTAAAGATCTTCCCACTCACATCCAACTGCCATCTGCCCTCCCTCACCTTCCAACCATTCCCCTGTCCTGCTGTTATCTCCCCTTTCCAAGAGTTGACTCCCCTCCTGTCTGTAGGCTCCCTTGAGGTCCTGCAGGCACTGAGGTCACCTCGCAGCTTCTCTTCTCCATGCTGAACAAGCCCAGCTCCCTCAGCCTGTCTTTGCAGAGGAGGTGCTGCAGCCCCTGATCATCTTTGTGGCTCCTCTGGATCCTCTGGACCCCCTTCCTCTGGACCTCCTTCTGGGATTGCTTCCTCTGTGCTCAGAAACAAAGCCAGGAGCTGACTGACATTGGTGCTTCCCTTCCTCCACCCTCCTCCCCAATTTAAATGATATGGTTTTCCAGCAGCACCAGCAACAAGATTTCTTTCTGCTGAGGGTCCCAGCCCTTGGTCTCCATGTCAGAGATCCAGGAGTTTTCAACCACAACAGGGCTGTGGCACACAGTCCCAGTAGGGCCAGCCTGTCTGGGGAGCCTGTTAGCTACACACCCTCCTTCGGCCTTGCTCCGCTGCTGTGGAATGGGGGATTTTAGGGACAGGGGTTTTTAGGGATGGGGGACTTCAGGGATATGGGATTTTAGGGCCATGAGTGCCAACCCTCCATCACCCTGTGAGTTTGAGGAAGGGAGGTTGTTGTGCATCCTCAGGGCTGGAGCTCAGAATAGAGACCATAGTGAGAACCTGCTCTCAAGGGTTGATTTGGAGATGTGCCAGAGTGGGGTCAAAGCCTTATCTGAGGCTGTCACAATCCCCATATAGCATGTCTCCAAGGACCACACTAGGGCTCGTTTCTGCAGGGAAATAAATCAGAAGAAATGGGCTCCTAATGAGGAGGGGGGAGGTTTCTGAGCTGCAGGCATATCCAGAGAGCTGATGGGGTCTGTCCTGTCCTGGCTGGCAGAGCCTGCTCACACCGGTGCATTGCATGGGATCCAGCAGCATCTCTGCGATTCGGAGCATTATTTTGCCATGTGAAAGCAGCAGCAGCAATGGCAATGGCAGACCTTTCCAAGCACAAGGTTTGCTGCTAATTTCTGCCTTCTGCCAACACGCAGGGAAAGCACAAAACCCCAAACTCAGTGTGCCTGTGAGCTGGGAAAGTCGTCGGCTGTCCTGGCCCCGTGGCTGCCAAGGGCTGCCAGCCCCTCCGGGATGCTCTGAACCAGAGCCAGGTTCCTGGGGAGAAAAACACGGGGACACCGGCTTAATGGAGCCTGCTCAATGGCCTCGGGCTGCCATAAATCACGTCGCTGTCTGGGCAATGAAAGGAGCGGAGGGGAGGGAGCACAGCTTCCCATTCCCCTACCTGCTCCAAGCCGGCCTCCCCTGCAGTGCAGCGGGGAGATCTATGCATCCCTCTGCGCATCCCCTGCCTTCCTTCCTCGCAAGGAAGCTAGGAGCGCATTCTGCCCTCCTGCTCGCTTCAGGGGACCGCCCGGTGCTTGGGCCAGGGGTGATGCTCTGGGGACAGAGCCGAGCACCTCTCCCTTCGGCTCTCCCATCCCCGCGGCGTCCCCCCAGCAGCCAGACGTTGGGGACAAAGGGATCTCCTGTCCCCGCGGTCGGGCAGCCCCTGCCCTCTCGTGGCCGGCTCCTGGAACGGGCAGCGGTGCTGAGGCCCCAAGAGCAGCCAGCCGCGCTCCCCGCTCCCTCTGTTCCCCAAAATCTGAGCGACAGCCTCCTCCCCATCCCCCCCCCAAACGCCCCTAATCTCTTCATGGGGTTTAGGTGCAGCCCTGAGCCCTGCGGCAGAGCCAAGCTGCAGCTGGGAAGCCCAATTGGAGCTCTCTGTGCTGAGAGGCGCGGGCTTTTTTGGGAGGAATCCATCCCCGTTTAGCTGCAAGTAACATCTCCACGTCTTCGCTGCTCATCTCCGGGAGCCGAGGGAGGAATCCCACGTTGCTATTTGTGGAAGGGACTGAAATACCGGCTGCAAAGGCTGCAGCTTGGAGCCCGCTGGCTTAACCCTGCTGGGGGGAGAGGGGACGTTCCCCTGCTGCCCAGCGCCAGCGAGACCACTGCTTAGAGCCAGGATACAGCCCGACCCCAGCTCTGCTTGTCGATGCTGACCCCAAAATGCTGATACAACACATACTTTCTCCTTAATAGGGCATAGAAAAGGCGATGCACAACAGGGCCAGGCTTTTTGTTAGCGCTGTGCCTTCCCTTGTTTTCACACGATGCAGAAATACATTGGGTCATCCCCTCCTGGATGAACTCAGCCTAAAAGAAGGATCTCTGCAGGTATTTCCTGCTCTGGAAGTGTGTGGGACCACGCTGGAAAGCAGTGAGTTGGTTTTCCTTTTAGGTTAGGGGAGTCTTCCCTTAAACATAGATTTCAGAGCCTGGTTATACGGTGTAGGGCTCAGATCCCTGCTCACAGATGTCCTCAGCTCCTGGCCACCTGTGTCTGGTGGTCTGGTGTCACCTGGGATGAGGACCTCAAGCACGGATGTCTGCACAGCTTGGTTTGGTGCTACCATGGCCAGTGCTGGGATCACAGGTTCCCCATATGCCACTCCATCCCTGAACCCCCCCAGCTTTGTGGTCTTTCAAGCGAGGCATTCCTGTCTGGGCTAACCCCCCCAACCCCCTCAGTCACAGTTTGTTCCCCTCTCCTCAGTGCTCACAGGCTGTCCTGCAGCAGGGAAGTGAGCAGAGCTTTAAATAGCCACCCCCAAATATGTGTGTGTTTGTGTTGGATCGTTTTTGGAAGCTGGTTCACAGCCGGGCTCCAGAAACAGCAGAGTGGGCCAGCGAGGGGGGGAGGGGGCAGGGAGGGGTGAGGGAGGAAGGAGCAGAAGTCCTATGAAACTCTTTGTTGCCAGTGCTGATTGTGCTTAGGAAGGAAGAAAAAAGGAATACCTTCCTCAGAGCTGAGACTTCTGCTCATCTCATGTCTCAGCGATGAACTGGGGAAAGCTCCCCGACACACACTCACTCTTGCCTGGGTCCAGAGCAGAAGTGCTGTGATCAGTGCACACCCACAACATATTGGCCGCAGTACCTCTTCGTTAGGTGGCTCCCCATCCTCTGGGTGAAGTGTTGGTGTCCATTTATGATGTCTTAGCAAGGGATCAGCATATTTTTTGCCTTCCAGACATGAGCTAGCTTTGTCTCACTGTCATCCCTGTGTCCAGGGATGCAGATGGAGAGGAGCACAGGAGTTGACACACTAAATACCCAAGCAGGTATTTCTGTCCGTGTTCCATCAGCCCAGACTGAGCCCTGGGCCCACAGTTTCATCCCTGGTTGACCTGGTTCCAGCCTGGACACAGCTTCCATTCCTGTGGGAGAGATCAGGTGGAAACCAATGGAGCTGCAGCTCTGAATTTCGGCCAAGAAGTCCTTGTTGAGAATGATGCTGTAGAGTGTAATTTGCACAGAGGGAGCGAGGAGAGGAGAAGAGAGGAGAGGAGAGGAGAGGAGAGGAGAGGAGAGGAGAGGAGAGGAGAGGAGAGGAGAGGAGAGGAGAGGAGAGGAGAGGAGAGGAGAGGAGAGCCAGAGAGACGACTGAGGTTGGTGTGTTTTTGCAGTTTGAAAGTGAAGTGTGAGAGCAGAGAGAAGTGGGAGCAATTAGAGCAGGAAAGGGGGAATGAAGGAGAGGGATATCGTGTTCTGCTCTGCTCCTCCTGTCTGAAGTGATCATAGCCCTGTGCAAAGATCAGGGAAGAGAGGCTGAAGGGCGGAGGGTCCAGGAGAACCACGTTGGTGTGGATCTGGAGGGATGGCAAGGAGCTGGCTGAGGGCAAGGCGTGATGGTTGAACACAATGGGGGCCAAGGAAGGTGCGTTTAGTGACAGCAAACACAAATCTCTCACTGGTATCTGGTGGGTCTCGGACCACTCTGCGGCTCTGGAGAAGCTCTGTCTCGGTGCTCTCCCCACCATCCCTCAAATCTCGAACGAACGAATCCCTGGGGAAGAGAGGAGGGAAATGAGCCGACGCGGGGAGCTTTTCTCACCCTGGAAGCTGTCTCCGCTGACATCTAGTGGCAAAACAGCTGGCTCCTCCAAGCACTGCTGCCTCCACACCGATCTCCGCGCACTGTGCTGGGGTGGGAGCTTGAAATGAGTGTTTTACCAGTACTGTACTGGCCATACTGGTATTTCCTGAATGGCTCATTAGGCTACGTCTCCCTAAAGCATCAAAGCAGTGCTTTAAAACACGAGGTCAAGCTGACTCTAGGATCCCAGAATCTCCAACTGGTTTGGGTGGGAAGGGACCTCACAATCCCCTCCTGTCCATGGGCAGGGACCCCTCCCACAGCCCAGTGCCCACAGCCCCGTCCATGGCTTTCGGCATCTCCAGGGATGGGCCCCACAGCTCTGGGCAGCAGTGCCAGGGCCCTCATGGAGAACAATTTCTTCCAAACGTCTTATCTAAATCTCTACTCTTTTAGTTTAAAGCCATTCCCTTTGTGCTGTCACAAAACTCCCCATAGAGACTCTCCCCAAGAGAGAAGCCATGTTGCTTGGAAGAAATCTAATCCAGCATTTCTGTCTGTATCCAGAAACCCAGAGAAAAAGGAAAATACAAGAAACCTATGTGTAGCAACCAGCCACCTTCCCATACCTTCATCTGCTCTCTGTGGGAGGACTGCGAGCAGCCAGTCCCTGCCCATCCCCTTGGTGCCTGTGTGGGCTGGGAGATCTTGACCACATTTTTATCTTTCCAAAGTTGTGTCTCAGTATGACTCATATGGAAGTCCCCCCGGACCTGTGAACATCCCCATTGCCCTGCTCTGATCCAGTCCCAGACCTATCCTGGTAGAAAAGGGGGATCAGATATGCCTCTCCTGATAATTCTTAGTGGTTTTTGGCATGGTGGTGGTGAATAGAGGCAGAGAAAAGAAGTAAAATCTCTGGTGAGGCTTTACAGAAAGCCAAGCAGCTTATTTGAATTTATTCCAGGCTGAGAGAGCTGGGGCTGTGCAGCTGGAGAAGGGAAGGCTGTGGGAAGAGCTTGGAGTGGCCTTTGGTATCTAGAGGGGCTGTAAGAAAGAAGAGGCAGATAGTTTAGCAGGGTCTGTTGTGATAGGAAATGGAAAATGGTTTCCAACTAAAAGAAAGGAGAATCAGACTGGATATAAGGAAGGAGTTGTTTACAATGAGGACAGGAAGGTTTCCCTGTGCATTGTGAGGAGTGGGACCTGATGGCTTTTAAGGGTCTCTTCCAACTCCAACCACTCTGTGGTTCTATGATTCTGTAACTTCTTTTCACTCTTATCCCAATTTCTTCTGGCTCCCTTCAGGGAGCTTGGCAAAGCAGAACATCCCTTTGCTCACTCCTCCCAAACCTCAACAGGCTTGAAAGGTGGGCCCGGGTGAACCTAATGAGGTTCAACACAGTAAAGTGCAAAATTTTGCACTTGAGTCTGAGGTTCCCAGATTGGAAGGAGCAGTCCGTGGGAGCAGATCTACAGAGAAGGACCTGGGGGTCCTGGTGGATGAAAAACTGAACAGGAGCCAGTGTGCTCCTGCAGCTCAGAAAGCAAAAGGGATCCTGGGCTCCATCAGCAGAGGGGTGGCCAGCAGGGACAGGGAGGTGATTGTCCCTCTCTGCTCTGCTCTTGTGAGGCCCCATCTGCAGCACTGTGACCATTACAAGAAGGACAGGGAGCTGTTGGAGAGGGTCCAGAGGAGCCACAAAGATGAGCAGAGGGCTGCAGCACCTCCCTACAAAGACAGGCTGAGGGAGCTGGGCTTGTTCAGCATGGAGAAGAGAAGCTGCAAGGTGACCTCAGTGCCTGCAGGACCTAAAGGGAGCCTGCAGACAGGAGGGGAGTCAGCTCTTGGAAAGGGGAGATAACAGCAGGACAGGGGAATGGTTGGAAGGTGAGGGAGGGCAGATTTCAGTTGGATGTGAGGGGGAAGTTCCTTAGAGAGAGAGTGGTGAGGTGCTGGAACAGCTGCCCAGAGAGGCTGTGGATCCCCGTCCATCCCTGGAGGTGTTCAAGGCCAGGTTGGATGGGGCCCTGAGCAGCCTGGGCTGCTGTGAAATGTGGAGGTTGGTGGCCCTGCCTGTGGCGGGGGGTTGGAGCTTCATGATCCTTGAGCTCCCTTCCAACCCAACCCATTCTGTGAGATTCTGTATGTACTCTCATGTATCAATTCTACTCATTATTATCACTTCTCATTTACCCACCATAACCAAAAGCCAGTCACAGAATCATGGAATAATTAAGGCTGCATAAGACTGCCCAGATCTCCAACCCCAACCCACCCCCCCAGTTCCCACTGCGTCCCTCAGTGCCACATCCCTATGGCTCTGGAACACTTCCAGTGTTGGTGACCCCACCGTCTACCTGAGCAGCATTTGGTGCCCAAATACTCTTTGGCATTTGAAGGCACTGGAATTGCCCAAAAATAGGAAAAATAAAGGTACAGAGGGACGGTCAGTGCGGGGCTCCCACTGCTCCCCTCATGCTCTGCTCCCCTCACAGAGGGGCTGTCCCTGAGGGGGCCTCTGTGCAGCCGGGGCTGACCTCTGTGTGGCACTTCTGGGTGAGTTATCATCCTGTCAACGCCCGGCTGCATTAAAATTGGCTTTGTAGCCATTTTAACGCTGACTGAGGGCCCTGCCGGCAGCCTGGCAGGGCGGCAATACGCGCTGAAAGGGGAAGGGTTAATCGTCCCCAACATGGCAGCGCAAAGAAGACTACTTTTCCCGTCGACCCTAGCGCCGAGACCCACGTGATCGCGCCGAGCCAATGGGAGGCGGCAGAAGGCTGATATAGCCCTCCCCCCGGAAGTAGGCCCTCTTTCCGCCGGGCGGCGCGGCTCAAGATGGCGGTACAGATCTCCAAGAAGCGCAAGGTAAGGGCAGCCTCCCTCCGCTCCGCGGCCGCGGGGCACCTCCATATCGGCGGGGACGCGCTGGGGGCGGCCTCAGAGTTCATCGGGGTGGGATGGCGAAGGGGGAATGGCGGCAGATGCGGAAGGATGGCGGCGGATGCGGCTTCGAGGCCCGGCTGGGAACATGGCGGCGGCGGGAGCGTGCGGCGGGGCCTGGCTGGGGCCGCGGGGAGCGGGGAGCCGTGAATTGCTTTTAGGGATCGCGTGTGGGGCGCACACGAGGCTTGGAGCTTCTGTGTGCTGTGCTGAGGGGCGGCAGAGCAGGGCTGGAAGGTGATTTTTCGTTGTTTTATCATGTGGAGTTTGGGTTTAGTGACGGTATGTTTGTGTGCACAGGGTGTGGGTTGTGGTTGACTTGTCATGGAGTCGTTAGAATGGTTGGAAGGAACCTTAAAACCCGCCCAGCCCAGTCCCAACTGCTGCCGTAGGTTGGTTGTCCCACACCAGACCAGGCTGCCCAGGACCCCATTTAAGCTGGCCTCCAACACTTCCAGACATGGGGCACACACAGCCTCTCTGGGAAGCAGTGCCAGCACCTCGCTACCTTTTGAGTCAAGGATTCTCTCCTAACATCTACTCTAAATCTTCTTTTTTTAAGTCTATTACCATTCTCCCTTGTCCTGCCCCTGTCAGACCGTGTAAGAAGTCGTCTTCTGTCCTGCTTAGAATCTCTACACAAGTATTGGAAGGCCGCAGTGAGGTCTCCTCACAGCTTTCCTTTCTCCAGGCTGAACACCCCCAGCTCCCCCAGCCTGTCTCCATAGAGAGGTGCTCCATCCTCTGAGCATCCCCATGCCCCACGTCCCTCCTGTGCTGGGGGCCCCAGGCCTGAATGCAGTGCTCCAGACAGGGTCTCACAGGGCAGAAAGAGTGGGACAGTCCTTTCCCTGCCCACTGCCCCCTCTGTTGGTGCAGCCCAGGGAACTGTTGGCCTTCCAGGCTGTGAGTGCTCATTGCTAGCTCCTGTCCTGCTTTTCTCTAGCAGAATTCCCACACCCTTCTTGAAAGGGCTGCTCTCAAGGTGTCCTTTTCACAGTGTGTGCGCTTACCTGGGATTGCCCCAATCCAACACCCTGCTCTTGGCCTTGTCAGACCTCCTTCAGTTCACATGTGCCCACTTTCTAGCTGGTCCAGGTCCATCTATTTGCCATCTCTCCCTTCTGCTGTGTCAGCTACACCGCTCAGCTTGGTGCCATCAGCAAACTTGCTTAGGGCACACTTCAGGAGGCTTAGCAGGGTTTGAGGCACCTGTGGGGCTGCTAAGGGGATACGAGTTCTGCAGTGAGTTCCTGCAAACTCACACTTCATCAAAGTACCTTTGCAAGACATAGAAATGAGATATTTCACTGTTTGCCTTGAACTGTGGCTGTTTTGGGGCATGAATCAGGCTTTGGTGTTGGCTTTTACTGGAGGTGATTTATCTCTGGGAGCTTTAGGATGCTTTTATTTCACCCTCACTTCTGTTTCCTCTGTTGGGAGAGAGAAACTGTCAGACTGCAGGACAGACCCAGACTTAAAATGTCAAATTCTTTTGTTTTCTTGGGAGGGATGAAGAACTTACACAGTCTTGGTCTGTTTGTTCCATAGTTTGTCGCTGATGGCATCTTCAAAGCTGAACTGAATGAGTTTCTGACTCGTGAACTGGCTGAAGATGGGTATTCTGGAGTAGAAGTCCGGGTCACTCCAACCAGGACTGAGATTATCATACTTGCCACCAGGTAATCAAAACACTGCTGTCCACTTAGGAACGCTGTGCAAGTCTTCAAGGGGTGTTGCTGAAGTTTGGTAAGCATTATTAGGCTGAGATATTTGGGAAGGAGATGCTTCAGTAAAACAGCAGTGTTACAACCCCTGCTAATCGCCAGCCTGAGCAAGGTTAGCCACTCAGTCTGGGAGCTCCTTGGGATGGTTGCAGGCTCTGACATGGTGACACTCCCTCAATCATACTGTGTTTTTTTTTTCCTTTAGAACCCAGAATGTGCTGGGTGAAAAGGGACGTCGCATCCGGGAGCTGACAGCTGTTGTGCAGAAGAGGTTTGGCTTCCCCGAGGGAAGCGTTGAGGTAAAACTGCCTCAGTTAAAACAGTTCAGAGTGGGCTGTGCCGTGGGCTGTGTGTGTCTGGATGGCTTCAGCTGAGAGGTGATTTGACTTCAGGATAACTCGGGGCACATTTTACCTGTTCTCACACAGCACTGTTGCACTGAAAGAGGAATATAGCTTTGCTGTCAGCTGTTTTGAGTGCGCTCAGTTTGTCTGGTTTGCTTTGCTTTCCAAGCGAGTGAGAGCACAGAAGCAGGTAAAACTTGTTACATTTCTCTAAAAATACTTTGTAGGGAGTATTTCTGTGCCAGTATTGAGGTGAAAGGTCAATGTAACAGCAGAGTTTTTGGAATTGATGCATTGCCATTGCCCTTATTAAATTCTTAATGCTTTTGCCCATAGAAAAAAGCTGTTCAGGTGCAGAACTATCTTTGAGACTTTTGTGTGATACTGTAATGAATTAGACAATGGAGACAACACTATTTCCCTGATGCTTTTTGAATGGTTGAAGTCTGGTGGCCTTGCAGTAGTTCTCTCCAAAATAATTTATAGAGAGGGGATGTGTGGTTTGGGGTGCCCTTCACATTTATTTCCACTCAAACAGTGTTGCTGGATCACGGTACACAATTGCTGATTCTCTCCAGAAACTATTGAATAACTCTTCAAGCATTCGTCTCATTAGCTCTGGTGCTGCTGTATTTGTAATTTCTGAATATCTCCTTCTCAGCTATCAGACTTTGGCTGTTAGGGATGTTAGATTAAGTGCACCTCATTGTCCCAGCTCTGGTTCTCAGGTTCTGTGTCTTCCTGTCTGAAGGTACAGCTTCTGCTTGTAAGCGTGGGTCTGAGGGATGGGGCATGGAGTGGTATGAAGCTCTTGACTTCTATTTAATGGAAATCATCTGGAAATAAAGGCGTTTCTGAGTTTGCTACTTATTTTTTCAGCTCTATGCCGAGAAGGTGGCTACCAGAGGTCTGTGTGCCATCGCCCAGGCAGAGTCCCTGAGGTACAAGCTTCTGGGAGGCTTAGCAGTGCGTCGGTGAGTAGAGCACATTGAATGTAATGTCCTAGTGAGGCTTCGTAGGACTCCAGTAGTGCTTCAGGATAGTGCTTACCAACTTGAGATGTCTTGAATTTGGAAATGTAACCTACTGATGCTCTGCTCGCAGAGGGCAGTTAGCTTTTGTGATAGATAGAAGCTTTTCATTTAGTATACAATTACTTTTGGTAGTAATTGCTGGACACTGTATTCCAAAATAAATGTTGAAGTCGTAGATTAGATCATAGAATCACAGAATGGTTTGGGTTGGAAGGGAGCTCAAGGATCACGAAGCTCCAACCCCCCACCACAGGCAGGGCCACCAACCTCCACATCTCACAGCAGCCCAGGCTGCCCAGGGCCCCATCCAACCTGGCCTTGAACACCTCCAGGGATGGACGGGGATCCACAGCCTCTCTGGGCAGTTGTTCCAGCACCTCACTGCTCTCACAGCAAACAACTTCCCCCTCATATCCAACCTCAATCAGTCCTCCTTCAACTTCAAACAATTTCCCTTTGTCCTGCTGTTATCTACCTTTTTAAAGAGTCAGTCAGATGAGATTAGAAGCTCTGTGACTGATGCGCATGAAGTTCCCGTTTATTTCTTTGTGAATGAATGGTGGATGGAGGAGTAAAACACAACTTCAAGCCTCGTAATCATAGTTCAGGTGACAGTGGCCTTGCTTCTCAGATCCCTTCAGTGATGATAAGATGACGAGTCAGAAGGGATGGTTCCTGCTGAGTGGTGCCCCTGCAGTATCACGTTCTGTGCTGCTGCCTGTGGTTCTTCAGCAGGAGCATCCTGTCAATGAATGATTTAGAGGCATTTGTCTGAGAAGGGATAGGGGCTGCACTCGTGATGTGGGTGGGTTGGCTGCCAGAGAGCTTGTGCTTGTCATTGTGCTCACAACTTCACAAGGTCCATACATAATTCACAGTACTCCTGTAAGGCTTGATTTGATAGTGCTAAAACAGTATGAAGTTTTCTGTTACTTTGTCTAGCACTGACAGAGCTTGGGGTTGCATGACTGGAGCTTTGAAAAAGGCAGATGTTAAAATGTGTTTGTCTAGGTTTGAAGTGGCTGCAAAAAATGCCATTGGATTTGGCAGAGATGTCCCAGATCAGTGGGACTGATGCAGTGGCTCTTTCTGCCCCCCTGCCTGCAGGGCCTGCTATGGTGTCCTCCGCTTCATCATGGAAAGCGGTGCCAAGGGCTGCGAGGTCGTTGTGTCTGGCAAACTCAGGGGTCAGCGTGCCAAGTCCATGAAGTTTGTGGATGGTTTGATGATCCACAGTGGAGACCCGGTGAATTACTACGTCGACACAGCCGTGCGTCACGTCCTGCTCCGGCAAGGTGAGTGGCTGGGATGCAGATCCCTTTGCAGCTCTGTTGGTCTCTTGTATCAGTGCTTTGGAGCCAGCAGCTCTCATTCACTAGCACTCCCTCTCTGCTCTTCCCTCTCTACTCTGCTCTTGTTCCCTCTCTGCTCTGCCCTTCTGAGGCTCCATCTGCAGTGCTGTGTCCAGGTCTGAAGCCCTCAGTACAAGAAGGACAGGGAGCTGTTGGAGAGGGTCCAGAGGAGCCACAAAGATGAGCAGAGGGCTGCAGCACCTCCCTACAAAGACAGGCTGAGGGAGCTGGGCTTGTTCAGCATGGAGAAGAGAAGCTGTGGGGTGACCTCAGTGCAGCCTGCAGGACCTAAAGGGAGCCTACAGACAGGAGGGGAGTCAGCTCTTGGAAAGGGGAGATAACAGCAGGACAGGGGAATGGTTGGAAGGTGAGGGAGGGCAGATGGAGGTTGGAAGTCAGGGGGAAGTTCTTTAGGGAGAGAGTGGTGAGGTGCTGGAACAGCTGCCCAGAGAGGCTGTGGATCCCCGTCCATCCCTGGAGGTGTTCAAGGCCAGGTTGGATGGGGCCCTGGGCAGCCTGGGCTGCTGTGAAATGTGGAGGTTGGTGGCCCTGCCTGTGGTGGGGGGTTGGAGCTTTGTGGTCCTTGAGCTCCCTTCCAACCCAAACCACTTCATGATTCTGTGAACATACATTAACTCTTTAAAACCCAGTGCACTCTGTGCCTACAGGCTGGAGATTTCACTCATCTGTGAGGTGGTAACTTACATTTCAGTGCACCTCTGATCTTTCAATTGTGCTGTCCCTGGGTGTTCTGACTCTGAAAATCTGTTTTCTCTGGTTCCTGTGACCAAATTCTCACTAGTGGAACTTGCACACTAGATCTGAAGGAGACCTTTATTTGCGTTTGTTATGTGGGTGGGAAATGGAGAAAAGTCCTTCTGCAGACAGCTGGATTTTGTGTGCTCACTGTGGGTAATCTGCTTTTGCTGCTAGCGGGGATTGAAGTTTCCATTTGGTAACATGCAGATTTTCCAGATACTCATTTGTGTTCCCTGGCTTCTGAGCCTGGTAGCAAAACACCTTATAAGTACACTTAGTGACTGTGCTCAAAAGCTGGTGGATTCTGTCTCTTGGCTCCCAGGGAAATCAGACCCACAAAAAAGCAAGCATCACTGACAGCTTTCCCACCACAGCTGCAGTCTTTCAAGTCCTCCAGCTAAACCAGCCAAGCCAGCTTTCATCCCCTTGTCTTTTCCCAGTAAAACACAAGTGACTTCTGCATCTTAATAGGCATTTCAGAGCACCAAATGTAAAGAGATTAGCATGAGCAGAGTTGTTCTGTCCTCCCTTCAGTGATGATACGATGACGAGTCAGAAGGGATGTCCTTGTGCCAGCACAGCCTGGTCGGTGCCATGTTCTGTGGTGCTGTGCTAAGGCTGCCTTGGGCAGGATGTCCTCCTCATTGGTTGATTCAGAGGCATTTGTCTGAGAAGGGACACCAGAATGTGGTGCAATTGGCCAGCTGAGCTATCTCAGGAAAATCACAGAATGGCCAGGTTGGAAGGGACCCCTCAAGGATCATGGATCTCCAACCCCCCTGCCACACGCAGGGCCACCAAACTCCCCATTTAATACTAGACCAGGTTGCCCTGGGCCCCATCCAATCTGGCCTTGAACATCTCTAGGGATGGGGCATCCACAACCTCTTTGGGCAGCCTGTTTCAGCACCTCACCACTCTCATAGTAAAGAATCATGTTATAGAATGTTTTCATCATAGTCATCCCAGGCTGCAGTTAGCAAAGGCAGTGAGTTTAACAGAGATAAACACACTGATGTAAATTTACATTAAGTAGATTTTTAAGCTTTATTACTTTTAATTAGCTTCCATCAGTTCGGAGTTGTGAGAGGTGGTTTTGGTGCAGGTAGCTTACTTTTGTAACTTTGTGTCCAATGAGCATATCTTTAATGTTCTGTCCCTTTTTGCAGGTGTACTTGGAATCAAAGTCAAAATTATGCTGCCATGGGACCCAAGTGGAAAGATTGGCCCCAAAAAGCCTCTTCCAGATCATGTCAGCATTGTGGAACCCAAAGAAGAGATCTTGCCCACCACTCCCATTTCAGAGCAGAAAGGTGGCAAACCAGAACAGCCAGCCATGCCGCAGCCAGTTCCCACTGCCTGAGAGGTGAGTGCCTGTGAGCAGCAGGAGTGAACTGTTCATGCAAACACAGTTTAGCTGCACACTGAACATGCCCTTCCATGAAGATGTGATGACGAGTCTGAAAGGGAATATCCTTGTCCAAGTGCCCTGCTTCTTGCTGTGTTCTACAGCATGGATCTGGGCACTTTGGGTCAGAATTTGAGTGACCTAGAGGCATTTGTCTGAGAAGGGCTCAGTGCCTTAGATGTTTTAATGCTATTTTCAAGCAGTGGTTGTACTGGTATCCAGTTGAGGTTTGACTCTTAGAAGCCAGTACATCAAGCTTGATGTTAGGCTAGTTTCATTAGTAAATCATCGGGTTTTGAACTCCTGTCTTTCCTACTGAGTTGCTTCTATAATAAACTAATCAATGGAAGTCCTCTGGGTTGTCATCGATGAAAATGTGCAGCTTGGTGCTTTTAAAAGTTCGGCCTGTTTTCTCTGAGGAGTGCAGCAGGGGGCACAGGGCCTAAAGCCTCTCCCAGAAGGCTTCCTTAGCTGCTGGTGAAAGCCAGCCTGGGCTGTGCTTTGACTGAAACTCCTCATGAGAACAGGAAGGGTTCAGGGGGTGTGCAGGGCTGCAGTGAAACAAGGGGATCTGACTAGCAAGACTTGCTCGTGTAGGGGGAGGTCATTGGCTAAAATGTAGGAAGTGAGAGATGTAATTGGAACACTTGGAGTTGCCTTGTTCAGCATTTTGGGTAGGAAAATAGCTATAGGAAATGATTTGCCACCATCTCACTCAGTCTTTTTGTTTGTTGTTTTTTTTTGTTGTTGTTGTAGGGTTTACAAGATCTGCAACCAGAAGCTTGGCTGTCCTGAAAACATCTCTTAATAAAATCACAAAAGACAGTGTTTGTGGAGGTGCTTTTTCTTTTTTGCAAGGTATATTCAGGAAGAGCCTGAATCTTTGGTATGGAAGGAATTTCTTTGCATTTCTTTCAGCTTGTGTTACCTTTTGGAGTGAACTTAGCAGATCCTGAGCTAAACAGAGTGGGGACAAGATGCTGATTTCTAGAGAGATGTTTGGAGTCCACTGACAATTACATTGCAGTCTTTCTCCAAGGCTTCCAGGAGGGGAGCTTGTTTAGCAATGTCCAAAGCAGTTGCAATCTCTCAGGCTTCACTTGAAGTATTCCTGTATTTTCTACTAAATGCTTTTTTCACCTCTGCGTTTCAGTTTCCCTTACTACTGAGAGATGTTTGCTGTGTGGCTTTCAGGGCTATGGAGAAGAGCTTCACATCTCCTGTTAGGGAGAAGTAACCTTTGTCCATGGTGATTCTGTGAAACTTTGTGGTAGACATTCACACATTACATGGGGAAAAAAAGTACATTCATTTGTGTGTATGTAGATCTCAGACCTGTCCTAAGCATTTAAATGCATATGCATTGAGGAAAAACTCATCTTCTTTTGAGGCTTGAATAGACAGTCTCTTAATTTGTTGCTCTATTGCAAACTGGCTTTAACGAGCTGTGGGATTGCATGGGTAGATCCTTAAGGTGAGAATTAGATTAGGTAGACAGGGATGTGTTCTCTCTTCTGTTCCATTGCTGTATGCAGAGTGTTGGTGCTGTTCTTGTCTGCTGTGGTCTGGTGAAAGCCCTGTGGCTGGAGAAGGCAGTATGAGCACTCAATTAACTTTCAGACTGATATTCTTGAAGCCTGGTGCTGTTAGAGGAGGACACTTATGCATATCACAAGAGATAACGATGTTCACGAGCTTTTTGTTTGCATTCTGAGCAGTTTGGAACTCATTTGTTTCATTAACTGAAATTATACAAACCTGCAATTTTTTTTTCCCTTAGGAAGAGTGCCTTTACATCCAGTCTCCCATTTTCTGTTACATTTGGGTCAGGGCAGTTCCAGATAAGAGTACAGATGGGAGGAGAACTCACTAAGAGCAGCCCTACAGAGAAGGACGTGGGGCTCCTGATGAATGAAAAGCAGGACAGGAGCTAGCAATGAGTGCTCACAACCTGGAAGGCCAGCAGTCCTCTGGGCTGCACCAACAGAGGGGGCAGTGGGCAAGGAGGGGACTGTCCCCCTCTGTCTGCCCTTGTGAGGCCCTGTGTGAAGCACTGCATTCAGGCCTGGGGCCCCCAGCACAGGAGGGACGTGGGGCTGTGAGTCTAGAGGGCACAGGGATGGTCAGAGGATGGAGCACTTCTCCATGGAGACAGGCTGAGGATGTTCAGCCTGAAGAAGAGAAGGCTTGGGGGGACATCCTTGTAGCCTTTCAGTACTTGAGGGGAGCTTTCAAACAGTAGGGAGACTGACTTTTTGCAGGATCTGGTAGGGATAGGACAAGGGTAAAGGACTTTAAACAAAGAGGGGAAATTTAAGTTAGATGCTAGGTGGAAATTCTTTTCTTAGGGAGTGATGAGGCGCTGGCACCAACTGGCCACAGCATCTTGTGGATTCACTGTTCCTGAAGGCATTCAGGGTTAGGCTGAATGGAAGCCTGAGCAGCCTGATACAGGGGCAGCCAGCCCACGAAAGAGAGCTTTAATGTTCCTTCCAACCCAAGCTATTCTCTGCAGGAACTAGGCAGGCAACTTAAGGACTGGAATTTCAGACAGACAGCATCAGGACCTGGTCTGTCAGGCAGTGTGTGAGCGTGAGCCTCAGCCTTCCTGTTGCTGGCATCTCTGACAAGGCTCCTGGAAAGCTGGCCTGGCAGAGTGCTGCCTGGGATGTGGGCTAGGTTTGGTAGAAACAGCTGTGCTGTCTCAGGGTCCCAGAGAACAAGTCTGATTTCAGGTACCTGCACACATCTTATGGTGAACAACTTTACTAGTTCAATGTTTCAGTTTCTGGTGTCATTAAACTGCAGTCCTCCCAGCGATAAAAAACACATTTGTAACAAGACAGTCTGGGAGTAAGAAAGGCTCAGGAGCTCCGGAAGATCTGGAATAGCTTTCAACTTGCTTGAAATGATGCTGCTGTAGATTGATGGTGTTGTAAGACTGCCAAGATTGGTGCTGGGGGTGGATGCTGCGGTTTTCTGCATAAAAAAGGCTGTGATCCCTCAAGCGCCTGGTCCTTATTCATTCTCTGGGGATTTGCACATGGATGTATGCACCTGCCTGTCCTAGATGTGCTGTTTTGGTGTAGGGAAAAGGGGAGATATCTGCAACTCTCCTTGCTTGTGGCTGAGTGGCAGATGGCTGCTTGGATAGCCAGCATGTTAATCCCTTTCCAGCAGTGGAAGAACGCAGGCCAGCAGTGTGAGACCTCGCCAGATTTTCTAAGACTTAGCTTTGTGTTGACTGAAGCTACAGGTTCTTTTCTTTTTCCTCCTCTGTTTCCTTTGACTACATCTCAGCCAAAGAAGCTTTCAGTTGAGCAGTCAGCAAAGCTATCTAATAGATCTGTTTGCTGCCCAGTTGAATGTCACAGCAGGGGAGGGCAGTAGGTCCTCTTGTCTGTGCAGTGTTAAAGATGTGGACGCTTGCAAGTTTGCATACTTAGTAATAGAGCTCCTTTCCTATGACACAGATGTCATGGGAATTCAGTGTGTACATGTAGCACTGGTCTATAAATTCCAGATGAAGGCATGCTAGATTTAATAATGCCAAGGAATGTCTGCAAGTTCTTTTTTTAAACACAGTATTTTGTCTCCTGCCAAGCCTTGCAAGTCAGTGTGGCTGCCCAGAGGTTCACTGAAAAAGTTTTATTTCAAAATCATACAACGGTCATCGTGTGGTACAAGGACAATAAAAGCCATAGGCCAACTGCATCCAAATGATGCAAGTTACACTATCTGTTGCCTTGCCCTCCCCTTCTCTCCCTTCCCCCCACCCCATCTTCCATAACGTGGTACAGCATATGGGTTTCAGTGCGCTGATTCATCAGGTTGTGTAGCATACACGCTGGGTTTGAGGCTTCCTCTGCATTTGGGTGCAGCCTTGTGGGTTCCCTCCTCTGCCCAACAGTCAGGAAAGCACCTGGGAATACGAACTAGGAAGAAACTGAGGACAAGCCCTCCCTGTATGGCTGGCTTGGATGGGAGTTAGGGCAGACCTGCTTTTCTGCAACTGTCTAACTTGGAAATCTGGAGAAGATGCAGACAGGTTAAACTTGGAGTTGCAAGTTGAATTTTTTGCTGTATGAGATGTCTGGTAAGATGCAAGAGGTAACAACTTCTTAGTTGTTAATAAATAAGTGGAAACAGTCACATGGATGTTCTGAAAAAAATGCAGTATTGGGCTTGTGTGACAGCAAATGCATTGGCAGGAAAATACAAAGAAAAGCAATGCAGTCACACTGTCTGCTGGTTCCAAGTAACTGCTGCTAACATGACACCCAGATTTCTCTTACTTCAATAGTCTTGTCATGTCTTGCTTTGCAGTATGTCTCAGTGCATAGTAAGGCTTATCTGACACATGCTTCAATGCTCTCAGGGTTGCATCAGTTCTTTTAAGTAGGATTAACCTGACAATGTCTTTTAATCTGATGAAGATGGGAAAAACCTCCAAGTTTAGGCTGGAGCAGGCTATGAAACTTGTTAATTATCAGACATAAATACGTATATAGTTATAAATACATTTGTTTTTCAGTGTGCCCTTATCCAGGTCAGCCAGCAGGGAGCTAAAGAGAAGAGAGGAGCTGCAGAAAAGGAACATTAGGCAGTCAGGTAAAGGAAATTAAAGTTTTATATTGAGGCAAGTGGAAGTGAGCCTTGGTCCACCTCCCTGCTAGAGGCCAGCAGGAGTCCCTTGGTCTGGTACAGAAGCTGATGGGTTACCAGCCCTGCTTCTAACTAGGGGAACTTTCACAGTGTAAACTCTTTCACAGTCCTGTGTGCTGATGCAGGAGCACCAGAAGTTTCTCCGTTTGCCTGGTTGGTTTAATTGGATTTGTCGGCCCAAAAGTCTCATTATAATTCTGAGAGCCACTTAAATAATTCCACAGGTGTCTGTACAAGCCTGTCTCTTTGGCCTCTCTGCTGACATCTCAAAGCCACCTGCTTTTGCAGAACATAGACCAAGGTTGCACCTGGCTTTGTAGTATTCTAGCTAAGGACTGACAGCTTGGTGCTGGTGAAGCATCTATCAGCCGTCCAGAGCAGGGTGAGGCAGGACAGAAAGGTACAACAGCACAGGATTTCAGCTCCTGCTTGTTGTCAGTGTCCTGTTCTGGTCCCAGGGGTGCACCTGGGGCTGAAGCACAAAATAGCTCTGGTTGTTCTGTTTTGTACCACTTGAGCTAAGCATACTTTTGCCTTCTGCCACAAGCAAGAAGCAACTGCATAGGAATCAAAGCAGCTTTAGCACAGTGCTTCACAGCACCAAAGCAAGCAAAAAGCAGGCAGAACTAAATGTGCAGATGCATTAGAGATAGAAAGGTAGAGGGCTTGTGCCTTTGCAGGGCTGATGGTAGTAGCAAGGTACTTAAGCAGGTGCAGGGAGGAACGAGGCATCAGCCCAAACATCTCAACTGAAGCGCTGAGACAACACATGCCAGTTCCTGTCCACTTGGTTACTTACTGTGCCAGGCTCCCCTGTTCTCTGGAGGTGGGTTTGTGCAATGGATTTTGTATTTGGGGGTGAGGTAAAGTGTATGCTGGTTTTTCATCACAATGCACCCTGGTCTGAATAGCACCCATAGTTCGAGAAGGATACAAAATAGTGTTTCCCCTTTTTTGAAATCCCCCCCTAAAAAACACGCAAACCAAAACAAGCTCTGGAAGAAAAAAAAAAAAACACTACAACTCATCACGCATCTTGTCTCCTTTGGGCCTGACGAGCCTGCCAATGAAGAGAATGGAGTTGGTTTTGCTGTCCTTGATCATGAAGATGAAGGGGTGGTCAGCATAGAAGAGCTTGGGGTTCCTCATCTCCTCTCGGCCATAGATGTCAGCATCATAGGGGTTTCCATCTGTATCCCATTCAAGAGCAGCGGCATGGAAGACGTTGGATAAGTAAAGATCTTTCTTGCCAGATATCTTTGACAGGTCAGCCTTGGTTTTGTCAATAGCTTCTGTCAGGCCCAGGTCAGCCAAGTGTTTCTAGGAAGAGAAGAGAGGTCAGCAACCTTCCCAAACACTACACAGTGCAATCTGTTCCATCCACTGTCAGTCTAGGCTCCAGAAAAAGGTCTAGCCTAGGCAATCCCATTATTCCACTCTTCTCTCTCCCACCCCAAATAGCTGCAAGGCTTAACTGCTTTATTTTATTCAAGGACCTCCTTTACCTGAAGGTCATGGCTGACTTCCAGGACAACCTTAGGTAGCGAGATGGCCACAGATCTCTTCTTCATCTTGCCAGCCCAGGTCTTTAGCTGTTCCCTGTTCAGCAGTTTTTCAACCCTCTCCAGAGGCTCCACATGGTTTGGCATGATAAAGATCATGCTGGAGAGCTTGTGAGCCAGTGGCATCTCTACCACCTGGAGCTTCTCTGCCTCATCATCATAGTAATTGTAGAGACCTTGAAGTCAGAATCAGAGATAGGAAATGGTGAGATGCAAGGTATGGGCAAATAGCCACAACCTTTCTGCCACTTCATCCTGGGCTCCCCTGACACTGAGGGAAGAAAGTCTCAGTGCCATTTTGGGAACTGGCCCAGCTTCATTGGAGTTGGCAACAACTCATAATTGTGGTTTTCATTCACGTCATGAGTTTGAGTTTATTCCTAACAGCAAATCTGGATTCTCTCTGCTAACAGAGCCTGAATCAACAGAGCAAGCATGCCATGCTTTGTTCTCTCTCACTCGTTGCCCATGAAGTTAAGTTATCTTGGAAGCAGTTAGTGGAAAACCGAGCAGCAGCAAGCAAATTTCAGCTGGTCCTGGGGCATGGGGCAGGTTTGCAACTTACCTGTACGATGCATCATTGGAACGCCCACCGTGTAGGAGCGGGTCACCATGAAGCCACGGTTATCCACCATCTTATGATGGAACTTCTCATCCCAGTGAGCTGCAGGAAGGAGATATTCAGCATTTGAGAAAAGGGAGCAGCAAAAAAAATATCATGCTCTGAAAAACCATGTGCTTCTGGTGGACCCATGGTTTGTTTAGGCTGCTATATATGGGCTTAAGGGGTCACCTGTAGCAAGAACTGAAGGCAGCACTTACGCTTGAAGAACATGGCGTTGACAATAAGGGCTCCATCAGTTTTCTCAACATCTTTTGTGACTTCTGGGAGTTTCCCATCTGTGGTCTGGGCTGCCCACTCGTTAATGGATTTCAGGGCACTCCTCTTGTCCCGAAAGTTGATCTTTGAGTGCTCATAGTTGTAGTGTTTCTTGCTGTTCTTCACGAAGTCATCGGCGAAATTGATGGAGGCAGGGCCATACAAGCGGTTGCCGATCTTCCAGGTAACATTACGGGCTGTGCTGTTGCTCACCTCGTTGAGGAGCTCCGACAGCCCACTGTGCACATAGTCATCATTCAGCTTGTCTGCACTGAGCACAGCCTTGGCTTGGGAGGCAGTTGTAGCCTTGCCTCCAAGGGACACGAGGCCCAGGGAAGAAGCCACAACCACAGGAGACAACAGGATGTTCTCCATGTTCTTGTCTTTGGCCATGGCATGGTAGAGGTTGAAGGCCAACGTCGTGCTGCGGTCAGCCAACGTTGTTGCCTTGTCGCTCAGCTTCCTGTCCTCCGAGGGCACAGCTGCTGCGAGGCCACAGAGAGCAAGCACCAGGAAAAGCTGCATGGTTTTGGCAGCACCCAACACGTCTGGGGACCTGCTGGCAGGAAGGGTTCACCATTAGCGTGTCCCAAGCCTTCCCTGGAGCATTTAGAGACCCATCCAGTGAAATCCACACCTAGGCTCTGGGAGCATCTGCATCAGTGCTATGCTTGCAGTGCAATGATCCCAAATCCACATTGGGCCTTCCCTCAAGCAAGAGACCAGGCTGTATCCAAAATGCAGGACCTGAGCATTTTTGAATGAAAGCTTCCTTTCTAACCTGTTTTTACTGTATTATGTTCATGCAGAATTGTAGAATCATGAAGGTTGGAGACGACCTCCAAGATAACCCATCCTACCATGCCCACTGACCACGTCCTTCAGTGTCACATTCCCATGGCTTTGGAACACCTCCAGTGATGGTGACTCTCCCAGTCCCTGAACAGCCTGTGCCAATACTTCACCGCTCTTTCAGAGCACAGATTTTCCCTAATGTCCAACTCGAACCTCCTCTGGTGGAACTTGAGACCATTCTTCTCTTTCTATGTACAGTCAATGACTTAAGGGTGGGGGGGATAGGATCAACCTGTATTTCTGCCCCCAGAGCAGCAGATCAAACCTCTGCACTGGTCAGGAAAAGCTAGAAGTGGGATGTTCCTGCTGCCCGAGGGCCACGTAGCACAGTGCCAGCCCAGCCCAGGGCTAATACATGGCAGGGGTTGTCCTCCGTGGGGACCCCCACAGAACTCAGTGCCCAGCTTTTTAGGCACAAATGGAGTACATGAGCTTCCCACAAGGTGTGCCCTCTGAGAATCACACAATCCTTAAGGTTGGAAAAGACTGCTAAGATCATCTAGTCCAACCCACCCCACCATGCCCACTGACCACATACCTCACTGCCACATGCCCATGGTTCTGGAACACCTCTGGGGATGGTGAACTTCCCCCCTCCCCCTTCCCTGCCCTTCTCCCAGGCAGCCTGTGCCGGTACCCAGCCAGCAGATCCAAGGCTGGCTATGCAGCTCTTGGTTTTGTCTGTTCAGTTCTACAAGGAAGTCAGGGAAAAGAGGGAGCTGCTGAACCCCTTTCCACCTTCTTAGCATCTATGTGCATTAAGTAGATGCATCTCGACATAAGCACACACATCCCCACTGAGGTCAGAGCTAAAACACATCGTCAGCCTGACCAATCCTAAATGCTGGGCCTGAAAGCTCACTGGAATACCAGCTCCAAACAAATGCATGTGTCCTCCAGTGGGTTATTTATTCCCTGTCTATTGAGTGGGCAGCAAAATATATTTACAATGAGAAACCATCTGCCTATACCCCATCTCTTGCTAGACTTTTCCTCCTTGCCAGTTTCACAGTGCTCACAGCCAAGCTTGCTGATGGCCCATTCCCCCCCCTTAAATCCCAATTTCACACCCAAAGCCAGCACGCACAGGGCTCCCATGGGGCTGCGTCCAGTGGTTCTGTCCTCACACCCAGCTTGGGGCCATCCCAGTACACACAGGGATGAGAGCATGGCTGTTTCAGGGTTAAAGCAAAGCCATGAGGAAGCGAAGGGCCCGCTGGGATTACATATGGAAGGAAGCATGCACGCACACAGCCCGAAGCAAAGAGAGTGCGCAGTTGCACCAGGAACCCATTGCCAGCATGGGAGTTACATAGCAATTTATACCCTAAAGCCCTTTTGGGAGCAAGCCTTCTGTTGGAGGGAAGTGCTTCCCCAGCTGCCCCAAAGCTACAGATTGAGCAAAGGGCTCAGAACTGCCCTTAATACACTTGAAGGAGCATGTAACATTGGGTGGGCGTTCAGAATTGGGAAGTATTTGCTTTTTTTTTTTTTCCCCCACTTTCCTTTCTAAAGATACCTTGAAACTGTTTCATAGTGAGGTCAACGTTTGCCTTGTTCATTCTGAAAGAAAAGAGATACAGGGAGTAGTTCTCTTGCGAGCAACCCGCTGCCCACACTGCTCACATCCTCAGCCTAAAAATGCTTCACTTCTTCAGAAAATGGCCAAAAATAAATCAGCCTGGGGCACTGGGCTGTGATGAGCGATGCAGCCCACAGCAGCGAGATGGAGAAATTCCTCCTATTCTTCACTTAGGAGTGAGATTATGGGTGAATCGATAACCCAGGGTGGAAATAGGTCCAGATAACAGTGGTGGAATGTGCAACAGATTGCATTCTCTCTTGCAGCCCTCCAGCCCAGCCCTACGAGGGGACGCCCCGTGCCAGCGTGGCATCCTGCATCGCTCAGCAGGGCTCTCAGGGACCGGCCAGGACCAGGACTTTGGAGCAAATGCCATTATTTCCATGCCATCAGAAGGAGGTGAGGCTTTGTTAAGGCAGGCAGAAGGACGAGGTTAGTAGTCTTGTGCTGAGTGCGGTCCCCAAGGTCCCCAAGGCTGGGCAGGAGCTGCTGGCTTTCTCCAGCCTCAGACCAAGTCGGTGCTTCCACAATTCCCTTCTTCTCCTCCCCCCCAAAAAAAAAGCTTCTTCTGGGTTCAACTACACTGCAATCACCTCTAGCGAAAATGGTGGGGATCTTTTAACATTTTGCCTTTAGCACAGTTGGCAAAACAGCTTATGGGGCACCCCATCCCCAAAACTCATCCATATACCTCCCCGCCGCCCACCCCAACCCACCCCCATGCAAGCCCTCACCCCCTTCCCCACCCACCCTCCCATACCCCTGCCTTATGGGGCCGGCCAGCAGCAGGCAGCCCCCAAATAACAACCTGCATCCCCCTCCCTTTGCAGTGGGGGTGCCCCGGGGCTCACCCCCCTCCTTTTACCTTCGGAGCAGTGCAGGATCGGGGCTCAGTTCCCTGTGCACCTCCCGGTCCAGAGGAGGGGGTATATAAGGGGCCGGCAAGAAACTTCTGGAAGTTGGGAAAACCTCTCAAAAAAAAAAAAAAAAAAATCCAGCCTGGGGAGGGAGAGAGGAAGGGGAGGATCCGAGTAAACTCTCCCGGCCTCCCACCAATAGCAGGGAGCGGGCGGCTGGAAAGGGGGGGATCCGGGGGCTGGGATTGAGACTGAGTCCTAACAGGGCTCCTGTGTTGATATGGGACTCTCGAAGAGCTTATTTGGTGCCCCCACTGCTTGGTTGTGCATGAGGAGGTGCAGGGTGTCGCTGCTCGGGTGCAGCATGTCGTTGCTCTTTCTGCAGAGTGTCACTGCTCTTTTTGCAGGCTATCAAGCTCTATGGCATTTCAGGCTGTTGCAACAGGCTCTGCCCGGTGGACCAGCTGTGACCGCAGGCAGCAGAGGTTTAACATCTAACTTCACTTTCAAGCCACGTGTTGCCTTCTGAAATGTCCTTGTCTCCTTGGAGACCTGCATGTGCTCTGCAGGGACCTGATGGCCAATCTGCAGGTTTCTCTATATCCCACTTCTCCTTATTGTACCATATCCCACAGACACTGCTTCTCCATCCATCCCCCCACCTGCATTAACCTCCCCTCTCCTTTTCCTCAGCAGCAGAGATGAACCCCATTACCCATGGCATCTCCCATGCTTCCACCTCACCTGCCTCACAGGTTAGCAGGTTGCTTGGTGTCTGTTCTTCATTATAACATAAACATGATGTCAGTATCCTCATTCCCAGTGGTAATTCTGCAGTTTGGAAAGGGCTCATCTTCTGTTGGTGTGTTACAGCAGCAAATATTCACAGCCCCAACATAATATGGAAAGAGTTAATCTGTGGACAGCCAGTGTCAGGTTGGTGGAGAGCTCCTGCAGTGAGGAATGTGAAGTGGAGAAGTTTCTGTGCTGAGTCATGAGTACTGAACTCCACTTAGTTTCACCCCTTGTCTCATTTTTAAGCCAGTGTGGGATGGTTGTTTTTTTTTTTTTTTTTAATGGCAGTTTGGCAGCCCCGTAGGGGCATAGTGATATTCTAGGTATCACGGAACCATAGTATGGCCTGGGTTGCAAAGGAGCACAATGCTCATCCAGTTCCAACCCCCTGCTGTGTGCAGGTCACCAACCAGCAGCCCAGGCTGCCCAGAGCCACATCCAGCCTGGCCTTGAATGCCTGCAGGGATGGGGCATCCACAGCCTCCTTGGGCAACCTGTTCCAGTGATACCATCCAGTAATCAAACAGCATGCTCATTGGTAAGTACCACATCAGCAGGAGGATGCTGCATCACTGCGTGTGTAGCTGTGGTCTGTGTCTCCCCTTTTTCTAATCATAGTGGCATAGAATCACAGAACAATGGACTAGTTTGGGTTGGAAGGGATCTTAAAGGCCACCCAACCCCATCCCTCCATGGGCAGGGCCACCAGGTGCCCAAGGCATCCACAGCTGTGGGCACCTCCAGTGATGGAGCAGCCATCTCTGGGCAACAGTGCTGTGGCCTCACCACCCTCCACATGAAGAATTTCTTCCCCATAATGCTGGGTTTAGCTCTGCAAATTGCCTCAGAAGGCAGAGGTCTCAGCGTGTTGCTACCTCTTGTAGAAAACAGTCTCCAGTGGCTCTGTTCTGCAAGCATCTCGAGCTGGAATCTGCACATAACATCACTCCACCAATTCTAGAAAGCAGCAACAAGAGTCCCCTTGTACAAGCTTTTCCCCCAGCAGCCATTCAGCAGCTCTGATAGCAAGCCAGAATGTGTTTTTCTCTGACAGTGCTGCTCACAGCAGAAAGAACTTGATCACAGCAGCAGCAGATAGCAGGTTTGTTCTGCTCACCATTTGCTTCTGGCTGAGAGAAGGCCCTTCCCAACAGCCTTTAGTACAGCTGAATGGATCACAGAATCACAGAATTGTAGGGGTTGGAAGGGACCTCTAGAGATCATCGAGACCAACCTCCCTGCCAAAGCAGGTTCCCTACACCAGGTCGATCCACGTGGTGTTATTTGCACAAGATCTGTTATAGGGGAAATGTGCCAAAGGTCCCACTCCCCGGGCGACCTTTTGGGTGCCAAGCTGGAAATCATTTCTGGCTTTATGTGATTGTTTATTTTTCAGCAAGGTGTATGTGCAGAAATACCTGAACAAACATTTCAGCTGGCAGCTTCCTTGGGCATTGTGCATCTAGGCAGGTACCTTGGGATTAGGAACACAGTCAGAGGGATGGGTTGGGGTTGGACTCGGGGATCTTGGATGTCTTTTCCAACCTTAATGATTCGATGATAATGACCTCATGGTGGTGATGTGTGGAGGTTGGCTTCCTTCTGGGAAGGATCCATGGAGAGAGAGGGTTCTGTAATACTTTGAGCATCAGGTTGTTGCACACCAGTATATACTTGGAGCAGTTTTCTTTGACTGGGGCTTGAATTCTTGGATGTGGATCAGCTTTATTACAATGGAGAGAAAGAAAAGAAGTTGCTGGTTGCAAGCAATCAATCCACATGTGAAGTGGTACCAGCTCAGAAACCAGAAGAGCTCCTTCAAGCTCCCAGCAGCAGCTGCTTTCCTCTGCCAGGTTTTGGATTGCTCCACCTTCAAACCCTTCTGTCTAATCACTTCCCGGGTAAGGATGTCTTTTTTTTTTTCCCCTTCCCAGTAATATTTAAAATAAGTTGTAAAGCTTTTCATCCTTCTCAAGCATTAAACTCCTTTGACAGAGTACTTATAACAGATTTGCCTCCATAAGGGTAATTTAGAGTTGAATAAAAATAGCTCTTTGTGTCTGAGGACAGGCAGCCAGCACAAACCTTTGCCTGATTTTTTCCCCCTACTTCCCCACTCTATTCATGCTATCATTAATTGCCCTGCACTCCTAATGTATCCCCCCCATACAACACAATCCTGAGTGCTCTGCTCTCAGATAACCACACTTAGGGCTGTGCACATGCAGAAAAGGAGCGCGTTCTCCCCAAATCCAGGTCGGGATCCTATTTTCCAGGGCAAAAGCAGTAGGAATGGGGCTGATCTGCATCACGGCAGGGGGATATATTTGCTATCATGGAGTGCTTTCTGATTGCAGCCAGACTTAGAGGCTCTCCCTGCCCCCACAGTGCCACGTAGGAGATCGGAAGGCGGTGGGATGGGAGAGGAGCGGGAAGGGGGAGCGATGCTGGGAGTTGCCTTCTTCCGTCTTCTCTGCTCCGTAATGAAAGGCCCGGCTGCCAAAAGGCACAGCTCCTCCCCGCCTGCCTGCTCGTGTGGATTTCTTTGGGCAGAGCTATTTCCAGCGTGGTTGTGCTCCTGCGGATGGAGAGCTTTCGTTTTAAGATCTACCGAGGGCTGCCGTGATGTCTCAGCACTTTGCTGCTGTGTAGGTGCAGTCTGTGATCGCTGGCAGTAGTGTGTATTCTCTTCCTTCCAGTGAGTGTAGTACAAGAATGTAAACGTAAGCAGGGATTTGTGGAGCTCCTCAAACATACTTCCATCAGAAGTGTTTTAATATGCATTGCAGTAAGGTCCAGGAGTCGCTTAATTTTGATAATTTTTATTAAATTAATTAGTTTTGATTTTGCCCAGAGAGGCTGTGGATGCCCCGTGGAGGTGTTCAAGGCCAGGTTGGATGGGGCCCTGGGGTTGGTGGCCCTGCCTGTGGCGGGGGTTGGAGCTTCGTGATCCTTGAGGTCCCTTCCAACCCAAACCATTCTGTGATTCTGTGGTATTTCAATTGCTTTTTGCAATAGTTCTGACTCTGAAGTCCTAACTGTTTTGTTAAGTCATTATTTTCAATGTTATGCTTTCCTTAATGACTCTACGATTCCATTATTAGCTCAGTTTCTCAGCAAAACTCTTGCCTATTTAATGCACAGACACTAAATTTACCCACATTCCATATGTACCTGTTGGGTGCATATAGTGGCCAAACACACTTTAGTCCACTGAGTTGGAAGGTATGGCCAATGTTGTTGAACCAAGGGATGTGATTTAGTGGAGAAGTATTGGTGATGGGTGGATGGTTGGACTGGATGAGCTTGGAGGTCTTTTCCAACCTTGTTGATTCTATGATAATATATGTGTAGCAAAAAAAAAACAAAAAACAATCATACAGAGCAATCAAATCATAGAATCATAGAATGGTTTGGGTTGGAAGGGACCTTTAAGATCATCTTAATGTTTGCACGTTCTCAATAACTTAAGAAAAAAAGCCACATTCCATAGCTGTAAGTGTCTGTTCTCTGCAAAATCCTTGGTTTATATCCCAGTGAGCTGCAGGAGATGCTTTTTTCAGGTGCTTGGGTACAGTCAGTAACAAAATGATCATAAAAATATGAATCTTGTGCTAGGGATCTGAGCCTAAACAAGATGAGGATTTATTGCATCAGAACTACAGTCCCTGGGGTAGAGGCTGGGAGTCCTGCCCCCAGCCTGCAGCCCTAATGCAAATGGCTGAATACTGCTGTAGTTGGCTGGCCTGGTTTTTTTAAAACAGTGTTAACTGATTCACTTGCTGATATATCACAGGAGTGCTGTTGTCCTACAACAGCAAGTGAAACCAGACCCTGCTGTTTGGACAGAACTTTTAAAATATAAACTCTCACAGCTTTGTACGTTTAACTGTTCTTGTAGGCTGAGGTGACCTTCTTTTTCCACATTAGTCTGGCATCTTCTAAGCTGCCATGAGACGGTGCTGATGAAGGATTTCTGCTTTCCAGGAGCAAGCATGGCCTGTAGCAAGGCTGGTAAGGACAAACATTTCTAGAGGAATTACCAAATCCCTTCTGATACCTTTTGGATTTAATGGGGCTGAGGCATAAAGCTGTTCACTAACCCCACAGTTAAGAGCATGGAGCGGGGCTGGAGACAACTGAAGGTCGTTTTAAAGCAGGTCCCAGGCAGTGCTTTGTCATAGAAACAGAGTCATCAAGGTTGGAAAAGACTAAGATCAAGTCCACCCCACCATGCCCACTGGCCATGTCCCTCAGTGCCACATCTCCATGGTTCTGGAACACCTGCAGGGATGGTGACTCTGCCAAGAGCTTGGCCAAGTGTTTGACCAGCCCTGGTCAGGCTCTCCATCCCCTTGTCACCCAGCCTGTATTTCTGTTTGGGATTGCCCTGACCCAGGTGCATCTGATCTGAGGCACAGCTTGATGTGTGGTATGAAATTGTGTGTCCCTGTGACAGAATTGTCACCTCTGTTTGTGATTCAGCAGTGTGAATGCTCCTCCACCTTCGCACTGCTTCCCTTGCCCACTCCTGGGCATTGTTTTTGGAACAGGAATGGATAGAGAAGCTACCCCAGCCTTAAAGAATCCCTTCTGGACCAGCTCAAACCTTCCTACAGCACTTCAGCTCTTCCCAGACCATTTCTCAGATTTTTCGGGAGCAGTGTTATCACTGATTATCTGAGACTGTTTGGGAGCTTGCATGAATCCCAATTTCATCAGCAAAACCTCTCCCAAAAAGCACGTGGATTTGGATGGAGCCTGGAAGCAGCCATGGCTGATGCAGCATTGCAGCCCTTCTATGATTTTCTCCCTTTGGCTTGCAGCCGTGCCCAGCTCCCGTTTTGGCCGGCGCTGGGAGAGACCAGCTTTGTCTGAACGGACAGCACACAAAGGAGAGCAGTGAAGCTGAAAGGCTGAGAGTCCTGTGGATGTGTGCCCTGGCCCGTCTGGTTTGTAACAGCGATGAGCAAAACTCGTTTCTGTTAACCCTGGTGCTGGACCAGCGGGATGCAGCCACCCAGCAGCAAGGGGATGCCTTATGGGAGCTGTTGGGACGCGCTTGCATGCCCTAAAAGTGCAAGTTTTGGCCCGGTGGATGCACACATCCTCTGCTTTGCAACGGTCAGCGAAAGCTCTTTCAGTAAATGTGGTGGAGGAGAACGAGGAAGAGAAAAACAACTGATTGCCCTGGAGGAGGTCACACGCCCACAGTTATGGCGGGAATGTTGTGATGCACACACAGGGCAGGACAGGCCAGCGAGGCCCCAGCTGCTGCTTTGCTGCAGGGCAGAGAGGAGAGAGATTCCCTTGATCCCGCTTTGTAATCCCTGCTTAATGCTCCACAGAAAAGTTCAAAATCCACAGGGTCCCCTGCCAACGTGTTGAGGAGGGTGGGAAATTCCTCTGGTGCTCTGGGATGGAAAGGAGGCATTAGGGCAGCCCTGAAGCAAGTCCAGCAGCAGCAGGTTGGGCTCCTGTCCTGTGCAGTGGGGAAAAGAATAAAAAGAAAGAATAGGAGGTGGGGTCCTTGCAGGTGGCTGCAGTTTAGAGTGGGGGTTTTCCTTCCTGGGAGCACCCATCAGGCCCCATGCTTTGATTTGCAGCCAAGCCAACCCCAATCATAGACCCACAGAACCACCAAGGTTGGAAAGGACTTCCAAAATCATCCAGTCCAACCGTCCGCCTAGCACCAATATTTCCTAAACCATGTCCCTCAGTACAACATCTGCATGTTTCTTGAACACCTCCAGGGATGGTGACTCCCCCATCTTCTTGGGCTGCTTCTTCCACTTCCCAACAGAACTTCTTTTCCCTTTTCAGCTATTTGTGCTCCTCATCCCTCCTTTCTACAAGAAAACTAACCAAAAAGAAGCAAGCAAGCAATTCATTTTTCATCTGCATCAGCCCCACAAACACCAGGGCCACCTCTCAGCTGCAGGAGCCAGGTGAGATCTATGCTTTGGGGTGCTGTGGACTCAGTTTCCCCATTGACAGCACCCATCTGCTGCAGTGTTACAGCTCCTGCTCGGCTGCTCCTGGCTGCCTGTTTTCAAGAAGGAATGGGAAGGCTTTGAGCTCTCTGCCTCAGCTTCAGATTGGGCTGAAGCTGTCAAAGTACAGCCTCACATTGCTCTCCCCTCCCCTGCACTGCAGCAACATTTCAGGCCTCTTAGGAGAAAATGTGATGTAAAAGAAAACCATTTCTTCTGGAGGAGAAACGCCCCTAAAGCTGACCCTGCTTGAGACAAATCTTCTGCCAGCCAATCTGCAGCCTCCAGCACAGCGCTGGGGCGGGCTCAGTGCATGCACACGTGTGCACATGTGTGAGCAGGCAATTTGCACAACTGCGTGTGTCACCATCACAAAGGCAGCCTGGTTTGAGCCCCAGCAATCTTACTGGTGCCCCTGGAAGTGACTGGCTTGTTAGACATCGGGTTTGCTGAACTGCGGAACGCTGACGCCAAGGATGGTGATGGGATGGGGGGTGAATGCAGGGCAGGGCTGGGGATGTGTTGTGCACTTTTGGGGGCTCTAAGCAGGAGGGGAGGGATGAATCCAAGGAAAGACACACTCAGGGCTCGGCAGCCCCTGCACTGGGCAGAGATCCAACAGGAACAAACAGCATGTACACTGCTCGTCACCCACGTGCTGCGGATGTTTAGGAGGGGTCTTGGCAGCCTCTTTGTCTTTTCTGCTCTTATGCAAACAATGGACGAGCTGCCCAGATTGATAAAGCTGGGGAAGGGGCTTCATCCTGCACAGGGACTCCAGCTCCTGCCATGTCCCCAGTGACCACCCCATGCTGATCTGGTGGGACCCAAGCCACTTGTGCTCTTAGATCTGAGCTGCCACAGCTTTGCTTGCAGTGACACTGTGCGCCCACATCAAATGTCATGCCCTAGGTTAGAGCCACAGGATATCTGCAGTTGGAAGGGACACCCAAGGACCACTAAGCCCAACTCCTGGCTCCATACAGCACCACCCAAATGCTGTGGCCAAGAGCAGCGTTCCAGCGCTCCCTGAGCTCCGTCAGCTCTGGGCTGTGCCCAGTGCTCTCTGGGGCAGAACCTTCTAACTCCCAGCCAGTGGGGTCCCTTCATCTGGACGTGGGCCGGGTCCAAATTCAGCCAGATGAAGAGCCTGGTGACAGTTGTGGAGGTGAAGAACCGAATGGTGGTGGATTGAGCAAGCATTAGTGCTGAATGGAGCTCAGCACTGCTGAGCATCTGTGCTTCCTGCATCCAAACAGTCCTTGGTGTCAATGAGGGTTGCCCAGCTGGACTAAAATTTCTGAATTTCTTAGTGCTTTCTGCATCTTCAATCACATTTTTGAAGTCAGTTTGCAGTGTGTGATGGATGTGTAGCATTGCATAATATTTAATGCATTCAACGATGCGTTTCTCTCTGTCGTCATAGAATCATAGAATGGCCTGGGTTGCAAAGGAGCACAGTGCTCAGCCAGTTCCAACCCCCTGCTGTGTGCAGGTCACCAACCAGCAGCCCAGGCTGCCCAGAGCCACATCCAGCCTGGCCTTGGATGCCTGCAGGGATGGGGCATCCACAACCTCCTTGGGCAACCTGTTCCACTGCCTCACCACCCTCTGCATGAAAAACTTCCTCCTCACATCCAACCCAAACCTCCCTGGCTCACTTTAAAACCATTCCCCTTGTCCTGTCACCACCCACCCTTACAAACAGCCGTTCCCCCTCCCATTTATACACTCCTTCAAGTATTGGAAGGCCACAATGAGGTCTCCCTGCAGCCTTCTCTTCTCCAAGGCATACTATTCTTCAGCAGACAAACTATGTCTATGCCTGTTGAAAATACACTGACAGAGAGCTGCTGTACAGATCTGAAGGGAAAGCCTGGCTGAAAAGCAGCAGTGGGCAGGATTGCTGGAAAATTCAAGGAGCCCACATGATGCAACCCTGGCGCATTCTTGCAGAGCGACGTCGGCGAGTGTCATCTGTGAATGTGAATATGAATATGTGAATGTGAAGTGGCTGCACCTCCATGTTAACGACTTTTCCAGGGTCAGATCTGCATCCCAGCAGAGATCCAGGATTGGCGCTATTGGTGGTGCAGAGCTGCGTTTGTGCCTCAGGGAGAACTGCGTTAAATTTAGAAGCAAAAGCCATGGCAAGATTTCCATTTTCCTTCTT
This sequence comes from Meleagris gallopavo, assembly GCF_905368555.1. Taxonomy (NCBI): domain Eukaryota; kingdom Metazoa; phylum Chordata; class Aves; order Galliformes; family Phasianidae; genus Meleagris; species Meleagris gallopavo. Next base: position 193,131,512 of record NC_139404.1, read on the forward strand.
TTATGACCTGCAGGGAGGAATGCTGCTGTTTGTCCAGTGAACCTTTCTCTGCTTCCCATCTTAGAATTAACCCCAGCTACCTGCAGCCTTTGCTGAAAGCACAGAAATGCATCCAAATGCAAACATTTCTTTGCTTTTTCTTTGCAAATCGTCCTCCGGCCATTGGATGCAGCATGTCTTGCAAGACACGTGGCCAAACCTTGTTGTGCTCAGCTGTCCTGGCAGCACGAGCCTTGGCAAGTAGCTGTTCCTAGAGTTCATTAGCTGCTGTGGGCACTGACGGGCAGTTTGGCCACTGCAGGGAAATGCACCCTGGCTTTTCTCTCCTTCCCTATTTCAGCGCAGAGACCAGGGGTTATATTCATTCATAGCATACCAATGGAGATGGAGCTCTGTTGCTTACAGAAGCCTTGAACCTAAGAAGGTTTCCCATCTTCCCAAACGGGTCCAGAAGCTCATGGGGTTCTCAGGCACTCAGATACTTGTGGCTGCAGGAAGAGTGACAAATGCAGCCCATGGAGACAGACACAGCCACATGGGATTCAGCAGCTGTGAGCTGGAACATCTGACTCATCACACAGCAAGGTCTGCAGCTGCAGATTTCCGGGTTTTGTAAAGCTAAGTGAGGCTGATTAGCTCAAGGGCTGGGGAAACTGAGGCATGGAGTGCAAGGCTGGGGCAGAGGCGTCCTGTGCTGTGAAACCTGTGCTGGTTTGTGCTGCATCCCTACTCCAAAAGGAGCTCTACAGGGAGTCACAGAGGTGTCTCCATCCATCCATGGATCTGGCAGGCTGTGTGGTCCCTGACAGTCAAGGAGAAGCTTCTGCATCTCATCTTCTCTCCCACTTCTGGTCAGTCTGCATAAACCCCAGGCAGGGACAGACTCCCGCTATGTGTTTTGCAGCACCACAGGACCACGATCAATGCCCCTTCTCCAATTTGAATGCCCAGCTTTGCTTTGATCTCCTTCACCTCCACCTCTGAACAGCACAGCTCATGCTCCTGGCCAATGCACAGCAAATGCAACCTCTCTTACATTGCACCCGTGGCATGCAAAGCTGTTTCAAAGCCCAGAGGAGGCGTTGGCGCTGCTGGACTCGGGTTTTGCACACAAGGTCTCTTGTTCAGCATGCAGCAGAGGTGGCCAGGCAGGCAGGGGAGAGGTACAGTGGGAGGAGGTGATGAATGGGGACTGTTGTCTCACCCCTAATCACCTCCAGGGGAACGCTGGGTACTTGCCAGCCATGCACAAATGGAGCCCGTCTTTCTAAACTGTTTGCACTTCTGGGCTCTGTTGGCTTCCAGGACAAGTCTCATATCCCCCTGTAATTTACTCCTTATTCGAGTCTGAGGAGAATGATGTGGTTAAAAGATAAATGTGGATTGAAGCCTCTCAGACCCGCCCTCCTCCTCTCCTGCGTGGTTCTGGCACAGCTCCATCCAGCTGGGGTTTATTTCAAGCTCATTCGCTGCCCGAACATAGAGAAGCAGCAGCAAAGAATGCAAGGCAGCTCCGGAGCCTCAAATAGGTCAGGACATGGACCAAGAGCTGCACTTCATTTAAAGGGAAACACTCAAACCCAAAACTTCTGATGTCTCCGCTATCTGTTGGTGATGGTTGTACGCAGCAGTACCATTGACTGCAGTTTCCAAAGCCATGCTGGATGTGCAAAGTAGTGCCTCATCTCCAGGCCAAGTTTCTTTTTTTTTTTTCAGGAATCCCCCATCCTTTTCTCTCCTGTTTTTATTCCTGCTTGTTTTATTTTTCAACTTCTCAAGGTTGTGTTTTTTTCTTAGCCTTTTCCCATTCTCCAGCTGGACACAATGCCAGAAGTTAGAGGAAAAGCCATTTCTCCACCTCTCCTTCAATACATGGGTCTCATCCTCACATTCTGTGATTTTGGCATGAAGCTGAGTCACCAGCACTGGATGTGTTCAAGAACCATGTAGATGTTGTGCTAAGGGACACGGTTCAGTGAGAAAATGGTGGTGGTGGATGGTTGGACCGGATGGTCTTGGAGGTCTTTTCCAACCATGGTGATTCTATGGTTCTATGAAACATCTGGATTTTTCCCCATGGGAATAATTGCTGAAAGTGATTTGAGGGGCAAAGCTGGCCTCAGTGGTGGGAAAGTCTCCTGTGCTTGATTCATTCCAAGCACTGAATTCAGTGGGAATTGAGATGTACCTTGCAGAGCAGGAGCTGAGCTGGAGTGAGAAGTAAAGGTGAGGATGCAGCAGTGAGAAGAGGCTGATGGGGCAGCACATGAGTGCTGGGGGCTCGCATTTCCAGTCTGCACTGCAAAGTTGATGGGAAGCCCTTAGTCCATCCTCACTAAAACCAACTGGTGTGACCAGCACCCCTGTGTCTGGGAAGTCACTGATTCCCATCAGTGGGACCAAGATCACAAAATGGGGCTCTCCAGGACGGGGCCAGCCCCATCCCTGGGCACACGAGTGGCTGAATCTGTGTTGGGTTTCCTGGAAGATACTGGTTAGGTGCAAGTCTGATGAGCATCTCCAGAGATGAGCAGCTGGATGCTGGTGCATATGGGATGCGCATGGTGGGAAGAACCATGAGCTAGAAATCTCTCTCCACTGATGGTGGAACAGCTGCACAAACCTCTAGTGATACCAGCACTGTTTTGGGAGGAGTGGAGTTTTTTACTCTGGGGCACTCCAGGAAATCAAACTCATTGTTTGTTTGGTTCAGTTTTGTAGCAAAAAGGGAAAGCCACTATACTTACTTTGAATGAAGCATGGGTTCTTTTTTGTTTCCCTAATCTTCCAGGCTAAAAAGGGGCTAAATGGAGCCTGAAGTATAATTTTCAGACAAAGCAAATTTAAAAAAGAACAGTCATCAAGGCTGCATAATATTTTTTCTCATGTTTATCTCCACTTTCCAAACAAACCTCAAATTTAGTCACTGTGTAAAGGTCTGTCTCGATGAATTAGCTATTTAACAATGGCTTTCTCCCTAATTCCAGCTAATGGAGTAATAGGACCTGCTGGAGGCAAGTTCATAAACTGCAGGATGTGTAACGGATCACCTCCAGGCTCTGCCATTGACTCACCCCATACCTTTGCATCGAGCATTTCTCTGCTTCCTGGATCTCCCATGATTGTACGTGCATTGAAGGTGGGTCACTGGCAGGGGGATGACGTAGAGTTGATGTAAATAAGGCTCTGTGGACATCAGGTGTTGGAGAAGCAAGGAGACATCACCATGCTGTGGTTCTGTAGGACCTTACGACCTGCGTTTTCCTGTTAGCTGAAGAATCTCAGTGCTCCATATAGGCAGAAAATGTATCCTAATGCCACCCACCCCCTCACTGCCCTTGTGTTGAATCAAGGCAAAAGCCTCCCCCAGCCTGTATGGCTATTGAGGTTCCTCTTGCCTGTCCCAGCTCCAGTCCCATACCCCAGATCCTGCCCAGGGAATGCGCTTCCTGTTGTGTGTGCTGGTGGACAGCAGCTTCCCATGCATCCAAAATGATGGAAAACCACAAAAACTGCACAGTCCTTCTCCAAGCTTCCTCTGATCCCTAGCAGAGCTGACATATGGGAGAATAATTATATTTAGGAGGATTTTCCGGACTAGAAGTGTCAGTGAAGCGTATGGAAAAGGCTGCACTGAAGAAGGAGAGAGGAGCGGAAATAGTTTAAAAATAGCAAGGACAGAGGAGATGAGGCTGGAGGAAATGGAGATGCTAACAGAGAGCTGGGAGAACAGAGAACAGATCTAGTTATTCATACAGACCCCATTGCCATGTGGGTGGCAGGCAGCAAGCAGCCTGGGGCAGATTCAGTCTCCAGTGCCATCAGTGGCAGCGCTGTTTTGGCCCCCAGGGTTCCCATGCACAGCTCTGAAACCTACAGAGCACTGAGTCCCATCCTCATGGCATTGCCTGGGGCTCCCCCCGCTGCCCAGCCTTATCCTCCCCAACCCTCCCCTGTCAGCTCCATGAGATCTGACCCCTCCTGGTGCCCTCTCAGACCTCATCGAGGTCTTTCTTGGACTCTTGTTCTCTCTCTCTTTCTTTTTTTTTTTTTTTTCTTCAGTAACCAAGTGGTTACGACTAATTTGTTTTACTTAATTTGCTTATCTTTGACTGGTACTACAGACGTTAGGAATGAGCCATTCCATCTCTGCAGCATAAAATATTTACCCCCTTCTTCCCATCCCTTCTCCTTCTGCCCTCACCTTGGCTTCATCCTGGATACAAAGACAGCACAGGAGATGCAGCAGCAGCTGCTTCTGTGCAGGGGAACATCCTCATCTTGGCTTCTGGGACATGATGTAGCAGAGGGTTGTTAGAGTTAGGGTATGGTTGGGTTGTGGTAATGATCTTTGGTCTTTTCCAACCTGAACAATTATATGATTCTGTGATTCAGTGCTGGGGGAATGAGGCTGCAGATTGTACCCTGTGGTCTATCAAATGAGCCCAGAGCCCACCCCATGCTGCCAACACCCTCTCCAGATGCTGAGAATCCTAAATAGTCCAGAATCAAATGGGTGCCCAACCTGCACGCCAGGAAATCATAGAATCATAGAATGGCCTGGGTTGAAAAGGACAACAGTGATCATCTAGTTTCAACCCCCTGCTATGTGCAGGGTCGCCAACCACCAAACCAGGCTGCCCAGAGCCATCCCATATTCCTTTTCCAGGTTTAGTTTTAAATGCTTTGGTCCATGCTGCTATTCCGCAAGAGGACAGGAAGAGGGAGCCCGTCCCCTTCTCTGGCCCTGGAAGCAGCAGCAGGATCCCATCCTCTTGCAGGGGGCAGTCTTAGAATCATAGAATCGTGGTATCATTAAGGTTGGAAAACCTGAAACAGGTTCATTGGGACAGGTTGCCCAGAGAGATGTTGGTGCCCCATCCCTGCAGACAGCCAAAGTCAGGGGATGGGGCTGTGAGCACTGATGAAGCTCTGGGTGTCCCTGTGCACTGCGGAGAGTGGGACCAGATGGCTTTTAGGGGTCCCTTCCAACTCAAACCATTCAGTGGCTAACAGTCAGTTGGCTAACATCACCAACCCACCCCCCCATGCCCACTGACCACCTCCCTCAGTGCCACATCCCCACAGTTCTGGACCACCTCCAGGGACGGTGACCCTACCACTCCCTGGGCAACCTGTGTCAGTGCATCTCCACTCCTTTGGAGAATGATTTTTCCATAATATCCAAACCTGAACCTCTCCTGGTGCAACTAAAGGTCATCACCTATCATCTCACATCTTTTCACTGTCCCATTGACCAGAGGATGCTCTGAACCCTCTTCATTCCTGGGAGGGAAAAGAGAGGCTGGGACATCGCTCTGATATAGGGTTAGGTTTGGGAATGCTGTGTGGGTCCAGGGGTTGGTCTCAGTGACCACTGTGGGTCCCTGCCAGCTTGGGATGTTCTTTTATTCTATGATCTGACCTGGCTGGAGAGCAAATGCTGTCTGAATGCACAACAAGCCCTGACTGTGCAATGGCAGCCCTCAGACTCACTGGTGTCCATGCAAATGCCAACAAAACGTACAGATCAACCTTATAAAAACACCTGCAGGTTTGACATGAAACATCTCATGCTCAGGAAATGGACGATTTAAGTGAAATATCAGGTCTGGGAGCAGATCCCCTCCTGTATTCATTTTGCAGTTGCTGAAGGTTAGGAACCCCCTGCAGAGCAGCTCAGCCCTCCCTGATACCCGCCTGCATTACAAGCAGCAACTGAAACGATGTTTCACCCCATATACAACCAGGACAGAGCAATTAGAGCCTGTCAGGATAAGCACAGCCTGTCAGCAGGTGATCTGCCAGGCATCTGAGTGCCTGTGTGCTCAGCTCTGGGTGCGTGGTGCTTGCTCTTCAGGACACAGTGGTCCCTGCAGGGAGCTGCTGAATGAAGGGAGAATTGAAGGCGTGAGTTATTCATTGTCACAGTTCATCAGCAGGGCAGGATCCTGAGGGTGAGCAGGATCGGGGTCTTGCTTTTGAGGGAGGTTCTGCTTTATCCCAGTGATTCATCCTGGGGCTGGCTTTCTGCTCCTGCACAAGGAGATGTGGGGCTGGAAATGCATTGGGCATGTGGGGAGGTGATTTCAGGCCCAGCATTCTTCTCCTTGTGCCCAGAGCCCTGCCCCTGACCTCAGTGCAGAAGATGAATCAGACACATGCAGGGATGCTCCATCAGTTTTGTTTTGTGTCTGTGTTCCCACCCTGCCAGCCTCCCTGCAGCCACAGCCTGTATCTGTGGGGATTGCTGTTCCTCCTCTAAACCCTATGGCCTTTTGCTTGCAAATACTTTATTTCCATCCTCTTGGCTCCCGTTCTGACCTATAAATGGAAAAGGTTGACAGCCACTGCTGCACACTGGGGGTTGTGTGACCACGAGATTTACTGGAGCAAACCCTGTCAGCTGATCCATCCCAGCACGCTTGTTAAAGGGATTTATTTTCCACTGACATTCAATCCATGCCTGCATGGGATGCTGGGGGGGCAAAGCTGGTGCATTTTGCAGAACTGGTGAATACAATGCATGCCAGCTGGCTTCCCAGGGGATGGGGACCCGTCCCTGTCATACCTGCAGCCTTTTCTCCTGGGTAGGGCTGGACTGCAATAAGAACTCTCTGTTCCCATAGGAAATTATCTCCTGGGCAGCATCACGGGGGATCTCAGGTTGGATATGAGGGAAAATTCCTTCTCCAAAGCGTGGTGATGCAGTGGCACAGCTGCCCAGGGACTTGGGGGTCACCATCTCTGTGGGTGTTCCAGAACCATGGGGATGTGGCACTGAGGGACCAGTCATTGGGCATGGTGGGGTGGGCTGTGATTGGGGAAGTCTTTTCCAACTGCAATGATTCTGTGATTCTATGATTCTCTAGAGAGAAGACTTGCTTGAGCTGATCTTAAGGTCAGAGCGATGCCAGAGGAGGTGCTGCCCCATGATGTGTAATACTTTCCAGTGTTTCGACAGCTCTTCCCTCCAGAGGAGGCCAAGGGCTGTGAAGTTGTACCCTGGAGGAGCTGCTCTCTTGCAGACATCTCATCCTTTGCACTGCGATTTTGGTTCTGCAAGAGCTCTCTTGCAGCATTTCTAAAAAGAAGTGCAAACAGCCTACAAACAGGAGGGGAATCAACTCTTGGAAAGGGGAGATAACAGCAGGACAAGGGGAAATGGTTGGAATTGAAGGATGGCAGATTGAGGTTGGATGTCAGGGAGAAGTTCTTTAGAGAGAGAGTGGAGAGGTGCTGGAACAGCTGCCCAGAGAGGCTGTGGATCCCCGTCCATCCCTGGAGGTGTTCAAGGCCAGCTTGGATGGGGCCCTGGGCAGCCTGGGCTGCTGTGAGATGTGGAGGTTGGTGGCCCTGCCTGTGGTGGGGGGTTGGAGCTTCGTGATCCTTGAGGTCCCTTCCAACCCAAACTATTCTGTGATTCTATGATTCTATGATTTGCCCTTGCTGAAGCCATCCTAGTTCTCCCATATCACCTCCCTGCCTTCCATGCCATGGCATCACTTCACAGGAGGCTCTGCTCCATGATCTTCCCAGCACAGAAATGAGACTGACAGGCTGGTAGTTCCTGGTTTTGTACTCTTCTTAAAAATAGGTGTGGGAGGGATGTTGCTTCTCCAATTCCCTCCTGCCAAACCAAACATTTGAGGGCTGTGTGGTGAGCATTTATCAGAAAAGACAAAGGCAGAAAAGTTGTTGAGAACCTCAGCCTTCTCCTTGTTTACTGCTACATCTCCATGGCTTTCTGAAGGCTCTGCATTGCCAAATGAGCATTTTTTTAGTCTAGGAAGGCAAAGGATGAGGCATTACTGCCCATAAATACACAGGGAATCAGTAGAGGGAAGGGGCAATAAACACACGGAGGGGGAAAATGTGACTTTGAGGCAACTTCTGCAGAATTTGAGCAAGCTTGGGTGATGGCTAAGCAGGAGGAGGACTCTGAGCATAGCATCAGAAGGTCTATTCATGGCAGCAAGAACAAGCAGACTCACTCACTCCAGGAGGAGCCCAGCAGCCTCTGGGCGAGGCTGCATGCTCTGCTGCAACTGAAGACTGCACCCACAATCCCAAATTCCTGTTGAGCCTTTGATGAAATTCACTGAAAACATCTGATGAAACCATGGAAGGCCCTGAATTTTGTATGGTTTCAACACAGGATTTTAATTTCAACATAGCTCAAGCATGCTTCAACCCTGTGGACTCACGTGGAAGGTGTCTCCTGGTGAACACATCCCTCCAGCATTAAGTCAGACATGTCCCAGCCAGCACAAGTTGAGGCTAGGGCTGCAAACACTGGCCTTAGCTCAAGGCAGGGCCATCCTGCTCACTTGGCTGCTGTTGGTGTGCTTACATTGGTGACCTCATTGACATTGTGCTGCAAATGAGGTTCACCTTCAGACTCTTCGACCTTCAGTTTTCCTAGATTTCCTTTCACTGAATCATAGAAGCACTTGGGTTGGAAGGGACCTTTGAGATCATCACATCCAAACAAGTTTCGGACTCTGTCTTTTATGCTCCCCTTGAGAAAGCAAGGCTTGACACCTAGGCTATCCTAGATCTTTATCAGCATTGTAAAATGGGGAGGATTGATTGCAGTTGTGCAGCACTTGGAGTTAAGGTCTTGGGTCACATGAGGAGCTGCTGTAGTGTAGTGTGAGCACAGTAAGATGCAGGTCCTGCTTTTGGGTTTTCTGCTTGTCTCAGAGAAGAGATGGAGGCAGAGGGAGGGTGATTGCAGCCATTCTGAGCGAGGGCTACATGCTTACCCCAAAATGTGGCCACCCAAGAGTCATGGACCACCTGGCAGTGACTCCCCCAGCTCCCTGGGCAGCCTGTGCCAGTTACTGACCACTCTTTTGGAGAAGAAATTTTACCTAATATCCAGCTGTTCACAAGCTCAGATGAGCTGAAGCTTCCTGGGTGGGTCAAGGCCCCTCACTGTGTGTGCTCTGCCCAGCCCTGGCTGCACCTAGGGACAATTTATCACTGTCAACAGGACAGTTTATACACAAGATGCCTTTCCCTTAATGTCCAGTCATCCAAACATCTTGCAAAGGCAGCTGTCCCTGCTGTTCCATTATTTCACCCTTCCTCCTTTTTAAAACACACACATGGCAGCTGGGAGGGCACCTGGGTACTATAGAGGCACATCACAGCACATCTGCTGATGGCTGGGGCTGGAGGAGATCTCTGCTCTGTCCTCACATCTTCTCCTTGTTGGACACTTGGACGACTCCAGGAGGAGAAATGGGATGGAGCACTCCCACGGAGGGGATGAGTCACGCTCCTCCTGCATGAATATGCCTGGAAAAAGCAACCACCAGCATTGCCTCCCTCCCTGCTGTGGTGCTGGGATGGGAAAGGCACAGTGTGTCATCCCAGAGCTCTTTGGTGTTTGTTTTGTTTTACTGTGGAAGCACCGCAGGGCTGAGCATCCGCAGGGAGGCTGCAGCACCTCTTAGGTCCTCCTCTCCCTGGTTTTGGGGTGGGACTGCTGCACCCTAAAACAGAGAAGTGAGAGCAATCTGTTGTCAGGACTTATTTTTATTGGCCAAAATGGTTTCCTTCAGAACTTGTTATTTGGTTGGATTTGCCCTTGCATGCACACCTGCATCGTGCTTACCAGGGTTCAGTATTTATGTTTGACTTTTTTTGCTCTAAGATAAAGGGGGATCTTTTAGGCTGGCATTTCTCCCAGGCTGGAGAGGAGCAGCAGAGCCAGGAACCAAACCTGGACTCCAAACGACTGACCAATCTCCAACCAGTAAGGCACAAAGTGCATTATGGTTGTTGGTTTTTTCTTTAATCCAAATCCCTGGTTTAATTTATTATTATTATTATTGCTATTATTATTGTTGTTGTTGTTATTTTGGCTTCAGAACAGAACTGAGTGCCAAATCCCCAGCACATCACAGGACACAAAAAGCATTTTGTACACTACAAGGAGATGCTTATTGCATGCGTTTCATAGGAAGCATCCCCTGCTTGTGCCTCTCCAGCAAAGCCAATACACTCCTGCATGAAAAACTATTTGCCAATCAAGCAATGCCAGAGAGGGTTTAAAAAGAGAAGGAGCAGCATTAAACTAGCTTTGAACGTGGGCTTTGGCTCTGTGATGGAGCTGCAGAACATAATCTGTGCTTAGCTCTGGGCGCAGGCTTCGAGCACTGGGAGAAGCATGAACCATCCCCCGATGGCTGGAACTTGAGGAAATCCTGTGAGTTTCTAATCTTAGCCTGCTTTTCCTGGGTAGTTTATTCCTTTAAATAGAAAAGCTTACATGGGATTGACTCCTACAATCCTTCTGCTCAGGACGTCTGTAATCTCTTGTGGTCGGAGATGGGCAGTGGTGCAGTGCCATGCAGCCTTCCTGCCTCTCCTGCAAAGGGAGAACGAGGCTTAGGTGGGCTCACTTTCTATATCTTTGTCCCATTCAACCACTCTGAGAGCCTGTGGCCAATTTCAGCCACAACTATTGGGCAGTAGCCATCTCCAAGCTTTGCAAAACTGGGTGCGGAGAGAGAGAAGATATAAACGACCCATTGAGCTCAAATATGAGCCCAACCCTTGAACACGATCCATAGAGGCACTGGAGAATCCACATGGCAAAAAAAACCTCAGTGGCCACAGTTGGTCTTGGTTTTGGCTCAGCTGTACCACATCCCCAGGGCATCCCTTGCTCTAAATGTAGTCCAGTGGCATCAAAAACACAATGCACTACTAAAGCCATGGTGCAAGACAAATGCTGCAGAGATGCTGTTGAAAGGACAGTTATCCATGGGTACATCTGGAGGCTTCACCTGCAGGTTAGACACTCTGGAGTTCCCAACTAGGTTGTTAATACAGAAAAGTCTTAGCTCTAGCTTAATTAACAGAGTGATTTAGCCAGGCATGAACACCAAAGGCAGAAAGGTCAGAGCATCGTCCCCACAACCTGCAGCATGGCGAGAGAATATCTTTATTCGGATGACCATTTATGTATCTTTTCCAGGATGACCACGGATATTGCAGATCTCCAGGAGAACAGACCACCTCATCCTGACAAACAAATGCATGTTTCTCTGTAATTTTCCAACAGGATTTGCAGTGGGTGGGCACAGACTGGAGAGCTTGGCAGAATTTTCAGTAGGGCTGTTTGCTGCAGAAAACACTTATTTTTATCCTTGTATGGAATAATTGTCTCCTGTGCTGAAATCTGTGATTTGTGCAGCCACGCTCCCTCGCTCTTCAAGCTCTGCACCAACATTCTTTGTACACCACAAAGCAAGACATCAACGCTGGTTTAGCCATCCTCTTCTTCATTTCTAAATCCCTTTTTGTAAACCTACCCCTGGCTCTTCTCAGCCAGAATAGCACGTCTTGGAGGGCAGGTCCTACTTTGGCTGGTTGGTTGATTGGTAACCTGTTCCCACACTGGGCAGCAACTCCCAGAGCAGATCACCTATCTCTGTACCTCCCTGTCCAAAAGAAGAACTTACCTTGACATCCCCACCCCTCTGACATGTCCTCAGTGCCCTCTGACGTGTCCCTGAGGCACAGGAGAGGATGGATGGAATGTTTTCCTCCTCACACTGCCCAGTCTCGGTCTGATGCTGTTGTGAGTCACTGCAGGGTGGTGCAGGTGAAGGAGGGGAGGATGTCCAGCTTCACCAGGAGCAGTGATGATGGTGCAAATGCCAGGGACAGAAGATCTGTCTGAAGATGGATTCCTATTAATTAAGCTCCTTCGGGTGTCAGGGGCACAACACTACCACCTAGAGTTTCAGGGACCGTGGACCAGAGGTGTCACCCCACGAAGATGTTGCTTGGCCTTGCTCCACCTGAACTCCTTCAGATGGCCCAGAGCTCCTCATTGGAGAGGAATGACATCAACCATAGCACTTGGCATCACTGGAGAGGTGTGCCACTAACCACAACCCTTGGCTGCCTTTACAGACCTGTCCTGGGACACACTAAAGAATATCTCTTGCTTGCTCCAAAGCCAATATTTCTTTCAGGTTCTCTCTTCTGGCTAAGACCAGTAACGGAGTGAGGAGTGAGGTGGATTTCCACCCTCATTTCCAGCTTTAACAGGATAAATTTGCAGGTCAAGAAGAGCTGGAGGAACCACCCAAGAGCTGTCGGTCTCAGGGTCTCTGTTTGGATCTGCCCTGACAAGAAATGAATTTTCTCTGCTTGCTCAGAGCAGAGGCCAAGCAGGGAGTGAGGCCAGAACAACAAGGGGTCATGCTGGAGTTTCTTTTTTTCCTTCACTTAACTCCGAAATAAAAATATAGCTCAAGCTTGTTTTGGGATTAAGGAGAAAAAAAATCCTCTTGATGGGAACCATCTGTGGCTGGGAGATGCCGGCTGCTCTCTGCTTCCCACCCAGCACACAGATGCTGTTATGTGGGGTGTGTTCCCCCCCCCCCAGATATTATTCCTCTCACCCCGGTGCTGCTCAGAGTAATCCCAACTATTTAAGGAGGTTTTTCTCTGGATGGGCCCAGTGTTGCAAAGCAGCAGCAGCTCATTACGCCTATGTAACATAATATTTGCTTTCCTCATTACAGCAGCGCTACCCAGCACAGCTTGTTGGTGGCTGCTGGTCCTGTTAAGCGTAAATCCTGGAAGTGTCTTTGTTGTAACCTTTCCACCCCAGACGCTACTTCATGTTCAAAGCAAATTTGCAGTGGCCTCTCCAACCTGTCCTGCAAACTGAGGGGGGAAATCTGCCCCTAAGAACGGTGTTGTACCAGTCAGAATGAGGATTTGCATTGGTGTCCCCGTGGTTCACGGCACTCTGGTGGTGGCTGCTCACCCCAAATGGGACTTGGGGTGCCCAGCCATGGAATGTGAGCACTCCTGAATTGGAAGATTCTCAAGGAGAGGATAAAAAGGTGTGTTTAAAGCATTGGAAACGCTGCAGAGTATCCAGAGCAGGAAAAAGAGCAGGGAAAGGAGGGGAAGCTGAAAATGGAACCAACAGAAGTCCAGGCAGTCTGACCCCACAAGAACGTTGGGAGATGCTGACGGCCTTTCTCTGCCCTCTTTCAGAAGGTGAGGAGGCTGGGATGCTTTATGCAGGGACTGGATGTAGGCAGGTGGAGCAGAAAGGTGGAGGAGAGACGAGACCAACAGGTTCCTGTGCTGCTGGGATTGTGAGCAGCTGCACACCTAAGCTGGGATGCACTCTGCTGTGGGACAGCTTATGAAATAGGTCCAGATGGGCTCTTTGGGGGCGTTAAAAAACTGGATTGAAGGGAGGATTTTTACATGGGCCCGACTGTCTTTCGGGTGAGTCCAAACCTTGCTGGGGAGATGGTCTGGACTTACTGGCACGATGTGTGGAGCATGCCTTCAAGTGTCCTGCTTGTCCCTGCTCTGAACGTGAGGATCCTTGAGCTATTTTAATCTGTTGTAAGTAAATGAATCAGTTCTCTGCTTCGTGGAGCCCAACATGGTTGGAGAAGAGGAGGATGCGTTTTGCAGTCCAGAGGATGAAAGCAAAATGCTTTTCAACTTTTGAGGTTGGCAGAATCAATGAATAGGACACTGTCTCGTCCTGCAGCCAGAGTGCAGCCCATGCTCCTGCATTAGGAATATAGGATGCTCTGATGACGCTGTACCCAACCCTGCTCTGACCACAGGTTGAAAAGTCATCTCTGCTCTGCCTAGCTGTGCATCCAGCCCTGCCCCTCCTGCATCATTAGGAATTTGTTTGCTTATTACTGAAGTTCATTTGGGTTTTACCCAGCCCTGGCACCATGGGAGCCCAGGGACAAGAAGCTTTTGCAGCGAATCCTGGCCCAACCAGTGCAGCCAGTCCAGTGGGTCCATTTTCCCTCTGGTGACCATGAGGAAGTAGCAGGAGCTCTGCTGGTACAGCTTGGTTTGCAGAATGACATCCCTGCTTTGTCCAGGCTCTTTGCATCCTCCTGTTATTTCACACCCTGCTTAGATTTCTTCTGGGAGATCACTCTGGACTCTAGGCTTTAAAACAGACATAAACCCGTATGGGTTGTGAGTGTGGCACTTTGGTGATGAGAGACCACAAACGGAGCATTGGGAAGAGCTGGGTGGTCTCAGCTCTTAACGTGACTCTATGAATCGCGTGGGAAAAATCTCCTTGGAAGATTTGGGGCCAGAAATCTTGAGCTGCTCCAGGGAGGGATGGGCAGCACGCAGGGAAGCTCTGACTTTTGACTCATTTTGCTTCTGGGAAAAAACATTTCTGATTCTGACCACTCTGCTCTGCTCAGAATCTTCTCCATGAGCTGGCTAGCTCTGCAAGGATGACTTTGTCTTTCCCATATCTTACATTCAGATCCTGATAGGCCAGATAAACCCCAACTCCTTTTCCTCCTGCAGCTTCCAGCCACTGTCCCACACCTGTAGCATTGAATTGAGTTGTTGTGGCCAAAGCACAGGACCTGGCACTCGACCTTGTTGAACTCCATCCCATTGGTCTCAGCCCAGCGATCAGCCTGCCCAGATCCCTCCATACGGCCTCCCTACCCCCAGGCAGATCCACACGTTCCCCAACTTGGTGTCATCTGCAAACGTATTGAGGGTGCACTCAATGCCCTCATCATGTCATCAGTAAAGATATTGAAGAGGACAGGCCCCAGTCCCAACCCCTGGGGAACATCACTCATCACCAACTGGATGGAACTCCATTCACCACCACTCTCTGGGCCCAGCCATCAGCCACTTCGTGGGCACCCCACACAACTTCATCCATCAAAAAGCAATTTACCAACATTTGTACGACCAGCATTAGTGTAGAACTACCTTATACTGCAGCAGGAAGAAAACACATCACTTTTTTATTAGAAAAGGAGGGGGGTGGATTCATGAACCGTTTTTCAGACAATGAGGTTTTGAACTCCAGGGTTTTAATTTCAGCATTGTTTGTGCAAACACGCTCTGTCACGGACGGGCTGAGCCAGCAGCTGTGATGGGCCTTTCATCCCTGCCCAGTGATAAAGCCCCTGTTGTTGGGTCACCAAACAGAGACCTTCCATCCCCACGTCCCATCCGAGGGATGCAGATAATCTGAAAACCGATGTTCCCCTTTGCTTATTCACTGAATAAGGGATGCTTTGTTCGGGGATACAGGTCAGGGCTGTGGCAGGAGATTTTGTTTCAGCTACCTGCAAACAAGCTATGAGAAGAATGTGGTCGGTTCCTCTCGGACTGGAGAAACGGAGAGATATCACCTAAAGGTGTTGTTTAATATTAACTGGACCAGTGCATGTCTATAAAGGGTTCGATTGTGTATCTATCTGTGTTTAAATGTAAGTGTCACCTCCACGCTCATATTCCTGTGGTCAGAGCCTTGCACAGGCTGGAGCAGGTGAAAGTCCTCCTGCAGAGAACTGTGTCGGCAATGGTTTTTGTCAGTAAAGAGAGATCTGTGTGTTGGCACCATGAGCCCAGACCTTCCCCCACTCTGTGCTGCATGGGACGGGAGCCCAGCAGCAGAACCCACCTGGGTTTTGGATCTTAGCCTTCATCCTCATCCTCTCCTCTTGGGCTTTTGGTATCTGGGGCATCCCGTGCTTCTCATACGGGCAGGGATGCCTTGCTTCACAAGATGAAAAATATCTTTTCCCACGTTTTTTATGAAGTGGATCACATCTAGGATCTAGGAAATGCTACTAAATACAGCCATTTTGAGTAATTAGTTCAAAGATGGCTTTACCTGCCTGCCCTGACATTTTCCCAGCATCTGAACACAGACCAGCAGTGGGCAGATAAGTACATCACAAAAAGAGTCACAGGCTTGAAATTATTTTGTTTGCCGCCGATTATTGATTTAGGGCTGGATTTTCCTTTCTTAATCTGCCTTCATTCAGGGAATCACCAGATAGTGAAAAAGATCATGGAATCACTGAAAAATAGAATGGTTGGGTTGGAAGGGACCTTAAAGCCCATCCAGTACCAACCCCCTGCTGTGGGCACCCCCTGCTGTGCCCCCAGATCAGGATGCCCAGGATCCACCCAACCCAGCCTTGGGCACCTCCAGAGATGGGCACCTGCAGCTCCTCTGGGCGAAAGAGCTACGGTGTGATCCTAAGTCATCTCTTTGGATGTGTGATTTGGGTTGCGACCACCTTGGGGTGGTCCACTTTGTCCTTCTGAACCTTGAGCACTGTGGGGGGAATAGCAGGACCAAGGACCTGTCCCGTCTGTACACTGCATCTGTGTGACACTGATTTGTGTGGAGAAAGAGGAGGAAAGGGGATAGAAACCCTTTGTTGGTACCTGGAGGACACACAGATGTGGGATGTGTTGCATCCCAGCAGCTAGCTGAGTCAGTGTCCTCAGTCTCTTTGGTTTTCTTTTCATTGGAAAAGATGCTTCCCTCCTCTAAACATCCTCCTGCAGACACCAGATGTACTCCTTCTGCTGACAGCATGTGGTTGTAGTCGACCAGCACGTGTTTCTTGAGCAAGGCCAGCTGCAGACCTCGGGCAGACGGGGAGGAGGCAGTTGGTCTGATGCTCTGCCAGGCTGGGAGGGCAGCCCTTAATCCTGACTTACACACAGATGTTTATTTTATTACCCCGCTAATTGAACATGGCCATGAATATCTCCAACACTCACAGAGTTTTGGTAATGAAGGCTGATAGGTGAGATAATATGAGATTTATTCTAATGCACGTCTGTTTTTTCCCCTATAAGAGACCTGGATTTATCTTGAGCTTTGGTTGGTAGCAAGAGCTGAGGGTTGTAAATGGGTTCTTTACTTCCGATGGTGTGTACTTAATGTGGGCAAATATTCCAACAAGTAAAAGTTTAAAAGCTTGGGCTGTGGGACCAAGACCCACATAGGTACACCATAGACCAACCAGAGCACAGACACACCAGCTCAGCTGTGGATACCCTTCGTGGCAATAGATCCCAATGCCAATTAAGATGTCTGCACAAGATCACGGAATCATAATCATTCAGGCTGGAAAAAACCTCTCAGATCCCCGAGTCCAACCCCAACCCACCCCACCATGCCCACTGACCACATCCCTCAGTGCCACATCCCTATGGCTCTGAAAGACCTCCAGGGACAGTGATCCCACCTTCCCCGGGCTGCCTGTGCCAATACATCACCACTCTTTTTGCACAGAAATTATTCCTAATATCCAAACTGATGGCTGCAGCACTCCCCACCTCACCTCCATCCACGAGGCCATGGATGGGCTGATCAGGGCTGTGTTTCTCCAGCCAAGCTCTGCAGGACTGTGGTGCCAGTCCAGGAGAGATCTGCATGAAACGTTGCTATGGGCAATGTCCTGTAGGGCTTCATGGGGAAATGAGGGCACAGGGTGCTCTGCCTCCTTAGAAACCTTGATGCCAAGGGACATTCCTCACCTTGCCATTGTACCACTATCACCTTGAAGGCTCCTTCTGCCACCTCCAAGTATTCTTGTCTTCTAAGAACCAACCTGAAGACCCTCCATCTCCCCTTCCTCAATTCTTATTTTGCCTCTCTGATGTCTGAACAGAACTGGTGCTTCTGCAGCCCACTTCTTGGTTTAATGGCTATGGTGGCAAAGGGTTGGTGGTTGGACTTGATGGACTTAGATCTTTTCTGATCTTAATGGTCCTATGATTCTAGCTCACTAACTTTACTGGAAAGTAGCTTTTGGAAAGTCAAGCTACTCTTTCAGGAACACTACAGGTGTTTGCAGAAGATCTGGAAAAGATGGAATCTGTTTCTTGCTACTCTTCCTCGTCCCTGCTTCTAAAAGGGATGGATTTATTCCTTGTTACTTGTCCTCCCCGTATCCAAAACGGGCTGGCTGAGACCCAGGTACTTCTCAGGTCTCACAGGGGAAAGCCTGCCATCTCTACCTGTGTGCACTCACCCTGTGAAACTCAAACGTTTTCCCCGAAATGTCCTTCAGGCAAAAAAAACCCTCTGTGCTGCATTTAGTGTCACAGGCTGGGAATGCTCATACTTTGCTCCCGACAAATTGATTTGCAGGACGGTGGCAGAGAGGCCACCTGCACAGGGAGATGGGGTTGTGATAACAAAACCCTGGTTAACCTTTGCCCAGGTGTTCTCCACTTGCCTGCTTTAGGGCTTGACTGCACCTTTTAGCATGAAGAAAAAGGAATTACCTTGTGTGACCAACCTGACCGTACACCTGATGTCACATTCTGCTCCTGTATAAATAAATCCATATTTAAATACTGCCCCTTTAGCAGAGGATTGTCTAATGGGATATAAAGGCACTGTATGGGGGGAGTTCTGCTTCTGCTCATCACTTTCCCTAACTGAACAGCTAAAAACCCACCCATTCATCTTCTCAGTTGACTTTGTTGTTGACTTCCATGACGATGTGAAGATGTGCTCAGGGCTAATTTTGTGCTGATGACACACACAAATTATTTTGCTCTGACGGTGGGGATGAGATACAGGGTGCTTGCTGCAATTCTCCCTTCCACAGTGTGCCAGGGCAACACTAATCCTATTCTTTGCACAGCTATTTGGACCATCACCATCTTCCATGGATATCTGGGCCATTGTTGCATGCCTATTTGGACCATCGTTGCCCAGCTCTTTGGACGGCCATCACTGCCGTGGTTTCTCCTCCAAGCAGGAAGACTTTGATGCAAGAATTACAGAAGATGGAGGGCATCTGGGGCCTTATTTACCTGCAGTGATATTCCATGCCAGTGACTGCTGCTGAAGTGCATTCTTCTTATCTGTCCCTGAAGGGACTGTGAGGTTAACCTACTGCAGATCAAACACAGCTATTGTGCAAACAGGCAAAGTATTTCCTGACTATCTTCACCTCTAGTTGCTGGGTAACATCAAACATTCACATACTCGAACTTGATGAGCTATCCAGGCCTCACCAGCCCGTCTCCACTGCCTCTGTGGGAAAGGGCATGGAGAAGGAGGTGGATATACACAGTCCCTGGTGGAAAAACAGCTTTTCAAGTTCTCCCTCTGTTATTTGGTGAAATAACAAAGCCCGAGGGGACACTTGCAATCAACTCTCTTCACCCTTACTAGAGGCACAAAGGCTTGGAGAAAGAACGAGGAAAAAGTGCCTTAATGAAAACATTCTCAGGACAAACACAGGAAAACACAGCTCTCCCTCCTGTTTGTCCTGCATTCCCTGAGTATTTGAACAAGCAAAACAATTGTGTGTCCCCTGCCACGCTTCCTTCCCCTCACTCAGGGCTGGTTGGATGCTGCGGGCATTGGGATTTACCCACGCATGGACGGACAGACAGACAGCATAGCATTGGTAGGAGGCTTCTGGATAATGCTGGCCATGCTTCTTGAAAACGCCTTGTTTTCTTCTTCTACAAAATGGAGATCGCAACGTCAACCTTCAGGCCTTGCTCTATCTCAATGTGGCGTTGGTTCCATCACAGATTTATGAGATGTTTGTCGCTCTTCCCCAAAATCTGACTATGGAAGCATCCCAGAGCATTGGGATATGGACTGAATATGGTGTATACCAATGGCACAGGCTGCCCAGGGAGTGGGAAGGGTCAGCATCCCTGCGGGTGTTCCAGAACCATGGGGATGTGGCACTGAGGGATGTGGGCAGTGGGATGGTGGGCTGGGTGGGGGTTGGGCTGGGGATCCTAAAGGTCTTCTCCAACCTCAGTGGTTCTGTGATTCTATGAATGAACACAGTAGAAATTCCAGCTGTGCCAAAGGGAGATATCTTAAATATTCAGCAATCAAAGTGTGGAATCAGGAAGTTTTTGTAACCTGAAAACATTGCCCCTCTCCAGAACTGCACGTTTCCCTAGAAGCAGTCTTGAAATTAAATGAAATTTCCTTCCCTCGGTCGCTCCATGACTCTTTGGGCATTGCCTCTAGCAGCAGAAGTGCTGCTGGCAAGGGAGGACGGGTTTGCTGCTCCTCATTCCTGACAGAATCACAGAATCCTCTCTGCACAGCTGCTGCAGGCAGCTGGAAAAGGAAGCTGTGCCCAGCCCGGCGCTCCCCCATGTCTGCATTGAGTTCAGCTGGCAACGCTGGAGAAAAATCCTGAAAATGTGCAAACTGCATTTCTTTTTGGAGATATTTTATTCAGCAAATGTTCCTGGGGATGGTAAAAGGCGAGTTCCTGGCTGACACCGGGAGCAGCTGCTGTGTTTCTGGAACCTCAAGTGTCAGAAGAATAATTCCTCCCGGTGCCAAAACAAAATAGTCTTTCCCTATCCTTACAAATGGATGAACTATTTCTGCTGGAATCACAAGGAGACCATCCCTAGGCAGACACCCAAGCACGCAGCATTTCCTCCTGCTTGTTTAAAGTCTGGTGGAGTCACAAGGGCTGACGCTCAGGGCTCTGCTCTGTGTCTCCAATACCTGTGCCTGTGTCCTTTTCCCTGCAGGGAAAAGCATGGAAACGCATCCTAAAACTCAGTGAGTGAGTGAATAAAATGCACCATCAGAGGTGTTTTGTTTGGGTTTTGGGGTAATGATGGCTTGGAAGGACGTCTGGTTGTGGAACAGCAGTGCTGTAAGGAACTGGGTTTGGAACAGGAGCTCCCAGCAGCACTGCCTGCGGTGATGCCATGCAAACCTAGCATGGCAACCCAGTTTTTTTCATCTTCTGGTTTTGGTCCTTTCCCCTGGATGAGGTTTTCTGGTGGGAGAGTGCAGTTTTTGGGTGTTATTTTTGGGCTTTTTTGGGGAAAGAGAGGCTGTTGCTTCTGGCTTCTTCTGTTCCAGTGAAGAGGAGCCTGGCATCTGTCTCACCTTGCTCGCTGTTTTGACAGCACATCTCCATTTTTTGCACCCATTAGGCCATGCACAGCCCCAACACATGGCCCTAAAAGGTGGAAAACAGCAAATCTGCAGGGAAAAAAAAAAAAAAAAAAAAAACCCTGAAATATCGGGATCTAACATATGCCACGTGCAAGTGGGAGAAGTGAGTGAAAAAATAAATGGAAAAGGCCCTCTATAGGGGCAGGAGGCTGCAGTCCCCAAACCTGTGCCTGACTCTTCTCTCCCCATATCCACCCACCCAGCCAGGAGCATGCCAGGCATCCCTCCAAGCAGGTTTGGGGGCACAATTTCCTTGGATGTCAGCATCCCAGAATCAGAGATACCAGTGCTTGGATTTTCCCACCTGACCACTGTGCTCCCTGGGATTTGCAGGTGCCCGCTTTGCTGCAGCCCAGGGCGTGCGGGGCTGTATTTGTGCAGAAGTTTTCCAAGTGAGCTGTATTTTTGATCTTGGTTGCTCAGATCTTCCACGGTGGTTCGATTTTATGTGTGTATGCATGCCCATGTTGCTCTCGGGATGGAGGATTTCCAGACCTCTCCGTTCAGAGGAGGACGATGGGAGCGGATGAAAGAAAAGACGATCGGTGCTGTGCCATGAAGCCTTTTGGGGTCCATCATTGCCAAACCCTTTGGGATCAAGCAGCCGAAGCCTTTCCCATCCCTTCGGGTGGAGTTTTGGGGCACACCGGGATGGAAAAGCCTTTTCCACGGAGGGGAGCCCCCCAGAGCCGCATCCTGGGGACAGCTTTTGGGGGGCTCTGTGGGGCGCACCGTGAGGACACCCGCGAGAAGAAAAAGGCTGCGAGCTTTAGGGTGCAGCCTTCCTCCTCCTACTCCTCCTCCTTCTCCTCCTCCTCCCGCTGCTCGGGGCGGAGCCGCCCGCCCCAACCCCCGCCCCGCAGCCGGGAGCGGGCGGCGGAGCGGAGATCGGAGCGCTGCGGGGACGCGGGGACACCGCGCTGCCACCGCCCCGCGCCCGACCCGCCGCTGTCCCCAACGCCGCGCTGCCCGGGGACGGCTCCGCCGCCTGCATCGCTGCCCCCGGGGGCGGGGAGGGTGGAGGTCATCGCTGGGAAGGGACGGGGGTCCTCCCCGCATCGGAGCTGGGCGACCTGGAGGATCTCCCGGCGGTAGCTGCAGGTAAAGCGGCGGATGGGGCGGACTGGTTGGGCTGGGGGGAATTTTGCGTCCCTTTTCCCGTGGGGAACACGAGGGGTGATGCTGAGCCGGGGAGGGTGTTGGGTGTTTCACCCCAAAAGCTGCTCCATTGACCACAGTGGTGCTTTTTCCCTGCAAAAAAAAAGTCCTTCCTAGCTCTCTATGACCTCTCCAAGTGATGTGCCCCTCCAAAAAATGTGCAGCTTGCCTTCCGGGAGCAAAGTTGGGAGATGCTAGATGCCACCGTGCAGTGGGGGACACCTACCTGGAAAAGGCACCTGGCGACCCCCAGCTCTCCAGGACCCCCCCAGCTGCCAGGGTGTGTGTGCAGCCACCCCTGTTTCTCCTTTGGGCCATACTTGTTTTACAGGTCATGCTTCATTTTTATACTCTGCTCTTCAAATAATGCCACCAGCCGTGTCCCACTGCCCCGGGGCTTGTCTTGGGACTTGTAAAACCCCAAGACACCAAAATCCCAGAGGTTTTCTAACCACCTGCCTGGTGTGTGCTGGAGGAGCATGCCTATCCCACACCCAGCTCTCCCTATGAGGTTGAGATGGGGATGTCCTGAGGGGGCATTTGGGGATGTCCCAGGTAGCTTTTGGGCACATCACCCCATAGCAAAGCCCTATTGTTATAAGCACACTGAATTCCTTCCCAGCACTGATAGAACAGATGTAGAAGGTCTTATCCTGCCCCGATGCTCGGCAAAGAAATCACTCAAGAAAAGAAGGAATTCAGGAAAAAACAAACAAAAAAAAAAAAACAAAAAAAACCTCCTTGCTGTTTTATTAAGGCTGCCTCGCAAGTTTTCACTGCCTGGAAAACTGGGCGTTAGGGAATCGCAGTGGAAATGGAAATGTGAGCTTTCCTCTGGAAAAGGTCTGTTGTAGCAATTCCCGATGTCGAAGCTGCAACGTTTCGCCCCGACCAGATGGAAACGGGGATTCTTTAGCCAGGAAAAAAAAAAAAAAAACCCGACCCCAAAATGGGATTTTGAAACTTTGGTTCTTAGGGGTGGGTTGGCACGGCCGCTGTTATTACTTGCCACCATGTGGGCTGTAGGGGTTATTTTGGGGCTGGAAAGGGATAGCGGATATATGATCGGAATAGTGACAATGCTGCATCATTAAAGGAAAAAAAGAATGATGGCTCTCTTTGCTGGAAAATGAGTGCTCACCCTGTGAGCCTTTGCAGGATGTCTGCAGGGCAGGGTTATGTCGGGCATGGGGAGCACTGAGCCCCAGCATGCTGTTCTCCCCTGGCTGCTTCCAACTGCCAGGAAACACAGTGCCATCAGCAGCAAAAGTTAGACCAGCTCTTAAAGAGCTTTTTTTGGGTTTGGATCTTGCACAGATGCAGGATGAATGCCTTCCACTTGCAGTCCATCTCCTAAATTGCCAGCTTGGCAAGTGTGGCCGGGGAGAAGCTAGAGGGAATGAGTGTCCTGCCTCATTCTGGCAGTCACACTGCTATGGAATCCATCCTTTAATGCACCACACAGCTTTGTCCACCTGAACCCTTCAAGGCTGTGATTGGAACCTATTTGCATAGAACCAGAAAGGTTGGGTAAGACCTCCAAGATCACCAAGCCCAACCCATCCCCACCATTCCCACCCACTGAATCATAGTCATTACATTTGGGACAGATCTCCAAGATCATCGACCCCGACCCATCCCCACCTTTTCCCCCATTGAGACTTGAAGCATCTTTAAGCCAATATTCCTTCCAGCTGCTCTGGGAAGTTGCTGCTGCTGCTTTGGGGCGAATATGAGCTCAGAGTTCATTTTGTAGCGGGTGTCTCTGTCAAGCAGTACTTTCTCTATTAAATAAGCATGTTCTGCACGTTACGCTCCTCCCTGCAATGAATTCTGTACTTGAAAGCGAAGCATGACTGATGTTTGTCTTGAGCCTCGACAACGAGCAGCACAAAGAAAATGAGTTTGGGTTCGATCAATTTATTTAGTGTTGGGCTGTGGATTCAGGAGCTGCTGGCTTGGAATTAATGATAAAGGGTTTCGTTTCAGCAAGGCAACAAATTGCTTTTATGAAGCAGGGAGGTTATACTGAGATAATGAGCCAACTGCAGGGGCCAGGGGTGGCTTCCTGCACTTCGAGCTGCAACGCGCCACGTGCACTTGATCTCAGGTAACTGCATTAAAGTTATTAGAGGGGTCACTTTCTTTTTTATTATTGTTGTGTTTTCTTTTTTAAGCACGCTGCTGTATGGGTTACAAGAACTGCAATCTGCAAAATGCTGTTGTAAGTTGAGGTGAAGATCTTGATAGGGAACATCCCCTCTGCCCTTGTTGTCTGCGCAGCGTTCAGGTGCTCACTGGTGGTGATGGGTTTGGGTGCCTTTCCAGCAGAAACCCCTGCAGGGATCAGCAGCCCTTAGCTGGTTTTTAGGTCCTGCTGAGGGTGAAGATAAAAGGATGTGGTTGCATCTCTGAAATACAGCGTTGCTGCTCTACAGCTCTTGGCCTGTGCATCATGGTTTGGCCAACGTTGGGAGCGTTGGGGCTGGAGGTGGGTATGGGTGTGTGGGGCTCTGGACATGCTTTACTTAGGGAGTGATGCCAGTTTGAAACTTCTTTTTAAGGAGCAAATTACACATTTGTGCTCCCGATCAGTGCCTGATTGAGATGACTGAGATGCTCCACGCCTTCTTGTGAGTAGCAATAGGATCCACCTGGTAGCCACTTGGCTCCTGCCATAAAGAGGCATCGTTAGGCTGCAGCAGCTGCTAATTACACCTCGAGGAGACCAAATGGTGGTGGGGGGGGAAAGAGATGTCCCTGGGAGTTTCTCTTTGTGCAGCAAAATAACAAGGGCTTTTGGTGGGAGGAGGCTGCTGCTGTTTTGCTGGTGGTCACCACAGCAGCTGTGAGGTAAGCGGTGTCTTTTGGCTTCTCCTTTTCCACTCGGCTCTTTTATCTGCTGGCACTGAGCATTCGGGGCTACTGCTCCCCAAAGTCAACTAGCACGAGGCTGAGTGTTCCCTCTGCTCAGGAGAGGGCAGTGTCACACCAACAAGCTGCTCCCTTTACGGCAGTGCCACCTTATTCCCACCCAAGGGTGTGATTTCCACTCCCCACATGGGACCTCACTGCCTTGTTCCTCTCCTTCCCTCCCCGAGCAAAAGACATCTCTGTTCCAGATGTGCTGACCATGAGTGCGCTTACGGTGTTTACCAAACCTCTGTAGGACGACTGGGCGCGTGATGCAGGGGAAAAAAGGGATTAAAAGGATTGTTTATAGCAGTTGCTTTTGCTTGGCAGCCCATCTATAAACAGTGATTAGATGCAGCTACTTCAGTGCGTGTCTCTGCTTTCAGAGAAGCTGCGTGCAGGCGTTTGGCTGTGCTGCTGTTCCCTTCCATATTTCTCCCCACTTCCTCCAAAAATACCCCCAGGGACTGGCAGGATGACTGTATGGATGCTTGCTGGAATAGGCTGTCATTGCTCAATAACCTGAAAAAGCCTTATTTTTATACGTAACTAAATATTTGCACAGCGCCTCTGCCAAGAAGTGGTTTCAAGGTACAGCGCATTCCCTTGAAGGGTGTTCCAGTGCAGACCTTCTTGGGTGGCAATGGGAAATCTCTCCTTGCTCGGGTCCTTCTTGCCACACCGTGTGTTTTCATATGCTGAATCCATTACGTGTAATGATGGAACTCTGTCCCTTTTCCCCATCTGCCTCTGGGCAGGACCAGCTCCACGAAAAAACGTTTCTCTTGTGGATGTGTTTTTGGCAGTGATTTTTGTGGCTCCTTATCCAGGAATTGCTGAAGTGGGCTGGTGATGTTTGTAGAATTGTCGTAGAATGGCTTGGGTTGGAGTGAACCTTCAAGATCATCCAGTTCCCCTGCCGTGGGCTGCGTGTCCCCCACCAGCCCAGGCTGCCCAAGACCCCTCCATGGCCTCAGGCACCTCCAGGGATGGGGCACCACAGCTCAGGGCAGCAGTGCCATAATAATATGGTTGTTACTACTATTATTATTCGTCCTAGATGAAGAATGGAGGCAAACCAGACCTCATCCCAGGTGATGCACAAATCTGGGTACCTGCTCCATTGCACTGCTTTTTAGCTATGCTGAATTTTAGGCTCCTATTGCAGAGGTTGCTCAGCATCTTGCATCTGATTTAAATAGCACAAGGTGAGGAGCGGTGTTTCCTTTAATAGTTATGCCAAATGCAGCATTTAAAGAGGCATAATGGGTTGGCTGTGTGTTTATACACTAATCGTCTGCTAGACTCTATCTTGAGCCACTTGTCTTGTATTGATGGATCCCTCGTGCTGACAGTCACCCCATCATAAATGAAATTGCCTCCATCTTAAATCAAGTCAATGGTCTGGTTGTCTACTGCAGCACTGCAGCAAAACAAATAAAACCAATTAAGTTGTCAGACCAAGAGTCTGAACAAGTCACCAGGAGCCCTGAGGCTGCTGGTCAAACCCAGGAGGTCATGGGGTGGTGAGGGATGCACTGAGTACTGCTGGGAAGCCCATTTAATCCCAGAGCAGTCAGTTAATGAGCTTTGGGGCTTAATGATTTGAGGCTGTGTTTGGCTTGTTGCCCTGCTGGATTCCCCAGACCCTTCTGCAAGTGTAGAAGTGTGGTGTGAAGGGGCAGGCTTGGCCCTTCCAAGGCCTTTAAGATCCCCACCCCACTCCACCATGCCCAATGACTTCAGTGCCACATCTCTGTGGTTCTGGAACACCTCCAGGAATGGTGACCCCTCTCCCTGGGCAGCTGTGCCATGCCTGACTGCTCCTTTGGAGAATAAATTTTTCCTCATACTGTTCCTTGGGGTTAAAACATATCCTGCATGTCCCAGCTGTAGGTGTGGGAAGGGCTCATCCAACCCTTTGACCTCTGGCTCTTCCTTGGGGATAAGACAGGTTCTGTAGGGTAAGAATGCCCCATCCCTGGAGGCATCCAAGGCCAGGCTGGATGTGGCTCTGGGCAGCCTGGGCTGCTGGTTGGTGACCTGCACACAGCAGGGGGTTGGAAGTGGGTGAGCACTGTGCTCCTTTGCAACCCAGGCCATTCTGTGATGACTCTATGAAGTGCACAAGTCCCCCCTCTCCAGCCCGACTGCTTTGCTGTAGGTAGAAGCCCAGGGTAGACAAGCTTTCTGAGGCAGTCAGATGGGTGATGTTTTATAGGAAGTCACCTGATACAGCAGTGATGACATCCGTGGGTCCTGTGGCAATTTTGGTGCCATTGTGTCTGCTAATTATTCGTGCATCTTGCGATGAGTCTTTAAACCATCACTCACACCTATTGCAGTCGGGAATTCAGTGAACTGAAGCACTGGTGTCCTGGTAGGGTATCCATGCAGAAATGCAGCTGTGGGATTTGGTTGGCTTTTCTCATGCTTTCCCCTCTGGAGTGTTTTGGGTTGGGATTTCTCCATGCTTGTTGGAGTTCAGCGCTCTGTGCTGCAGTAACAGCTGAGCAGCCCCTGTAACAACCTGTGTGTGGTTCGTTAGGAGCCCTGCGATTCATCAAGCAGAGAGGTGAGGCCTTATGGCTTCTCCAGCCTTCTATTTTCAGCCGTGTTCCTCTTAGCATGCAAATTATGTTTATCGAGAAGGATTGCTCTGCGCTCAGCTTGCAAGCCCTGTTTCCCAGCCTCTACAGAGATAGCAAAAAGCTTGCTAAAAATACATATACAACATCTCCCTGTGCTTGTCAGCTGAGTGCTGTGAGCTCCTGAGCTGCTTGCTGTGCTGCATTTGATGCTCTCTGAATACGGAGTTGTGGGCAGCTCCAGTTTTGGGGGTGGGTTACCCCTCTGCTTGGGTTTGGCATGCTGGTGAGCTCATTGCAGCTGTGCTCTCCTGTTTTTATTCCTGGAGGCAGAATCTGTGTTAAAGCAAAGCAGCAAAAAAAAAAAAAAAAAAAGTACCCAGCTCTGAATTTATCGCTGAGTGCTTCTCATCCTCATTAAAAGCCTAATTTAACGTGCGAAGTTTACAGTTTGGCTGGAGAGATTTTCCCTTATCACAAGTGCTGCCTAATCGGCCTTGTTTTGCGCAAGGATGTTTTTTTTTGTTGCTGTTGTTTGGATCTCAAGGAGAGCTGTATAACATACAGGAATGCAGTGTGCTTGTGGGTAAGACAGCTGTATATGTTAAAATGTTAATGTGATGGGAGCAAGCGTGCTCCGGTGTCTCTTTACGCTGCCAGGCAAGGTCATCCTGCTGCTGCTGAAACAAGCTGTGCAGGGGCTCCACGGAGTTCTGTTCTGCAAAGAAATAGCAGTCTCCTTGTGGGATGATAGCAGGGCAGCTGCGTCCCTGAAAACACGGGCAGGAGGAGTGGAGGTGAAGGCCAGCACCCAAGGATGTGTCCCTCCAGGTGCCCCTGCAGCGTGCTGGGGTTTCAGCCCTTCTTGTCACTTAGCATCTTGTCGACCTTATTTCTTCCTCTTTATTTAAAGGAAATGTCTGTAAGCGAGCAATACTGGTTGCTGTGAGCAGTCTGAAGGGAGGCAGATGTACGTGGTACAGCGAGGTCCATGAACTCAATGTAGCCTGGCAGATTGCTCCTTTCTTCTGAAGGGAGAGGGTGTTGGGGTGCTCAGTGCACGAGGATGGGGGTAACCAGCTGGTTGCACGCTGTCCTTGATGTCCTGCAGAGGCCCCATGTCCCCAAATGCCACAGCTGAAGCAGACACGCTTGGCACTGCTTAGGAAATGGCACAGATCCTTCTTTTTGGGTAGTGATGGTGACCACAAAGTAGCTGTGAAATGGTGTGTTTTGTAGGCAGGAGTTAACGCAACTGCCTCCAGGGCTTGATGAGTGACTGAGCCCATGCAGACTTGGCAGCATGCAGATTGGATCCCAGCAAACTGGTGAAAGTGGGAGACTTTTACTGTGGCTTTGCTATCTGCAGTGGATATTAAATGGCATGGCCACCAGCTAGGAGCTGTCAGAGCTCTTGGAGAGATGCACCTACTGAAACATCCAGCTAAAGCCTGAACACACCTGTTAGTCTTCTCCAGAAGAAGAACATGGGGAAGAAGCTCTTGGCCTCAAACGTGAGGTTCATCCTTCTAGTTTTGGATTTGGCCTCGAAGACAAGGTTGGTTCTTCCAGATTTGGGTTTCCAGCCCTCAAAACCTGCTGGCATTGCTCTTCTCCTGGGTCTGTAATGCAACTCCAACTCCACCAAAAGTCACTGCAGGTTGGAAATACTCTTAATTTATCTTTTATTAGGGGTCACTTTTGGGGAGCTGTTGCAAACAACTTGCCTGCTGCAATCCGTCTGCCAGGCTGGGAAAGCTTTGGTGCCTGCTGGTTTTCAAGCTTCTTGAAATGCTTCACCTGCAAGTGGGAGGGGTGAGAGCTTTGGGCAGAGGTTAATAACAGGTTGGATTTGAGTTGTTGACCTGAAGGCAAAGGCTCCTGTTGGCCTGAAAACCCCTGGGGTTTTATCTTCTTGATGTGCTAAATGCCACTGTATTGCAGCAGGAAAGGTGATTAGTTCGCAGGAACGGAGCCCTTGAGTTTGGTGGAAGCTGTAACCTGAGGTCCTGACTTTTAGAGATGTCTCCAAGAGCAGAATGAGCTTAAATGAAGGGGTCCTCTATATTTCTAAAAGCATCAGCTTGCTGTGCTACAAGCCTTCTATCATGGCAGTCCTTAAATTCAAGCTTTTGGGGCCAGGGTCTGGTAGTGCTGAGTGCTCTATCAGACCCATGGGGCCATCACTTAAATTCTCGTGGCTTCTTCCCCCCAAGCACTATTGTTTTTTCCCCCATTTCCCTGAAGTTAGTAGCTGAGCTGCAGGAAGATCTGCCTGACTGTCTGGACTCTATTCCACACCTCTCCCTAAGCAGTCTGTGGTCTGGGTTTTGGACTCCTTTTGTAGATCTTGGGGGCACCTGGGGTGAGTGAGGAGGAGCAGTGAGCTCATGAGGTCACAAGCCTGGGGCTAACAGTGTCAAGAAGACCAAGCGTCCACTTGTATCTCTGTAGCCTCCATCCCTGGGCGTTACGTGCTCCTCTCTATCTCTGCTGATATTTGCAGTAGTGATAAGAAAGGCTCTGTAACGAGTGTGCTTGGCAGCAGATAAAACTGACTGTGCGTGAGAGCTGTTCCAGCTGGGAGCTTATCGGCCCTA
Organism: Meleagris gallopavo; assembly: GCF_905368555.1. Classification (NCBI taxonomy): domain Eukaryota; kingdom Metazoa; phylum Chordata; class Aves; order Galliformes; family Phasianidae; genus Meleagris; species Meleagris gallopavo. Next base: position 193,161,562 of record NC_139404.1, read on the forward strand.
TTAAAACGTAAACCATCAGCAGGGCTCGGGAGAGGTGGATGTTTCAGGTCCTTGAGCAGAACAGAAACGTTCAGCAAGGTATTGTGCTGAAGTACTGCCTTTTGGTAAGTCCCTCTTAAATGCATTTTATTACTGTTATTTTTTTTTAACGGCAGGGGATAACGTGGGGAGCGAGGCTTGTAAAGTGGCCAAGCATTTGTGTTGAACGCAGGCAGCTGGTTACTGTGCTGCGTGTTTGTGGGTGCAATGAGGCAGCTGGTGATTGGCAGGAGTGGTCTCAGGGTGCATTAAATTGAGGGACCCTCCTCGTCCTGCATGGAGAGTGGGCTCCTGGTGCTTTTGTCCAGCTGTTGAATACTAGTGCAGGGAGGACCAATGTTGCTTGATGCTCTTTCAGGGCACCAGCAGGGATGGTGAAGACCTGGGCCGACACCAGTGAAAGGCGCAGTGGTGTAGAGTGAGGCCAAGTGTCCCACTCTGATTTGCAAGTTTGTTGTTCCCAGGAGCTTCCGTGTGCTGCCTTGAATGCATTGAGATGAGTGGAAAGGCTGCTGCAGTCTGAGCATGGGCACGTCTTGTCAGCTACCCAGATCAGAAGGACTCCATCCCTATGCAGGCATCTCCATCCTCCCGGGGTCTGTGACTTGGAGCTCTCTCCAGAGGGTGGGTGCCCAAAGCTACTCTCTAAAAAATAACAACACAGTTAATTCTGATTTCTTTTTGTCTTAGGAAGTAAAAACATTCATCTCCAGCCTCCACAAAAGTTGTTCCAAAAATGGTTGGAGCTTGGAGTGTGGAACTGGATATCCAGGAACAAGTCAAGGGACCTGGAAAGGGAACTCAGTTCTTTAGTTGCTCCTAACTTATTCTTGGGAAGAGATGTCAGCACTGGCACAGGCTGCACAGGGAGGGGAGAGGAGGGGGTCACCATCCCTGGGGGTGTTCCAGAGCCATGGGGATGTGGCACTGAGGGACATGAGCATGGTGGGGTGGGTTGGGGTTGGAGTTGGAAATCTTTTCCAATCAGAGTCTCTGATTCTATTAGGAAGTTGAGCAAACTGGGAAGGTGCTTTTCTTGTTTGCTTCCCTGTTGTTTTCCATGTTGCTAGCCACTGATGTTGTAAATGTATAGGTAGTCGTGGGGAGGTGAGGTGAAACCTGAATCACTTCCCATTGGCCATGGCCTCTAGGTTGTGTCCCCTTGTGTGCAGTGTCACCTCTACTGTGACCTCAGGGCACATCAGTCCTATTTGTTGCTGCCTGTGTTAAGATGTCCCAAACTGCTTTTAGAACCACAGAATGGTTGGAGTTGGAAGGGACCCTTTAAGGCCATTGGGTCCCACTCCCTGCAGTGCACAGGGACACCCACAGCTCCATCAGTGCTCAGAGCCCCATCCCCTGACTTGAATGTCTCCAAGGGATGGGGCACCACCACCTCTCTGGACACCCTGAAGGCTTTATTTTTACTGCAGTTTTAGCATAACTTGATTTCCTTTCCTTTTGCACTGGAGGGGTTTCTTCAGAAGACAGCATAGGTGGTACAAGGGCTGTTGGCATGGCAGGAGGTGGAGACTGGAGGGAGCTGGGATTTGGCACAAACAACACGTGCTATGGGCTGATGGCAGCAATGCTCATGCTCTCTGCAAAGCCACGCTCCAGGATTTCATCTGACCAAGCCAAGCTTGTTCCATGGAATGTCAGCCCTGTCAGTGCAGCAGATAGCCTGAGCTGTTGAAAGAGATGGCATTTGGACAAAACCAGGAGCTCGCTGCTGTTACACAAGGTCAGCGTGACCATCTGGCTCCCAAATAGAGTCGTTGGGTTCAGTTTTTCAGCAAACACTTGCTGCTGCTCAGCTGTGTAATCAGCTAACAGGATTTAACACCGCATCCAATGTTTTTAACTCAGCTTTGTGCTAGCAAGGTAACCCAAAAAAGCTAGACTTAAAATGAGTGGAAATGTGAGTTCCTGGGACTATCCAATTCCAGGACCAGATAGCAAAGCCATCTGATGGCTATGCTAACAGCTTTATGTGAACTGACTCAGTGTTGTGGAGCTGGGCATAAGAAATATCTATTGTCATTTATTAAACCTCAAAGACCTTCCACTTGAGGCAGCTTCTCTGTGAAATTTCTCTTGTTTTCCACCTCCAGAATTTAAACACAAACAGCCTCTTGCTCTGTGGGAAGGTGGCTGCAGTGAGTGGTGCTTCTTTTCACCTTGGGAGCTGCTAACTGGAACCCCAAACCATTTTGTATTTTGAGAGGAAATTCTCTGCTTCAAGTTGGAGGTGAAACACAGCAGAGGTGGAGCCTGGCGCTAGGTCTGCAGGGAAGAGGAGGTGAACAAGTGGTAGAAGAAGGCATCAAAATCTTGAATTACTGTCTACTATCTGCCCTTGAACCTTCCACGTGTTGGCATCAGGTCTGAATCTCAGCACAATTTTTTGTTCCTGTTGTGGCATTTTTGTTCCACTTTTTTCTTTCCTCCAAGACTGATTACTTATGAAGATTTATGGAATGTTTATAGGAGAGGAAAGCTCTTGACAGAGTGCTTTTGTATGTGGGGGATGTCCAAGTGCTTGACCAAGAGTTGGGTTTCAAATCACCTTCTTGTGGGCTTGGCTCAACCGCTGCTGACTTCTTTCTGGCCACCCCGAAGCACATTGCTGTGGTAGAGCATTGTGCTCCCAAACTCACCATTTTTGGTGATGGGTCCCATGTATTTGATTGCCTCGGGCTGATTTTATCTCATGCCTTTCCTTCCAAAAAAATACTGGCTGAAACACTTGTGGCTGAGAGCTCTACCGAGCCAGCTCATGGACAGGGCTGTGAGTAAAACCACGTTATGTCTCATGCACCATCAACTTTAATGCTTGTTAAACAGCAGAGCTGTTGAGAGGGAGCATTGGGCTGAGGCAGCGTTGCTGCTGTTAAAAAATAAATACAACAGCAAAGGGCTGAGTGTTGAAATAAATTGTGCTGTGGATGTCTAAGAGGGTATATAGAGATTGGGTTTTCCCCAAGGCTCAATGCCAGGTGAGAGACTTGGGAAGGTGGCAGCTGACTGCATGTGGGGAAAGCTTTGTGTCCCAGGAGTAATACATCCTGTCCTTGCCATGAAACATGAGGGCTTTATTCAATTCATTTTCCTGTCCTGAGACTTTAAGCCACTAGAGTGGTGGTGGGTGTCCCGTTCCTGGAGACATTCAAGGTCAGGGGATGGGGCTCTGAGCACCGATGGAGCTGTGGGTGTCCCTGTGCATTGCAGGGAGTGGGATCCAATGGACTTTAAGGGTCCCTGGTTTTCCTCACCACCCCAAGATAGCCAGGCCTTTCTGCTTTGCAATTCAAGCACAGATGGTAGAGGCAGACTGAAAGCTCATGTCCTACCACTCCGGTTCAGCATCTCTGTCAGGAGAAGTCTTGCTGTGTGAGGATGATGTTGAAAGCACTGTCACAACATCTCTCACAGGATGAAGGAGAGATGAGCTGGGAAAACAGCAAACTGCAAGGAAATTGCTTCAGGCTTTTTCCTGCAATCCCAGATCCCTACACACTTGGACAGAAAATCTGGGACTGTTTCTGGCATGAGCAGACAGCCTGATGTGCTAGGATATAGTTCTGGGCAGAGCCTTCAGGTCTGTGCCTTGGTTCCTCCTCCAGAGGAGATGACGCTGGCTTGGCAAAGCAAAGCATCAGAGATCACTTATTTATCCCCTCGGGTGCCTCAGTGGGCTTTTCTTAAGCTTAAAGCAGCAACTCTCAACAGTGATGTTCCTTTAGAAACAAGAGATGCCTTTGTCTCCATACTGTTTTTCTGTAAGATTCACTTCATTACAGTCTTATGCAGGCTGTATCTTCACTCTTCTCCAGGTGTAGCTGATGCTCCTTGCGAGGCTCATGGTTCTCTCGCTCCCCGTGAGAGATGGGGACAGGAAGGGTGCTCCTCTTTTAATTCCTGTCAGTGCTATCCTGTGGCCAGTTATTTTCAGTTGTGGGTGACTAAAGAATGGTGTAAACTTGAAACAGGTCTTTGTGTGGAGTTGCACGAGTGAGCAGTCGATGTGAGTTTCAGGGCAAGTATTTGCTCTGAGTCCAAGAGGAAAGAGAAGAGCGTTAGCTTTAATTTTGCCATCTGCGTCCTGATTCTGGGAACATTGGAGCACAGAGCTGTTCATCCCGTGTTTTAAATTATGAAACACTTCATCTGTTGGTTGTCCTCGTAGTGCAAGGTAGATGCAAGTCTTGGATTGATGCTGTGATGGCAGCTCTGAAGGAAAGATAAGTGGGACTCCTCCGTATGCTTTACACCCACCTCCTCCGTGGTTTTGGTGAAGGAGACAAGTGTGTCTGCAGAATAGAGGACACGCTGCAACCTCAGGGTGGGTTGGTGAGGCAGTGTAAGGATCGTGCATGTCCTCAATATTTCCCTCTTTGAAGACTGGAGTTGATGGTAGAAGCCACCTGTTTGGATCCCTGATATCTCAGGAGTGTTTTTGCAGGGCTTTCATACATTCACCCAGTGAAGAAGCACAAAGAAGCTGTAAAGCAGCCATCGATCAAGGGAAGAGTCTTGTTCCTAGGAAGTGACTCCACAGGTGGATTGATTACTCAGCCTGCTCCTGCTGTGGCACCGTTGATTCAAGCTGGTAAACTCAGCTTCTCAGGTGTCTGCTCTAACAAATGTGGACATACAGCTCCAACGATGTGGTCAGAGTGTTCTGGGAGGGTCGCAGCCCCTCTGGCAGAATAGAGCTACAGCCTAGAGAGGGCAGAACTGCAAATGTGCTATTGGGGTGCATAAATGCCACCCTCAACCACACTGCTTCCACTTTGAGCGTCTCAATCCTTGACGGAATTAAATGCAATCTACCTGACAACCTCCACTATTGAGTCTGTGGTGAAGCTGTGATTTAAATTGTTATCCTTCTATCTCTATCCCAAAGTGTTGTGGGCAAACAATATTGTCGAAGAGAGAATAGGAGAATTTGAAGGTGGTAGTTCTGCAGTGCCATGGAAGGGCAGGGATGGCATCAGCAGGGAGGAAACTCGGTGGGAATCCATCTTGGTGATGGGCTGGGACAGATGGGGCATGCGATGCCTGCAGGAATGTGGTGGGGCGTGTCTGAAGGATGGGATTTCTTGTGGGGGATGGCAAGAGTTGAGGATTGTGAGGGTCTGTGCAGGAGACTGGACTCTATGCCTGGCTTTCAGGCTGAGTAGATAGGCATCGCTCAGTTACTACCTCAGCATTTATGGGTGCCCCATCCCTGGAGGCATCCAAGGCCAGGCTGGATGTGGCTCTGGGCAGCCTGGGCTGCTGGTTGGTGACCCTGCACATAACAGGAGGGTTGAAACTAGATGATTGTTTATGGTCCTTTTCGACCCATCCCGTTGTATGACTCTATGATAATGTCATTTTAACATGAGCAGTGACAGAGGGCCCCTGGAGGACCATTGCCACTAAAAACAGAGTGGGATGAGTGGAGATGGGATTGGAAAAGGGAATCTGGAACAATTTCCATCCTTCACCTTCCCTTCCTAGTGGTCTTTGTCCAATGTGCAATAAGCAAATGCCAAACACTTAATTTGTCATTTTCTTTTTTGCACGTTGATGGATGGAACTCAACGCCAAAAATACTTCCAGCTTTGGATGCAGCTTGCCAAAAATAGCAGGGAGCTCTGTGGGGGCTGTCCCTCGGCGAAGGGCTCTGCTGCCTTTATCCTTGTGTGTGCCAACAGTCTGAGTGCGAGGAGCATCTTTGGAGCCAGTGGGGCATGAAGGTGATAAAGGGGAAGCTTTCCTGCTGCTGTGGTAGGGACATGGAGGCCATGATGTGACCTTGTGGGATGCTCACTGTGCAGTGTTTTGCATCTAGACACTGTTATGTGAGGATTACTGCTTTTCATTCCAATGGATCTGTATTTTTTGGTACTCTGGGGTTGAACTGGAAACGTAACAGTGGTCTTCAAACCCAGTGAGCTCTGATTTGGAGGTTTCTCTCCCAGCAACCGTGGATCAGCTGGGGTGGGAGTGAAAGCCCAGTCCTAGGGGTGTGATTACATGTCTGTAAGCTGTGCTTAACTGCTTTTCCCCAGGAGATGTTCACATGGAGCAGAAGTATCTGACAGCTGAGCCTGTCTCTGCCTCTGCCCCACCAGCCTGCTTTAGGCTCTGTGGGGTGCTCTGGGAGGAGGGCATTAGGGAGTGTGTTGGTTCCTTGCATTCAATATGGAAATAGCACCTGCCCCATGTCGCAGGCTCAGCTTTCCACCGGTGTTCTCAGGTTGTAAAACATCGCTGCTGTGGTGGCAGCTGCCTCGTTCACACCAAGAAACACCTCTGTGCAGGTGGGACCAGCACGGGGGTTGCTTTGGAGAGACAGTTTTTCTCCCCACGTTGCTGGAAAAAGGCATTTCTCAAGATAAACACAAGCCTTTTTAGGACAGCTTATGAGCTGTTATAAGGTAAAACACACAACGAAGTGAAAGCTGATTTAATCAAGAGAGATCGAGGCTGCTCCTTACCCTGACCAACCTTGTCAAGTCCAGTTTTTGCTGAGCTGATAACCTGGAGAGATTCCCATGGCATAAGCAGAGCAGCACAGCACACATTGCTGTGAAATACTGACATGCAGGTGGGGCTGGTGAGGATGTATTCAGAATCCCTAAAATGCTTCATCTAGCTGGAACAAAAGAACAAAAACTATATCTGCTCCAGGACAGAGCAAGAGTTTTTGGTGCCTTTATTTAGGTGTACGTTCTTGTGTACACTTGATGTAGTTGAGCAGCTGTAAAATAACTCCAAATCTCTTCTGTGAAGTACCTGTGGCAGCTTAGTGGTCTTCACACAGGCCAGGGAGAGCAAGGCAATCTCCTCTTTTTGGAAGGATTTTTACTAGATCCAAGAGTGATGCCTGTTCAGGGTCAAACCTGGACCAGTCTGGGAGCTGCCTCCGGGTTGGTACACAGCATGGTTTGGGCTGTGGGTCTGAGACTGATCCTGATGTGGCATGAGATGCTCATCACTTGATGGCTTCGAACTCCACGTGGCATCCAGACACAAAATCACAGCATCTCTATTGTTGGAAAAAACCTCCAAGATCCGCAGGTCCGACCCCAACCTACCCTCAGCATGCCCACTGATCGTGTCCCCCAGTGCCACATCTCCATGCTTCCTTAACATCTCCAGGGATGGGGACCCCACCACTCCCTGGGCAGCTGTGCCAGTGCATTACCACTCTTTGGAAAGGAAATTGTTCTTGATATCCAGTGTGGAATAAGTGCAGGCTGCCCAAGCAATGGTTGTATCCAGAGTTATTCTCCGTTTTCTCCTGATCCTGCAGCCCTTGGAGAAGGGAACTGGCTCTCTGTTGGAGGGATGGCTCTGGGCTGAGAAGACGCAGGGCTTCTCTCAAAATACTCATGACTCTGAAAGCATGAGCCTGGTGGTGGCTGTGCTGTTGGCAGACTGGCATCTTTGACTTCTCCATGTGTGCTGAATAAGGTCTGGAATTTTCATACGACCCTTCAGTGTCCCAGGCAATGGCTGCATGGGTGCAGTTATTTTCCTTGTCCCTTTATGCTGACTTTACTGCTTATTACCTGTTGAAGAAAGATTTCCCCTCCCTGTTATCCCTGTGGGAAATGCCAACCTTTGTGGATGCTTACCCATCTACAACCATAACTTGAGCTGTACACACCCAAATCAAAACATGGATGGGTGGGGGGACACCTCAATGGGATGTTTGCTGGAATCATGGTTAGTAATGTCAGTATCTCATTCCTTGTGAAAACCACAACAAAGCCTCCCATGCAGCACCTGCCTGACCAAACGCAGCTTTGGGAGATGTTTGTGAGCATTTCAGTCTTGCTGGTCCTGTTCCTGTCCACTGACTGCAACGGTGACTGCATCCAAACTGTCACTAGGTGCAATGACTGCAGTAAGTCAGTGCCCTCCTGGTGCTAGTTCTGGCTTGGTTGCCTCTATTTACACAACACAGATGGATTTGTCATCCAATAGCTTGATCGCTCATAATTATATTGCCAAAGAAAATCACACCTCTTATTTCTTGCCTGCATTTCTGCTTTCCTGCTGTTCACCTCTCTGTGTTCCTCTAGCTTGCTGCTACATTTATGCAGCCTATCTGCTTTGGAGGCTCTGGACAGGGTTTCAGTTTTATAATCCCGTTCTTACAGGGACAAAAATCAATGCTGCTGTGTTTTTTGCCAGCTTTTCACATCCTGAATATTTTCTGTGCACCATAGCACCAGGAGGAAGGGCTCCATATTTTTAATAGCTAAAAAAATAAACATGCAGTGAACTGAACTGCAGAGAAGCTGGATTCTTGTCCATTGGCAATGATGGTGAAACTGCCATTTACTGATGCTGTGCTTGCTGCATTGATTTCGGTGCTCAGATAGCACAATGCTGTTGCCTTGCACCTGGATCAGAGTCAACCACGAGCAAACCCAGTTGCTAACTTTGGCCCCACGCATCCCTCCATTCCCTGTGCAGCAATGTCACAGGTCCTCAGCAATGTGACCTCAGAGCAATCTTTACTTTGGTGGAAACAGATGGAATTTGGGTTGGTGTCGATGATGATCCTGGAATAACTCTATTTTAATGCACAGGAGGTGGGAAGGTATGACTCCACCACAACCACTTGCTGACAAGTGGGAATTGAGCTTGGAGAGCGATGCCTGGCACACAGACTGGTTTGTTGCCACACTTGAGAGGTTGGCTATCAGCAGCAAGCTGCACTTGTCTCTCTGTATGCTCAGGAAGGTGCTGTCAGAGCATCGTGAAGCATCTCCCTGAACTGCAGCCTGGGAACAGATCTTGCAGCTGAAGGCTTCTCTTGGAGATGGGATGTCACAACCAGCGTGGAGTGAAATCTAAGGGATCAGAGCTGTAAGAGTCTTGTTCTTTGCCTGTCACTAGTGATGTTCACATGCAGCGCTAAGCCAGCTGTCTATTTATGAATGAGCACAGAAGTGGAACAAACTTCATGTGGCATACCTGCTTTTTGTTTTTCACAAGTAGTTTGGCACCTTCCTCCTCGCTGTCCAGCATTTTGTACAAGGAGGTGCTGGGGTGCTCCGTCTCTCAGCCAAATGCGTGCAACCTCTCCCCCATTTTCCCCTTTCTGCCTTTCTTTTCAATGTTTGATGCGCCAAAGTTGACCTTGTGGAAGGATCAGAGCTGGATTTTGCAGGTGACTGTCACGTCCAGCTCTCCAGTGGTCTTCAGAGGTCTCAGCTTTGTGCCAGGATGGCGGTGCACAGTGCTTTGGGTCGCGGTTGGAGAGTTGCGTTCCATCCACTTGACTGTGCCATGGCCCTGAAATAAATAAATAATCTGCTTGGTGCTGCAGATCAAGGAGCATTTCCAAAGGAACAGGAACTTCTGCGTTAGCTTTTCCATCCCCTTTGGGAAGAAACACAGAATCTTGGGGGTGTTGAGTCTCCTGGCAGGTTCAGGCTTTTTATGGCTCCTGGGCTCCAGTAGCTGGTCCTTAAATTGTTGAAGAGCTTCTGGGTTCATTGCACGTGCCTGTGTGGAAAAGATGAATGTGGCCCCGTGATGTTTTTCCCCTGCTACGTTGGGTAGGGCTGCTCACCAAGTTGGGTTTTAGGCCTCCACGTGGCAAGCTAACTTTGTAGCTAATGACCTTCAAAACACTGATCCTGTGTGAAGCCAGGAGTTGGGATCACTGAGCCTTATGACCCATAAGAAACTTACGGGTTTCTTCCAACGTGGAATATTCTGTGATTCTATGAAAATGGTCCCTACCTGTGCTGAGCACTCGGGTCTCTGCAGTCCACGGCTGCCTTGCTGGACTCCAGTTGAAGATGGTTGTGGAGGGTGGAATAAAGGGAAGACTCCACTATGGCTACCATGCATAGCCCTCTCTTAAATGCCCCTAATGTGTTACAACATTAAATTCTGGCCACCTGCCTCAGCAAGTTGGGGCCTCTCCTAAACAGTAATTAAAGGTTAACTTCAGTAGTCCTTGCTAATGTTTGACTTTTGCTTTAGAGGAAGGAAACGTGATTCTAATCTTTAGATCAAATGGCATCTGTACTTTCATTGGAAAAAGTAAATTTGTAATGGATTCAATGAAGCCTAAAAGATGTTTTGGATGGGGATGGATAACGGGCAGAAACTATGTGGCTTTTAAAAACTTCTATCTCCCAAAGTTACTTCCTCTGGTGCTTGTTAGGGTTCGTTATCCCTCAAACTTCCAGACAAGAAAATGGCCTTGGAAAGCAGATATCAGAGTTGAATTGCACACTTCTTCCCTTAGCATTTACTCTGAAAGCATTCTGTGGAGACGAGGGGCCTGGCTTTGTGGAGATGCCAACAAAAAGCTACAGATTGAAAATAAATTGGTAAAAATTTCGGAAACTTGACTGGTTTTCAAATTTGGGCTGTATGTCTCTATAAGTTGATACCTATGGAGTGGCTGTGTGTGTATGAGAAGCTGGTTGCTACAGCTTAAGTTCTAGAAGTCACCCTTGCCACAAAACTTTCTTGGAGTTGTGGACTCTGAGCATCCCCTGTGTTTGGACTGTGTGTGGAGTACAGAGATAGCTCATAAACAAAACCCCTGCTGGAAACTGGGGTGAGGAGGGAGATCTCATGGTTGTGAGTCTCCTGTCTTAAAATACCACCTTAATACTGCACCACATGTGAGCCAGTGAGTGGTTTTGTTGCCCTTCTTATCTTCTGAGATCAAATTGCCATACCACCTTCCTCTGGCTGTGAAACACCTTGGGCAGCTGTATGGTGGTCACCAATTTAAGAGGTAATGGAAGGAAATCACGCAGAGCAGCCTCTTGTAGTTCCAGTTTTAAGCTGAAATCCTGGAAAACTGGGGAAAATGAAGAAGGAATTTATCTTGGTTTAGAGAAAAGATTATTTATGTTAACTAGTAGCATTTCTTTCCATTGGCAGGACTGTAGGATAGTGCTGGAGGTTCAGAGAGCTGCTTGGACAGACCTTGTGCAAGATTGCCAGTTCTCCCATGGAAGGATGGCTTGACAGCTGGACTTGATAATCTCAGAGCTTTTTCAACCATATTAGTTCTGTCCTCTACTTGTTGGAGAGTTTATTTCCAGCGTGTCTATAGGAACTTTGAAGAAGGGCTTACAGAGGAAGGAGTGGTGTCAGACCTGATATTGCAGTGGTGGTGTTGGCAGATGCAGGGATATTTGTAGGAAAATGCTTGAAGACTGTGGGATGTATGAACAATAAGCAGATGCAGATGTGTCCAGTTTATTTTGGAAAGAGGTGCAAAAACGTGATGTGTCCAGCACTAAAAGAGCAGGTGGAAGAAAGTGCTTGGAGACTCTTACAGCACTTAAGGTCAATGAAAGTCCAAGCGTGTTTTGCCTCTGTCAGTCATCATTGGAACCTTGTTTCCTTGATAATCAGATACAGCTGTTAGTTCAGATGGAGACGAATCAATTCAGTTGTGTGTGTGCTGATCTGTATTTTGGGGGACCAGGAATGGTCCTACATGGTGAAGCCCTGGAGGCTGAGGTGGCAGAGGGCTGAAATCCCACAGTGGGTTGTTATTGGTGGTAGTGGTGAAAGGCAGGGTGGCTTTGGTGGGATGAGCATTAAATGCTGTACGCATGAAAGTGCTTTGAGGCTTCAGATGTCTTGAATTTCTTGTGTTTGAAGGAAAAAGGTATGCTAAGGCTTTTGGGACAGTGTCAGTAAAAAAAAGGAAGTGGTTATTGCATGACTGCTACGTGCTAATAGGATTTAATTTCTGCAGAGCTTTAGATGAGAGGAAAAACTACCTCAAAGGACCACAGTTATTTCAGGAAGGTTTAAGTGAAATAAAATTCAGCTGTGATTACGTTACTGCAGGGGGACTTGGATTATCTGAGAGGGGAGAAATGAATTTGACTGTTGATAAGTGGGGTGTGCATGGCCACATTTCTTCTGCCAATATAGGTGTTCTTGGGGGATCTTCTCTTTTGGGAAGAAGGAAATGATGCCCTCAACCCTGCTTAATGAAAGCACAGCCCTGTTGTCCCTTTGCCTGTTTCACTGGGGAGGTGGAAAAACGAGCCAGGTTCAGCCTTTGCAAATTGGAGGGGAAGGGGAACGTGGAAGGTTTCCTTCCTGGGGAAGAATGCTGGTAACACCGCCTGGAAAAATCAAACAAAGCAGCTTCTCTTCCCTTCTGGTGCAGAGCGGGCATGCAGCACCAGTGGTGTAAGCCTTCCCAAAGCCTTTGGGGTTTTCCTTTTGTTTTGCTTGAGGAGTGGGGTCGGACGGTTGGTTTACATGCTATTTTGTTAAATATCTCAAACAATGTTGTTTCCCCTTCTTGGAGCAATTGTTCCCTGTGCAGCTGAGCCTCTTCCTTCCCCTTCCTCCCCATCGTGGGAAGCGCTCTCCTGATGACGTATGGGCTCAACTTCAGGCTCTGCTTCACTTTCCTTTGTTCTGCTCTAGGGATCCAGACAGAAAGTGCACATCACAGATCCACAGAAACAGCTGTTTTAGCACTGATGGGGAGAACTGGTGGGCCCTGAAGCTGTTAATTATCGGAGTAGTTGCAAATACGGAATTACAAAGAGTAATGGGCCTCATGGCCCCACCTGATTTCTTCCCTCAGGTTGATGTAGCCTTCTCTCTGGAGCACTGCTTTCTTCCTTAATGAAGACCTGGTCTTTTTGTGATCACTCTATTCTGAAGGCCTTTCAAATGTACTCATACTGGGGGAGCAACCGTTGATTTTAATTAAAAAAATCTTTTTTTCTTGCAACTGCAGTGCCCAAGAATGCCTCCCAAGAATGCCTTACTTCCTCCTGTTGAGCCTTGCATCCTCTTATCCTGGATCAGATCAAGGTTCTCAAAGGAGGAGAGGCCAAACCAGAGAGTGGGTCTGAGCACCTATGTGACTAAAGATAATAGGGCACCTGCCTCTTCCTTTGCATCAGGGGGAGAAGAGTTGAGTGGAGGAGATGTTTATCTCAGACCAGCCAGGATTTTGTGCAAAATTTGGTGAGATGCTAAAGCCTTGCAGATCTTTTCATAGACTCGTAGAATCACCAGGGTTGGAAAAGACCTCCAAGATCATCCAGCCCAACCGTCCACCGACCACCACCATTTCCCCACTAAACCACGTCCCTTAATACAACATCTAAACATTTCCTTAACACCTCCAGGAACGAGGTTTTCTCTTTTCTTCTGAACTTCCTCAATGCTCTGTACCAAAACTAGCAGACTTGCTTTGAATGCTACTGCTAAAACTGTACTTGTTCTCCAAGAGGATGGTTTTTCCCAAGGAAAAGCAGTTGCAAATCAGGCCTTGGCAGAACAGTGTGAGAAAGATGCTCACTTATACACTAAGCCTCTGCCATGCGTGTGTGGATTGGACTTGAGCAATTCATGGAGCAGAAATGATAAGCCTTTGGATATTACGGGCTTAAGGACATAAGGAACCACCTGATTATGCAGTTGCTTAAGTATGACCTACTTATTTTGTTTCCAGTATATTCCCCAGACGTCGTTACAGAGCAGATAAGAATTTCCAGGTCTATTCAGCATTTATCAGAAGAGCTTCCTGCAGGGAGCTGCTGGAGATATGCGCCGTGGAGGAAGAGCAAAGCTGGCTGGTGTGAATGTTTAGTGATAGGCTTTGCACCGGGAAACGTGGCAGTGAACTCGTGGGCATTGCCCTCTCCTGTTAGGTGGAAATCACGTGGTCTAATTAAGCAACAGCAGTTCTTGATAACGTTTTAAGGGATTATGTCATGCTTTGGTGGAATGGGGCATGCAGCCAGAACACATTCATCCTGTTGATAAGGCCACCACCCACTGTAAACACTGTTATTAACAGTCCAAGCCTGTCTGAGATGCTCTAATGGAAAGCTGTAATTTGAGAATAGGCAAGAAGCTCAGAAAAACCCTGGGTTGACATTTAAAACCTTGCCTGCGCAACTTGTTCCCTTGGGCAGTACCTTCTTGCATTGGGTACATAATTAATTTTTATGGACAGAAGTGAGCATAACCTTTTCACCCTCCACTTGTATGTAATGGAGCAATGTAGTTGGGTTTCAGTCCACGTCCTAGGTCTGTCCTGGGATGCTTGTCTATCTTCTGTGCTCAGGTTTTGGAGCAAGAGCCCTTGACCTTGTGCATTCCATGGCTTGTGCTCTGCTCTCATTCATCAGTTTGCAGAGCAACAATAGAATGCTAGAGTTACAAAACGTGTTCCAGCAAGTGGATCTATAAACATTTCCAGCAAATGGCAGCCTTGGGGTTGCAATTTAGTAGGAA